>NC_030808.1:72282593-73532593 GCF_001704415.2 Capra hircus
TAGGGGCTCAGAAGTTACGGCTCCCGGGCTCTAGAGCACAGGCTGAGTAGCTGTGGTGCACGGGCTTAGCTGCTCCGTGACATGTGGGATCTTCCCGGATCAGGGATCAAACCTGCATCTCCCGCACTGGCAGGTGGACCTTTACCATTGAGCCACCAGCAGAGTCAGAATTCCGATGCTTTAAGAGCAGTACATCTCAACCCAGGCTGGATGCACATCAGAATTACCTGGAGTTAAAGAAAAATGATGCCAGTCCTGGCTGCCCCCAACAACCCTTGGTGTAACTGGTGAGTAGCTCTAGCCTTGATGCTTCTCAGAGTCTTCCTAAGTGGTCCTAGTGGATAGTCAGGGCTGAGAACCCCTGATTTAGAGCAGTAAGCTCCGAAGAATTGCTATAGACAGTAAGAGAGTAAGGAAAAATTATGATATGGTCTCCCTGGTTCGATGCTAGAATAAAAGAGGACATTAATAAAGTCCACATGAAATCTATAATTTAGTCAACAGTGTGTACCAACATTAACATCTCAGTTTTGATAAATGGACGCTAGTTATGTAAGACACGAGCAAAAGGGAAATTCTCTGTACTGTCTCTACAACTCTTCTGTGAATCTAAAATCCTTGCAAAATAATAAAGCACCTCATATCTTGGATAATTATTCTGGTGATATTTTAATTCTTGCTCAATTAAAACCTTTCAGAGGTCGAGATCAAATGGTGGAGTAGGATGTGGAGCTTGCCTTCCTCCACAAACACATCAAAAATACATCTACACTGGGACAGTTCTCACAGAAAACCACCAAAAGCTGATGTAAGATCTCTTATACAACCAAAACCTCAAGAAAGCTCCCCACATAACCAGGTAGAATGAAAAAACAGAATTGGGATGGAACCTATGAGGAAGTTGTGAAAGAGGAGAGGCCCTCTTGCCCTGGGAATCCCCTTCACTCGCTGGGAGGCCTGCCAAGGCAGACAGGGTGCTGGAAGGGCCTGGAGATTGTTTGAGAGAGTATGTGGATGCAGGCTTGCTAGCAATCAGGGCCGAGAGAGCCTAGCACTGATGGCTACCATGTCACCACACCTGCCAGCCCAGAACGCATGCTTGCTAGTACATGCAGTGGCTAGCTACTGAAACTCAGGCTTCAGAATGTGGACGCTGGGAGAAGACTCAGTTCAGCTGCACGGAGACTGCCTGAAGGGCCTAGAGTGTGGTCCAGGCCACCCACGTTAACACATGCAAGATGGTATGAGTCTATTATAGAAGCTCTATTATCAGCGCATGCAAGATGGGACATGGGTCTGCCGTAAGACACTCACTGTCACCGTGCTCACAGTGGGGGTGCAGCTCCAGCCACAGCAGGGTTTGTTAGGGTTCACATGTGGGAATTGGGACATTGGAGCTGAGTTTGGGGATATGGCCAGGAGCAATGGACTTTGTTGACCCACACTAGGGTGGTGGGTGGTGAGACAGAGTCTCATGTCCCCAGCAGAGGAATCTACAAACAACTCCTTTCCCAGTGGGAGGGCTCTAGTCTACATATGCGGGCTTCTATTCCAACAACTGGGGACCAAACCCTGCCCCCGACAGGGCTATGACGGCTACAGAGCAAACAGGATTTGTCCAACAACCAGCGCAGGCTCTAATCACAACACAAAACACATCCCTACCAACGAGACAATGGCCAAAGACAAAGCTGGCATCCGTAACAAAAACAGTCCTCGCATCAAAAATTGTGAGCCCACACGGTCTGCACAAGGATACTCCTACATACAAACAGCCTTCAGGACCCAGTAGATAATTACTTCAAAGTAATACTTCAGTAAAAGTCAGAGACACTTAAGTAAAATGAAAATGCAGAGGAAAAAAAAATAATAAAAGAGCAAGAGAAATCTGAAAGAACAATAAAAGAGACCTCTCCACTCTACCAGACCACAGTGTCAAAAAGCAGGCAATGAAAGTGCTAAAGGAATTTAAAAAGATTATTAATAGAAATGCAGATCCTGTAACAAGCTACTAGAAACTACAAAGAGGAATCAATCAAAATTAGACAAAATTGTTGCTAAGATAGAAATCGGTCTAGGAGCAATGAATAGCAGACTAATACAGAAGAACAAAGAGATGATCTGGAAGACAGAATGATGGAAATAACCCAATCAGTCCAGCAGTCAGAAAAACAAATGAAAAAAAAAAATGAAAGCACTATGAGATCTATGGGACAATGTAAAGCATGACAAACTATGTATTATGGGGGTTCCAGACGGAAAAAAGAAAAGGGGGTCAAAACTGTATTTGAAGAAACTATGGCTAAAACTTTCCAAACCTAAAGAAGGTAAAAGATATTTGGGTACAGGAAACACAGAGGGTCCCAAATAAGATGAACCCAAACAGACCCACACCCAAACATATAATTAAATTGGAAAAATTAAAGAAAAAGAGAGGATTTCTAAAGGCAGCAAGAGGAAAAATCAAAGAGTCATTTACAAGGGAACCCCCATAAGGCTACCAGCTAATTTCTATACAGAAACTTTGCCAACCGGAAGAGAGTGGCATGATATGTTTAAAGTCCTGAAAGGGAAGACTCTGCAACCTAGGTTACTCTACCCAGAAAGATTATCATTTATAGCAGGAGAAATGAAGGAAAACAAAGCCATGCACCAATGCTAAACCTACTGTAAAAGAAATATTGAAAGATCTTTTCTAGATAGAAAAGAACAATAATCTATAGGAAAGGGACAAATGTAATAGGAAAGGCAAATATATAAAGGGATTGATGATAACTTAAGCCAGTACATAGATTAAAAAACAATTCAATTTTTTGGAAAATGATTATAATAATAGAATAATAGCAAAAGGACCAACATAAAGATGTAAAATAGGATATAAAAATCTCAAAATGTGGGGAAGAGAGTAAAAAAATGTAGATCTCTTAGAATGTGTTTGAACTTGTAAGACTATCAGTTTATAGCAAATAGATATAAGCTATGGATTAACACTCTTGAAAATCAGGCTAACCATGAAATCAAAAAAATATAATAGATTCACAAAAACCAAAAAGAAAGGAACTTAAGCATACTACAAAACTATAAAACCACAAAAGCAAAATCAGAAAGAAAGAAACAAAGAACTACAAAATCAACTGGAAAACAAGGTTTAAAATGGCAATAGATACATACCTGTCAATGTTTACTTTAAATATCAATGGACTAAATGTCCCAATCAAAAGACACAGAGTGGCAGATTGGATTAAAAAAAATAACCAAGAGCCTATGATATGGTGCCTACAAGATACCTACTTTAGGCTGAAAGACTGCAAGCGAAGGGATGGAAGATGATATTGCATGCAAATGGAAATGACATGAAAGTGGGGGTAGGCAATACTCATATCAGACAAAAGTCTTTGAAAAAAGTACATAAAGAAATACAAAGAAGGACACTATATAATGATAAAGAAATCATTACAAGAAGAGGACATTACACTTGTTAACATATATGCATTCAATATAGGAATACCTAAACATATAGAAAAAGTTCTAACAGACATAAAGGGAAAAGTTGACAGGAATACAACAATAGGAGACTTCAACACCTCCTGACACCAAAGGACAGATCTTTCAGACAGAAAATCAGTAAGTATGAGATCCTAAATGACACAATAGAACAGCTGGACACAATTGATATCTATAGGACAATACATTAAAAAAAAACACAGAATATATATTCTTTTCAAGCATGTATGGAACATTCTTTAGGATAGACCACATGCTCAAGACTCAAAAACAAGCCTCAACAAATTTAAGGGAACAGAATTGTTTCAGGCCTCTTTTCTGACCACACTGGTATGAAACTATAAATAACCACAGAAAGAAAAATGGGAGGAAAAGCACACGGCGACTAAACAACATGCTTCTACAACAACAACAAAAAAGGATCAATGAAGAAATCAAAGAGTAAACTTAAAAATATCTAGAGACAAATGAAAAACAGAAAGATGATCCAAAATGTATCAAATGCACCAAAAGCAGTTCTAAGAGGGTTTATAGTGGGTTTATAGTTATAGTGATAGGGGTTATAGAGGGTTTATAGTTTATAGTGATATAAGCTTACCTCAGGAAACAAGAAAAATCTCAATCTAACCTTACACCTGAAGGAACTAGATAAAGAAGAACAAGCAAAACCCAAAGTTAGTAGAAGGAAAGAAATCATAATGATCAGAGTGCCAGTACTCCTGTTGGGAGGGGCCTTGGAGGGGCCATACTCCTCTCTTCAGGATCGTAGACTTCTGGCAATGAAAAGATGTTAAACAAAGTTCATATTCTCCAGAGAATTTGTCCCTCAAGGTTCACAGGATACATTTCTCAGAAGAAATGTCCATGAAGCTTGCAGGCTATTCCAGAATGTTACAGGAGAAGAGGAGAAGTCCTTTCCATGGGAAGAGGAAACCCCAGGCCTTTCAGCTTGGGGAATCTGAGTGCTCTTGGTCTGATGTGCCCTTTGCAGTGGTTGGGGAACAAAGGCCAGAGAGATGCAGGAAGAAGGGCCACACCTGCTGGGAGTGAGTGGAGGGCAGCGCTAGCCTCCAGATCCAGTTTCCTGATCTGCAAATCTAGGACTCTTCCTGTTACTTCACCTTTGTCCCTGTGCTTGGCGAGCAGATCGTCTGTGTAAAGGGAACTTGTCTCTGAGTTAAGGAGAGCCCAGAATTTAAATTATGGTTTCTTGTACTCCGTCTGTTTCTGTGAAGGCAAATTTCTCATTACTTATAACAGAGGGGCTCTGTGAGATGGTGTCAATATGCCAATTGCTAACACTTCACAGAACGTTAATCGCTGAATTTAGAAATTCTGGACCTATTTGCACCTGAGTCTCTGCTGGATTTGTCTCTGCTGGAACTCTTGGCTGATAAGGGTTTTGCTCCAGTTCTGGAGAGCTGAGGTCTCTCTCAGCTGATGCAGGTTTTCAGCTGAGATGACTGGGCCATGTTGCCATGATATTTCCCCAGAAGAGGTGTTATGCCTTCCCCTGGCTTGACAGACCACTGAAGGGCCTTAGGACCAGGCTGCCCAACCTGGAACACCTTATTTAGGGTTGGTCTGTGTAAAAATGGCCGTGGGGAGAAGCAATTGCTTCTAAAATCATTGTCAGTAAAGCACCTCTGATTTACCTTGCTTGAGGAGAGAAAGAAATGGTCCTGACCTGTGGCTTTGATTGGGATGCTGTGGGGAGATGGGAACGTGGTTCTCAGGCTGGCTGTGCAGTAGAATCACCTGGTGCCCCTCCATCCCCATTGGGATCTGACTGATTTGAGAGCCTTGACATGGTTATTTGTAAAAGTGCCACAGATGGCTTTAATAAGCAGCTAGGATTGGGGATTCCTGAGCAGGAGGGAAAGCGAGAAAGAACTTTGAGGTCAGTTGACGGGATTGGTTATGTTTGCCAAGTCAAGAAGTTTTCTAGGGAAGAGTGTGACTTGTCCATGGTTTTGTATATGGTTGGCAAATTAAAGACAAGTTTCAGTTGAGCAAAGATCCAGGGACCACATAGTCTGTGCTTGTGTGGAAGGAAACGAATGGAAGCCACTCACCCACCTGTCACGGGGAGCAGGACAGGAGAAGGGCCAATTCCCAACCCACGGCTCCTGTGAGAGAAGATGGGTGAGGCAGGACCTGGCTCCCACCGCAGGCTCCTCCCACCACGTCCTCCTATATACAGCTCTAAACCAAGTGTGGAGTGGCTGTCTCCTTTGGACAGCCTCTCCTTTGAAAAGCAGGATAGTACAGTAGTTGATCACATAAACCCTGGAAGCAGACTTCCTGGGTTAACTGAAGCACCATGCTTCCCAGCTGTGTGACCCAGGGCACATTGTATAACTTCTCTGTGCTTCAATTTCCTCATCTGTAAAGTGAGGACAGCGAGAGCACACACTCCACAGGATTGGAGGGTTAAATGAGTCAGTGAGTACATACGAAGTGCTTAGCACAGGGCCTGGCTCCTCAAACAGATTAACTGAACGTTAGCTTTCGTTGTGAGGCCTGCAGGATCAGCACTCCTGGTTGGAAAGGAGGGAAGTCTCTCTGAAAAACAATCTGTTCTGTGGTACATACGCAGTCTTTAATGCCAGAGCAGCACACCTACCACCTCTACGGCCTCTTTTGTATCCCCAACCCCCTGATCTCAGATGTACCTGTGTAACTGAGCAGGACCCTATGGGGCCTTTCCAGGACAGAGCCCCTCGCCCCATGTCCTCCAGCTGCCTCCTGTTTGTAGGAAAACTTTAGCCTCCTAGGCCTTCTCTGAGTTCCAAAGAACAAATTAAACAAGAGAAATGAGACAGTGAAGAAACAAAGGAAAATAGTCAAGCAAGACAAAATAATAATAGTTTAGCCTTTAAACAAAGTCAAAGACATTAGTTTCTCCTCAGGGCTATAGATAATATCCTGAGCCTCACATAATACACAGAGATAGTATCCTTTGAGCTGTTTGGCAGATACTGAAACTCCACCAGGTGGAAGAAGCTAACTGCATGCTGCCCACGAGCACACAGACTCTAGACTCACTGGAACCAGAGGGTTGATGACGTTGACTCCCAATTACATCACCACCAACCAATCAGAAAGATATCCATGAGCTGATCTTACACCCCTCAATTACCCCTCCCTCACTCAGTCTTTGAAAACCTTTCCCTGAGAGACATCGGGGAGTCTGGGCCTTTTGAGCACTGGCTGCTCAGATTTTCTGCTTGATACCCTGTAAGAAACACTTCTCTGTCCTTTACCAACACCATCTGTTGTCAATAGACTGGGTGTTTGCATGCAGGCAAGTGGACCCAAGTTTGGTCTGGTGGCTCCTGGCCTTAGCTCCATCTACAACCTGCAGCCACTCTACCCGTGCTCAGCTGTCACCCAGACCTGGGTCCCATCTGAGCCAGGTTCTTATCTGAGCCTGGTCCTGCTGTGCCCCCAGACTTACCTGTCACCACCTTGAGCTTGTGTCTGGGAAGCACGCTCTTCTTAATAGTCAAGGGCAGGTATGTGGTGGTGAACTGACTTCAGCAGGAAGGAATCACGGATTCCTATGCCTGAAGAGGGCAGGGCATGGATGAGCTGGGATGGTAGGGTATTCACCCAGTTAAGGGAACTGCGGTGAGCAATTTGCTGCCATGAGTGAGGGCTGACCTCTGAAAATCAGCAGTGAAAACCAAAAAAAAGCAGAAGCAGGTGAGTGGGAACTCTCCTAATCCTTGCCTTGTCTCTCTCCCTGGGGAGGGCAGAAACTGCAGTTAACAAGAGGGCAGGAAGAGCAGAAGCAGTAAAGAGGAGACAGGGAGAAGCCCACCCTTCCTGTTATGGGCTGACCTGTGTTCCCTCCCCAAACTCACATGTTGAAGTCCCAATGCCTGATACCTAAGAACAGGACTGTATTTAGAAACAGGACCTTTACAGATGTGATTAAGAGAAAGTGAGGTTGTGCGCGTGAATCCTCGTTCAGTGTGACTGCTGTCCTTATGAGGAGAGGACATCTGGCACACAGGGCCACCAAGGGTGTGGGCGCACAGAGGAAAGGCCATGTGGGGACACAGAGGGGAGGGGCCATCTGCCAGCCGGGGGAGGGGGTCTTAGGAGAAACCAAACCTGCAGATGCCTGGACCTGTGAATTCCAGCCTCTAGAACCATAAGAAAGTAAATTTCTGTTGTTTAAGCTGTGCAGTCTGGGGTGCTTTGTCATAGCAGCCCTGGCAAACGAATATGCTTCTCCAGCTGGGCGCTTTCTAAAGCTGATGCTGCTGAATATCCTGCAGTGCCTTTTGCACTCTCACTAAGCATTATTTACGATTATCTCTGGTCCTTGGGGAAGCCCTGAAAGGGAGAGCCTGGTGCTGGAGGGGGGTTGCTGGTTTCTGGGGTGTAAGGCCAGCCATCTCCCACACAGGCAGGATGATGTGCCCTGTGTGGCTCAGCCTGCCCTCCCACCTCATAGCTGCTCTGCTGAGCTGATGCCTCAGGTGAAGCAGCGTGTAGTTCACAGTCAAGGGTGGGCAGAGAGAGTACTCTGTCAGCCTGCCCAGGCAAGGCCTGCTTTCCACACCATGAGTGAGAGGTCAAAGCAACTTCTGAAATTCTGTGCTACTGACAGGCTTCACCACATAGTGAGTTCAAGTCAGTTCAGCAGTGTGCATCCCAACCTTAACACCTGTGTACCTGTGTCAGGGATCTTTTAGTCGCAAGGGACAGAAAAGCTAACTAATATAAATAAATAGGAAGGGGATTTATCAATTCACATATCTACAAAGTTCTAAACAGTGCACATGGCTTAAAGATTCAAGTGACAATACCAGTCATCTGGCTCCATTCTCTTTCCTCATAGCCTGCTTTCCTCGTGTTGGCCTCATTCTCAGACACTTTCCCTACATTACAGTTAAGTGGTTCCCTAGCAGAACTTTTATCTGAAGGAACCCAGTGAGATTTGGCCAAGGCTCTGATGGGCTCTTCTTGGGTCATGTGCCCATTTCTGGACTAATTGCTATTATCCAAAGTCGGGGTATTGTGATTGGCCAGACCTGCATCCTGTGCACAGCCTTTTAGAGAGGGAAGAAGTTATTCTCATGGAATGGGCTCCCACTTTGAAGGAAGGGTTCTGTTAGCAGAAGAAAAGAGAAAGAGAAACGACTCAGGGCTAATGAAAGCTGCAGTTGACACAGTCCACTCCACAGATAAACAGAACAGAGTTGTTGCTGCTCCCAGACCCCACCTTACATTTTCCCATCACCTTGACTCCTCCCTTCCTCCAGCCTGTGCTGAGATAAAAATCAACATAAAATATGTCTATTTTATGGCCATCATCAAAAAGTCTACAAGAGAGGGTGTGGAGAAAAGGGAACCTTCTTGCACTGTTGGTGGGAATGTAAGTTGATACAGCCAGTATGGAGAACAGTATGGAGATTCCTTACAAAGCTAGAAATAAAACCACCATATAGCCCAGCAATCCCACTACTGGCACACACCCTGAGAAAACCATAACTGAAAAAGACACATGTACCCCAGTGTTCATCACAGCACTATGTACAATAACTAGGTCACGGAAGCAATCTAGATGTCCATTGACAGATATATGGATAAAGAAGGTGTGGTACATATATACAATGGAATATTGCTCAGCCATAAAAAGGAACACATTTGAGCCAGTTTGAGTGAAATGTATGAACCTAGAGCCTGTTATACAGAGTGAAGTAAAGAGAAACACAAATATCATACGTTAACGCATGTATATGGAATCTAGAAAAATGGTGCTGATGAATGGAGATGCAGACACAGAAAACAGACATTGGACACAGTGGGGGAAGGTGAGTGTGGGATGAACTGAGAGAGCAGCACTGAGGCATATATGTTACCATGTATGAAATACACAGGGGCTTCCCAGGGAGTGTAGTGGTGAAGAAACCACCTGCCAGGACAGGAGATGCAAGGGACTCAGGTTCGATCTCTGGATCAGGAGGATCCCTTCGAGTAGTAAATGGCAACCCACTCCAATATTCTGGCCTGAAAATTCCCACAGTAGGTGGGCTACTATCCATGGGGTTGCAGAAGAGTCAGACACGACTGAGCACACAGTGTGCACGCATGTGTGCATACACACACACACGTAAAATAGGTAGCTGATGGGAATTTGCTACACAACACAGGGAGCTCAACAGGATACTTTGTGATAAGCTAGAGGGGTGGGATGGAGTGGGCGTCTGGGGTATGTTCAAGAGAGAGGGGACATATGTGTACTTATGGCTGATTCATGTTGTACTGCGGAAGTCAACAAAATATTGGAAAGCAATTATCCTATGATTAAAAATAAACTTAAAAAAATATGTCTATGATCAAACCTTACTGCCACCTGAGCTCAGTAAATTCTAGGAAGTAGGACTACTATAGACTTTCTTTGATCTCAATGAAATACAAATAAAAATGGATAAAGCTAGAAGTAAACATCCCTATTATATAAAAATTTAAATATAAACAGAACCAAATTTTGTTCTTATTCCTGGTCCAGCATGTAAGAAGCTTGGAAGTCGCTGCTCAATCCTAATAACAAGCAAAAAGTTAAACAGTCTGAAAAAAGAGCTCTTCTTAGATTCATCAGAGAAAGGGGCTCGCAGGGCAAACCACAGCCTCAAATTGAAGAGACAGAGAATCACAAGCTGCTGGAGCAGAACCCTCTGGTGGAAGGTGTACCAAGTTAGAAAAATCTGAACTGTAGTCAATGATTGCTGAAGGTTTAATGTGGACAACTCCGTAAGTTAGAAAGATACAAGGAAATGAGAAGACAAGCCATAGACTGGGGGAAAATAGCTGCAAAAACCATATCTCATCAAGGATTGCTATCCAGAGTACGCAAAGAACTCTCACAACTCAACAATAAGGAAACAAACAACTCAATGAAAAAAGGGCAAAAGACCTAAACAGGCACTTCACCAAAAAAGATTTACAGATGGTAAATAAGCACATGAAAAGACGCTGCACATCGTATGCCATTAGGGAAAAGCAGATTGAAACAACGAGATACCGCTACGTACCAGTGAGAACGGCCAAACTCCAGACCCTGATAACACCACACAGCTGGTAAGGATGTGGAGTAACAGGAACAGTCATTCACTGCTGGTGGGAATGTACAATGGTACAGCCACTTTGGAAGACAGTTTGGGGGTTTCTCGCAAAATTAACACACTCTTACAGCATCACTCTCCTTGGTATTTACCCATATAAACTGGAAGCGGATGTGCGCTGTTAAGGACTGAACACTGTTGTCTACTCAGAATTCATCTATTGAAGCCCTAATCCCCATGTGACAATATTTTGAGGTGGGACCTTTAGGAGGTAATTAGTTTTAGATGTGGTCATGATGGTGGGGTTCTTATAATGGGGTTAGTGCCTTTATAAGAGGGATCACCCTTACTGATAGTGAGGATTCAGTAAGAATGCAGCTGTCTACAAGCCAGGAAAATGGTTCTTACTAGAACCTGATTATACTAGCACTCTGATCATTGATTTCCAGCCTCTGGAACTGTGAGAAATAAACATCTGTTGTTTAAGCCACCCAGTTTATGGTATTTTGTTACAGCAGCCCTAGCTGACTAAGACATCCACATGAAAATCTGCAAATAACTGTTTAAAGCAGCTTAATTCATAATTGCTAAAACTTGGAAGCAAGCAAGATGTCTGTCGGCAGGTGAATGGATAAACAAACCGTGGTGCATCCATACAATATAATATTATTCAGCGTGAAAAAAATGGAGTACCACTAAAAGACATGGATAAATCTTAAATGCAACCCTCTAAGTGAAAGAAGTCAATCTAGGAAGCCTATAACCGAATGAATCTAACCATATGACATTCTGGAACGAGCAGAACTGTGGAGTTAGTAAAGAGATTAGTGGTTGATTAGGTTGGCTAATAGTTCATCTTTTTTACCCAAAGAAGCGGTTCTCAGATTTATTAATTTTATCATTTTTCTACTCTAAAGATTCACTAATCTCTAATATATTTATTTATTAACTTATTCCTTGATGAGAGACTAACAGATACAGATATATTCTCAGATACAGAGCAAACTAAGAGAGTTGTATGATGTTACTTTGCTCTACTCTTTTTAAATCATTTTGAAAATCTGGATGAAACAGATTATTTTATAAGGGATATAAATTCCACAAACTTATCACCAGAAAGACAGAATATGTAAGCAGAGCAATAAAAAACAGAGAGAAAATATTGTCATGCAGCTACCAAAAATATCAGGAGATGCAGATGGCTTCACAGGAGAATTCCAGGAGAATCTAAAAGGATAGATAACGATAATGCCAGTTGTTATTCCAGAGCATAGGAAGTCTTCTTATAACACATAACACTGACACAACCCCCCAAAAAAACACACAAAAAAAGAAAACTGCAAGCCAATTTCACTTTTCATTACCAATGCAAAGAAACCCCAAATGAAATATTAGGCAAAAGGATACACTAGCAAATGAAAGGCACTTCAAATAAGTGATAACATATGGATTATTTAATAAATAGAATTGATATAATTGTTAGCTGTCTGGAAAAAATTAAACTAGATCTGTACCTCATATTTCACATCAAAATAAATTCCAAATAGATGAAATGTTTAAATATAAAAGTGTTGCAAGAGATCAGGAAAGGTTAATTTTTTCATTTTTCAGGGTAGGGAAGTTCTTTCTCAGTATAACTGCAAAACAAGAATCCATAAGAAACATAAATTTATGTACGTAATTTCTTTAAAAAGCTCAGTATGAAAACAAATACAATAATGTCTGGATATATTGTGAAAATTGCAAGTTATAAATAACAGCCTCTTAATAGTTAAGAATCCCCACAAAGCTATAAGAAAAAGACTTTCCTCCCAATAGAAAAATAGCCAAAGGATATGAATAGACAGTTCATAGAAGATAAAATATAAATAGATTTTAAACAAATGAAAAGATATTTAATTTCACTTATAAAAATGAAGTGCAAATTAAACTATAATGAGCTACAATCTTTGCCTGTCAGACTGGAAAGATAAGAAAACTGGATAATGTGGTGAGGCAGAGAGGGTGAGAAGGAACAGGCTCTGCCACGCTCTTCCTAGTGGGGATGTAAATGGGTATAACTTTTCTGAATAACATTAAATGCCTCTTACAGAAAATCACACAACCCTTGATCCAGCAAATGTACCTTAATGAACTCATCTTATAGATACGCCTGCACATGTATACAGGTTACAAGATAACCCATGTTTAAGAGCATTGATTACAACATTTTGCCAATGTAAATGATTGTAAATGACCTTAATTCTTAATTGTGGAACATCTGCATAAGGAAATTTATCAGCTGGTAAAAAGGCACAAAGTAAGCATTCATGGAAACTTCACACACCTTTCAATCTTTCTGTAAATCTGTAACTCTTCTAAATGAAAAACATTACAAAGAAAACCCTACAACCTGTGGACCACCCAAGCCAGGGGCTGTGCTATTAAGGAAGTAGAAGAACTATTACCTACTTCAAGGAACTTGAAATGTATGTGAATAAAGCCTAACATAATTCGAAAGACTGATGAATAGGTAGTGCAGTTCTTTATAAGAAAGATAGACACGAGACAGCTTTACATATCTGACATAGAATAATTTCCAGTAAAGGAAGTGGAGAAAGCTACATTCATGACAATGTGTACAGTATGCTATATTGCTACCTTATTTGTTAAAGACATGAAAAATATACATTTGCTTATAAATGAATAGAACATCTCTAAAATGGTACCTAAAGGCTGTTAGGGTTGACTGCCGCTGGGGAGGGAAAGTAGTTCATAGGATACAATGACTATTTTGCCTTACTCCAATTTTTCTATGTTTTATATTTTATAATCTGTCATGAATTAATTACCTGGACTTTTAAAAATTAAATAATGCCTTTCATGGAGGAAAGAGCTTAGTTTCAACTGGGTTATACAGGGAATGCTTCCTGAGGGAAGAGGCATCCCCTGGGTCTTAAAGGGTGCTGATGATGGGCCAGACCGTCCTGAGCAAGGGGACTGCACAAGCAAAGACAGGGAGGTGGGAAGCAGGAGGAGGAACTGGAGAGAGTCACACAATAGTTTTACTGAAACGTAGTCTTTAGTAACGGAGAAGGCGATGGCACCCCACTCCAGTACTCTTGCCTGGAAAATCCCATGGACAGAGGAGCCTGGTGGGCTACAGTCCATGGGGTCACCAAGGGTCAGACACGACTGAAGCAACTTAACAGCAGTCTTTAGTAAAGTGACAGTTACGGAGATATTTCATTAAGAGTATGTTATATATAGTATAATAAAGAACAGTGAGTAAAAATCAGGTCAAATGCTATACCATTTACCAGCTCTGTGACCTCAGGAGTTATTTACCTTATGTAAACTGGACATAATGATAGTACCTCCTAGGGTTTTATGACCCTAGGGAGGACAGACAAGGTAGGTAGAGGGCTCAGGCCAGGCTTGGCAGCAGGAAGTGCACAGTAAGTCTCAGCTCCCCTATGATTCAAGGGCTCCTAATGTCAGATTTATTCTGTGGGCAATAAGAAAGAAGCCAGTGCAGGTTTTGGCCAGTGGAGTGACATTAACAGAGTTGAAATTTCGGAAAGGTCACCTGGTCACTTGTGCAGGGTGAGTTGCAAGGGAATCAAAGAGGCCAGTGAAGAGACCCCTGACATTGTCCACATGAGAGAGGAGAAAGGGCTGAGCCAGGGAGGTGCAATGATTAGGGAAGGATGGGCTTGGGAACAGCAGAATACGAAGAGAGAAGGGGTACATCGAAGAAAATTTATGGTTTCAAATTTAAGTAACTCAGAGGTCGGTGGCACCTCTATAGAAACAAAGGTCCTGAAGAAACGAGCAGGACTGATAGGAAAAATGACTTTTTGGATGTGTTTCAGTATGTGAAGGAATCCAGGTAGAAATAATCACTATGAAGTTGGAGAGGTGGGAAACTAGGAAAATGCTGAGGTAAGAGATAATACTGGGAGCAATAATACATAGGATGTTTAGTTGCAAGAGAGAAAGAAGTTCAGCTTGAATTAGTTTAAGCCAAAAGTCTATCTATGTGTGGATGTGGGAAATCTAAGGAATGCAAGCTTGGCTGGATCCAGGAGCTCAAACAGTGTCCCCAGGCCTCGGGCACTTAGCTCTCTGCCCTCATATGCTCGATTTTATTTTCTTACAACTTCTATGCATGAGGCACCGAGATAACCACTGGAAACCCCATCAACTTCAACAGATAGGTTTCTCTTCTTTAATTATGATTTTGCTGAGAAGTTCTAGAGGAGGCTATATTTGGCTTGAATTAGATCACCTCTACTAGAGAAAGGCAAAAATATCAGCAAGGAGTGGTGTCAAGGGAACTCTTAAGGAGGAGTAATCATTGATGTCAAATGCTGAGAGAAAAACTTGTAAACAATGAATAAACTTAATATAGGTATATTGAACAGAGAATGTTTCTCCAAGGGAAAAAATTATGAAACATACACACAATCAATGTGAATGTATTTGCTAGCTAGCTATTGCTGTGTAGATATTAGCCCCAAGATTAGGGGTTTAAACAACAATATTTATGGAGGTCAGTCAAGATGGTAGAATATAAAGACCCTGAGCTCACTTCTCATAAGCTGAAAAAAACCACAAGTATCTACAGAACAACCATTGATGTAAAAGACCAGAACCTACCAGGTAAAGTCTTCTACAACTAAAGACGTAAAGAAGGAACCACTGTGAGAGAGGACGGGTGGACTTACGATATAATCATGCCCGATGCACACAACATACTGGAAAATACATTGCACAGGTTCTCCCACAGAAGTGAGAGTTCTGAACCTTGTATCAGGCTCCCCAGCCTCCAGATGACCCCCCAAGGCTTTTGGCTTTGAAGGCCAGCAGGGCTTAATTTCAGGAGCACCACAGGACTGAGGGAAATAGAGACTTCACTCTAAAAGGGTACACACACAAATCTCCCATGTTCCAGGATCCAGGACAAAAGTTATAATCTGGTAGGTGCCTGGGCCAGACCTACCTGCCTGGCTGGTCTTGGAGAGTCTCCTGGAGAGGCGTGTGTGTGTGTGTGTGTGTGTGTGTGTGTGGCTGTGGCTGTGGCTGTGGCTCACCCTAGGGACACAGGCATTGGCAGCAGCCGTATCTGGGAGCTCCTTCTACTGTGTGTTCACTGCTACTAGTGGCTGCCATCTTCGGATCTAGCTCATTAGTGTCAAGACTTGGCCCTTCCCAACAGCCTATAGGTGCTAGTGTGGGACACAACAGGCTAAACAACTAACTAGGTGGGGATACAGCCCCACCTATCAGCGGACAGGATGTCTAAAACCTTCCTGAGTCCACAGCTACCTGTAGACATATCTCTAGACACAACCAGAGGGCCAAGACCCAGCTCCATGCAGAAGTGGACAACCACTGGCCTTGTCCTCCAGCAAGCCTGTACTAGCATCTAGGCCAGCCTCACCCGCCAGGAGGCAGACACCAGAGGCAAAAAAACCCCACAATCTCATAACCTGTGGACTGATCTCATACACAGCAGGCTAACCCTACCCTGGAACCAGCTGGTAAACTCTCCAGAATGCCAGCATAGAGGAAACATCATAAAGGCTGTATAAGACAAACCCACGGCTAACATCATACTCAATGGTGAAATGCTAAAAGCATTTTCTTTAGGATCATGAAAAACACAAGGATGCCCACTCTCGACACTTTTGTTCAACACTGTTTTGGAAATACTAGCCATAGCAATTTGATAAGAAAAAAATGAAAGGAACCCAAATTAAAAAGTAAGAAGTAAAACTGTCACTGCTTACAGCTGACATGACCCTATACATAGAAAATCCTAAAGACACTACCAGAATACTAGCACTCATCAATGAATTCAATAAAGTTGCAGGATACAAAATTAATATACATAAATCTTTTGTATTTCTTTATACTAACAACATGATAGCTGAAAGAGAAATTAAGGAAACAATTCCACTTACTGTTGCATCAAAAAGAATAAAATATCTAGGAGTAAACCTACCTAAGGAGACAAAAGACCTGTACTCAGTCAACTGTAAGACACCGATGAGAGAAGTTAAAGCCAACACAAATAGATGGAATGGTACCCTATGTTCTTGGATTGAAAGAATTAATATTGTTAAAAAGACCATACTATCCAAGAGGTATAGAGAACAAACTGGTAGTTACCAGTTGGGAGAAGGAAGTGGGGAGGGATAATATAGATGTAGGGAAATAAGAGGTACAAACTATTGTGTATAAAGTAAGCTACTAGGGTATATTGCAGGGCTTCCCTTGTAGCTTGGTTGTAAAGAATCTGCCTGAAATGCAGGAGACCCAAGTTCAATTCCTGCCTGCAATGCAGGAGACCTGGGTTCAAGTCCTGCATTGGGAAGATCCCTTGGAGAAGGAAATGGCAACCCACTCCAGTATTCTTGCTTGTAGAATCCCATGGACAGAGGAGCCTGGAAGGGTCCCAGTCCATGGGGTCGCAAGAGTTAGGCATGACTTAGTGACTAAACCACCACAGGGCATATTGCACAGCACAGAGAATATAGCCAGTATTTTATAACTATGAAAAGTATAACCTTTAAAAATTGTGAATCATTCTACTGTACATCTGTAACTTACATAACATTGTACAGCAACTATACCTCAGTATAAATATCAACTATGTTAAGAAACCGCAGCGTTTATTATCAGTTTCTGTGGACCAGTAATCTGGGTACAGCTTAGCCAAGCCCTTTGTCTCAGAGCCACTTATGAGGCTGCAATCAAAACGCTAGCTGAAGTTGTGGTCTCATATGAAGGCTCAGCTTGGGAAGGATCCACTTATGAACTTGTTCACATGGCAACCAGCATATTCAGTTCCTCACTGGGTGTTGGGTAGAGGCTACCCGTAGTTTTTTCCCATGTGGGCCTTACAATGCGTCATTTGACTTTCATAAAACAAAGCAAATGAGAGAGAAAGAATAAAAGTCACAATCTTAACTTGAAACTGACATCATATCACTTTTTCTGCTCATCAGAAGGAAGTCACTAGGTACAGACTATACCAGCAGCCCCTAACTTTTAGCAGCAGGGACTGATTTCATGGAAAACAATTTTTCCACAGGCTGGTGGTAGGGGGAATAATTTTGGGATGATTCAAGTGTATTATTCATGCATATTACCTTTACTGTGCACTTTATTTCTAATCTAATGCCACTGCTGATCTGACAGGAGGTCCATAGCCTGGTGGTTGGAGACCCCTGGTCTACACTATAGAAGAGGGTATTTCATACGGGCATGAATACCAGGCAACAGGGATCATTGGGAGTCTTGTCAGAAGCTGCTTACCCACTTATTCAATAGGAAATACACAATACGTTGGAAAAGGTAGAAACCTTGGAGGCCACATTTTCTAGTAACAAAACAATATGGATAGGAAATAAATTATTTGTAAAGTAAAACTACAAAAACAAGAAATGATATATTAAACCCAAGGGATACAACCAAAACTATACTTGGAGAAAATTCTATAGCATTAATTGGTAATGATATTTAACAACAAATAATAAAAAATTAAATAGATTCCACCTTCAAGTATGGAAGCTAATCTTCTTGTACTCTCCAACAAACAGACTTAAGGAAAGTCACAAGAACAAATTCAGAAATCAACAAACTGGAAAATAATAAAAAGCAATAAACAATTCAAGTGCTCTTTTGAAAAAAAATAAAGCCAATAAGTTGGCAAATCTAATAGAGTTAGCCAAGAAAATAAGGGAAGACATATTGAACATAAGATTTGAGAAAGGGAATGTAACCACATGAACAAAGGACATTGTTTCCAAATGAAAGAGAACATTGTGCACTCTATTTGCTGATAGATTTTAAAGTCTTTCAAAAATAAACAACGAGTGATTATAGAAAAAGAATCAGAAGAGTCAATAGATTTCAAAGAACAGAAATGTATTTCAAACAGAAATAGATTTGAATTCTGTCAAAACTTTAAAGCCCAATTCGCATGCCATTTATCCCAGACTTTAGAAAAATATCCCATTTAAATCTACAAAGATAGCAACACCCTGATACCCAAATCTTAATCATCATCTCTTCTCAGACAAAGCAGTCTGCTCAGAACTCTGGTTTCCTGTCCCACTTGTTCTCCGTAGGCAGTGACTTTCCCCCAGCCTATGCTGCGAGGGGAGAAGGGTGCTGCAGACTTAACAGCTACAGAGTCTCTTACTTCTCAGGAATCTCCTTTGTCTGTCCTGGGGCTCAGGCAGGAGAATCTGGAAGGTGCAGATGAGAGCTGAGGATTTCTGAGGATGCCTGGAGCACCTTCTCTAACAGAACTGTGATTGACTGTAGCTTAGCTGGGCCCTGTGGGACCCTCCAAATCTGCTACAGGGTTAGGAATTACAGATTGAGTCTTCACTCTGGTAAGAAAAGGCTTTCTAATGTTTTTAACCCCCTTCCCCACAATGCTTTAAAAAATAAACTTGAGATCGCACAAGAAAAGGTATCTTTCAAATAGGTTGGAGGGATAAGTAGAGAAAACAGACTGAAGAAAATAGGAAGCAAATAAGCTAAAATGATAAGTATTAATATTAGTATTAATATTTTCTTCATGTTTATTGAGATTTAACTGACATATAACACTGTGTAAATATAAGGTGTAAGTCATGTTGCTTTGATACACACACACTGCAAAATTGTTACTACCATAGCTTTAGCTAACAACCCAATCATGTCACATAGTTACCATTGCTTTCTTATGGTGAGGACATTTAAAATCTACTCTCTTAGTAGCTCTCAAGTATATAATACAATACTGTTAACCATAATCACTATGCTGTCCATTAGATAACAAAACTTATAACTGCAAATTTGTACTCTTTGACCATCATCTCGCATCTCCCCCACCCCTCAGCCCCTGGTAAGTACTCTTTGTCTCTGAGTTTGGTTTTCTTTAGATTCCACATATATGTGATATGGTACACATATTATCACATGTTATCTATCTGGCTTATCATATCACACATATCATCTATCTGGCTTATTTCACTTAGCATGATTCCCTCAAGCTTCACCCACGTTGTCACAAACGGCAGGATTTCCTTCTTTCTCATGGGTGACTAGCATTCCACTGTTTATGTATACACCACATCTCTTTTAGCCATTCAGCTGCTGCTGGACACAGGCTATTTCCATGTCTTGGCTCTTTGAATAATCCTGCAATGAACATGGGAGTGTAGAGATCTCTTTGAGAGCCTGTTTTCATTTTCTTTGGATATATATGCAGAAGTGGGATTGCTGGATCAAATGGCAGTTCTATTTTTAATCTTTTGAGGAGCCTCCATACTGGTTTCCATACAGGCCATACCGATTTACATTTCCACTGCTGCTGCTAAGTCTCTCCAGTCGTGTCCAACTCTGCGACCCCAGAGACGGCAGCCCACCAGGCTCCCCAGTCCCTGGGATTCTCCAGGCAAGAACACTGGAGTGGGTTGCCATTCCCACTAAGAGTGCACAAAAGTTCTCTTTTCTCCATATCCTTGCCAACACTTGTTACCTCTTGCCTTTTTGATGATAGTAATTTTAACAGGAGTGAGATGATATCTCATGGTTTTGATTTACATTTTTCTGATGATTAGTAACATTGAGCACCTTTTCATGTATCTATTGGCCATTTGTATGTCTTCTTCAGAAAAATGTATATTCAGCTCCTCTGTCAATTTTTCATTGGATTGTTTATTTCTTAATTAAGTTATATGAACTCTTTGTATAATTTAGATATCAGATATATGATTTATAAATATTTTTTCCCACTCTGTAGGTTGCCTTTTCATTTATTTGATTGTTTCTTTTGTTGTGCAGAAGTTTTTTAGCTTGATGCAGTCTTATTTATTTTTGTTCTTTTTGCTTGTGCTTGTGGTGACATACTCAAAAAATCACTGCTGAGACCAATGTCAAGGAAATGTCCCCCCGTGTTTCCTTCTAGGAATTTTCATGGGTCAGGTCCTGAACTCCCCTCTTACCATGGACACACTAAATCTACAGCTACACATAAAACAACTCCTAAATCCAGAAGCTATCTGAGCAACTCCTATACATTTTGACACACTAGGACATACCCTCATCAAAGCAGGTAGGAAAGGCTGAGACACACTCTCACCATAAACCCCACCCTGGCACAGAAAGAGGAAGGTTTACCTTGGATCAAGAAGACCGATACTTCTTTCTTGAGCACCAAGGGAAGGAAATGATGAGCAATGAGAGAGTCAGAAGGAGGCTAACAGCTTTTGTCTAGTAGTCTTGATTTCCTCGTGTAGAAATAAGGATGCCTAATGAGTGGTGGAAAGGTATGGTGGGACAGGATTTGAGACTATGGGGAAAAGTTCAGGGAACTCCCAAGAGGTGACTCATTGGTAGCGAGGAAACGGATGTGCCTGCTGCAACAGCTTAGCATGAATTTGTAGAAAACCTGTTTTTTAAAAACCTGTCACCTTCCCTGGGAAATCTCTGTCTCCTCGTTGTGGGGAAAGGATAGTCCCATCAGCCTTCACTGGGGAAAAGCAAACTCCCCACTACTGAAACTACTGAAGCAGAGCTTGTATAAGCCTATCCCTGGACTGGATGGGCTAAATAACCTTTCCATTCTCTGTCAACCTTGCGATTTTATGATTCTATAATTCTAGGTATTGCAAGTAACTTAACAAAATCAAATTACTTCCAGCTTATGCAAATTATAGTGACCTGCCTTTCAGCTTCCCAAGGGGAATGGATTGAAAATGCTGTGCACTTAGAATAGATTATGTGATTCTTGCACTCTCATTCCAGGTCAGTTCTCCTAAGTATCAGATAATTATGATGGAGCAGATGCACCATCGTGCTGACTGATAAGTTAGCGCACTATTCATCTGTCTTGAGCAGGCATGATGAAATGGCTGGAAATGGAAGTATCACTTTGACACAGTCTTTTTGTTTGCTGGTGACTTTTATAATTTTCTATTCCCAAACTCAGCATTTCCCCTGCTGACTGTGGGTTATCAAAGTTTTGTTCTCTGTAGACAATTTGAGTTAGTGCTTATATCTTAGAGGCAGCTTTGCAAGGGAGGCAGTAGGTGAGAGAGGAGTGTCCTGTGTGATTCTAGCTCTAAAGGAACCGCAAATCTCAGACTGATGACAGGACCCTCATCGGAGTGCTGGGTACCCCATACGTCCTGGAATAATAAGACAAAACAAAGACCGTTCCAACACTACAGTGCTTGCTTCACATTGGGATACAGCTATATACTCCCAGCCCAGAGCAAAGGAAAGGAACTTTTTGAGCAAGGCTGATTATGTAAGCTCACAAAAGCATTGAACACTTTGCAATTCTATTCTAGTTGTATTGAGTCCCCCTAATCATTTCCTTCACCATAGCATCCATTCAGTGACCAGCAGCAGATGCACTTTCAGGAGATATGGGAGGTATCAGCTTGTCAAAATGACCTCTAGCCTCAATCTGGAGATCTTTGTCCCAGGAAGTCTCCTACATTTGTGGTCTGTTCATAACATCTTGCGATGTGCCAAGTACACTGGAATATTTCCATATGGGATGGGGCTTTATACCACTCTCTGACATATGAAATATTGCCTGAATCCCTCTCAGGCCCAGCATCAGTAGATTAGAGGAACATGAACATTATATAAGTCCTACATGTCAGGGGAGAGGTAGAGGGAAAATGCTCTAAGAACAAAGGGAGTAGAGATTATCACCCTGTTTATAGATGATAAACTGACATTGATAAATAGCTTCGTAGGGCCTGGTGATAAATAGCAAAAGGGCAGAAATATTAATCAAAACTCCGATCACCACTGCTTATGTGGGAAGTCAGAAAGAGCTAGTCACTCCTGGTTAGTGTCACCCCACCAAAGTACTGACAAGTATGTCACTATTGGGAGTAAAATGAGAATCCATTTGTTGACACTATTTATGGCTGTTTACAAAGATTATTAATGGTTTGGATTAAAAATCCATAACTTAGATGATTTTTGAAGCCAAACAAAGAAAGAAGCATATAGAAAAATGGAAAAAAGACTGTACCAAAAATCCTAGCCTGAACAGAAATACTCTAACAGCAATTGAAATTTAGCCCTGGAAGTCTTAGACTATGTATATGGTTCTTTACCAGCTCAAAATGTTATGATTTTTTTAAAAAATATTTATTTGGCTGTACCAGGTCTTAGTTGCAGCATGTGGGATCTACCTCCCTGACCAGGAATCAAACCCAGGCCCCCTGCATTGGGAGAGTGGAGTCTAAGCCACTGGACCACCAGGGAAGTCCCCATGGTGACTTGCATTATAGTTGGATGGTAAACAGAGTTGATGTAAACTGCTATAAAGCCCAGGAAGGAAACAGATTGTAGGAAAGTAATTGGATAAACACAAATTCTTCTGCCTTAGGCATGAGGATAAAATACAACAAAAATTATGTTAAATGAACATCCAAGTGTGCAAGCAAGAAAGGAAAATCACCAGGTACCAGAAATACATAGAGGAATAGAAGCTTTACTGCAAAGTGAATGAGGTGCTGCTGCTGACTCCTGGGTGGAAGTGGGGTAGCTGTGGTAGTGGCTGGTGTGGAGGTGGGCGTGGTGGTCACACTATTGTCAGTTTCAAAAACCTGGGGGCTTGGGCTTTCATGCCCACATAGGGAAAGAAATGAAACCTTGGGCCATGTAAGGCAAGTACGTGGATGAATAGAATGAAACCCCTGCTTATGGCTGGCATGCTAGGAGGGCCACCCCTCAGGGAAAGTATAGATCAGAAAGCAACCTGTCCACTGGCTTAGCAAGAGAACAAGAGAATGTGTCTGCCTCTGCTTGGAGTCTGTGTGAAAAGTTCTCCCCTGAGAAATCACAAGCCAGGGCTTGAGTCTCACATAGATTTAAGCTCGAGTTTATACCGTCCAGAAATCTAGAAACTCCCAAGCCAAAAGCCTTAATAAAAAGTCACTGCCAGGCTGCTGATACTTTAGATTTACCTAGAGGAGTAAAAAAATCAACACCCTGGAGGGACTGTTCAATAATCTGGGGTGAAAGGAGTTTCGTGGAACGTACAATCCACACCAAAGATGATGAAAATGTCCACCATGTGCATGAGTCTGACAACATGCTGGACAGAATGACCAAGGTTCCAGGAAACTGGGATAATAGATAGATAAAGAATGCCAGCATGTCTAAAATTAACATAGAGCTTGTGCATGTAAAAAATGACATGTGGACAGGGTCATTAGTGGCAGTATTATTTGTAAAACAAAAAAAAGTTGGAGACAAACTGTGTCCTCATTAGAGGATAGGTTAAATAAACCACAGTGTATTTTCCCAAAGATGGCTATGCAACTACAAAAAATAATGAAGCTCTTTATGTATTTATGTAAAAAGATTTCAGCTAACATTTCATACTGTTAGCTGAAGAAAGCCAGTAAAAGTCTATATAACTAGCTACCTTTTATTTAAGAAAGAGAATGAAAATAAGAATTTATATCCTTACCTTTGTGTATTTGTGTTGATGTGGAAAGAATATTCAAAAATATTAGTAATTATTGTTGACCTTAGGGATCGGAATATGGATGTATAGATGGGACACAGGTGGGAGTGAAGCTTTTCCATGTGTATATTTTTATTATTTTGATTTTTCAGCCATATAAATGTGCTATTTATTAATATTTCTAGAAATATAGAGGGTTTGGATAATATAATGAATATTTGACCAAATGGGATATTAGGTGAACCATGCACCCAACATTTTAGGGATTATATTCAAAACATTCTCTGACATAAATTGCAGTAATGTTTTCTTAGATCACTCTCCCAAGGCAAGAGAAATAAAAGCGAAAATAAACAAATGGGACCTAATTAAACTTACAAGCTTTTGCACAGCAAAAGAAACCGTAAGCTAAATGAAAAGACAGTCTATGGACTGGGAGAAAAATTTGCAAATGATGCTACTGACAAGGGCTTAATTTCCAAAACGTATAAACAGTTCATACAACTCAATAATAGAGAAACAAACAACCCAATCAAAATGGGGAAAGATTTAAACAGACATTTTGCAAAATAAGACATACAGATAGCCAGTTGGCACATGAGAAGATGCTCAACATAACTAGTTATTAGAGAAATTCAAATCAAAACTACATTGAGGCATCCTCTCACATCATTCCTAATGGCCATCATCAAAAAGTCTACATAATAATAAATGCTGGAGAGGGTGTAGAGAAAAGGGAGAGCAAATTGGTGCAGCCACCATGGAGAATAATACAGAGGTTCCTTAAAACACTAAAAATAGAACTACCATCAGTTCAGTTCAGCAGCTCAGTTGTGTCCGACTCTTTGCAACCCCATGAACTGCAGCACGCCAGGCTTCCCTGTCCATCACCAACTCCTGGAGTTCACCCAAACTCATGTCTGTTGAGTTGGTGATGCCATCCAACCATCTCATCCTCTGTCGTCCCCTTCTCCTCCTGCCCTCAATCTTTCCCAGCATCAGGGGCTTTTCAAATGAGTCAGCTCTTCACATCAGGTGGCCAAAGTATTGGAGTTTCAGCTTCAACATCAGTCCTTCCAATGAAAACCCAGGACTGATCTCCTTTAGGATGAACTGGTTGGATCTCCTTGCAGTCTAAGAGACTGTCAAGAGTCTTCTCCAACACCACAGTTGAAAAGCATTAATTCTTTTTCTCTGAGCTTTCTTTAGAGTCCAACTCTCACATTCATACATGACCACTGGAAAAACCATAGCCTTGACTAGATGGACCTTTGTTGGCAAAGTAATGTCTCTGCTTTTCAATATGCTAGGTTGGTCATAACTTTCCTTCCAAGGAGTAAGCATCTTTTATTTTTATTTTTTTTAATTTTTATTTTTACTTTATTTTACTTTACAATACTGTATTGGTTTTGCCGTACATTGACATGAATCCACCACGGGTGTACATGCGATCCCAAACATGAACCCCCCTCCCACCTCCCTCCCCACAACATCCCTCTGGGTCATCCCCGTGCACCAGCCCCAAGCATGCTGTATCCTGCATCGGACATAGACTGGTGATTTGATTCTTACATGATAGTATACATGTTTCAAAGCCATTCTCCCAAATCATCCCACCCTCTCCCTCTCCCTCTGAGTCCAAAAGTCTGCTATACACATCTGTGTCTTTTTTGCTGTCTTGCATACAGGGTCATCATTGCCATCTTTCTAAATTCCATATATATGTGTTAGTATACTGTATTGGTGTTTTTCTTTCTGGCTTACTTCACTCTGTATAATCGGCTCCAGTTTCATGGCTGCAATCACCATTTGCAGTGATTTTGGAACCCAGAAAAATAAAGTCAGCCACTGTTTCCACTGTTTCCCCATCTATTTCCCATGAAGTGATGGGACCAGATGCCATGATCTTCGTTTTCTGAATGTTGAGCTTTAAGCCAACCTTTTTCACTTTCCTCTTTTACTTTCATCAAGAGGCTCTTTAGTTCTTCCTCACTTTTTGCCATAAGTGTGGTGTCATCTGCATATCTGAGGTTATTGATATTTCTCCCAGCAATCTTGATTCCAGCTTGTGCTTCCTCCAGCCCAGCATTTCTCATGATGTACTCTGCATAGAAGTTAAATAAGCAGGATGACAATATACAGCCTTGATGTATTCCCTTTCCTATCTGGAACCAGTCTGTTGTTCCATGTCCAGTTCTAACTGTTGCTTCCTGAACTACATACAGATTTCTCAAGAGGCAGGTCAGGTGGTCTGCTATTACCATCTCTTGAAGAATTTTCCACAGTTTATTGTGATCCACACAGTCAAAAGCTTTGGCATAGTCAATAAGGCAGAAATAGATGTTTTTCTGGAACTCACTTGCTTGTTTGATGATCCAGCAGAAGTTGGCAATTTGATCTCTGGTTCCTCTGTCTTTTCTAAATCCAGCTTGAACATCTGGAAGTTCACGGTTCATGTATTGCTGAAGCCTGGCTTGGAGAATTTTGAGCATTACTTTACTAGCGTGTGAGATGAGTGCAACTGTGCAGTAGTTTGAGCATTCTTGAGCATTGCCTTTCTTTGGGATGGGAATGAAAACTGACCTTTTCCAGTCCTGTGGCCACTGCTGAGTTTTCCAAATTGGCTGGCATATTGAGTGCAGCACTTTCACAGCATCATCTTTCGGGATTTGAAATAGCCCAACTGGAATTCCATCACCTCCACTAGCTTTGTTCATAGTGATGCTTCCTAAGGCCCACTTGACTTCACACTCCAGGATGTCTGGCTCTAGGTGAGTGATCACACCATCGTGATTATCTGGGTCATGAAGATCTTTTTTATACAGTTCTTCCATGTATTCTTGCCGCCTCATCTTAATATCTTCTGCTTCTGTTAGGTCCATACCATTTCTGTCCTTTATTGAGCCCATCTTTGCATGAAATGTTCCCTTGGTATCTCTAATTTTCTTGAAGAGATCTCTAGCCTTTCCCATTCTGTTGTCTTCCTCTATATCTTTGCATTGATGGCTGAGGAAGGCTTTCTTACCTCTTCTTGCTATTCTTTGGAACTCTGCATTCAGATGGGTATATCTTTCCTTTTCTCCTTTGCTTTTCGCTTCCCTTCTTTTCATAGCTATTTGTAAGGCCTCCTCAGACAGCCATGTTGCTTTTTTGCATTTCTTTTTCTTGGGGATGGTCTTGATTCTTGTCTCCTGTACAATGTCACGAACCTCCATCCATAGTTCATCAGGCACTCTGTCTATCAGATCTAGTCCCTTAAATCTATTTCTCACTTCCATTGTATAGTCATAAGGGATTTGATTTAGGTCATACCTGAATGGTCTAGTGGTTTCCCCCACTTTCTTCAATTTAAGTCTGAATTTGGCAATAAGGAGTTCATGATCTGAGCCACAGTCAGCTCCTGGTCTTGTTTTTGCTGATTCTATAGAGCTTCTCCATCTTTGGCTGCAAAGAATATAATCAATCTGATTTTGGTGTTGACCATCTGGTGATGTGCATGTGTAGAGTCTTCTCTTGTGTTGTTGGAAGAGGGTGTTTGCTATGACCAGTGCATTCTCTTGGCAGAACTCTATTAGCCTTTGCCCTGCTTCATTCTGTACTCCAAGGCCAAATTTGCCTGTTGCTCCAGATGTTTCTTGACTTCCTACTTTTGCATTCCAGTCCCCTATAATGAAACTACCATATGATCCAGCAATCTCGCTTCTGGGCCTGTAGCTGGAGAAAACTCTAATTTGAAAAGATACATGCACCTGTAAGTTCATAGCAGCACTATTCACACTAGCCAAGACATGGAATCAACCTAAGCATCCAACAACAGAAAAATGGTAAAGAAGATGAATACTTTAGAATTTAATAGAATAATTCTCAGCCATAAAAAAGAAATAATTCCATTTGGTCAATATCACTAATTATTAGAGAAATGCATATTAAAACTACAATGAGGTGTCACTTCACACTATCAGAATGGCCATCATTAAAAAGTCTACAAATAATAAAAGTCAGACAGAGAAGGACAAATATATGATATTGCTTATATATGGAATCTAAAATAAATGGTAGAAATGAACTTATTCACAAAAAAGAAATAGTCATAGATTGAAAATAAACTATGGTCACTGTGGGGAAAAGCAGGGAGGAATAAATTGGGGGATTAGGGTTGACATATACATATACTATATATAAAATAAAAAACTGATAAGGACCTATTGTATAGCAAAGAGAACTCTATGCGATACTCTGTAATGGCCTATATGTGAAATAATCTAAAAAAGAGTGGATATATGTATGTGATTCATTTTGTGTACACCTGAAACTAACACAATATTGTAAATCAAATTATACTCTATAAAATTATTCCAAATTAATTAATATAGAAAAGCTAGTGGAGGTGACAGATTTCCAACTGAGCTATTTAAAATCCTGAAAGATGAGGCTATGAAAGTGCTGCATTCACCATGTCAGCAAATTTGGAAAACTTAGCAGTGGCCACAGGACTGAAAAAAGGTCAGTTTTCATTCCAATCCCAAAGAATGGCAATGCTAAAGAAAGTTTAAACTATTGCACAATTGTGCTCATTTCACATGCTAGCAAGGTAATCAATATGTGAACCAAGAACCTCCAGATGTACAAGCTGGGTTTAGAAAAGGCAGAGAAACCAGAGATCAAATTGCCAACATTCATTGGTTCATGGAGAAAGCAAGGGAATTCCAGAAAAACTTCTGCTTCATTGACTACACTAAACCTTTGACCACGTGGATCACAACAAACTGTGGAAAATTCTTGAACAGATGGGAACACTAGACCACTTTACCTGACTCCTGAGAAACCTGTATGCAGGTCAAGAAGCAACAGTTAAAACCAGACGTGGAACAATGGCTGGTTCAAAACTGGGAAAGGAGTAGGACAAGGCTGTATATTGTCACCCTGCTTGTTTAACTTATATGCAGAGTTATTTTTCAGTCACTCAGTTGTGTCTGACTCTTCAACCTCAAAAAGTGTAGCACATCAGACTTCCCTGTTGTACATGTAGAGTACTTCATGAGAAATGCCAGGCTGGATGAATCACAAGCTGGAATCAAGATTGCCGGGAGAAGTATCAACAACCTCAGATATGCAGATGATACGACTCTAATGGCAAAAAGTGAAGAGGAACCTAAGAGCCCCTTAATGAGGGTGAAAGAGGAGCATGAAAAAGCTGCCTTGAAACTCAACATTCAACAAACTAAGATCATGGCATCCAGTTCCACCACTTCATGGCAAATAGAAGAGGAAAAGTGGAAGCAGCGACAGATTCCCGCCCCCCTCCGGGCTCCAAAATCACTGCAGACAGTGATTGCAGCCATGAAATTGAAAGACACTTGGAAAGAAAGCTATAACAACTTAGACAACAGAGACATTACTTTGCCGACAAAGGTCCATACAGTCAAGGCTATGGTTTTTCCAGTAGTCATGTATGGATATGAGTTGTTGTTCAGTCACTCAGTTGTGTCCAACTCATTGTGACCCTGTGAACTGCAGCACACCAGGCAAGCTGGACCATAAAGAAGGCTGAGCACTGAAGAATTGATGCTTTCAAACTGTGGTGCTGGAGAAGACTCTTGAGAGTCTCCTGGATAGCAAGGAGATCAAACCAGTCAATCCTAAAGGAAATCAACTCTGAATATTCATTGGAAGGACTGATGATGAAGCTGAAACTCCCAATCCTTTGGCCACCTGATGTGAAGAGCTGACTCAATGGAAAAAAACCCCCTGATGCTAGGAAAGATTGAGGGCAAAAGGAGAAGGGGGCAACAGAGAATGGGATGGTTAGACAGTATCACAGACTCAATGGACATGAATTTGAGGAACCTCTGGGAGATAGTGAAGGACAGAGGAACCTGGTGTGTTACAGTCCATGCAGTTGGAAAGAGTTGGACATGACCTAGCAATTAAATTACAACAATAACAATCAATAAAATAGTCATCATGATCTTTGCAAAAAATAGTAAATAGTAAAACCTCTGGCAAGACTACTAAAGAAAATATAAGAGAAAGCTCAAATAATTAACACCAGGAATGAAAAAATGGTCATTACTGTGGATGCTACTGATGCAGAGATTATAAGAGGGTTTTCCGAATAAATTTATACCAATGTGTTAGACCATTTAAAGAAAAGACAAATTCGCCTCCAAATTGTTTCTGTTATTTGAGAGATAACAGACTGCTCATGCTGTTGGACATGGATCAGTCTAATTTACAGAGAGGAGGAGGCTGAATGGATGGAAACAGAGTAAATTCAGGTGACAGGAAGAGGCAGGGACCAGCACTGGTCCATTGCGCAGGCCTGAGCAGAGCACCATGCAGGGAGGTGATTGGTACTGGGGGCACAGGTGGGGCCTTGGAGACTGGGAGAGAGCACAGAAGGGGCAATGCCAGTCTCTGGCGGCCACTTCCAGGGCCATGACACTGCTTCAGGGCCTTCCCATCGCTCACTCAGTGAGGGCACCTCTTCCTTCTCTGCCCTGTCGTTCTGCTCTGCCACCACTTGCTCTGCATCTCACATGGATTTTCTCCAGTCGAGGTTTTTGACTCCCGTCCCTGCCAGGTTGAGTTTGTCCAGAAGATGCCTCTGGTTCTCTACAGACCCAGAGTTCTCTGAGTCTGAGTTGTCCTATCTTCTAATAGGTTGCAAGAGATGTGACTGCTGGTCTGGCAGGTCCTCTACAAATTTCAGGTTCCAGGGGAAGATCTGGAATGGTGGTCCTCACTGCGTTCTCTGGAACCCCAGAGTTCCAATAGTGATTCTCAGGGATCTCTGAGGGGTGAAGGAAAGACCAGCTGTGGGGCTTAGGCCTCCTGCAAGAGTGTTGTCCTGTGAAACTTTGCCAGAGTTGTCTTATATTCTTGTGAAAGTTCATTTGCAACCTGCCCCCCAACTCTAAGTGATTCTGAAGATCCCTCATCATCTAAGCTGCATCAAGAAAACAGGCCTCACTCAGATCATTGACTATTGATGTCTGAGGGGTCTCTGCTGAGGCTCAGGTCTAAGGGGACCTCTGCTATGGGTTAGCACGCAGGTCTCATTTATCCACCATAGATTTCAGAGCTCAGGAGTGGCCTGGCTTTGGTTTGTGTTTGCTATGAGGCCTTCAGAGCACTTCATCTATTCTTACCTTACTTATCAACCAACCCTAAATCATTCAAAGGCCTCAGAAGAATGTAAGCCAGCTTGTGATGGGCTCTCTGTAGAGGGTGCTGAGTTTGCTGGGCACCTGCACAGTGGGTGTCTACTATGTGCTCAATCCTGTGTGGGGTTTATGCTGAGAAAGAGGAGTCAGAGGCCGGACAGGGAAGGCGCTTGTTCAACCTTAGGGAAGAAAAGACCAGCTCCTGAGTCCACTTGGGGAGAAAAGGTAGCTAAATAAATAAAGGATAATCAGTGGCATTTGTAGGATGGAGGGCTAAATTACAGAAAGAAAAGGAGCTGTTTAGCCCGGGTCCTAGAGAAGTCATCAGATGGGGGAAGGGTTGGGGCCGTGTAGCTGCTAGAGGTGGAGCCATGAACCATGAGTGGAACTAAACGGGGGCACATCCGTGCCTGTCTGTGCAGCTGCTCCTGACAGTCTGACCTGCCTGAGGACTGACCTCCCTTGCTCATGAGCTTGTAGTGCCCACTGGGGCAGATGCTCAGAGTCTGGACCATTCTTCCTGGGGACACTGAGGAGAGAGTGGGGGCCAGAGGAGTGGACAGGGGGGACTGTCTATCTCCAAGGTCCCTTCTAGCCCTTCCAGCTTCAGGTTAGGAGTTTCATTTTTAGGTGCAGTAAAGGTTCAGATAAAGAAGTCCAACATGATCTAGGCTGGTCAAAGGGGGCTACTTTAGGCCCTTGAAGTCAACCTGGAAAACGGCAAGTATGGCAGCTGTGCTCCAGACAGCCTCTCCTGAGCACTGGGCAGCATGGTGGAGAAATTACAGGACACAAAGCGGCACTGTAATCACAGCGCTGGGTGCGAGATACCATCAGGAGACAAGGCTGGACACTGAGAACTGGTGTAACCCCTGACTGGAGCCACCACACAGGCCTGGTTAGGCTGGCTGCCACCCTCTGAGCAGGGCTGAGTGAAAACCACATTTATGAAATGCCCCATTCATTTCCTGCCAGAGATCCTATCTGAAGCCAGAGCTCTTGCCTCCCGGAGAAGTAACTGTGTCTCGCAAAGCCTTCTCTGCCCTGAAAGATGCTGAGGGAACCTTGAGGGAGGAACAGTTTCCCTTTGGCAAAGCAAACTCTGTGTTCTCCACATATGTCCTAAGTATATTTCTTTGCTTGTTGCAACATCTGGTGTGAGATGTCGGGCCAACTTAACGCTGCATCATTTCCTATCACATACTTTGGGTGATCTGCGAGAAAACATTTAAAAGCTGTGAAAATGATCTGAGTCACTGTAGATGCTGCAGCCCGCAGTGATAGGAAGCAGCCAGATTAACCCACACTGCAAATGTAAAGCTAGCTGAGATGCTCTAGGTTGTCACGGCCGAGTGCTCAGCCAAGAGAGACGGAAATGTCCAAGGAGGACAGACACAGGTGGCTTCTGCAGGGCAGCCTTGCAGGTAACCACCCATGTTTGGGTTTCCAAGGTGGCACCAGTGGTAGAGATCCTGCCTGCCAATGCAGAAGACACAAGAGATGCGGGTTTGATCCCTGGGTCTGGAAGAGCCCCTGGAGGAGGGCATGGCAACCCACTCCAGTATTCTTGCCTAAAGAATCCCATGAGCAGAGAATCCTGGAGGGCTACAGTCCATAGGGTCGCAAAGAGTCGGACATGACTGAAGTGACTTAGCACGCACGCGCCCGTGTTTATCAGTCGACAAAAATAGTTAATGGCACTTAGCACTACTTTCACCTATCAATCCTATGAGGATAGGAAGATCAAGAAAACTCACAGTTATACTAGGGTCATTGGCATTGTCCCTGGCCTGGACCTGTGGGAATTCTTCTCTGTGAAGAATTTCTGGCTGAAATTCTGAGTGTTCTGAGAACCAAGACTCAGGAGTCTGCGGAGCTTTGATCTATAATCCTCCCTGACCCCTGAGTTTTGGAGAAACGTGTTGTTGCTGGCACAGCCATGTGCTTACTAGGCTTCCCGGGTGGCTCAGATGGTAAAAGAATCCGCCTGCAATGCACGAGACCCGGGCTTGACCCCTCAGTCAGGAAGATCCCCTGGAGAAGGGAATGGCAACCCACTCCAGTATTCTTGCCTGGGAAATCCCATGGACAGAGAGCCCATGAGGTCACAGAGTCAGACACGACTGAGCAACTATACTATCACTGAGGGTGGGTTAAGCCCCAGCCAGGAGACATAGAGGCTGCCCTTCCTGCTGCTTCAAGGCTGTATGAACAGGGCAGGGGCCTGGTTGGTGAAGCCAGGGCTGCAGCCCTGGGGACTGCCTTGGGTATTGACATGGCGTGGGCTTGCAGGGAGGATGGGCATCTCTGAAACGACACCATTTGTTCATGGGAAGATTGCGGTCCTTCTCCAAACTAGTCACCCTGAGGCCAGCTGTACTTCTCCAGCTGCTGATTCAGCTCAGCTCCCTTTCAGCCTGAGCTCTTCTCTCCATCCTCAGAACCCCTCCGATGTCCCCTGACCCTTGTATGTCCTCCCCCAGTCTCTAACTGGACTAAAGGCAAGTGTCTGGGTCTGCTGGGCTGCTGGGGCACAGGGACCATGTGCCTGCTTCCCTGCCATGTTGCCTGTGCCGAGACTGTGTTGGGTGCTTGAGCTGGGGAGGGGGTTGTCCCCATCCTTGGCACACAGAGGGGCTCTGTGAACACTGCTAAGTAGCAGGACTCGATCCCCAATAGGTGCTCAGGGTGGCTGACCCTCTGCCACCTAGATTTCCCAGGATCCCTTATCTCGGGGGCAGGCAGGCTCTGAGAACTCTTTGGAAAGGTGTTTGTATGTTCCCTAGGTTCCCTTGCACGCAGAGAAAAGGCTGTGTCGCTCAGCCTGTGCACTGGTGCTTCACCTTCCTCAACCGTGCTGCAGAGAGCTGGGCTCTGCGGCTGCCTGGGTCGCTGTGGTGTGGCCCCGTGCCAAGCTCTTCTCTCCTCGCCGACAGGGGAGGCTCACAGTGCAGAGCCCAGATGGCTGGGCCCCAGCTCTCCCTGCCCCCACGTTTCCCTCCCTCTGAAGGGAAATGGAGCTCACTGGGATCAGCCAGCCAGGGTCTCGGGAGGAGGGCTGGGGCTGTGCTGTCACAGCAAGTGCAGAGAACCAGAGCTGGGAGCAGCCACCCAGCTGTGCCCCAGGGTGAAGCAGGAGGGTGGCACCCACTCAGAGGGGCTGCTGCTGGGAACTGGTGGCTGGCACAACAGCTCTATGCAGCCCAGCTCTGACCTAGGAAGGGGAGGGGAAGGGGGAGTCTTGACAGGAAACATGTCAGATGCCCCATGCGGAGTCCTTGAGCTAAAACCAGTTGTTGGAGGGAGGAATCTCAATCCCCTGTCACGTAGGAATAGGTCTGTGTTGTCTGTGTTGGTCCTGCCGCTGGCTCTGTCATTGGCTGAGGGAGTCCCACTTCCCTGTCTCCTGCCATGTGGCTCCTAAGGGTCCAGGACTCTCTCCTTCCCAGGTCAGGCTTGCATTGTGGTCTTTTCATAAAAGTCTTCACCCACCCCCTGCCCCCGGCTCTCCTCACTTTATCCCTCATGTCCATTCTCACATGACTCTCCTGCACATCTAAGCTCCTGTTGGCGCCTGCTGTTTAGAGGATCTGAACCATCACATGCATGGTGGGTGTTCCTCTGTGTCTGGTCCCTTTTCTGTGGCATCCATCAGCGACAGCCACCCAGGCCCTGGATCAGGAAGGCACTGCTTCCGGGACAGCGGGTGTCCCCTTCCACATGGTAAGAAACCTTACAATGCTGGGCCTTCAGGGGTCCTCTGGTGCCACATCCAGGAGGGCCAGGGCCCCTGAGGGCATCCCTGACAGGTGGTCATCTGGACTCTGCTTGAACGTCTCCAGGGAGATGTCACGGTGAGGCCATTGGATGGCAATGGAAATTGCTAGAAAATTCCTCCTGTGCTGATCAGTCCACAAGCCACCTGACTCCCTCCTCCAGTGCTATGACTGACATAGACGATTTGCTCATTCCTTCTTGTTTTGAAGGAGCAATACCTGAGGCCTGCAGTTAGAGGCCCACTTCAGACGGGGCAGAGGGGAGCAGACGGGAGTGACGGAGGCCCAGCCCAGAGCCTTTCCATCGTGCAGGGGTGTGGGCAGAGTGAATCCTGACATGGGGGTGTGACAGAAGGTAATGACAAAGGACAAGAAATACCTCCATTGAGGTTTCTGCTGCAGCAAGTTGAGTGCCCCAGCTTTCTCCTTGGACATACCTCCTTTTGGACACCACTCCTTGAAACACACTCCTTTTGCTAAAAGCGGATAAGGATCTCTGGTCTGCTGCCTTACCAGCCTGGTTTTAAGTCCCAGCTCTAAATCCTAGAGACTACATGATCTTGAGACCTCACTCAAACTCTGTGTCTCAGTCTCCTCTCATATAAAATAGGGTAATAATATTTACCTCCATTCAGAAGACGAAGATCATGGCACCTGGTCCCATCACTTAATGGCAAATAGATGGGGAAACAGTGGGAACAATGGCTGACTTTATTTTTCTGGGCTCAAAAATCACTGCAGATGGTGATTGCAGCCATGAAATTAAAAGACTTACTACTTGGAAGGAAAGTTATGACCAACCTAGATAGCGTATTAAAAAAGCAGAGACATTACTTTGCCAACAAAGGTCTGTTTAGTCAAGGTTATGGTTTTCCCAGTGGTCATGTATGGATGTGAGAGTTGGTCTATAAAGAAAGCTAAGCGCCGAAGAATTGATGCTTTTGAACTGTGGTGTTGGAGAAGACTCTTGAGAGTCCTTTGGACTACAAGGAGATCCAACCAGAGTACATCCTAAAGGAGATCAGTCCTGGGTGTTCCTTGGAAGGACTGATGTTGAAGCTGAAACTTCAATACTTTGGCTGCCTGATGCAAACAGCTGACTCATTTGAAAAGACCCTGATTCTGGGAAAGATTGAAGGCAGGAGAAGGGGATGACAGAGGATGAGATGGTTGGATGGCATCACCCACTCAATGGACATGAGTTTGGGTGAACTCCGGCAGTTGGTGATGGACAGGAAGGCCTGGCGTGCTGCGGTTCATGGGGTTGCAGAGAGTCAGACACGACTGAGCGACTGAACTGAACTGAACTTACCTCCCAGATCTCTTTGAGGATTAAATAATGCTTGTGAAGTGTGTTTGGTGGAAGACAATTGTTAGCTAACACACCTACACAGCAGCCCAGCTCACAGTTATGAGTTGCTGATCCTGCATGTGAGGTAGGGGCTGGATGTGTGTAGGGAACTGAAATGGTGATGTCTGAAGAGAGACGTCCATGTCCTAATGCTGAGAACCTGTGAATGTGACCTTATGTGGAAAAATAGTCTTTACAGATGTCATTAAATTAAGGTTCTTGGAATGAGATCATCCTAGATTATCTGGGGAGACTGTAAATCAATAACAAGTGTCCTTACGCAGGACGGGAGATATCCTCATGCAGACCACAATAAGCTGACAGAAGGAGCTGCAAGGGGCTTGGGGCTGATAAACTGTGGAGCTGAAGTGAGGATCTGCCATCTCCACAATGCAAACCCTCCTGCCAGAGCAGATAGTACAAAAGCTTGCTTGCTTTTGGTATTCATATCTTTGTAACTGGAAAACCTGCATTTTGTAAGTAAAGAGAGTTGTACAGTGAATGAAACGTTATACAACATCTTGTATGTGTAAAGAAAAAAAACACCAATAGCTACATGGATGTTGACAGAAGTCTGAGTTTGAAGAAAGAACCCATTCATGTCCAAAGCATCAAGCCTACTCTCCTACCAGCCTTCTTGCTAAGCTTCAGGTTTGTGCCAGGCATTGTATTAAGTACTGAGGACATAGTTGTGAACAAGCAAGACGGTCTTTCTCCTGCCTGGGCATGCAGCCTATGAGGGAGACAGGCATTAACTAAAATGCAGACACATCATTTTGAATGACGATAGTGGTAAGTGTTATGAATCACCTTGGCACCCTCATCAAAATTCAGTGACTCCACATGTGTACTCTACTCTGTCCATTGACCTGAGTCTCTCTCCTGAGTCTCTCTCCTTTCACTAAAACTACACTTGGTTTTAGTGAAAGAGTCATTTGCTGTAGAAAGACGAAGGCAGTACATCCTCCACTTTTACCCTTTTCCAAAATTGCTTTGGCTCCTCCAGTTCCTCTGTTTTCCTATCTAATTTTTAGCATTTGCTTTAAAAATTTATTTATTTACTTGTTGGCTGTGCTGGGTCTGTGTTCTGTGTGCAGGTTTTTTCTATTTGCCGCAAGAGAGGGCTACCCTCTAGTTGTGCTGCGCTTAGGCTTTCCAACACAGAGGCTTCTCTCTTTGCAGGGCACGGGCTCCGGGCATGCGTGCTTCAGTTGTCATGGTGTGTGGCCTCAGTACTTGTGGTGCATGGGATTCATTGCTCTGCAGCACGTGGAATCTTCCCAGACTAGGGATTGAACCTGTGGCAAATGAATTCTTAACCACTGGGCCACCAGAGAAGTCCTAGCATCTGTTTTTTAGATTCAATTAGCCATATATGTCAAGTGTTATGAAGGAAAAGTCTGTAGAGCGAAAGATTTTTTCACAAGTGAAGTTTTAGCAGTCGAAGCTTTAGATCTGAAGATTAGGCCACAGGCAAATGATGGATGAGGGCAAAATTAGCTTCTTTGTGACTTTTTTAGGTTTTTCACAAGGACTCTAAGATTCTATGATCCTTTCACAAATGCTTCGAGGGAGCTGATAGTTGGATGTGGGTCAGAACTATTTAGAGCTGCCCAAACTATTCTTTGTATATTTTTGCTTCTTTTGCTCGTCTTTAATAACAAAGGGGTAAGTGAAGCTGGAGACATGATGATGACCTTGCAAACAGAATGCCAGGGAGAGCTGGGGAGATAGAGGCCCGCTGGTGACCACAGGATGTTAGACAGGACCACAGGATGTTTGCAGTCCCTGAGCCCCTCGTGTGTGGTGTGGCCACACAGAGCTGGAGTGTTCCGTCCAGGGTCTTAGGGGCCAGTCCTGTCCGACTGATTCAAACATGAGAGAAGGTGATGGGCCCCACATCTGGCAAGGCAGGGGACCCGCCTCTTGCCCAGGGAACCCTAACAGTCCTTGCCATGCTGGGAGCTGGCAGAGGCCTCCTTGCTCTGCACTGGCTTTGGCAGCACCATGGATCAGACTGTGTACTGCTTCCCGCTGGGAGGTGGGCAGGCAGGTGGAGCCCAGAGGTTGCACACCACCCTCTCCGGCCCTTGGCCCTTGGGAGACACGCAGCAAGAAACAAGGGGGTTGGAAGCTCAGAATGGCCTTGGGGCCTCCCAAGGAGAGGCAAACGAGAAAGCCGAGGCCAGCGTGAAGCTACCAAGTTGTCCCATTGACCGACCCAGCAGTCTAGTCCTCTGACCCCAGGGGAGGCAGGGAGGTCCTCAGACCTGCAGGCGAGATTCCTGCCCTCCAGAGTCTCACGCGTTGCTGAGAGAACAAGAGGACCTTCCCAGGTGAGGGCATCTAAAACCGCCGCAACACACACAGGCGGCAGTGAGAGGCAAGGGCAGTGGACTCGGGGTGGAGACCAGCCTCTGACCCAGTCTCAGCCACTGCCTGCGTCCATAATCTTGGACGGTCACATAATTTCTCTAAGCTTATTTTCCTTCAGTGCAAAATGGGATAGTCCCTCTGCCAGTCTTTCAGGCCAGTTGAAAATCAAAATAAACAGTAGACAGAGAAATGGGTGGATGAGCGATCCTAATTATAGTCATGAATATGGTGTTTACTGTATGCCTGCATGTCTAAGCCCTTTAGATGCATGAAATCATTGAATCCCCACACCACTCTCATGATGGAGGTACGGTTACTATGCCCACGATGCAGATGAAGGAAACAGGTTCTGAAAGCTAATGGAGCTTGCTGAAGGTTAAGTGGTGGGGCTTGGATTTAACACACGTCTGTCTGACTCCAGAACCCTGGCTCTGAAGCACAGCACTCTTGTGTTTCTGATGAGAATACTCCAGGAACTGCAGTTTCCCGCCCCCAACCCCACCCCCGCGCCCGTCCTCATTTAGCAACTGAAGCTGTGTGGCAAGGGCTGGGCTGGATTAGATGCTCTGCTCCTTGGAGAGCCAGCAGCAGGTAAGGCCACAGGAGAAGATGCCACCCTCTACCTCACTTTGTGGGCATTGCATCTGCCAGTGTACCCAGGAGGTGCAGGCAAAGCCCCTCGGGGCAGGAAGACAACACAGACCCATGACGTGCCTCAGTGCAGTGTTTGGTGACCGGCTGTGGCTCCTCTGGTGGTGTGGGTGGTGGTGGTGGCCTCCCAAAGCTTCCCTGAGCCTCACCACACACAGGACCAGTGCTACTGGATGGTAGAGGCTTGGAGGAGCCGTGGTCTGGGAAGCCACAGGGACTAAGGGGGCTGGAAGAGGACGCAGCGCACGAGTGACTGGTAACAAGATGCAGTGACTTGGGGGCAGAAGCAGCCCTAGCGGTCTTTGAGTCTGCCCTTTGAGCCTGAGGTTGGGGTGATCTGAGAGGTCCTGGAATGGCCTATTTCCCTAAGTTATCCCCTCAACAACCTGTTTACAGGCCCGAGAGTCCACGCTCAGAGCTTTCTGCCTTTGAGTTAAACATCACCTTGTCTAGCAACTTTTCCGAAACGAGAGTTTACCTGGGGCCATGGAGTCACCAAGACCTCAGTGTGAGGGAATCCAGAGCCAGTAAGGAGCACGTAGAGGGCACCAGGCTGGGAGAAAGTGAGGAAAGAGATGTTGCAGTTGGAAAATTAGGAACAGGGGATTTTTCCAACTTGCTGGACTTCAGAGAAGCAGCCCTCATGGAGAGCTGGACTTGCTCCTGGCCTCAGAGCTCTGCTCTGATCAGTTAGGAGAGCTGCGCTGTTGTAACAAATGTTCAGTTCGACTGCTCAGTCGTGTCCAACTCTTTGCAACCCCATGAACCGCAGCACGCCAAGCCTCCCTGTCCATCACCAACTGCCGGAGTTCACCCAAACTCATGTCCATTGAGTGGGTGATGCCATCCAACCATCTCATCCTCTGTCATCCCCTTCTCCTGCCTTCAATCTTTCCCAGAATCACGGTCTTTTCAAATGAGTCAGCTCTTTGCATCAGGCGGCCAAAGTATTGCAGTTTCAGCTTCAACATCAGTCCTTCCAAGGAACACCCCGGACTGGTCTCCTTTAGGATGGACTGGTTGGATCTCCTTGTAGTCCAAGGGACTCTCAAGAGTCTTCTCCAACACCACAGTTCAAAAGCATCAATTCTTTGGTGCTCAGCTTTCTTTATAGTCCAACTCTCACATCCATACATGACTACTGGAAAAACCATAGCCTTAACTAGATGGACCTTTTTCTTTCCAAGGAGTGTGTTTTTATTTCATGGCTGCAATCACCATCTGCAGTGATTTTGGAGCCCAGAAAATAAAGTCAGCCACTGTTTCTACTGTTTCCCCATCTATTTGCCATGAAGTGATGGGACTGGATGCCATGATGTTAGTTTTCTGAATGTTGAGCTTTAAGCCAACTTTTTCACTCCCCTCTTTCACTTTCATCAAGAGGCTCTTTAGTTCTTCACTTTCTACCATAAGGGTGGTGTCATCTGCATATCTGAGGTTATTGATATTTCTCCTGGCAATCTTGATTCCAGCTTGTGCTTCATCCAGCAGGACTGGAAGAGGTCAGTTTTCATTCCAATCCCAAAGAAAGGCAATGCCAAAGAATGCTCAAACTACTGCACAATTGCACTCATCTCACAGGCTAGTAAAGTAATGCTCAAAATTCTCCAAGCCAGGCTTCAGCAATACGTGACCTGTGAACTTCCAGTTGTTCAAGCTGGTTTGAGAAAAGGCAGAGGAACCGAGATCAAATTGCCAACATCCACTGGATCACCAAAAAAGCAAGTGAGTTCCAGAAAAACATCTATTTCTGCTTTATTGACTATGCCAAAGCCTTTGACTGTGTGGATCACAAGAAACTGTGGAAAATTCTGAAAGAGATGGGAATACCAGACCACCTGACCTGCCTCCTGAGAAATCTGTATGCAGGTCAGGAAACAACAGTTAGAACTGGACATGGAACAACAGACTGGTTCAAACAGGAAAAGGAGTATGTCAAGGCTGTATATTGTCATCCTGCTTATTTAACTTATATGCAGAGTACATCATGAGAAACGCTGGGCTGGATGTAACAAATGGCCTCCCCCTCAATTCAAGTTCTTCCTTATGATGCGAGTTTCTTACTATGGCACTGTAATGTAGGCTGGGGCTCTTTGCTTTTCCCATTCAGGGTCCCCATGTCCTCCCTCCTCACTGTCCAGGGGTCTCTGAGTGGGGAGGCAACGAGAGCACAGATGGCTCAGGGACACCCAGCTTGGCAGTGGCGCTCACCTCTTCCCCCCGCATTCCATCGCCCAGAATGCAGTCACCAGGACCCAGCTGATCACAAGGGGAGACACTCTAGCTGTGTGCCCAGGAGGCAGAGGCACACTGAGACCCCACTCCTTCCTTTTAGAAATGGATCAGAGCACAGTTTGGGCTATCAGGAAGGCTCCACGGAGGAGGCAGCGTTGGCTCTGGCTTGGAAAGATGGGAGTCTTCTCCCCAAGGTGGGGTGGGTGCTGTGTGCAGAGGTACAGAGGGATCCACATACCTAGACTCTTCCCCATGCTCACCTCTCCCCCATCCTCACCTCTCTCCCCCACCAGATGCAGCTTCCAGGGCATATGGGGACAGGGCTCATCCCTGTTAGCTGACTCAGGATGGAGCAGCGTAATGTGTGAGGAATAAGGAGGGTAGTTTACCCAAAATATGGGGCTTCCCAGGTGGCTCAGTAGGTGAAGAATTTGCCTGCCAATTCAGTAGACACGGGTCTGATCCCTGGGTCAGAGAGACCCCCTTGAGTAGAAAATCGCAACCCATTCCAGTATTCTTGCTTGGAAAATTCCATGGACAGAGATACAGTCTATGGGGTCACAAAGAATTGGACATGACTGAGTACATCACAGCACTTACCCCAAATATCTCAGACTACCTGACCTACATGAATGAGTACACACCTCATCTCTTCTCACAAGGACAAAAGGTGGTCATTTTGTGAGTCAGGGAGGTGTTTTATAGCCAGTAATTAATATTCACTGAGGAAATGTAATAAACGTCTTTCCTCTCTTCATTCACTTAAATGTCATTTTTCCATAGTCACTATATAATTACTGGTATTTTTCAGTAACGTTATTAAGAAGAAATGAGCCACTATTTCTCCACCACCATACAGATTCAAATGTGAGTAGTGCCTCATTAGACAGAGACTGGAGGGATGGGGGTCATTATCTCAGAGAAGGCTCCGGCAAGGTGCAGGGCTTATTTGTCAGTTTGGAACAAACGGTACCAAAACCACTGGCTGGCGCTGATGGAATGGTATGCAGCTGCCTTCAGCATTGGGCTCTCTTCTCAGCTCCCACGCTCACACCTCCAGACACAAGCGACTCAGAGAATGTTTCCCCTGTGCTCGGCTGATAGCAGACCACCTGCAACCTGAAGCTCAGGGGCAGGGCTCCCAGAAAGGAACAAGCTGGTTGCATATTTGAGAACATCTCCTGCTGTGTCCTTTGCCCCAGCTCTCCCCTGTCCTAGATGACTGGGGTGGAGACCAATAGTCTTTTTCCCAGAATACCACTTGAAATGGCAGGGACTATTTCAAAAGGGCAGATCTGGGACCACTTTGAACTGCATGTGCTTAACACTTGCACAGCTGTCCCTCAGGCTCTTAAATTGTTCACAAGGAACACACTGTGAATTGCTGTGGGGCTTGGGGGGCGGAGCACTGTGCACAGGCGCTCAGGTTGTGCACTGCCCAACTCGGGGGGAGGGACACTGCTCATGCAGACTCCAGTGTACCAACTGCATGACCTGTAGGTGGGTGGCCCTGCCACAGAATCCTGGACACAATGGGAGGCACCCAGGAAACCCCTGGCTGGTGCTGCCAGGCTTTCTCTACTCCCACAGATCAAACATGCTCCAGCATTCTTGCCAGTTATCAACATGAAGGCAATGGCATTTTGGTGGCAGGGCCTGGGAGCCATCAACTGGGCTTAGTGGCCTGGGCAAAGCCATGCCATGCACTGCTCCTCGGCCAAAAGTCACTCCTGGCCTACTATCATAAAAAGGTGAATGGATGGCACAGTCTTCTCCTCTGGGAAGTGAGAATTCCTGGAGATTAGAGAGAAAACCCTCCTGGTAGATACAAATCTGAGGCTCTCAGGGAAAGGGGAGTGTTCAAGTAAGCCTAGAGGTGAGTGAGAGAGAAAGCTGTAGCCTTCGATGCAAGAGACCAGGTGTAGGGCCTGCGGACTGAGCTGGTGCCAAACTCTCAGGCTGGGCAAGCAAGCTGGTGCTGAGTTTATTCTTTCACTTGTATTCATCTTACATCCATCCAGCCCTTTCTTCATGCCAAGCGCTGTGTTGATGTACTGTATCATCTCATTCAATACTTAGGGGGACCCTCTGAGGAAGATACTTCTGTGATTCCCATTTTATTAAAACATTTTTTTGAACTGGTGGGTTTCTTTAACTGAACATGATCCCCATTTGAGAGATGAGGAAACTGATGCGTAGAGAGGTTCAGCGGTTTGCCCAAGATCACACAGCATGGGTGTGTGTGTGTTGAATCTAGGATTTGAAGCCAGTCTCTCTGACCCACAATCTCATCTCCAAGCTTTATGCTCATCTAGGTTCAAAGTTAAGCGAACAAAAGGAAATGAATTTGGAGGAGGTTGATGTGAGATGATGGGTAGATGGATCCTGATCTAGCCATCTGTTTTTCAGGTCCTTGACATCCTTTCTTCCCTACCTTCTCTTCTTTCCAACTTTTCTCATGCTTTTCCATACCAAACCCTCCCTTCCAACTAGGCGAATCCTTAACCCCTGACTCTGGACAATGGGGCTATTTCCAAGATCCCCACTTTTTTCTGTCCAGCCATGCCAGGCCTTCCCTTTGAGATTTGGTACCAATTTCACTGCCTTCCAAACACCTGCCCAGCCTCACTATAGTAATTTTCTCTCCAATACTGTTGAGCACCTCTTTCTCATCAGAGACTATTTTGAGCCCCAGGATGCAAAAATGAAGGAACCATGGGTCCTATCCATAAATTACTGTTTAGCTTGTGAGACAGACCAGTGAACAGAACAGACACAGAAGGGAGTAGGCTTCCCTCAGAGAGCAACTCTCAAGCCAGTAAACCACCTGGGGCTCTGGCTCGTAGGTCTGCGTGGGGCCTGATGGTCTGCCTTTCCATCAAGCTCCCAGGTGATCCTACTGCTGGTGAGTACCACGCTGGGTATAAGAAGACCCCTGAGGATTTTAGATACTATGATAAGAATGTATGCCTGGTGCTGGGGGAAAAGGACCAGAGACAGAATGAGAGTCTGGGAAGGGGCTGAGGCCTGAGCCAAGTCCTGACCAAAACTGAGGGAATGTGAGCTGAAACGAAATGAAATGCACAAATGAAATAAAATGCAGGCAAGACCTCACCAAGGGGCCAGAATGGCCCTAACCTACCCACAAGTAGGTGTTCTGTCTACTCTGCTTTGACATACTCTAACAAGTGGCTGACTTCCAGGAATCATGGGGTTAGGCTAGGAGTTAGGCTAAGGTCCTTTCTAGCTCTGACATTTTTAGGAATCTGTGATTCTCACCCAAATCAGCAGACTAGATCCATTTTGTGGACCAGCCCTGGAGCTTGCTGGATAGAAGGGATCTTAGAAAGGACACAATTCAGTCCCTTCACTTTGCAAATAAGAAAACAAGTTCCAAGACAGAGTGTGTGTGTGTGGGATCTTTCAAGATCATACAGTAGGTCAGGTTCCAGACCCCGCAGCTCAAAATGCCCAGGCCTGGGCTCTTTCCTTTAGGGCACCCCCTCACCCCGTGTCCTTGGACAGCTCCAGGGTGGGGGCAGCTCCATTTCATCACATTTCAAGTAAAATCCTCCCACTGGAAGTTGCCTCGCCTTCCATGATCCTGAGCTGCCGTTCAGAATGAGACAAATAAGGAAATGACTGGGAGGAGTGACCTGAGCCCTTCTGGAAGGAGCTGGTGACAGTCACAGTGAGGTAGTCCTAGCCCACTGGACAGCGTTCTCACGAGGGACGTCACAGCGTCCTAGTAATAATCACAAGGAGGGCGGCGCAAACTCCACGTCTCTCTCTCTTGCAATCTCAAGTGATCCACATGAGTGCTTCAGCTTCCCTCGTGCTTTTGAATGCAACAAAGAACACCTGAGCTTGAAGAGCTGCCAAGCACATGGGTTGAAGGCCTGTCTGTGTTTTGGTGCTGGGACCTGATGCAGGTGTGTGTGTGTGCACGTGCCTCGCGTGCCCAAGCACAAGAGCACTCATGCACGTGCACGTCCCATGTATGCAACTGCCAAGTACCTGCCCACACTTCGGTGTTCGGGCACGCTCAGGAAGCCAGTAGAAGGCGCTGTGCACGGTAGCGCACTGCAAATTTGGAACTCTGGAAAGCAAACTAGGCAACTTTCCAGCTGAAACCCTAACCCTTTGGAAAAATAAGCCCCACCCCTTGCCCAGAATATTAACTGGGCTCTCCTCACCCACTGTTTTAATTAATACCCGCCACAGCTGGTGGATGGAGGGCTGAAGCCTGAGTTGCATGAATGTAGAATTCCAATATGTCAACAAGCTTGGATGGCCATTGTGATCAGAATGTTTTGGTTAAATAAACAGATGCAGCAAGAAATGCCAATAAGCACAAAGCCCATCAAGTGCTCATATACAGAGAGGCAACCGCTTTCCTACTTCTGCCTTTGGCTCCTGTCCAGGCCAGACCTGCCCTGACAGAGATTAAAAGGCCCTGCCCCTCCCCAGCTCATCCAGCCAGTAGGCTCGCCACCTGCTGACTACCTTCCCACCCATCAGGGCAAGGCGCCCCTCCCCCAGGCATCTTCTTCTGCCATCTTGCTGCTCTGGCGTCCCCCTATGGATTCTCTTGGCAACACCAGTGAGGTTAATAAGCCCCAAACACTCCATCTTCAAAGCCAAAGGTAGGTGTAATCTTCTGCATCATGGGATGGGGATGGGGGTGGGGGGATTGAGGGGTGAGGGGATGGGAGGCAGGAGAAGGCGGGCATATAAAAAATAAGTTGTATAAAGGGAGATCATGAAGAAAGCTGTCTGTGCTGGTTAGAAAACGAAGCAGTAGACGCTCCTTTCACTATTTCTTGGGTTGGGGGGCAGGCGTGTGGTTGGGCTGGGGTGGAGAGGGAAAGACAATCACATAACATTCCTTGAGAATTTGACAGACAGATGAGGGTGACAGTTTCCTCTGCTGGCCCCCAGGCGCCAGTGAATCAGTCCTGCATCACTTGCAAACTGTGAAGAGTGGTATTACCATAAATTCATGGGGACGGAGATCTCTCCCCTGAGAGGTGGGAGAGTCTGTGTTAGGGGAAAAATGATTCCTCTCTCCTTTCTTCACAGCACAAATTAGATCACGTCTGCCTAAAAATCCAGCTAATACCCAGTCTTCCACCCAGGTTCTCTAGGGCTGTCTCTGAGGTCTCTGGTCTTTGGGCAGTAGAATCTTTCTGGGCTTCACTGATTTTTGATGGTAACTGATGAAATTCGGTCCTTGTTCTTTTACTGAGGTAGACACAAGACCCCAAGAGCCTCTTGGACTAGGAGGCCAGGGCATGGGTATTCAGACAAGAGATTTAAGTGGGCCTGGGCTGGTGTCTGGGGTCCCAACTCCAGGCAATCACATTCTCTCAGCTGTCACTGGGTAATCAGAGCTGTGTATGAAAGGCTGGGGTGGGCTTTGAGGATCTGGGAATGCTGGGTGATCCTAGAAAGCTTTCTTTTAATTCTTCCAGTTCCCAACTGAGTCATTGCATCCTTGGGAAGACTTCTCTGACTTCCTGACCTGTTCTCATCATACCATCGATTTCTCCCTCTTGGCACTCGTGATTGTTTCGGTTTACATTAATTTGTGCAACTGTTTAATATTTCTCTTCCAAGGAACTGTGTGGTCCCTGAGGTCAGGTCAAGTGATGGTTCTCACTCATCATTGTGCCAAGCCCAGGGTCTGGCATCTGGCTAATGCAACACGTGTTTCTTTTTGGCTGATGAATAAAATGACTGAATGAGTCAAACTCTGGACTTGATAACAAATTGTTTGTACTTGATCTCTTAAATTAGGCCTGGGGCTGGGCTGGGCTGGGCTGGGGAGAGGAACTTTCCCTGTCATTAACTCTTGGGTAAGGATTGTTCCTGGGCAGATGGGCTCAGGTTGTGATGGCTATGGTTATGGGAAAAGGACCATACTTTGAGAACCATTGTTCTAGTCAAATTCTTGCTTATGTGCAACAAGAAAGCATGCCCACTGATGTCTCACTTATTATAGTAAAAATTAGGAAAAAACCGAAGACCATCAGTGGACTGGAGAAAAATATTGTGACATATTACACAATGGATTACTATACAACAGTTAAGGGAATGAAACAAATACATTTATTTCGACACAGATAGCTCTAGAAGGCTATAAGCTGCAGCACGTTATATGTAGCATGCTGTGCTGTGCTTAGTCGCTCAGTTGTGTTCAACTCTTTGTGACCCCATGGACTGTAGCCCACCAGGCTCCTCTTTCCATGAGGATTCTCCAGGCAAGAATATTGGAGTGGGTTGCCATTTCCTCCTCCAGGGGATCTTCCCAACACCGGAATCAAGCTCACGTCTCCTGTGCCTCCTGCTTTGGCAGGCGGCTTCTTTACCACAGAGCCACCTGGGAAGCCCATCCATCCTATGGTGGTATTTCATTTAAGCAACACCCTATTTATTGATTACATTTCTAGGTTTTCAATATTATTAAATAACGAGGTGATGAATATCTTAATATACCCAGCTTTGTCCAGGTTACTTCCTTCTATGCCTGGGGGTAGCAGTGTCCCTGAATTTTGGGGTCGCAAGGCAAGTGACCCTGTCTGTCCCACTGGGCCTGGGATGGGGTGGCTTGGGATATAAATGACAGGTCTGTGGGAATGGGCTTGGGCACCAGTTCAGTTCCTGGGACCCCAGAAGTACTGAGCCTGTAGGGTCCCCTCTCTTCCTCCATTCATTCACTACAGATGGGTTTACTGTTTCTCTGACGTGCAGGACCTGGTGGCCTGGAGGCAGAGATGTGAGGCAGTCAGAGATGATGAGGCCTGATCTGGATAGGAGATACAGGCACAGCCACAAATACCACAGTTTAAAGTACAACATGGGAGTGAGCCCACGGAGGGGCTACAGGAGTTCTGAGCAAGGAATGATTTTGGTTCTGTGCAGTGAAGGCAGCTGGGGAGTTTTCAGGAAGCAGGGTACATCAACACCGTTCTTGTTCAGCCACTCAGTCACTCCAACCCTTTTCGACCTCATGGGCCGCAGCACACAAGGCTTCCCTGTCCATCTCTATCTTCCAGAACTTGCTCAAACTCATGTCCATTGAGTCAGTGATGCCATCCAACCATCTCATCCCGTCATCCCCTTCTCCTCCTGCTTTCAATCTTTGCCAGCATCAGGGTCTTTCCCAATAAGTCAGCTTTTTGCATCAGGTGGTCAAAGTATTAGAGCTTCAGCTTCAGCATCAGTCCTTCCAATGAACATTCAGGTTGATTTCCTTTAGGACTGACTGGTTTGATTTCCTTTAGTTCAAGGGACTCTCAAGTCTTCTCTAGCACCACAATTCAAAAGCATCCACTCTTTGGCACTCAGCCTTCTTTATGATCCAACTCTTACATCCATACATGACTACTGGAAAAACCATAGCTTTGACTAGATGGACATTTGTCAGCAAAGTAACATCTCTGCTTTTTAATATGCTGTCTAGGTTTGTCATAGCTTTTCTTTCAAGGAGCAAGCATCTTTTAATTTCTGGCTGCAGTGATTTTGGAGCCCAAGAAAATAAAGTCTGTCACCATTTCCATTGTTTCCCCATCTATTTGCCATAAAGTGATGGTACCAGATGCCATGATCTTAGTTTTTTGAATGCTGAGTTTTAAGCCAGCATTTTTAAGTCTTTCACTTTCATCAAGAGGCTCTTTAGTTCCTCTTTGCTTTCTGCCATAAGGGTTGTATCATCTGCACATCTGAGGTTATTGATATTTCTCCCGGCAATCTTGATTCCAGCTTGTGCTTCATCCAGTCCAGCATTTCACATGATGTACTTTGCATATAAGTTAAATAAACAGGGTGACAGCATATACAGCCTCGACGTACTCCTTTCCCAATCTGGAACCAGTCCATTGTTCCATGACTGGTTCTAACTGTTGCTTCTTGACCTGCATACAGGTTTCACAAGAGGCAGGTAAGATGGTCTGGTATTCCTATCTGTTTGAGAATTTCCCACAGTCTGCTGTGATCCACACAGTCAAAGGTTTTAGCATAGTCAATGAAGCAGAAGTAGATATTTTTATGGAATTCTCTTGCTTTTTCTATGATCCAGCAGATATAGGCAATTTGATCTCTGGTTCTTCTGCCTTTTCTAAATCCAGCTTGAAGATCTGGAAGTTCTCGGTTCCCTTATTGTTGAAGCCTGGTTTGGAGAATTTTGAGCATTACTTTGATAGCATATGAAATGGGTGCAGTTGTGCAGTAGTTTGAACATTCTTTGGAGAAGGCAATGGCAACCCACTCCAGTACTCTTGCCTGGCAAATCCCATGGACAGAGGAGCCTGGTGGGCTGCAGTCCATGGGGTCACTAAGAGTCGGACACAACTGAGCAACTTCACTTTCACTTTTCACTTTCATGCATTGGAGAAGGAAATGGCAACCCACTCCAGTTTTCTTGCCTGGAGAATCCCAGGGACAGGGGAGCCTGGTAGGAGGCCGTCTCTGGGGTCGCACAGAGTTGGACACGACTGAAGTGACTTAGCAGCAGCAGCAGTTGAACATTCTTTGGCATTGCCCTTTGATTAAAAAAATTTTTTTTATCAGCTTCATTGAGGTATACTTTACATATGATAAAATTGAGCCATTTCAGGTATAGAATTCAATGATTTTTAGTAACTCTACCAAGTGGCATAACCATTACCATATATCAGTTTTATAACATTTTCAAAAAGATCCCTTTCGCCATTAACAGTTCATCCCCATTCCCACCACCACCCTAGGTAACCACGAATCCACCTTCTCACTCTGAATTTGCAGGATTACCTTTTAGAGAATGGAAACTGGACTTTATATTAAGGTAACTGCAAGAAAAGAGTAAGGGCTTCCTCAGGTGGCTCAGTGGTAAAGAATCCACCTGCAATGCAGGAGATGTAGGCTCTACCCCTGGGTCAGGAAGATCCCCTGGAGGAGGAAATGGCAACCCACTCCAGTATTCTTGCCTGGAGAATCCCCATGGACAGAGGAGCCTGGCAGGCTACAGTCTATGTGGTCACAAAAGAGTCAGACATGACTAAAGTGACTGAACACGCATGCAAGGAAAGAGTAAATCCTGGAGACACAGGTGATTTAGCTCTTTATAGCAGAAAACAATTCCCTAATCTCTTAACTTTGCCATCTGAGGTGAAATTCTAAACTTTGAAGCTTGAACAGTCAAGATTTCTTCATGCTTAGAAGCTGGCATGCTCTTTACATTTGGTCAATAACGCTTTCCTTGGTCCCTTGCCTTTTCTTTTTAAGAGTTATGTTTTATTCAGCAGGAACTTTTAAGACTACAAGCCTGGGAGGCAGCCTCTCAAGTAACCTGACAGAACTGCTCCAAGAAGGCAGAGGGGACAGCTGGGATATATCGGAGTTTTCCAACAAAGGGCAGGTTGCAGGAACAAACAGATTACTGTTAATTAAAGAAAACTAGAAAACTCAAGTTAAGGAATTTAGTGCTTTTGTATGTATGGCAAGATGAAAGAGTTTGGGTTCACTGAAATCATTTCCTTCCTGAGTTCCTGCAGGGCTCACCAGCTCACTGTTAGCAGTGGCTGCAATCATGGATGTCTAGGACATCCTTTGTTTACTGTGGGCAATATTCCATTTATCAGTTCCTCCTCTTGGTCAGAAATTTAACCAATATTTGGGAGACATTTCATGTCCTTGGTCTTGGCTTTGAAAATGCACATGTCTGTCGATGGCCCAGAGATCATGGACAAGCTGGCTGGGTATCCCTAGAGGCTACCGCAGAACTCCATAGGACTCCACTCTCTTGAGGTCTGCCCTGGTCTCGCTGTGATGGGGCTCCCCATGGTCTCTGCCCACCTCAGGCCCAAATACTTTTCATTCTGAGAAAGAGAGAGGTGTGAGGAGATGATCTATGTTCAGTCTGTCTGCCTCTTTATAATCAGGTGTGCTTTGAGATGCTCTGTGAAAGAGTCTTTGACATAACTTTTCTTCCCCTAATTTCAAAATGAATGCAGTCTTGATAGAGAAAGGTAGCCCAGTAAAACAGATGAGAGGCCCCTCTATGATCTCAGCCTTCCTAGCTGGTGCTAGCGGGAAAGAACCCACCTGCCAACGTTGGAGACATGAGAGGTGAGGGTTGGGAAGATCCCCCGGAGGAGGGCATGGCAACCCACTCCAGTATCCTTGCCTGGAGAATCCCATGGACAGAGGAGCCTACTGGGCTACAGTCCATGGGGTTGCAAAGAGTCAGGCACGCCTGAAGCGACTTAACACACACACACATACTATGATCTCACCTGAAGATAAACACTGCTACGTTTGAGCGCGAGTACTTCCTGTCCCCCAGCCCCCCAACTTGTCTGGCATTTTGTTGGCTTCCATTAAATCCCTATGGCAGTGGGAGAGGTGTTTTGAATGACTGGGTATCAGCCTGGCTCTTACTGGGCAGGAAGCCCTGGCCCTCAAACTCCTATCCTGGCTGACACATGGGCTGCTTTTGGAACTTTGAACCAGTTATTTAACCTTGATCTTAGTTTTTCCCTCAGACAATGAGGCAAATGCTTGACTCTGGGGAGAGAGTCCTTCTGCCTGGGGCATTATCTGCTGTGTAAAAGAAGACAGTCAACTGGAAGCTATTAATAGTTCTAAACTCTCTAAAGAGTATCTGGGCAGCAGGTTGCAACACATCTGAGATAATTCAATTTTTACAAAAGCTATTTCCATTAATCATTTATTAATGGCTCTCCCAACTGAGGCAATTAAGTAGACCTAGGATTAAAAAGAACCCATATTCATTTCATATCTGTCTAATTACCCTGAAGTTCATGGATCCTGAAAGAATGTGGAAAATGGACTCCAGGCTTTTCCTTTGTTCTTTGCATTTCTCTCTGACTTTGGCCTCAGCCCCCAAAGGAGGCAGCTTCTGGGGTGTGTGCCTACGCATGCGTGCATGCGTGTGTGTGTGTGACACCCAGTGGTCCAGGCTCACCAGGGAAGGACACTGACTGTGAAATATGAGGAAGGCTCTGCAGGTGGAGGCAGGAGCTGGGCCAGGGCTGCTTGAGAAACAGGGAACCCAGAGAGTCGAGACTGTCTTTTGGAATTTGAGGGTGAGAGGTACAGAAATTGAGTAGCAGCTTCCTGTACTTGTCCCAGAAAAGGCAGGAGGGAGCATGCTGACCCTGAGCTGAAAAGCAGGAGACGACAGTGTAGATTGATATCACAGGGTGCCTCCTGTCTGCAGGCGGTGTTAGGTACTTAGGCTAATTAGTCCTCCCCGAACTCCGTGGTTAGATATCAACATCCACATTTTGGACATAAGGAAAACAGGGCTCGAGAGGCTACGTGACTTGTTCCAAGTCACACAACCGACGAGCAGCTGAGCCAAGGCTGGAGTCCCGCTGTGCTGACCTCAGTGTCTTGGCACTTCCCCTCAGCCACACTGATGCTCTCGTGCAGCCTAGGCTGGCACTCTCCAAGATGCTGCCATGGAAGCAGAAAAGTCAAACAATGTAGATTTTCCACTGCCACGGGAATAAAGCCCTCTTCCCCCTCCCCCCTCCCCAGGGAAGAGACGGTAATTAAAGAATTCCCGGGCATCCAGTGGCGCTGAGAAAGGGGAATTCTTACCCGGTGTCCTTCCTTAGGGCAGGTCCTGAAGATGGGAACTGACTCCTGCTCTCCAGCAGCCTTCACCACCCAAACTCTTGGGTCCAGGGAGGTTTTCTCCAGGTTGTATGATCCTGGACACCTGTCAGCTTCCTCCAGTCTGGAGCAAAGGGTTGGGGGAGAAAGTCGTGAGCAAGTAAGGGGTCACAGGGGCAGCTGGACCCAGAAACATAGGTAGGGCTACTACAGGGAAACTTAGATGGTCTCTTGGATGCCCAAGTCCTGCTGCTGCTGCTGCTGCTAAGTCGCTTCAGTTGTGCCCGACTCTGTGCGACCCCATAGATGGCAGCCCACCGGGCTCCCCCAAAGTGAGGGATGCAAACCCCCACACATAGGAGACACTGCCACAGAGTCTCGAGCACTGAAGGTTTGAAAAGAATTAATGTCCAGATGCTCAGCCTCCCATGGTACTCTTTCTTAAAGCTGATCTCCCTGGGAAGCACCTGGCTTCATGCTAACCCTTCCCCTACCATAAGAAAGCCCCACGTGCCCCCACCTCCCAGGCTACAAACATAATGGAGGTGTCTTTCAAGGGTTAATCAAGCTACCCCAAACACTCTGGGCACAAAGTCTTTCCAACTCCTACACACATTTCTGTTAAAGGGTGAAGCCTGGCATTAGAAATGGGAACTGGGGCTCAGACTGGGATATTCTGAATCCAGATATGTAGAAGAGTACAGTGGTGGAAGTAATAACAAATTTTGTTTTAAAACTTTAACTCTTCTATTCTCTGAATGTAACTCTAATGTTTCCAGGATGGTCATGTTTCTCAAGATACACTGAAAAAAAAATACAGATAAAATTTTTATGTGATGTCTTTCATATTTGTGTGCATTATTCAATAAAGCAGTTTGGTTACTTTTATCAAATCATATTATAAATTATTTATTTCAGGTGCAGCCAACATTCATCTTATTTCATCTTGTAAAAGGTTCAAATTTTCTAGCTCTCATTTAGTATGCCAGCTGTGGGTCAATTATTTTTTAGTTGCATTTATCTTTTCTTTTTCATTGAATACATAGAACAATTTGATCACAATGTGCAATGAAGTGAATGGAATTATTTCTTTAACTCATTCCCCAAACCAACACCAGAGTTCAAAGAATAAGGCTGTTTTTTAATCAAACTCCTAACCTACTAAAAAATTAGTAATTTAGGCTTCACATTACAAAAATTATTTATAAAATTTATGAATTAAGTAATCAGTAACCACAAATTAAGCTATGATTGTTTTTATAATTTATAAAATAGATTAAGTTATCAGGTCAAAATCATGTAAATCTTGGCTTGACTATTTTTAGAACATTATCTTATGAGATTTCTCCCCAAATTTATTTTCCAGTAGATTGTATGGTATTCCTTGAAGTGCCCATCACTTTTCAGATAGAAAGTAAGTCTGACTGGGTTGATAGATTTAACAGTAAGGATTGGTATGACAAGTTGTGTGAGAAATATTTTTCATAAGTTGATGAAATAAATTTGCAGTTTCTAGGTATTGTGAAGAGCATCCTCTCCCCTCTGGCTTCCCAGTCCTCACCTATGAGATGAATTGGGACCAAGGAGGCTAAAATCAGAGCTCTCCTCCTAGCTCTGATCTGCTGGGTTTTTGTGATTCTCAAGTTTGAAACAGACACAAGCAAAGATGAATCTAGCCATGAAGGAAATTCACAGCAGAGCAGGGATGAGTCTGCTTCTCAAGCCCTTGGAGATCCACCCAGATCTCTTGACTCTTACCTGTAGTCAGCAAGGTGACTGAAGATGCCGGGCTGACTGGGAAAACCCAAGAGCTACACTGTCTGTGATTCAGAAAACAGGAGTGAAGGTGTGTGATTGCTTCCCACAGGCCTCTCAAGTGAATCCCAGGCAGCAATGCCCCCCACCCCCAACACTCCTAGAAACCCCGAACCCTGTGATGGGCACTGTTCCTCTAATCCCTGGGGAAGGGGGCACTGACTCAGGAGCTGGCAGGGTCAGGACAGTGCCTGAGGATGAGAGAGCTGGAGACCATCACCCAAGGAAGCAGAAAGGGTAGGAGGCATGCCTTTTCCCACTGTGTGTCAAATGGGGAAGCACAAGCCCAGGGAAGCTAAATGACTCACCCCAAATTGTCCACCTAGAGCCTTAGTTTCGGCTGCTGGCTCAGGGCTCTTTCCCATTATCATATGCCCTGTGGGGTGTAAGCTGGAGTTAGCAAATTGGTGCGATTTAGCTGTGTTTTTGTTTGAATATCTAGTGCAGAGAAGAAATTTGCAAATATAGCTGGCAGAAGCTCCTATTCTTGGGAAACCCCATACAAATGACCACAGCTGGAGAGGATGGCCTTGCAGGCCTACCCAGGGCCCTCAGCTACCCTGTTCCTCCTAGAAGGACCTTGCAGGAAACCCTGTCAGACTGACACCGAGAGGTGGCGGCTGCAAAGCCTCTGAGTTTTGTGGGGTTTCTGTTCAGTCAGACCCCTGACATTATGAGAGGAGACCTGAGCACTGTTCCTGACCTAGAGGGTCACTAGGTGTGTGATTCAGTGATGAGGCTGTTTCCTTCTCTGGGGATGGGAGTGAGGAGGGGTAGTGGTGGACTAAATGGTCTTTAAGGTCCCTGTGACCCAGTCCTACAGGAAGGGGGAAAGTTTCTGGATTAGCATTGTTTTGATCTCAGCAAGCTTTGAAGCCCAACATTCCCAAAAAGAGGGCTTCCCTGGTGGCTCAGTTGGTAAAGAATCTGTCTGCAATGCAGGGGACCCGATTTTGATCCCTGGGTTGGGAAGACCCCCCTAGAGGAGGGCATGGCAACCCACTCCAGTATTCTTCCCTGGAGAATCCCATGGACAGAGGAGCCTGGTGGGCTGCAGTCCATATTGGGTCATGCAGAAACCCACTCCAGTATTCCTGCCTGGAGAATCCCATGGACAGAGGAGCCTGGCAGGCTACAGCCCATGGGGTCGCAAAGAGTTGGACACAACTGAAGAGACTTGGCATGCACGAAGAGAAAGAAGGAATACTTATATAACCATAGAATTACATTACACGTATTGTCTACATATTTTTTCCACAAATCTGGGAGGGAGAAAAACAGTATAGGGCAGAATTATGCTCAGGACCTTGGGGTGGAAGTTGGACTGTACTCTTGACTCTTTCGTTGCCTGAATTCCTCTTAGATTTTGCTTCTTCAGCTGGGTCCTGGCACAGCTATGGTTGACTAAACAACTAGGCACTTCATAAACGGAATCTCCATTAGAACTTTTTGTGCTCTGGTTAGTTTTATTCTCCTGAGCTTCTTTGCTTCTGTCCAGAGGGACAGGCAAGCTGTCTTCTGGTGTCTTCAGGGCTGTTGTGTGGTGGAGATGTTGCACAGGGTTTGCTATACCTGGCGAGGAATTCGACCAGACAAGGTCCTGACTCACCCTGATTCTAGACAACTCAGTTCTGAGGAGTTTTTCCTCAGCCATATTAGTCAGGGCTCTTTCAGTAGAACGTGACAGAAACCCAACTCACACTTGCTTTAATACAAAGTGGAATTTTGGACTCAGGAAACTGGGAAAGACAGGGGTAAAATGGACATGAGGTGTCTGGCTTGCAGGCTCAATGATGTCAGCTTTCTTTCAACAGTTCAGTTCAGTTCAGTTGCTCCGTCGTGTCCAACTCTTTGCAACCCTGTGAATCGCAGCACGTCAGGCTTCCCTGTCCATCACCAACTCCTGGAGTTCACTCAGACTCATGTCCATCGAGTCAGTGATGCCATCCAGCCATCTCATCCTCTGTTGTTCCCTTCTCCTCCTTCCCCCAATCCCTCCTAGCATCAGAGTCTTTTCCAATGAGTCAACTCTTCACATGAGGTGGCCAAAGTACTGGAGTTTCAACTTCAGCATCATTCCCACCAAAGAAATCACAGGGCTGATCTCCTTCAGTGCCCAATCACTTTTCTCTCTTCGTAATTTGTCTTCTTTTTTATTTTTTCTATTACAAATAGAAATATTTGGCATGGGAGTGGGGGGAGAGGAGAGGCATGGCTGCAGACAACCCAGCTGAAACCACTCCTGTTAGTGGCCCTAAAAGAAAGAACTTCAGTGTACACAAGTCTCAGGAGAGGCTCTAATTGGCTGGCTTAGGCCACACATCCACCTCTGGGACCTACACCATATCCAGGCCAGGTTAGGGCAGCAGGGTTGTAGCCACTGGCAGTCAAATCCCATGGAACAAGGGGGTGGGGTGGGGTTGGGGGTGGGGTGGTGGTGGTGGTGGTGGTGTGTGGGTGTGTGTGTGTCTGTGTGTGTGTGTGTAGCATTTTCGTAAATGAGGGGATATTGTTATCAAAGTGAGGTCAGAGGAATATTGTGAGAGATCAAAACAACAGGAACCCACTATCCAGGTTGAGCAATGGTAAAGAATCCCCCTGCCAATGCAGGAGACTGTAAGGGATGCACGTATGATCCCTGAGTCCCGGAGTTTCCCTGGAGGAGGAAATGGGCAATCCACTCCAGTATTGTTGCCTGGAAAATTCCATGGACAGAGGAACCTGATAGGCTACAGTCCATGAGGTCACAAAGAGCTGGGACATGACTGAGCAGGGCACACACACACACACACACACACACACACACACACACACATTGTAACAAGAACAGAGAGAACTTGACAGACAGAACCGTTGGGTATAAAATTAACTAGATAACTGAAAAAGGAGGACCCCCCCCGCCCCCCAAGGAGGACAGTGGTGGCAACTTCAGGAATCAGCCACCATTCCCCTGGCTGAAGGAGCAAAGCACAGAGGAGGAGCTCTGCAGAGCTGGAACTCATACTTGGGAGGAAGGAGGGCCGCGTGCCTGGAACCAGACCTTCCCAGTAGGGGCGCCAGCTGGCTGTTAACATTGTCTCTTGGCGGTCAGGGTGGGGTGAAACGGGTTCTGCAGGAGCTGGAAAAGCTGCAAACTGGAGTCAGCTGCTGTTCCAGTTTGGCCTTGGCTGGGACCGGGGGAAGAATAGCGGTGGGATGGTGTTCACGGAAACAGGAAGCCTGCAGGAAGCAGACGGGGAACAAACAGGAAAGAGTAAGCCGGCTCTCCGCCTTCAGCCCGTAGGCGCCTTCTTGCGCCCCCTATCGCCATAGCTTACACAGCGCTAGCCGGCAAAGCCATGTGAGGGAGGGCATGGAATCCTGGCTCGGGCCCAGAACAGTGACTTGACAACTGACCCCGGTGTCTTACTGCAGGCTTTCTGGGTGGTGTCTGATGTATCTGTGTCCTTCTCAGGGCCTGGAACCCTGCCTGGACTGAGCTGGCCCTAGTAAGTGTATGGCAGGAGGCCAGGGTAAGCGGGTCCTGGGGCAACTCTGCAGCCCGCCCTGCTCAGCCTTTAGAGTTCCTGCCTGTCTTCCCCGGGGGTGTGATTCTAGGTTCTCGCTGGAGTCCTGCATGGGCCAGGGAGGGAGTGAGTTAAACCTCCACCGTGAGCAGCTTGGGGTAGGCTCTGCCGGGCCTGGTTGATGTGCCCACCTCCCCCACCCACCCCCGCCCCACCAATTTCTCATTCTCACCTACTTTCTGATAAAGTCAGAAGTAGGGTCCCCGCCTCACCATGAGTTAGATATGTGAGTTTGGGCAGGTTATTGGACCATTCTGAGCCCCGGTTTCCCCAGAACTCCCCCTTCAGTCTTTTATTCTCAGCACCAAGAAAGCAAGAGGAAAGTCTTGGTCCTCTCCATCCATGTATATCTCCCCTTCCTCCAGTTCCCCTCCCCTATACCGGTTCTTAAAAGGAGTGATAATTCAGCATCATAGTTAGGCTTTGAGATGCAGTCAGTATCAGCAAGACAGAGATCTGTTTAACTGAGAGAAAAGCAAATATCCAAGACAACTGGGACTTGCTGGGCAGGGGTCCTGGGATCTCTACAGGATGAAGCAGGGCCCCATGGTGAGGAGAGGGGAGAAGCCGAGGTGGAAAGGGGGCTCTGCATCAACCCTCAGGAAGCAGGACAGGTGAGAACCATCTCCTGGCTCCCAGTGAATTCCAGATCCGCTGAACATTTGAGCCAGTCTTTTCAGGTGAAGACCTGAGCCTCCTAGCCTCCAGCTGCTGTAGGGAAGGACAGCAAGGGGACAGGCCCCATGGGGGTAAAGGACCCTCAAAGACTTGACAGGGCCATGTGGGAAATGGGAATGGGCCAGTGCCCAATACAGAGAAAACACTCCCATAATAAATGGTAGCTTTAGCTCCATTATAGCCCTTATCACGCCTGGCCTCTACTAAGGTTTCTGTGTACAAGTTTATCTCCCTCACTAATCTTGAGTTCTTTCAAGGTAGAGGCTGTGTCTAATTTTTCTCTGGTGGTATTGTGCCCAGAGGATATGGGGGTGGTGGTGTCTGGAGACCACAGTCAAGGCTAGATGAGTGTTAGGAGGGCCTGCCATGGCAGTGTAGCCTAGGTATGGCTGTGAGCTGAGAAAGGGGCATAAGTGGTGGCAGACTTGACATTTCCCAGAGAGGGACCCTGGCAGGCAGGTGGAGGAGATCCAAGTACAGAGCTGTCTTTCTCAGCCAAGGGAGAGATCAGCAATGAGCCAGGTGTCCCCAAGGGAGGCTAACTGCTCCCGAGGACTGATAGGGCTTTCGGGATCCGCTTGGCGTCATCCCAGCCAGAGAGCACCTGCTTCCTTAAGAACTGCAGTTTCCTTTGTTGAATGCAGCCCCCAGATGAGGAATGGTTCAGGCTGTGCTTTTCCTCTCTTTTCTTTTTTGGAATGAGCCACTCTTGGGGAAGATTCCAGTGCCTGGCGACTTTGAAACACTGGGACTGGGATGGAGACTGACATTTTCCAGAGCAGCCCCTCAGCACAGTCAGCATCTGTCTCCCTCCATCTGCTTGGCTGTGTGTCTACCTGCAATGCTTAATGCTGGTGGACAGGTTTGCTGATTGGCCACTCTCTGGAGGGCCCTTCTTTGCAACTGGGCAGTGGGGCTGGTAGGTGGAGAGGCTTCTGAATCCAGGCTGCTGACCTTGTTCCTGTGGTCCAGACGCAAAGTAGGGGGTGAACGTGCCTTTCCTTCCCTGCTTAATAATCATCCCTGCTGGGCCCCCTCAATTTGAAAGATGGGGCATAGTACCTGTAATGAGTGATGACTCAGGAGTCAGCCTGCTCGTGTCTGAATCCTGACTTCATGTCACCCGGGGCAAGTCAATTCTCCTCTTGAAGCCTCAGTTTTCTCATCTGTAAATTAACTATCCCAGAAAGTTATATGAAGCTTAAATTAGATAATTAGGGTGAGAAGTTTAAGCACAGGGCCTGGTACTTGATAAGCAGTGATGAAGTATAGTTTTTATTAGTAGTAGTACATTTCCTGTGGCTGCTGTAACAACTTACAATAAACTGTGTGGCTTCTAACACCCAGTCACAGTTCTGATGTACAAGTCTGAAATCAAGGTGTCAGCAGGGCCGTGCTCCCCTCTGGAGGCTCTAGGAAAGAATCTGCTCCTTGCCTTTTCCTTGGCTGCCAGCATTCCTTGGTTTGTGGCTCCCTCATTCCAGTCTTTGAGGCTGGCCTCTTCACATCTCTCTACATGATCTGTCTTTGCCTGGCCTTCTCCATATGCGTGTGGTCAAAACTCCCTTTGCCTCCCACTTATAAAGAGGGATGTGATTCAGCGGAGGTGGACCTCAGTTTAGTCACATCTGCAAAGAATTGTTTCTTTTTTACCCACATAAGTAACATTCACAAGTTCCAGGGATTATGATCTTTGGGGGGCCACTTTTCAGTTTAACAAAGAGGGAAAGGCTAGAGCGTGGGGGAGAGACTTTGAAGTCACTGGTCACTGTCCTAGGACAGGCTCCCTGTAAGCAGACCCTGGGCTGAGGCTTCGTGTGCACCAGGTTTATTAGGGAAGTTCTCCCAAGAGGAACTAGGAAGAATGGGAAAAGCGGGTCAGAGAAGCGAAAGGAGCTAGTCATGTCAAATTGGAAGCCCCAGTCTCAGGCTACTCCCACAGGTAGATTTAAGGAGAAAAACCTCTGATGAAATGGACTCTCACTTTTATCCAATCCTGTTTCCTTCCTTTTCCTTCCTGAGGAAATTTTTGTCGTAAATTTGATAGGTTCCTTCTTGTCCACCTCAAAAATGTTTATAACATATGTATGTGCCCGTAAGCAATGTAATGTCTTATTTTTAAAAATTTGTAATAATATAAATAAATTATATTGATTTTATACATCTTTCTAGCTCCTTTGTTTTTTTTTTTACTCGGGTTTGGGGGATCTGTCATATAATATGTGTATTTTTCAATTTAAATAAAAACTGCAGAGCTGTCCTCCAAGTAGGAGGACAGCTAATTTATCCCTTGACATGGAGCATATATGTTCCTATTCCCTCACATCCTCAAAAAGATGAGTATTAGACCTTTGAAATTTTTTCAAAGCAAGGGGAGTGAAATGAAATCATGACGTTTTCATTTGTTCTTCCATGAATGCTTGGGAAGTTGAGCATCTTTTCAGATGTTCATTGAGTTTCCTCTTCTGTGATTACCCCTTCATATCTCTTACCTTGCTTTCTGTTGGGCTGACTGTCTTTCTCTTTGAGTTGTAGAAGGGCTTCATGTACTCTGGAAACTACTTTTTTTCCATTACATATTTCAAATAATTTCTAATCTGTTACTTTTTGTGATGATATTTAAAATATTTAGATTTTCATTCATCTGAATTTATTTTGGTACATATTATAGGACAGAAACCTAATTTTATTCTTTTACAACAGAAATTATTGTCCCAACATCATATAGATGTAGTTTCTAGGCTCTCCAGTCAATTAATCTATTTTTTAATTGCTGTACAAATACCACCCTATTTTCATGATTACAACTTTGTCTTTAGAGCCTGTTGGTTAAATCATGTCCCTTACCTCTTGTTCTTTATAAATGTGTTGGCTTTTCCTGATGGGATATGTGAGATGAAGGCTAGAAGTCTTGCAGCCACTTTACTCCCAGAGGGATGTCAGCCTTAGTGTGAAGCTGATACTATGGAAGAGGGCAGAGACGGGAAGATACTGAATCCCCTATGACATTGTTGCTGAATCACCTACTCTGATCCTGCCTCTGGAGGTTCTATTTATCTGAGCTAGTAAATCTACTTTGTTGTCAACTAATTTAAGTGGGTTTTTCAATAACTTGTAGCTACAGCTTTCTCTTTCACTTGGCATATCTCTTACTCTTGGATTATTTTCCAACTGTGTCATTATGTTTGGCGCACTTCTTATAAACTGCATTTATTTGGATATTTAAAGTGTAGTCTGAATGTCTATCTTTTAATAGGCAGTGTTAACTCTTCTAATTTGTGTGATTACTGTGATTATTTGGACTTAATATCTAAAATGTTTTGCATTTTCCATATATCATTTCTTGGCTTACCTTTTCCCTGCTTTTTGTGAGACTGATTGGTTTTTCTTCTCTCATTTGCCTTCTAATGATTTATAGTTATATATTTTGTTTCTGGCCTTTAGACTTTTCCTATTTTTTAAAATAGACATTATTTAGTTTTGACTGTGCTGGGTCTTTGTTGCTTTGTAGGGGCTTTCTATAGTTGTGTTGAGCAGGGGCTACTCGTCATTACGGTGCGCTTCTCATCGTGGTGGCTTCTTTTGTCGTGAAGCACAGGCTCTGGAGTGCGGGCTCATTAGCTGTGGTGCACAGGTTCTGGGTGATCAGGCTCAGTAGCTGTGGTGCACAGGCTCCAGAGTGCGGGCTCAGTAGCTGTGGTGCACAGGCTCTGGGTGCTCAGGCTCAGTAGCTGTGGTGCACAGGTTCTGGGTGCTCAGGCTCAGTAGCTGTGGTGCACAGGTTCTGAGTGCTCAGGCTCAGTAGCTGTGGTGCACAGGCTCTGAGTGCTCAGGCTCAGTAGCTGTGGTGCACAGGTTCTGGGTGCTCAGGCTCAGTAGCTGTGGTGCACAGGTTCTGAGTGCTCAGGCTCAGTAGCTGTGGTACACAGGCTCTGGGTGCTCAGGCTCAGTAGCTGTGGTGCACAGGCTTAGTTGCTCTGAGGCTTGTAAGATCTTCCCTGACCAGGGATCAAGCCTGTGTCCCCTGCTTTGGCAGGCGGATTCTTATCCACTGCATCGCCAGGGATGTCCCCTAGTTTTTAATATACATACTTCACTTTATATTTTTCTAACAAAACCTGAGGCTAATCAATATCTTTGTCCTCCTTCTGGATAAAATTAGGGATTTTATTCACTACAATTTTATCTCCCCCAACTGCAGTTCCTGTTACTATTTCTAGCGTTTTGATGTTCCCATGTTTTTAAACCTCCTCAAACCGATGATGATGATTCAATACTTATTTAGATCGTAATGATTTTTTTGCTTACCCTTACCTTTGAAACTAATGTTTTTAGCCATTCCTTTTTCTGAGATGATTTTCTCTATTTTGCCTCACTCTTAAATGACATTAAATTGGGTATAGAATTCTAGGAGTAACTCACAGTCCCAAGGTATCTGGATTTAGTAAGCTCCATTTCATCAAATTCTACCCCTCCTAGGAATGATTCTCTTTGGTCATTTTATCAAAGGAACATGCTTTATGAAAATTTGTAAAATAAACGAACATTTGTATACCCTTAAGTACACTGATAGCCTTAAATCTAAACATGTTGAGAGAGGAAAGAGAAATATTCCACACTAGAATCCCCTTGGATGATGTTTTTTCTTAGCACTTTGAAGATATAATTCATTGTTTTGTGGTGTCTGTGATGATGGATACTCTGCTGCTTATCTGGTAACCATTATCTTGTAAGTGTCTATAATTTCACTAAATTAGCATTTTTGATTTTTTTTCTCTGTAGATAACATGTTTATTTATCCTGCTTGGGGTTTAGTGTGCTTATTCAATGTAAGGTTATATGTCTCTCCTAATTTCTGGAGAAACCTTAGCCATTATTTCTTTAAATAGCATCTCTTTTCTAGTCTGTGTATTCTCCACTTTTGAAACTCTTATTAGAGATATATATTGTGGCTTCTCAACCTCTACTCTACATCTCTTCAATCCTCTCTCATATTTTATAGCTCTGTGATTTTGTTAGCTCTGTTGTCCTATTCACAAATTCCTCCTTCAATTGTATCTAGTAATTGTTTAATCTGATCATTGATTTTTTAAAATTATGTATTAATTGTTCAATTTGTAATTTTCTATTTGGTACCTGTCTCAATCCCTCTATTTATCTTTTATAATAATCTGGTTTTTTTTGCCTTATAAATAAAATCATTTAAAAATTTCTTTACATCCTACAAGCATACCTATCTTGAAGACCCCTTCAGACTTCTATATAATTTTTATTATATTAAAGTTTCTCACTTGTGTTTGTTTAATGTATCTGCTGATTATTCCTCATAGACTTGCTTGCAAAGTTTGCAGTTTTGCAGGTGAGAAATTGTTTTATGTGGGGGTCCTTTATATGCTTCAATTGTGGAAATGTTCCTGTGGTATGATATTGAAATTACCCCTGCCATGTCTAAAGGATAAATAGTTTCTGGACCAGATTTTATGTGAGTTTCTAGGCTCAGGACATTCATATACTGATTATATGAGAATACCTGTCCACATATAACGCACAGACTAGAGGTTTAGCTGTCTCGTGGGTATTTTCATCACAGTTCAAGTCAAGTGGCCCACTTTTGTGCCTAATATTTGGGTCAGCAAGCAGAATTTTTCGTCTAATCCCAGTTCCAAGTAAAGAAGCCCTTTCTTGACTCCTGGCTTCATTTAAGCAGCTTAGTTCCAATATCTCTGCTATTTGCAAGACTGCAGCTTTTATATCCCTCCGTAGGTGAGAATTAAAATTACAGCCTCTCTTAAGACTGTATGATTCCATTTATATAGAATTCTGTAAAAGGCAAAAATATTGGGACAGAGACATATCAGTGGTTGCCAGAGACAAGAGGTGGTGGAACAGATTAACTGCAAAGGGGAGAGGGGAGTTTAGTGGGTGATGAAACTGACTTATGCTTGACTGGCATAGTGGGCACATAACTGAACACATTTGTCAAAACTCATAGTACTGTATATTTAAGATGATTTTACTGCATGTAAATTATACCTTATTTACATTTTAAAAAGACACAAGATTGCATATTGAATTCAATGTAATTGTTGATAAATCAAACACACACACACAGAAACAACAACTCAGCAGCATTTGCTTAGATGGGTTCGCCCACTGGTCATCAACTGAGTCTCCTCTTCATTCAAACATCCACAGATTTATTTAGCTTCTAATCTTGGTTTTAGATTTAATTTTCAGTGTTTTACCTAGCAGGTCCATGGGTTTAGAGCAGGAAGGGGACTCACCACACCAGCTCAGGTCACTCCCTTGACTGGAAGTCAGGTGCCCCGTCATGCCTGCTTTAGGCCACTGCACTGCTGGACATGAAGTCCCCTGATGGACCTCAGTACCCAGAAAAAATAGTGCATTTTCCAAGTAAGCAGCATGGACCATCCTAGGTGGCCAGGATTGCTCTGCTCTCTCAGTCTAGGTGCTGGGTGTTTGTCTTCCCCTCTTCCCCAGGGCTCTGCCTCTGATGTCCTCAAAGTGCCCTCTGTCCCCATGGGTAGGGTGCTTCCTGCAGCTGGTGAGGATCAGATTGCCCTGGGGTGGCGCTGCTGTAGTTGGTCAGCACCCCTCTGTGCTCAGTGCCTAAACAAACCCCTAAGCTCGACTCAGTGTCCACGAGGCATCAGCACTGACAGCTGCTTCAAGTGCATGCAAGGTGCTCAGCAATTTGAGCAAACAATAGCATTGCATTTGGCAAAATTAGGAGCCGTGTCACTGAAAATAACTCCAAGAGGTTGTATAACATCTGTTTTAATTATCCACATTGGTTCATGAAATTTGCTAAAGCTACTAAGATCCAAAACTGATTAAGAATGAAGTGGTTAGAAGGTTACAAATCCTTGTCTATGTCACTGAAGGTGTGCTTTCCAAGCCTCGTGTAAAGATAAATGGAATCATTTTAAAAAAATCATTAGAAGGTATATAACTAATATATCATTTCTTCAAATTTTTTAGAGCATGGTTAAATTTTTAGAGCAATGCAACATTATGGCTTTTACAAAACACACAGATTTACTTCTGCTTCATTGACTATGCGAAGCCTTTGACTAAGGGGATCAGAGCTAACTGTGGAAAATTCTTGAAGAGATGGAACTAACAGACCACTTTACCTGTCTCCTGATAAACCTGTATGCAGGTCAAGAAGCAACAGTTAGAACCTTACGTGGAACAACTGACTGGTTCCAAACTGGGAAAGAAGTACAACAAGGCTGTGTATTGTCACCCAATTATTTAACTTCTATGCAGACTACATCATGTGACATGCCAAACTGGATGAAGCACAAGCTGGAATCAAGGTTGCCAGGAGAAATATCAACAATCTCAGATATGCAGATGATACTACTCTAATGGAAGAAAGTGAAGAGAAACTAAAGAGCCTCTTGATGAGAGTGAAAGAAGAGAGTGAAAAGCTGGCTTAAAACTCAGCATTCAAAAAACTAAGATCATAGCATGTGGTCCCATCACTTCATAGCAATAGAAGGGGAAAGAGTGGAAGCCGTGACAGATTTTTTTCTTGGGCTCCAAAATCACTGTGGACAGTGACTGGAGCCAAGAAATTAAAAGGCACTTGCTCCTTGGAAGGAAAGTTGTGACAAACCTAGACAGTGTATTAAAAAGCAGAAGCATCACTTTGCCAACAAAGGCTCATACAGTCAAAGCTATGGTTTCTCCAGTAGTCATGTATGGATGTGAAGGTTGGATCATAAAGAAGGCTGAGTGCCAAAGAGTTGATGCTTTTCAATTGTGGTGCTAGAGAAGACTCCTGAGAGTCCCTTGAACTAAAGGAGATCAAACCAGTCAACCCTAAAGAAAATCAACCCTGAATATTCATTGGAAGAACTGATGCTGAAACTGAATCGCCAATATTTTGGGCACCTGATGTGAAGAGCCAACTTACTGGAAGAGACCCTGATGCTGGGAGAAATTGAAGGCAAAAGGAGAAGAGGGAAGCCGAGGATGAGATGGTTAGATAGCGTCAGCAACTCAATGGACATGAGTTTGAGCAAACTCTGAGAGAGAGTGAAGGACAGGGAAACTTGGTGTGCTGCAGCCCGTGGGGTCACAGAGAGTTAGACACAACTTAGTGACTGAACAACACAGCAATAAAACACACAGCGACATATGAGAGAGAGGGGAAAGTGGGTAGGGGTTAGGGGGAGAATCTTAGAATGTGAGGAACCTGCTAGGGATGATCCAGGATGGCCCTCTGATTTTATTTCCAGGGAAATGAGGCTCAAAAGAGGAGGGAAACCTATCCAAGGTCACACAGCTGACCAGTAGACCAGTATAGTAGGCCAATAGAGCTCAAGTCTCCCAAGTTCTAGTTTAGGACTTGTCCCACTGGGCCTCCCTACCTCAAGGCAGGTGGGGCTTGCTGGGGGCGCCTCGGGGCAGTGTCCTCCAGATTTTCTGGATCCTGACCCTGGGGCAAGAGAGCGCACATGGGTAAGAAAGAGGTAAGGATGAAGGCACGGCAGGCACCAGCCAGCATCTGGCGTGAAACAGAGGCTCCTTCTCTTAGCTGCTCCTTTAACACAACCAGGAGAAGAGGATATCAGGCCCTGAATGTCTGAAGCACTGATGCTCTCAGGATATGACACTGGGACCCAGGTCCCTGCACTCACTTAAGAAGTGAAGTGTTAGTTGCTGGGTCATGTCTGACTCTTTGAGACTCCATGGACTATAGTCTTCCAGTATCCTCTGTCCATGGGGTTTCCCAGTCAAGGATACTTGAGTGGGTAGCTCTTCCCGTCTCCAGGGGATCTTCCCACCCAGGGATTGAAACCAGGTCTCCCTCATTGCAGGCAGTCTTTACCATCTGAGCCACCAGGGAAGCCCATGCTCACTGATGAGGCTGCTTTAATAAAGACATGGCTGACTGAAGGGGAGGTCTGCACTCTCCCTGAATGTGGACCTGAGTGATCGGCACAGCCTGACGTGTGCTTCAGTGCTGCCCTTCAGGTGTATATGGATTCACCTCCTCTAGTCATTCAGGAGCCCTTCCAGGTTGGAGGAGGATGTGGGGATGATAAGACGAGTGATCTGCCCCAGCTGTGAGAGTGTTACATCACTGACATTGTTCAAAACTGCCAGTGTCTGGTGAAAGGAAAAGGCAGACTGACCTCTCGTCAGTGCTATCAGAATTTAAAATTCTCTGCAGACAACACACTCCACCTTCTTTCTGTATCCACGGAGGTTGCTCTCATTGCCACCAGCTCCTGAATATCACTATGCAGAACCCCGTTTGTAGATCTCTGTGTGGTTATCTACTGAGAGCAGGGCTGGTCGCATGGCCGCCCCTGGATGAAAGGGCAGCTGGGAAAGGAAGTACAGTAAGTCCCCTACATATGAATTTCCAAGTTGCGAACTTTCAGAGATGGGGACTTGTGTTCCATCAGCCTCAGGCGTGAAGGAAATTGCAGTTTGTCCTGTCTCCTATTGCTGGCGATCCTTCAGCTCTACCATCTCCCACCTCCTCTCCCTCCTCCAGTCAGTGACTCTTCTTGCCCGTTCACTCATGCTAGCCCCTGCAAGCCAGCTGGTGTATGGTACTACTGTGCTTTTCAAGGTACTGCCCTGTAAGATTTAAAGTGTTTTCTTCAGTTTGGTATGTATTTGTTTTTTATGTATTATTTGTGTGAAAAGTATTATAAACCTATTTCCAGTACAGTACTATATAGCCGATAGTGTTAGTTGAGTACCTAGGCTAACTTTGTCAGTCTTAAGAACAAATTGGACTTATGAATGTGCTCTCAGAAATAGGAGCTCATTTGTATGTAGGAGATTTACTGTATTGACTAGTTCCAGCCTCTCCAGTGGAAGGTGGCAAGGGAAGGGTCTGGTAAGTTGCCGTACCCTTCAACCCCCGTTCCCCTAAAGGGTGAGGCACTAGCTCTACCAGCTGGTAGGCAGGGCCCAGCTACGGCCCAGCATCTTGAGTTTCCTTTCCCATCAGTGAAGACCACTGGGCCCTACCAGAGCCAGCAATATTGGGCAACTGTCGCCAAGCCACCCCTTCCACCTTGACAGAGCCAGGGGGCACAGGTGCTGAAAAGGCAGACCCATAGAGATGAGGCATGAGGACATGTATTCTGGGTACCTTGAGGCTCTGAACAGTTCTAGAGATGGATCTATCCAGTGGATGGTAGTTCAAATTTAAGAGTGTTTGAAAGAAGTTGATGTTAACATAAACATCATCCAAAATGTCCGTGACTACTAAAAAATCCCAATAGAAAAGCCGATATTTGATTGTTGTCATTGGAATATGCTTTTCTATGTCCTTATCATCAGTTACTAAAATCTAACATTCCCATGAGTGATGCTAAATATTCCCATTGAACATTCCAATAAGTCAAATTAGATTAATTTGGCGAAAGGTTTGCTTGGCAAGTTGAGTTCTGTGAATTGGCTCCCAGTGAATTGGTTGCTTAGCCTTCTGTGAACCGGCATCTGCTGGGCTGACCAAGGCTCACCTTTTGGATGGAGATGGCAGAGCTGGAGTTTAAGTCAGAGTCCTGGGGATGAGAGCAGACACTGTGTTTAGAGAGTGGCACTGGGACCCAGACCCTGAATGGTCCTGGTGTTATTGCAGCTGCCAGGGTGAATGTGCACGGTGTCAGCTTGGCCGAAGTGAATTTGTTGTTTAACTTCCAAAGGATATTGTTGGACAAATTTACTGCAAAAGACATTTTGGTGATGATCATCAGAGCCACTTTGAAGGGTTTAGAAGCCTTGAGAGTCTTTCTCCTTCTCAGGAAGAAAAGGGTTGATGTTTAAGATTCCCAGGGGATGCTTGGGAGATTATTTGCAAAGGTGTTGAAGACCTGAATCTGGGCAGGATGACCAGGTGCCAGAACGGGCCAGAGTGAAAAGGAGGTGAGTGAGACAGCAGCACCCATTTATAGCAACTGATCTTGGAAGAAAATGTGTGGAGTTGTGCCAACTGCTAGCCTGCTAAGAGGGGCCCTGAGAGCACCTGTGAGGGGGGTAGGATGAGTGGGGGTCCTGGAGCAAGCAAAATCCAACTTTATGGTGCATCTCCAAAGGACATAGTCACACTCAGGCCTTGTTAGAATCTTGATAGTGGATGCAAAATAATTGTGTTCTGTTTGTTCATTTTGCAAATGATCACAAAATGTTAGGTATGTGTACAGGAGTGAGGTGGCTGGGGCGCAGTTGTTGGGTAAAACAGGATGATTTGTCAGTTCTAGAGCATTTGCTAAACTGGTCCATTTCTAAAAAAAAGAAATACATATTTGTTGATTGATTTGACTATTAGTTACAGTTTTGCTTGCCAATTCATATAACTACTTGAGTACAGAATAAGACATGCTTAATCATTGTTGACATTTTTTCTTAGGAGTGTTGGCAGTGGTTGGAAGTTTTATAAATATTTTTTCTGGGTAAGGAGGCTTTTCCCGACTGGGGATAGGGAGTTGCTTCAGTGTAAAGAATCTAAGAGCTTGGGCAACACAGGCTTATGGTGTGCAGTAATGGGCTAAGCAAGGGTTTTATTAGATTACTGTGTCTGAGGAATTGGAGAAGATTCAAGGCCCTTGAGGGGGAGATTCATGGTGCTATCTGGATGACTGGGGCCACTTGTGTCCTGGCCAGACCTGAGATGCTGAGCTGTTAATCCATGGCCTTCACACTCAGCATTTAGTAGTTATTAATCAAGCTTCTCTGTTGCAACAGTGGAAAGCCATTTTGTTAATTTAATCCAAAAAAGAGACTTCTGAGCTTAAAAAGTAGGCCAGAACAGAGAAGACTGGCAGTGCTGAGTTTCACAGCCTGGGGAAGATCTGCTGGGAAACACAGAGCTTCAGCTGGCATCCCTCCTGGCCCACCACCGTCACCACGCCAGGATGCTGAGCATGCGCGACTGTTGGCTGTGCTCTACTGCTGCCTCCCCTTCCCCAGCACTGGCGATCACAGCCACAGATTCTGCCTCCACCAGAATGCTGTTTCTGTTGACCCTATTGTTTTTCATCATCAGATCCTGGCTCATGTCTGGGACACTTGAATCTGATTGGCTGAGTCCAAATCATGTACTCCTGTCCTTGCTACAAGGGAGGCTGGAAAAACACAAATCTAGCCTTCTTGGCTCCACAGCGGAGGAGGGTTCTGCTTCCTATTGTGACTCATTAGGTGGTAAATTCACAAGCATGGGGGAAGTGTTCCAGATGCCAGGCCGTCAAAACAACAGCAATTACCAGACAAATGTCCTCCGCAGTTAGTTCCTGCCTGGGGAATGATGTTTTAAAAGAAAAATACCTGGAAAGCATGTGGAAATTTGACCTAGGATGACTGATTCGTTGAGAGATCAAAGGAATGTCTACAAAAAATGTCGAGTGGAAAATGACATCAAAGCAGGAGGAAATACAACTTAAGAATAAGAAGACAATGCAAAGCAGAAGTAGGCAAAGGACTTAAACAGACATCCCCCCTCCCAAAAGATATCCAAATGGCCAATAAGCACGAAAAGATGGTCAATGTAATTAGCCATTAGGAAGAAGAAAATCTAAACCACGAATTTGAGCTCACCAGGATGACTATAATTGAAAAGACAGGTAATACCAAGTGTTGGTGAGAATGTGGAGAAACTGGAACTCTGATACATTACTAGTGGGAACGTAAAGTTGGGCAGTCATTTTGGAAAACGGACTGACATTCCCTCAAGTGGAAATGTCACATAGGGTTGCTATAGGACCCAGCAATTCTATTCCTTAGGTATACACCCAAGAGGAATGAAAACATATGTCCATGTGAAAACTTGTGTATGAATGTTTATAGCATCGTTATTCATAGTAGTCAAAAGGTAGAAACAATCCAAATGTCTTTCAACTGATGAATGGATAAGCAAAATAAGATACATCTATACATGGACTAGTATTCAGCCATAAAAAGAAATGAAGTGCTGATTCATGTTACAACTTGGATGTACCTTAAAAACATTATGTTAAATGAAAGAAACCAGTCCAAAATACCACCCATTATATTGATTCCAGTCCAGAATAGGCAAATCTATACAGAAGTAGCAGATTTCCGGCTGCTTAGGGCTGAAAGTAGGGGTTGGAGAGTGATAGCCTTAGTGTACAACATTTTTTTTTTTGATTGGATGAAAATGTCCTAAAATTGACTGTGTTGTTGGGTACACATACCTGTGAATAGCTAAAAATCATCAAGTTGTATACTTCTAATGAGTGAATTTTGTGGTAGGTGAATTATATCTCAATAAAGCTGTTACTAAAGAAAATAGTTGCTCATTACAGAAAAGTAGAAAGAAGCACAAAAGTGGAACTTTACCCAGTGTTAACATTTTGGGATATTTCTTTTCACTCCTTTCCTGGAAAAGGTTTAAAAATTTTTATTTTATGTATTTTTGAAGACAATCATATTTAATTTTATCTTGAGTTTTTGTTTAGTGTAAATATTTTCCATTATTATTCTCAATAAACCTTTTTTTAAAATGACTGTATCATATATTTCACCAAGTGGATGTTTTGTAAGCCCCTTGAACATTCCCCTACTGTTGAACATTTAAATTATCTCCACTTTTTCATGATCATAAATATGGTTTGATGAACATCTTTGTTTGTAAAGTTTACTCAAGGTTTTATTTTATTTATTATTATTTTTAATTATAGTATAGTTGTACAATATTATATAAATTACAGGTGTGCAATATAGTGATTCACAGTTTGTAATGGTTATACCCCATTTATAGTTATTATAAAATATTGGCTATATTCCTCAAATTCTACAATATATCCTTGCAGCTTATTTTATACCTAATAGTTTGTACCTCTTCAGATTTTCAATCATTTGTTAGGATAGATTCAGATGGTGGGATTACCGAGTTAAAGAGTTTGAATCCTTTCAGGGCTTCTGATACTTAGCATTAAGTTGCTACACGGAGATAAACCAAAAAGGAATCCCACGCCCCACTCCCTTATGCCCTAAACTGGGTGCTCTTCTCCTCAGATCCCCTGCCATTTTCTTGGAAATGGATTTGCACTGTAACATGCAGTCAATACTAGGGTTGTTTTTTTTTTCTTTCCTATCTGGGCTCCTGAGTTGATTGCTATCTGGTAACATTCAAAATGACATATGGGATTTTTTTAAAAGCAAAAATGCATAAACAACAAGGAGAGGAAACAACAGCAACAAAATTTGGAAGCCGAGCAGCAGTTAGAAGCAGATACATTAGAAGCGAATACTAAGTCAGAAGTGGGGAAATTTGCAAAACAACCCAGTTTGGGGTTGTTTCTGTGTGATAATCCAGAACAGGGCACCTGGTCTGTAAGTGAGAGCAAAGTAGCATTCAAAAGAGGAGGACTGGTTGGAAGTTGATTTAAAAAGCAGATAGATCCTAAGACCATCTCCCGCCACTCCATGCAGAGAGATATTCTGTACCCTTTCTGAGACTGCTGTTCTACCTCAGGAAAGGGTTACACAGAGGGTGCTGGATTGGGGCACCCTACCCCTGATGATGGCAAGGGTGCTGACCTGAAAACAGGAGGAGTTTGTGGAAGTTTAGTAGTAGGATAGTGTTAGTCGCCCAGTTGTGTCCGACTCTTTGTGACCACATGGACTATAGCCCGCCAGGCTCCTCTGTCCATGGGATTCTTCAGGCAAGAATACTGGAGTGGGTTGCCCTTGCCTTCTCCAGGGGATCTTCCCAACCCAGGGATCGAATCTGGGTCTCCTCCATGGCAGGCATATTCTTTACCATCTGAGCTATTAGATGATGTCTGTTGAGACACCCAGCTTCCAGCACATGGACAGCCAAGTGAATATACTTTAGGCTGGAGACTGGTAAATCTTCTCCAGGGCCAGCTGCTAAGTCGCTTCAGTTGTGTCCGACTCTGTGAGACCCCATAGACAGCAGCCCACCAGGCTCCCCCGTCCCTGAGATTCTCCAGGCAAGAACACTGGAGTGGGTTGCCATTTCCTTCTCCAATGCATGAAAGTGAAAAGTGAAAGTGTAAGTCACTCAGTCGTGTCCGACTCTTAGTGACCCCATGGACTGCAGCCCACCAGGCTCCTCCGTCCATGGGATTTCCCAGGCAAGAGTACTGGAGTGGGCTGCCACTGCCTTCTCCTGGCCAGATTTCCTTACGGTGAAGCCCTCCGCCAACAAGCTACACATGCATTCAGCACTTTGTGTCAGCGTTTTTATGCTTCACCCCAGATATGATCAAAAGTGAAGGAATATTTAATCTTCTCATTGAGGACCAGGGTATGTTTCACCATGTATCCAAGTCGTTTACAGCTCTATGTGATGTTTTATGTTTTACTGATGGCTTGCACATTCATTATTAAGTTGATTTCTGCATATTTCTCTTGTTTGTTATCATATGGAAAGGAACTTTCCTCCAAGTAGTTCCTAACTGATTGTTGGCTATGTATGTATGAAAGTTATGACTTTTTGTGTTTTCTTTACATGCATCACAGTTTTGAGCCTGGAAAATCCCCTGGACGGAGGAGCCTGGTAGGCTGCAGTCCATGGGGTCGCTAAGAGTCAGATACGACTGAGCGACTTCACTTTCACGCATTGGAGAAGGAAATGGCAACCCACTCCAGTGTTCTTGCCTGGAGAATCCCAGGGACGGGGGAGCCTGGTGGGTTGCTGTCTATGGGGTCGCACAGAGTCAGACACGACTGAAGTCACTTAGCAGCATTGTTAAAAACTTTCAACTGAATCTTGGATTTCTGAGTCAACAATTACACAATCTGCAAATTATGGTAACTGTCTCTTTTCTATAGCTGCACTTCTAATCTCTCGCTCATATGCCTTGGCCCCCAATTTTAAATGAATGTTAGTTAGCACTGACAATAGTCGACATTCTTGGCCTTGATTTAATAAGATTTCTTCTAAGGGTCTTGGTTTTAAGTATTATGCGAGAAGCTGGTTGAAGAAAGATATCTTTATCATATAAAGGGAATTTTTTTTCTTTTTCAGGAATTGATGTGAATTTTATTAAATATCTTAATATTACATATTGATATGTGCATGTGGTTTTCCTTTGACTCACTGATGTGGTCTATTGAATGAATAAGATTAATACCAATCCTTGAGTAACTATCTTTGAAATTGACCAGTTAGACATAGCAGCAGAATCATGAAAGGACACAGGCCCCCTAGGTGACCATCCTCAGCAGGCAGCACCCCTGCAGACCCTCCATCCCTGTCTACTTCTGCCTGGTCCAGTAGTCCCCTAAGACCCCCAGAAGATGGGGCAGTCATTTAGATCTCTTGCCATGAAAAGTGTGGCTCATAGATCTGAAGCTTCAGCATCACCAGCGAGCTTATTCAAAATGCAGACTCTCAGATCCACCCAGACCTACTGAATCAGAATCTGACATTTATTTAATGAGACCCTCCCAGGAGATGTGCATGACCATGCCAGTCTTAAGAACATGGCTCCAGTACAGCAGTGCAATCGCTTCTTGTAATTTCACTTTTGCCAATAGGGAAGCCCGCTAGTCCCACCCAAGAGCCACTGAGAGAAGTCCTAGGGTATTCTTCTGTGTGTATACAAGAGAAAGACAAGCAGAGACAGAGGTAAACAGAGAGCAGGCCTGAGATGAGCATACATGTGCATAAACTTTTCAGCATCCCTGGGCTCTGGTTTCCCCTCTATGAGCCAAGCTCTCAGGTGCATGGGTTGAGAAAGGGCATGTCCCTGAGGCAGTGCGAGGAGGAGAGCAGAAGGAGAGAGATAGAGAGAGGGAGAGAGAGATGGGGAGAGAGAGAGGGAGAGAGAGATGGGGAGAGAGAGTAATAGCTTTTCCTGGGGTGGGGGGCGGGGGGTGGGGGGTGGGGGGGGCGCCTGATAGTTTCCTTTAACCAACTACAGATGCTGATTTCTAAAGTGCCTGACTTTTTGGGGAAGGGATGCTGGCAGGTTAATTAACTCCTTTGGATTTGATGGTTAGCAGCTGCTGGAGGCAGGATTTCCTCTAGTTTTCTTGGGACACTGCATCTGGTTAAGAAGACGTAGGATCGAGACTGTGGGTGTGTGTTCTCTGGAAATTGTCCCAGCCTCTCTGCATTTGTTTCCTTGTTTGTGGAACAGACAGACATCCCTACCTCTAACCTAGGCTTTGGGTGGTGATGGTGGGGGTTGGATAGTGAGGAAAAATTAGAAAGTCCTGTGGAGTGTCACAACTCCATAAATTTGGTGGTGAATAAAAAGTGCCCTTGACGTGAATCCTAACCACAGGATGCGGGGTCCTCATCCCGCACCTGGAAAAACAATTTCCCATGTTTTTCCAGAAAACTCCAAATGGAACCAGAGAAAATGGAACTAGTAGAGCAGAGAGTGCAGCTGTCTTTTCAACTGACACTCCGGGTTCATATAAGAAAGAGCCATGGTGCAGAACAGCTTTTTAACTTTGGAATATAGATTGGGTTGACTTCAAAGAAGCTTGCATATCAAAAGCATTTTGCTATTAAATTACAAGGAAGACGAGGAACCATCATTTAAGACAGTACTAGGAAGAGTGACTTGATGGTGCAGCTCTGATAGTACCAGAGAAGGGAAAGATCAAAGAGTATGATTAATCAGATGCTTTACAGACAGGAGAGAAATGGAGAGGCATAGGAGAAACATTCCTGCCAAAGAATCTCAAACCTGGGAAAGACTATTTGAAGAAGTAAACGAGGGAGGGAATAACATTTCTTCAGCTTCTGCCACCAGCCAGGCACTGCGCTAAACGCTCTAAAGCCACGTTGCTCTAAGGCTAATGTGCTCATGAATTAGTTAAGTTACAGAGCTGGGCTTCAAGTTCGATGCGTTAGACTCTTGAGTCACACCCAAATACAACACTCTGCCTTAGGCTCACACATAAAGCAGTTCTCCTCAAACTTTACTTTTAAGTCACTGCCGATCTTGTTTAAATGCAGATTCTGATTCAGAACATTTGGGAAGAGTCCCAAGATTCTGCAGTTTTAACAAGTTCCCAGGTGATGCTGGTTCATGAACCACAGTTACAAAAGCAAAACCTTTGAGACTGTCTCTAATTATTCCCAACCTTACATGCACACCAGCGTTACCTGGGGTGCCCGCATCCAGGCAGTTTTTGGAAGTTCTCTAGTTTAATGTTGGTTGTCAACCTTTAGAATTACCTTCTCAGCAACATGTGGAACACTTATACTTAAAGCACAGAGTACAAATGTTATAGACCTTAAATTATTAAAATATATATGTAATAAAATTGAAAGATTGAAGTGGGGAAATCAACACAGATTTTAAAGCAGATTACTGACAGTGATAAGAGAATCCACTGGAAGAACTAAATTGTTAGTTTGTATTCTAGACCAATATTTGGGGGAACTGCATAGAGAGACAGCACACACAAAAAAGAAAGAACATGGAATTTGGAATTGGATAGCTATGGAACCTAACACTTGCCAATGCTTTTTAGTGACAGTGTGGCAGTGAGCAAGGCAAATACCTTAACCTCTCTGAGTCCCTACTTCCCTCCTCTGAAAGCAGTATTAATAATTGCTAGCTTATCATGTCATTACAAGTAAAACTCTCCCTAGAAGAACCAGCCAGCGCAGTGCCTGGCATTTAGTAAGTATTGAATAAATGGCAGATGTCATTAGAGAGGGCATTGAACGGCTTGTGAGAGAGAACAAGCCAGATCCCCATGAGATCCTCCATCCTGAGATTCCTCTGGGAATCTTTGGGAGCAGAGATTGGACCTGTGTACTGAGCTCAGAGTCTTGTCCGAAAGCTGAGGGATTCTGGGTCCTGAGCCCTCCATTCCATCACTACTGTGGGGACCACAAGGTCAAGGGTAGGGTGCCCTCTTTCCCACTTTGCCAGCTGGATGCTGAGGATTATCTGGGTCACACTGTGAGTCAGGGATCAAACAGGAGAGAGGGCCGGCTGCCAGGAGAGAGACAATGTGATCCAGAATACACCTTCCTAGGAGCATTAGGAGGCTGGGAAAATTACTGTGAACTAAGACCTCTGAATCTCTTAGTCACTAGCAGTCCCCAAAGGGGCAAGCCAGCATATAGCAGCTTTCCCACTCAACACCCCTGGGACATGCAGATTTCCAGCTCAGCCAGTGACCTTCTGGCCAGCCGCCCAGCAGGCAGTGCGGAGGGTACCCAAGGCCATGACGTAATGGCGCATTCTCAGCCACGGGCATCATGGCACAGCCCTGATGGATTCTCCAGCCCAGACACCCAGGCAGACGCCGTTCTCTCCCAGGGCCATGACCACGAGCCATTTATAAAGGCAGCTTCCACATAATCATGCCACAGTCCTTGCAAGGACATGACCTGCCACAGAGCCAGAAACCTACACCCTAAACACTCTGCCTTAGAGCAAACATCATAGATGAGTAGATGACGTGATGTTTTTTTCCTTCTAAAGCATTTAACTGTGAGTAGCTGTGTTCCAAAGGGCTTCTCAGGTGGCTCAGTGGTAAAGAATCCACCGCCACAGGAGATGTGGGCTTGATCCCTGTGTCAGGAAGATCCCCTGGAGAAGCAAATGGTGACCCATTCTAGTGTTTTTGCCTGGGAAATCCCACGGACAGAAGAGCCTGGCAGGCTACAGTCCATAGGGTCGCAAGAATCAGACATGACTTAGCAACTAAGCCACCTGTGACGAGGGTCCAAGGCCAACGTCAGCTTCCTTCCCCATCCAGCATGGTGTAGCTCACCCTTCTTTCTGTGTGGCTCTCTTGGCTGCCTTGAGAATCAGGGGGTATATTGATTGTGAGTGTCATGAGAATCCAAATCAAACTATCTGAGAGAGGGAAAGAGAGAGGCCAAAGAAAGCCCAACCACCACCACAGGGTGCACACCCACATGGGACACAGAAAACTGACCCCCATGGGGCTTCTTTTCTGGTGCAGAAACAAAGGCTGTTCTCACATATCTGAGCTCTGATCAGCTGGGGTTGACTCAGATCAACGAGGGGGAGGGAGACAGGCACTGCTTCCTCCTCGTCAGGCAGATACTCCAGGAAGACTTCTGACAGCCCTCCTCTCTGCAGGGACAGGCTGCAAGCTCGGCACCTAGACTTGCCCAGGTCAGTCATTTTGTCAGGAGACGTCAAGTATGAGTATGAGGAGGGAAGAGACTGTATATCTCATCCACCAAGGGTCTTTCTGGTTCCCCCTTAATCTTCCTGGATGGAGGTCTGCTGGACTAATAAGGTTTATTCTAGCATCTCCAAAGGACAGGACCCAGCAAGAGCTCCCTGGACCAAGACAGAGGAAAAGTCTTTTCCTCCACCTCTCTTATATTTGCAGGATACTTATTTCCACATCATCATATTATATAAACATGAGAGTTTCTTCTTCAAGATTTCTAAGGACTAACAAATGTAGAGCATATTAAAAACTCATGATTCAAAGCACATTGGTTAATTATATATGATGAAATCAGCAAGTATTACATATCGAAATGAGGTGATGGTCTAGAATAATCATTAGGCTAGAAATGCAAAATCGCATCACACATATACTAAATGTTTGTCAAACAAAATAGCTCACGAATGATTTCAATAGACAAAGAGGAATGCCCCCTACCCCGACATCAATTGGTTTACATGGTAAGTAAGTACTTCTATCAGGGTTCTCTTCTATTAATGTAATATTCTGTTGTTCCCTTCTGTCACCCCAGCACCTGTCACAGACCCAGACACACAGTGTGTGCTCAATAAAATATATGTTTAAATGAATGTCTACTGAAATGTGTCTGTGCCCCTGTCATTCTGCTTTGCTAGGCCATCCCCTCCCTGAGGACAAGGCCTGTATGGTCATCTCCTCTGTTTTACTGGCTCCTAGCTAAGTGCCTGACACTTAATCATAACTCAAATTGTTTGTTTGTTTGTTTGTTTGTTTTTTTGGTGAGTACATAAGTAGCATGACTAGTAGAAGTATGGGGTGGGGGGAAGGCAATTCCTAGACCAGAGGCCTGTCCAGAATTTCTATGTTGGAAAGACTTGGGGTGGAAAACCATAGTGAATGTCCAGTGATTTGTCTTGAACTGATAATTTCCAATGAAATTAAAAGACGCTTGCTCCTTGGAAGAAAAGCTATGACCAACCTAGACAGCGTATTAAAAATCAGAGACATTACTTTGCCAACAAAGATCCATCTAGTCAAATCTATGATTTTTCCAGTAGTCATGTATGGATGCTTTTGAACTGTGGTGTTGGAGAAAACTCTTGAGAGTCCCTTGGACAGCAAGGAGATCCAGCCAGTCCATCCTAAAGGAAATCAGTCCTGAATATTCATCGGAAGGACTGATGTTGAAGCTGAAACTCCAATACTTTGGCCATCTGATATGAAGAACTGACTCACTGGAAAAGACCCTGATGCTGGGAAAGAGTGAAGGCAGGAGAAGGGGATGACAGAGGATGAGACAGTTGGATGGCATCACGGACTTGATGGACATGAGTTTGAGTAAACTCCGGGAGTTGGTGATGGACAGGGAAGCCTGGCGTGCTGCAGTAAATGGGGTCGCAAAGAGTCGGACGCAACTGAGCAAATGAACTGAACTGAACTGATACTTGCCAAATGGATGTTCTTTTTACTTAGAGTATATTTATTTGAGGTAAACAATGGATATTGGTAGGGGGTAAAGACTGAGACTAAAAGATGCTTACTCCTTGGAAGGAAAATTATGACCAACCTGGATAGCATATTAAAAAGCAGAGACATTACTTTGCCAACAAAGGTCCATCTAGTCAAGGCTATGGTTTTTCCAGTGGTCATGTATGGATGTGAAAGTTGGACTGTGAAGAAAGCTGGGTGCTGAAGAATTGATCCGTTTGAACTGTGGTGTTGGAGAAGACTCTTGAGAGTCCCTTGGACTGCAAGGAGATCCAACCAGTCCATTCTGAAGGAGATCAACCCTGGGATTTCTTTGGAAGGAATGATGCCAAAGCTGAAACTCCAGTACTTCGGCCACCTCATGCGAAGACTTGACTCATTGGAAAAGACTCTGATGCTGGGAGGGATTGGGGACAGGAGGAGAAGGGGACGACAGAGGATGAGATGGCTGGATGGCATCACGGACTCGATGGGTGTGAGTCTGAGTGAACTCTGGGAGATGGTGATGGACAGGGAGGCCTGGCGTGCTGTGATTCATGGGGTCACAAAGAGTCGGACATGACTGAGCGACTGAACTGAATTGAAAGACTGCTCAGGTCTCCTTTGGTTGTGCCATCATCAAGCTGAAGGGATTCCACTGGGCGCTGAAAGCTGGAAGCCTGTGGGCATAGGGGGAGGGGCACGTGTGGAGAGCAACCTCTCCACACCCATTTCATGACCCACACTGCAGCAGGGGCTATGAGGAGAGTGTACTCCAGAGGCTGTGGCCTGTTCCTTAGGATACTCACAAGAAAACAGAGGAAACAAGGCAAATCCACTGTGAAAAATCAAATGCCACTGAGATGGTGAGATGAGACAATACAAATAGATAGGATATGGGCCCTGTTAGAGGTCACCTCAGAGGCCAAGAAGAAACTTGGCAGAAGGCCTCTGCTCCGAATTGAGGCCATTTGTTATCTGTTTGGATTTCAGCACCATAGACCCATAAATAGAGATGGATGTCAAGAGAGAAAAATGGATAAATATAAGTTATAGATGGAGTTGAAATAAATAGAAGAGGTGATTGATGAGAGAGAGATTAGAAAAGCAAAAGGCATGTGAGAAAATAGATGAATGAGAAATTACGGAAAGTGAGGGAGAGGGGAGGCGAGAAGTGGTTGGAGTGAGTTTCCAGCTAGATTTCAGGCCAGCTCCCCTATCCCCTTAGACCAGCACTACCCCTCGCATATCTTCCCAGCCTTGCTGGGGTTCCAGGGAAGCATGGACCCTGTGCCAGTCATCTGGCCCAGAAGGCCCCTGCTCCTCACAGCCCAGGCCTCTGGAGAGCCCTGCAGATCCTGGCTTGCTGGCCTGCGCCCTACAGTGATGGAGCCACTCTAGTGTGGACCCCTCTCTGTTCTGCTTGATTCTTCCTCTTCCACGCTTCCTTCCTCCAACTCTTCTACCACCACCTGCCTGAAACGCCCACTCATTTGATCTCAATCAAGGAGTCAGATCATTCTCTGCCTTTTCTGCAAATGGTAAAGATGGGACATCCAAGATGGAAAGCAGGACCTGACAGGAGCAAGTTCCCCTCCAGAGGGAAAGTTACATGGTAGATTATGGGGAAAGTGTACAGGAGAATTAAAAGGCTCTGTAATTGTAAAGACAGTTGTGGGGTCAGAAATTTCTTCCCCAACTGCTGTCAAAACAGTAACGTACTCAAATGAGAAGAATGACAATAAATAGGTATTTATTTCTTCAGATGGAAACTTGCACAAAGTCCCAAATTAAATTGACCAGAGACCTTGAATACTGTGGAAACTGAAATTCAGTGAGGGTTTGAGAAGTGTCTTTTCAGGTGGAATTGTGAGAGGCCGGGAGGGGAGTCAGGAGACCCCATACTCTGCACTGGGAGTAACCTAACAATTCAAGCCCCTCCCTGGCTACAATTGCTCTGCCTTTCAAATGAAGAGACTGGTCAGTAAATCATCTTGAGTCCTCCCTGTTTTACTGTTCTAGCCCGGAACAAAGAAAGTGGATAAAAAAGTGACTCCAGCCCAAATCTACTGATACAAGGATGATCGGGCTCAAGTGGGGGTTAAATGGAAATGGGCACTTTATGCCAATGATGCTGGTTCATTAGAACAATGTTGATAACCCAGTGGGTGCGGTTCTGGTTGTCCTCAAGTCCAAACTGGGGGAAAGAGAGGGCTGGGCAAACAGAAATGAGGCAGAGAGATGGGAATACAGACAGACCAGAGGAAAAGTGTCATCAGACAGAGAATAGGTAATTTTGCACCAAACTCTTTCTTCTCTATGGGACCACAGGCACATGGGCGGCTTGTCCCTGCTCTAGGGTCTCCCACCATCTCGTTTGAGGCCCGCCTCCTTGTGATTGTAGCTCTGATGCAGGAGATAGATGGGCTCCAGATTAGATGTTTACAACTGGCCTCCTGTTTACATTTCATGAGGCACGAAGAAGTGGGTTTCAGGCTGGATACTTACAACTGTTAGCATTTCCTGAGAAAAGAGAGAGGTGGGCTCCAGTTAAGGCATTTACAATCAGCCTCCTGTTTGTCCTCTGTAATGAAAGTTACAACAGAAACAGGGTAAAGAGCCAGTGTTTGTCTCTTGTAAACACCTTATGGTAATAGTCATGGTAATAGTCAAGGTGATAGTCATGGCAAGAACAAAGAGAGCTAAAACCCTATTTGAGTAAAGGATTAAGGAGCCTCCACTCCCTCCTCCCCCAACTTTTTGGGACAAGGAAGAGACTACACATGCACAGAACGAATCCTTGTGGGTCATAAGTCAAGGGATAACGCCAGCCATAATAATTCTTGCTCCTCCCAGGAGCCTTCACTTTGAGTTCCATCTTGGCTGAGAGGTGCGTACACACCCAGGGAAGGGTTCCAGGGTAGCTCAAGCGTGGAAAAAGAAACCAGATAGGAAGACAAAGACCAGGAAGAACTGACCTACGTGAATGACTTAACTGCCTTTTACCGGCTCCTCCTCATCAGAGGGGACACCCACACCCTTTCTCTCCTGATGTGCGTCTCTGCCTGGTTTCTATCTTAACTAAACCATTTCTCTGTGTCCTCTCCCTCCCATTTCAGAGGACACACACAACATAATTTGTTGTGTTGTGTCTCTAGTAATAAACTTTGTACCTGCATTTACAGTTTCTGCCTCTGTGATAAATGCATTTTTCACTTGGGGCAAAGATCTAGGGGGAAAAGCTTCTAGCCTCTAGCCCTTGCTGGTCTAGTGGCTAGGATTCCTAGTTTTTATCCCAGGTTCAATTCCTGGGCAGGGAATAAAGATCTCGTGCACTTCATGCCACTGATCACTGCTACCTCGCCAAGAGCAGTTTTATTTTTAGTATCAGTTTATTAGAATATACATATTTACAAAAAGCTACACAAAGCTCTAACACTTTCAAAAGAATTTGTATTACAACAGCATTTATATGAATTTGAGAATATCTAAGAAATATTTAAATTTCAGGCAGAGTGATAAGCACTCAGCATACAGTGATGAAGGAAACAGACCTCCCAGTCTTGCTGACACAATGTGAATAAAACAATCACAGTGATAATTAAGATTTCAACAGTGCCAGTTGCTGCTGAGGAGCAGAACATGGGGCAATGTGGGTATATGATTGGGGGATTTGCCTGAGTGGAAGGCAGGGAAGACTTCACCAAGGAAATCCCAAAGAGCTGAAAGCTGAAGGAAGAGCATTAAGAGATAATTAGGTGAACAGATGAGTGAATTTCAGAGAGAAGAGACAGCATGGGCGCAAAGCCTGTGTTATCATCCTCTTTGCCACTCTTTCTCCTAAACTGTTAACCAGGACCCTGTGAAGACAGGATCTGCTTCTGGTTATCTCTAAGCTCAGTGTAGGATCCAGTTCTTGCAGGCACTCAATAAATCCTTGAATTGAATTAAACTAATTATCACATCCCAGTTAGACCCACCCACCTATTTGGGCCATTGCTGACCCCAGGGCATCCTGCCCTGCCCTTGTGAGTGTGGGCACAGGGAACTCTCAAGGACTGCACAGATATGAGCCATGTTTCAAGTGGTTTGTGCAGCCTCGGCTCTTCTGGCCTATGGTAGATACTGTCTGCAGGTTGGCGTCAATATTTGCCAGGCGTGCTGCAGGCAGAGCTGAAGCAGCATGCCCTTTAGAGGCTGCCCTTGCAAATGGTGACCAAATGATGCCATCTGGGAAAAGGCTTTGCATAACCAAGCCCAGAGCAGCTTCTACTGTGAGCAGATCCTCTGACCACCGACAGGCGCGTGTCTCCCGCCACCTCAGCCTCGGGTTTAGACAGAGTAGCAAAGTCCCAGGGCTGCTGGAGAGAGAGGCACCAGCATTGGCCTGGTCCTGCTGCAAATAAGAACCTTCTGTTACTAAACATTTGCACCTGGTGGCTGAGGACACAAGGGCGCTATCTGCCACAGAGGCCTATACAACTCAATCAGTCAGTGGAGCTGGATGAAAAAGCACAGCTTACTTTTCCCTTGACTGGGGAAGGGAGGGAGCAGGTTGGAGCCCGTCCTTTTTGCTCTGAGCCCTCCGGGGATGCCACTATGTGCAGCTGTCCCTAGCCGGGGGAGACGGGCAGGGCCCCCTTCACCTTGGAGGGGTGGGGAAGGTACCGTGATGGGATCGGGGGAGGAAGACATGCCCCGGCTTCACACAAGAATCCCACAGGCCTATCTGCTCCCACTGGTAACAGTGTGCTCAGCCCAAGTCACCTGCCAGCACCTAGTAACTCAGGACTGTGATCAAGACTTGAATTCACTGGAATCCACACATGGCCTGTACTCCTCTGATGCAGGGCAGCCCAAACTCCCCGATGAGCTGCTGCAGAGCCCCAGGCTTTAGCCTGGCATTCAGGCTCTTTGGGTAATGGAACATCATCTCTCTCAAACTCCCTTCAGGCACCTACTCCTCAGGCAAGCTGGAGCACGCCCTCCTTCGCAGCCTGCTCCTGCCCCTTTGCTCCTGCAACCTGGAGACCCTTTCCAGTCTATCGCAGCATGGTCCAGTTCTACCAGCCCCAATTCACTTTCTCCACAAGACCTTCTGTGATGGATCTCTAGAGTTAGAAGGGATGTTTCCCATTTCTCAGCTCTTAATGACATTTCTAGCCCCCTGGCCTGTCTCATGGCTGCTCGTGCATTTGTCTGATCAGCCTCTGGGTTGAATTCTGAGAACCAGAAGCCTGTATCATCACCCATCTTCCCTCTCCCTCCAACTCCCCTGCATCCAGAACCAGCACAGTGTCTGGGCCATGCCAACAACCAGCTATTGTTGGGGTGAGCACTGGGGGTCCAGTGGGCCCAGAGATCTCCTGAAATTCAAGAAACTTGCTTAGGACAGTTACAGAAGTCCTGCCCTGCAGTCTTGAAGTCCTACTCCCAGGGAAGATGGAGATTTTATTGCCTGCAAACGGGCAGATTTGGGGGTGATATGCAACGCTGGCTGGGCTGTCAACCCTCCCCAGCAGTCATTATTAATCCCTGGAAAGGCTATGCTCAGGTCATTTTTCAGGGAAAATGCATCACCCAGGCCAAGGCTGGCTCTTGGCAGAGGCAGGAGCTACAGAAGCCAAGGGCATTTGTCAGGAAGGCAGCCATCATAGGAAGTCTTTTACTGTTGCTTCTCTGGGGGACTAGCAGCTCTAAGCTCCCCCCTTCAGCTTCCTTTGCTTTCCTTTTTGATTGAAAATCCTCATTGTGGGCAGATGCTGGACCTCAAACTACCCTTCTGAAGTCTGATGGGAGAGCAGGGAGCAGCACTGAGGAGGGGGAGCAGCTGGCCTAGAGGATGAAGCTGGGGGACAGGGCTCTTCATCCTTTCCTCTTGTAAAGTCCTTCTTTCCCCTGCCAGTTCCCAGGGCATCTGAGTGATGCAGGCACCCAAGACACTGATAGCCTTCCATGCCCAGGTGCTAAGGTCTGCACTCCATCATCTCATTTCAATCCTGTCTGCCATATTGTCAATTCATTTCTCTTTTCATCACCATTTAATAATCATAAAATCAGAGGCACAGAGAGGTTAAGTAATGTGCCTAAGATCACACAGTTAATAAGTAGGATTTGAACCTAGGACTATCAAGTCCAAAGTCAGTATTTATTCTGCTGTTTCTGCCCAGTATTCAAAACTCCACTGATGGCAGCTGGGAAAAACACATGTGCAGCCCTGAACAAGTCACCTCAGCCTCCTGGGCCTGCTTTCTCATCAATAGAAAGGAGGTGATATTGGTAAGTGATTGCAGTGAGAATTCATGAAGGGAATTTTGCAGAGAGCTTGGAGGAGTGAGGGACAGAACATAATTTCATAAAGGCATTGTGGGCAGGGGCAGGTACCAGAGTCCAGAGGTGCTAAGATCTTCCCAGGGGCCACGGTGGAGAAGTAAACTGTGAGGGCAGGGCCACAGCCAGAGTCAGGGCCTGCGGGCTGGCACACTGATAGCCGAGGCCTTGGCTGGAGCGGCGGATGGTGTCGGTGGGTGTTCCTCCTTGTCTCCCAGGACTTGGTGTTTCATTACTTATAAGCAACCGAATTAGGCAATAAAATAAGCAAGTTCACGTCTTAGCATTTCTGAGGAGAGAGACTCACTTTTGTGGTTGAAGCTCCCAGCCCTCTGTGGCTTTTACCCAGCAGTTCATGGCTTTATTCAGCTTCTATCAAACCCAGCTGCTGGCTCCTTTTTCCAGTGTCCCTGTCCCAGGCCTGGAATTCCATTTTGAATTCCTGGGTGAGGCAGCCAGCACACCAGCGACAGACAGTGGTTCATTTGGAAAAGAGCTGATCTGGTCCACCGCCATCCTGCTGCCCCTGGGACTGATTTGGGTTTGATGGGTAGCAATGTTTCCCTAAGCCTAAATGGACAAATAGAAACAGGTTGACTGACTCGAAGCTTTTCTAGGTGACCAGTTGGTTCTAATAGCAAAGACTGATGCCTGGAGAATTATTGGAGCTCTGCATCAGAGGTGACCCCAAACTTCATGGAGTTTAACTCCCGTTTTCTGTCCTCTTCCCAGCAAGTGGTTGTCAAGCTTCTCCTTGGATGCCTTCACTGATAGAGAACTCCCTACATCTCTAGGCCAGCTCAGATGGAGATGACAGCTTTCCAGTGTTTTCACAGCCAGACCCTAACTGCTCCAGCAGAAACCCCCTACCACGGGAATCAGAATTTGAGAACTAGGATCACCTGCTCAATGAATCCCAAGCCAGGGGCTCAGCAGTCAGGTCATATGTGTCAGCTCTGAGGGGTCCCTGGAGATGAGCTGGTCTGACTGCCTTATTTTATGGAGATGGGTGCAGGCCCCTTAAGAAGCATCATTGGTGGTAGTTCCTCTCTCCTTCCAATGACAGCTGACAGCGGTTGAGCATTTATTCTGTCCAGGAACACTGATGAATGCTTGCAGCTGCATAATTTCATTTAGCTGCTATTAGGTGCTTGTAGGGCTTCCCTGATAGCTCAGCTGGTAAAGAATCTGCCTGTCATGCAGAAGATCCTGGTTTGATCCCTGGGTGGGGAAGGTCCCCTAGAGAAGGGATCGGCTACCCACTCCAGCATTCTGGGGCTTCCCTGGTGGCTCAGATGGTAAAGAATCTGCCTGCAATGTGGGAGACCTGGGTTTGATCCCTAGGTTGGGAAAATGCCCTGGAGGAGCGCATGGCAACCCCCTCCAGTACTCTTGCCTTGGAGAATCCCCATGGACAGGGGAGCCTGGTGGGCTACAGTCCACGGGGTCAAAAACAGTCGGACATGACTAAGCACAGCACAGGGGCTTGTAAGATGGGAATTCTTCATTTGCCAAGTGAGGTGACCAAGATTCAAGATTTGTCCAAAAATCACAGCAGTCAGTTAATGGCTGAGCCAGGGCTCGAACCTAGGCTTGTCTGAATTCAAAGCCCATGTTCTCAGCTGCTTCTCTGGTAGTCTTTCAGTGCTTGCCCAGCTTCACAGAAATTAAGAGTGTTGGGTTTTCTTCTGTGAAAGAAATTGATCAGGATTTATTATTAAGGATTTAAAGATTCACGGTAGGCTTTGAGTTCATGTAAAATGCTGAGGTTTGGTCCAAGCAAGTAGGAAAATTAGAAGAAAATGTGTCATCAAATGACAGAAATCTGGTTTAATCAATAATTTGCTGCTTGTCTGCACATCTAGCCGGTTCTGCTGCAGCCGTTTCACATGCATAGTTATGGTCTGGAGGCTTGAAGGGTACCTGTTATTCTCATCAGGAGAGTAATTTGTTTTATTTCCTGACTCATATCATCTCCAGGTGAGATCATAAGAAGCTGGAGATGCCTAATATTTCGTTTACAAGCACAGAGCTCCCAAAAGGTTTCAAAAAGATGGAGCAAGAAATTACTGTTTAGCTGGAAAAGAAGTTAACGTGATCTTATTGAAAACAATGGAAAGAACTTTTCTGCCATTATTTCAAATTAATTTTCCCTAAGGTTAAGAATTCCGTTAAATCAAAGCTAAAACTTGAAATTTAACTGAGAATTGCTCCATTGTGGAGAGACAGACTTTGGGGGCTTGCGTTTCTCAGTGCTGACTTCAGCTTCATAGCAGCCCTAGCACTTGTCAAAGCTCTCCTGTCCCCTCCCAGAGAAGGCAGAGGCGAAGCTGGCAGAGCTTCTGTATTTCCATCTGCTTTCTCAAACACAATCTGCCAAGCTGGAAGGTGGGGGTGTCTGATTAGCCTGGAAGCCATTTGGCTAAAGAATTCTTTACGTTGCCCAGAAGTCGGATTGCCTTTTGCTGTTGACTTCTCTGCTGCTTTCTGATGGGGCTGCCTTTCAGGAGAAGGGAGCTGCAGAACACCGAATCTCCCTTCTGCTTCCTCTGATTGCCTTGGAGGGAGGCTTTCACTAAAGCCCCAGGTCACTTTGCACACGAGGCTGGTCCTGCTGGGCTGCAGGCAGAGCAGCTCTGCCAAAGGGCTGGGATGCTGGTAATGCCATTCTGGCAGTTTGGAAAGAGATTCATCAGGTTGGTGCAAGCCACATAGTTTATGCTGTTCTTGAACTAAAGAGATTTCCTGCCCCCTTCCCAGCCCCACGGGGGTGTGTGGGGGCACAGGAGACCTCTAATCCTTTAGATGTAGGATGGTTTCCTGCCCCTCCTCAGAAGCAGAGGTTTTCATCTTATACCCTCCCCCAACTTATAATGGATTCTCTGGCGTGAAAAGACTTGCCTTTCTCTGCCAGTGGCTTAACCTCAGGACAGAAGGTTCTGAACTGGCTTTCTGTTTTCTTCCGTTATCATCAGCTCCCCTATCTCCATGACTGCACCACTGAGGGGCCTTTCTCCTACTATCTCACCTGACCCAGCTTTCTTGAGAGCATCTGGGACAGGTTCTTGGAGAAGAGTCTAGACGAGACCTCCTCTTGAGTCTGCAGTTTCTCTTGGGTTCGCAACACCCGGACTAGCCCACACTCAATCTCCAGTGAGGTGTTTGAAATGGTAGCTGAATTCTTACACCTGTTGTGTCTTCCACCCATGCCACGGATGAATGAGTGCCCTTGACATCTCTTCTCTGAAGGGCCCATCTTTTTGTAGGTTTCAGGCTACACAGCTGCTCTGAAACCTCAGCTCTTTGATGGATTCATGAAAAGTTATAATCTTGAAGTTAGACTGGCTTTTTGTTGTTTTGTGGTGGGACTAATATTCTTTTCATCTTCTCAGCACAACTCAGCAGTCTCAGCCCCTCTAGAGTTTATGCTTTGCCCCCCCACCCCTCATCCTCATGTTCCATGGGCAGGGACCATGTCTATTATTGATGTACCCTCAGTGGTTGGCATGAAGTGGGCATCACTCAGTGTTCATGGAGGGAACTGGGCTCTGCAGCTGGCAGCCAGGAGACCAGCGATGCAGCTGGAGTTATTGGCAAAGAGGTTGGACCAAGACCATTGCAGAATCATACTTGAAACTTTTGTGCCTCAGACTCTTATATCTGTATCCATTTATACTCACCCTCCCTCATCCCTCACTCATGCTCTTCTCCAAAGTGGAAGTGAAAGTGTTAGTTGCTCAGTTGTGTCTGACTGTTTGCAACCCCATGGACTGTAGTCAGTCGTCAGGCTGCTCTGTCCATGGAACTCTCCAGGCAAGAATACTGGAGTGGGTAGCCATTCCCTTCTCCAGGGGAATCTTCCCTGCCCAGGGATTGAACCCAAGTCTCCTATATTTCAGGCAGATTCTTTACTGTCTGACCTACTAGGGAAGCCCACCCTTCTCCAAAGTTAGGGTGTAATTTGAGGTCTTATCCCTCAGAGAGGAAAGCATGTCTTTTACCCAGAGCCTGTTCCAAAGTGTTGAGAACCCAGAGAATTTTGATTTATTCATCCACCAAGTGTTTATGGAGATCCTTCTTTGTGCCAGGCACTTTTTGGTGCTTCTTGATTATGAGTCCATTCCTGGGGCTCTAAGTGGTTCCAACTGGGTCCCTGTGTGTATTGGGATAATACAACTCCTGTGATGAACGGCTTCAACATTTCAGAGCCTTAATGCAACAGACATTCATAGTCCAACGCAGGCATTTGTGGGCAGGCTTCCATGAGCCCTTCATTTGTATTTTGATCTCTTCCCACGGCCAGAGCCTCTTACTCAGCTGGTGGATGATTAAAGAGACCATGGAGGAGACACTTCCACTTCTTAACAACAACACAGAAATCAAATTTGTTGGTTCTATTATCACCCTTGTTGATGACAATTAGTCACATTGTCCCCTCATAGATGTAAGAGAAGCTGAGAAATATAGTCTTTAACAGAGAATCTGCTTTGTAGCATCCATTCTATGCCCTAGATAGGGAACTTCCATTTTTGGTGATGTTTGCTGTCTCAGCCGCAGTCTTAGAGAGATTGGATGCACAATGGGACTGATCAATTGATTCCAGCAAGGATTGAGTCTTGAAAAGACTCCACAGAGACAATTCCCAACCATCCTGAGCTAGAAGATTCTTGGAGTGTGACTAGTGGTAAAGAATCTGCCTGCCAGTTCAGAAGATGCAAGAGGCACGAGTTCAATCTCTGGGTCAGGAAGATCCCCTGGAGGAGGAAGTGGCACCCCACTCCAGTATTCTTGCCTAGGAGAGAGGAGAGATGGAGAGAGGAGCCTGGTAGGCTATGGTCCATGGGGACCCAAAGGGTTGGACATGGCTAAGCACACACAGCACAGAGCACACACCTGGGAGATTTAGAGTGTGAGAAGGTGAGACTTAGTGTGTGAGCAGGAAGATACCCAAGGTGTAAGCTAGGAGACTGGGGAGGGAGAGCTGACCACTGCCTAGGATTTGGCTAGGACATGTGCTTGTTTGCCGTATGAAGTGCAAATTCTTCTCTCTGGAATTTAAGAGCCTGCACAGTCTTGTCCCAACATACTGACTTAGGCTTCTTCCACTTACTCCTCTGCTTGTCCCCTATGCCTGGGTTACATTCCACCACCCCCACCACCGCCATCGTTCTTACAGATCGGATCGATATCCATTCATTTGTTCATCCTTTGTTAAACACTGTGCCACTCTCTGGAGAGGAGCACAAGAACGAGGAAGTCTTTACCCTTGGGAAGCTATGCTGCTTATTTTCTCTGACCTTTTCAAAATGGGCCTTGGCTGAGAACTCACTTGAAATGCTGATACCAGAAACTTCCTTCCTTGGGGAAATATCGTTTTACTGCCATGCCTTTCTCTGAGTCAATACTTACCATAGACTCTGTGATCTGGTTCTGGCATCTACACATCTCAGAGCCCCTTCCACAGCTTTCCCACCATAGCCAGCAAGCGTTGGCTGGACATATGCCAAGATCAGGGGCCTCACTTCCTCCTGAGACACCTGGTATTAAGAACAAAACCCTGTTTCCTTTTGGTCCTAGCTGGATCCTCAGGGGTAAAACATGGTACAAATTGCCTCTTTGTCCACAGGCGAGGTCTTTGAAGGTTAGTTGAAGGCCTTCAGCAAGGCCTCTCACCAGACAACATCTTCCCTCTCTGAGACCTTGCCCAGCTTCATAAAGTGCACCATGTAGACCCTCCCGCTCCCTGGCCCTCCACATCGCTTTCTCCTTGCTGTCCTCACATGCACCCCTTCACAGATCCATGACCACATGCCAGCTGATAACAAAGCACTGCATTAAAATAAAGCCTGGGGACTATCTTGGTGGTCCAGTGGCTAAGACTCTTCACTCGCAATGCAGGGAACCTGGGTTCAATCCCTGGTCAGGAGATGAGATCCCACATACTGCAACTAAAGATCCCAAATGCCGCAAATTAGAAACTGGGATGGCCAAATGAATAAATAAACATTTAAAAATAAAATAAAGCCTGACTGGAGCAGATGAGTCCAACAATAGGCAGGAGAAGACTGTGAAAGTTGCCTTGCACAGACTTTGTCCTCTCTCAATAACTTTCACAAAGATCTCGTATACATTTGGTTATATTTTGAGATGGGCTTGCAAAGGATGAAATTAAGTGTTCTGCTGCTGCTGCTGCTGCTAAGTCACTTCAGTCATATCCGACTCTGCGACCCCATAGATGGCAGCCCACCAGGCTCCTCCATCCCTGGGATTCTCCAGGCAAGAACACTGGAGTGGGTTGCCATGTCCTTCTCCAATGCATGAAAGTGAAGAGTGAAAGTGAAGTTGCTCAGTCATGTCCGACTCCTAGCAACCCCATGGTCTGCAGCCTATCAGGATCCTCCACCCATGGGACCTTCCAGGCAAGAATACTGGAGTGGGTCGCCATTGCCTTCTCCGAAATTAAGTGTTCTAGAAGTTTTAAAGTTGCCTTCCTCCCTTCATTTTATCATTCTGAGCATTCTCCAAATGACATTCTTTGGGGGGAAAAATAGTCTGAAACTTCATGAAATATGCTCTTTAGTTGTTGTAGACAATAAAAATTGATTCTAATTTCCACAGGAAGATGTGTGTGAGTAGCATTCTAGAAGCCTTTTGCTGTGCCTTTGGTTTCTCTTTGTGTCCCACTTGAGTAATTTCTTCACATCTTTCTGTCCCTGAGCTTAGAAACCTGGTAAATAAGCAAGCCCTGGAGAGAGCCAGAGAGCCAGCAACTTCCTGGAAATATGAGGCCACGAGGTTAAGCACAGAAATGCTCTCTTTCCAGGAAGGAGTGACTGAATCAGAGCAACGACCTTGGCTTCCAATTAGTCCTCATCCAGGTTTTCCCACTCTTCCTCTCTGCCCGACCTTCGCATTCCAGGCTGTGTGTGTGTCTTGGGGGCGGGGACGGGTGGGGGAGCTGGGATTACCCACCACACCACCCCAGCCCCAGCTCTCTTGCACAAGCCCATCCTGCCTTTGGCATGTGCCTCAGGACTCTCTTTGTCCACAAAGCTAGGTTGAGTCAAGTTTCCTCTCCATCTCCGAGAAGAATGCCATCAGGAAGCTCAATTATTTCGAGAATGTCGAATATAGTATTTTAATGGAGCCATTTTCCATGTCCCTCTAGAAAAAGGATGTAGAGTTTGTTGTTGGTCTATCTGCAAATGAGTCTTTTCACACTACAGCTCTTTCCTGATTTCGACACAGCAAACTTTGGGTACTTTTCTCTATCACGAAGAGATTTTGGCTATGGTTCTCTCTCCACAGGTGTAGCCCAGTGAGACTGGCTGTTGAAATGTAGGCGGTGTTCTTAGGAAAGGGGCCTGCCCTTGGAATTAATCCTGCAATTACGGTGCCAAGCCAAGCTATGGCAAAACATCAAGCGGGGTGTTGACGTTTATTTCTAGATACCGTGCCTGGTCCTAAAATGAAACCATGATGCTAGCAGCAGGGCGGGAGAAACCAGTGCCTTCTGTGCTATTTGGCTGCAATACAAGTGGATAAAGTTTTCGACAACATTTTATTTTGGGTTGGTGTTCTTCCCATGATAAACACCAAACCAGTCAGCAGCAATAATGAGTTCTCGGCAATCGAGATTGTTGCCATGAGAAAAATTCCTCAATTTTCTTTGTCCAGGATGGGCTGTTGGATCCTCTTCTTTGTTGGGGTAGGTTTATATTTATCACAATAAAGATAAATAAAATAAGCAATTAAAATAGCAAAGTTGAGAGCATAATTCATATCCCTTGGCTACTGTGCTCCAAATACTTCACTACTTTGGAATTAAAAAAAAAAATCTTTGTGTAACAGTCACTGGCTTTTCCAGATGAAACTGGGCTACACAAACATTCTTTGAGTATGTGTGATTTCACTTAAACCCCGCGTCCTGGCTCAGGGACCTATTGCAAAACCTGATGAATTCAGGGAAATGAATAATCCTTACTCTTGGATCACTTAGTGAAAGAGCGTTCAGACTTCTTTGAAGCCGGAGAAGAAACGTTTTTTAGACCCAAAGCTTCCTGTGCGGTGCTGAGCCCCTGGTATCACTCCATTGAGGGGAAGTAGAGGCAAGGGAAGGGAATGTCGTGGAGAGAAACCACATCACTGAACCAAGTATAGGGTTCTTTAAGATGCACCTTCCTACGTCTTGCCCTGGTTCACCACCAGCCTTTCCGCCTGCCCTCTCCTTGGTGGGTCAGAGTGTGGGGGAACAGGATGGACTGGGAGAAGGGGAGGTGAGAATGTGAACTTGTGTCCTTGCGTCTGGCAGGCGTGTTTGGGTGTAGGTTTTACACATGAGGAAGAGGTTGTTAACATTTCTTTGACTTTGAAAACGCCTTTGACCCCAGCTGCACAGAAACTCGCTTTACTGGCTTGGAAGACAAATAGGACAACATCTGTTTGCAATGTTCCAGCTAATCACTTTAGCCACCCCCACAGCCAAGCACGCAGGAAGTCCTGTCCCCCTCAGGACTTCCCACCTGGTGACACCAGGAATCCTCAGCCTGCGGGGCCCTGGGACGGGCTGAAGAGTGGAAAGAAGGACAAATGAACAGGGTTCCGCTTGAGAGGACGCTGAGGCTCCTCTGTGGTCTCATGCTTTAACCGCCACCTAAACGGCGCGGGATGAGGGCCCCGACTGCATACCCAAGTTTCCCCACCCCTTCAGGAGGAGCTTGGGGGGACAGGATGGATCTACTTGGAGCCCTTTCCTGCCACCTGGCCCCAGAGCCAATCACCTGAGGCCACACTTCTAGTCATGTGGATCCTCAGAAGGATGGAGTCAGGGCTGCTTTGGGGTTTTCCTCCCTGGAGCTTCCTTGACTCTGCAGTTTTAGCAGCGCCTTCCCGAGAAAGGCAGTGGGGTGATAGAGGGACAGGTTTATCCCTGGTTTGGAAAATCTCCTAGTCTGTGAATAATTCTAGGTTTAACCCCTCCCCACCCCCAAGTAAAATTCTATGGCCATGATAGGAAGGTCTCACAAGGCACAAGGAGACTGTGTCACTTAGTGGAGAGTTGGAGGTTTGTGGCAAGTGCTCAGAAGCCTTAATTTATTCCTAAGGAATCCACTTCCACCTGGGAAATCTGCACCAAGTCAAGGTCACACCGGTCAGCAGTAACGTTAGTTTTAGGGTCTGTCCACTTAGGCATGTGCAACTAACTCAAAGAATATATAACCTGTTTTTCAAACAGTATTTGTAACTCCTCTTTTTAGTGTAGATAACTTACTCTGACTGCTACTTTCCTCCTCCAAAGTCTTATTTTAATATTTTCAATCCTACAGAAAAATTTTCATGTAGACTTATGATCTGAGTACTTTTCTGTAATGCTTCAAGAAAAGAAAATTCAGACTACTGCATCGAACACCCACATATCCTTCAGCTAGATTCACCAGCTTTAATGTTGTGTCATATTAGCTTTATCTCTCTGCACACACGCACACATACATTTGTATATTAAAATATGTATATTTATTAGTACATATACACCTTTAAGGTAGTTTAACCATGTGAGAAGAGTATGTCACAGACACCACGATTCTTCACTCTGTAATGGCATGTGAATAAAAATAGAACATTCTCCTACATAACCACAGCCACTCTAAGGAAACTTAACAAGGATACAAAACTGTGATCAGATATATAGTCCCTATTCAAGTTTTCCCAGTAGCCGTGATAACTGGATTTAAAATTTCTAGGATACAATTGGGAATCATACAGTGCCTTTAGTTGCCATGTCTTTTCAGTCTATCTTCAATTGGAATAGTCCCCACAACTGTAAAAAATATCTTTTGTGACACTGATGGTTTTGAGGAGTCTAGGTAATCTGTTTCACAGACTTGGATGTTTTGAATGTTTCTGATGGTTTCTACATGATTTATGTTAAGCATTTTCAACAGGAACAGTACATAAATGCTGTTTACTTCCATTGTATCTCTTGAGGGGACAGCACAAGGTGCCTGTCCCGTTATAGGGTATGTTACACCTGATTGTTCAGTTAAGGTCATGTCAGCCAGATTTCTCCTCTGTGACTACTTACTACACATTTCAGTTGGAAAGAGTATGTTGAGAGAACATTCTAAATAATAATAACTTAAAAAAAATGCTTTTCACTACTGGCTAATATAACAGTCCACTTTATCTCTTCTCTTTCCTTTAGTTTCCTGACGGGATTTCAGAGTCATCCAAAGCACCTCTTGGGCAGAAAGGCACTAGTCCGTTTATGCAGCTGCCCACCATTGATAACCGGCTGCGTGCTTGTCCACAATGGCCCTACGACTCTCACTGGATGAAAGGTCCTCATTCCCCTCACTGGTTCAAAGATGTTCTCTGATTAAGCTGGGCCAGTCAAGCAGCCTTGCAGGAGCCTGTGCTGACTTCCCCTGTGTCTCTCTGGGCAGGGACTGTCAGAGAGAACCTCTTTTTAAGGGTCATACACATACTTGCTTTCTCCTCTTAGACAACACAAATGACTGGATCAAAATACAGCTCGTCTTCCCAATTAATCTCATAAACACGACACAACCTTAAATATAGCTTAAAATACACCAACAAAAGAGAGGAGTTTCAGAATGAGGGAGATTATAATGTAGGAAAAGACTGGACTGGGAGGTAGGAGAGCTACATTCAAGTCCCAGCCCTTTGATTTCCAAGCTGTGTGATTTTAAGCAACTCCTTCACCTCTCTGAATTTCAGAATGATTAGCTCCAGAAATAAAATCATATTTATGTCTGTCTGTTAATGCATCAAGTAAAAGAAACCAGATGAATTTTCACAAAAACTGGATGACTCTTTAGGGGATGCTGTGGGTGGTCCTGAGGGACACCTCAAAGAAATAATTATATCTGTCCCAGTTACGCTTTGGCAACAAGTTATTCCCCAATCTCAGAGACTCAACACAACCAAAATTTCTCTTTCTTATATGTCCATTACTGGCTTTCTATGGCTCCAGGTTAGTCACAGCAGTGAAACCCTGACTTAATGATGGCTAGAGGTTAGAGGGGCTTAGAGGGAGTGTGTTAGGCAGAGACGGCAATAGCTGTCACATAGATTTCACAAGCTTCTTGTGGGGACTGAGCATGGTGTCCTGTGTAAAAAGACTTCGGGCTAGACAAATGTGAGATCTGATTATGTCACTGCCACTAGACTTGGGGCTCTTTAGGAGTAGGGAATAGATTTATTCATCTTCTTCCCAGGGCTTTACCCATGGTAGCGTATAGTAGAATCTGAATAAATATTGATGAATGAATGATGGAATAAGGACACATAGAAGGAAAATTTAATTAAGATAATTTTTTTAAAAGGTCCAAATCTATATTTGATAGTGATGGATAAACTCTTTTTATCCATGAAGTCTGCATGGTCTTGATTGACAAGAGTGATCAAGGAAGAAAAATTACAAACCAATACTTCATATAAAAATGAATGTAATAGCCCCAAGAAAGTGCTCATCTTACAGTAATGGAGTAGCATGTATTGAACCAACCCTCCTGAAGACAACAATGATAAACTCTGAAGAAATAAGAAAACAACTAGCTGAAGGCATTTAAGAGCAGACAAACTGGAGGGGAATCAGCATTTAGCAAAAAGAGATGTCATAGGGTGAGCCCCCTTTTTAAAAATGGCTTTTAACTATGTAATGAAAGAGTTTTGGAGAAAAAGTAAATAAAGGTAAAATAAAATATTTAATTCTTCTTATTCTTAATTGATAGACAGGACATGGAAACAACCTAGATGACCATCAGCAGATGAATGGATAAGAAAGCTGTGGTACATATACACAATGGAGTATTACTCAGCCGTTAAAAAGAATTCATTTGAGTCAGTTCTGATGAGATGGATGAAACTGGAGCCAATTATACAGAGTGAAGTAAGCCAGAAAGAAAAACACCAATACAGTATACTAACACATATATATGGAATTTAGGAAGATGGCAATGACGACCCTGTATGCAAGACAGGAAAAAAGACACAGATGTGTATAACGGACTTTTGGACTCAGAGGGAGAGGGAGAGGGTGGGATGATTTGGGAGAATGGGAATTCTAACATGTATACTGTCATGTAAGAAAAAAAAAATAAAAAAATTAAAAAAAAATAACTATTTTCTTAAGAAGTAGTAACAATGTATTGGGTGAACATAGCTTATTGATATGTAAAATGAATGACAGCAATGTTGGCGGGATGAGAGAGAGGAACTGGAAACCCTGCTACAAGGTGCCTACACTACAAGTAATGTGGTCTGCTGCTGCTGCTGCTAAGTTGCTTCAGTCGTGTCCCGACTCTGTGTGACCCCATAGACGGCAGCCCTCCAGGCTCCCCGTCCCTGGGATTCTCCAGGCAAGAACACTGGAGTGGGTTGCCATTTCCTTCTCCAGTGCATGAAAGTGAAGTCACTCAGTCGTGTCTGACTCTTCGCGACCCCATGGACTGCAGCCTATCAGGCTCCTCCATCCATGTGATTTTCCAGGCAAGAGTGCTGGAGTGGGGTGCCATTGGTATAGTGTTATTTAAAAATATACTTGGGTTAGTTTTAATATATGTGTTCCAAACTCTAGGGCAACCACTAAAATTTTTAATAAAGTATATTTGTTATGCTAAGAGAGGAGAAAAGATGAAATCACGTTAAATGTTCACTTACAACCAGAAAAGGCAGAAGAGGAGAGGGAAATCATAAAACAAAGAATAAATGTAACGAACAGAAAAGCATTGCAAATATGGTAAGTGTTAATCCATGTCAATAATTGCTTTATACATGAATGGTCTAAACATACCAATTAAAAGACATATTGTCAGACTGAATAAAAGAACACAACTATATACTACTTACAAGAAACCTACTTTAAAATAAAGACTTGGATACATTAAGCATGAGGGGGAGGAGGAAGAAATACCATGCTAAAACAAATCAGGAAAAAAAACTGGGACAACTATATTAATTTCAAACAAAACTCACTTCAGAATGAAGAAAACTATCAAAGATACAGAAGAACATTACAGAATGATAAAGGGACAAAATTTCCAAGAAGATATAACAATTCTAAATGGATATGCATCTAACAACAAATATGAAATATGTGAGTCAAAACCAAATATAACTCAAGGAGAAGTAGACAAAATTTACTAGTATAGTTGGAGACTTCAATACACCTCTTTCAGGAATTGATAAATCAAGCAGACAGAAAATCAGTAAGAATATAGTTGAACTGAATGGCATTATCAATCAACTTGATCTTACTGACATTTCTAAAATACTCCATCCCCAAACAGCAGAATACGTATTCTTCTGAAGCTTACAGGAACATTCATGAAGATAGATCATTTCCTGGGCCATAAAACACATGTTAATAAATTTAAGGAAATATAAATCATATAAAGCATATTCTCAGACTATAAAAGTATTAAACTAAAAATCAATAATAGAAAGCTGGAAAATCCCCAAATATTTGCAGATTAAGCAAAACACCTCAGAATAACACATGGGTCAAAGAAAAAGTCTCAAGGGAAATATTTTTAGCTAAACAAAAATAAAAATACAACTGATCAAAATTTTCAGGATGCAGTGAAAGCAGTGTTTATAGGAAAATTTATAGCATTGAATGCATATATTAGAAAAGAAGAAAGATTTAAAATCAGTAATCTAAACTTCTACTTTAGGAAACTAGAGAAAGAAAAAGAATTTAAACTTAAAGCAAGAATAGGAAAATAATAAAAATTAGAACAGAAATCAATAAAATTAAAAGCAGAGGAAAATAGAGAAAAATCAATAAATTCAAGGTCCATTTTTTAAAAAAATGATCAATAAGACCTATAAAACTCTAGGAAGACTAACCAGGAGAAAAAGAGAAAGATACAAATTACCAGCATTAGAAATAAAAGGCCCATCTGCTGATCCTATAGACATTAAAGGATAATAAAGGAATATTATGAACTACTCTGTGTCCACTAATATAACAACTTAGATGAAATGAACTGATTCCTTGAAAGACGCAGACTACTAAAACTCATACAAGAAGAAATAGGTAGTCCGAGTAGGCCTGTATCTATTACGGAAATTGAGTAAAAAACTAATAAACTTCTCCCCCAAAAGCATCAGGGCTGTAAGAGTTTACTAGTGAACTCAACCAAACGTTTAAAGGAGAAATTATACATATTCTCCACCATCTCTTCCAGAAAATATGAATTCAAGTATACAATATTATGGAAGATGTTAATAATAAAAGAAACTGGGTGTGAGGTTTATGAAAACTCTCTACACTATCTTTATGGCTTTTCTATAAATAAAACATTATTCTAAAATTTAAAAATTAAAATGTGGAAAGTAAAAATTATCAACCCAGAATTCTATATCCAGTAAAAAATATCCTTCAAGGATAGAGAAAAAAATAAAGTCACTTTCAGATAAAGGAAAACTAGGATAATTCATTACTAGCAAATCTGCACTCCAAGCAATACTAAAGGACTAAAGGAAAATAGTACCAGATGGAAGATCAGATCTTCAAGAAGATAAAAAGAGTACCAGAAATAGTAATTTGGGGGAATTCCCTGGAAGTCCATTTGTTAGGACTTGGCACTTTGACTGCGGTGACCCAGGTTCAATCCCTGGTGGGGAGCCAGGGATTCTGCAGATCTGGGGAACCAGATTCTTCAAGTCACATGGTGTACCCACTCCCCCCAAAAGGAAGGGAATAAATGGTAACTTTGTGTGTGGTAACTTTTAAAGTTATCTTTTTTTCTCTTAATTTCTTTAAAAACTATTTTACAGTTTAGAGCAAAAGTTATAACATTGCATTGCGGGGCTTTTAGAGTAATGTAAAGTGTAATACTTATCAGAAGTAGCATAACATTATAAGTTACAATGCTATAGTTAAAAGATATGCATTAAAAGATAGCATATAAGATATATGTCAAAATGAATATAGAATTAGAAGGTTCTTACATTTTTGCGTGAAATGGCTTAATATTAACTCTAAGGAGAATGTTAAAAGCTAAGGATTATCATTGAAATATCCAGATCAACCACTTAAAGACAATGCAAAGACCTGTAACTAAAAATTCAATAGAAAAATTAAAATGCAATTCTAGAGAATATTCAGTTAACCCAAAAAGAGGCAGAAAGAAGAACAAAGATCAGATGACACAAATAAGAGACAAAGAACAGAACGCTGATCTAAATTCAAGCATGTCAATAATGACATTGATAACCGATACCATTCTGTCATTAGCTGAGCACTGAAGAATTGATGCTTTTGAACTGTGGTGTTGGAGAAGACTCTTGAGAGTCTCTTGGACTGCAAGGAGATCCAACCAGTCCATTCTGAAGGAGATCAACCCTGGGATTTCTTTGGAAGGAATGATGCTAAAGCTGAAACTCCAGTACTTTGGCCACCTCATGAGAAGAGTTGACTCATTGGAAAAGACCCTGATGCTGGGAGGGATTGGGGGCATGAGGAGAAGGGGACGACAGAGGATGAGATGGCTGGATGGCATCACTGACTTGATGGACATGAGTCTGAGTGAACTCCAGGAGTTGGTGATGGACAGGGAGGCCTAGCATGCTGCGATTTATGGGGTCACAAAGAGTCGGACATGACTAAGCGACTGAACTGAACTGAACTGAACTGAACTGTCATTGATAAGACAGAAATGAACTGAACATCCCAATTAAGCGGCAGAGACTATTGGAATGAATTTTTTAAAGAGACCCAGTTACATGATCTCTATAAGAGATGAGCTTTAAATACAATGACACAGATAGATTGAATAAAAAAGGATAAAAAATCATGCAAATAGCATATAATGTTGTATTGGCTATATTAATATCAGATAAAATACATTTTAAGATGAAGAGTATCACAACACATAGAGAAACACTTCAGCATGTATTTCATGGTTTCACAGGAAGAGGAAGTTTCCACAGGAAGATATAACCACTATAAATGTGCATGCATCCAGTAAGAGGACTTCAAAATGTACTGAGAAAAAAAATGGACATAATTAGAAGGAGAACTAGACAATTCTAATGAAAGATGTTACTACTAGGGGAAAGAGGGAAATTTTGATAGTGCCCCCCATAACATAAATCACTTAGGTGTTTATCTAACCATATATGTCCAAGACCTTTACAAGGAAAATTAAAAATTGATGAGAGAAATTGAAGACTAAATAAATGGAGAGATGGAGAGATATACCATGTTCAAGAATTAGAAGACTCAGTGTTGTTAAGATGGCTATTCTCCCTGACACAGACTTATCACAATCTCAATCAAAATTCACATTGTTCACGGGGTTCTAAAGGCAAGAATGCTGAAGTGGTTTGCCATTCCCTTCTCCAGTGATCTCCTAAAGGAAATCTATCCTGAATATTCATTGGAAGGACTGATGCTAAAGCTGAAGCTACAATACTTGGGCTATCTGATGTGAAAAGTCGACTCCTTAGAAAAGACACTGATGCTGGGAAAGATTTAAGGCAGGAGGAGGAGAGGATGACAGAGGATGAGATGGCTGGATGGGAGCACTGACTCGATGGATGTGAGTTTGAGCAAGCTTGGGAAGAAGGTGAAGGACCGGGAAGCCTAGAGTGCTGCACTCCATGGGGTCCCAAGGAGTCAGACATGACTGAGCAACTGAAGAACAGCAACAAACAGAAATTCAAGTGAACTTTTTAAAAACACAAATTGGCAAGCTGATTCTAGAATTTATTTGGGAATACAAAAGACCTAGAAAAACCAAATCAATTTTTTTTAAGTTAGAGGGTTTTTTATACCATCCAATTGAAAAACTAACCATAAAGCATTATAATAACGGCAGTGTCAAGTGTGTAAAAAGTTATGCATGGAAATCAATGGAAAAAAATAGAGAATTCAGAGAAAACAAAGAGAACTACATGTGTATGATTATTTGGTAGTCGACAAAGGAGTAAAGGCAGTTCAATGTGGAAAATAAAAGTCTTTTTAAACAAATAGTGTTCAATCAAATGGATATCTCTATGGAAAACAGTGGATATTAGCCTTTAAAACACCCCATATGGAATAATTAACAAGATATGGATCATATACCAAACTCTGAACATTTTAATGAATTTTGTCTCAAGTGACATTTATCTTCCTTGACCACCTTACATGTCTTTTATTAAATAAGCAGAACTCTATTACTACCTTCCTTCATGCACAACTACAGTAGGTCCTCCTAACCTGTTTTCAATCATAATAATCTCATCCCCCATCACCTTCAGTTTTTCTGCCCTTGTTTCATTATTGCTTCTTTTATCATTATATCTGATCTTGTAAAAATCCCATAAGTGGGACAATTAAATGGAGAGCAGTGGGAAGAGCTGTTAGGGATACAGCTGTGTGGATTTTTCCCTTGAGTAGGTAAGGTCACTGCAAGTCACCATGCCGTTATAGAGAAAGGCCCGAGGATGACCACAGCCACAGTCTGTCTAGAATCGGGGTGTCATATGGGAGGAAACATTCCCTGTTCAGTTCAGTTCAGTCACTCAGTCATGTCCGACTGTTTGCAACCCCATGAACTGCAGCACACCAGGCCTCCCTGTCCATCACCAACTCCTGGAGTTTACCCAAACTCATGTCCATTGAGTCGGTGATGCCATCCAACCATCTCATCCTCTGTCATCCCCTTTTCCTCCTGCTCTCAATATTTCCCAGCATCAGGGGCTTTTCAAATGAGTCAGCTCTTCCCATCAGGTGGCCAAAGTATTGGAGTTTCAGCTTCAACATCAGTCCTTCCAATGAACAACCAGGACTGATCTCCTTTAGGATGGACTGGTTGGATCTCCTTGCAGTCCAAGGGACTCTCAAGAGTCTTCTCCAACACCACAGTTCAAAAGCATCAATTCTTTGGTGCTCAGATTTCTTTATAGTCCAACTCTCACATCCATACATGACTACTGCAAAAACCATAGCCTTGACTAGACAGACTTTTGTTGACAATGTCTCTGCTTTTTAATATGCTGTCTAGGTTGGTCATAACTTTCCTTCCAAGGAGTAAGCATCTTTTAATTTCTTGGCCACAATAACCATCTGCAGTGATTTTGGAGCCCCTCAAAATAAAGTCAGCCACTGTTTCCACTGTTTCCCCACCTATTTGCCATGAAGTGATGGGACCAGATGCCATGATCTTAGTTTTCTGGATGTTGAGCTTTAAGCCAACTTTTTCAGTCTCCTCTTTCACTTTCATCAAGAGGCTCTTTGGCTCTTCTTCACTTTCTGCCGTAAGAGTGGTATCATCTGCATATCTGAGGTTATTGATATTTCTCCCGGCAATCTTGATTCCAGCTTGTGCTTCTTCCAGCCCAGCGTTTCTCATGATGTACTCTGCAGATAAGTTAAATAAGCAGGGTGACAATATACAGCCTTGACGTCCTCCTTTTCCTATTGTATCCTACTTTAAATAATGCTGTGTTCCCCTGACCCAGGAGGTGAAGGAGGTGACTGTGAGTGTCTTTAGGGTTAAAGGATTTATTTGGAAGAAGACCAAAGGCCAGGAGAACTTCCTCAGAAAGAATAAGCATTCCCCTCTGAGTAGAAATGGCCTAAGGTGGCACAGCTGACAGTGCTAACTCACACTCGAGCAGACATACTTGGGTTTTGGGAGTCAATAGGATGTGTCTGTGTTTGGGACTTGCCAACCTTTTAAACTGATGCTAAATAATAAATACAGAAATGTCTGCTCCTGTCCCCCTCCTCCTCTGACCTGACAAACATCGGTGTGATTCTCTGGCAGCTCTAGGAGAGTCTGATGGGGACTTTGGGGATCCTTCCAGTCCTCTTGTGACCCCAAGGAAGCAGCTGGGCTCCCCATGGACTACAGAGAAAGGACCTGTCTGGCTTCCAGTTAGGAAGGGGGACTGCTCCTTTGAATTGCCAATTCAGGCACAGATGGAGAAGGGAAACACAAGAGTACCAAGTTCACACACCGCAATTATATCTGAGCAGAAAATGAGGCAGCTGGGCAGCTGTTCTAGGAGCCAAAGTCCCAATGGTTCCCATTTGGAGAGAGAGAGGAAAAGAAACTGTCTTCCTTTCTCATGTGGTCAGCGGCTCTTGGGTCTCAAACACCTGTTGCCTAGGGGACCTCATCTGACCCTCAAATCTGGACAGAGCTCTGATCTGGAGTCAGGGAAACCTGGCTTGGAGGGCCAGGGGAAGCAAGAGGAGTGCACTTGATTTGTCTCACTCGTTTAATGGTCTCCACGGTACTCTCTGCCGCCATCTTATTAGGCTGTCCTTCCTTGATACTAGCAGTTTCTTAGCGAAAAGCAGAAGTGTTGAAAGGTTTGCATTATCCCATGCCGCAACTTCAGACCCCAGCCAGAGAGCCAGCCTGGTGTCTGTGAGGCCTGGGTGATGGCTCATGCGCTGCAGGAAACCAGGCACCATTCGAGGTCTTTGGTGAAGGCACGAAACTCAGTGCATACTCGTAGCACACTTGATAGTTACTCCTGGTTTTGTGTGCAATGAATATATATTACAGAATTATCATGGGTAGATTTATTGGAGATGGGAAGTAACCAAGTTTTCCAAAAAAATAATTACCACCATCAATTGATTTAATTACTAGTACTGGTTTGCCAGGGTGGCTACCCAATTTTATTTATAGGGAATTTTTCTGATATGGTTTAAACTACAGTCTGAGAATAATTGATCTGTTTTAACTGATTTGCAGACTGCCCCTCTGCTGCCGCAGCTGGCCTGGGGAGGAGGCACTGAGGGCACGTGTGGTGGGGTTGCTGCCGTGGCCTCTCTTGATGCCTGGCCTGGCTCTCCTAGGAGGGAGGGCTGGCTGGAGAGCCCTTGCCCTTCTGCCTGGGGAAGGCAGTCGATCGGCATGGTTCCTGTCAGAATCATGCCCTGGCTGCCCTTCTCTTGAATAAATGATTGTATTCTCTGGGATGTAGGCTCTCATGGAGAAATTGACTAGAAAGATTGCAAATGAAAATAAGGACAACAGAAGAGAAAGAAAACAGGTCTTAGAATTACGTAGGACTCTGTTTTAATGTTTTAATTCTGGTTCTGCTGCTCACATCCTGGTGACCTTTACAAACAGGGTCACAGTTTCTGTCTCGGAAATGAAGGGACTCTAACTTGGGGAGTTGTGGAGAGAACTACATGGGATGATGTGAACCAGCCCATTCCAAGTCTGGCACCAGCAGATACACAATTAAATGTTACTAGGAGGTAGAGGATGGGGTTGGGGGAAGTTAACCTCCTTAAGTGGAACTTTACCTCCTTAAGTGGAAGTTAACCTCCTTAAGGGAACCCTGGGAACCCTGGGGAACAGGGTACCTGAGGTCTCACAGATGCTGTGGGCGAGGAGACTTAGCTCCAGGGGCCACATTCTGTCGTGGCTGACAGGGTTGGTGTGGGTACCTGACCTGAGGGCAGCTGTTCGTGGGTTGAGGAGCTGTTCTATGAGGCAGCTTAGCCCAAAAGGTTAATCCAAACAAGGTAGATGAGTGATTAGCTGAGCCAAATGGGTTTTCTCTGAATGGTCCATGAGGGGCAGAAGTAAGCAGGCATCCAAGGAGAAGCAGAGAGACAGAAGCCAGCGCAGGTAAGAGTGGAGCCCCAGAGCTGCTGCAGGTAGACAGTTAACCCACACTGGGCTTCCTGGACTCCGCACATGCCCCCAGGTGTGGAGCTCGGTGCCAGGCTCCACAGATCCAGCTACAGTCACGTCTGGGTTCCCCTGTGACTCTCGTCTTCCTTGTTGCTACCACACTCCTGCAACAGCCTTCATCAATTGAGATAACCTGCATGGGTCTCTGTTGCTTGCAATAAAAAGCCAACTGCTGCTGCTGCTGCTGCTACGTTGCTTCAGTCGTGTCCGACTCCGTGTGACCCCATAGATGGCAGCCCACGAGGCTCCGCCGTCCCTGGGATTCTCCAGGCAAGAACACTGGAGTGGGTTACCATTTCCTTCTCCAGTGCATGAAAACGAAAAGTGAAAGTCAAGTCGCTCAGTTGTGTCCGACTCTTTGCAACCCCATGGACTGCAGCCTACAAGGCTCCTCCGCCCATGGGATTTTCCAGGCAAGAGTACTGCAGTGGGGTGCCATTGCCTTCTCCACAACATAGCACTAGAGACAAGCAAAACGATGTCCTACCCCCAAGCCTCACTCACCAGCACGTTGGACGCCTGGACTACTGGACCCCAGAGAAGCCAAACACCACTTACTGAGCTAGTGGCCCAAATGAGGCTCGAAAGCAGGTCATCTGACTCTTAGTTCATTGAGAAGAAGGGGCCCAGTTTGGGTTCCTCCAAAAGCTGACAAGCATGGTTTTGTCGGGAAGCGGTAAAATGTAGGGTGAAGAGAGGGGTTGCAAAGGCAGTCGTTTCTGTCTCTAGATCCAGTTATCTAAAGTGCCCTCTTTCCTAGACTGTCTTCCCCTCCCTCTCCCTCTCACATACTGTTTGTGGTGACTTCTTTCCTGGTGTTCTTGGTAATGCTGGCCTCCTACTCTATGATAGCTCACACCACGGTCAGGGGGACATTGCATAGCAGTTCAGCAGTTCTGGGTGTGTGTATGAGAGTGTGCATGTGTGTGTGCACGCACACGCTTGCTTGTGGGCAAGTCTATGTCTGCAGAGAAAATCTCTGAGTTCCGGAGCACTGGGAGCCTGCCTTGTCTCCCTTCTCTAGTGAGTGCTGGGGGCTTCAGCTGAGAAAGGCGTCCACGAACCCCTTGCTAGGTATCCCCAAGACAATGCTCACCCCCCTTAAGGGCAATTTAAACCTTTACAAAGCTTAGAACCCTCTGCTGCCACTTCTGCCTCTCTCCCAACACATGACCCCTACCTTTACTTCAGTGGAAAACAGAGACCATTCCATGGAAACATCAGAACTTCCTAACCAGAGTTATAGATTTTATTTTCAGAAGTGAAAGGCAAGTTTTACTATTGAATAAGCATTTATCAGACTTATTGAGGTATAATTGACCAAAAATTATAGAATATTAAAAAGGTATATGATGCTGATTTGATAAACGTACAAATTGTAACAGGATTCCCCTCATTTAGTTAATTACCACATTTGTCACCTCACATATGTATCTTGTGTGTGTGTGTGTGTGTGTATGTGTGAACACAGATTCTACTCTTCTAGCAAATTTCAATTACATAATACAGAGTTATCAACAATAATCCCCATGTTGTGCATTAGAGCTTACTCATCTCCTAGCTGGAAGTTTGTACCCTTTGACCCATCTCTTCCTATTTCCTCCACCGTGCAGCCCCTGGCAACCACTTCTCCACTCTCTGTTCCTATGGATTTGACTTTGGATTCCACATGTAAGTTATACGAGGAGGTATTTGTCTTTCTCTGTCTGACTTATTCCACAGCTAAATATTTATTTGTCTTTGTATCCAGTTTTCTCCTGCTTCCCTCTTCCATGAGAGAAAGATCCCAGTGTTTTGGATCCTAACCATCACTTTCTTTTTTTTCTTTTAACAGTCTTAAAGGCCTAAGATGCCTTGGGTTCTATTGCTATTTCCAAATTCCTGAAAGACAATCTTTGGAATTGGGAATGAAAAATTGGAATTTCTGGGGCCCCACAGTAATTACCAAAATCATAAGTTATTGTAAAAATACTCTGCAATATTCTCCAAACTCTTTATTCATTATGATGGATATCTAAACATTCTGTTCAATAAATAAATATTAAGTTTGGTAGCCTTTGTAAAATACTTGTACTTGTTTATATATATATATATATATATATATATGTCATATATATATATATATCACATATATCTTGGTAAAATTTTAAAGAAGTATTGCTTATAGCAAATATTCAAACACTGAGGAACACCAGTGAATATCATTGGGTAGTATTTGAATAGTGCTAGATTTCCTAGCAAGAATAATAGCACCTCACAGAATCTATGTGGAAATTGCCAAATTAAGGAATTATTTTGCTTCCAAAACTAGTTCATATTAATGCTTACTGTACATAGAAACACTAATATTTATTGTGTTTGGAGCAGTGATTCATCATTAGCAGCAGATGTGTCCAGAAACACACATTTATAACAAGCAATGCTGACCAGTGAGACTATGATCTCTCTTCTACAGGCTCCTGTCTCAGTTCCCAGAAATGCCAACCTTAGCCTTCAACTCCACAGGTCAGTGTTTCCTGCTCTTGCCTTTGGTTTGATGTCAGTGGATACCTTTGACAAGTAATGTCTCTATTAATCTTTAATTCTCACAGAAGAATTATAATCCTTTTCTTCAATTTCTTGACTGATTTTTCTTGGTATTCAGGATTGGAAATGTAAATTCCAAATTTCTAAAGAAATGCAGGGAAGGGATTCCTGCATGGAAACACTGATATTGAACATATGGTAGGTGCCACAGTTGTGATTAAGGGCTCCGGTTTGAAGATGTAACAGACCTTGATTATAAAGTCTGTTTATACTACTTACTTCCTGTGGTTCATTGCTAAAGAATCTGCCTGCAATGCAGAAGACCAGGATTCAATCCCTTGGTTGGGAAGACCCCCTGGAGAAGGGAATGACTACCCACTCCAATATTCTTGCCTAGAGAATTCCATGGACAGAGGAGACTGATGGGCTACAGTCCATAGGGTCTTAAAGAGTCGAACATGACTGAGCAACTAAGTTTCACATACTACTTACTAGCTGTGTGACCTTGAGCAAATTACTTATCTCTGAGCCTCTTTTTTCCTAATTAGTAAACTTAGCTCATAGAGTTGTTTTGAGGTTAGGTGTTTGTAAATCCTTTAACAATCTCTGGCATGCAACATGTAGGAATATATACTGTATCTTTTAAGACACAAATCCTGATGAAGGAATGCATGATTTTTTCCCAAGAGAAGTAGAACATGAAACTCAGATGTAAGTTTAAATTTTCTGGTTACCACATTAAAGAAAAAAAGCAACAGATGAGATTAATTTTAATAATATATTTAACATAATATATCCAAAATATTATAATTTCAGCATGTACTCATAAAATTATTGAGATATTTTATATCCTTTTTAAAAAAACAAGTCATGAGTGTGTTTTTTACAGTATGTGTTAATGTGGGCACTAAATTTTCACTGAAAATATTTTATCTGTAATTTACATAAATTTATAGTTGAAAAGTAAATTCACATGCTCAAGTTGTTTCAAACAACTTAAAAGTTTTCCGGTAACTGAACAGAATACTAAAAAGTAATTTTTCTTTGCTATTTATATTCATGTCACCAAAACTGCTTCATCTTTTTCAGAAGTGTCAGTTTAACTTTGAGACACGAAAGCATATTAGTTTCAATACTATTTCTGTTCAAATTCAGTAAATTAACTAACTCTTGAGTCAACTAAGTATCATTAGCATAGAGTTCAAAGACATGGCATAAATTGAAAAGCATTTCTCTACTTGCTGATATCAACAAAGCATTCTTCAAATTTTCTTGTATTTTAGCAGCAAATTTTAAAAATTTATTTTAATTGGAGGCTAAGTACTTTATAATATTGTGGTGGTTTTTGCCATGCATTCACATTAATCAGCCATGGGTGTACATGTGTTCCCCATCCTGACCCTCCCTCCCACCTCCCTCCCATCCCATCCCTCAGGGTCATCCCAGTGCACCAGCCCTGAGCACCCTGCCTCACGCATTGAACCTGGACTGGGATCTATTTCACATATGATAATATACATGTTTCAATGCTATTCTCTCAAATCATCCCACCCTCGCCTTCTCCTACAGAGTCCAAAAGTCTGTTCTTTACATCTGTGTCTCTTTTGCTGCCTCACATATAGGGTCACCATTACCATCTTTCTAAATTCCATATATATGCGTTAATATACTGTACTGGTGTTTTTCTTTCTGACTTACTTTGCTCTGTATAATAGTCTCCAGTTTCATCCACCTCATTAGAACTGATTCAAATGTATTCTTTTTAATGGCTGAGTAATACTCCATTGTGTATATGTACCACAGTTTTATCCATTCGTCTGCCGATGGACATCTAGGTTGCTTCCATGTCCTGGCTATCGTAAACAGTGCTGCGATGAACATTGGGGTACACGTGTCTCTTTCAATTCTGGTTTCCTTGGTGTGTATGCCCAGCAGTGGGATTGCTGGGTCATATGGCAGTTCTATTTCCAGTTTTTGGCGGCAGTGGCGGACCCACGCACTAAGCGCGGCGGAGAGGAGCTACCCCACATCAGAGGTCAGGGACAGCGGCCTAAAGTGCCAGGCTGCGACAGCGCAGCAACGGCCGAGAGGAGCTAACCTGAGTCCGAAGTCAGGGGCAACTGGGAAGAGACACCCCGCATCCGAGGTCAGGGCGGCGGCCGGGAGGAGCTACCGCGCGTCCGAGGTCAGGGGAGGCCGGGAGAAGCCACCTCACGCCCGAGGCTGGGGGCAGTGACCGTGAGGAGCCACCCCGAGCCCGAGCCAGGGGCGGCAGCTGGGAGGAGACACCCACGCCCAAAGCCAGGGCCAGCAGCCGGGAGGAGCAACCCGAGGAGCGTGGCTGCGCAGGCACAGGAGGGCCTAGAGGAGCTATCTGCGTTGAAGGTCAGGAATGGTGGCAGTAAGGAGATACCCCTCATCCAAGGTAAGGAGCAGCGGCTGTGCTTTGCTGGAGCAGCTGTGAAGAGATACCCCACGTCCAAGGTAAGAGAAACCCAAGTAAGATGGTAGGTGTTGCAAGAGGGCATCAGAGGGCAGACACACTGAAACCATACTCACAGAAAACTACTCAATCTAATCACACTAGGACCACAGCCTTGTCTAACTCAATGAAACCAAGTCATGCCTGCGGGGCAACCCAAGACGAGTGGGTCATGGTGGAGAGGTCTGATAGAATGTGGTCCACTGGAGAAGGGAATGGCAAGCCACTTCAGTATTCTTCCCTTGAGAAACCCATGAACAGTATGAAAAGGCAAAATGATAGGATACTGAAAGAGGAACTCCCCAGGTCATTAGGTGCCCAATATGCTACTGGAGATCAGTGGAGAAATAACTACAGAAAGAATGAAGGAATGTCTCCAAAGCAAAAACAGTACCCAGATGTGGATGTGACTGGTGATAGAAGTAAGATCCGATGCTGTAAAGAGCAATATTGCATAGGAAGCTGGAATGTCAGGTCCATGAATCCAGGCAAATTGGAAGTGAACAAACAGGAGATGGCAAGGGTGAACGTCAACATTCTAGGAATCAGTGAACTAAAATGGACTGGAATGGGTGAATTTAACTCAGATGACCATTATATCTACTACTGTGGGCAGGAATCCCTCAGAAGAAATGGAGTAGCCATCATGGTCAACAAAAGAGTCCAAAATGCAGTACTTGGATGAAATCTCAAAAACGACAGAATGATCTCTGTTCATCTCCAAGGCAAACCATTCAATATCACAGTTATCCAAGTCTATGCCCCAACCAGCAACACTGAAGAAGCTGAAGTTGAACGGTTTTATGAAGACCTAAGACCTTTTAGAACTAACACCCAAAAAAAGATGTCCTTTTCATTGTAGGGGACTGGAATGCAAAAGTAGGAAGTCAGGAAACACCTGGAGTAACAGGCAAATTTGGCCTTGGAATGCGGAATGAAGCAGGGCAAAGACTAATAGAGTTTTGCCAAGAAAATGCACTGGTCATAGCAAACACCCTCTTCCAGCAACACAAGAGAAGACTCTACACATGGACATCACCAGATGGTTAACACCGAAATCACATTGATTATATTCTTTGCAGCCAAAGATGGAGAAGCTCTATACAGTCAACAAAAACAAGACCAGGAGCTGACTGTGGCTCTGATCATGAACTCCTTATTACCAAATTCAGACTGAAATTGAAGAAAGTAGGGAAAACCGCTAGACCATTCAGGTATGAGCTTAATCAAATCCCTTATGATTATACAGTAGAAGTGAGAAATAGATTTAAGGGCCTAGATCTGATAGATAGAGTGCCTGATGAACTATGGGCAGAGGTTCGTGACATTGTACAGGAGACAGGGATCAAGACCATCCCAAGGGAAAGAAATACAAAAAAGCAAAATGGCTGTCTGGGGAGGCCTTACAAATAGCTGTGAAAAGAAGAGAAGCAAAAAGCAAAGGAGAAAAGGAAAGATATAAGCATCTGAATGCAGAGTTCCAAAGAATAGCAAGAAGAGATAAGAACAGAATGGGAAAGACTAGAGATCTCTTCAAGAGAATTAGAGATACCAAGGGAACATTTCATGCAAAGATGGGCTCGATAAAGGACAGAAATGTCCTAACAGAAGCAGAAGATATTAAGAAGAGGTGGCAAGAATACACAGAAGAACTGTACAAAAAAGATCTTCACAACCCAGATAATCATGATGATGTGATCACTAATCTAGAGCCAGACATCTTGGAATGTGAAGTCAAGTGGGCCTTAGAAAGCATCACTACGAACAAAGCTAGTGGAGGTGATGGAATTCCAGTTGAGCTGTTTCAAATCCTGAAAGATGATGCTGTGAAAGTGCTGCATTCAATATGCCAGCCAATTTGGAAAACTCAGCAGTGGCCACAGGACTGGAAATGATCAGTTTTCATTCCAATTCCAAAGAAAGGCAATGCCAAAGAATGCTCAAACTACCGCACAATTGCACTCATCTCACATGCTAGTAATGCTCAGAATTCTCCAAGCCGGCTTCAGCAATACGTGAACCGTAAACTCCCTGATGTTCAAGCTGGTTTTAGAAAAGGCAGAGGAATGAGAGATCAAATTGCCAACATCCGCTGGATCATGGAAAAAGCAAGAGAGTTCTAGAAAAACATCTATTTCTGCTTGATTGACTATGCCAAAGCCTTTGACTGTGTGGATCACAATAAACTGTGGAAAATAAGAGTTGGGAATACCAGACCACCTAACCTACCTCTTGAGAAATCTGTATGTAGGTCAGGAAGCAACAGTTAGAACTGGACATAGAACAACAGACTGGTTCCAAATAGGAAAAGGAGTACGTCAAGGCTGTATACTGTCACCCTTATACTGTCATAACTTCTATGCAGAGTACATCATGAGAAACGCTGGACTGGAAGAAACACAAGCTGGAATCAAGATTGCCGGGAGAAATATCAATAACCTCAGATATGCAAATGATACCACCCTTATGGCAGAAAGTGAAGAGGAGCTAAAAAGCCTCTTGATGAAAGTGAAAGAGGAGAGCAAAAAAGTTGGCTTAAAGCTCAACATTCAGAAAACGAAGATCATGGCATCCAGTCCCATCACTTCATGGGAAATAATGGGGAAACAGTCGAAACAGTGTCAGACTTTATTTTTGGGGGCTCCAAAATCACTACAAATGGTGACTGTAGCCATGAAATTAAAAGACACTTACTCCTCGGAAGGAAAGTGATGACCAACCTAGATAGCATATTCAAAAGCAGAGACATTACTTTGCCAACTAAGGTCCGTCTAGTCAAGGCTATGGTTTTCCCTGTGGTCATATATGGATGTGAGAGTTGGACTGTGAAGAAGGCTGAGCGCCAAAGAATTGATGCTTTTAAACTGTGGTGTTGGAGAAGACTCTTGAGAGTCCCTGGACTGCAAGGAGATCCAACCAATCCATTTTGAAGGAGATCAGCCCTGGGATTTCTTTGGAAGGAATGATGCTGAAGCTGAAGCTCCAATACTTCGGCCACCTCATGCAAAGAGTTGACTCATTGGAAAAGACTCTGATGCTGGGAGGGATTGGGGGCAGGAGGAGAAGGGAACGACAGAGGATGAGATGGCTGGATGGCATCACGGACTCGATGGACATGAGTCTGAGTGAACTCTGGGGGTTGGTGATGGACAAGGAGGCCTGGCGTGCTGTGATTCATGGGGTCTCAAAGGGTCGGACACGACTGAGCAACTGAACTGAACTGAACTGAAGCATTATTCTCATTTCTTGGAGCAGGAAATGGCAATCCACTCCAGTATTCTTGCCTGGAAGATCCCATGGTCAGAGAAGCCTGGCTGGGGTCTCAAAGAGTCAGACATGAATGAATAACTAACACAGACACACATTCTCATTTCAAGAAATCTTGAATTAGAACAAATCTTTGTAAAAAGAAATTCCATTGAACCCACAAGCATTGGTAAAAAAAAAAAGCAAACCAATATTACTAAACTTATTGCCTTTGTTTTCAGCATTTCTATAAACTGGCAATAATTTATATATATATACTGAAAGATTAAAACAATTATATCCTTGACACTTGACATAATTCTTCTTCAAAAGCTGAGAGAAAAATACTTTCTCAGAGGAAAACATCGGCCTCTTACTTTAGAATTCTAATAAAATCTGGATTTTTAATTTTAATGCAGTTGAAGCACTATCCAGCATGTTAGAAACTATTTTCTTATTTCTAATGGAAATTCTTATTTGACAGATATCAGTGATCCAAAAATGTCTATGCCAAGAGTTCAGTTTTGGTGGCTATAAATGGACATTTCTTCATAAATTTGGACATCTTTTTCTATAAATTATACATAGATAGTAATTGAGTAGAATCTTTTATATTATGTGACTCATCCAAAGCTAAAGGAAAGGACTTGCAATTTCAAAATATTGAATCAATTGATTTTTGATGTTATTAAAAGGTCTTGAATTCTATGAATGATGGTGTGGCAGCTTTACTGACGATCTCTCACAATTGGTATCTTTTTTCTTCATAATTTCCATAATTTAAATAGTGAAAAAAAATTTACCATTATTCATCTAAAATATTTGTGTGTATGTTTGCAAAAAATCCAAACCATTTTATAGTTAACCCAAGTTACTGGCTCAGATACTATTAAATATAGTTTAAACTTTCAGCTAAATATTTAATTTTAATTTCAAGGGACTAATTTCATTGATTCTGTTTTTTTGATTACTGACAGGAAACGTTTCAAATTCAGTATACATTTGCTGAAAATGTCTCTTAGTCATGTCTACTTTATTATCTTTAAAAACATTTATGCCGCAAACAGCGTTTTTTTGCCCTGCTGCAGCTAACGGTAAATGCTATTCTCTGTCTCTATCCACGTCTCTCATTTCTGCTTATCTCTGGATGTTGATTTACTTCTTTCAAATGACATTATCCCCACTATTTGGGAACCTGGTCCCTAGAAACTCACTTTTTGGGAATTAAGAGACTATCCTCTATCAGTTCCAGTTAGAAAAACTCCAGGGGAGGATTCTGATTGGCTTGCTTGGGGGAATGTAGGATGTTTTGACTGGTCCACTTATGTGCATGCATGCTTAAAAGTTCAGTCCTGTCCAACTCTTTGTGATCCCAAGGACTGTAACCAGCCAGGCTCTTCTGTCCATTGAATTTTCCAGGCAAGAATACTGGAGTGTGTTGTCATTCCAACTCCAGGGGATCTTCCTAAGCCAGGAATCAAAACTGTGTCTCCTGCATTGACAGGAGGGTTCTTTAACACTGCACCACTGGGGTCCAATGTGTATTACTTCCCTATTCTCAAGGCCAAACAGGTGGGATCCGTCACCAGAAGAAGGAGTGGAAGGCCAGAAGGGTGGCCCTTCATCCTCCCAGGGTGGAAGTATAGTCAGGGAAGGATTCCTGGAGGAGAGGATCCTTAGCTGAGTCTTATATATAATAAATTAAAAGATTAAAACTCAACATTCAAAAAACTAAGATTATGGCATCCAGTCCCATCACTTCATGGCAAATAGTTGGGGAAACAATGGAAACAGTAACAAACTTTATTTTCTTGGGCTCCAAAATCACTGCAGATGGTGACTGTAGTCATGAAATTAAAAGACGCTTACTCCTTGGAAGAAAGGCTATGACAAACCTAGACAACATTAAAAAGCAGAGACATTACTCTCCCGACAAACGTCTGTATAGTCAAAGCTATGGTTTTTCCAGTAGTCATGTGTGGATGTAAGAACTGGACTGTAAAGAAGGCTGAGTGCCAAAGAATTGATGCTTTTGAACTGTGGTGCTGGAGAAGACTCTTGAGGGTCTATTGGACTGCAAGGAGATCAAACCAATCAATCCTAAAAGAAATCAGTCCTGGGTGTTCATTGGAAGGACTTATGCTGAAGCTGAAGTTCCATTACTTTGGCCACTTGATGTGAGGAGCTGACTCATTAGAAATGACCCTGGTCCTGGGAAAGACAGAAGGCAGGAGGAGAAGGGGACGGCAGAGGACAAGATGGTTGAATGACATTACTGACTCAATGGACATGAGTTTGAGCAAGCTCCAGGAGATGGAGAAGGACAGGAAAGCCTGGCACACTGAAGTCCATGGGGTTGCAAAGAGTCAGACATGACTGAGCGACTGAACCACAGCAGCAAACCAGTCCGAATGGAGAGACAACGTACACATCCAGAGAAAGATTAAATACCCATTTTACTGGGCATTTAGTGGGCATTGTTCATTTAGAAATTTCTTTCATTTCTAGGAAGATTTCTTAAACCATTTATTTGATGGTTTCCTCTCTTCCATTTTCTTTCTGGAACTCCTATTATTTAGATATTGAATCTCCACAATTTTTCCTTAACTTTCTTCTTAAGGATTTCTTCCTTATTTTTCATGCTTTGTTTTTTTACTCTACTTTTTGGGATATTTTTTCACCTTAATTTTCTAATCTTTCTATTGAGTTTTTCATTTCTGTTTTCATATTTTTAATTTGCAATAGGTTCTCACAATATCCTGTTTCACAGAATGCAATGTCTTATCTCTGCAAGGCTATTATGATAGATTCTTCAAAGTTTTATTTTCTTTGCATAGTTTCTGCCATCCAAGTTTCTTTTTTCTTTCTGTTTGTTCAGGCCTCTTTTATGTTAGAGACTTTCCGCCCATGTCTGGTGATCACTGCTGTTTATAAGTGGGGCCTTAAAAGTAGGGCCTTACCAGCAGATTGGAAGCTTCATGGGGCAAGGGCCCTGTCCACCGTGATTTTCAGTGCACAGTGATCTGGCTAGGGACCCCTAATGTCAATATCTTCTTATCTTTTCTCTTGAGCTAGTCAGTTGCCTCAGTAAATAATATTCTTCTCCTGCCTGGACCATATAATTGAATTTCCAGCTTTCAGGATACTGGATAGGAGAAGAGAGTTAATGATCTCAACAGACTGCATGTAAGCATCCATTTAATAGCTGTTTTCTATATGATACCTCTGTCCTTAGTATGGACCTTCAATGCAGACTCTCTCTTTTATCATTTATTGAGAATCAGTCCCAGTTTTCTGTACAGGGAAGTCCCTACTATGTGAAGCAAAGGAATCTAACCATAAGGTATCTAACCATCCCTTATACAGGTTTTAACCAGTCCTCACATTTTAGCTCTCTGTTACCCCCACTTCCAGTGGTACCAGGAGTCACCAATTCTTGAGCCTTTTGAGAGTTCTTTGATATAAAATCAGAATATCTCTTGGCCTCCCATAGGCTGCTTTATAATTCAACTTCCTAGGGTCTGCTATGCCCAATACCACTTATCAGGTTTCCAGACTCTGAAATACTGTTGTTGATCCCTTTACCACACTCTTTGTCCTTATGAGCTTATGCCTTTGTTTAACTTGTGATTTTTCAAGTGATGTTTGGAGGTAGAGGGGAGCAATCTATACATTCCACCCATCATTTATCCTGGAATTCTGGTCATTTTTCTTTCTTTTTTTTTTTTTTGGTCATTTTTCACTTAAAAAAGTTTTACCAAATAGTTCTCAATAGCAAGCTGCTCTGTAGCATTTAAAATAATATTAGGTTAGCAAATTCATGTTTCACAGTTTTCAGGAACCATTATTTTTCCGGAAAGCAAGATGACTCCCTGGGAGAGAGAGACAGTTTATCATCAGTCAGGAGAAAATGCAGACCCACCTTTTTGAAGTTTCTGGTTTCTATTCTCTTGAAGATTTTTATTTCCACGGGCTAGTAAAAGTTTGGTTTCTGGGTGGAGACATGGCATTCGTTTTAGTAAAGGAGCTTGGAAAATGACTATTGTCTCTTTGTGGTGACCGGGGTGGTGGTCCCCGGCAGGACTGGTTTAAGCCACACATTGCTTTAGGAATAGGCATACACTCAAGTCGGGCTTCCCAGGTGGCTTTAGTGGTAAAGAACCCACCTGCCAGTGCAGGAGACGAAAGAGACGTGGGCTCAACTCCTGGGTTGTGATGGTCCCTTGGAGAAGGAGGTGGCTACCCACTGCAGTGTTCTTGCCTGGAGAATCCCATGGACAGAGGAGCCTGGCAGGCTACTGTCCATGTGGTCACAAATAGGCACGACTGAAGCGATTTAGCACACACACATACACACAAGTGCAGCAAAACCATTGGCTGGAAGTCGGCCAGGAGTCTGCTAGGAGAACTTTTCTTGCTTCTGAAAAGAAAACTACAAGGAAGAGACAGCTTCTGTCAGTTCTCTCAGTATCTGTTTCTGGATGCTATACCTGGGGCTGCCTCAGCCACCGAGCAAGGCAGTCTTGGATCCAACCAAAATTGAGAACTGCGGAGTAGAAGAATATAACAAATTGAATACTTGCTGCTTTATTGAGCTGCTGGTTGATCCAAGCTTGGGCTTCCCCTCCCTCTGAACTTCCAGTTAGAGGAAATGATAACTATCCTTATTCCTTAACCAATTTGAGTTGAAGTCTTCTGCTTTTTGTAGCTGAAAACATGCTAACTCCAAATACTGCCATTATACAAGCCACATTCTTTGGCAGAAAAATATTTTTTAAAAATTCTATAGAAATTTTGATTTATAGTTTCTGTTTCAATCGTGAAAATAGGTTCAGGAAGAATGAGTTTAATATCTGTACAGATAGGAAAAAACATATTACTTAGCATCCAGGTGCCTAAAGTTTACTTTTTTGAAAAGAGCTTATTTCATCGTTTTCAGTGTCTCCTATCAAACAAAAATTTGGGTTTTTCCCCATGTACTTGGGTCCTAGTGAAGAAAAAGTAGAAAATGAAGTGCAGTGAAATGAACCTTCAGAAGTAAGTGGAATATATAACTCCATTCTTTTAAATTGTTTTTATCAGTCCTTTTGAAGTTCTTGTTTGAAGAGGACTTTTTCTGTAGATGACTCTGAAAGTTATTGGAGTTTTAATGCTGTGGATTATCCCCTAAAAGAAAAATTTAATTATTTTTTATAACAAGCAGTTTGGCAGAGAAGGGCTTCCCTGGTGACTCAGATGGTAAAGAATTCGCTTCCAGTACAGGAGACCTGGGTTTGATCTCTGAGTCGGGAAGATCCCCTGGAGAAGGGAATGGCAACCCACTCCAGTATTCTTGCCTGGAGAATCCCCATGGACAGAGGAGCCTTGTGGGCTACAGTCCATGCGGATGCAAAGAGTGGGACACAACTGAGTGACTCTCACTTTCAATTAGCAGAGAATTATCGTGAGAGGCAGAGAAGGCAATGGCAACCCACTCCAGTACTCTTGCCTGGAAAATCCCATGGACAGAGGAGCCTGGTAGGCTGCAGTCCATGGGATCACTAAGAGTCAGACACGACTGAACAACTTCACTTTGACTTTTCACTTTCATGCATTGGAGAAGGAAATGCAACCCACTCCAATTGTGAGAGGGGGTAGTATAGGGTGAGGCCAAATATGGTCACCAAATGTGTTCTTGCTGTGCTTGGAGGGTCAAGAATCCCTAACACCCTATACAAGGGGCTGCTTTAAGCCCTGGGCCCTTGAGGGCACACATAGGCAAGACACACACACACCAATGACCATCTGCTGACCTGGAAAGAAAATAAGGGCCTTGTGAGAGTGCAAGTGTGGTCTTTGGAAGGACAGAGGAAAAAGTGAATTTTTTGAGCTGGTGAATTCCTACTAGAGGATGTGCGTTTGAGCCATGACAAAGGATGGGAGGCTTGGACATGCATCAGGAAAGAGGTGTAGGAAGCGAGGGGGAGAGCGTGAGCAGTGCCACATTCCTTTCCAGTCCGGATGATGGCACAGACAATGAATACTGCAGCCAGACCAGGTTAGGTCATTCCTTCACTCATTCACTTCTGGATTCTCTTCCAGTGGCATGAAGATGTTTACCTTCTTAATTCAGCCTGGATTGCTGTTGTTCATGCCTCTTCCCTTCACTTTAGGTGAATGTTCCTCCTGCATAGACACCCATATTCAGTAGGTGAATCATCAAAAATGTAAGACTTTGGGACTTCCCTGGTGGTCCAGTGGTTAAGAATTCCCCGTCTAGTTCAAGGGATGTGGGTTTGATCCCTGGCTGGGGAACTAAGATCCCACATGCCTTGGGGCCACTGAGCCTGTGCAGCACAGCTGGAGAAGCCCGTGTAGCACAGTGAACGATCCTGCAGGCTGCAGCTAAGGCCGGATACAGCCAAACAAAAACAAACAAAAGGTAAGGTTTTGACTGAAATTTCAGGAACTAAGAATATCCCTTCCCCCCAAGTTTGTTCCCTGTCTTTTTAGTGCCTCTTTGGAATGAGGAGGGGACTTTGTCATCTTTAAGGTGCAGCTCAAGGACCACCTACTTTAAGAGGAAAAAAGGGAAATGCTTTTACTGAACAGCCCCTCCACACAGGCATCTGCTGCCCACCTCCCCTGCCCCCCTCCCACTTCCTCATTTAGCTCTCACCATTGTCGTAGCAGAGACTTCACCCAGGCTCTTGTGCTCTATGAACTGAGCATTCTGTGGTGCCAGCACCAAAAGTGGGTCTTGCCTTGATGTCCAGCCCCCAGCTGGTGATAGGAGCAGCCATGTGAGCCTGCAGTTCACAGCTGAGTTCACTGGGTCCCAAGTTCACAGCAGGATCTGGCCATATCGGGAGTCCAGCCAGTTTCTTCCTGAGGATGTGCTGTAGTGACTCATGACCAGCCCTGTGGGAGAATATCAGAATCTACTCGCCAAAATTTAACAATAGCAGCATTTTAATCATCTCCGAGGAGTGACGGACGTCACCGCCTCCAGGGGAAGAGGAGGCGTCCCACCCAGCTGCATCCTACGCAAGGCCTCCCTTCCTCTCAGGTGGGTGGCAGAGTTGGCAGGATGGGGTGGAGGTGTAGGTGAAAGGCTAAGAGGACTTGAAAGGATGCTGCAGTTTGTGGGATCCTCTAAGCCATGGGCCCTACTGTGTGAAATAAAGGGTTGGACTATATGATTCCTAAGTCTCCTGGTGGGCGCAGGAGGGCTGAGAGGAGCTACTCCATGTTCAAGGTCAGGAGGGGTGGCCATGAGGAGATACCCCTCGTCCAAGGTAAGGAGCAGCAGCTGCACTTTGCTGGAGCAGCCGTGAAGAGATACCCCACGTCCAAGGTAAGAGAAACACAAGTAAGATGGTAGGTTTTCCAAGAGGGCATCAGAGGGCAGACACACTGAAACCATAATGACAGAAAACTAGCCAGTCTGATCACATGGATCATAGCCCTGTCTAACTCAATAAAACTAAGCCATGCCATGTAGGGCCACCCAGGACGGGCGGGTCATGGTGGAGAGGTCTGACAGAATGTGGTCCACTGGAGAAGAGAATGGCAAATCACTTCAGGATTCTTGCCTTGAGAACCCCATGAACAGTATGAAAAGGCAAAATGATAGGATACTGAAAGAGGAACTCCCCAGGTCAGTAGGTGCCCGATATGCTCCTGGAGATCAGTGGACAAATAACTCCAGAAAGAATGAAGGGATGGAGCCAAAGCAAAAACAATGCCCAGTAGTGTGGATGGGACTGGTGATAGAAGCAAGGTCTGATGCTGTAAAGAGCAATATTGCATAGGCACCTGGAATGTCAGGTCCATGAATCCAGGCAAATTGAAAGTGGACAAACAGGAGATGGCAAGAGTGAATGTCGACATTCTAGGAATCAGCGAACTAAAATGGACTGGAATGGGTGGATTTAACTCAGGTGACTATTATATCTACTACTGTGGGCAGGAATCCCTCAGAAGAAATGGAGTAGCCATTATGGTCAACAAAAGAGTCTGAAATGCAGTGCTTGGATGCAGTCTCAAAAACAACAGAATGATCTCTGTTCATCTCCGAGGCAAATCATTCAATATCACAGCAATCCAAGTCTATGCCCCAACCAGTAATGCTGAAGAAGCTGAAGTTGGAAGGTTCTATGAAGACCTACAAGACCTTTTAGAACTAACACCCAAAAAAAGATGTCCTTTTCATTATAGGGGACTGGAATGCAAAAGTAGGAAGTCAGGAAACACCTGGAGTAACAGGCAAATTTGGCCTTGGAATACAGAATGAAGCAGGGCAAAGGCTAATAGAGTTTTGCCAAGAGAACGCACTGGACATAGCAAACACCCTCTTCCAACAACACAAGAGAAGACTCTACACATGGACATCACCAGATGGTCAACACCGAAATCACATTGATTATATTCTTTGCAGCCAAAGATGGAGAAGCTCTATACAGTCAGCAAAAACAAGACCGGGAGGTGACTGTGGCTCTGATCGTGAACTCCTTATTGCTAAATTCAGACTGAAATTGAAGAAAGTAGGGAAAACCGCTAGACCATTCAGGTATGACCTTAATCAAATCCCTTATGATTATACAATGGAAGTGAGAAATAGATTTAAGGGCCTAGATCTGATAGATAGAGTGCCTGATGAACTATGGAATGAGGTTCGTGACATTGTACAGGAGACAGGGATCAAGACCATCCCCCCATGGTAAAGAAATGCAAAAAGGCAAAATGGCTGTCTGGGGAGACCTTACAGATAGCTGTGAAAAGAAGAGAAGCAAAAAGCAAAGGAGAAAAGGAAAGATATAAGCATCTGAATGCAGAGTTCCAAAGAATAGCAAGGAGAGATAAGAAAGCCTTCTTCAGTGATCAGTGCAAAGAAATAGAGGAAAAGAACAGAATGGGAAAGACTAGAGCTCTCTTCAAGAAAATTAGAGATACCAAGGGAACATTTCATGCAAAGATGGGCTCAATAAAGGACAGAAATGGTATGGACCTAACAGAAGCAGAAGATATTAAGAAGAGATGGCAAGAATACACAGAAGAACTGTACAAAAAAGAGCTTCACGACCAAGATGATCACGATGGTGTGATCACTCACCTAGAGCCAGACATCCTGGACTGTGAAGTCAAGTGGGCCTTAGAAAGCATCACTACAAACAAAGCTAGTGGAGATGATGGCATTCCAGTTGAGCTGTTTCAAATCCTGAAAGATGATGCTGTGAAAGCGCTGCACTCAATATGCCAGCAAATTTGGAAAACTCAGCAGTGGCCACAGGACTGGAAAAGGTCAGTGTTCATTCCAATCCCAAAGAAAGACAATGCCAAAGAATGCTCAAATTACTGCACAATTGCACTCATCTCACACGCTAGTAAAGCTCAAAATTCTCCAAGCCAGGCTTCAGCAATACATGAACCGTGAACTCCCTGATGTTCAAGCTGGTTTTAGAAAATGCAGAGGAACCAGAGATCAAATTGCCAACATCCACTGGATCATGGAAAAAGCAAGAGAGTTCCAGAAAAACATCTATTTCTGCTTTACTGACTATGCCAAAGCCTTTGACTGTGTGGATCACAAGAAACTGTGGAAAGTTCTTCAAGAGATGGGTATCCCAGACCACCTGACCTGCCTCTTGAGAAACCTGTATGCAGGTCAGGAAGCAACAGTTAGAACTGGACATGGAACAACAGACTTGTTCCAAATAGGAAAAGGAGTATGTCAAGGCTGTATATTGTCACCCTGCTTATTTAACTTCTATACAGAGTATATCATGAGAAACGCTGGGCTGGAAGAAGCACAAGCTGGAATCAAGATTACCAGGAGAAATATCAATAATCTCAGAAAAGCAGATGACACCACCCTTAGGGCAGAAAGTGAAGAGAAACTGAAAAGCCTCTTGATGAAGGTGAAAAGAGAGAGTGAAAAAGTTGGCTTAAAGCTCAACATTCAGAAAACGAAGATCATGGCATCTGGTCCCATCACGTCATGGGAAATCGATGGGGAAACAGTGGCTGACTTTATTTTTCTGGGCTCCAAAATTACCGCAGATGGCGACTACAGCCATGAAATTAAAAGATACTTACTCCTTGGAAGGAAAGTTATGACCAACCTAGATAGCATATTAAAAAGCAAAGACATTACTTTGCCAACAAAGGTCCATCTAGTCAAGGCTATGGTTTTTCCAGTAATCATGTATGGATGTGAGAGTTGGACTGTGAAGAAAGCTGAGCTCTGAAGAATTGATGCTTTTGAACTGTGGTGTTGGAGAAGACTCTTGAGAGTCCCTTGGACTGTAAGAATGTCCAACCAGTCCATCCTAAAGGAGATCAGTCCTGGGTGTTCATTGGAAGGACTGATGCTAAAGCTGAAACTCCAATACTTTGGCCACCTCATGAGAAGAGTTGACTCATTGGAAAAGACCCTGATGCTGGGATGGGTTGGGGGCAGGAGGAGAAGGGGACGACAGAGGATGAGATGGCTGGATGGCATCACTGACTCGATGGACATGAGTTTGAGTAAACTCTGGGAGATGGTGATGGACAGGGAGGCCTGGTGTGCTGCGATTCATGGGGTTGCAAAGAGTCAGACACAACTGAGAGACTGAACTGAACTGAGCTGAAGTCTCCTGGCACAGGCTTTGGGGTTCTGAAATTTTAGAACTCCTGGGCTATCCTTGAGGTTTTTTCTGCTTGAGTTGAACCTTGAAATTAAGACTTTGGAGCCCTAAAAGGAGGAGCGATTTTTCTACGTTATTTCCCATCAGCTGTCATCAAAGCCGTCCTTATGTTCTGGTCCCAGCCAGGTTAGCTTCTTTTATTTGCTAGTCATTTCTCATGTCATGGGATACTCAAGCCAGAAGCTGGGACTGCTGGGAAAAGAGGACTCAGCCAAACCATCAGCTCCTGCAGGACCCCTGCCTTCATGTCCTGGGCTTCTCCGAAGACCTCAGTTATAAAAGATGTGGAATGCAAGGATGGCTGGAGAAGCCACAGTGGTCCAGGGCAAGATGCTATTCCAGCAGCCTGTCATCTCTTTGAAGATAGTTCCCAGATCAGCATCTTCAATGTCACCCTTTGTCCACAGCTCCACCTGATGCCCGTGAGCATCTCATACTCAGTCTGTTCACTGAACTCAATGTCCTGCGCTACAAACCTGCTGTCCCTCCTGCTTTGTCCACTTTAATGCTACTAGAGGGATCATTTGCACTCTCTTTCTCTCCCTCTTTCTCACTGGCTTTCCCATTATCTGATCCCTTATCCTATTTGGAGAAAATTCCAATAAATGTGAGTCTGAAGGGGGCTAGATGTTCCTACACTTGCCCCTTAGTGACTGGGGCATGCTTCCATGACTTAGACATGGTCATTCACACCATCTGCAAGGGATTTTGGTTCCTGAGAGTGAGACAAGGCTAGAGTTTATTCACAGCAGGAGTGGAGGAGGGCACTGCCACAAGTAGCCAGTCATTGAGCTGGTTTGACTTCAACCTGACCAGGCTGTTCTAGTGGTAGGACCAGGCTGCTCTGGTGGTGTGACCAGCCTCTCTTGGTCCCACCTATTTTCTCAGGCTGGTTTTCCAGTACTTTCATTGATTCAGTGAGCTCTAAAAATATATATATTTAATAAAATTTGTTTCTTCTTGCTGCTGCTGCTGCTGCTGCTAAGTCGTTTCAGTCGTGTCTGACTCTGTGCATCCCCAGAGACAGCAGCCCACCAGGCTCTTCGGTCCCTGGGATTCTCCAGGCAAGAACACTGGAGTGGGTTGCCGTTTCCTTCTCCAATGCATGAGAGTGAAAAGTGAAAGTGAAGTTGCTCAGCTGTGTCTGACTTCCCAATCCCATAGACTGCAGCCCACCAAGCTCCTCCATCCATGGGATTTTCCAAGCAAGAATACTGGAGTGAGGTGCCATTGCCTTCTCCATTGTTTCTTCTTAGGGAACCAGAATAAGTTTCTGTTGTTCACAACTAAGTCCTGGCTGGTACCCTTTCCATTCCCCTAGTCTCCAAATCTGGAGCTACTTTTGGTCACACCTCAGAATCCAGGATCAGGCTGTAGCCTCCATCAGAGTTTTTGGCAGAGAAGGAAAAAGAGAAGACTGAAGAAAAGAAAGGTGTCCAGCAACTGTGAGTGGAGAGGGAGAGAGAAGGCAGGCACCACAAAACAGGTGAAACTCGGTGTCCCTGTAATAACTCAGTCTTCCTGAGGTCCTGAGATTGGATGGGCTCTTCCTCTTCCCTGACACTTCTCCCAGTTTTCTAAACTCACATCAATGAAAAGTATTAATTACCCTTTAAGTGGAAATAAATTAAGAAGATGCAATTTTATACTGCTTTTCTAGTAGCTGGGTTCCCTGAAGATTTACTAATTGATTTTAAATCCAAATCAGCCTAATGCACTTGGACAGTTTGCTGGGTAATGGAAATTAGTGATGACTTCTGTAAAGGAAAGGCTGGAAGCCAATTCCTCTTTTCCACATTTATATCACTGTGGATGAGGTAACGATAATCATAGGTGAAGAAAGCCCAGCAGCACCAAACTCATATTTATTCAGTAAATGCTCATTGCGCATCTACCTCATGTCAAGTAGTGTGCAAGGCACTGGGCATCCAATGATGAACAAGACAGACTTGGTCCCCCCTAATGAAACTTATAGCTGAACACATTAAAAAGCCTTCTGAGGGCTTCCTGAAGTGACTGTGCACAGCTCCCCCTGCCTGGGTCTCATTGAAGCTGGCTGTTACAGTAACCTGGGCCCAGGAGGGTCCTGGAGGTGGAACAGCAGACAGCCTCATCTGCAAGCACCAGGAGACTTGGGAGTTGTGAACAACCACAAAAGGGTGTCAGCTTGACTGGGCTCATCCTTGTCCCTACCCCACCACCGCTTCCCCTGCTGTTCCTCCCTACAGACACATGTTAGTGGACAGAATTGGGCCTAGAAAACCTGTGGAGATGATCTCCAGAAGCTTCTCTCTGGCACCCCCATCTGGAGTTGCCAAATTTAGCAAATAAAAATACAGGACACTGAGTTAAATCTGAATTTCAGATAAACAATGAGCAATTTTTTTAGCATAAGTATCAGGAAAAGGGGGCACCAGACAGAGGATGAGATGGTTGGATGGCATCACCAACTCAATGGACATGAAATGTGAGCAAACTCCAGGAGATGGTGAAAGACAGAGAAGCCTGGAGTGCTGCAGTCCATGGGGTCACAAAGAATCAGACACAACTGAGCAACTGAACAACAACAATAATAATAGCAACAACATGTCTCATACCATATTTGGGATATACTTATGTTCAACTTAATTGAGTTTTTCTGTTTTGTCTGGCCTACCACCAGCTCTCCCAAGCCAGAAAGTTGTCCTTTGTCCCTATTAGCTCCGATGCCTGCCCAGAAGAAGCTTCTTCCCCAGTGCAGGAATGCAGAATCCACCAGCCTTCTTTCAAAATACACGAGTTATGAGGAGTATCCAAGCTGTTTACCTTCAGATAGCTGCCCCCAGGAAAGAAATACAGTTCAGCCACCTTGACAGCACTGACTTCAAGCAAGGAGCAATATCCCTTTGTATCCAGAGGATCCAGTCACTACCTAAGGAACCTAGGGATTAGAGGGGGAAGGGAAGCAAGCTATTCATATATTCATGATACAAGGTGGAAAAGGAAAAATGACTTAGATGCCAAGGGGAGGCAGGGAGGAAGAGACATTTACTTTGGAGGATGGAGGCCAGAAGGCATCATGGAGGAGGTGGCATTTATAGCTTATTAGACCAATGACAAATCTATCAAATCACCTCACAGCTTAGATGTGGTCATTCCAAAACTGGCATCCCAGATGAAGTCTTTTCATCATCTTTGACCTAGAAGTGTACCTAAAGCTACCAATAGGGACCTCCTGGAAAGGGCATGCCAGGTGGAGCAATGAGTATAGACCCAAGTCATGAGAAACAGCCTGTGCATTTGGAAAACTCCGAGAAGTCTCATGTAAACAGAGTCTCAAGCTCTGTGTAGGGTGTGTAGCTGAAGAGTCTGTCTCCAAGTTACGTCAGGGATAGGGGGAAGGAAAGTCTAAGATCACAGGGAGCTGGGACTTCTTTTGGAAAGCTGGGGCTGAGGGGTGAGGAGGACCACTGTTTCCCCTGGAGGAGGCCTCTCCTCCTCCCAAGGGCCTGCATAGGCACCATTCCTATTCCCAACACCCAATGAATGCTGGCTGTGCCGAGTGTGTCAATCACACTCTTGGTAAATATTTAGACCCCTGAGGTTTCAAAGAGATAGTATTTCAGAGCCTGCTTTATTCTTGTGCAGCATCTAATGCAGGAGCAGAAAGGCTTCTCATTCATTGCTTCCTGGTTAATATGAGGGAGTTTTCTCCAGCCAGGCAAACATTTATAGCAGCAGTGACTAAGCCCAGTCCTGATCATGACCTGAAGGTGGCCAGAGAAGAAAGCCAAATACTCTGACTGCCTGTTTGCAGAAAAGGCAGCAAAGGAAATATTCCACCGGGGCTGTGGTCCCTTTCCCACACCTAGATTTGGAGGGATTCTGTGGTCCGTGATGGCTTCATAGGGAGTACTCTCCACACTCAGCACATTGTATACAGACCATCCCAGTTCCAAGGTCTCAGGAGACAGGAGATGGCTGGTTAATGAATCCTCCACCAGCAAGTCAATCTGACAGGCTCCAGCTGCCCCCGACCTGGTCTATTAGCCAGGCTGGGCTCCCTGGGTAGGGTTCAGCATGGGTCTGTCAGGGAGTGTTTTTTAGAAATTAAAATGACATTGCTAAGTGGGTACACATAACTACCTCCCGTTCCTCCTTCTGCACTGCAGGAATAATGCATGAGAGCGTGTTTGTGTTTCTCCAGAAACTTAATTAAAGCTGCCTGCAGCATGGAGCCAGCCTGCACCCAGGTTCAGGCAGGGTGGGGGCAGGCTTGGGAGCCCCTCCCCTCAGACTCCTCTGGACCCTGGAAGGAAAGCAGATGGGACACTACTGGAGGCACTGAGGCCAGAGATTCAGGGACCCCATCCCTGCCTGTCCAACCGGTGCCCGAGTCCTCCCAATGGGGTCATCCAGAGCTCACTTGCCCTTTTGTGAGCCTGCCACCCCTCATATCTTGACCTCTTTGTGTGTTTTCATTTTGCCCAGACCTCCATATCTAGGTGTTTGGAGGACTTAGCTATGACCTGACCCTGCTTTCAGCAAGCATGGGGGGCCCTGCTGGAAGGGCCCAGGCTCAGCTTCCCCTGGATGGGGCCCAACACCATCCTCCCTCTCCTCTACCCTTCCCTTTTCCCCTCCCCACTCCTCCCACTCAGCCCTCCTCCCTCCTTCTCTTTCGCCCCCCTCCCTTCACCAGGCGGCTGAGCTGGAAACCACAGGCTGAACTGGAAACCACAGGAAGGGGCTGGGTTGGCTTTGGCCGCAGAGGCTGAAAGCTGGAGGTGGGGAAATCAGGAAACCCAGGCTTGATTCCAAAGTGAATTGGAAATATCCCCACCAGCCAGGGCATTAGATAAATAAGGCTCCAAAACCTGTGACTGGCAAAGGATTTTTTAATTTCCATTAAATTTTAAGATTTTTGTTTTGAAGCACAGTTCTACCAAAGAGGAGTAGTATGTCTTTTTATTAATTCTTACAATACATGGTCATGGGGAGGAATCAAAATAATATAAACAGTATTAAATGAATTGTTAGCGGTTTCTTTGGTCAATTAGGTTTCAAAGAAACAAAATTCAGGATTGAAACTGCAGAACTCGTGTAGAATCTGGGGGATGTGTTTGGAATGCAAAGGAGGTGCATGTGTGTGCATACGTGTGTGTGTATGTATACGCCTGTGTACGTGTGTGTGTGTGTGTGTTTAAGTACAGGCCACAGCTTCCCAGGTGGCTCAGTAGTAAAGATTCGGCCTGCCAATATGAAAGATGCAGGTTAGATCCCTGGGTCAGAAAGAGTCCCTGGAGCAGACAGTGGCAACTCCAGTACTCTGGCCTGGAGAATCTCATGGACAGAGTATGCTGGAGGTCTATAGCTCATGGTGTCGCAAAAGAGTTGGACATGACCGAACCACTAAACAACATGGATCACTAACACGGGCTCTGCTGCCAGCGGCCCTGGTTCAGACTCCAGCCCCTCTGCTCCTAACTGTGTGGCAAGTCTAGTGATGTGCTTCCCTTTTTGGTGCCTGGTTTTAGCATTTGTAATGTCTGAATAATGATAATAGTGCCTCCTATACAGTTGTGGCGGAGAAGGCAGTGGCACCCCACTCCAGTACTCTTGCCTGGAAAATCCCATGGACGGAGGAGCCTGGTAGGCTGCAGTCCATGGGGTCGCTGAGGGTCGGGCACGACTGAGCGACTTCACTTTCACTTTTCACTTTCATGCTTTGGAGAAGGAAATGGCAAGCCACTCCAGTGTTCTTGCCTGGAGAATCCCAGGGACGGGGGAGCCTGGTGGGCTGCCGTCTATGGGGTCGCACAGAGTCGGACACAACTGAAGTGGCTTAGCGTACAGTTGTGGAGATTCAACTATTTTTCAGCTCACGAAACATTGTGAAACTGTAAACACCCTGCTCATCCGGGCCTCGGTCCCACCTCCTTCTAGAACCCACAGGAATTCCAGTAACACCTGATGCTCATGCACTGGCCATGTAATTTATAGCCCTTGACACAGATGTCCTGGGAGGCAGATACATGACCCCCAAAGAGGTGAGGAAACCTGGGAGCAGCCACTTGCCTAAGATCCTAGAGCTGTACGTGCCAGAGCTGGGCCCAGACCCCAAACAGAAGGATTTTGTGTGATTTTCCGGGGCTCCCATGGGGACGTTTGTGGCTGTCTGAGCGGTGAGAACAGGAGCATGTGATGCTGGGCAAAGGAGAGGCTCCTGGGTTTCTCTCGTTGCCTCCACCCCCATCCCCACCCCAGGAGTCTAAGCTCGGGATTTGGGCGTGACGGTAAGCAGGCCTCTTGTCCAGGGCTCCAGCTGCAGGTCTCAGGGGCAGAAGTGTCTACTGTCAGTGTCTCAGGTTTCCTCCCCTTCCTCTCATGGAGCTTTTATGGTTTTCATCGAGCTAATTGCTTGTTGTTTTGTACTTTAAAAATGTATTGCTTTTCCTTTCTACAAAAGTGATACCTGTGGAGTACAGAAAGTCTAACCAAGCAAACAGAAAGTGAAAATAATAATTCTACAAAAGTAGAATTGTTTTGTTCTTTCCTGGAGTGTCCCTTCCGGCCCCTGACTTGACCAGCAGCACCCAGAATCTTCAGCCAAGAATGCCTCTCATCCTGTCCCAGTTTCAGCAACAAGCTGATATCATGTGAAACTTTCCAAGATTCACAGGATTGATTACAATGATTTTGAGCTGCAAATGACTAATAAGACAACGGCATGATTTACTGCTTTTAAAGCTGCTCCTTAATTTAAAAATGAAGTTAAGGACTCCACCCCTCGTGTGGAATTTGACAAAGTTCTTGGAAAAATCGATTTGGTATGTGGATCCGAAAGTGCCTCACTGCATCGGCTCCAACTTTCTTTGATATACTATCAAGAAAATAAACTCGTTGTAGAGTTCAACAAACTGTTTCTGTACGTCATGGAAATCAAAGACAAGTAGGGAGAGAGAGGTGCGTAACATGTAGTTACAATGAGGGACATTGAATGTCGTGATAAAGATGTTTACCAAGGGCTGAGGAACACCAGGACAGGGGGGACTGCCTTTTCCTGTGGAAGAAGGCTCTTGTGAAGAGTACCGAGGAGCTGGACATTGAGTAGGAACTTGAATGAATTTTAGAAGCTGATTAGGGCTTCCCTGGTGACTAGTTGGTAAAGAATCGGCTTGTAATGCAGAAGACCCGGGTTCAATCCCTGGGTTGGGAAGATCCCCTGGAGAGGGAATGGTTACCCAGTCCAGTATTCTTGCCTGGAGAACCCCAAGGACAGAGGAGCCTGGCAGGCTATAGGCTATGGGGTTGCAAAGTGCCGGACGTGACTGAGCAACTAACACACAAAGGCAGAGAAAAGATGGCAAAAAAAGAGGTATGGAAGGTAGATAGGCATGGCCAAGGCATAAGGGGTAGAAGGGGCGGAGTGTGAAACTGAGTGGGAAGGGTCTGCAGGATCCAGAGATGAGGCTGAAGGAGACGATTAGAACTGGGTTAAGAAGTACCTTGTGTGCCACACTGGAGATTTGGGTGTTCATGGATCCAGGTCCCACGTCCCAGGTCCCCTGCCTTCATCTGTTTGCAGGTAGGATGGAGGTAGAAGGGCTCAGCCTCACAAACCCCAGGGGAAGGTGCTGGGCAGGTCAGCTTGCGCAGGAGACAAGGGCTGGGTCCCTCTCACTTGCACTTTTACCAATCCCCTTCTGGGCTTCCCTGATAGCTCAGTTGGTAAAGAATCCACCTGCAATGCAGGAGACCCTGGTTCGATTCCTGGGTTGGGAAGATCCACTGGAGAAGGGATAGGCTAACCATTCCAATATTCTTGGGCTTCCCTGGTGGCTCAGCTGGTAAAGAATCCACCCACAATGTGGGAGACCTCAGTTCAATCCCTGGGTTGGGAAGATCCCCTAGAAAAGGGAAAGTCTACCCATTCCAGTATTCTGGCCTGGAGAATTCCAAGGACTGTATAGTCCATGGAGTCGCAAAGAGTTGGACACTGAACAACTTTCACTTTCACTTTTTGGGGTTTCTCTGGAAAGTTCTTGTGTTTCTGTGTCTGTCTTCAGCCAAGTTGCTTATGAATATTGAGACACATACACACAGCAAAGGGAAACAGTTCACTGGGTTTTTTTCCAAGAGTTTTTTTTTAAATTACTTATTTATTTTAATTGGAGGATAATTACTTTACAATAGTGTGATGGCCTTTGCCATACATCGGCATCCAAGAGTTTTAATATGGGAACTGAGGACTATAGGAAAATATAATTCAACTCAGGAGACCAGTAAAAATCGATAGAAAGGGAGCAGGTAGCAAACAGGGAAAAGCAAGGAAGCAAAATCGAAGCTCCTCGGAGGTGTATGTTAACTTGTGGCCTTTCAGAAGATTTCCTGCTTCTCTCTAACTTGGGGACGATGAAAGCAGAGAGTAGAAAGCTGGCTCTATCACTAGTTCCTTGCATTTTTCTTGGACAAATTTTGACCATCTGGGTTCTGTCAAGGTGAGAAATGTTTCAGCAGTTGGAAAAGCCCTGAGCCAATAAGTTAGCAGAAAGGAGAGCGGAGCTGGGCCTCCTTCTTCTCAGCACCTTCCCCTAACGGGTGCCCCTCTCCCTCCAGCCACTCACAACCCAGCCAGTCTGGAAGGAGCCGGAAGTCAAGGAAACAGCTGGACCTGATCATCTGCGGTGGCCCCAGACCAGCTGATCCTCACTCTTTGAGCTGTTGAGCCCATTTAGGCTGCAGTGGGTGGAGGTGAGGTGGAGAAGGCTTCACTCTGGGACCGGGCTTGGTGGGTGCAGAAACGAGGCAGGGTCCTGGCTACGCCAGCTCCCTTGTCACGGCCTCTAGTGTCCATGGCTAGAAACAGAGCTCTGGAGGTGACTCTGTCCCTCAGCCCTGGCTTCCCTGAGGGATGGAGTGTGGTGATGGTCTGTGGGAGGGGACAGTGGAAGGGCATCAGGTGGCTCTCTCAATGGGGGCTGGTCAGAGGGGGTAAGACGCCAAGGACCAGGACTCGCCTCTGGTTACCGCCAAGCTTTCCTCTGAAATCAGCTTTAGTCCTAGAATGTTTAGAAGGAGATAATGTCCAGACAGGAGGAAGACAACAGGTCCTACCCATGTGACCAGGTGTCCCCCATGCCCCAGGCCTTGGGAATGCAAAGATAAGTAGGACCCGTCTCTCCAGGAGTGCTGTGTCCTTTCTGTTGTTGTAGTTTAGCTGCTCAGTCATGTCTGACTCTTTTGAGACCCCATGGACTGCAGCCTGCCAGGCTCCTCTGCCCGTGGGATTTCCCAGGCAAGAATACTGGTGTGGGTTGCCATTTCCTTCTCTAGGGGATCTTCCGACCCAGGAATTGAATACATCTCCTGCACTGGCAAGTGAGCTCTTTACCACTGAGCTACCAGGGAAGTGCTGCTGTGTACTTTATCAGCTCTTTATCTGTTCCCCTCCCCGGGGCCTCTGGAAGCCGTGGGGAACTACCTCTCTCACTGGCACCAGAGGCTGAGGCTGCCCAAACCCCAGCATCCCGACATTCAGCATAGCTCCCTGCGCTCCCTCCTGGACAACCAGAACCTGAGTATCTTTCACTTCACTAGACCCAGGAACAGGGCTGAAGTGGCAGATCCCATCTCCACCGTGGACCCTTGGTTATCCATGCCTGATGAACCCAGGAGCATACCCTAAACTACAGCTCTACATATATGGGCATTTGAAGATATGGTTCTCAAGAGATCACAAACTAGATGCAGAGTTTTTGAAGTTTAAATTTGGTTTTTAAACCTGTGATTTTATTTACCTGGCTACTGTCCAAAAAATAACCTTCTTGACTCTTCTCTGCTCTTCCTACTTCTCCTTCTCCCTCCCCACTAGCAGATGATGTCACTTCAAGGTCCCCTTCTTTTATCCTCCACAAAGATCCAATATTTGACATAGGTTAGTCTCATGAATAGGCAAGGAAGTATCATAAAAATATCCTGCAGCCACTGTTTATTACTGGATGACCTTGGGCAAAGTAATTCAAGCCACTGGTTTCATCATCTGTAAACCAGAGGTAATAATGGTACCTTCCTCTTAGGTGAGCAAGGGGTAAATATGGCAATAAAAGTAGAGAGATAGTGCCCGGCACATAGTAAATGCTCAATAAAATATTGACTAAGCTGAGGCTGCTGAGATTTCTCTGACCTCAAATATTTCCAACCCCAATCAGTATCAGCAAAGCTTCTTAGAAGATCGCTCCTTGGAGTTACTAAGAAACCAGTATTTATTAAATTAAAACACTCTAGAAATCCTTCTTAGTTTGGTTTATCAACAAAACTAAATGCTGTGTGAGAAGAGCTCAGAAGGACTCAGTTTGCTTACATGTAGAATGGGGTCTCACGGGGCTGTCTCGGGGGCAAAAGAGGAAGTGAGCGCAAAAGGTCACAGGCTGAGCAGGTCTGCAGGTGGCTGCTATTTCCCGCTTCTGGGAGGGTGAGTGCCTACCCTCCCATCCTTGCCAGCTCCCCCGCTTCACTCCTCACGCAGGACTCCAGCAGAGAAGATGGGAAGATCTGACACTCAGAAGCTATGTCAAGGGTGTGTGGGGACCAGATCTGTTGCTTTTTTTCTACCATCTGAGTCACCATCATTATCAGTCAGGCCCTGAACAGGCCAGCACCCCCACTCAGTAAAGTGGCCCCATTTGGAAGCCCTGACCTCTCAGATTTCCCGATCCTTTCCCTCTCTTTCTGAAATGTCTGCTTACACCTGGTTGCATTGCTCTTGACTTTCCCCGGCTCTTCATATATCCTTTACTGCACTCTCCTTGCTTCCCTCTGTCAAGCTCAGAATGGTGACACAGATCCTTCCGGATAACAAAAGGCCTGTGTTCTCGCCCTGATGCTCATCTCTCCCCATCCTACTTTGCCTCATGGACACCCAGTCTCTGCCTGGCACCTTGGTGGATGCTGGGGACAAATTGTGTCATGGACAGACGTGGTATCTCCTCCCACGCAGTTCAATCTCCTTGTACAAGCTATGGGAACTTGGGTGAGTCCTTGGCCTTGCCTCTGTTTCCTTCCTCCCAGGCCTTTCTCTGTTACCCAGGCAATCTCCATCCTGTGATTTCTTATGGTTGAGCAGCTGGCTGAAGCCCGAATGCCACAGACTTGAGACTGAAATTTTAGTTGCAGCTCAAGGACAATCAGACTCAGCACCCATCTGTCCTGTAACAATAAAATACCACTCCCCCAAGACAAATTTATTCCTGTTCTCTGTTTAAAGCATAACCCAAAGCAAACCCTGAACACTAGTCTAAGAACCAAGCAGTTGTCTTAATTTGCCCAATTGGCCAAATACCCAAACCTCCTCCCTCTCTGGAAACCAGCCCTGCAGTGGAGTCCAACCAATCCCTGCCCCACCCAAAGCAGGGTCTCTCGCAGGGCAGTGTCCTCAGCAGGACCCATTGCTTAATTTCATCTTGGAGGAGTGAGGCTGTTTTCTGTAATCTGTGTTCTGAAATCAAGGGCAGCCTTCCTCAATAGAAAGAATCAGAGCTTGCCTTCCATTTGTGTCTCCTATGGATCAGGACAGCCCACAGAAGGGCCTTCAGGAATGGCATAGTTGCAGAAAGGGGGGCTTTTAGACTTATCTGGAACCTGTGCTTGCATAGTAAGCGCTCTGCTTTTATTTGTAAAGGAAAGTTAGGACCAACCTAGATAGCATATTCAAAAGCAGAGACATTACTTTGCCAACAAAGGTCCGTCTAGTCAAGGCTATGGTTTTTCCAGTGGTCGTGTATGGATGTGAGAGTTGAACTGTGAAGAAAGCTGAGCGCCAAAGAATTGATGCTTTTGAACTGTGGTGTTGGAGAAGACTCTTGAGAGTCTCTTGGACTGCAAGGAGATCCAACCAGTCCATTCTGAAGATCAGTCCTGGGGGTGTTCTTTGGAAGGAATGATGATAAAGCTGAAAACTTCAGTACTTTGGCCACCTCATGCATAGAGTTGACTCATTGGAAAAGACTCTGATGCTGGGAGGGATTGGGGGCAGGAGGAGAAGGGGAAGACAGAGGATGAGATGGCTGGATGGCAGTACCAACTAGATGGACGTGAGTTTGAGTGAACTCCAGGAGATGGTGATGGACAGGGAGGCCTGGCATGCTTGATTCATGGGGGTTGCAAAGAGTCAGACACGACTGAACTGATGATGTAAATCATTAAAAAATAGCAACATCTTATAAATAATCTTAGAGAAGGCAATGGCTCCCCATTCCAGTACTCTTGCCTGGAAAATCCCATGGACAGAGGAGCCTGGTGGGCTGCAGTCCATGGGGTCGCGAAGAGTCGGACACAACTGAGTGACTTCACCTTCACTTTTCACTTTCGTTCATTGGAGAAGGAAATGGCAATGCACTCCAGTGTTCTTGCCTGGAGAATCCCAGGGATGGCAGAGCCTGGTGGGCTGCCGCCTATGGGGCCGTACAGAGTTGGTCATGACTGAAGCAACTTAGCAGCAGCAGCAGAATAAATAATCTGTATGGGGCTTCCCTGGTGGCCCAGATGGTAAAGAGTCTGCCTACAATGCAGGAGAACTGGGTTCGATCCCTGGTTGGGAAGATCCCCTGGAGAAGGAAATGGCTACCCACTCAAGTATTCTTGCCTGGAGAATTCCATGGACAGAGGAGCCTGGCGGGCTTCAGTCCATGGGGTCACATAGAGTTGGACACGACAAAGTGACTAACACACACACATAAAGATGTTATGTCCTCATACTTTATATGAGAATGAGGAATCAAGATGTTCATATGAAAAATTATTACCTAACGTTTTGATGGTGACTTGGCAGGGGATACTGGTGATTCTCAAGACCGCCATCCCAGATGAGACCCCTGAAGGCAGCACTGGGGAGACCCTGGATGTGCTGGGTCCAATGGGATGTTCCAAGAACCAGAGGAGGGAGTGCTGTCTTGTGCAAGTCCATTATCCCTCTGAGCTTCAATTTCCCCATCTGGAAAGCTGAGATCAAAGTTTCCACCCACTCAGGACTGTTGAGAATCAAACCAAATCAAATAACAGATGCAACAACCTTTTGTGAGAAGCTGAGATCTGTGTAAAAGGAGGACCACATCATTGTGGTTTTAACTGCAATTATATTACCTACAGAGATGTTGGTTGAAGCCCTGGAAACATTGAGGAGCAGGTTCTCCCCAGTTCCCATCTGAAGCTCCTCCTGCTGCACCCCCAGCCCTGCCCGCCTGGCCACTCCTAGGGGTGGACTCAGCACACTTTGCCTTAGTTCATGACCTCAGATGTCCCTTGGAAACTGCAGTACCAAAGCCAGTTTGTTCTGACACGTCTTTCAATGTGAATGTGAGTTTGCAGGTGTCCATGAATTAGGTGACAAAGGGGCTGGGCAGGACCAGGTTTGTTTATTATAATTCCTAGCTATGACTCACCCGAGTTCAACTCTCATAAAGGTCAAGCCTGGGAACCCATCACTTCAGAAATCTTCGCCGCTTGCTGTCCCAAGGGCGTCTGCCGGGACAGCCACAGACATGCCCTCACACAAGGCAACATGAAATGCGTGGGTCTGGACTTCAGTCCCGGTCTCGCTGTACTTAATCAAGAGGGTTCAGGGGCTGGATGCCACCATGCACCCTTTTATTTTACAGATGTGACCCAGACAAGGCCCAGACAGAGAGGTGACTGGACCTACCTCTCTGACTGAGAGGTAGGTTTGTGGCTGTGAGAATCTGACCTGCCAGACTATGCTGGGTTGAATAGTGCCCACCCCCAAAAAATTCATGTCCACCCAGTACCTGTGAATGAACATGACCTTATTTGAAAATTGGGTCTTTGCAGATATTCTTAATTAAGCTGAGGTCATACTGTGTTAGACTGGGGCCTAAATCCCATGGTGTCCTTATTAGAAGGCCATGTGGAGACAGACCCACAGGGAAGACTGCCAGTGATAGTGGAGATGGTGGAGGGGGGGGCTGGGTGATGCGGCTGCAAGCCAAGGATGCGCCAAGACTGACACCACCAACCAAGCTGGAAGAAACAGGAAGGAGGCTTCCCTCAAGCTGCAGTCCCCAACCTTTTTGGCACCAGGGACTGGTTTTGTGAAAGATAATTTTTCCATAGACAGGAGGGGGGATAATTCAGGCAGTAATGTTGGCGATGGGGAGCAATGCAAAAGGCAGATGAAGCTTTGCTTGCTGTCTCACCTGCTGCTCATTTCCTGCTGTGCGACCCAATTCCAAACAGGCTGCAGACCAGGAGTTGGGGACCCCTGCCCTGGAGCCTTCAGGAGAGAAAAGGGATGGGTGGATGGGGGACAGGGTGGAGAGGAGAATATACTCTCTTTTAAGCCACCCAGTTTGTGTCACTTTGTCACATTAGAACACAGAGGAAGCAAACACAGAAGCCGAGGCCCTCTCTGCTGTTTCCTGTAGAAGCACAACCTCAGGGCTAAGGGCTGAGCTGAGCAGTTTCCCGTGCATCATCTCATTCAGTCTTCATCCCAAACACGTCACAGATGCATTGCTGTTCTCACAGCAACTCTATGAAGGGGGGCACTTTTCTTTCTTTTTCATTGTAGTTTTGAGTAGTAATATAGTCACATCATACAAGATCATAAAGGCAACTAAAAGGTATGATCCACAGTGAAAAACCTTCCAGCCCATCCCACTCTAGTTCGCCATTCTGGGAGTAGCCCTTGTTACCAGGTTCTTCCAGAGCTATTACACAGTAAACCTGCAGATCAGCTAAAACATTCTCTCTCCCACACACACCTTTCTAAAACACCAATGATAATACACTATACAGAGGCTTGCGTGTCTCACTCTTCACTTATCAGTACAGCTTGATGCTTCCATCCTCATCTGGGCAATACTGGACCAGATGGGCATCCCACCTTCTTGAAATGGCCCCTCTCTCCCGTGGTCTTCCTTAGCAGAATCCTTTGCTGGCCCCTCTTTGTCTTCCTTACTCTAAGTGGCAGTGACCTTCTAGCCATTGCGGAGCCCACTCCTCACCCCTTCCCTCCCCCTCTCCCTGAGCTACCTGTCTCCTAAAGTGTTCTAAGCATAAATGTTACAGACTGAATGTTTGTGTTTCCTCGAATTCCTTTATTGAAATCCTAACCCCCCAGTTTGATGGTATGAGATGGTTGGGCCTTTGGGAGGTGCTTAGATCATAGCATCTGGTCCCATCACTTCATGGCAAATAGATGGGAAAACAGTGGAAACAGTGACAGACCATTTTTTTATGCTCCAAAATCACTGCAGATGGTGACTGCAGCCATGAAATTAAAAGATGCTTGCTCCTTGGAAGAAAAGTTATGACCAACCTAGACAGCATATTAAAAAGCAGAGACATTACTTTACCAACAAATGTCTGTCTAGTCAAGCCTATGGTTTTTCCAGTAGTCATGTGTGGATGTGAGAGTTGGACCATAATGAAAGCTGAGCACCAAAGAATTGATGCTTTTAAACTGTGGTGTTGGAAAAGACTCTTGAGAGTCCCTTGGACTGCAAGGAGATCCAATCAGTCCATCCTAAAGGAGATCAGTCCTGAATATTCATTGGAAGGATTGAGGTTGGAGCTGAAACTCCAATGCTTTGGCCACCTGATGTGAAGAGCTGACTCATTAGAAAAGACCCTGATGCTGGGAAAGATTGAAGGCGGGAGGAAAGGGGATGACAGAGGATGAGATGGTTGGATGGCATCACCGACTCAATGGACATGAGAGTTTGAGTAAGCTCCTCGAGCTGGCAATGGACAGGGAGGCCTGGCTTGCTGCAGTCCATAGGGTCGCAAAGAGTCGGACACGACTGAGTGATGTGACTGAACTGAACTGGACTAGGTCATGAGAGTGGCGCCTTCGTGAATGAGATTAGTGACCTTATAAAAGGGACCTCAGAGAGACTTCTTGCCCCTTTCACCATGTGAGCACACAGTGAGAAGACAGCTATCTATGATCTAGGAAGCAGGTCCTCACTAGACCCCTACTCCACTGGCACCTTGACCTTGGACTTCCTGGAGTCCAGAAGGGTGAAAAATTAAGTGTTGTGTAAGCCACCCAGCCTATGGTAGTCTTATTATAACATCCCAATGATCTAAGGTGGTAAGTAAGCTCACACTTGTTTGTAAGTCACTGACTCCTATACTTGATCTCTAAATGGGATTTGTGCTGAGTCTAGTCTGCCATAGCCATTTCATCTTCATTTGGCTGTCTCACCAATATCTCACAACTTACACAGTCAGAGATCTTGATACTCAAAACTGTTCTCTCCATCAGTCTTCCCCCACATCAGTAAGTGGCACCCACTTCCACTCGCTGGCTCAGGCAGACCACCCATCATCTTAAAAAAAAAAGACATATGGTTACTGTACAGTTGTGTAGGCTGCAAGTGTACAATATCAGTTCAGTTCAGTCACTCAGTCGTGTCTGACTCTTTGAGACCCCATGAACCACAGCACACCAGGCCTCCCTGTCCATGACCAACTCCCAGAGGTTACCCGAACTCAAGTCCATTGAGTCGGTGATGCCATCCAGCCATCTCCTCCTCTGTCGTTCCCTTCTCCTCCTGCCTTCAATCTTTTCCAACATCAGGGTCTTTTCAGACGAGTCAGCTCTTCGCATCAGGTGGCCAAAATATTGGAGTTTCAGCTTCAACATCAGTCCCTTCAATATAGTGATTCATAAGTTTTAAAGGTTATACTTCATTTATGGTTATTATAGAATGTTGACTATAGTTCCCGTGTTGTATGATATATCCCTGTAGTTTGTTTCGTACCTAGTGGTTCTTAGCTCTTACTCCCCTACCCCTGTATTGCCCCTCTTCCTTCCCTCTCCCCACTGGTGGCCACTGGTTTGTTTTCTGTGTGAGTCTGCTTCCTTTTTGTTATATTCACTTGTTTCCCAACATCCTCTTTTGTCTTTAGCTGAAGTTGGTATTTAAGGTGAGGGATTCAGCTATTCTGATGTACTACTTAGTTTTTCTTGGTCTCTCCCATGTATCTGGAAGTCGCTTCAGTCATTTCTGACTCTGTGCGACCCTATGGACTGTAGCCTGCCAGGCTCCTTTGCCCATGGGATTCTCCAGGCAGGAGTACTGGAGTGGGTTGCCATGCCCTCCTCCACTCCCCCATGTATACATGTTATTAAATTTTTGTTTGATTTTCTCCTTTTAAAAAAAAACAGTAAATAAATAAATATTCAGCTCCTTCTTTCTGGTTGAAAGAGATTCTGCCTTTGTTAAGCAGTGTGACTATAAAAGGGGGCCACTGATGGTGAGGAGCAGGAACTAGGGGAGCTGGATGGTCCTTGAGCTGCATCCACAGGAAGCGATGAACTGGCAGGGGGCTGATCACATTTCTCTGGGTCCAGCAGACAGGAAGCGCATTGTGTGCTAGGGAAGCGCATGTCCTTCCTTCCTTTTTTCACTGTGCTTATATGGAGAATTTTCATAAGCACATCCCTTCCCCATTAAGGGCCAAGAGGAGTGAGGGATGTGGACAGGGGAGAACAGCTGTTTCTACATCTTCTTTGTTTCCTTAAAAAAACTATTTTGAAACATGAAATTCATACAGAAAACTGCACCTATGATAAATATGATACGTCTCCTGAATGAGATTATTATTCACTAAATAATCACTCCTCTCATTCACTTCCATGAGACGAGCCCATTTCCCCACTGATGCTGGGCTTGGCCACGTGATGTACTTTGGCCAATGGAATGTGGGCAGCAAAGAACACTAGTTCCTAGCCTAGCCCTTAGGAGACCTGTGTATTTTCTTTCACCCCTCTTGGGATCCTGCCTTTCACTTTAAAAGAACATGCCTCAGAGAGTGGCCAGTTAATAGAAGAGAGATGTGGGAGAGTCCTGCCCTCATCCCACAGCTTACAGCCAAGGCTGGCCCAGCACAACCCAGAATTCTGCCCACCACCAGCCAATGCGAAGTACATGCTTACTGCCTGCACTGGGTATGGTGGTGGTTTGGTATGGCATAGCCAGATGATTCGATGAGTGCATACCCCAGTACATTTTCACCGCATGAATACACCTTTGCAGCCAGCACATGGATCAATAGACAGAACGTCACAACACCTGAGAAGTCCAATTTCCCTGGTACCCAGTCCAGTTCTTTCAAGCCTTCTCCAGGCAACCATTAATCTGACTTCTAATAGCATAGAAGAATTCTGTCTCTTTTCTTTCTTTCAATAATGGAAACATACATAATATATTCATTTGTGTCTGACTGTTGTCATTCAATACCACATTTGTAGAATTGATCCTTAGATTGTTTTATGTGGTAGTAGTTCATTATTCCCATTGTTGTTATGAATATACTGTCACTTATTTTTCCATTCTATTGTTACGAGCATTTGGGTTGTTTTTTGCTTTCAGGTGTTACGAATAGCATTGCTATGAATATTCTCATGCGTGTCTTTTAGTGAACACATATACACATTTCTGTTGGATCTGTACTAGGAGTGAAGTTATATATACAGTGTGTATATATTTATCTGTAGTAAATACTACCAAAATGTTTTCCAATGTTCACCAACCAATTTCACTACTGGCAGCTTATGAGAGTTCTGGTTGCTTCACATCCTGGCTGATACTAGGCATCTCCCATCTTTTAAAATTTGGTCATTCTGTTGGATGTGTTGTTAGCAAGCATATTGGTTTTAATTTGAATTTTCCCGATAACTGACAACTTATGTCATTTTTCATAAGGTTGCTGGTCATTTGGATATTCTTTTTTGTGAAGTGTCTATTCAAGTCTTTTGCTTATTTTCTTCTGGATTTTTTCTCCTTTTCCTATCAATTTGCAAAAGTTCTTTATATATTCTGGATATTACTTCTATATGTATTACAAATATTTTCTTCCATCTTGTGGGCTGCCTTTTTACTTTCTCAGTAGTGTCTTTTCATGAGTAGAAGTTCTTAATTTTAATCTGCAATTGACCCTTAAACAACATAAGTTTGAGCTATACGGGTCCACTTGTACAGAGTTCTTTCCAATACTTACACAGGTAGTACTATGTTTACAATCCACGGTTGATTGAATCCGGGGAAGTGGAATCTGAGGATGTGAAGGGCTGCCTGTGGGACTTCAGCATCTGCAGATTTTGGCATTTATGGCAGGTTCTAGAACCATCCCCCATGGATACTGAGGGATGACAGTTATCCGATTTATCAACTTTATTATTAATGGTTATGATTTTTAATCCTGTGTAAGGGCCTGTTACCCACTCTGAGGGCCGGAAGATGTTCTCCTGGGTTTTCTTCTAAAAGCTTTATTGATCTATAATTCAACTGGGAGTGATCTATGTGTGTGACGAGAGGTAGGGGTTAAAATACCTTTCATATGAAATCTGGTTGACCCAGGCCATTTAATTGGAAGGGCCATTCTTTTCCCAGTTCACTGCAGCATTTCTATTTTTTTTTTTTTTAATTGGGGAATTGAAAAAAAAAAAAAACATGGTTTACAGAACATGCTTTCAAGCTAGATGAACTAGAGTCATATGTAAACTTTCATGCCCTGGCTGTGGGTTTAGGGTGAGTTACTTCCTACCTCTGAGTCTCAGTTTCCTCCCCTGTATTTGAGAATAATGAAACTTTTCATCTCAGACTCTCCCCAAAAGCATGATGAAGGGAGAATGCATGAAAAGCACTTAGTATAGCATCTGGGAATGAAGGCTCAATAAATATCTGCTAATTACTATATTCTCACTCCACTTTCTTACTCTTCCACTGACAGCAGTGTATTGTACACACTCTTTGTACACATTCTTTGTAATCTTACTTTGTAAAGTAACATATCTTAGAAACCAACCATAAGATCTCATTAAAAATCACCCTCATTCTTTTCAATAGGCACCTAGTATTCCAGTGTATGATGTACTGTATTATCCAACACCAACACATGGAAGGATCTTCATGGTGTTTATTATCAACCTTTCCCCCCACCTAAAATAATGTTGAGTAAATTAGCCTCTGTATGGGTTATTTGGGACGGGGTGTGTGGGGGCTGGCCCAGTGGTTCAGTGGTAAAAAATCTGCCTGCGATGCAGGAGATGCAAGGCATTGGGTTCAATCCGTGGGTCAGGAAGATCCCCTGGAGGAGGACATGATAACCCACTCCACTATTCTTGCCTAAAAAATCCCACGGAAGAGGATCCTAGTGGGCTATATTTCATGGGGTTGCAAAAGAGTTGGACAGGACCGAGTGACTGAACAACAGCAACAATAATTACTATTACCATGACCATATTCCTGATGTTAGCACAACTAAGTCAAATGGGATTTTTTTCAGATCTGGGAAACAAATTTGTTGTCTGTGCTCAGTTATTTCCACATTTCTGTGAGACCCAATAAAGACCAGTCTCTACTCTGGGCTGATTTTGCATTCCTCTATGCTCCCAGCATCAGGCAGCTCCTGCCCCAAGACTCTTACTATTTCCAGCCTTTGCTTTCCTGGGCCCTCTAGGAAATCAACAACCTCCTCACATTATTTACTGCCATTTCCCTCCCCCTATTCACTGCTGCTCTGCCTTTGAAGCTATAGCCCCAGCTTCCCTAGTGAGCTGGCATCCCTGAACATACTTTTCTGGTTTGTTTGTGACACTCCACCAGCTGCTGGCCTGTCCAGCAGAACCAAAAGACTCTTTTTTTTAGGACAACATCCTGTCTTTGTGAAACTGCTTTGTAGAGACACAGCTGTGAAAGAGGACTGCTTGGCCCAGGTCTCTGGCAGCAAAGTTTTAACTCAACACAAAGCACAGATAAAATAAACATCAGACATTTCACACATCAACTTGATTCGAGTTATGTGATCTTGCTGATTAAAAATGTCTTCTTGGCACTTCCCGTCAGCAAGTAGAGTTAAGGCTCTTGCTGAAGCTGGAGAGACTTGATTGGAAATAAGTTTCCTGGGCCTTGACTTCTGTCTATAGAAATGTCAATGGTTTATTTGTGTTTTAGGAAGCTGTGAATGTCATCATTTTTGATTTTTGAGACTGGGCTAAATGTATATCAGGGGAAATGTACTAAAATGGTCTGATCTTCCACAACCTGCGTGGAAGACATTGCTCCATCTGGGGTGAACGCCTCCCTGGTGTATTGCTTGTGTATTTGGTCCACCCACAGATAGAAGCGCATTGCACTGGGTCCTCTGCTGGGGGCAGGGGGTAAAAAGATAAATGCTCTCCCTTTCAAAAGCCCCTCACTTAGGCTGTAACACTTAATTCACAATAGTTTATACTATAGGCAGCTGTTTCCAGAACAAAACTTGGCATCGTCTTTAAACGCTTTTAATGTCATGCCTGTGTTTGTGCTCTGACTTACCAAGACATTCGCCTTGGCCGCCTGCCTCTGGGGCAGCCCTCCTCAGGTGACAACTGTGTACCACATCCCTGCTGAGAAGGGCTTCTCAGCTTGGCTTGATCGCTGTTTTCTACTTTGCTTCCCACTGGGGAGCGTCTATTTAGCCTGTACATTTATAAGCTAAATCAAGTATATATAAGTTGGTGACAAAGTCTGCTTGGTCTGAAAGTGAAAGTGAAAGTGAAAGTGATGTCGTGTCCGACTCTTTGCGACGCCGTGGACTGTAGCCCACCAAGCTCCTCTGTCCATGGGGTTCTCCAGGCAAGAATACTGGAGTGGGTTGTCATTTCCTTCTCCAAGGGATGTTCCCGACCCAGGGATTGAACCCAGGCCTCCCACATTCCAGGCAGACGCTTTAACCTCTGCACCACCAGGAAGCCTGTTTGGTCTAGTTACCTGAAATCTGAAATAAGATGTGAAGAGCTTTTAGATTAACCTTGGAGATATTTAGAAACCATATCTCTATGGAGTGAGCATTTATTGGGAACTTTTCATTAGATGTCAAGGCCAGTACATTCTGCTCTCTTCACTTCAGAAAAAAAAAATACATATGTATATATATATATATGTATGTATGTATCTATGTATGTATTTCAAATTGTAAAGATTCTCATGTCATGGTTACATGTCTGTGGCATTAAATCATTGGCTAATTCATGAATGCGTTTTCAAAAAAATTTTTTTGCCAAATCTGGTTCTTCATGTCACAAACTATCTTTTTGCAATTTCTCTATAGACCACTGGTTTCCAACTCTTTTGAAAGAGCACCTATCAGTAAAATGAAAAAAAATTGTCTCTTCCCAACACATTTTGTTTGTTTACCAATTACATACACAAAAAGAGTGTGAAATAAAGACACCTAAGTCTAAAGAAAGCTGCTAAATATGTTCAGGTGGGACTTTGACAGATTTTAACCCCTGCCCCCTGCCCCAGCCTAGATAAGTCAGACATTTCAAAGAAGTTCACTGACGTCAGAAAATTCATAAAAGTAGAGAGGTCTTTTACTTTCTCCTCTGCTCCCTGTGAAGGGAAAGGGAGGCACTTACCTTACCCCAAGCCAAGTAAGGGACTCTAAGAGGACTACTAACAAAATGAGTAGTGTCTCCAAGAAAGGGGATGAGGGAACCCAGCCTCTGGCCTGAGGCCTGCTGTACTCCTGAGGTAACCTTATCACAGGAAGGCACTGTGAGAGAAGTTTCTAGAGAGAAACTAAAGAGCATCCCAAGATGCACATACCAACTGGAGCCCACCACTCACCCAGAGACATGTGAGGACAGGAGGCTGGCTGGAGCCACCTGTGGAACTGGATGAAGAAAGAGACTGCGGTGGAGCAACCTGCGCCGACTTGAGTCCCCATAGCCCACAGGCCAGAGGAATGGGCCAGTATGAGGTATGTGAGGGATATCTTCCCAGAGGGTGACCTGTGGAGCTGAGGGGATTCCAGTGCTAAAAAGCTGGAGGTTTACAGAAGGGAGTTTTGTCAGAGGTCATTCAGAGAGCACGTTGCTAGGGGCAGGGACAGTGAGTGCAGTGTGTGGGCCTCCATGTGGAGGGAGGGAGAAGGAAGGACATCTCCAAATGCACCTAAACATGTCCCACCAAACAGAAAGGAGTTGGTCGGTGGTCACCTCGACAGAGGGCACCAGCAGCCAGATTAAAATAGCATAAACCATCATGCAAGGCCTTGCCGCTTTTTCTCTGGCTCTCCCCGGCCCCCAACCTGGAGGAGCTGCCAGTAGGAAGGAAACTGTGGAAGAAAACTGAGAGAACAGCCCCCTGCTGTTTCCGATTATAGGTTCTCAAACCCTGAGTTAAACCTAAGAAGGGACAGAAGGATTATTTTATTGAATGTGAGTTTCAAGTTTTGATTTAGACTGGTCTGAACTTTTTAATACCTGAGCATGAGACCATTCATAAAACTGAAAGTGACCAACAAGCTGAAGTTTCTGTGTGAGATGCTATCAAGGAGGGGAAAGGAGGTCGAAAGGACATGTTTGAAGGCAGCCGTGGGAGAAAAATGAAGCTGTTTCCTGCTGGTCCCCAATGAGATTAGTCTACTCAATAAACTGACGTCAGGAAAACTAGAATTTCGTTCTTTTTCTTCAGGTAAAAATAAATGAAGAAAGAAGTCCCAATCTTTGCCTCTTATGCCCCAGGACATCATCTCCCACAACCCCTGGACTGAACAGCTGTATTAGAGGCCAGGACCAGAACCCAGCTGGACCCTTTGGAGAGCAACTGTGTACACAGCTCAGAGGGAAGCTCAGGAAATATTTAGTCCACTTCTCAGCCACTGAGACTGATCACCCATTCCTCCATCCCTCCATCCATCCCATTCACCCATTCGCTCATCTGCCTGCTCCCAAGTATCAGGCTCTGCACATGGCTTGGAGATTCATTGGTGAATAAAGCAGACAAGACCTCTGCCCTTGAGAAGTTTACCATCTAATAATAAGAAACACACTATAAACACATAAGCATGTATTTACCAAATTGTGGTTCATGTTATGGTAGCGGCCGTAAACAAACAAATAACAATGACAACAACAAAATCCAGAGTACGGTAATAAAATATCGTGTGTGTCTGTGTGTTGGTGGGGGACAAGCCACTGGCAAATCCCCACTTAACCACTCCAGTAGCTGAAAATACCCCAAGAAAACCCAGAAATTATTATGCATTAAATTGGGCATTTTCATCTTAGAAGAGTGTGTTCTTGGAAGGGAAGTGAGAGTGAAGAGAATGTGTGTGTGTCTGTGTGTATGCTTACTTAAAAGATAATTTTGTTCAACAAACATTTGCTGAGAATCGGTTTGAGTAAGGAAATATGGGAGCCACTGCTGCGGACAGAGTTTCATTCGCTAAGTCTGGGCCAGGAGTCTCTGGGTATGTAGGAATGTCTGAGCCATTTCTAGCAGCTGAGCAGTGAACTTACATTTGGTCATCCAGCCCTGGCATGTCTGGGCTAGGAACAGACTTGGTGAAGCAGGAAGAAATGCCTCAAAGATGTTACCAGAATAATTTAGATTTCTTCTGGAGACGGACAACCACCTGACATGAAGCTTAGCTTTAGACCCCTCTCTTCTTGGCTCTTTTCCAACTCTTGGTCTAAGGTATGAATAACAATATTGCATCCCTACTATGTGCTGGAAGACTTCCTAGATGATTTTATGCATGATGTCATTGCAGCAAGCTGAGGGTATTAATACCTTCAATACAGGTGAGGAAGCTGGGACTCAGGCTGTTCAAGCCCCCTGCCCACACTCCATGCAGATCCAGGTTTCTGATGCATATATGTCCCTGTGCAATCACACACTTTCTCCTCCACCCTACCGTGCCTGCAACCAGATCCTAGACTTTGAGCCTCTTGAGGCTGAAACCACAACTCATTCATTCCTATAGCCTCCAAGCCCAGAACTGCGAGGAATGCAAGCACTCACTCACCTCTCCACCCCAAACCAGTATTTATTGAGCGCTGATTCAATGCCAGGACCTGTGTCCCGTGTTTTTAAATCTTCAAGAAATGAAATGAAAGAGGGAAGAGAGAGGAAAAAAAGAGATAAAGTGGATACACACCAGGGCTCAGGAAAGATGGCTGCCGAACCTCAGGCTGTGCAGGAGCAGAGGGTGTCAGGGGGGCTGGGCGGAGCCCCCGCTGGGATTCACCCCTCTGCGCTGGCACTAATCCACTACCTGTCACTACCTCTCTGGGCTTCAGTTTTCGCAGAACTTTCCAGTGCTCCTCAGGTGCCTTTTTGACAGGTAATTCTGAAAGCTTTGTAAATGGAGCAGACCATGTGGCCTTTCACTGCTGTGGCCTTTCCATGATTTGATCGAGTTGTTTTCAGGAGGAAGAACTTTTTTCTGAAGAGGGATTCGGATGTGCAGCCAGGGCTGAGGACTACCTGTTGACATGTCTTGTTTTGTTTTCCCCATTATCTGTAGAGCCTAGAAGCCAGGTATGCAAAACTTCAAGCTTCCTAGCCAAGTGTCTGACCCATAGGAAATCTGAGAAACGGGTTTTTATTGTTGCTATTGTTACTGAAGAAATGATTGTGGATGAAAACAAAAAAGCAAATGGGAGTTTAGAAGGAGAAGGTGGAGAAGCAGCAACCCAGGTGGAATGTTTCAACATCGAAGGATTATTGTGTTATCTTCATCTAGTCTCTGTGGACTTCTATTTCCCAACTGTAAAAGATGGAAAGTATGTGGACCTCTATTTCTCAACTGTAAAAGGTGGAAAGTATATAAATCCTGGTAAACAGTCTCAATAAATAAATAGATGAACAAAAAACCCTAGTTGTAACATTTGCCAATTTCTCTGGTATACATATTCTCACTGCGGTCAGTTTTCACTTATGAACAATTTAATGATGGCTCAGAAAATTCCTGGATATTTAACAATCACCCTCCCAAGCCTGTACCAACCAGCTCCAACAGAGCTCGAGCGGGGCATGCACAAGGCAAATATCTACGATGTGCCTGGGATGACACCTGCCCCATAGAAAGCACTCAGTAGATAGCAGCTATTATCATGATCACCATGGTTATTAATACTGTTATTTTCTTTACTCTAATTTTTCTAATAGAATTTATTATTATAATTTTTTTTTTTTTTTTTTTGCTCTTCCAGGACTCAGATTTGCTGAGGGGTAGTATTTTTTTTTTTCAGTGTTTTAAGTAGAAACCTGGTAGCTCCTAGAACCTGTGCAGCATTCCCAGGTAGTCTGCTTACACTCCAGAAATCATTCAACAGAAATAAATGGCATTTTATGAGAGTTCAGTTTCTGAAGCACTTTTGTAACTTTTTCTCCTCTTTTGGTACCCAGAATAACACAATGAGGCAGGGAGGGCTTCCCATTTTGCAGATGAAGAATGGAGGTTCAGAGAGAATGTGACTTACCTGAGTTATACAGCTGTCAGTGATTGAGTCCGCTCTCAAAAAAAAAAAAAAAAAAAGCCCATCCCTTATCATAGCTGCCTCTTCATTTCTAGGAGGCACTTGTGTAGGATACACGGTTTTCCTGGCCAGAGACCCAACTTGAACTGAGAGAGAGGGAGGGGAGGAAGGAGGAAGGTGGATGATCTCATCTACTCTAAACAGAAGCCCACAACACTCCCAAGAGGCAGGAGCCTAAGACAAAGATGGTTAATTCAGCACAGATACCTTCAAGTGAGTGTTTTCGGAGAAGGCCTCTCCAGAGGGAAAGATTACTAATTCATGATGAGGATAAAGTGGACCCATCTCTCGCTTTTAATGTGAGCTTGAGTTACTGAGATAATTAAATTTGGCAGTGAGAGTATTAGTTGTGTAGTGCAAGAAGCTCTGTTATCTGGAAGACACCAAGCACAGTTTAATGGGATGGGTATGCATGAGTGCGTACCAAGGACAGGCTGGGGAGGACTCCTGGCATTATGGAGATTGGTGTCTGCTTAGTTGAATAGCTTATAGGGCTCCCCAGAAGCAGCTTCTGGGCTGGAAGCCTCTCCCTACTGAAGAGACAATGGCCGTTGTCTCTTAAGGATGGAATATACTCCGTTCTGTACTCTGGGACAAGAAGTGGTGGTGAGGAGAAGGAGGGCATGTGTGATGTTTCATTCTGATGCATGCTCAGAGGGGGCTCACCAAGAAAGAGGAGGGGTTGGGGGTGATTCTCCTATGTTTTCTCCCCCAGTCCTTGTGTGACCTGGTGCTTGCAGGAGGACTTGGCAAGAAGTGGGGCCGCTTGTGGCTGTGAACAGAGCAAAGGTTCCACTTGGAGAATGAGTGCTGGGCCTCTCGGTCCTGCCAAAGTGACTTCTGGAGGGCTAGGCCCAGATTTCTATGTTTCAAGGTAAAAACCCCCCAAATGCATCAACACACATGAAGTGTGCATGAACAACAATAGGAGAGAGACTGTCCAGTTGAATGCCAATTTTTTATAACTTACAGAGTTTTATTAATGTTATTAAATCAGTAATCACAAATGATTTGCTTCCAGACCTTTGTTATGTTGCCTCAAATCTCCCAGAAAAAAAAGTCATGCCACTGTTCAGGGAAAAAGTGTGTTCCGGGAAGCCTTCAGGTCCCAAGAGACTTTGGAAGGAGCTGCTGGATTCCAGGGATGTGGATGACCATGTTTCACAGCTCCAGTGCTGTGGGCTCCAGACTTTAGGCCCAACATGTCTAGATGATGCTCCTTGAGTACAAGTTTCCTGATATGCTCCCTTTCAGTGTGAACAAGTTTCACTTTGGCAAGTTCCTCCTAGGTCTGGTACCTAAAGGTGATGAAACTGGCATGGGTTGAGCAGATCCGAAGTGACAGACTCGGTGCTGCTTGCTTCCTCTACATTATCTCATTACATCGCTGGAACCACCAGTATGAGGTGCCCACCATTACCTGCTCTTTCCAGGAGAAGCAGAATGCCCAGGGTGGGTGGCCTGGGAGACAGCAGAAGATGGTAGATGGGACTCTTACCCTGCCTGCCTGGCTCCTCTGAGACCAGTGTTTCAGGCATCAGTAGCTTGGCTTGGACCAGCACAGGACTGGTCCTTCCTTGATCCAGGAAGAATGCTTCCACTAATCTAGCACACGGGTAAATTAATTTTGGTGTATCATATTTTTGGCCCAGAATGAGAAGCCCATGTCAAAAGCAACATGGTATAATGCAAACAGCACCAGCTTTAGAAAGAGAAGGTCCTAGATTCAAATCCTACTTGTTGGTTGTACAATTTTGGGCAGCTTAACCTTTCTGAATCTCAGTTTTCTCATCTATAAAATGGACATAATAACAGCACAAACTTTTCTTCATGGAGTTGTGGAAATTAAAGGAGATAACAGAGGTGACAACATAAACATTAGCATCATCACATATTCTTCACACACCTGTGCTGAGTGCCCAGCCTTTTAACAATATGCTCTACAACTTTGTTCAAATGGACATCAGACTTTTTACAGTAGATTTCAGAGTACATCTTCACCGTCTTTTTAAAAATAAGACTACATTTGCATTTCTGTATGCCAGCTCCTTTCATAATTCCTCCAAAATCACCTCTAGTGCTTCAGTGAGCTTATTCAGTCATTGAGTAATCTAGGGGTACGTTCCATTCTCACTCTTGAGAGCTACTAAAGGTTCTGAGAATGGTAGGGAAAGAAATATTTCTCTTATCTTTTGGTCCTGTATTATTTATGTCCTGTATATACCTGCCACGTATCACTTAGCACCTACCAAGTGAGGGACCGTGGAAGATGCAGAGGTGAAAGCCACCATCTCTGCCCCGGTGGAGCACGCATTTTAGGGAATAACTGGACACCAAGGCAAAGAGCATTACACACTAGAGAGGCACCTGGCAGAGGAGAGACATCCTCAGTCTTGGACATCACAGAGGAAGACCAATTTGGACAGCTTGCTTAACATTGCTGGAAAGTGAACAACCTTGTTAACCTTTGGACCAGGCTTTGAGGAGTGAGTACGATTGAGGAAGCCGTCTGGGAGAGGCAATTAGGGGTTGACGGAGGAAAATAAAGGGCGTAACAAGGAGTCCTATCTGGTTGGAGCAGAGGAAAACAAGAGATAATCCAGCTGGGTGCCAGAGTGTAGAAGTCTCAAGCATCAGGCTCTGTTTAACTTCAGTGAGGAGCCACTGGTCCAAGATTTTCAAAGAGTGACACGATAGCCATGCAGATATGTTCTGTCAATCAGACGGAGGAACTGGAGACAGAGGGAGGAATGATGATGCAAAAGTCACGGGCCAGGTGAGAGGTGAGAAGGTGAGCCTTTGAATGTGGGTGGTAGGCAGGAGGCAGGAAAGGCTCAGGGAGCTGTCCAGGACAAGCACTTTCGCACAGAGCCCCAAGTTCCCATCCAGTGTCCACTAGTCCCTACGTGTGGGGTCTTGCTTAGCCTCTCTGGGTCTTAGTTCCCATAGCTGGGAAGGAAAACCCTGGCAGCAGAAGATGATTTCTACATGTCCTTCCTATCCTGGCCTCCTGGCCCTTTTTCAGACATTTTTGGCACTGCTCTTCAAGCTTTCTGGTGAACAACCGTCAGTGGACAGGGGAGGACTCCTGAGCTGTGCCCCAGTCACTACCGACAGCTGGTGATATTTCTTTTGTCAAGCCTGGCAAAGACTCCCAGTGAATTAAGTTAGTTCTGTTGGCTTTGATTTCACAACTCCTCCCAAACCGAAAGATTCTAAAAGCAAAAACAGATCAGTGGAGCAAAATCATAATGTCAAGAATACATAAGGATGTTCTTTTTTGTCACAAAGGTGACATTTCAAGTGAGTGAAGAAAGGATAAGTTCACCCAGCAGACCTGCAGCCAAAGGCAGTTTGGGAAAAAAATAACATTCCACCCCACCTCATTTTTGGACCAATATTACTTCCAAATGGTTTCGAGAGTGAAATAAACCATCACTGGAAGTTAACACTGAAATTGTTAAATCGTCTTGAGATAGGGCAAGTTTCTCTTAGCCTGACACCAAGGCAGTTATAATAAAAGAAAAGATTAATAGATTTGCCCGTGTAAATCTTTCAAAAACTCTGCATCCCAAAGATACCAAAGATGCCATTCCATAGCATTGCATCAGCCCTTCTGTGAAGGTAGGAAAGCCATTTCTGATTATCTCATTGTTACCTGGCAGAGCCCATTACTGAAGAAAGTGAAGAAAACTAGCTTCAGGGGAAACTTCAGAAGGGAAAGGAGCAGCACCATAGGCTGGAAGGTGGGCTCTCAGGGAGGGGGCACCAGGATCAGATGCCAAGGGGACACTGGGCTCCCACTCCTAGGCAGGCCCCCCTACCTCACCACCCATCTGCCCTGCTGGTCTCCCCTGCACCCTTCCCCCACCTCCCCAGCGGATGTAAACAAAGCCCCTGACAACACGGCTTTGCCCTTTCTAGGTCTCAGACTTCATGGCTGTCTGTGTGACGGGAATAAATGTTCATCTCCCTCTAGACAGTAGCCTTGGGACTCCCCTGAGAGTCACAGGAGCTTGTCTTTCCCATTCTGTCTTTACCACCTGGGCATCACAAGGGAGGGGTTTGGTGTCGCATTGCCTCCACCGCCCATGGCTGCATGCCAGGCCTCGGTGCCCACAAGAAACATGATTCCACCTGCTCTAGGGAACAAATGGGCCACGTGCCTTACAGACGCACTGATAAGTGGCTGGAAGCCTCCAAGGATTGATCGCTGTTGTCAGAGCCAGCAGATTCCTCCTCTGCCCACTCTCCTAGAGCTGGCGGGGGTAGGGGAGATGGGGTGCTGAGAAGGAGCCCTGGCACTCCCTTTCTGGTCCCCTCTCCATCCATGACTGCTGGCCTCCAGTGAGCCACGCCCTGGAAAGGCTTGCCTGGACTGCATGCCCTCAGCAGCAAATTCGTGTGTCATAATGGGTCCCAGCCCAAGACGGAGAATTTTAGAACTGATAGGAGATATGGAGGTTAACATGGCTTCTGGGAAAAGGGTTCACATTGTATCCACAGGTGCAATTTACAAATGCCTGGGTCTCCTGGCAAACTGGGGAGCAGAAGCCCAAGCTAAGACCAAGGGAAGAGGGAGCTAAGGAGCTCCGCAGGAGAGCACTTATCCTAAGGGAAGCACTTTAGTGATCCGCAAAGCCTGAGTGTTGGAAGAAGCCGTCTCTGACTTCACCTGGAAATTTCTTTGTAATCCCCCACCCGCCATGCCCTCCACGTCACAGCAAGACAGAATGACTCATAATTTCCCAAACATGTTGTGCCCTTTTATGTCCCCAGGTCATTGTTCAGAGGAGTCTTGTCCTTCTGGAACATCCTCTTCACCTCCTTTTTCTCTTGGCTAAGTCCCAGTGGTTTCCCGAGAAGCTTCCTTGAAGCCCCAGGCCCAGGCTAAACAGCCCTCCTTTTTGTTCGGAAACACTGCAAGAGTGGAACTCAGTCACTGTTTGTCACACTGTATTATGATCCCCTGTTTAGCTGTCTGCACTGGGCTGTCATCTCTTTAACGTGATTCAGTGCCCAGTCCACAGCCTAACAGACGTATTGGTGGTTATTAAGGAGTACAATAAAAGGAGTCAAAAGAATTCTCAAAATATGTTCACTTCTGCCCTCCACCTTTCAGCAAAATGGGAAAGTGAAGTAGTTGGTTTGTATGGACACTAAGAAAATAAATCTTTGGCATCTGTGGCACTTAACTCGCCTATAGGTTAATAAAATCTCTTTGAAAAGTATTGAGCGATTGCCAAATGGCAAGCACTGTAGGATAAACAAAGAGTAAATCATGGTTCTGTTCAGGCAAATGCCCCTCCTTCTCCTTTGCTTCCACCGCCTTAGTGGTGATGAATCCCTTCTTTCTCCCAGAACTGTTGTCACCTGGGCTTGTACCTCTTATACCACCACACTTGAAGCATTTGCAGGGCAAGAATCTTGTTTTGTGATTCCTCTGGGACACACCTTGCCTGAGGCAGGTGTTCAGAAAATGTTGTCAATTCTGAATTGTGATGAACGAAGGATATGGAGACACATTCTGAAATGCTTGCTTTGGGCCCCTAAATTAAAACTTTCACATCTGATGAGGATGCTCTAAATCCTTTCTAGAATAAGGTAAGATACAAATAAATGAATGCAGGAAAGTCAAAATATACCTAGAAATGAATATGTGAGGAAATGAAAAAAAAAAATCTAGTAAAACCCACTCTCTCTCACTTGTTCATTTACTTGCCAATCCATTCTTCCATCAAACCAACCAACCATCCTCCATTTAACAAATAGAGATGTGCCTGGAGCCGTGCCAGGAGCTGGGCTCAGAGTGATAAATAAGACAAAAACTTTACAGCTGTGCATGGACTTACGTTCTAACAGGCAAGCAAACATTTAATAATTGCAAGTGTCACCAGAAGAATGATAAAGGTGGTGTGGAAGTGTCCCCTTGATGGGGGACATTCATTTGTCTGTTTACTCACTCCCTGGCTCATTCCCAGGTCCAGAGCCTGGACCTCTAGCAGCATCACTGAATGATAGCTGATTGAAAGAATGAGGGCTGCTGCCTGTACACAATTAACAAGGAAAGGTTTATCTGGAAATTTTACCTGGGAGACCCAAATTAAAATGCTAGAGTCTTTTGAAAGGTTCTGCTTTCTTCAGAAGAAGCACAAGCATCTGTAAAGTTAAAGTTGGGACTGACAGTCTTGTCATCACTACTAAAGAGCACCCTGAGATGAAGGAGCATGTGTTCTATTAACCAGTCCCCAGTGCTTTAGCCAAAGGAATGTTAACTCTGAATGATAAAGAAATGACATTTCCGTTACCTGGCCCCTCTCAGGGAGAAACAAGAACAAAAAAAGAAGCAAATCATGGTGCCATAATTTCAACAGCAAATAGGATCTAGCCTGAACTGAAAATGCATCACTTCCCATTTTTCACTGCCTTCTTGCTGTTGTTTAGTCTCTGAGTTGTGTCCAACTCTTTGTGACCCCATGGACTGCATTATGCCAGGCTTCCCTGTCTTTCACCATCTCCCTAAGTTTGCTCAAACTCTTATCCATTGAGTCAATGATGCCATCTGACCATTTCATCCTCTGTCACCCCCTTCAATTAGAAGCCCTGCCCAGGGTAGTTGCCCCTGCCAGTGAAGTCCCAGTGAGTCGAGCCAGAGCTGAGAGCCCTGGATATCTGCCTGTTGGCTGTCAAAAGGACTGGGCCTTGCATTTTCTAGCTAAACATGAGATGGGGGAAAACAGCACAAGCAGGCTTGGGGATGTCACTGTGACCTTGTCTGGGGTCCAGTCTACTGCCAAGATGAGTCACCTGAAGGGCAGAGTCTCCATCACTTGTGAGCTGGATGTTACATTACTTGACATAACTTGAATTCTGTAGCAGGTGTGGTGAGCTGTCAATCTCCATTCTACTTGAGTCTGGATCTGTAGAAGCATCAGGTTTCCCAGGTGGCTTAGTGGTGAAGAAACCACCTGCCACAGCAAGAGACTCAAGAGATGAGGGTTTGATCCCTGGGTTGGGTCGAGAAGGTCCCCTGGAGAAGGAAATGGCAACACATTCCATATTCTTGCCTGGGAAATCCGATGGATAGAGGCGCCTGATGGATTACAGTCCATGGGGTCGCAAAGAACTGGACACAACTGAGCAACTGAACACACACACACACACGACAGAAGCATCAGTGGGTCCAGAAAGCTGAGTTTGGTTCTATGCACTTCTGCTTTCCAGCTTAAGGACTGAAAGGGGGTCCATGTGCTGAAGAAAGGCTCTAGGACTTGGGTTGGGAGACCTGTTTCTAGTCCCAGATCTGCCACCAAACTCCCTTGTGTGACGTTGGACAAGCCACTTCCTCCCTCTGACTACTTTCCCATCTGTAAAATGAGAGTTGGTCTAGTCCAGAAGCTCTAACTTTTGGGTTCCTAATCTATCAGAAGTTCTCTAATATAGTGTATGTCTGTAATTTTGAAAGGCTTTATGGAGATTTACTTTTCCCATAAAAGGGCTGATTTGACTAAAGAACCAAATTCCATTGCTTTTGAATAACATTGTATAGATTACATGTACTTTGATTCCTGTGATGATTAGAGACCCCTAACAGCAGTCGCATATTTCTTTAATAAATATTCGGGAAATACATTTATGTTAACACAATACATTTTTTTAGTTTCCTTAATATATAAAATCTTTCTATTTTTATTTAACTCTAACTGATTTGGTCATAGCAAACACCCTCTTCCAACAACACAAGAGAAGACTCTACACATGGACATCACCAGATGGTCAACACCGAAATCACATTGATTATATTCTTTGCAGCCAAAGATGGAGAAGCTCTGGACAGTCAGCAAAAATAAGATCAGGAGCTGACTGTGGCTTGTATCATGAACTCCTTATTGTCAAATTCAGACTGAAATTGAAGAAAGTGGAGAAAAACACTAGACCATTTAGGTATGGCCTAAAACAAATCCCTTATGACTATACAGTGGAAGTGAGAAATAGATTTAAGGGACTAGATCTGATAGACAGAGTGCCTGATGAACTATGGACAGAGGTTCGTGACATTGTATAGGAGACAGGAATCAAGACCATCCCCAAGAAAAAGAAATGCAAAAAAGCAAAATGACTGTCTGAGGAGGCTTTACAAATAGCTGTGAAAAGATGAGAGGCAAAAAGCAAAGGAGAAAAGGAAGATATACCCATTTGAATGCAAAGTTCCAAAGAATAGCAAGGAGAGATAAGAAAGCCTTCCTCAGCGATCAATGCAAAGAAATAGAGGAAGACAACAGAATGGGAAAGACTAGAGATCTCTTCAAGAAAATTAGAGATACCAAGGGAACATTTCATACAAAGATGGGCTCAATAAAGGGCAGAAATGGTAGAGACCTAAGAGAAGTAGAAGATATTAAGAAGAGGTGGCAAGAATACACAGAAGAACTGTACAAAAAAGAGCTTCACAACCAAGATAATCACGATGGTGTGATCACTCACCTAGAGCCAGACATCCTGGAATGTGAAGTCAAGTGGGCCTTAGGAAGCATCACTATGAACAAAGCTAGTGGAGGTGATGGCATTCCAGTTGAGCTGTTTCAAATCCTGAAAGATGATGCTGTGAAAGTGCTGCACTCAATATGCCAGCAAATTGGGAAAACTCAGCAGTGGCCACAGGACTGGAAAAGGTCAGTTTTCATCCCAATCCCCAAAAAAAGGCAATGCCAAAGAATGCTCAAACTACTGCACAATTGCACTCATCTCACATGTTAGTAAAGTAAGGCTCAAAATTTTCCAAGCCAGGCTTCAGCAATACATGAACCATGAACTTCCAGATGTTCAAGCTGGATTTAGAAAAGGCAGAGGAACCAGAGATCAAATTGCCAACATCTGCTGGATCATGGAAAAAGCAAGAGAATTCCAGAAAAACATCTATTTCTGCTTGATTGACTATGCCAAAGCCTTTGACTATGTGGATCACCACAAACTGTCGAAAATTCTTCAAGAGATGGGCATACCAGACCACCTGACCTGCCTCTTGAGAAATCTGTATGTAGGTCAGGAAGCAACAGTTAGAACTGGACATGGAACAACAGACTTGTTCCAAATAGGAAAAGGAGTACGTCAAGGCTGTATATTGTCACCCTGCTTATTTAACTTCTATACAGAGTACATCATGAGAAACGCTGGGCTGGAAGAAGCACAAGCTGGAATCAAGATTTCCGGGAGAAATATCAATAACCTCAGATATGCAGGTGACACCACCCTTATGGCAGAAAGTGAAGAAGAACTAAAGAGCCTCTTGATGAAAGTGAAAGGGGAGAGTGAAAAAGTTGGCTTAAAGCTCAACATTCAGAAAACTAAGATCATGGCATCTGGTCCCATCACTTCATGCCAGATAGATGGGGAAACAGTGGAAACAGTGGCTGATTTTATTTTTCTGGGCTCCAAAATCACTGCAGATGGTGACTGCAGCCATGAAATTAAAAGACGCTTACTCCTTGGAAGGAAAGTTATGACCAACCTAGACAGCATATTCAAAAGCAGAGACATTTCTTTGCCAGCAAAGGTCTGTCTAGTCAAGGCTATGGTTTTTCCAGTGGTCAGGTATGGATGTGAGAGTTGGACTGTGAAGAAAGCTGAGTGCCGAAGAATTGATGCTTTGGAACTGTGGTGTTGGAGAAGACTCTTGAGAGTCCCTTGGACTGCAAGGAGATCCAACCAGTCCATCCTAAAGGATATTGAACCTGAGTGTTCTTTGGAAGGACTGCTGTTGAAGCTGAAACTCCAATACTTTGGCCACCTGATGCGAAGAGCTGACTCATTGGAAAAGACACTGATGCTGGGAAAGATTGAGGGCAGGAGGAGAAGGGGATGACAAAGGATGAGATGGTTGGGTGGCATCATTGACTTGATGGACATGGGTATGGGTGAACTCCGGCAGTTGGTGATGGACAGGGAGGCCTGGCATGCTGAGATTCATGGGGTCACAAAGAGTCAGATACGACTGAGTGACTGAACTAAACTGAACTGATTTATAACATTGTGCTAGTTTTAGGTGTATAACTTCAGAGTCTTTCAAATATAGGTTGTGACAAGATATTGAATATAGTTCCCTGTTTTATACAGTAAATCTTTCTTATTTATCTGTGCATTTAATAATGCCATATTGATAGTTACTTTTTATTGGAGTATAGTTGCTTTACACTGTTCTGTTAGTTTCTATACAGCAAAATGATTCAGCCGTACACATACATATATCCCCTCCCTTTTGGTCTTTCTTCCCATTCGGGTCACCATAGTGCATTAAGTAGCATTCCCCGTGCTATGCAGTATGTTCTCATTAGTTATCTATTTTATGCATAGTATCAATAGTCTGTATGTGTCAATATTACCCCAGAAAAGAATGCCATAATACTATTTTATCCCTCCCCTCCTTTTCCCTTTTTGGCAACTATAAGTTTGTTTTTTATGTCTGCAAGTCTGTTTCTATTTTGTAAATAAGTTGACCTGTATTATTTTTAGATTCTGCATATAAGTGATATCATATAATATTTATCTTTCTCTACCTACACTTTCTTAAGTATGATACTATCTAGGTCCATCCAGTGCTGATGCAAATGGCAATACTTCATTTTTAATGGCTGAGTAATATTCCATTGGATATATATACTGCATCTTCTTTACCCGTTCCTCTGTTGATAGACCTTTAGATTGCTTCCATGTCTTGGTTATTGTAAATAGTGCCAACATGAACAGAGATGTGCATGTATCTTTTCAAATTAGAGTTTTCGTCTTTTCCAGATATATGCCAAGGAGTGGGATTGCTAGACCGTACTATAGTTCTATTTTTAGTTTTTTTTTAAAGAACCTTCATACTGCTGTCCTTAGTGACTGCACCCAATTTAAATTCCCACTGACAGTGCAGGAGGGTTCCCTTTTCTCTACCCTCTCCAGTGTTTATTATTTATAGACATTTTGATAATGGCCATTCTGACAGGTTTGAGGTAATACCTCACTAGAGTTTACAAAGTTTTTCTAAATATGAAGCAAGAATGAAGAATATCTTTTGAAAGCATATTTGGTAGTAAAGCACTCAGAGGCTGTGAAGCCCAGAACCTCTCAGCTCTGAGATTCTAAGATGGGCTAAGGATCCCAGCTTCCTCCCACTTCCCCCTACTTCCTCCTCTGCAGTAAACAATGCTATCTGCCTCAAGGATCAGGCTGCCCGGTCACTTCACTCACTTCAGAAAAGAGCAGGGGCTCACCTGCGTGCTCAGAAAAAGGCACGCGCAAGATTCTGATCCTTGCTTTCCCAGAGAATCTCTCAAAAAACACCGGAAATTCACTTTTATCATGATTGCCTCCATTTCCTACTCTACAAAACAATGTGCATTTCTATCTATCCCAGAGAAAACTTTTAGCTAGTGGATACAGTATGAGGAGAAACACGTTGTTATCATCCAGTTGCGAAGTCGTGTCTGACTTTTTGTAGCAGAGATAGGGCTAGAACCCGGACCTCCTGACTCCAGTCCAGAGTTCTTCCTCAACAAGCTGCTGTCTTCCCAAAAGTACCTTGGGAAATGGTGGGAGCTGGGAGGGAGCCCTCTGGGGTGGGCCAGGCCCTAGTTCATGCTGAGGACAGAGAAGCAGAGCCCCTGGGCCCTGAGGGAAGCCTGCAAACTTTTTGGTTCCTTTGGGGTTGCTGGGGGCCCTCATTGCTCCAAGGGAAGCAAGTGATTTTCTGGTTGGCTTACTTTTTTGATTGCAGTTGAGTTGAATTTTCAAATTGAGTTTGTCAGAAAAATTGGTGCAGATTAAAGATGAGCCTTCTGCTCTCCAAGGCTGGTTGGAATTGAGAGGCCCAGGGGAAGGTGGTGAGGAGGGGTCCCTGCCGGTGAGATCCAGCCCTTGTCCTCTGGCTCCCGAGGCTGTTGCTCTGTAATCTAAGGAGCATCCCTCACCACGAGCATCCTTTGCTTTCCTCAGCAAGTCCTCTCTGTGTATTTTGTCCTCTTGCTTCCTCTCTTGAGCTACCTCCTACCTCCTTTAAATCAGCCTGGCCTTGTCTCAGAAATGTGCTGAAAGCCCCTAGAAGTCTAACTGCAAACACAGAGGCTCTAGCTCTAGAAGGCCAGGACTTCCCCTGACCTCTCAGACACCCCTCTCCGGCAGCCGCTCCCTGCTTCTCCAGCTGTCCACCCACAGCCTGGACAAGCTCCAACCCACAGAGGCCGAGGCCCATGCCCCTCCTCCCCAGCAGGCTAGGTCCCCACCTCTCCACTTTGTATCCAGAAGCAGTTCCTTCCCATCACTGCACCTCCCGCCCAGGAAAAGATTCTATCCCTTGGCTTTTAACCAAGTCAGCTACATACATCACGTATCCTTGACTGCAAATGACCTCTTTTCTTTGCTCTTCAAAATTTTGAGCAAGACTACCCAAGCTTATCCATGTTGGCTTTTGAGCATGAATTATATGAGCTACTGTCTTAACACATTTTATTACTGATTAATTCCTCAGGGTCTGGCACAGGGATTGGTCCAAACGTTCATGTTGATTGAGTTGAGGGGAATTACTCACTGAAGGATAGGGTCAGGCTTTCCAGGAGCTGCATTCTAAGCAGAGTTCTCTTTGGAAGGGTGGGGCTGGGGGCAAGCCCACCAGTGGAGGCCACCCAGGATACCTGAACTTGAAAGAAAATCTCTCCATCGGTATCTTCAGAGATCTCCTGGGATATCAGTCATGACAGATAGTTCGTGTTGGACTTTACAGGGTTCAGAAAAGAGGAGGAGGATGGAATGCCCCATGCCCCTCCACCCCTCCAAGTACAGGGGCCAGGGCTGCTGAACAACTGGAGGGATGGCCCTGCTTCTGAGCCCTGCCTCAGGGGGAGGGGAGGCTCTTTCAGGCTGGTGGTCAGGCGAGAGCACCCTGGCTTCCCAGGAAAGAACTTAGGAGGGAGTAAACACTTAAGTCTTCCTTGACTCCCCTTCCCCACCTTCTCCTCAGACTCTCAGAGGCTGGGATTTGTACTTTTGACATGTAGTGATTTGTTGGGATGAATCATGCTTACTTCAAGCCTTAAACAAGTAGCAAAACAGCCTTCCTCTTTCAGGTGACGTAAGGGTGTAGGATGAGGCTGAGGAAAGTTCTGGTGCTATGATGTTTTAGGAAGGAGAGAAGACGTTCTATTTTCTACACTAGAAATTCTTCCAGGTTGGTCTGATCTCAGCACATGTTCTCACTCCAGCATGTCCCCAGGCTTAGAAACAAGCAAAACAGAGCTGTTGTCATCTGTTGGTTGTTACCCTTTCAAAGTTGCCACTAATTGGATTTAAGATGATGTCACGAAGACTCTTAGACCTTAATTTTTTTTTCTTTTGCTTACTGTTTTCGTTAAAAAGATGATGAAAGGTCTTTATGTGGATGTGTCTCTCTACATGGTCTGTCCACATAAAATTCACTTTGAGGAAGGATTTTGTACCAATTTTAAAAAGCAGTAGAACAGAGTAGCAGTGAACATATGGAATGAAATTAATACTGTGATATTTAATTTGATTACAGGTTAGACTTCATTACTACAGGTTCTGCCGTGGCTCAGCCTTTTTATCTCAAGATTTTGAACTCCAGACATTAGCTTACTCATATGAAGCAATGAGTGATTTAGCAGTATTATTAATTAAAAAAAACAACAGGACCAAAAAAGGATTTGTTATTTCAAATACATTTTGTAATGAGGTGAAGGAAGAAGAAAGGAAGGTGGGAAGGAGGGGAACAGAAGGAGGAAAGAAGAATTCTAGTGAATTCCTCACAAGTCATTTGTAAAATATCTTGTCTATTACTTGGAGAAGGAAATGGCAACCCACTCCAGTGTTCTTGCCTGGAGAATCCCAGGGACGGGGGAGCCTGGTGGGCTGCCGTCTATGGGGTCACACAGTCGGACACGACTGAAGCAGCTTAGCAGCAGCAGCAGCAGCAATGTTCTCTGAAGGAAGGATTCTGGAAAATAAGATTAAGAAGTTCTTTACTACAATAAAGCCTCTTCAAGAATGCTTCGGGAATTTCCCCACCATCCATTTCCCCTTTTTGCCATTGAGATGGTGTTACCTTGTTGAGATGGTCTATTAATTTTGTTGGCAATGTTCTCAAAGGAAAGTTTTCAGTTGAGTTACTGAGTCTTCTTGTTTTGAACTCATCTATATATAAAGACTGCCCGACTTCACTTTCATGCATTGGAGAAGGAAATGGCAACCCACTCCAGAGTTCTTGCCTAGAGAATCCCAGGGATGGGGGAGCCTGGTGGGCTGCCGTCTATGGGGTCGTACAGAGTTGGTCACGACTGAAGCAACTTAGCAGCAGCAGCAGCATATATAAAGAAGGCATTTCCGTGGTGGCTTAAACAGTAAAGAATCTGCCTGCAATGCAGGAGACCTGGGTTTGATCCCTGGGTTGGGAAGGTCTGCTGGAGAAGGGAATGACAACCCACTCCAGTATTCTTGCCTGGAGAATTCCATGGACAGAGCAGCCTAGCTGGCTACAGTCCATAGGGTTGCAAAGAGTCGGACACTACTGAGCAACTAAACACAAACACACACACACACACATTTATAGGAAAAGAAAAAAAAAAAAAAAAACTGGGTGCTGGCCTTGTGTTTTTCTGTCAAACCAGAAACCACACACTCTCTTCAAACCCTCGCAATCTCCATGTGTGGGCACGATTTGAGAAAGTGTGTGTATGCACAAATGCAACTCTTGTCAATGATTTCTGCACCACTGGAGAAACGTGAAAGTATTTATTCTTGCTGAGAAGCAGCCTCGGGTCAGGTCAGTATCAACACGACTGCTCATTTCTGGTTCACCTTGAAGAGAATGTTCTTTCAAGAGCACTTTAAAATACTAGCTTTGGGGGGGACAAGTGAAAACAGTGTATGAACTGAGGATGTTTAGTCTGAAGAAAGAAGACTTGGGAGGACCAGAGAGCTGTCCTCAAACCTGGAAGGGCTGTTTTGGGGAAGAGGGAGATCTGCTCTGTGCAGCCCCCAAGGTGGAGTTGGGCTCAGAGGGTGGATGTGAATCTAAGGGAAATATACTCCAGGTTCAGCTGTCCAAGGACAGGGTTGTGCTAGCTCCTCATCAGTGGAGTTGTTCCACCAGCAGCCTCCCTGACAGGCATATCCCGAAAGGGACTGCAGCCGGGATGAGAGCCCTCCTCCAGCTCCACATTTCTGTAATTTGCTGCCATCTTGCCCAACTCTATCTTCATAAATACAAGGAGAAGCCTCCTCAAGAGCCATATGGTGAACTGCAGGACATCGTGGCAGGGCTACGGAGGACAGGAGTCAGCTACAAGAGGATGGGAGAGTCAGCTGGGTTCTTGCCATCGCAGGAAGGGAAGCTGAGGGTCAGGTAGACACCAGCTTCCCTGGCTCAGAGCTCAGAGAATGGCTTCTTGGAAAGTTAACCCCAATCCAGATGAGCCAAGTTGCGCTCCTGGCTATGCCTCCTTTTTTCCTATGCTACTCAATTTACCCAGCTTACCTCCTCTTCTCGGCCAGGCCCTGGCTGTGGATGTGGGCTGGGTGGGCTCACGTGAGGCAGAGATGGATCCATACCCACCCCTGTCCACCAGGACCTGCAGTCTGGTCATGAGTAATGCAGTAGACTGCAAGTGCCAGAGCAGAAGCACAAAGTGGGGGCTTTCAGGACAGAGTGTTCTGACTGGCTGGGGATCAGACATGCTTCATGGGGAGGTGGTGTTTGAAATGTGTGTTGAGTGATGGATAGGATTTTGAGTGGAGAAAAGGGGGACCAAGGCAAGTCTATTTAGTCTATTTACATTTTCTCTCCTGAGTGGGTAGGTAAGTAGGAATATAAGGTAGGTTTTAGTAGGTTTTGTTTCTTCCAGGTATGCAGATACCTACTTTTCACTTTGCAAGACGTGTGTCTGAAACTGTCCCCTTTAAGTCCAGAACCAAACTCATCTGTCAGTGGACTCTGTGAACCAGGACCAGCAGAGGAGGTACCGGAGAGGAGGTGGGTGGGTAGGGCTTCGTGAGGGATCCAGGACTTTAGAGGAAGGATTAACATGAATGAGTTAACATTAATGACGTTATTAATATGACATCTCTGGTACAAGATTATTTGCAACAGGTGCTGTGTTAGTAACCAGATATCATACGATGTAGAAAAACAACAGGTTGTCTGCCCCTGGGAGCCCTCATGCTGATCACACACTATCTCCAACATTTTTTAGTAGAAATTCCAGCTTCTTAACCTGTTAACCACAGCTATTGGCTCTGCTATAGACTGAATGTTTGCAGCAGCTCCCCTACTCTGTGGCAAATTCATACATTAAAACTTGTAACCATGATGACGTGAAAGGCCAGGTTCTCGGAAGAGTCTAGGCTATCCTGGCATGAACTAGATTCGTCCTTGTAGGCAGAAATGGGTGACTGATTTCAGCTGGTAATTCCAATTCTTATATCCTCAGAGGAGATGTTTGGTATGAGAGAGGCCTCTCTAGCCTCAGACGGCCCTCAGAGAAGCCCAGGTCACAGGGGTTGGCATTCTTGGTGGCAAAAAGGAAGATGCTTTCAGCCAGTGCCAGGGTCAGGTGGTGGTTGTTGCGGTCACCGTGGTGTTAGAGCTGCTCACAGGGCTTTGCAGGTGGAAGAGTGCCCATCAAATACAACCCTGTCCACTGACGGCCTCCTGAGCTTCGGAAAAAAGCCTCCACCCTGGGGAGTACCTGGGACAGCAGTGAGCAGCCAGGAAGTTTGCCAACAGGGAGGCCCAGGGACTGTTCTTGTTCATCTAAAATCAGTGGGAAGGATAGGGCTGCTTTATTGGAAAGGCAAGGTGCTGGCTGGCCAGGAGGCAGGATGGTCTCGTCATTTGGTAGGTGAAGGCAAAGTGAAAACATAAATACATCCTGCATCTATTGAGTGCTGCCTCTGAGTCAGGTCCTGGGCTGGGCGCCAAGGCGAGGAGAGGGGAGAAGGAACAACACGAGTCTTAGAAGGTCATGGTCCAGGGGCATCAAGAAGGTAAAGACACATTTAGTCAAATTCCAGGAGCAGTCTGACCAGGGCCATGGAGCTGTGCAAAGCTCCTGAAAGGGCATGAATTCACATCTGGGTTAGAGTGGAGGTGATTTGTGGGACAATGAGAGGTGGAGATGGCTTCTGAGATGGCCTTGTAGCACGTACAGGGATAGATAGACATATTGATAAGGTGCTTGGTCTCTGGGGGGCATTTTATTCCCAGGGACATTATTGGGAGTGGTTAGAAGAGCTCCTGGGGAGGGATCCTTGGCTCACTGTTGGCCTGTAGGCAGTAGTGCCATCTGGGAGCCACTTTCTAGCGAAGTGAATGCTGTTTCCCTTCCACCTCTCCTGGCACTCCAGTCAACAGCAGGAGACATGGTTCTCATCCTGGCATGTTCTGGCATTGAGGGAGGCCATGTCTCCTCTCGGAGGCGTGGTTCCCCACTTCGACCCCAGGGGAGTTGGGATGGTCAAGGGCACCAGGCCAACAGGGCTGTCTCCATCCCTCCACCACTTGAGGGGAGAATCCCTGCAACACTAAGCTCATGGATTCTGCCAGGAGAAAGAGTGCCCCATCCCTTAGGTGTGTTCAGGTGTGCGTGTGGGTGAGTGTGTGGGTGAGTGTGTGTGTGTGTTAGGAAATTCACTGGAATGGCCCCCCCCAACAGTTTAGAATTCAGACTAATACTTGCCCCAGTCAATACCTTCTCCTTCCCACACCTTCCACCCCCAACCTAACCATACACGCCAGCTTGCCCACAGTACACAATGTGCTGGTGCCCAGGCTTTCAGGGAACTGGCCGGCCGCCAGGCTCATCTGGGCTCGCCCCACGAACAGAACTGCCAGCTGTCCTCCTTCATTAGTGAGCTCCTGCATCCCAAGGTGGAGCGTGAGTCTCATGGAGGAATGATTAACGTGCAGTCCTGAAATGCAAATAGACTAAGACACCCCCACCCCCTCCCCCAAGCAAAACTGTCTCAGAAATTAACCAGAAGATCAATGTACTGCTGGTTGCAGGGGCTCACACGTTTTCTCACTGGCCCATCCCAAGTCTGGACTGTTCTCTTAAAGGAAGTTCTTCCTTGGATGAATCAGGCAATCTCCTTGTGACTTTGACCTCTGGTCCCAGGTGTGTCTTCTGTCATGACTGAAGCCCTGCCCCCTCATTCAGTGTCCCAACTCCTGCTCTTCTGGGTTCTTCTTTGCTGTTTCTTAGAACCTGTTTCTTGGAGGCACTGGATTCCTGGCCAGGTGCTCTCTGAAGGGTGTTTCTTGGCTGTGTTGCACTGTCTGTTTCTGCAAACTTTGAATTGTCTAGCACTGACCTCCCCAGGTCAAGAGGACATCCAATCTAGGCTGGGTACTGTAGGGCGGACAAAGAATGGGTCACACAAGGACCCAGTGTTCCAACGGCTCACTGTCCAAGAAAGTAGCTCTCATCCACCGTTCCAGACAAATAATGCCTGAAAAGAGGCACGGAGAGAGCTCTAGAGATTTTAGGCAGGAATCCAGAGTCACATCCGGCCTGGTGATGATCGTGCCCCTCGTCCTCCCAGCAGTTATCATAGGCACCATGTCAGCCACCATGTGTGTCAGCATGAAAGGTAAGGACGAGGCTTTTCTATTTGACACCTATTTTTTTTTTCTTTTTCAAAAGTAGGGTGGGGTGCAGGGAAATGGGAATGAGAATTAGGAATGACATCTGGGAGGTGGTGGCTTTGAATTGGGTTAAGAATGATGTAGAGGACTTGGTCAGGTAAAGATGGCAGTGATCCAGAGAACAGCAGCAGGAAGAAGAAAAAGCCAGGGCAGGTACTTGAAACTGTGAAGATGCCATTTTGGCAGATGTGAAGGGTACGGTGAGGGTTGATACTGAAAGATATTAATAAATGGGACCCTGTCTCAAGAGGCCGGAACTCTGAATTAGACATTTTAGACCTGGGAACTGCATATCCTTGATTTGTCTCTCCAGATCCAGTCTCCACTCCACTGTGGTAGATTAATTACAGAAGCAATCATCAGTTATTCCCCTCCCTGGATCCATGCCCCCTTGCCATGTACCTGTCACTGTTTCCCCCTCTGATTCTGAGCTCAGCCATGTGACTGGCTTGCCCAATGGGATGTTAGAGTTGAGCACAGAGGCTTGAAAAGTGGTTGCTCCTTGGGGTTCTTCCTCTCCTGCTACTCTTGGACTCCTACCTCCATGAGGATGGGCAGGCAGGAAGACATGGGGTCCCCCTGGAGAAGCACTGACCGCAGAAGCAGCAGGGATCAGCAGAACTGCCCAGCCGAGTGCAGGCCAAACTGCACCCAGTGGGATCATGAGCTAAATAAACAGGCTTTATAAATATGTATATATTTATATTATTATTTATATTATATATATTATAATATATATATTTATAAAGCCTGTTTATTTAGCTCATGATTCATATATATATACACACATATCATGTATATATAATTTTTTTAAATCTTCATTTTTGGTAATTTTTTAATAAGTACCAAAGTGGTCATTTTCAGAAAAAGCAAAACATCTTTGGCCTTCATGATATATTTTGTATGGTTTTGTATTGTTTTTCAATTTGATTGTTAGAACTAGGGCACTAGATATCACTTTTTCAGTGCCTGAGGTCTTATAGGGTTTTAATCTGGCTCAGAATTCTCCACTTGTATATCTCCTGGGCACCTTAAAATAAACATATCACAAATAGAAAAAGCTAAAAAAAAAAAAATAAACGATGGTTGTTTTCAGCTTCTAAGTGCTGAGGGTGATTTGTTATACAGCAAAAGCCGGCTGCTGCAGTAACAAACCCAGCTCGAGGGATCCAGACTGAGAGGTCCTGGGGTGCAGGTGAGCATGTTTCGCTCATGGAAGGAATGTAAGTCATTGTGGCAGGGGCGTAGACCACAGCAGGTTGCAAAAAAAATAGCTACTCTTTCTTCCCCTCCCCTCAGGAGGTGGAATCTATTTTTCTGTTCCTTGAATCAGGAGGGCTGTGTAACTCGTTTGGGCCAAACATGCAGAGGCACTTTTGCAGCCTGAGCAGAGGGCTGCCAAGGGCTTGCACGCCAGGGTTTGCCCACTAGCTCCTCTTTGGCCCTTTGTCTCTTTGTACATGAGCTCAGGCTAGCAACCTGGAGGGTGAGAAATCCAGGCTGACTAAGGGTCCCTGGCTCTTCCTGACTGCCTCAGACAAGATCATGGTAAACTGCTCGATCATGATCAAGCCACCAACTGAAAGCAGACGCATGCGTGAGTCCGGGTGAGATCAGCCAATCCTGGCACAGATCAGACCAGAAGAACCACCTAACTGAGCCCAGCTTAAATTTCAAATTACTACCCAACAGAATCAAGGGCTAAATTAGTGGTTATTACCTTAAGGCACTAATTTTGGAGTGGTCTGTAGAAGTTCCCTGAACTGTCCCTCCTGCTCTAGGCCAGGAGGCTGACATATCAGTGCTGTATCAATGAGTTCCCAGACTCCTTACCTTCCAGCAGCAAGAGGAGGTTGAGGCAGGAGTATTTATCCCCTAGGTTCTCACCCTGCTGGGCTATCCGGTTTGTCTGCTACCTCTATCCATGGCCTTGCCCTACAGCCATGGCTCGCTTTCAGGCTTCTGGCAATTGCTCCTTCCCATGACCTTCAAGCCGGGGTGGTAACTCCCCCCTGATGCTGCCAACCCTGGGGTCCTTCAACCTTCCTTAGCCCTGCCCATACCTTCGTCTCTGCCCCATTACCCCATTTAAGAGTCTGCCTGTTTCCTGAAAGGACCCTGATGGACACACCTCTTCTGCGCACACGTAGGATCTGCTGAATGTTTTGGTAAACAGACACTTCTAGTTTGGGAAGAGTGGGATGGAACTCTTGCTGTAAGGGTCCCACAAGTGCTGCTTTGGGCTTGGACATTTGGAAAGTCATGCTGGTGAAGGAGGCTGCCAGGAAGCAACTTTCCCAGGCTGGCCCTCGGGAGCCATCTGGAGCACTGCTTTCTATAGGGAATAGTCATCACCCCCTTTCCTGCCAACTCCCCAAGTTAAAGAATGAAAAATGAGCCCTTTCAGTGTCCCCTGGTACCTTTCCTCCTCTCAAGAGAATTTTTTTCGAGTATTTTCATCAAGCATTAGGCCACTTGTTAAGCAAATCTGACAGTCGGTTTCCCAAGGATCTTGGTTAGTGGGAGCACAGCTTTGAGCCATTTTTTCCTAACAATCACCCATGCAGTCAAGACCCTCCAGTGAGATGCCACTCCTACCAGCTTTGGGCTCTGTGCAAGGCCTTAATAGTAATCATTGTTGATGATGATAAATGGCAGAGCAAACAGAATCTACACCTGCCACCAGCATTGCCATGGCCTCCAACGGAGAAGCATTCGGACCTCAGTTGTCAGGTTCATATAGGAAGCGCTGTAATGTAAGTCAGAGCATGATGGCCATGGCGTTAGCAGAGGTAATATTTGTTTCTCATCAGGAAGGGTGGAGCTTGAGAGGATATTTATCTACTCAGCAGCGAAAAGTTTTATTTTAGATACTCCAGGGAAAAACAAACCACAGCGCAAGCTAGCTTGCAAGTCTTACCACCATTTTTCTCTAGCAGCCCAGACACAGGAGCCGAGCTGCCCCTTCCCTCCGGGGGTGCTGCCCCTCCTGTCTCAGGGGCTCAGCAGTAATTGCTTGGGGACAGAAGGCTCCACACCGGAGGCTATCACATCTGCAAGGCACATAGTGGGGACTTTGGGAGACTGAGGTTTGATTTTTCATGAAGAGACAATGATGACAGAATCCAGATAAGGAAGAAAGGGACTTGGTAACATTTGAGAGGATAGTGAGGGATTCATGCCTGCTCTCATCTCTTAGACAGAATACTTGTTTACTGAGTGGGATTGTCCTGTGTATCATAGAATGATTAGCATCCCTAACCCCTGCCCTATAACTGCCAACAATACCTTTCCAGTCATCGTGATAATCAAAAATGTCCCCTCCCATTCCAACAATTCCTAGGGTGGGGTGAAGGGGCAATACAGCCTCCAGTTGAGAAATACCATAAGAGAGTTAGGGAAGAGAGAACTTTGCGGGCAACTTCCAAAAGCCCAAGGCATATCCACGTGGGACACCCTTCCCACTCACCAGAACGCTCCCTCTTCTCTTTGACTCTGTGCGCACATGACGTAGAAACAACACCTTCCCCTCAGACCAGAGAAGGCAGAGTGCTGGGGCAGGTGAGGCAGGGTTTGCAACAGCAGGTGAGCCTTCAGTCTTCCCTGATCAGTAGGGACCATAAGCATAATCAGCCATGGATGATGAGGACCAACTCTCTGAAAGCTGAAGGCCTGACTGGAGTGAAAATCAGGTCCATCTCCTCAAGTTCTCCTATCTCAGAAGATGTGCTCTGTGGGCAGAGGCAAGGAACTGACGATTGGGTTAAGCCCAATTAGCTCAGGCTTATCCCTGCTGTTCTCTACTAGGAAGGAACTTTCCCCACGTCTCTCATGGCTGGCTCTTCCTTTTAATTCAAGTCTTTTCTGAACTAGATTACCCTCCCTTACCCTAGTACTCTCTATTCCTTATCCTAATTACTTTCTTCAAAGCACTTGTCAGTATCTTATGTCAGATTATTTACTCGCTGACTGTATGAGCTTTTAAGGATGTAGGTTCTTTGGAGCAGTAACGTAGTCTCCTATAGCAGTAGCTATATCTCTAGTGCCTGTTACATAAATACTTGTTGACTAAACTAGAAGATTGCTTAGATGTTGTGCTAAGTCATTTGCATTCATTGTCTCATGTAAACCTCAGAGGTTCTCTCATTTCCATGATCTTCAGAAACCAAGTCTTGGTAAGGTTGAATAACCTGCTTGGAGCAAACCGATGGTCAGATCTTGCAGGCTGGGCTGTGTTTGTTGTGATGAATTCTTCCCCGGAGAACCTGAAATCAAATACTTCTCATCACTAAGAGGATAATGTCCTTCCAAGCTCCACCCATCTAGATGAGAAGTACATAGTAACACTACTATACAGTCATATAGCTACTTATTATGTGGTACAGTAAGGGTTTGATTGATTCCAGTGTCCACAGTCTTATAGGTACATAAATAGATACAAATTGCCATACTTTAGGGGAGCAAATGCTAAGTGCCCCAAGAGAGGTGAGGCTGCATGTAGGACCATGGGATTTTAGTCTTGCAGGCCTTCCCAGTCAAAAGTGGGAATGGATCAGAAGAGAGGGTTACACTAGCTGAGTCTGAAGGATGGGGAGTATCTAGATGTGTGGAAATGGAGGAGGGGAGGGAGATGTCAGCTCGGATGGAAGGGGCACATTCCTTTCCCCAGGGATTTGGTGGCTCTGGAGTAAAGGTCCATACCAGGGGTGGTGGGAAATGGCCCTGGGGCAGGAAGCTGGCAGCCAGTGCATGGAGGGCAGTGAACACCAGAGTGAGATTTCAGACCTCATCTTGGGCAATGGGAGGGTCTTGAGGGACAGTGCGGGTGGGCAAGACAACAGGACCCACTCCCACCAAAGGCCAACGGCACCTCCTTTCAGCAGGAAATCTCCAAAGTGAGGCCCCGGGAGAGAGGGGCACTGCCAGAACGTGTGGGAGGGAGTCCCTGAAAGGAATGCATGCCTGGGAGAGTCAGGGGCTGTTTCTTGGGCATCTATGTCCCTGTTTCACACCACTTCCCTTGTAGTAGACAGCAGCTTCAGGCAGGAGCTGGAGAGCTTTTCTGGGCATGCTTCCTGCACTGCCGCAGGCTGGCTTGCATCCACCACGGCCTCCCTCCCTTGTCTACTTGGTGACCTGGTGACCACCTGCCGCTCTAGGGCTCCTCATCCTGCAGCCTCCCCTCCCAGCTCCGTGCTTCAGCCTGTGGGTAGGTCCCTGAGAGCCCAGCACTGTTTGCCCACCCCTCCCCCAGTGGCTCTGGCACTCCTGGAGGGCATTTCACACACACACATACATACCCTGTGCCCAGCTCAGCATCTGGTCCTAAGAGGGTCTGGAGGTATCAGTTGAATGAATGAAATTCTTCCCTCTGGAATGCCTTTAAAGTTGCTTTTCTTTCTGTAACCAGGGACAGTGGCTGGAACGGTTGGAATGTGGCCTTCGTTTTCCCTTGGTTTTATTCCTCTGAGTGCTGGCCAGACTCCCTTGTCATTTCTCATCCCAGGGACTGCTCATTTAAAATTCCTTCTGGGATATAATGCTTTCAGGGCTGATGCACTCCCATCTTTCCTCTCCATCCTGACTGATCCCCTGTCCCCTCCTCACCAGAACATTCCAGGACCATCAGGCACCAGTGAGCCAATGATGACTATTCTGATCACCCTCCCAGTAGTCATTTGGCTGAATATGAGACACATGGCAGTTCTTTTATTCCCTGAAGCCCAACTAAACGAGAAACGTTTTCACCTCCGCATCTTCCTCCTCACAGAAGCTAAAGATCTCAAAACATCACAGTGCCAGGCCAGATTTCCTTGACCTACTATCTCCCACACATCTCACTGAGATGGGGGCTTTTGAATTATTCAACTAATATATTACAAGGGGAGGGAGTCAGCACTGAGGGGTCTTCACTGAACAGCCTTTTCAACCGAGAAGCTCAATCTGGGAGCACTTAAGCCATCCACAGGGCTTCCCCAGTGCTCCGCGGTAAAGAATCTGCCTGCAATGCGGGAGACTCAGGTTCAATCCCTAGGTTGGGAAGATCCCCCTGGAGAAGGGAATGGCTACCCACTCCAGTATTCTTGACTGGTGAATCCCATGGAGAGAGGAGCCTGGAGGGCTACAGTCCATAGGGTCGCAAAGAACTGGACACAACTGAATTGATTTAGCACACATGCACACGGTCCATCTAAAAACCCTTGAATTTTAAGTCCATTATTTAGCATGTTCTTACACGCACATAGGCACATTCAAATCCCCATTGGCTGTCCCTCCATTGGCTGGGAGTGAGGTGACATCACTGCTGGTGAGGCTGAGCCATTTGGCTGTGAGGGTTCCAGGTGTCCCCTTTGGGTCTTACTAAGGGTTCCATCCTAGGCTGGGTGCTGGGAAGATAGAGAGAGACTGAGGGAACCACACAACTCAGATGTGTCCTTGTTCCCTGAGGGCCCTAGCCACTGACATCCACTCTGTCACAGACTTACTTGGGTCCTCCAGAGTGAGATTTGGGGTTACCTGCCTCAGGTTCTTAGCCGGAGCCCCTTTGGGGAGCCCAGGAGATGGGGACAAGACATATGTGTGGATATTCATCCACCATACTATGATTCAAAACTGTTCACTCCTCATAGAGCTCCCTCCCAGGATCTACTAGCCCTGGAAAATCCTTTCCTGCAGAACACCCCAGACAACTCATCCATATCACATATTAACAATATATATGGAATCTAGAAAAGTGGTACTGAGGGACCTATTTGCAGAGAAGAAAAGAAGATGCAGACATAGAGAATGGACTGTGGAGGCAGCAGGGGAAGGAGAGGGTGGGATGAATTGAGAAACCAGCACTGTCATGTGTAAATAAGTAGCAAGTGGGAAGCTGCTATATAACACAGAGAGCCCCTCCTGTGCTCCGGGATGACTCAGATGGATGGGATGGGGGAGGGGTGGGAGGGAGGCTCAAGAGGGAAGGGATATATATATATATAATATAAAATTATAACTGATCCATGTAGCTGTACAGCAGAAACCAACATTGTAAAGCAATTTTCCTCCAATTAAAAAATAATTTAAAAAAAAAAAGAAAGAAATCCTGTATTTGCTCCTGCCACACAGAACAAGCAGAAATTTCCTAATATTCCCCAGGCCTTCTACCTCCAGGCCTCTGCTCTGAGTCTGCTCTTTTCTCTGCCAGTTGTTGCTCTACTGGTAATTTATTAACATAGCAGTACTACCACAAACTTAGTGGCTTCACACATTTATTATCTCATCATTTCTGAGGTTCAGTGGGAGAAGGATCCACTTTCCAGCTTACTTGGATGGTTGCTGGTAGGACTCAGGTCCTTGTGGGTGGTTGGAACAAGAGCCTCAGTTTCCTGTTGGCCAAAGGCTTTTCCCATTCCTAGTTGGTTGTTGGCCCGAACCTGCCCTCAGCTCCTTGCCGCATAGGCTTCCCCTAAAGGGCTGCTTACTTCTCCCTAACCAGGAATCTTCTAGTAAGATGAGCAAGGTGGTCTTACAATCTTATCATCATGGAAATGACCTCTGTCCCCTTGGCGTAGTCTGCTGGTGAGCAGCGGGTCCCAAGTCCCACCCACACTCATGGCAAGGTGATTGCATGGGCGTGAACATCAGGAGGAGGGTATCATGGGGCCACGTCAGCATCTGTCTGTCATATGTGCCCGTCTCCCAGACTCCCAGGCCACCCCATGGATCTGAGCCAAAGGAGGATTTCATGAAAGCTTCCTTTAGCCATCCCAACCAGAACTCTAACTTTTCTGAGCTCCAACATGGCTTTGCTTAAATTGTTCTTTAGTATTTCATTCATTCATTCACTCATTCAGGCATTTAACAAATCCATTTGAGCATTGTTAAATGCCCAACCCTAGAGGTAGTTTGGTATAATGGTTAAGGCCACAAGTTCTTGAATTAGAGACTCTTGGTCCAAATTCTTCCCGCTGGGCCTCAGTATGCTCTCTTGGAAATAATATTGCGTGTGTGTATGTGTGTGTGTGTGTGTGTGTGTGTGTGTGTGTGTGTGTGCATGCACTCTCAGTAGTGTCCGACGCTTTGTGACCCCATAGATTGTAGCCTGCCAGGCTCCTCTGCCATGGAATCTCTGCAAGAATACTGGAGCAGGTTGCCATTTCCTTCTCCAGGAGATCTTCCCAACCAAGGGATTGAACCTGAGTCTCTTTCACCTCCTGCATTGGCAGGTAGACTCTTTACACTGCACCACCTGGATTTTACTTGTGAATACTGACTGATGATAAAGTTTTGAGTAAAGTTTAAATGAAATCACCATGTGAGAAGTTTAATATTAGTCTGGGCTCATAGTAAGGAACGAGAAATGATTAAATCTGGTGCTTTAGTGATTCCACAGGATGTTGTCCTGCCTCACCAGAGTCCACACAGCCTGACTTTGTCATGAGTGTTTCTGTGTTTGCCTTCCCTCCCAGCGGGCTGTCTGTGACTTCCCTGAGGACAGGTCCCAGCCTTAGTGCTCTTGGTCACCTCACTGGCACTTAGCACAGGGTCTGGAACGTTCGAGGCTTCAGTGACTGGCTGTGGGTGTAGATGGTCCCTAACCAATGCCCATCGGCAGCATAGCATTATCAGCACAGCCAATCTGAGTCAGTCCTCACTTCCCCACAGTGCACCTGCAACTCCATTCTGCCATCTTCCCCTTTTGACATGTATGGTGGGTTCAGATGCAAAATCATGAAACTGATGAGAAATTACAGTAGTTGGAGTGTTCAGCCTCCCTCCTCCTCTGCCTGCTGTTTGGCAAATGCAGGTGGCTGGCATGCCCCATAGATCAAGGTCTCAGCAGGAGAACAGGGAGCAGGGTCTGGGAGTTCGTGGGCTGAGGGCCACGGGCAGTGGCCAGGAGGCTAGTAGAGCCAAGCCTCTGAAACCACGCGATGGACGTCAGCCATTCATGTTTTGCTTGCCCAGAATCTAGCCTCTCCTTTCCCATTTTGGAAGCATCCTCATTCTGTGGATCTTGGGTCAGGGGGTGGAGGGTGGGAGGCCAGGACTCTGTCTCACACAGAGATGTCAAAGGCCTGAGTATGCCCTTTCCACAGCCTGGCCTTCAGGGCTGCACACTACACAGACTTCAGCTTCTGGCTGCTGGTTTGGCTTAGTTGAGGATTACCCTGGTTATATCAGATTATCTCAGGAGTCCCACACAGATAACAGCAACCCACCAAGCACATCTCTACCCCATTTCAGCCTCCGAAATGTCTGTCCCTCCTGGGGCCGTGGAGGACCTGGTTCAGAGGAGAACTGAAGAGGGCATGTCCCCTGCAGCCCACATCTCCTCAGATCATACTTTGCTTCTCAGATGCCTCTTATTTATACATTGTGTGTGTGTGTGTGTGTGTGCGTGTGTGTGTGTGTGTGTGTTTTGCAGGGAAGTTGAGAGAGAGACTAAAACTGCAATTAGCTGCCTGCATTTACTGTCTGGGCCCACACCCAGCTCATCAGAACTGTGCTCACAGCATTCCCATGCCAAATGTGTCACCAGAGCCTAATTGTAGCCTCCGAGACAGAGAGTGGGAGAGAAAAACTAGGTCATAAGAAAGTCAGGGGAGAAAAGCAGCTTTCGAAAAAGAAGCGGCTACTTAAAAATTAGGATTCTCAAGCTGGAAAGAAGCCTGGAAATAGAATCAAAGAGTTGGCAGTCACCTCAGGAGCTGTCTGCTCAGGAATCCCTGCTACGGCAGCCTGTGGACTTCACCCACCCTATGACTCCCCCTCCTTCCTAGTTGATAGCACCCCAATTTTGTCCAGATACTGAGTGCCCGTGTATTTCATGGACGCTCCCCTGGCACACTGATCAGTTTAAGCTAATTAAGCTAATTCTTTTTGCCAAGGACTGGAGGAGGCACACAATGTGACCCCACCCCCACCGATAAGGTGTAAAGGGAAGCCGGTGAGGGCTTCTGGGAACATTTTCTCCATTCCAAAAAGAAACTCAGTACTGACTCCTTCCCTTATTTGGGTGTATTTGTATGAGAAAGTGTTACACCCAACTGTGCTGCCATCTTAGACCTTGAGGGGAAACCCAAGAGAAGCCCAGAGACGCTGCCCCAGGTGCCTGACTCCCTTGATAGGCTGTGTCGTCTACCCTACTATGTTAGATAACAGAACCTCTTACCAGGCTAGATGGCAAATTCTTTATTGTTCAAATGACCTTTAATCTGTGATTCTGTTAGTTGCAAGCTTAAGCCTCCTAACTGACAGGCTAGCCCACGCTCCCTTCACAGGCCTCTACTAGAGCACCTCCAGGAACGGAGCCCTCACTACCTTCCTACCTCAAGCAGAGACTATTATTAGAAAGTCTTCTCTGATACCAAATTGAAATTGGATCCTGGCAACTAACCCCATGATGGAGACTGATTTCTGCCTTCTGGAATCAGAAGCAGTAAGTCATCGGCCTCTTTCCCAAGACTTCTCGGTAGCCTTAGCAGGCAGCTTCCACGTCCATCTGCACCTCGGCTTTTGCAGTCTTTTCAGGTCACCAAGAGCCTCTACATCCAAGGCTGCTTCAAATACTAAGTCCATCATCCTATAGGTGAAAAAACTGAGACTGAGAGAGGGGACAGGCCCTGCTCAAAGCCACCCAGCCATCCAGAGGCAGAGCCTCTTAATAATGGTAGGCAGATGGTGATAACACCATGGAAATAGTACTGGCAATGAATTATTGATCCTTTTTAGCTGGGGAGAGATCAAGCAGCTTCATGAAGGGAGAGAGCATTTGAGCCTGATCTTAAGTAGTACTTTTTTAAAAAAAGAAAAGAAAGAGAGAGGAGAAGCCATAAGTAAATCTAAGAACGGCCTCTGCAGCAGTGTCAGCATTCCCTATCTGAGTGATCTTCTGGCCTAGAGCTGGGCACCCTGTGAGATAGCATATCCTTCCTAATTCTTAGAAAGTTGTTTCTTAAGCTGTACTGAGGTCTGCTTCTGTATCTCTCATCCTTTGGTCCTAATTCTGCCTTCCAGGCCCCTAGAGAACAGGACAACTGCCTCATCCCCACGTTAAACCTTTGTTGTGGGGCTGGTCCTAAACTCCATTTCTCCAGGCTGAGTACCCCAGTTCTTCTGGTCATTTTCCAAAGGACATTGCTTCACTGTCCTGGTCATTGACTTTGGGACAGGACCCAACTTGTTAATGTCCCTTCAAGTTGGTTGCCTAGAACTGAGCAAGACCAGGATGGTCTTCCTAGTGAGAATGGGAACCATCAATACCCATACAGATGATCGTCTGTGTTATTCATTCTGCTATCTTCATCGGCACAACGTTATGCATCATTTTAGAAAACTCTCCATTAACTATTCTAGAAAACTCTTTCTCAAGATAAAAGTTGCCAATAACTTTATTGTTCATTCCAAGAATTTCCTGAAAGACTTATCCACCCATTAATAGAAAGCTTCAAATGATTGTTTACACATTTTTGAACCCCTTGCCTCAAAATCCTTGCTTTGCTGTGACCACCAGTCCTAAATTATTATGTCATGAGCCTTACTCAATCCTAATTCAGCACTGCCTTGCACTCCCACCCCCACCCAGTTCAAAGACTCGCTCAACTTAAACCATATTTCGAAATCCCAGTAAGTATCTTGACCTTGTCCAGCTTCCTCCTGGACCCTCCTGAGACTCTGTTGAACCAGAACTCTTCCCTACTGCAGTAAGAATAACCTCAGTGTTTTCTTGTTAGCACATTGCTTTTGGTGTTTCTACAGCAGCAAGAAATAGGTAAAGAAGGACCCTCATCTTCCTGATAGACTGAGGGTCATATGGGACCTCCTAGCTCATATGGAACCATCACCTTTCAGTCCTCTGACCTCCCAAGTCCTCTCATCATGGACTGTGAGGACGCTTCCCCACGATTCCCAAAGGGCTTCCAGGGCCATCCCTCTCCAGCTTTTCCCATCTTCTTGCAACTCAGGTTTCCCCCTCCCCCATCCCGTGGAACTTGAGAAAGGAGCCACTGAATTGCCTGACCTGCTCCACCATCACCCAAAACCCTGCCTCCCCAAGCTCTTTTCACTCAGTTGGTTTCTCTCTCTCCTAATATACAGATAAAGGACTACAGAATTATCAGTAGACATGTAGATAGGAAAAGAGTGTTTTCGGTCCCAGGGGCTTCTTTTACCATGTTCCCTTAGTATTTTTTCACTCAGTTCTGAGCTTTAACAAGCCCAACCCCCAGAATGGTCACACTAAGTTTTTTAGCACAATGTTAATTTGCCTTTTTCTTCTTGAAGAAATTTCAGGCCACACTCTCTGCAGCAGTCCATTTTCCATTGGATTATCTGTGGAATAATTGCTTTTTAAAATGACAGTGTTTGGGAAATGGATTCCAAAGGCCCCTGCCTGATGCATGACCTTGAGCTGGGTGGCCTTGGGCAAGTGCCTCCCCTTTATCAAGCCTGTTGCCTCCTCTGTCAAGGAGGGGGCTGGGCTAGATGATCTCCAAGGGCCCTAGAGCCCCTTGAAATCCTGCTGTTGTAATTCCATGCCTGAAGAGAAGGCATTTGGAGGAAAACATGTTTTTTGTTTTCAGTTATAAAGACAAACATTCTTGTAAAACAAAGTGTGCAAAACCTAAACTGTCGGTGTTCCTTCTCCCATTAATCCCCCACCCCACCCCCCGAGAGAGTCTTTTGAGGGCAGTATTTGCCAAGGACACTTAATGCATGCTTTTTGAGGAAGTTGACTCCAGTAACTCCCAGTTTACTGGGATAACTAAGGGACTGTTCTGAGAAGAATCTGTTCTTATAGTTTCTCTTTTTCCTGGAGGAAAATTGCAGGATTTTTGTGTTGTTTAAGAGGCTTTGCTGCTAGGGACCTCACCTATGTTTTTGTCAGAAAATAGGACACAGCCATTTGCAGCATGGATGGACCTAGAGATTATTATATTAAGTGCAGTAAGTCAGACAAAGACAGACAAACACCATAAGATATCATCTATATGTGGAATCTAAAAAATCATATAAGGGAATTTATTTACAAAACAGATATAGACTCACAGACATAAAATACAAAAGTAGGTGATGGCACCCCACTCCAGTACTCTTGCCTGGAAAAATCCCATGGACAGAGGAGCCTGGTGGGCTGCAGTCCATGGGGTCACCAAGAGTGGTACGTGACTGAGCGACTTCAATTTCACTTTTCACTTTCATGAATTGGAGAGGGAACTGGCATCCCACTCCAGTGTTCTTGCCTGGAGAATCCCAGGGACAGGGGAGCCTGGTGGGCTGCCGTCTATGGGGTCACACAGAGTCGGACACGACTGAAGTGACTTAGCAGTAGCAGCAGCATGGTTACCAGAGGGGATAGTGGAGTAGTGGGGAGGGGAGGAGATAATAAAGAGTTTGAGATTAACATATACATGCTACTATATATAAAAGAGATAAACAACAAGGATCTACTTATAGTACAGGGATCTATATCTAATGCCTTGTGACAATCTATAATGGAAAAGAATCTGAAAAAGATCCTTTATATGCATGTGTGTGTGCGTGTGTGTGTGTAACTGAATCACTTTGCTGTACAATTGAAGCTAATACAACATTGTAAATTAACTATACTTCAATTTTTTTAATGGTTATTGGCTGGAGGAAGAAAATAGGACACAGAATCTTGGCCTTAATCCAAGACTTGGATTTGCAGGCACCAAGAATCCAGGAGATGGGACTTCCCTGCTGGTCCAGTGACTGGGGCTCCAAGCTCCCAATGCAGGGGGTCTGGGTTCCATCCATGGTCAGTGAACTAGATCCCACGTGCCACAACTAAGATCAAAGGTCGCTCATACCACAATTAAGACCTGAAACAGCCAAATATAGTAGGAATAAATATTTTCTAAAAAGACCCCAGGAGAGTCAGTGATCAGAGTGCTGACTATCCCTCAGCAGCCGTGGCTGGAGAGCCAACCCCAGAAACTAGGGCCTAGGATGGTCATATTTACCTCAGCCTTTGGCTCTTTCCCATAAAACAGGAAACCATCCATGACAGACTTTATTTTCTTGGGCTCCAAAATCACTGCACATGATGGCTGCAGCCATTAAATTAAAAGAAAACTCCTTGGAAGAAAAGCTATGACCAACCTAGACAGTATATTAAAAGCAGAGACATTACTTTGCCATCAAAGGTCCATCTAGCCAAAATTATGGTTTTTCCAGTAGTCATGTATGGATGTGAGAGTTGGACTATAAAGAAAGCTGAGCACCAAAGAATTGATGCTTTTGAACTGTGGTGTTGGAGAAGACTCTTGAGTCCCTTGGATTGCAAGGAGATCCAACCAATCCACTCTAAAGGAAATCAGTCCTGAATATTCATTGGAAGGACTGATGCTAAAGCTGAAACTCCAATACTTTGGCCACCTGATGTGAAGAACTGACTCATTGGAAAAGACCCTGATGCTGGAAAAGATTGAAGGCAGGAGGAAAAGAGGAGAGCAGAGGATGAGATTGTTGGATGGCATCACCGACTCAATGGACAAGAGTTTGAGTAAGCTCCAGCAGTTGGTGATGGACAGGGAAGCCTGGAGTGTTGCAATTCATGGGGTTGCAAAGAGTCGGACACAACTGAATGACTGAACTGAACTGATAAAACAGGAACATTACCTTCCTTGTGTGTTTCCAGATTTAAGCACTGGAGTTGGACTCCGCAGCAGAGAACTGAGGTGATACAAAAGTGCTAGAGGCTAACAGAGATGCATTTTTGTTACCCTCCATCCGTCTGGGAAGCAGCCCATCATGGAGAGAAGGATTGGTGGCACTGATGTTGGGAGCTCTCAGCCACAAGTTTATCTCCTCAGCTCATTCTGATCTCAAAGAAGGTCAGATCTGAGACAGCAGGAGAGATTAGAGCCTAGTGTGGCCCCAGGAGGGGGATCTGGACAAGGCCATGCAGACATGGGTGTGAGATGTGGCTCAGAGGTGAGAAAGGGCAGGTGCTTGGAGAGGTGTACAAGCAAGGGGGCAAACTGGACCGTTTGCAAGGCAAAGGGGGTGGGGAGGAGGGCTAAGCCACAAGACACTGCAGGAGCTTGAATAGTGAAACAGACTGAGAGTCAGTTGGCTGAACTTGGCCCATGACAGAGAGCAAGCCACACCACACACCAGTCCTGGACCTCACTCCCCTAGGGACCCAGGCAAGCTAGGGACATCGGCGAGCTCATTGTGGTTTCAGAAGCAGAAGGCAAAAAACCCAGGACATTAAGATACTTGCCATGACACTGTTCACTCATTCAGACATCCATTCCCTCAACAAATGTGTACTGAGCCTTTTCTATGTACCAGGCACTGTATAAGGAGACATCCTGGTAAGTAAGAGAGATATGGCTCCTGTTCTTATGAGGGCTTCAGTTCAATGAAGAAGGCAGACGCTGAATTAATTTTGAGGTGAATGGTCAGGCAGAAGGGTCAGAGTAGAGGGGGTGGAGTTTGGGTGTGGACAAGTTTAGAGAGTGACCAGCATTGCAAGCTAGAGGGCAGAGGGAGCAGGTGCTTGCAAAGAACAAGACAATGTGGAGTGGAGTTGAGTCAAGTTGTTGGCATGATCCTGAGGTGACATGATGGTCCCGGTGTGGGGCTGTGGCTTCTAGGAGAGTCTTGCAGGTGCACTTAGCCGGGTCGGTACTGGACTTGACGTGTGGGGAATGGATAAGGTGAGTCATGAATGACCCTGGGTTTATGGCGTGGGGGACTGAGCGAGGCTTGGGTAGGAGTGAGAAGCAGGGGAGATAACCTCACACAGTCTCTTCATCTCCAGGTCACACAGTCACGTGGCTTCTGATTCAGCAATGGAGATCCGAGGCTGTTTGGGATGAAAGTGGTTCTTCTCTACAGAGCTATAATACCAGGAAGAGGCTGGCAATCTCTTTACTCTTCTTGAGGATCAATTCCTTCTCAATGTTTCCTTCTCAACAATGAGCTGAGATGACCCAAGTTAGGAATTGGAATTTGGGAGGGGAGACTCAGGAGCACATTCTTAAAAAGAAGACGAATGAAGTGGATGGGAAGTCAGTGTCACCCCAGGAGTGACAGGAAGTGGGACAGTGCAAAGCATCTCCACACCCTGTGGACAAATCTATCCCCTCTATGATTTCACCTGGCAGTGGATATTCCATGGGTTTAGTTTCCTAGTCTGTTGAAAGGAGGCACGTACCTCACAGAATTGCAGAGAGAAGTAAATTAGACAAAGCATGCTAGACCCCCACACGCTGCCCTGAAGTGCAGCAGGTTCTTGGTAAATGTTAGCTTCTGTCCTACCCCCTTGGCCTCAACCAGCCCCTGCAGACTGGAGGATAGATATTATGTACCGCCCTGGCTTACAATGCACAGTGAGGTAAGTACGTTGAAGTCCTGGACGACCTGCACAGTATTATAAAAACAGAGGTGTAATTACCATCAAGATCATGGTGACTCATGGTAATAATTATACTGAAATGTGACATGGAGGGTCAGTAGACTTGTAAACAGCAGGGACAGCTGGAGTCCCTTTGCAAGAGCTATGGGTAGGAAAGGTATGGCTGGCTGGGAGAGCTGGGGACATGGTCAGGAGGGCTTGAGATTGAATCTTGACTCTGGTCATGATAAGGTCACACTTTTAGCTGTGTGACCTTATGAAACTGCTTGACCTCTCTGGGTCTTATGATATGGATAATGCCATCCAGCTCATAGGGTTGGTCCCAGTTAGCAAGCTAACATGTAGAGCTTCCCGGTACCCACCAGGAAGAAGAACACAATGTCAAGGCCAGGTAAAGGAGCAATTTAACTTCATGGTGCTTTTTGGTTTCTCTTCTGTGAAATATGGATATTAATAGTACCTGCTTCGTAGGGTTTGATGACTAAAGCATATGATGTGAGGAAAATACATACAATGCCTGATCTAGTCAATCTTAATTATTACCAAATTAAGTGTTCTGGACAGATGTCTCTACCCCCACTCCAGGCCTTCTGGGACTTTACCTTTGGTTCTTGGCTCTGGGCAGAAGGCTTCTGTAGAGAAGGAAGGTCCTGGATTCCAGAGAGAGTTTTGTACCATCTCATGGTCCCTGTAGGGAGCAGTCTAGAAGTCATTTGGGAAGGATGGTGGATTCAGAATCTTTTGATAACCTTAGCAGAATCTGTGATGCTTTTACAATTTTAAGATCTACCCTTCTCCTCTATGGAATAGAGATAGCTCCTGTATTAGTCAGGGTTTTCCAGAGAATCAGAATTAATAGTATATATATATATATACACACACACATATTTGGACTTCCCCAGTGGCTCAGTGGTAAAGAATCCGCCTGCCAAGCAGGAGACCCAAATTCGATCCCTGGGTCAGGAAGATCCCCTGGAGAATGAAATGGCAACCCACTCCAGTATTCTTGCCTGGGAAATCCCATGGACCGGTGAGGCTAGTGGGCTATAGCCCATAGGGTCGCAAAGGGTCAGACACAATTTAGTGATTAAACCACCGCCACCATATACATATTCATTTATTTATTTACTTTAAGGAATCCCCACTTCCTGATTTTACAGGCTTAGTAAATCTGCAGGTACCTGCAGTTTGAGTCCAAAGGCATTCCACTGGTATAATTCCTTTTGCTCAGAGGAGGTCAGTCTTTGTTTTACTCAGGCCTTCAACTAACTGGATGAGACCCACCCATATTATAGAGGGCCATGTGCTTTACTCAAAGTCCACCGATTTAAATGTTCATCTCATCCAAAAACACCTTCACAGGAAACATCCAGAATACTGTCTGACTGAAGATCTGGGCACCATGGCCCAGCCAAGTTGACAGACACATAAAATTAACCACTGCAGCTCTTTTCTTCCACATTTTATCTTTCGTAAATTTTCTGGGTTCAAACTAAGGCTTTAGAAGAAGCAGGAACATCCTTAACTTCCCACAGGCCCAGAACAGACCCTAGGACCCTGTAAGGTTCACCCACTTCCCTTGAGATGACTTAGTATCAGCCTGCTGCTGCTGCTGCTGCTAAGTCGCTTCAGTCGTGTCCGACTCTGTGCAAACCCATAGATGGCAGCCCACCAGGCTCTCCTGTCCCTGGGATTCTCCTAGAGATCAGCAAAAGTATCTGGTGATGAAGAAGTAGAGCAGAGACAGGGAGTAACTGACTGCAGGTCACAGCAGAGCCAGACCTCTAGTCTATGACTCCCTACCAGCTCCATGTTCTCAGAGTGGGTGTTAATTCCACTCTCCTAACCCTCAAATGCCAAGGAGTGCAGCTCTTTTTTGTCTACAGAGGCCTCTGACTGCTCCCTGCCCTGTCTGAAAGATCAGCTGTTCCTGTAGGGTATCTTCCAGTCTTTTCTTTCCAAAACACTCTTTCCTGCCCGCTCCCCGCACCCCCCCCCCCCACCCCCAACAAATGTATTGCCTTCTGCTGAGCTGGACTGGATTGAGATCAATGACATTACTTTGTACTTAGGAGAAGTTAGTGATTTTCCTTCTTTAGATATCAGGAGGCTTCCTGAAGCTTGTGGTCAGATGAGCTATTTTAAATCCTCTGCAGAAAGTTCCTCAGGCAAATCACAGGATCTTGGAGTAGGAAGGAGTTTCTGGAAAAGTTAAATTTATCCAATTCCTTTATTTGCAGATGAAAGCACAAAAGACCCAGGGTAGGGAAGTAATATGCTACGAACACCAGCATACACAGCTAAACAGAGGTCTTGTAGTATTCTATTCCTTTATCAGAATTTAGTCCCAGGAAGAAGGAGCCTCGTGCTGGCTAGGGCAGAGATGTGGAGAGGAAGGGTCCAGTAGGAAGCTCTCCTATAGTCCAGGTGAGATGTGATAGGGGCTGGGCTCTGCAGTTGCAGGGTAGTGGGGAGGATGAAGGCTAAACATTTCATCCAAAGAGAGTTCTGAAAGAGAACCAATGGGCATAGTGACTGGTTAGATATGAATTAGGAGAAAGATGGGGTTCACAGTTCCTGTCTTGGTTGTTGAATAGAGGCTACCACCCAGGTCTATGGAGCATTTTAGAGGATGGGTCATGAGCTTTGGACAGGTTAGGGGAGGTATGTCCAGAGGAGACTGTTTGGTAGGTAGTGGAACGTATGGGACTGAAACTCAAAACATGGGATTGAGCATGAGATATAGGATCCACCAGCATGTTCAGGAGACTGAACCCATGAGAGGGAGGATCTGACAAGACAGCTCATGGCCAAGCAAAAGTAGAACCAAAGCAACTTCTGGGTCAGAGCTTGTTCCACAAAGCCATCCCAGAGAAAGCCATCCCAGAGGAGGATGGCCAGTGCTCACTGACTCCTCCTTAAAGAGGGCCTCTGTCCCGTTTCTCAGTGACCTCTTCCTTTGACAAACATCCCACAGCCTGTAGATAGAACACCACTCCTCCTTGCCCGAGAAGTAAATGCCCCCCATGTTCTCAGGGACAGCAGGTCTGCTGCTGCTTTCTGTCTTGGTAAATACGAGTTTCTTTGGAACGGGGAGAGCTTGGACGGGGAGGGTATGGGTGCTACTGACTTCTCAGTTTCCCCACCATCCAAGACGCCTGAGGTCACGAAAAGCATCTGCTGAGTTATCTGATGTCTCGTGCTACCAGGCTGGTCCAGAGCCTCACAAAAGGGGTGGAACAGCCCCTGAGAGGTTAAGTGGCTTTCTCAGATGCTGCCCCGAGTGCAGCATTAAGAACCACTGTCAGCCATTTGTCACCTTGAGCTCTTTCCAGCTGCTTGGTAATTCATGTTAAATCCCCAACGAGTATGGGTGCTGCTTCCTGGCAGCTTTCAAAAAATAGAAGTCAAGAGAAAATGAAAGCATTTCTGAGATCTCTTAGATCAGGTGGCTTAAACCCTTTTTTCCTTAAATTTAAAAATAACTCACTCTAGACTTAGCAGAAAATTCATTCAGAAGGCCTTTGGCATAGCAGCATGAGTTGACAACTCTTTTTCTGAATTATAGGTTATTTATTCAGTGTCAGCTATGAACCTGGCAGGTAATGAGCTAAACTAAACTTCCTGGTGTGTATGTGGATGCACACACGCACGCACACAGCTAGAAATCAGGGGGTGATTGTACTCTCACTGCGGGACGGCCCCTACAAAGAGGAGCACTGAGAGTGCTGCTGGTGAGGATCTCTTCCTGCTCTAAATGGGGAAGGAAACTTGGTTGCATCTCCATGTGTAAAGCACAGCGCTAGGAGCTGCCCATGTGTAATGACATCTGTTCTCCATTACAACCCAGGAGGTGTATATCATTTCCTCCCTTTTGCAGATAAGCGAATGGGGACTTTGAAGGTAGTAGTGACCTACCTAAAGCCTTGAACTCACGTCTCCAATTCAAAAATCCAGAGCTCTAGAGAGTAGCAGAAACATATATACTAGCATATGTAAAATAGATCAGTTCAGTTCAGTTCAGTTCAGTTCAGTCGCTCAGTTGTGTCCGACTCTTTTCGACCCCATGAATTGCAGCACCCCAGGCCTCCCTGTCCATCACCAACTCCCAGAGTTCACTCAAACTCACATCCGTCGAGTCGGTGATACCATCCAGCCATCTCATCCTCTGTCATCCCCTTTTCCTCCTGCCCCCAATCCCTCAGAGAATCAGAGTCTTTTCCAATGAGTCAACTCTTCGCATGAGGTGGCCAAAGTACTGGAGTTTCAGCTTTAGCATCATTCCTTCCAAAGAATACCCAGGACTGATCTCTTTTAGAATGGACTGGTTGGATCTCCTTGCAGTCCAAGGGACTCTCAAGAGTCTTCTGCAACACCACAGTTCAATGGGAATTCGCTCTGTGACTTAGGGAACTCAAACTGGGGCTCTGTAACAACCTGGAGGGGTGGGAAACAGAGGGAGCAGGGGTCAAGAAGAGGGGACATATATACACCTGTGGCTAATTCGTGTTGATGTGTGGCAGAAATCAAACCAATATTGTAAAGCAATTATTCTTTAATTAAAAATAAATAAATTAAAAAACAAAATCCAGAGCTCTTTTTAATACTGCATTAGAAGAAACTGATGGTTTCTTGGTAGTTAGTCTCCAAGATGGCCCCAGTGAACCACTCTCAAGTGGTTGGCCCATGCTGAATCCAGGCTGGCCCATGTAACCAAACGAATGTGGCAGAAATGATGCTGCGTGACTTCTGAAGCTGGGTCATAAGACGTCTTCCAGCTTCTTGATCTCTTAGAATGTTTGTTCTGGAAGAAGTCAGCTGCTATGTAAGAAGTCCGACTTCTCTGAGATTTCCATGCTGTGAGGAAGCCCAACCTAAAAACATAAAGAGGCTACATGAGGAGAGAGAGATGCCCAGCTAACTCCCAGCTGTTCAAGCCATCTCAGCTGAGGAAAAAGCATGCAAGCAAAGAAGCTATTTTGAATGTTCTTAGCCAAGTCGTCAGATGACTTTAGTCCCTCAGCTGCCACCTGACTGCCACTGCATGAAGAATCTCAGATAAGATCAAACAGGTGAGACCAGGCAACCTTTAGAATCATGAGAAAGAATTATTTTTGTTTTAAATGATCGCTTTTGAGTTGCACATTGATAACCGAAACAATTGAGCTTCAGGACTATTCCATCTATTATGGTTATTATGACCAATTTTTATTAACCACTTACTATATGTCAGGCACAGCACTAAGCATTCTACGTTTATTATTCCAACTGATTTTCACAAGAACTCTATGAGACAGTGCTTATTATTATTCACTTGACCAGATTTACATATGAGAGAGGTTCAGAGACGTTAAGTAACTAAACCCAAGGTCACACAGCTAGTGGGTAAAAAGGCCAAGATTCAGACTCCAGCAGTCCACCTGTAGATGTCACGCCGTCACATACTGTGCTGCTCTGTGACTAGACGCAGGGGACTCCAGGGGCTGACCCCTAACCAATGGGCTCAGACCTGGGGAGTTTGCCTTGGAAAGCATCCCTTTGCCTAGGAAGCTTGTTCTGGAAGGTTTGGAGCATCTGGGTTCATGCTGAGTCTTCCAGGGACAAGCATCCAGGGCTTTCTGAATTCATTCACACAGAGAAACAAATGGTTCTGACCTTTTCTTTTTAAAATGTTTTTCAAGGGAAGTCGGTGCTGCCAGCAGGGTCTAGATTGATGGCTTTGGATGCTGAGAAGGAGAGCCTACACCCTGAGTTGCTTCACTCGGTACCATGGGTCAGAGCAGCCAGAGACACAGCAGGGCTCGGAAATGTCATGTCGATTACCTATTCAGAACAGTCTCCTTCCCTTTTCTCTCCAGCTTTATCGCTTTTCTCATCTGTGGGATGTTGAGGGCTGCCCTAGATTTCCTGTCCTCAGAGCAAAAGAGATGGGAAGAGTAATACTCCAGCCACATGCGAAGAGAGGGCAAAGATGAAGACAGGAAGTAGAGTGGGGCGGAGGACCACGGCTCTGAGCCGAAGGCGTGTGCATCAACACCATTGGTTCCCCTAGGCTGGGTCCCAGGAAGGCACCAGACCAAAGCCACACAGGCCACGCTCCCCAAAGACACGGCCCTCCGTGGGTAGCTGGGAGACAGAACGCTGGGCCCCAGAGACTGTGGCCCTCATGTGCAGTGGCGGCTCTTATTCCAGGCCGAAGTATTGAAAAGCGCTGATCTTCTGGGTGTGCCGCTTGCTCTCCCTTTCCCCTAGCCAGGCTCCTCCGTGGTCCATGTCCCCACCCCTCCCCCAACCACCTAGCGCTGTCCTCAGAGTGCATCCTGACACAGGCAGAGGGGCGAGGGATGTGGGTCCAGAATGGCACTGGGGCACGAGGAGAGGCACGCGATCTCTTCTACCCTTGGTAAGACATGTTAGGCTGGTGGGGAAGTCCTCCACATTCCAGCCTCCTGAGAGCAAAGCATCCAGCCTGCCCTGCTGCCCCTCCATCCCCATCCAGGCTCTGCCCTGCTCGCCCAGAGCCCTCTGGCTGAGCAGCTTTCATCATGGTGGGGAAGTCTCTTCTCTCCACTCCCGCGGTCATCACATTTCCCAAACATCAGTCCTTTAAGTACATTTTTACCATTTTTTCCATAGCCTTATACCGCTTGCACTTTTATTTACTTACTAGTTTTCTTTAAAGTGGCTTTTCCTTTATATTTAAATTAGTTGATTTTAAAAGTAAAAATATATGATGGAAAACCATTATCACTTACTGTAAATGGAAGATGCCTGTACAAATGAATACAGAAAACCTCAAAAGAATGTCATTAAATTTGAGCTAAATATTGTTGTCTGCCAAGATCTAGGCTTGAGACTTGGCCTGTATTTGTTCAAAGGAATGTTACAATCTGTGAAAAATGCATCAACGGAAACTTTCCTTAATGTAAATTTAAAAAATCAAAGAGAATGAAAAAGGGCAAAATCTTTTTGTTCTGTGATTTAGCGCTATTCAGTGTGGTGCATGGATCTCCCTAAAATCATTTCTCCTCCCACCCATAGCCTGTATTTTATACACTGATAGTTATTGTCCTGCTTAATCCTGCTGTGCCTTTAAAGACCAGCTCAAAGGCCTTTCTTACCACTCTTGCATATATCTTTCTCCTCTTTCTCTAAATAGTAACAGATATCATTTGATAATGAACAGGGAAAATTTATTATGACACTAATTGTAACCTGTCACCTAATTGTTCTATTTTTACACAGTGTCATCCTCCTAGAAGGCAATAACTGTGAACTCTTTTGGGTGTGTGTGTGTGTGTATTTGTATGAAGAGGGAGTAATGGCAATTTCACACAATATCTTTCATGTTGTTAAGCACAAAGGGGATGCTTGATTTATCCTGCTGAGTTAAATATAACTCCCTGCTACTACTAATTGTGATGCTCAAGTTGATGTTTTTACCATCATATCAAATAATATGTATAAAAAATAACAAACGAATTTCCCAGCTCAGCATATTTATTTCACATGATGTACCAAACAACACAGTTCTGGCATAACAAAACTTTGTGAAATCACCTCTGAGTTGTCTGCAGTTGGAATTATAGAAGTTAGAAAGAGACAGCATCGGAGATTTATTAACTAACTGTATCTTTTATCCTTTACCCTCTTCCTTATCCATTCAGCAAAAGTTGATAGAGCACTGACCACATAACAAACACTAGGGGAATAAAAGTGAAGCATAAATTGTGTTTCTGATTCGGAGAAGCTCATCACTTACAAAGAGAGATGACATGAAGACCAATCACTACAAGCCAACACAAATGCAGTATTGCAGGTATCCACCATGGGCCATGGGAACCAGGAGCAAGGTTGTGATTCTGACTAGGAGAGCGGGAAAAGGTAGCACAAAAGAGATGACCTTTGAATTAAGATTCGAAAATGAGACAGACTTGTCAGAGAGAGCGCATTCCAGGCCAACAAGTGAGCAGAAGCAAGGGTCTGATGGCTTGCAACTGGGTGTTTCTGAAGTGGCTGTGACTAGAGGTGGTGAGAGAATGAAGCGCCTGGATAAAGGGGTAAGAGAGAGAAGTAGAATGAGAGGTAGGGGTCAAACTGTAAAGGTCTTTACATGCCTGGCAGTGAGGAGTTATAGGAGGTCTTTAAGTAGGAATGTATTGGGTTGGCCAAAAATTTCGTTTGAATTTTTTGATAGCGTCTTACAGAAAACCCCGAAAGAAATTTTGGCCGACTCATTATAATAGAGATGGCTGCTGCTGCTGCTGCTGCTGCTGCTGCTGCTGCTGCTGCTGCTGCTGCTAAGTCGCTTCAGTCGTGTCCGACTCTGTGCGACCCCATAGACGGCAGCCCGCCAGGCTCCCCCGTCCCTGGGATTCTCCAGGCAAGAATACTGGAGTGGGTTGCCATTTCCTTCTCCAATGCATGCAAGTGAAAAGTGAAAGTGAAGTCGCTCAGTCGTGTCTGACTCTTAGCGACCCCATGGACTGCAGCCCACCAGGCTCCTCCATCCATGGGATTTTCCAGGCAAGAGTACTGGAGTGGGTTGCCATTGCCTTCTCCGAGAGATGGCTAGTTACCCAGTATTCTTACCTAGAGAATCCCATGGACGGAGGAGCCTGGTGGGCTGCAGTCCATGGGGTCGCAAAGAGTCGGACATGACTGAGCGACTTCACTTTCACTTTCAGTTACCCAGTTACAGTGTTTATTCTCATCTTCCTTCTTTTTTACTGAACTCGGTTGTTTAGCTGGGCCTATTCATTTCCAAACCAAAACACCAAATTCCTCAGTTTCCCACAAAGTGGGAGGCAGTCATACGAATAAGTTTTGACAAAGAGACATAAGCAGAGTGTTGTACGGAACTTCTAGGAAAGCTGCTGAAAGGGAGAAGAGTTAGCCAGATGAGGCCCCATTTTCCCTTCTGCATTTTGTCTTCTTTTGGTTTGCAACTTGGACGTGAATAGTTGGAGTTCCAGCAATCCTTTTGGACTACAAAGTCACTTTGATGATGAAAACCCTAACTGAAAATGATGGAGTAGAAAGAGCTGCTAACCCTGTGGGTCACCTTGTCTTTTGGGTCAGAAATAAAGAAATTTTCATGTTGTTAAAATTATTGCTACTTGAGGGTTTTGTAATATTCAGCCAAACCTAATCTTAACAAATACAGGGAGTCATGGTCTCTCTGACTTAAAGACCATGTCTGATGACTCCAGTATCTGGGTATGCTTTGGATCTGTTCATGCATATTTTTTCCTCTTGGTTTTCATCATTTGATCTTACCTCCTGGTATCCCTGGAAATTTTTGATTGAAAAAAAGCCATTGTATAGGACAGGCAGGGAGGGAGGAGATAGATTTGAGGAAAGTGGGCAATTTAGGAAAGTGGAGTGAGCTGAAATCGGTCTCGGATTAGCTGTGGGCATGAGAGAGAGGAAGAATTCAAAAATGGCTTTCAGGTTATGGCCCTCAGATGTCTTGTCCTTAGATGATCTCAAGGAGTCAGCAAGAATTCCTGCTAGTGACTTTGGAGGTGGTCACATCAAGCGCCCTGTGTGCAATGCCCCGTGCCGCCCATTATGTCTGGAGGTGAGCCGTAGGGCAGCAGTGCCTTCCCCAGGCTCGTTCAGTAGCATGACTTTAGTGTGAGTCTGGCTGCTTCCCTTCTTCTGCTCACCCTTCCCATCTGCCTTCTCCCCCCGACCCCCACCTCCTCAGCCTCCTCTCCATCCTTTCACCTCCCTCCCCTTCTCCTTTATGTCTTGCTTCTCAAGCCTTTGGGGGCAATTCTGATACCATTAGAATGAGCTTATTTTCTATTTCTGGAGCCCATTTCTGTGCCTTGCAACTCAGAACTCCGATGGATAAAGATTTGTGCACTCATAATGTTCAATTCGTGTATGACAAAGGGTTTTCTCACCATGGATTAAATTTCTTAATATAACTTAAAAGCACACTTGCTCTGTTTTTCATATATTCTCAAAAATGATGGGGAAAGGCCGGAACATAGAGATGAAGGGTGGAACAGAATGACTATTTCAAGCAGTATTGTATAATAAATATCTATTGCTCAGTCGAAGCCATGAAAATGGTTAATATGTCTCAGACATTATGTAGAGAAAGAAAGACAGCTTATAATTTTTAGTCTATCCCTTTCATCGATCAAGGTGAGATGCTCCATTCTGGGGATGCTGAGCTAATTTTAGGGATTCAGGATATATGACTTCCTCTTAGCGTGCTGCCCAGGTGCTCAAGCAGAGGCCAGCCCAGCACTGGCCCTTCGGCTGGGAAGCAACAGGCTCTCTGCTGGGCCCGGGCAGGACTGGCCTGCCCTGAGTGCCAGCACTCTGCTCCTTCAGGGCCTGGAGGCTGTACAGGGAGTGGACCATTCAGTATCCCTGGGGCAGGTAGTCTAAAGTGGGACCTCAGGGGAAGATGCAGGTTGATTTGTGACAGTCTCAGCCTACCCATAGTGGTGCTATCAGCTAGAAATGCTGGGGGACACTCGCCTGGGCCCAGGCCCTCCTTTTGGAACCAACATTGTGGCTGGACTGGCCTCGGTGGTTCTTATTATGATTGTAAGATGCCATTAGACACGTGCATCAGGAAAATTTGAAGCAGACAAGGGTTATTACTCACAGGTTCTGGAGGGCACTTGGCATGCGCTGGGCCACACAGTGAGGCTGCAAGATAGGAGGAGACGGGGTAGGGAGAGAGAGACAGATAAATAGAAAGAAGAACATGCTGGTCCAGGATTCTTCTTCTATTGGGGCAGAGGTGGGGGTGGGGAGAGTCTAGGGGTTCACAAGGTCACTATTGGTGAATTTAAAACATAAGAACAGGAATTAAAAGCACGGGGAGAAAACTAGGGGAAAAAGTGATCCAATGGTCACTTAACTAAATCAACCAAAGATTTTTCAAACAGAGGAACTCCAAGGGGGGCAGCCTGGCTCTTTATCCATTGAGGATTACACCTCTGCAATGGATGCCTTGGCAATCAAAGAGTAAGTCAAGCACTGGCCTCACAAAAGAGAAAACCATCTGTCAGGGTTCATGCCACACAGGGCATCACTAAGTCAGCGTGGTCCTAGAAGCCCGGCGGGCTGCAGGAGACCACACCTGGACTCCTGCTGTTTGGAGATGAGCATGGGTCCAATCCTGCGGCATTCTGCTGGCCACAGCCAGGCACTGGGGCTCCACTCGGGGTCACTGGGGGCTAGAAAGTTCAGAGATATAATTTGCACTTTCCAAAACTGACTCCAACTGGGAATAGATTGGAGGGAAGAAACTGTATGTTACCAAATTAGTTAGGATCTGCTGGCTAGTTTCTACATGAAAGAGGATACAGATTCACACAGGTGAAACTGTGTGAATCATCACCCAGAATGACATGTTTGCAGATTTGTCTCACCTGTCAAACTTTGAAGGCCCTTTTCACCTTTCTATGGTCTGGTACCTAGTCTAGGGCCTGGCAAAGAGGAATCTAATTACTAGTTGTTAAATGTATGCATGAATAAAATAATTACATAAACGGACTAGAAATAACCTCAGCCTGGTCAACAGCAGACCTGAGTCCAGTCTCTTGGTCCCTAAATTACCTTGGGTAGGTCACTGTCTCCTCTTCAGCATCCTCATCTGTGAAATGAAGGTGGTAGAACCTGGGGTTGTTAGGGGGTGTTAGTTCTGTAACCTAAGAACCAACCTTACCCAACTGCTTGCAGTCTGAAAATAAGGGATCTCAAAGACACAAAGCTCTAATTAGAACTCAAAGGCCTGAAGACCTTAAAAGTCTTGCTAAGTCAAAACCCACTGGAGCCAGGAGAAGCTTCAGGGAAGAGGGGCTGGAAGCAGCAAAGTAGGGAGGGAGGCATCACAGGTGCAGGAAGCAAAGGCGCAGAAAGTAAACACACTTGGTGTGTACCGAGGAGCAGGGAGGGCCTGGCTTTGTAGGAGCCAGGCAGTCCCCTCATCCTCCCATCAGGCACCGGAGTCACTGTCATGTTCTGTGTAGCCTCTCAGACGGCAGGAGAGGGGGATCTGTATGGATAAATGACCGAGTCCCCTCATCTCTCAGCTGGAGAAACAGAGGATCACGGTGCTGGCCCAGGGCCCTGTGGAAGGTCTCCCGACCCTGAGTCTGGGACTTGCTCTGTCTCCCGGGCTCATCTGTGAGTCTTCAGAGGATTCATACCCCTGCCTTCCACATCTCCCAGGTGCCGCAAGCAGGATTCTGTACCCAGAAGGTGCTTCATGAGTGCTCTGCGGGAATGAACAACTAGCTGAAGAACCCTGCAGGGTTCTGCTCAGTGTGCTGAGCAATAGCAACCATTTCGGGGGAGACTTGGGGAATTTTCCAGAGCTTTAGAGGCCTGGCACGGCTTGTCCTGAACCTACAGGAGTAAATCGCTTGCCTCTGTGAAATGAATTATCTCTCCCCGGGCACCTAGTGGTGAGAGAAAGCAGTCATTCGCTAAATGGCCCCTTCCCGCTGCATGAGAGAACAAATGTGCTTCACGTGGGCATGGAAATCACTTCTCTCAGGAACATTTCTGAAGAGAGTCGTTTCTCTGGGCAGCTGGCGGCGTGACTGGAGCCAGCACTGTGATGCCGCAGCCAGCCAGCCCTCGAGAGAGGCAGCTCCCTTTTATTTTCATTAGAGGGACCTCAGGCCAGGGTGGAGAGAGACTACCCCAGTGACAATCAAATATTTTCCTTCCCCATCCAGCCATTCTCAAGACTGAGGCCCAGGGAACAGAGGGGCCCCCAGGAGCCATTCCGGGGTGGAGATGAGACAAAAGGACCCTGACCCAGGGCAGGCTCTGCGCCTGGCTGACCTCTCAGAGCCCCGGCCCATCCTCTCTTCAGGTCATTGCGTTAGTCACTGCACACCACCCCCACACACCCCTTTATTACCCCTTATTTTTTTCTTAACACTTTATTTTTGTGTTTTTTTTTTTTAAATTGAAATATAGTTGATTTACAATGTTGTGTTGGTTTCTGGTGTACAGCAAAGTGATTCCGTTTTTTAAATATATACCTTTCAGATTCTTTTCTGTTATAGGTTATTACAATATATTGAATAGAGTTCCCTTTGCTATACAGTAGGTTCTTGTTCTTTATCAGTCTAATGCATAATAGTGTGTATCTGCTAATTCCAGACTAACTTATCCCTCCCCACCTCTTTTACCCTTCGGTAACCATAAGTTTGTATTCTATGTCAGCGAGTCTATTTCTGCCTTGTAAATGAGATCGTGTATATCACTTTTAACATGAAACACTTACTTGTATCACATAGAAGTGAGAACAGATGACACTCGTCTTCATCGCCCCTCGCTTTTCATCACAGGTGCTTCTTCTGGGCCCGCAGGACCCAGGCGGTGAACTTGGAAGAGTAAGGAGCCTTCCCTGCCCCTCCACAGGTGGAGCAAGTCTGCGCCTCTACTTCTGAGCCATCAGAGTGCATCTTTTGTTGAAAATACTTAGAACTTATCATTCTTTGGGAATGAGAGTTTTGAAAAAGGAAACAAGAACATGAGGCAGTAGAAAAGAGACCAGTGTGTGTCCTGAGTGGGACCCCTTCATTCAAGCTGCCTCATTTTATACATATAGTATTTATTTCACAATAACCCTGCTGAGGTGGACATTTAAAATATCAATTTAAAGATGAGGAATATGAGATTTAGAAATGTTTTTTAAATTGCCCATGTTCATCATCTACCAGGTAAGACCTCACATTAGAAAATCCTAGAACCTCATAGCTAGAACTCTCCTTAAACTCAATCCATCTGGTTTAATTCCTCCCCATCCTCTCATGTTTCCTTTTTGTTTCCATTCCGATCTTTTGGTCAGTTTTCTGCTATCAGCAATAATTATGCTTTGCTCCAACCTCTTGGGCTACAAATCACCACTCTAGGGAAGCTGTGGAGAAGGAAATGGCACCCCACTCCAGTACTCTTGCTAGAGAATCCTGTGGACGGAGGAGCCTGGTGGGCTGCTGTCCATAGAGTCACACAGAGTCAGACACGACTGAAGCGACTTAGCGTGCATGCTTGCATTGGAGAATAAAATGGCAACCCACTCCAATATTCTTGCCTGGAGAATCCCAGGGACAGAGAAGCCTGGTGGGCTGCCGTCTATGGGGTCACACAGAGTCGGACATGAATAAACCAACTTAGCAGCAGCAGCAGCAGGGAAGCCGAGTTCTGACACTCTCAAGAGTGCTTATTCTCCAGCAGAAGACTCTTCAAGGTCTATATGGGAGAGCATACTTGCTCACATCACATTCTCTAATAAAAGACTTATCCATGATGCAGATGATACTTTGGTCTCCATTGGCCTTATTCCCTTGTCTGATTCTGTACTGGTTCAGAGTATGGGTGAAGATGAACAGTATTATTTGGATACTCAACGTGAGCTGAGTCCATAGGATTCTCTCTGCTGGGATTTTGAGTCTTGAGACACATAGGGATCAAATTTGGTTGGAGTGGGGCTGTCCATAGGCTGTGCCCTGGAGAGAAAGACGGTGAACTTGGCTACCGAGGCACCAGGACCTATGGTTCCATCCTTCCAAGCCTGGGCACTCAGCTCTTTGTTTCTGAGAGGTACTGCATTAGCTCCAGCCTTCTGGTTGGATCTTGAAGAAGAGACAAGATTTTTAGACAGTGATGGAAAGAAAGCAGGGCTGGGGTGGAGTTTCCAGGTAGAGAGGATGAGCAAAGGTAATGGGTAGAAAAGCCCACGGAAGGTTTAGAGGAGTCAAGTGTAATTGGCTGGAACGTACTGCATGAGTAAGTGAGTAGCAGATACAGTTGGCTAGGGCCAGCTCTTGATGGACATTGAATGCACAACAGGGAATTTGGAGTTTGTAATGCAGGAATTCAGAGACACTGAACAAAGTGAAGCACAGGGTGACATGTGCAAGGATAGACTGAAGCCAGATCAGAAAGGACCAGAATTACAGTCCCAGCTCTGCCACCTCATTAGCCTGTCTCCCCTATTCCAAACCCACTCTCCTAAGGTAATCAACATTGACAGCCAATATGTATTTTTCACACCTTTCCTTTTGCTTACACAAATACAAACAATTATAGCACCCATCCCCTCCTTTAGAGAAGCTAACATGGTATCATATACATTACTCTATAACTTGCTTTGTTTACTTAAATTCTGCGAACATTTTCCAAGTCATTGCACACATATCTAACTCAGTTTTGTTTTTAATGGTTGCATTTTAATCCATGTATGAGTTTCCCATAATTAAGCCAACCAATTAACTATGGATGGAGATTGAGATTGTTTCAAGCTTTTGCTAATACAAAAGATAGTGTAAATTTACTCTTATACACTTATTTTTACAACTTTTAAAAGAAAACATGCTCAAAAGTAGTACTCCTCTGTTAAAAAGAAAGTCCATTTAAAATTTCAGTAAGTGTTTCCACATTAATTTTTCCAAAATGTTGTAGCAGTGAATTCCCACTACTGAGTACACTCATTTGATGGCAAAATTAAGAAGTTTATGAAACCAAGTGTGGGCAAATTTGTGCATTAACTCTTATACTCTCCTGGTAGAAATAGAAATTGGTGCCATGTTTTAACAGGAGTTTAGTATTATAAAGTTGTGTATTCATATACCCTGTAACCCAAACGACAAGGTATATACAAAAGGAAAATACTTTCACACCTATTCCAAGAAACTCATACAGCAATTATGACACGATAAGCAGAAACAAGAAATACCCTTTGGCAGGATATTGAATATATAAATTGCAGCACTGTCATACAATTGGTAGTGAAAATGAATGAACTATGACTACATGCTATAATATAGTGTACACATATTATGTACTAAACAGACATGCATAAAATACTGAGTGAAAAATTAAGACCCAGAAGAATATTGTTTACTGTTGTAAGAAAAAAACTACACTTGTAATAAAAATAAACAAAATTGTATATATAATAAAACTTTCAAAAATCAAGATAATAATAGACAAGTGTCGCCTCAGGTAGAGGGAGGAAGAGGAGGTGGAGGAGAAACACATAGGCAGAATATATTACTGCTGATGGTCTGATTCTTTGATGTGGTTCGTCAGTGTTAACTATATCATAAATAGAGGGTAGTTGACTGATTAATTTAAAAAGGGGCCATTCATGAGAATGTGTCAGGAACCAAGGCTATAATAAGAAAAAGAAGACAGAGAAAAGTGAAACCAACAAGGAATAAGAGATGAGACTTCACTTGAGGGGACCAGGGTTCTGTGTGATGACAACATGGGGTTCTTGACTCCTGGGTTTGGATCAGGGCATTTGTGGGGGGTATTGACATATTCAATACAGATTTCTCACAAGAAACCTGAGTTGATTTGTAAAAACAAACTCCTTGGATTCCTTCCCCTTGTGCACAATGTCTTCAGGGTCTGTCATCGTGATGGTCTGGGAATAATTGGTTTCTTCCTATCTCATGTATTTCACCCTTTGGAGAAAAATATTGTCTGGAAATTTTTATCTTGCCTTGCAGTTGAGGTGATTCAGCAGTCACATGCTTTTTGTCTGTGATACAGCATGAGGCTGTCCAGAGCAGGGTGAACTGTCCCAGAGAAAAGCTCTGTTCTCTTGCTGTACAAAAGGCATTCTTACCTCCACATCCCCTATCTGCTGTCCCAGCCAGCTGGCAACACCTCCAGGCCCAGGAAGGGCACAGATGAAAGGGTGGAGCAGACTGGATTGGGGAAGACTGCCATCTGGATGTGTTATCAGGAACCTCTCCCAGGTGGGGTCATCTTGGCCTCCTGAAGTGTTCCTGCGCTAAAATAATCCCCTTCCCTCCTAAACTGGAGTGATTGCCAACCAGCCAATAAGAAAGGGACTCAGTTGCTACTTGTTGGCCAGGTCCAGGCTAGATGGGTCAGGATGGGAGCACAAATTTTCCATCTACCTCTGTATCCTGGGGCTTGGAATGGAGTTGTCTGGGGAGCAGCTATAATTGTGTAATGACGGATGAAACACTCGGTCTCTCCAGCAGGATGAGAAGATGGTGAGCTCTTATTGTTATTATTTTTGATTTACAAAAAGAGCAAGTCATAAAGCCCCAGGGCCACTTAGCTAATAGACACATAATTCACCAGGAGCTCTTAAAAGCCTCATGTTATGGGCATGATAGCCTTTTCTCTGCTTTCCCCCTAGCCTTGGTCTGACTGAACAGATGGGGCCAAAACCAACACAATCAGGACTGCCCCCAAACAGTCCAGATGTTTGCACCTGGCATCAACCCCCCTTCAGACCTGTGCTGCACCCCTGGGCCCTCAGAACTTGTTGCACCAGTGAATCTGAATTCGTCAATTCAACAAGATGAAACTCTGCTGCTAGTCATCCCCCTGACCTATAGTCATGGCAGGGACTGCACATACAGGGACCAGTCATCCCCCCCTGATTCTTCTCCTTCTCAATAAGTAAGACCCAGCTACATGGGTTACTTGGTCTCCATTGTTGTTTAGTCACTAAGTCGAGTATGACTCTTTGCAACCCCATGGACTGTAGCCCACCAGGCTCCTCTCTCCATAGGATTTCCCAGGCAAGAATACTGGAGTGGGTTGCCATTTCCTTTTCCAGGGGATCTTCCAGACCCAGGGATGAAACCCAGGTCTCCTGCTTCACAGTCAGAGTCTTTACCACTGAGCCACCAGGGAAGCCTTACTCAGACTCTAAAATCCTTATATTTTGGCAAAATACTCCGTACACAATGGCCAGATTCTCTTCCCAATTTACCATCTTGAAATTCTACTCCTTCTTTAAGCACCAAGTCAACTGCTGCCTCCCAGCTGGCATTGTCTTCTTTCTTCTGGTTGGAATTAAATTCTTCTCCTTCTGCACTGGCTCTTCTTGTGGCATCTAAACTGTAATCTGGGTGTGGTGGTCTCTGCAGTTTACCTTTTCTGTTTGCTGACAAGTCCCTTGCAGGCGAGGAATGAGGTCCCGAGAGGTAAGACAGGCAGAGCATTAAGTAGAGTATGAGTGCGGCAGGTGCTAACAGGAGCTCCTGTCTCTCTGCACAGCGCCTTGGAGCAGAGCAGACCTTCAGAGTTAGCTGAATGTGCACGGAACTGAGAGAAAGGACAAATGACAAACAAGCTAAAGTAACAAGAACTAGGATCAAAGTCTGGGGGATTTCTGAATTATTTGTTTTGAGTGGGAAAATATAGGGAATAAGTCCAACTTTGTTACAGTTTGGAGGGGGCTGTTTCAGATTGGGTTGCACCAAGTATAGGAAGTGAATCAGACAGTGTGATTTGAGTTTCTCTGTTTTAAATATTTGAGATGGATTTTGCCTGTTGTCCTCATCCAGCCTGTGCAGGATCTGAAAGACAGGTACTGTCACAAGGGCAGGAAAAGGTGGCTGAATCCTTTATCAATACTTACCCCACATGTGTGGGCTTCCTCTTTGTTTTATAAAGTGAGTGAGGGAGTCAGCATTTAGATTTGAACTATTTTGTTCTACCAAATTTTAATTATCATGTTTGTAATGATGGGATATGGCCTCCAAATCTAGCAGAGCTATTAGAAGGTTTTACTTCAAGACAACCTGTTGCAATTATATTTGTTCAGTTCTTCAAATTGTCTCAATCTTATTGTTTATCTTCAGATGGAACAATGTAAGGGGAAATGAGTTTGAATCAGCTGGGGAAGATTAATAATAGTTACTGCCAACTCCACTACCTCCCCCTACATCAGCACCGTTTAATGACCACTGACCCATTGTCACTGTGTCTATGCCATACACAAACCCTGCGAAAACAAGTAATGTTTCCTTTATCTTAAGATAAGGAAACTGAAGCCCCCAAAGTGTAAATGATTTCAGCTCAAGGCTGAAACTAGGATTCAAAATCAGACACGTTAGCCTTTGACACTTGTTTCATTCCCAGCACATCCCAGCCCAGACCTCCTTCTTTCATGAAGCCAGGCTGACTTTTGCTGAGGAGCACGGGCAGTGGGGAGCGGGCACCACTTGCTTTAAATGCATCTGGACCATTTTGCTCCAGCGTTTATGAAGGGCTGGGGCTCCTCTTATTTGAAACTCTTCTGATCTTTTGATATTAGAAAGAGTTCCCTCCCCCCACCCTACCCCAAACTTCAGGACTAGATGGCACATCAGGGCAACAAGGTCCCTTATAGTTTTAGCCCTGGTTTCCTCCTGAGCCAAGGCATTGCCCTGAGAGGTAGTAGAGAGCTCACACTGGCTGTTGACACAAAACTGTTTACTTTGAGCAAGTCACTTAGTGTCTCTGAGCTTCAGTGTCCTTAAAATGAGACTAATAAAATCCCCTTGAGGGAGGGGATACAATGATAAAACAATTTATTGAGTGGTAATGCCTAGAAAAGTCCGTCTAGGCAAGGCTATGGTTTTTCCAGTGGTCATGTATGGATGTGAGAGTTGGACTATAAACAAAGCTGAGCGCCGAAGAATTGAGCTTTTGAACTGTGGTGTTGGAGAAGACTCTTGAGAATCCCTTGGACTGCAAGGAGATCCAACCAGTCCATCCTAAAGGAGATCGGTCCTGGGTGTTCATTGGAAGGACTGATGCTGAAGCTGAAACTCCAATACTTTGGCCACCTCATGCGAAGAGTTGACTCATTGGAAAAGACTGTGATGCTGGGAGGGATTGGGGGCAGGAGGAGAAGGGGACGACAGAGGATGAGATTGCATCATGGACTCAATGGACATGAGTTTGGGTAAACTCTGGGAGTTGATGATGGACAGGGAGGCCTGGCGTGATGTGATTCATGGGGTCGCAAAGAGTCAGACACGACTGAGCGACTGAACAGAACTGAACTGAACTGAACTGAAATGAGGATATTAATTAACTGAGTAAATAAGCATAACGATAGTCCCCTCTGAGGCTGATATAAAAATTGAGACATACAGTGAAAGCCAAAGGGCTCTGTCAGTGAAACGCCCCAGACACACATATGGGATGATTACAGGTGATCGCATGGATGTGGATGCCAAAACCCTGAGCAAGGAAGTAAATTTGTTCAGGGTTCCTCTTGCAGTGAGGAGATGTGTTACCCTTCCCCTGAACTGCGCAGCCTGCTCCTCAACGCCCTTGCAGGGGCAGAGGGGCCTGACAGCCGGGAGGTGGGGAGGCTGTCCTGAGCCCAGTACCTCCCAGGACAGAGGAGATGAGACAAAGAGAGCGCAACCTTTCACTGGAGTGGTAGACGCCTAGCACTTTCCTAACTTTAAAGGACTGAGAAGGCAAGAGGCCCAGGCTTATTTAAATAATCCACATCTTGTAAAGTGAGAGACAAAAAAGTAGTTAAAAACTCAGCTAACATTTGTCAACCCCAGGAGCAGCCCCGGCTTTCACTCGGGCGACTAAGAAGACGGTGTGCTGTGGGAGCGGTGACTGATGAGTGTAATATGCTCCAGCAGCTCCAGGCTGAGCAGTTATCGCATTAGCTCCCACGGCCTGAAGCGTGATGCATGGATTCAATCCACCCCACGTGGCGGCGGACACGAGGGCGCCTCTCTCCAGACACCTCTGAGGGCCGGGGGCGGGGCCAGTGAGGAAGTGCTCAGGGTGGTGGGGGAGGGCAGGGGGCGTGGGCTGGACGGCCGCCACCCATGCTCGAATCCCGGGCTGGAGGACCACCAAGCAAACGGACTTTTCTGTAAAAAACAGAGCATCCCTCCATGAAAAGAGTGCAGTGGTCATTGTGATAATGAAATAAGATTGCAGGTATTTTTACTGTATTTTTCAGACAAATAATGCTCTTATTGTCTCTATAATTTAATAAATGAAAAGCATGAAAATGGATCATTTCTCTTAGTATATAATTTCCCGATGGATGAAGCACCCTCTGAACTCTGCAGTGGTGATATTGATGGAGAAAAGTCAGCCTTTGGATGATTCAGAGTACTCTTGGCAATTGTGAACATGCCCACAATCTTCAGAGATACAAGTTGGTTTTTTTTTAATTTCATAAAATAAATGTTGAGCCAGAACCATTAAAAAAAAAAATAGCATTCCTTCACCTAGTTGGCCCCATTTGTTCCATTTAAGATGCAGTGGGTGAGACAATCAGGGGGTAAGTAATACCATAAATTTCTGGAAACTGCTCATTTTTATTTAAAACTTTTTTTTTTCATGCTTCTGGCTTCTTTTTCTTTGGAGTTTTGAAGTTACTAAAATCTGCTCATTTAGTACTGTCAAAACCTTTGGCTCACTCAGACAAAAGGAGCTTGGACTAGTGGAGAGAACATTTGATTAGGAACTCAGAGACTAAACTAGCTCTGTGATTTGGGCAATTTCACTCTTTCAACAAATATTTAAAGCCCTCATTATATACAGGCGATCCTGCCAGATGCCAAGATGTACAAAAACAGTCCCTGCCCCCAGGTGCGTACAACCCTCTTCTGTGTCTCCCCTTCTTTATCTGAAAATGGAGACTCACAGGCTATGTCCAGTTTCCCCCATCAGGTTGTGGTTAGGACCAGGTGCGAAAGCACTGAGCTCAGGGCCTGGTCCACAGAAGGCTGTCAGCATATCCAGCAATGACACTGAAAGTGACTTCGCTTCTCTCCTCTCCTTATGTATGCAGTGTCTCGTTAACCAACGTGGCATCAAGATGTGACTGTTCACTTTCCATTAAAAAAAAAAAAAAAAACACAGGACATTATTTATAACACTGTTTGCTTATCCAAGGATACAGACTTTAGGAACCAAGCTTTAAGCCTGAGGAAGTTGGCAACAGGGACAGAAAGGGGCGGACCACTCCCTCGTTCTGCAGGTGCAGAGGCCTGCCTGCCAGCATTACTCTGCTTTCATGCCATTAAAAATATATAATGTCCAGAAAGTGAAGAAGAAATGCAGTCTCAAATTATCCTAAGGAAAAAAAAATCTGGGTCAGAGAAGGACCCCTGAGAAAATCACTACTGCCTGCCGACCTCCTTTCATCATCTGGGAAGGAAAGGAGAGGTCAGAGGAGGCTGCTCAGGGACTGCTGCAGTGGGTGGGCTGTGGCTCTCTGCATTTCTCCCTGATGCATCAGTGTGCAGGAGCAGATGGCAAGTCCTCAGAGCCCCAGATCAAGGCACCGAGGAGTCTGAGCACAGCCAGAAAGCTGGGCCCACGCTCAGGGATCAGGGTGAAAATGGCTCTCACAGAAACGGTTTCTCAGCCAGCATTGATTGTCCACAGGGTGTGAGTGAGAATCTCAGCAGGCTCCTCAGAGAAAGAAGGGGAGTGCACTGGATTCGGAGGCTCAGCTTGGTTGGCATCAGAGTAAAGGATAAAGCTCAGGAAATGGCTGCTTAGCCTATAAGTCACTGTTACTTTTCCATGTGCTGAGTACTTCAGGATCACTCTGCCTGACCCTTCCTGCTCAAACACCACAGGTCAGCTCAGGGGGAGCCTGAGGGTCACCCAGGCACAGCCACCCAGGAGGGAAGCTTCGATCTGTCCTCACAAGAAAGACGGCCCATGTTTCGGGGTGGGGGTGGGGGGCTGGTGGCAGTCAGTGCCTCAAGAAGTCAGGAGAAGGAAGCTGTGTTCTCTGACACTTCTTTGCCTCTCCAGCCTCTCAGACAGAGTCCTTAAGGCCTTGCACAGCCAGCAGAGGCTGAAGACTGAGCAATGGGTTGTTGGTCATATAGGATAAGGCCAGAGGTGAGCTGGAGCATGTCCCCACCCCATCCCCCATTCAGATACAAACTGTTGCTTGGCTTACACTCGAGGTCACAGGAACAATGGCATCAGAACCTATGTCTCCCTTCCAAGAGTCTTCCTTCGACGAAGCTATGCTGAATCCTGGGATGCAGCCTGCCTGGGCCAGCAGCACCTCTGACCATGGGGACACTTTAAAGATAGCCCCCACGGGGCTAATTAGCACAGAGGTGCTAATTGCTCTAAGGTGACAGGGTGGGAGGGTCTGCTTGTGCAATGCCCTTCACACTCAGAATAGTGGCAGGCACAGCTGTGGCATGAGCAGAATGACAATAAAATTTATCATCCAAATGGGTACACCTTTGAAAGGGAAAAGCACATTACTAACAATTATTCCGGGACAACAGGTGTAAACTGAGTCGTTTGGGTCTGTAGTGGATGCTGCGGTATACCATGCCCAAATTCCTCCCATCTGGACCAAGACATTCATCTTCCCATTGCAGATGACTCCAGCATTGCCCTCAGCTGGAAGAAGGTTACGCCACCTTCTCAAGGACAACACCCACTGAAGGCTGGATGACATAGGTACATGAAGGCCTAGCCTCTTTGCCTCAATTTGGAACAAATCTGAATGGCTGCTCTAGCCCCAGAGCTCACCATGGGATTGGCTGAGGCCTTTGTTGTGACTCATTGCCCTTCAATGTCTCCTCCTGCCTAATCAGCTTCCTTCATCCCTCGTGGTGTTCTTGCTGCAAGAAGTCTCCATTAACCTACTCACAGCTCTTCATGTCAGCGTGTATTTCCTGGGGAACCCAACCTAAAACAGTTGGTACCACAAGTTGCCTGAGAAAGTTGACTCTAAAATGAGAATGTGGGGCCAGATCCCCTACCTGCTGGCTGACATGTGGACTTTGGGGAGCCCCTGGCATGCTGTGACAGTTCAGTTGCTAAGACTCACTGGTGGTGAGACGGGATAGAGGCCTGGTGGAAGGGATGTGCTAGCAGGTATGGTCTCCCTGGTGTTTAAGGGGCTAAGGAAGTCAGCCCCTTAATTATGAGGACTGGGATCAAAGGGCTGTCCCAAAGAGCCATGCCTGCATTGGAGAAATATAAGGAAAGACTGAGAATGACTAATTACCAATTTAAGGCAAAGTATGAAAGCGAGAGGGCTTCTTGGCAGCATGTAAAGAATTTTCATCTCCTGCATCTGCAGGGCAGAAATAGCTTATGAGCAGGCTCAGAGCTTAATCTTAAGGGCAGCTGAGCTTCAGAGAAGGTGGAATTCTTGACCTCAACAATATTACAATGTCATAGTTGTCATGGTTGGAAAGGCATGAGACCTTGACACAGGATAGGGACATCTGGGCCAACATACCTGAGAATCATGAACTTGAACTTCCTGCACCTGCTGAAGTGATCACTCCTCCCTACTTGAAGGCTACTACCCTCCTTTGCTTAAAAATATAGGAACCTCTGCTTTGCAAGATAACAAGTCCCTGGTTCTCTTCCTTCTACCCCAGGATCTAGTCCCACTTCCCATCCAGGTCACCAGACCAATAATGAGGGTTAATTCACACGCCCAAACACACAAACCATGGGGGCGGGGGGGAAGCGTGGGGCCTATTAAGGAGAGAATAGGACTGTATCACAAAGGAAGCACACAGCCTCACCTACATGTCCCAACAGAAGCCTAGAGAACCTACCCTGGGACTGGAGTCCAGATCAACAGGGACAGAACGTCAAGTTGGTGAAGAAAGAATTTATTGCAATGGGAACACTCTGCAGTGACACCAGGCTTAACACCCTGGCAAGGACCCCAGGAGGTGGTGCTAATATGTTGCGTGCTTTGTCTTAGAGACCCAGGAAAAAAGTGAAGTGGAAATTCTAAAGCTACATGGAGGAAGGGTTGCAAGGGCTCAGCCATGCTAGAGAGCCCTTACGATATGAGACCAGAAAGCCCGCCAGTTGACTGTTCTGTAAGAGAGTCTGCCGGACCCTCCACTTGCCAAGGTGATAGGAGTGGTGATGAGCATCAACATCACTGAGAAGCCCAGTGGTCCTCTTAGCCAGGGCTGCTGGTATAGGAATGGGCTCCCTGGTAGAAGCGTGGGAACAATAGAATCTTAATGCAACAGAGACCAGCTGATGGCATGTTAGACCATCAGCAGCAAAGGAAGTGTAATTTTCTTAATGAGTGACAAAGATGGAGTGACAGTTAAGAGGCTTACCCCACAGAGCCACGGAGCTATCATTAGTTGAAAACGGCTGTTTTAATGGGATTATATAAGCAGAAAACAAGGGTATTAATTGATCTGCACAATAACAAGAAATCCAAGATGAATGTTCAGGAGGCTGAGGGCAGCTGCCCCAGTGAAAAAGACCATGATCCTAAGTTGGAGCCACATTAGACTGAATGTGGAAAATGTTTCACAGTTGCAGGCCAGAAGGCTACTGTGATCAACCTTGAGAATTCAGAAACAAAACGACAGCTGATATGGGATGACTGATGGAAGGGATAGAAAGAGAGGGGATGTTGCAGTAACCTTACCAGCCACAGTAAGAAGAGAATCAATACAGATTCAAACACATTTGTTAAACTTACCAGTAGAGGACTGTATCTAGTGCTTCGGGTATGTTGCAGGGGACCAGTGGGGTGGCAGAGGAAGTCAGTGAGCAAATCTTCATCTGTGGAGGTAATAAACAATGTTTAAAGTTAATAATTGAAGAATTACTGATACAAGCTTTTCAGTGAGAGGCATGGAGGTAACTACTAGGAAACTAATTAAAAATAATACCCACCTTCCCAGACCTCAGGGGGCATACATGATTGTCTTTGGGTTGAGGAAATAAGTGGAGAGAAGTGGAAAAAAGGCTTTGCCTATTGTTTTTCTTTTATAAGCTCATATATACTCTTATTTTTCATCAAGTACATGTATCATTGGGGAGCATTTTTAACTAATAGTGAAAAAGATAAGAAATGGACAATCCTCTTATTGTCAAGCCACGGATGCTCAGTTCTGCAGCAACAACCAAAAAAATGGAATGATCACATGGAATTTGTTACATTGTCTTTGTAAGAGTGAATTTGTTAATAAAGGCTGAAGAGAGAACTATGAAGAATGTAGCATCAAATTAAAAGAGAAAGGGTGGTTTAGAACTGAAATATCAGTGCCAGCTGAATGACCGTGTGTCAGTAAGCACTGCTTCAAGTCCGTTCTTGGGATGTAAAGATCAGGTAGCAGTCATTGGGCTGGAACTGGCCCTACAGCGAATGATCCAGTGCCGGGGTCCAGCCCCAGGGGATCCAGGGAATTCGAAGGGTGGACGGAGTCGGCGAGGAAAACTGATTTATTTATTAACATAAGATTAGGTTAGGAAGAAATAGTGTAGTAGGAAGATTAAGTGGAGAGAAGAGGCTGATTAACTTGGGTTACGTGGAAAACCGATAAAGTTCCAGACAAGGAGCTTGCACCATCTACGTCAGGCCGCCGACGCCCCTTTGAATATCGGAGAGTGCCCCGCCTTGGGCTCTGTCTCTTACGGATCTTAAAAGCCGGGACAAGTAAGTAGACACGGTGAGCCTCCACATCCCAGATGGGAATTCAGCCTGAAATTAGAGTAAAGAGACACGGGGGAAAACCAGTCCAGCGACTGGCTCTCCTTCTATTGTCCTTCAAGGCCTTTTATACTTTTAATTATACATAGAGATCAATGGGTAATACAAAATTATGTAGCATTAGCAGCCCAGACTCTTTCTGTACATCTTTTTGTATACAAAAGGTCTCAGGTGATTTACATTATCTTCTGGCCAAGAGGCTTGTTAACACTTTTTGGCTCTCTTCCTTAATGAATGTTAATTTCATTTCCCCTAAGTGTTTTTCTTTAATCTGCATCTCCTTAAAGTGCTAAAGTTACATCTCTATAGAACAAAGGTGCAGTGGGTTATAACAAAGAAGGTACTTAACTCAAAATCTAATGTTGCTAATACCAGGTCTACTACTTGTTTTTCTATATACCAACTATATCTAAAAATAAAAGATATGAAAATTTGGCAGCAAGTATTGGCTCAACAAATGAAACCTTTAATCAGTCCTATTCTAATGATTTTGACTCTTCGGAAGCCCCTACATTCCTAGGATGTTTTAAGCTTCCTGTGCCTCCTGCGGTCAGGAGGCCTCAAACAATCACATGCGCAGCTGTACAAGTCCTGCAGGGAGGCTAGAAAGCCATCAGAGGGGTTTTGAGATTGAAACACTCTTTCAAATGCAGAAGACTAAAGCCCTGAATTGACTTTTTTCCAGAGAATGTCAGAAGAATGGAAAAGCAGGCAGATTCTTATTTTTGGAGGGTGGATGCTCAGGAAATTCCAGGGGGAAAACCTGAGGTCTGATTAGCCTTGCCATCAGAGCTCTGCCGCATGACCTTGTCACGGGTGGAATTCCTCACGCTGGCTCCCGGCAGTCCAGTCCGTAGTGGGTTCAAGGTGAATGCTTTGGGGCCCAGAGAGAACTCCCTTTATGTGATAGGGGACTGGGAGCTGTTAAGGTTGTAAGATCTCTTGCCTCCAACTTCAGGGAGTACCTCGGTGATGGAACAGGAGGCACAAAGTCAGGTGGCCTCCGCTGGATGAGAATCCTTCTTTCTGCCCCTCGCAGTTTGTGTGACTCCTAGCTACACAACGAGCCTCAGTTTCTCCATCTGTAAAACAAAGTTAACAAAACCTCCTCCCAGAGTAGCCCAGAGAATAAGAAGAACTGCGTGATGTACAGCATCACACATGCTAAGTGTGAGGAGAGGGTGGGAGGGTGAAGAGGGCAGGCGTCTCCCATCAGCTTTAAGAAGGCCCTGGAATGGAGAACACCACCAAATCTGTGAGGAAGAAAGAATCTGAGCAGCTGGGAGAGGGCAGCAGCAGGACCAAAAGGGCAAAGTGAAAAAGAGGCCATCCAACGGTGTCTCTGAATCCAGACAGCATCCTGTCAGTTGCCTGGCTGGGATGCCTCACAACTTCATATATTATCAAAGGGCACCGAATCATAGAGAATCACAGAGAATGGCTCTTTGTATTAATTTTATTTCCCAGGAAAGCCCAGCTTGACTCTCCATCTGTGTTCAGCGTGACCCTGATTTCTACTTAATTTCTCAGTTGGATGCTAGAGGCAGAGAGAGGTTAAGGAATTTGCCCATAAGACCTTGGCGTGGTTGCTTTTTACAGGGGTGATGTCTCGGGGGCTGCTTCAGGGCCTCCTCCACAGTAATCCTTCAGCGAGGTTCAGGAGAAACTGTGAGGCTTGGGGCCAGACCAACCGAGGTATTGCAGTCCACTCTGAACAGAAAGCCCAGCTTTTCATGCTCTCCAAGTCACAGTATCTCCAAGTCACTAGGGCTTAAATGACACCTAGCTCACCAGACAACTGAAAGGCCATAGCAGGTGTGTAACTGTCCTCAGTAATGCCTGGAATACGGAAAAGGAACTCAGCATGTGGTGCGTTATTTTTGTCATCACCATACAGACCCTTACAATTATCAGATTCTTTCAAATTCCTTATCTTTGTGGTTTCTTTATACACTTGACCAGTGCATTTTCTTGGCAAAACTCTATTAGTCTTTGCCCTGCTTCATTCTGCATTCCAAGGCCAAATTTGCCAGTTACTCCAGGTGTTTCTTGACTTCCTACTTTTGCATTCCAGTCCCCTATAATGAAAAGGACATCTTTTTGGGGTGTTAGTTCTAAAAGGTCTTGTAGGTCTTCATAAAACTGTTCAACTTCAGCTTCTTTAGCATTACCGGTTGGGGCATAAACTTGGATTACTGTGATATTGAATGGTTTGCCTTGGAAACGAACAGAGATCATTCTGTCGTTTTTGAAATTGCATCCAAGTACTGCATTTTGGACTCTTTTGTTGACCATGATGGCTACTCCATTTCTTCTGAGGGATTCCTGCCCACAGTAGTAGATATAATGGTCATCTGACTTAAATTCACCCATTCCAGTCCATTTTAGTTCGCTGATTCCTAGAATGTCAACGTTCACCCTTGCCATCTCTTATTTGACCACTTCCAATTTGCCTTGATTCATGGACCTGACATTCCAGGTTCCTATGCAATATTGCTCTTTACAGCCTCGGATCTTGCTTCTATCACCAGTTACATCCACAACTGGGTATTGTTTTTGCTTTGGCTCCATCCCTTCATTCTTTCTGGAGTTATTTCTCCACTGATCTCCAGTAGCATATTGAGCACCTAATGACCTGGGGAGTTCCTCTTTCGGTATCCTATCATTTTGCCTTTTCATACTGTTCATGGGGTTCTCAAGGCAAGAATACTGAAATGGCTTGCCATTCCCTTCTCCAAATTCACTGGTCATAGCAAACACCCTCTTCCAACAACACAAGAGAAGACTCTACACATGGACATCACCAGATGGTCAACACCGAAATCAGATTGATTATATTCTTTGCAGCCAAAGATGGAGAAGCTCTATACAGTCAGCAAAAACAAGACCAGATCATGTGGCTCAGATCATGAACTCCTTATTGCCAAATTCATACTTAAATTGAAGAAAGTAGGGAAAGCCACTAGACCATTCAGGTATGACCTAAATCAAATCCCTTATGATTATACAGTGGAAGTGAGAAATAGATTTAAGGGCCTAGAGCTGATAGATAGAGTGCCTGATGAACTATGGAATGAGGTTTGTGACATTGTGCAGGAGAGAGGGATCAAGACCATCCCCAAGGAAAAGAAATGCAAAAAAGCAAAATGGCTGTCTGGGGAGGCCTTACAAATAGCTGTGAAAAGAGAGGTGTAAAGCAAAGGAGAAAAGGAAAGATATAAGCATCTGAATGCAGAGTTCCAAAGAATAGCAAGAAGAGATAAGAAAGCCTTCTTCAACGATCAATGCAAAGAAGTAGTGGAAAAGAACAGAATGGGAAAGACTAGAGATCTCTTCAAGAAAATTAGAGATACCAACGGAACATTTCATGCAACGATGGGCTCGATAAAGGACAGAAATGGTATGGACCTAACAGAAGCAGAAGATATTAAGAAGAGGTGGCAAGAATACATGGAAGAACTGTACAAAAAAGATCTTCACGACCCAGATAATCATGATGATGTGATCACTAATCTAGAACCAGACATCTTGGAATGTGAAGTCAAGTGGGCCTTAGAAAGCATCACTACGAACAAAGCTAGTGGAGGTGATGGCATTCCCGTTGAGCTCTTTCAAATCCTGAAAGATGATGCTGTGAAAGCGCTGCACTCAATATGCCAGCAAATTTGGAAAACTCAGCAGTGGCCACAGGACTGGAAAAGGTCAGTTTTCATTCCAATTCCAAAGAAAGGCAATGCAAAAGAATACTCAAACTACCACACAATTGCACTCATCTCACATGCTAGTAAAGTAATGCTCAAAATTCTCCAAGCCAGGCTTCAGCAATACATGAACCGTGAACTCCCTGATGTTCAAGCTGGTTTTAGAAAAGGCAGAGGAACCAGAGATCAAATTGCCAACATCTGCTGGATCATGGAAAAAGCAAGAGAGTTCCAGAAAAACATCTATTTCTGCTTTATTGACTATGCCAAAGCCTTTGACTGTGTGGATCACAAGAAACTGTGGAAAATTCTTCAAGAGATGGGAATACCAGACCACCTAACCTGCCTCTTGAGAAACCTGTATGCAGGTCAGGAAGCAACAGTTAGAACTGGGCATGGAACAACAGACTGGTTCCAAATAGGAAAAGGAGTACATCAAGGCTGTATATTGTCACTCTGCTTATTTAACTTCTATGCAGGGTACATCATGAGAAATGCTGGACTGGAAGAAACACAAGCTGGAATCAAGATTGCCTGGAGAAATATCAATAACCTCAGATATGCAGATGACACCACCCTTATGGCAGAAAGTGAAGAGGAACTAAAAAGCCTCTCGATGAAAGTGAAAGAGGAGAGTGAAAAAGTTGGCTTAAAGCTCAACATTCAGAAAACGAAGATCATGGCATCTGGTCCCATCACTTCATGGGAAATAGATGGGGAAACAGTAGAAACAGTGTCAGACTTTAATTTTGGGGCTCCAAAATCACTGCAGATGGTGACTGCAGCCATGAAATTAAAAGACGCTTACTCCTTGGAAGGAAAGTTATGACCAACCTAGATAGCATATTCAAAAGCAGAGACATTATTTTGCCGACTAAGGTCCGTCTAGTCAAGGCTATGGTTTTTCCTGTGGTCATCTATGGATGTGAGAGTTGGACTGTGAAGAAGGCTGAGCACCAAAGAATTGATGCTTTTGAACTGTGGTGTTGGAGAAGACTCTTGAGAGTCCCTTGGACTGCAAGGAGATCCAACCAGTCCATTCTGAAGGAGATCAGCCCTGGGATTTCTTTGGAAGGAATGATGCTAAAGCTGAAGCTCCAGTACTTTGGCCACCTGATGCGAAGATTTGACTCATTGGAAAAGTCTCTGATGCTGGGAGGGATTGGGGGCAGGAGGAGAAGGGGACGACCGAGGATGAGATGGCTGGATGGCATCACAGACTCAATGGACTTGAGTCTGAGTGAACTCCAGGAGATGGTGATGGACAGGGAGGCCTGGCATGCTGCAATTCATGGAGTTGCAAAGAGTCGGACATGACTGAGCGACTGAACTGAACTGAACTATAGACTTGATTTCACAGACCAGTAAGATTTCCACAAAGAAGGAACCAATATAGAGTCGACAACGTTTATTTTGCTGAGTAAGATCATTAAAGGCAAACTACTCATCATTAGCAGCACACTTTCAACACATATACACATGAACAGAAATAGCATAATATTAGAATAAAGGATAATATTTTAAAATAGGGAGTGAATTAATTAAGAATAAAGGATAGTCTTTTAAAGTTGGGAATGAAACATTCCCTGTTATTATTTTTCTTATTTCTTCTCAGGTTGGTAAAAACTTTGTCGTAAACTGACTCCATCCGTCTACACCTGGGAACCACGGCCTCAGTTTCCTTTGAACTCAAAACAACAAACAAGGTAGGTGAGGAAATGATTGCAGCATTGTTTCCATTTTACAGGTGAGAAAACTGAGTCAAGGAGAGGGGAACTAACTTCTGATGTTTCTTGGAGCTCTAAGTATCTGTTTTATTATTATCATCATTTTCATCATCATCAGAACACTTAATGGAGTGTTTCCTAAGTGCCAGACGCTGCCTTAAGCCCCTCATGAGCATCATCATCTCATCTCATCCTCACCACAGCCTTGTGACTGCGGGTGCTGTTATCCCCACTTGGATAATGAGTACAGTGAGATTAGAAAGGTGAAGCAGCCTGTCCAAGGTCACGCAACTTGTACGTGGAAGAGCCAGGAGTCAAGCCTAAGTTTAGACAACTCCAGAGGTGCTGGGTTTTACAACTTATCTATTCCAAGGTCACCCCTGGGAAGAGGGAAATTTGGCTCTGGGTCCCAAGCTTTCTGACTCCTGGCCCACTGCTCTTCCCCGGTGAAAGATCCAAGGAACCTGCAGAGAGCAGAAGTCTCTGCCTCTCCCTGCAGCTCCCATCTGTCCTGAGACACTGTCACTTGACGCCATTGCCTTTGATCAGTGGGAACCTGGGACTGGGAGTCAGAAGCCAAGCAAGGAATCCAGAGTAATCTTCCCTGACGTTGGCTGTCAAGTTTCGTTATCAGCAGTGAACCCAGGGCTCTCGCCTCTTCTTTCCAGGAAGCATTCAGCCAGGCAAGGCAAAGAAGCTGTTAGCTTACTACAACACTTCATGCATGGACTCTAGCAGATTTGGGGGGGAGGGGCAGTCGGGGGTGAGACAGATGGGGTGGAGCTCTCCAACGCTACTTGATGGAATCTCTGGATGGATGGGCAGATCCGGTTCAAGAGGTAAAGAATGACATACAGAATGTGAGTTGTTTGTAACAGAGAGTTAGTTAGGGGCAGCACCTCCCTGACAGCAGGCACTGCAAGTCTCTTCCCTTCAAGCTGCCCTAGATGCCCCCGTGCAGGTCTCCCAACAGTCCCAGGGTGAGGGTCCACAGCCCGAGGAGTGCCCAGCAGGAGCCCACAGGCCCCTTTCTTGACCATTCTCTGGGTGCATTGGACCACAGAGTTCCTGTGCACACAGCCTGGAGCCAACTCTGGGACCTGAAATGGCCTTTACCCAACTTGAAGAGGTCAGAGCGTGGCTTAAACATGAAAAGAGGAGTGTCATTTTGGGGTTTTTGTGTTTTTTTACCTTTTTATTTTGTGCTGGGTTATAGCTGATTAACAATGTTATGACAGTTTCAGGCGCACAGAGAAGGGACATAGACGTGTACCCATTCTCCCTCAAACTCCCCTCCCATCAGGCCTGCCACATGATGTTGAGCAGAGTTCCATGTGCTAGACAGTGGTTATCCATCTTAAATATAACAGTGTGTGCATGTTGATCCCACACTCCCTAACTCTCCCTTCCCCCCATCCTTCCCCCAGGCAATCATAAGATTGTTCTCTAAGTCTGTGAGTCTCCTTCTGTTTTGCAAGTAAGTTCGTTCATATCATTTCTTTTTAGATTTCACATGTAAGGGATATCATACAATGCGTCTTCTTCTGTGTGATTTACTCCATTCAGAATAATTATCTCTAGGTCCATCCATGTTCCTACAAATGGCATTATTTCATTCTCTTTAATGACTGAGTAACGTTCCATTGTCTATATGTGCCACTTTCTCTACCATATGGCCCTGGAATCCTATTCCTGGGCATATATCTGGAGAAAAAATGATCTGAAAGGATACATGTACCCGAGTGTTCATTGTAACACCATTTACAATAGCCAAGACATGCAAGCAACCCAAATGTTCAATGACAGAGGAATGGAAACTAAGAAGGTCATTTTAAAGTCACAGCGCTGTTTATAATAGTCAGGACATGGAAGCAGCCTAGATGTCCGTCAGCAGACGAATGGATAAGAAAGCTGTGCTACATATACACAATGGAGTATTACTCAGCCATTAAAAAGAATACATTTGAATCAGTTCTAATGAGGTAGATGAAACCGGAGCCGATTATACACAGTAAAGTAAGCCAGAAAGAAAAACACCAATACAGTATACTAACACATATATATGGAATTTAGAAAGATGGTAATGATAACCCTGTATGAGAGACAGCAAAAGAGACACAGATGTATCAAACAGTCTTTTGGACTCTGGGAGAGGGTGAGGGTGGGATGATTTGAGAGAATAGCATTGAAACATGTATATTATCATATGTGAAACAGATCACCAGTCCAGGTTCGATGCATGAGACAGTATGCTCAGGGCTGGTGCACTGGGATGACCCAGAGGGATGGTACGGGGAGGGACGTGGGAGTGGGGTTCAGGAAGGGAAACACATGTACACCTGTGGCGGATTCATGTCAATGTATGGCAAAACCAATACAATATTGTAAAGTAATTTGCCTCCAATTAAAATAAATAAATTTATATTAAAAAATAATAAAATAATAAAAATAAAATAAAAATAATAAAATAAAGTCTGTCTGCAGGTTGAACATTATGTTCCTTACCACCCCCACTCACGCAGCCCTGTTCCACCGCATAGTCAGGGTCTCACACCCTCCCACTCCCAGCCCTTCTGTACCAGTGCCAGGAGGAGAATAGATGTTTAAATACACTTAAATCTCGAAATAAATTTAACCTAATGGATTTTGACCTTCGGGTCCCTAGGTTCAGTGGAGGATAGTAGGAGTGACATATGACCTGAAAGCAAGAAGATTCAGTGAAATATATGCTCCCAACCGTGTGCCATCCAGAAAGGAGCTAGATTCTGCCTCTCCAGAGAAGCTGAACAGATGCCAGGAACAGACCTCGAGAAACTGGCATCTGGGAGTCTTTCAATGAAGGGGCTCTGATCATCCACGTTGTAGCAACATTCTCCTGGCAATAAACTAGTCTCACTGGTTATTTCTCCATTCATTATGGCCACTGATTCTCCAAAATTGAGGTCCATTTTGTTATGTTGTTGTCTGGTTTTGATTGTTTTAACCATAACCCCACCTTCAGCAGGGGCTGTTGTCTGGGAACATTCCACGTACCTTGGTTTATGAAGAAGTCTCCAGGGTGGTTCTGTATTCACCTCTGCTAGGGCCTTTGGGTTTCACTGGCTCTGAGCTGGGGTGTTTTTTGGGGAGAGGGGTGGCAGACGGGGTTGGCCATGCCATTCAGCATGTAGGATCTTAGTTCTTCAGCCAGGAATCAAATGCTTTCTGCATTGAAAGCACGGAGTCTCAATCACTGGACTCCAGAGAAGTCTTGAGCTGTTTTTGATGTTAATTTCTTGGTCTTGGGTTTCTGCGTGCCCTGGACACAGGTGTATTATGGCCCAAGCTTGGTTTTCCAGTTTCTTTCACTTCACTTTCCCAGCAGAACATCAGCTTCTTCACTCTTAACCCAGGATGGTGAGTGCATTTTCTCCAGTCTGTTTCAGGCACAGAGTTCTCTTCATTTACTTTATCCTCAATTCACATACCGGTAGAGTCCAGGAGAGACGCTTGTTCCTTTAAGATTTGACGGTAACAGGAGTGACACTTAAGAGCTAGGATCACGTGCTGAAAAATTCTGAATTACACGGATCAGTTTTTCCAGAAAAAGAGTGGAAGAGTAAAACCTAATATACAGATGTTACACTAAATGTATTTTTAATTAAGCTAATTTTATGATTTAAAAATGAATTACTTTCTGATTACCGTCTTTCTTCCTCCCTCTCCTTCTCTTCTTGCCCACTTTTCTTCCTCCCTTATTTTCCTTCCTTCTATTTTTCCTTCTCTTGTCTTCTTTCTCTGACTTTTCTCTTCCTCAGGCTTAATAGTAAGATCTTCATTGATATCATCTTTCTCTCCACTTTTCTAAAAACTTGAGGGCATATTTATAACCATATAGATCAGTTTCTCTAGTCCCCCCTAGTCATTTAATTTTTTCCTACATTTCCTTCCTCTCTTCTTTTTATAATGCAGAACAACCCGAAAAACAAATGAAGAGCAAGCCAAATAATCTATTTATTTATTTATTCTGAGATGGGAAAGAAAGCACCGACTATGACACCTCTCTGTGTCCTTCCTCACACACCTCGTTAGCCAGGGTGGGGGAGGGAGCTTTTTCTCCTGGGTTTCCAGCACCGTACACACTTTGGCTGCATTTTAAGGGCCTCAGGAGATGGAAATGCCCTGCATTTTCTTAAGGGTGAATTTCCCATAAAATAATCCGTTTGGGAATGAAACATCTCTTCCCCTCAGTGCCCGTGTTTTAGACCACCTTAAGCTATCCTCCTCCATTGGGGATCAAAGCACATTAAATTGCTGGGAACTTAGCTACACCCCCAACTTCATGTCTTGCTTGAACAAGATTCCATTTTCTCCAACCACATGCCACCCCCATCTAATTTTCTTTCTCTTCAGGAAACAATCCCTGCCTGCCTCTTGGATCAGTGTGTCATGGTTTTTCCCTCAAGGATGAAGTGGACAGAGTCCTGATACTAGGAGGCAAGGGACAGAGAATTCTTGACTTTTTGAAAGCCTTTTCTGAAAGCTTATGTGGAGCCAGGATCTTCCTTGGAGAGCTGGGTTATTACGAAAAACAATGGTGGGAATTTCCCACTGAGCAGGTGTCAGCCTCCCTGGGACACATCCCTAGGTGCGTGGGAAGTGGATACTGCCACCTCCCAAGTCACACGCAGAGCACTACTATATTTAAACCAAAGATTATGGCAATGACCTGCACGCCCAACTATCCCTCTTCTGGTTTTATCCTTGGGAGCGCTGACATCCAAGAGGGAGACTGACTGCAGAGTTAGGTGGTGACTCAGCACCACAACCTCTCCTGACACCTCAGTTCAGTTCAGTTTGGTTCAGTCGCTCAGTCGTGTCCAGCTCTTTGCGACCCCATGAATCGCAGCACGCCAGGCCTCCCTGTCCATCACCAACTCCTGGAGTTCACCCAAACTCGCATCGAGTCGGTGATGCCATCCAGCCATCTAATCCTCGGTCGTCCCCTTCTCCTCCTGCCCCCCAATCCCTCCCAGCATCAGGGTCTTTTCCAATGAGTCAACTCTTCTCATGAGGTGGCCAAAGTATTGGAGTTTCAGCTTTAGCATCAGTCTTTCCAAAGAAATCCCAGGGCTGATCTCCTTTCGCTCCTGTCTAATTTGCATTACTCCCAGATTCCTGACCCCCAACACCCAGAACATCGTGTTGTTCTTCCTTATCTCACAGAATGTGTGGAAACAAAATGCATTTTAATTTGTTTGGCTTGCACGTGCACATGCATGTCTTCATTTCCTCCAGAAAGTCATTTTAGGAAGAGGTGGGAGGATGGATTACAAAATCAAACAAGCAATTATCAGGTATTACAGCTCCTCAGAGTTTGGTAATCCTGCATTGACGTGTCCTGTGATGAAAGAGAAGAATGTAGGAAACCAAAAATGCTGTGGGCAGGGACTAAGGATCAAATCTTGTTGCACTAAACATCATTTTGAGGAATGTATTAAAAAAAAAAAAAACTTGGTTTACAAATAGATTAAATTAAGTGAAGCAGTTATTTATATTACCCGTCTGACCTAAGAATGTCTTTAAAAATTTGACATGGCCAGACATCCACTTACTAGCAAGTTACATAACCTCTGTTAGCCCCACATTCCTCATGAGTAAAATAAAGCTATTTATCTTTCTCATATGGTCAAAGTCAGGACATTGGGCTGTGACTCAGCCATGGTGAGGGTCCTGGTCACTTTGCGTGAGCTAAGGTCAGCGGCCAGACAGAGACAGGCTCCCTCATCAGAGGAGGACAGCCAAGACTGTGCAGCCTTCTGAGGCTTGGGCAGTCTTGAGTGATTCCTGTCCAGACAACACAAAGGAGCCCCAGCAAGGAGATAGGAGGTTGGACCAAGCTTCCACTCTCCCTCTGCAGGAATGATCACAAAGGGCAGATTGACAAGGATCACTCTGGGACACTCTTGAAAAATTTTGTCTCTGCTTGAATCTCCCAGCACAAGGAACTCACCACCTCCCAAAGCAGCCCACACCATGATCCTTGCTTTCAATGACTTGAAACACACTACCTTCTCCCCTGCAGGACTCTGAAGGAGTAAGCCAGCCCCTCATCCACACATAAAATCCCCACTGAGATACTTGAAGGCAGTTCCCATGCCTCCCCTTCATCTTCTCTGCTTCAGGATCTGTCTTCCTCCAGCTGCTCCTGATGGAACCTCATTTCAAGCATGAACAAAATACGAGCTGGGTATTCCCCCACCAGGCATATGTCAGGAATCTGATGAAACTGCCATTATTAATAAGCACCCATCTCGAGTGAGTGGTGGTGACATCATCTTCATGAAGAACGGGCCCCTGGTGACGCTTCGTCTACAGGTCCTGCATCCCCAGGCAAGGGCTACAGCCATAGCATATAGTGAGTGTCAGGAGGGCCTGTGTTCTGATAGATCATCCCCAGCATATCCCAGACAGGAAGTCAGGTAGGAACTAGAAAGATCCTGTGTGTCTACCCCTTCCTTCCTTCTTTTCTTCCTTCTTCCCTCCCTCCCTCCACTGTAGTTACTCTGAACGCCCCAGCTCCATTCTGAGGCCTGGCCAGGCTCCCTGTCTTTGCGTCCTCAGACAAGCCCTGGGCTTTCATCTTGTTTTCCTCTCCTCTTGATGACTGCCAAGCCACTGTCCCCCTGGGATTCTGTCCTCCTTCTGTCAGCCTGGCTCCTGTCCCCACCATTTTTATCCACCCATCTCCATGCAAACACACAGTCTCTGAGTCCTAAAGGACATCATTGCTCAGCACACCAGGAAACCATTGACATGGGAAAAGTATAGTCAACAAATTATGTACTATCTTCATATGGTGACAGGCCATAACTAGATTTAGTGTGGTGATCATTTTGAGGTCCTTTTATAGGAGATAAAACCAGTCAATCTTGAGGGAAATCAACTCTGAGTATTTGTTGGAAGGACTGAGGCTGAAGCTGAAACTCCAGTATTTTGGTCATCTGATGTGAAGAGCTGATTCATTGGAAAAGTCCCTGATGCTGGGAAAGATTGAAGGCAGAAGGAGAAGAGGGCATCAGAGGATGAGATGGCTGGATGGCATCACCGATGCAATGGACATGAATTTGGGCGAGCTTCGGGAGATGGTGAAGGCCAGGGAAGCATGGCGTGCCGCAGTCCACGGGGTCGTAAAGAGTCAGACATGACTGGGCAACTGATTAAACTGTTGGCAAGACTTAACAACAATATTTTGAGGTGTACAGAAATATCGAATCACTATGTTGTAAAAAAGAAAAAGAAAGAAAAAAGCCAGGAAGATCTCACAGTGCTAGGAACATCTGTTCCCAGAGGTCCTTCAGAGACAGAAAATGTTAACTGCATCAGGCTTCCATCCTCTTATTCCAAGGGGAAGAATCCTCCCTGATAACTCAGACAGTCAGGGTTACAGGAAGGAAAATGGCCACCTGGGGATCTGGGAACAAATGTTATTGCGAGGCAGCTGGCCAGTGACAGGTCATGAAAACAAGGGGCCAGGATGGAGTGGGGGACTCAAATGACCTCAGTAGCACCAGTGCATCCTGAGCCAGTGACCTGGCTAAGAAATTCGGCCTCACACTGATCTGGCTCAAGCTTACATATTTTACATGCCATTGTACAGTGTGAGTGCTGTGTGTGTGGCAGGTGGGGAGGGGGGAGAGGGTGGGGTGTGTGTGTGTGTGTGTGTGTGTGTGTGTGTGGTTATCACAGATGTGGCTCCTTCTCACTGTCCCTCACAGACAAGAGGAACAGTATCTCTTTTCTCCACCAAAGTCCTCATACAAGGTTAAAAAAAAATCCATTATCCCCCAATAGCATATCATCCGTGTGCTTACTATTTTTGCCTAAGTTAAGAAGCTTTCTAGCTTAAACAGAGCAGTTTGTATATTAAAAAAAAAAAACTTTGAATAAATTTTTAAAAATACATTGAATTTGGATTAAAAAAAATTTTTTTTGCAATATGCCCTAACATTTGTTAGCTTAAACAAAAATTAGTGTTGGAAGCTTGAAAAATATATTAGAGTGCCTGCTTTGCTGGGCATTCTTCCACAGCTCTTATAAACTAGGAAATAAAACTGCAAATTGAAGTCAAGTCACTGTTCCTCCCATATGCTTCTTGAGCAAACTGGGAATGTGGATGAGCACTGGGAAAATACCTCTTCCTGTTATCTTCCCAGAAGCCATTTTCTATTGAAAGAAAGAGTGAGCGTCATGGAGCATAAAGTCCATAATGCGATAGCAAAGTTCCTTCCCTTTAACCATATGTCGGAAGCACTCACATTCCAGAATTCAAAAATGACCTGCAATGTTTCCTAAACAGCAGATGTACCCAGGAAATGTGAACAGGCCAGGCTCCGTGTCCACAGGGAGCTTCTTTCCAGGACCAGGGGACTGTGTCAGAGAGAGAGGCCAAGCAGAGTCCTGTGCGGAGATCATGGAGAATACGTGTGCCCAGTGTGGGCCAATGTGCCTGCCCGCGGTGAGCAGACTTGATTAGGCATACGTGTGTAGCATACAGGTATATGTAATGAGGTCAGTGCTTTTTACGTATTTATGCATGTGTGCGTGCATGCATTTACACAACAGAAGCGCATTAAGGACCTACCATATGTTATTACCAAACATTTGAGGCAAACTTTGAGTCCCTGCTTTCAAGGCATTCCCGATCTACTTCATAGTTGATAATAAACATTCCGGGATCAAGGAGTGGTCTGAAGAGGCTGGGACTCATCTGCATCAAGGCAGCGGGAGAAGACACAAAGAGGAACATGAGCCAGCGAGCCTAGAGATGGGCCGGGAGGAGGAGGGAAGCCGCAGCATCTGCCCCCCTGTCAATCAATGCACTTTGTGGGGCTAGGACGGGGGTGGGGCTGGGCTCTATGGAGGCGGGTGAGACGCCACAGGGGTGCATCCCTCCTCCTAGGGTCCCTCCACTGGGCCCTCAGCTTCCTCAGGGACCCTCCATTCACTCTCCCCTCTCACTCAGGGAGCTGTGAATTGCCCCCTGGCCTCTTTCCCCCTGGGACAGAAGGCCTCAGATCGTTTTGATTGTGCTTCCTCCCTGTTTCCTTTTAGCTCTTCCCTCTGCTTCCCAGGTGGCGCTAGCGGTAAAGACTCCGCCTGCCAATGCAGGGGATGCAAGAGATGCAGGTGAGAGCCCTGGTAGGAAAGGTCCCCAGGAGCAGGACCTGGCACCCCACTCCAGTGTTCTTGCCTGGAAAATCCCATGGGCAGAGGAGCCTGGAGGGCTACAGGCATGGGGCTCAAAGAGTCGGACATGACTAAGCACATGGTCTTTCCTTTCCGCTTCCTTTCAGAGAGGCGTTTCTTACCCGAACCGCCCACCTCTGGTGGTCTCCACTGCCTCCCTCCTCTCCCCCTGAGTCTGGTCCGATCTGGCTCTCACCTCGCTTTGCAAGTCTGCTCTGGCCCAGCTCAGCCCCTCCACGCCCTCCAGCCCTCACGCTGCCTGGTGCTCTGGAGCATCGGATGGCTGCTCCAGGGGCCTCTCCTCCCTAGTACTCGCCCTCCTTGGGCAGGTGAGACAGTGCTCTCTCCTGAGGTCTCCTCCCTGGAGGCCAGGCTGACTCTGGGCTCTCTGTTTCCACTGGCCCCACGTGTACACCATGCACCACCGGCCAGGCCATCTGCCGTGCGTCCAAGCCATCTCTGCTCCACCACCACACCTCCACAGCCATGTTTCCCAAGCCTGGCTCTTCATCACAAGGAGCACCAGGGACCTTTTAAAATACACTGATGCTAGGGCCCATTCTGAAATGTCCCCCACTCCCCGAAAGGCACCAGCTTGCCCCCAGTCACCCAAGCCTGACCCTTTTCTCCTGTCCCCATACATCCAATGGGTCACTAAGCCCTATGACTAATTTTTAGCCTACCTTTTAATTACTTTCAAGTACTTCCAGAATTAGATCCTGCTTTTCATTTTTTCTGACTCTACCTACCTCTGCCCAGGGCCCTATCCTGTCCCAACTGTTCTATTTTAACAACCTTCATCTGTCCTTCTCCTCAGCCTCACTGCCCTCCAGTCCTCCACACACAGCCAGCACTGGGATGCTTCTGAAACCCACATGTGATTAGGCCTTCCTCTGCTGAAAACCTCCAGTGACTCCTGATGCCCTCCTGGCAGCCCCTGTGCCTCCTCTCGGCCCCTGCCTCCTGCCTGCACCCACCCTGACCTGCCTTCCCTTCCCACACACTCCCTGCTCCCCAGCGCCGCCTGCCTGGCCCCGGCTCCTCCTTTTGTCTAGATCACTCTCTATTTCCTACTCAGCCTTCAGATGCCCACAGGAACGACCTCCTTCCTGAAGCTTCTCTTGGCATCTCCCACCGCCCTGTGCCCAATGTGGACTGTGTCCTGTCCCCATCACCTCCCCAAGGCAGGGATGACATCACTTATCTCTGAGCCTAGCGAAGGGAGGTTCTGGCCTGAGTGCTCAGAAATGTTTACCAAACGAATGAATGAATGAATGCGGGCGAGAACGGTGAGCAGTCTGAATCAGGGGAGGTGGGTGTGGCCACTGTGGAGACAGAAGGACAGACGGGGATCCTCACCACTCTGCCCACGAGGAGGGAGAGAGAAGGAAACGCTGAGTGCCTGTCCTGATTTCTGAGGCCAACCCACCTCCAGATACCTGAAGGTTTGTTTTGCATACCGTAGCCTAACAGGAATATTACAAGGGCACAGATTTTTATTCATTTTCCTAGTCCATGAAATGGGAATGATAATACCCATTTAGCAGGAGTGCCATGAGGTAATGGATGATGACAAGGTAATGGATGTGAACATGCTTTGAAAATTATAAATGACTGTTCAAAACCTGAGGGATGAGCTATCCGGTGTCCTCGCTTGGCAGAAGCCTGTGTGCCAGTGGTTCCAAGAACGCCCAGCATGGAAGGGTTGCACACAACTGATGTCACGGTAGCCCTGTCTGCCTGGCAGCTTCCTGGGAGAGGGGCAGGGCTGTACTTGCAGTGTGGGCTTGCACGGCGAGCCATCCCGTGGTCAGAGAGGAGGATGTAGGATTTTTAAGTCCAGCTTCTTAACAGACCCCAGGACCCACCTGGCTATAATCTTGGTACTCTGCATCCATGTGAGGAGTTCTCTCTCCACCTGTGGTTAGCAGCCTGCAGGGCCTTAAAAATAGCTCTGGGAAGATATTTTTAGTACATCATCCTGAGGCGTGGCTGGAGCCCATGGCCTCCTGTGACGCATGAAAATTGTTTTGGCTCTGTTTGCAAGTGATTCAGACAGCTGGTTTTGGACTTCAGGGTGTAAAAATAAAAACAAGGTGGGGGAAGCTAGGTTCCAGCCACAGGGATGCCCCACCCCCACAACATCTGAATAATTACTCATGAGAAAGTTTAATCTGAACCTTGGTTCTCTGGAGATTACACAAATCACAGTTCTGCCTGGAGGGTTTCGGGCTGGCTGGTAGGACAAAGGGCAGGATGAGCCCATTGTACAGATCAGAAGCTGAGGTTGTGAGAAGCTGCTTTACTTACCCAAAGTCTCCCTATCAATGAGTAGCAGAACCACCTTCAGATCCACGTCACATTGTGCACCTTCATATTTCAACCATCTTTCCAGATCCTTAAAGATTACATCTCAATCCAAAGGCCCAAAAATACAAACTGTAAATCACTTAACAAAGACTGACCTTTTTTGCATTCCCCCTATTATATTCCTAGGGGCTTCCTTGGTGGCTCAGACAGTAAGGAGTCCACCTGCAGTGCAGGAGACCTGGGTTTGATCCCTGGGTCAGAAAGATCCCCTGGAGAAGGGAATGGCAACCCACTCCAGTATTCTTGCCTGGAGAATTCCATGGACAGAGGAGCCTGGCAGGCTACAGTCAATGGGGTTGCAAAGAGTCAGACACAAATGAGCAATTAGGGCATACACACTGAGGAAACCAGAATTGAAAGAGATACGTGTACCCCAATGTTCATCGTAGCACTGTTTATAATAGCCAGGACATGGAAGCAACCTAGATGTCCATCAGCAGACGAATGGATAAGAAAGCTGTGCTACATATGCACAATAGAGTATTACTCAGCCATTAAAAAAAATACATCTGAATCAGTTCTAATGAGGTGGATGAAACTGGAGCCTATTATACAGAGTGAAGTAAGCCAGAAAGAAAAACACCAATACAGTATACTAATGCATATATACGGAATTTAGAAAGATGGTAACGATAACCCTGTATGAGAGACAGCAAAAGAGACACAGATGTATAGAACAGTCTTTTGGACTCTGGGAGAGGGCGAGGGTGGGATGATTTGGCAGAATGGCATTGAAACATGTATATTATCATATGTGAAATGAATCGCCAGTCCAGGTTCGATGCATGATACAGAATGCTTGGAACTGGTGCATTGGGATGACCCAGAGGGGTGGTATGGGGAGGGAGTGGGAGGGGGGTTCAGGATGGGAAACACGTATACACCCGTGGCTGATTCATGTCGATGTATGGCAAAACCAACACAATATTGTAAAGTAATTAGCCTCCGATTAAAATAAATACATTTTAAAAAATGAGTAACTAACACTTTCACTTTCTATTGTATTTCTGTTTAATGGTAGAAGAAAGGGAAATAGTAGAGACGCAGAAGGAGCACCTCTAGCCTGTAATTTCTCAGGCAGCTTCCCCAGCTCCTTCATCTTCTCACAAGAGCTCTTTATCACAAAAACTCTGAACTGTCATTGTGATTCTTACATGGTACCTAAACCGACTTGACAAAACGGTAGTCTTGTTTTAGAGCCTTATCTTCCCTAGATGCCACACATCTGAGCCACTCCAGCGACCAGAGGAACAGGGGAGGGACAGTCTTCTCTGCAAATTGCTGCAATCCCCCAACACAAGCTAAAGACCCAGTTTCCTCACTCATTGTTTTCAGCACACTGCAGGCAGCCTTTTCTACCCTGAGTTCACTTCCCTCACAAGGTCATTTTTTAGAGCCAAATGCAGTGTGAAAGCAATTCAATTTTTAAGTTGCAAAAATCTTTATGAAACACATAAATATTATTTCATTCATTATTCTGATTAGCCAGCCAGTGGTTCCTAACCTTTTCAAACAAAGGTCTGTTTTTTTTTTAAGTTAAAAAAAAAAAGAAAAGATTCCCTGAATCTTGACCATTAAGCATCTAATACGCTTGGCCTTGAGCAAGGTGCTAGGAGTACAGCCACAAAACAGACTGGGATTCGCCTTTCCTGGAGCTGGCATTCCTGTAACTGGGAGTCTTGTATATTTCTTGTAGAAGCCATTGAGTGAGGAAAGCATGAAACATCTGGCATGAATTTAGAGCTACCTTTTAAAGGAACTTTTATTTTGCTAGTCACGATGGCAGCTCTGTTGTACATTTGAAAAACTATGTATGCTTGCAAGACATAGTACTTACTTAGTCACAGACAATGCTTAATTCATAAAGGAATTGTGGACCCCTTGCAATAATTTTGAGCCTTCCACCCACGGCCCTCCACTCCAGCACAGGATTCTGTGGCTCCAAGGTCCTGAGCTCTGAAGGGTTCCACCAACTTTCTAGATACTTTATGCCCATTCTTGGAATCTCACACCTCTTCCAGTGCTTCACAAGCCCTGATTGTGAGCCAAACACTCACTCCCAATCTCTGGTATTCAGCAAATAGTCCAGCTCTGCAGGGGGAAGACAGTGGAGTCTTCAGAGAGAAGCCTCAGGATGCCATTTAGGAGGTAATAAAGGCCAGGGCACTTCAGTCTCAGAGAGAAGCCAGCAAGAAGTGTTGACAATTGGGCTTCAAGGACTAAGTCCTGTTGTGGCCAAAGCAGCCCTTGCTTCTAAGTTTGTCCTTAATGCTATTCATGGATTTTTAGGAGGGTCCTTATGGACATGATGGACTTCTGACATCCCTGATGGGCAACACAGAGATAAGTCAGAGTAATTCTTAAAGGAAATGGGTAGGAACCAGCACTGTGGGCCACGAAAGGTTGACAAGGATCTCTGTGGTTTGGATTCCAGGAGATTCCTTATATGGAGGAAAGGTGAAGTTCTGTGCTGAAAGAAGTGACTTGCCTGAGTTTACAAGGTATTCAAGACCCATGACTTCCTGCCTAGAATTTTTCTTACTGCATCACCTTCTTTATCAAGATTATTCCTGACATCAAGAAGTAGGATTTATCGATCCCAGAGAATCTATTTATGAATAAATTAACTGAACAAAGACTTACTGAATTCTTGCTATATGCTGGGAACTACTGGGCTGGCCATGGAGGATACAGTAATGAATAGCAGACAGTCCAGGCCTCGGGTTCTTACACTCTGGTAAGAGGAGCAGACAACCAAGCAGGCAGGCATCGTGTCTACAGTAAACCTCTGGGAACAACAGCAGGGCCTTCAGGTCCAGTTGCTGGGAAAGAGGTAGTGATGTCGGAAGGAACTGAGTGTTCTGCTCTGGTACCTTTAGGTGGTATCTGAACAGGGTCTTCAAGAATAACTAGGAAATAAGGAGGGGAGGGTTGGGAGCTCCACGCAGTAGTGCGGCATGTTGAAAGACCAGATGCGGCATAAGCATAGGATCTGAGAAGTTGGAGTATTAATACAAGGGAACAAGTGTTAAGGAATAAGGATGTAACTCGATGTCAACAGGTGTCAAAGTGGGAGGATTCTACGGGCCAGGTTAAAGTGGCTTGGATTTAATCTAGAGGTCTAGGGAAGCCATAAAGGGAAAATGGTGACTCGTCTGATCTGTGGTTTAAAAATGGTTCTGTGCACTGTATGGAGAATGAATCAAAGCAGAACCAGAGGGGAGTCAAGAAGGTTGGCTGGAGAGCCATACAGTATCTGGACAGCAGGTGACGGTGGTAGAGGGTGGAGAGAAGTAGATGTAACTAAGAAATATTTAGAAGGAAGAGTCAAAATGCCATGATGAGTTATTTAAAATCTGTGTTCACAAGAGAAGCCCCATAATTCCTTGCCAGTGACACTTAAAACCCATCAATTAGTAAGACAGGTTCACAGGTTCTCTTCGAAGTCTAACACAGAAAAACGGGCAAGCCATCTCATGGTGAGTTCTGGCCACAGACCTGGTCTCACTTCCTTCAGGCCTTGGACCCTGGGAGCTCTGCTCCTGTGTGCTATGCCTATCACTCCGTGGTGTGTCTGACTCTTTGCAACCCCATGGACTGTAGCCCTCCAGGCTCCTCTGTCCATGGAGATTCTCCAGGCAAGAATACTGGCATGGATTGCCATCCCCTCCTCCAGGGGATCTTCCCAACCCAGGGATCAAACCCAGGTCTCCTGCATTGCAGGCAGATTCTTTACCATCTGAGCCACCAGGGAAGCCTGGGGGCTCTGCATGCCTGAAAATCTACATGATTAATTTCAGTTCAGGTTTCGATTAGGTTAACCTCAGCTCTATCAAGTTCTAATTTCAGTTCAGGTTTCAGTTTCATGATTAATCCCCAACCCCTGGAGCCTACTCAAACTCATGTCCATTGAGTCAGTGATGCCATCCAACCATCTCATCCTCTGTCGCCCCCTTTTCTTCCCACCTTCAATCTTTCCCAGCATCAGGGTCTTTTCAAATGAGTCAGTTCTTCGCATCAGGTGGCCAAAATATTGAAGTTTCAACTTCAGCATCAGTCCTCCCAAGGAATATTCACAACTGATTTCCTTTAGGATGGATTGGTTGGATCTCCTTGCTGTCCAAAGGACTCTCAAGAGTCTTCTCCAACACCACAGTTCAAAAGCATCAATTCTTCGGCACTTAGCTTTTTTTATAGTCCAACTCTCACATGTATACATGACTACTGGAAAAACCATAACTTTGACTAGACGGACCTTTGTTGGCAAAGTAATATCTCTGCTTTTTAATATGCTGTCTAGGTTGGTCATAACTTTCCTTCCAAGGAGCAAGCAGCTTTTAATTTCACACTGCAGTCACCATCTGCAGTGATTTTGGAGCCCCAAAAAATGAAGTTTGTCACTGTTTCCATTGTTTCCCTGTCTATTTGCCATGAATCATTGTTTCCCCATCTATTTGCCATAATTAATTTCACTCCCAGACTAATCGTCAGGAAGTCTTTTATGGAGATAACAAGTAACGAGATTGCAACGAAATGGGGAGAACTCTCAGATATACATAGAGAGAATCATTGTTGTTTGGTCACTGAGTCATGTCCAACTCTTTTGTGGCTCTCTGGACTGTATATACATAATATATATATATATATTTTTTTTTGGTGGGGGCTCCAAAATCACTGCAGATGGTGACTGCAGCCATGAAATTAAAAGATGCTTACTCCTTGGAAGAAAAGTTATGACCAACCTAGATAGCATATTCAAAAGCAGAGACATTACTTTGCCAACTAAGGTCCGTCTAGTCAAGGCTATGGTTTTTCCAGTGATCATGTATGGATGTGAGCGTTGGACTGTGAAGAAAGCTGAGCGCTGAAGAATCGATGCTTTTGAACTGTGGTGTTGGAGAAGACTCTTGAGAGTCCCTTGGACTGCAAGGAGATCCAAGCAGTCCATACTGAAGGAGATCAGCCCTGGGATTTCTTTGGAAGGAATGATGCTAAAGCTGAAACTCCAGTACTTTGGCCACCTCATGTGAAGAGTTGACTCATTGGAAAAGACTGATGCTGGGAGGGATTGGGGGCAGGAGGAGAAGGGGACGACAGAGGATGAGATGGCTGGATGGCATCACGGACTCGATGGACGTGAATCTGAGTGAACTCCAGGAGTTGGTGATGGACAGGGAGGCCTGGAGTGCTGCGATTCATGGGGTCACAAAGAGTCGGACACGACTGAGCGACTGAAATGAACTGAACTGAACTGAATGTATTTATGCATATAAATTTTCCCTTAGGAATTTATATATATATGACCCCTTTCAAGGGAAAACTCCTAAGAATTAGTTTTAACAATGGTCTGTTTCCCATCCTGAAAAACTTTTGTAGTGGGCAAAGGAAAAGCCTGAGGCTAAACCCCACATTTCAACCCTTCATCAGAGGAGGGGTGGAGATGAAGGAGAAGGGACCTGGCAGGCAGTTCCAGTTGAATCAGAAAAAACAAATAATGTAACAAGATATCTATAAATCAGGACAGGGTGTTTTTGAGAGAGGTGAACATATTGTAAACAGATGATAAGAACTTGACAGAGCTGAGGTTAAGGATCCCTAAGGGCACCCACCTGATAGGCTATTTAAGAAAGAAAGGGCTGTTCTTAGAAATAGGAAATTCCTGGGCAGCACAGCACTAGCGAAGTACTCTGAGGGTGGAGACGGGAGGACACTATGCCCCTGACGTCTGTACTCCCACCATATTGCCTGCTGGCACACAGGTCACACTAAATGTGAATGAATGAATAAAGAATAATAATCTAATAGAGAAAATACTTCATATGTGCAGGTTTGATAAGGTCAAATACTGACTTTGACCTAATGACGCTTGTGGAAAAAGGGTCCTTGGAGGGGCAAATCTGAACTCTCTTGACAAGGCAGCACAGTCCCTCGGTGCTGAAGGGATTCATCTTTGAGCTAATGAGATGTCTTCTAAGCTTCTGGAGGTCCAGGCCTCTGGACAAGCAACCCAAGAGGAGCTGAAGGAATCCTAAGCTTCCTGCATTTCTGGATCTTAAAAGGAAGACTTCCTGAAATGGACCCCTTTGGGCATCCCGTGCTCCTAGCAGGACACCAAGGAAAGTGCGGTGCTTGCCCCTCACTGGAGGAGACTCACTGTGTCTGATGGTGGCTGTGAGTGAGTGAGATAGAGGAAGCAGGGGGGTGTGTGTGTGTGTACGCATGCGCGCGCGCATGACTGAGACTGTGATTTATGAATGTATCAAAGGAAGAATTCTATGTTTATCTGAGTTTTGACTTAAATTTCCTCTCTTGGGATCATCTGTAGGAAAAGCTAGCCGTAATTTACTGGTGTTCAGCAGTACCATTTCCTACCAACAGAAGAGATCCATCTGATTAGTCCTAGGTTTGAAGAACAGATCTTTGTGCCTATTAGAAGTGTGGGAAGATATTGAAATATATCTCAATGTGAGGTTTCTTGCAGAGGATGTCTTGCTTCTTTCTGGCATCTCTGCTCTGTGAGAAATAGATTGGAGGAAGCAGGAGTGGAGAGAGTAAGAACAGAGTGACTACTGCAGTGGTCCAGAAAGAAGGAGATGGAGGGAGTGGAACAGGATGCAAGGAGACTATACAGGTATTTTGTTGGTTTGCTAACTTTTATTTTTAAATTAAATTTAATGTATTAAACTATAGTTGGTTTACAATATTGTATTAATTTCAGGTATAAGGTTTCACATTATTTTCCATTATAGGTTGTCACAAGATACTGAACACAGCTCCCTGTGCAATATAGTAAATCCTTCTGGTTTGTTTTATATATAGTAGTGTGTGTCTATTAATCCCACAATCCTAATTTATCCCTCCCCATCCTCATTCCCCTTTGGTAACCATAAGTTTTTTTCCTACGTCTGTGAGTCTGTTTCTGTTTTGGAAATAAGTTGCTTTGTATTATTTTTTAAAAATATTTTTGTATATATTATATTATTTAACTAGAAGTGACATTACATATTTGTTTTTCTCTGCCTGACTTACTTTACTTAGTATGATCATCTCTAGGTCCATCCATGTTGCTGCAAATGACATGGTTTCATTCTTTTTATGGCTGAGTAATATTCCATTATGTATATATGACACATCTTCTTTATCTATTCATGTCAATGGACATTTAGGTTACTTCCTTGCCTTGGCTATTGTGAATAGTACTGCTATAAACATTGGAGTATATGCATCTTTTCAAAGTAGAGTTTTCATTGTTTTGCTCTATTATATGATAGCTCTATTTTTAGGCTTTTAAAAAAATCTCCATACTGTTTTCCATACTGGTTGCAATAATTTACATTCCCACCAATCATATAGGAGGGTTCTTTTTTCTCCATACCCTCTCCAGCATTTATTATTTATAGGCTTTTTAATGATAGCTATTCTGACTGGTGTGAGGTGACACCTTTATTGTAGTTGAAACAGGTATTTTGAAGATAGAATGGACAGGAATGGGGTTGGTTAGACAGGAGCATTAGAAAGAGGGAAAGATAAAAAATGATTCCTGTACTTCTTTGGGGCAACAGTTTATTTGTTTAAATCAGGAAGAAAAGTGACATGACAAAAAACTGGGGTACGATGAGGAATAGGATGATTTCAAGAAGTATTAACTGAGTAATGCTTACCCTGTACCAAACACTGCAGCAGATAAGAAAAACGTCTCCCCGGGCTTGAGTTTTTCCTATCCATTCCAGGTTGCTGTGATTTCTGCACTGCCTTTCTGGTTATTGGACTGATAGAGTAAATAAAGCTGAGCAAATGCTCATACCTCAGGAAAATAAATCATGTCCTAAACAGATAATGGTTAAATTAAAAATATGATGGGTTGTTTCTTAAAGTAGGATTTTCCTGCCTATCAGAAATCTTGGGGAAATGATTGCCACATGATGCATTTTAGATGCTCAAGTAATGGAAGAAAATACAATTAGCCAGGTGAAGAACATTAATTTCCACAATGGGAGTCTCAGGCAAACTCTGCAGAAAATATAACAGGAGAGGAAAGTAGAACAAAGATCTCAAAGACAAAAGCAGCCCCAAGAATTGAATATGTAAAAGGAAGAGACCCATCGGCAGGAGAACCTGGGCTAAGGAAAACCTCATCAGCTTAATCCAGAAAGAAAAGAGAAATCAGGTGACAGACCATTGTCACAGGGCAACAGAAAAGAGAATGAAAGGACGGCAGGCACAGTGACAGAAGGAGTCCCAGGCGACCACGAGTTCACAGGTGATCTTGCCGCCTTGCTCCGCCCCAAGGGAGGGAGCCCCTTAGTCACTATGGTCCCTAAAGAAGCTGAAGAGCTCCTGTGCCACCTGTACGGCCCACCCCACCCTCATCCTTTCTCTCCTGCCCTACGGAGCCAGTCCCCAGCCAGAGGGTGTGACTACAGGCAAACTACTCTTCCTCTCAGGACTTCAGTGTCTGCAACTGTGAGGTGGACTGTCCAAGGCCCCTTCCCGCTCTTGCATATGCTGATCCTGAGAATGCGGGAAAGGCTTATGCAGAGGCCTATGTCACCATATGTGACAGGCACTCTCCTAACTGCTTTTAATACACATTTAAATTCATTTGTTCTTCATGACAGTGCTATGGTGTGACAGTTTGAGTTCCCCACCCCTCACATAGAATTCATATGCTGAAATCCTAACCTCCAAGGTAATGGTATTAGGAGCTGGGGCATTTGGGAGGTGATTAGGCCAGGAGGGTGGAGCCCTCATGATTGGGATTAGTGCCCTTATAAGACAGAGAGCTCTCTGGCCCCTCTACCATCTGAAGACACAGAAGAAGACAGCTATCTATGTATCAGGAAGTGGGTTTTCACCAGACACTGATTCTGCCAGCACTGTGATCTTGGATTTCCCAGCCTCTAGAAACTGAGAAATAAACTCCTGCTGTTTCCAAGCTACCAAGTTTATGGAATTTGGTTATAAGGGCTCAAGCTAAGACAGTACAGTTATCACCCCATTATGAAGAAGAGAAAAGGAGGCACAGAGTGGTAAGCAGGCAGGATTCCAACCCAGGCGGTCTGGCTTCTGAGCTCAGGTCATACACGCAGGCCCTCCATGTGACACAGCACAGTGCTGCCTGGAGAAGTCAGGCTTCTGGCCTAGAAACTGCCAGAAGACCTCTTCACATGTGCTTGAGAACCACGCTTGAAGGCCAGCACCTGCATGTTTCTCCTTACAGTGGAAAACAGGCAGGACAGTGCGTGTGGTGCTGCTGGAACAGCTGTGGGGCCTCACATTGTGAGGTGGTGTGAGCCTACAGACCAGCAGCTATAGGGTCTTGCACCCAGTCACACTGGAAATGTCACACCCATCCCACCGAAGCTGTCGAAATGAGCTGATCCAGCATGAAGCAGGGTCCACTCCCCACCTGTTACAAGGCCTGCTTTCAGCCACAGGAATTCCTAGAACTTTAGTTACAGCAACGCCTCTCTGGAGGGTCCTACTACCCTGATGGATGAAAGAATGGTCCTGTTTGACAAGTCATTGGTCCCCAGTCCTAGAGCATCTCCCAGTGTATCAATATGCTTTGCTGTGTTTGTGAGGAAACTATACCAGACTGGCCAAGGAAGCTGAGAAAGGTATGGGATGTGTGTTGCTAAGATACAATGCATCTCCTTTAGGACTGACCAGACTGTCTGCACTTCCATGAGTACCACAATCTGAGGAACACTGCTCAGGGGAAGGAGCACAGGCTCTTGGATAGAGCCTGGGGCTTTGACCTTGGAGCCGTGAGTTCAATCTTGCTCTCCACTTACTAATGTGATCTAGACACATTAGGTATCTACCCTGGGACTCATCTGTAAAATGGAGGGAAAGCTCTAGGGCTCACCTGTCTCACAGGGTTGTCTTGGGAATCAGTTGAAATAATGTACAATACTGTATTTGTCTACAGAAGAAGGTGGATGTCTGTGAGAGGTCACAGCCCAGCCACTCGGGATCTTTACCAAACCCAGGTCATTTGCTGGTTCTAGAATAATAACTGAAAATTCTTGGACCCCTCCCAGCTGCTAAGGCTACCCACGAGTTCACCTGAATAATAGACTATGACTTACAGTCTTTCTGCCAACCTCACTCAAAACATTATCAATAGACCAAAGATCCATTGAATAACTGGCTTCCTTTGGGGGGAGGCTGTCCCACTAAGGGACACTAAAAGATATGGAGCCACTTTTATTAGATTGCCTATGGACTCATGTGTAGGAGTAGCTCTGCTGGAACCCTGAGTAATCTTTCCACTACTTCCAACTCAACTTATCTAGTTGACTTCAAACTTCACTTCTACCCCTAAAAGTCTCTGAATCCATGAAGCTGATTCACTCCACTACTGTTGCCAATTCAATTTACCTCTGTAAATGCCGTTTCCCATCTGCAAAAACCAAATTGCTTTTCCTTCCTGCCAGCTGCAGGGTGCTGCTGTGCAGTTTAATTAGACAGTTGCTCTAAACCCAATGATCTCCTTGGAGGACGCCTGCCTCACTCAATCACTCAGTTGTAATGAGATCATTGTTGGAACTAGCAGCATACATTACACAGCCTTGGAATTCAAGCAAAACACACCAGGCTTGACGCAAAAACTTCTTAAGGCTCAGGTGCCCCAGAGGCACCTGCTGTCCAGCCGATGTCAACTTTCCCACCAGCAACCTCCCCTGAATGCATCACTCACAGATAGGCTTGCCAGCATCTCATGAAGTTCTCCCCCACAAAGAGTTCTCGTGGGCTGTCTGCTGCTCTTCCTTAAAAGTCAAATCTTTATGGATAGAGCCTGGAGAAGAAAAGAAGGAAGATTGCCATTCATGCCACTCCTTCTCTAGCCAGTCTTTAGCCTATAGGAAACAGGAATCATTAAGAGTTGATGAGTTAGTATTGCAATTCTCAAAGTCTCTTCTAGGGGTCTCTGGTGTTTCCAATACCCTTTGAGGGGTTCCATGAGGTCAGAACTATTTTCATTGTGGTACAAAGAAGTCATTTGCCTTTCTTTCCCGTGCTGATATTTGCAGAGATGGCACAGAAGCAACAGTGAGTAAAACTACTACTCCCTTAGCACAATCATGATAGAAACCTCTACCATGTGGAGAATCACTGTATCCTTCATATCTTACACTCATGGTAAAATAAATAAATAGATGTTTTGAAAGCCAGTTTCACCTATGATGGTCCTTGATGAAACAGCAGAATTACTAAATGTATTAAGTCTCAACCCCTGAGTAACATGTTGTTTTAACATTCTGTGTGATGAACTGTTAAGTGCATATATAAACACTTCTACCTTACACGGAAGTACAATGCTTATCTCCAGGAAAATCACTTAGTGACTGAATGGTGAGCTGTGCTAGTTACTTCTTCAGAAAACTTGTTTTAACTTGAAAGGAACAGCTGACAGACAAACTATGGTTATTCAGACTTGAGTTTTGGTAGCTATTTTCTCAAAAATGAATCTGGTGAGGCTGTTACTGCAAAGAAAATAACCAACAGTATTCGTTGCCAATGACAAGATCTGAGCTTTCAAGTGAGAATTCGAATTTTGAAAACACTGTGTCTGTCTGCCGCTGCAAGTAGGATAACTTCCCAATATATCATGACTTTTCCAATGATATTCTAATAGTGATATTAATGAATGTGATTTTTAAACAGTGGATAGTGAAATGTGTCAATATTTAGAAAATGTATGTAACTCAGTAAGCCAATGGGCTTCCCTGGTGGCTCAGAGGTTAAAGCACCTGCCTTCAATGAGGGAGACCTGAGTTCGATCCCTGGGTCGGGAAGATCCCCTGGAGGAGGAAATGGTAACCCACTCCAGTATTCTTGCCTGGAGAATCCCATGGACGGAGAAGCCTGGTAGGCTACAGTCTGTGGGGTTGCAAAGAGTCAGACAAGACTGACCGATTTCACTTTTACTTTCTTTCAGTGAGCCAATATGTTTCAAATGGCCAATGCCTGGTGTTAGTAAAAGACATATCCAAAACACAAAGGAATGGGATTTAATGTAAGAGTGCAAAATGTTCATGATAATAGTTTCAGATTTCACATTGCAAAGACATTAAAGAAACTACCACTTCTTGAGTTTAAAAAAGAATACCCATCATTATCTAACAAGGCCATGAAAATACTCCTCCCTTTTCTACAACATATATGCATAAGGCCAGATTTTGCTCGTTTACTTCATAGCACAAGATGGCACAAAACAGCATAGCATAACAGACTCTAGCTTAAACTATTAAGCCAAATATTAAAGCAACTTGCAAAAGTATAACAATGTCATTATTCTCAGTAAATTTGGTTATTGTTTGAAGAAATACTATTACTCTGTTGTTGTTCAGTCACTCAGTCATGTCCAACTCTTTTCAACTCATGGACTGCAGAATATCAGGCTTTCCTGTCCTTCACTATCTCCCGGAGCTTGCTCAAACTCATGTCTGTTGACCATCCAACCATCTTGTCCTCTGTCGTCCCCTTCTCATCCTGCCTTCAATCTTTGCAAGCACGAGGCTCTTTTCTAATATGATTACTTTATATTTTTAAATGTTATTTGACATGTTTATTATTGCTATTTTTTCTTTCTTTCTTTCTTTTTATTTTACTTTACAATACTGTATTGGTTTTGCCGTACATTGACATGAATCTACCACAGGTGTACATGAGCTCCCCATCCTGAACCCCCCTCCCACCTCCCTCCCCATATCATCTCTCTGGGTCATCCCACTGCACCAGCCCCAAGCATCCTGTCTCCTGCATCGAACCTAGACTGGCGATTCATTTCTTACACGATAGTATACATGTTTCAATGCCATTCTCCCAAATCATTCCACCCTCTCCCTCTCCCACAGAGTCCAAAAGTCTGTTCTATATATCTGTGTCTCTTTTGCTGTCTCATATACAGGGTTATCGTTACCATCTTTCTAAATTCCATATATATGCGTTAGTATACTGTATTGGTGTTTTTCTTTCTGGCTTACTTCACTCTGTATAATAGGATCCAGTTTCATCCACCTCATTAGAACTGATTCAAATGTATTCTTTTTAATGGCTGAGTAATAATCCATTGTGTATATGTACCACAGCTTTCTTATCCATTTGTCTGCTGATGGACATCTAGGTTGCTTCCATGTCCTGGCTATTATAAACAGTGCTGCGATGAATATTGAGGTACACGTGTCTCTTTCAATTCTGGTTTCCTCAGCGTGTATGCCCAGCAGTGTGATTGCTGGGTCATAAGGCAGTTCTATTTCCAGTTGTTTAAGGACTCTCCACACTGTTCTCCATAGTGGCTGTACTAGTTTGCATTCCCACCAACAGTGTAAGAGGGTTCCTCTATGATCCACCTCCCAGAATATTGGAAATAAAAGCAAAAATAAACAAATGGGATCTAATTAAAATTAAAAGCTTCTGCACAATAAAGGAAACTATAAGCAAGGTGAAAAGACAGCCTTTGGAATGGGAGAAAATAATAGCAAATGAAGCAACTGACAAACAGCTAATCTCAAAAATATACAAGCAACTCCTGCAGCTCAATTCCAGAAAAATAAACGACCCAATCGAAAAATGGGCCAAAGAACTAAACAGACATTTCTCCAAAGAAGACATACGGATGGCTAACAAACACATGAAAAGATGCTCAACATCACTCATTATCAGAGAAATGCAAATCAAGACCACAGTGAGATACCATTTCACACCAGTCAGAATGGCTGCAATCCAAAAGTCTATTATTGCTATTTTAAAATAAGTTGTTGTTTAGTTGCTAAGTCATGTCTCTTTTGTAACCCCATGGACTGTAGCCTGTCAGGCTCCTCTGTCCATGGGATTTCCCAGGCAAGAATTCTGGAATGGGTTGCCGTTTTCTTTTCCAGGGGATCTTCCCAACCCAGGGATCAAACCAGTATCTCCTGCTTTGGCAGGCAGATTCTTTACCACTGAGCCACCAGGGAATTAGTAAACAAATATTTTTAAACTCCATTTTAATTTCCAACACAGTAAATACTGATAGCTATAACTCACATAAACAAAATATCTTTGGGGTCTTTAGTAATTTTTAACAATGTAAAAGAGCCCCAAGACCCAATAGTTTGAGAACCCATAGACTATGATATTCTGTACTTTAGGATCGTGGGCATGCAACAGTGGGGAAGACTGTGGTCAAAAATTCAATGGAAGCCTTCTCCGTACTGGCAAGAGCTGATGAGGGCCAGAACTATGGCACTGGGGCTGGCCAGAGGGGTGATGTATATACCTTCTGAATATCAAGGTCACTGTATCTTATTTTGGTTTGGTGGCAGTGCTGAAGTCTATGAGACCGTAGCCCTGAGAAGACCTGGCCCCCTCTGAAGGGAGTGGTTATTTCCAACACCAGTCATCTGAGAAAGAAATGAGTGCCCTGACAAGAAGCAGAAATGGAGCACATACATAGGAGGAGAACCTTCCTCTGGCTGCCTGAGTAGAGACTTGAAGAGTCAAGGGAAATGGGTACATTCTCCGCTTGGCTAGGGCTGAGATAACGCCCACCGTAGGGACACAGAAGAAGAGCCAGGATGAGGCAGGGTCTACAGGCTTCCGGGAGAAATTCCCCCTTGAATACCAGGGTGTCTTGTGTTATATTGTGCCCTGTGTTTACTTCCTTCTTGATACTGCTGAGTCTTAGGTGAAACCAATCTTGTCAGAGTCCAGTTCTGTCTCTGCTGGAGCAAAGGAAAGGAAGAAGCATGTGTTCATGCAGGGAGAATAGCAAGCCCTTACCCAGATCACTGTGGTTGGAGGAATGGTCACGAATTCTCAGGGGAATCTTGTGAATCAGAGAGATGGCTTCTCTATCCAGCGACAGTTAGACTTTGTTTACAAAAGGCAGGATTTTCCGTATAGGAGGTGATAGACCTGAGATATATTTTGGAAGAAAGAAAGAGAGGACCGAGTTGAAGGCAGCTGCTGAGTGACTCCCACAATTCTTCCACTTCTTCCAGTTTGAAATGCCCGTCAGACATACCAGATGCAGATACCCCAGAAGGCAGAAGGTGGCAAAGTGTCAACTTGAGAATCATCCACCTATATAGTCAGTGGTTCTCAGACTTTGGAGTGATTCAGAGTCACCTACAGTGAAACTGAAAGTGTTCGTTGCTCGGTCATGTCCAGCTCTTTGTGGGCCCATGGACTGTAGCCCACCAGGTTTCTCTGTCCATGGGATTCTCCAGGCAAGAATACTGAAGTGGGTAGCCATTCCCCCCTCCAGGGGATCTTCCCAACCCAGGGATTGAACCCAGGTCTCCTGCATTTCAGGCAGATTCTTTACCATCTGAGCCACCAGGGAAGCCCCAGAGTCACTTATGGAGGATTTCAAAAAGGAAAATGCCTGGCCTCAGTTCAGTTCAGTTCAGTCGCTCAGTCATGTCTGACTCTTTGCGACCGCATGGACTGCAGCATGCCAGGCCACCCTGTCCATCACTAACTCCCAGAGTTTACTCAAACTCATGTCCATTGAGTCAGTGATGCCATCCAACCATCTCATCGTCTGTCATCCCCTTCTCCTCCCCCCTTCAATCTTTCCCAGCATCAGGATCTTTCCAAATGAGTCAGCTCTTTGCATCAGGTGGCCAAACTATTGGAGTTTCAGCTTCAAGATCAGTCCTTCCAATGAATATTCAGGACTGATTTCCTTTAGGATGGACTGGTTGGATCTCCTTACAGATGCCTGGCCTAGATGAACTCAATCAGAATCTCTAGGGGTGATTCTGATGCCCACCATGGGAAGCTCATGAAAGTAAGAAGATATTGAGATCTCCAAGGAAGAAGAGAAAGAGTGCCTTTATAATGTACCCCAACCCCAAAAGAATCTCGGTACTGAGTACCAGAAGTCTGCACTTTCTGCCAATAAAAAATGTGCTTAATCACGCATGCTTGCACTGGAGAAGGAAATGGCAACCCACTCCAGTATTCTTGCCTGGAGAATCCCAGGGACTGAGGAGCCTGATGGGCTACTGTCTGTGAGATCGCAGAGTCAGATACGACTGAAGCGACTTAGCTGCAGCAGTAAACTCTAATGAGCTTTTGACCCCTGGTCCACTCCAGCAGGTGGAATACATGAATCACTCATCCTTAGGCAGTACAAGAGTCCTCTACTAATGTTTGAGCCTTAAATGTAGCTACTTAAGTTTCCCATATATCAGGTAAAATTGGGGATCCTGGAAGATACACATGAGCCTGGCCCACGTGAACAGGAGAAAAGCTGGAGGGCAGCAGGGGCCAACCCTCAGCCCTCCCTAGATGCAGCTATGGGAAGTGGACACTTTCTCCTACAAGCAATCCATTTTTCCTGCAGCCCTGGGCTGAATGAAATTAACATCCCTGAAACATGTCCAAGGAACAGATTCTTCTCTGGGAGGCTACAGTTGTCACGTGTAGCAAAAGAGGGGAAAAGGTGAGTAAAACCTTTTACATTTTTAAAACAACCTTCTCTTGGTAACATACAAGGAGCTAGATATCCAGAGCAAGGTTTCAAACCTCTTCTTTTAAATGTCACTATTTCATTTCTGCCCCTCCTCCTGTTTTTTTAGGTTTGATTTGTTTTTGCTTAGTTGCTCAGTCGTGTCCCACTCTTTGCTACCCTATGGACTGTAGCCCACCAGGCTCCTTTTGTCCTTGGGGATTCTCGAGGCAAGAATGCTGGAGTGGGTTGCCATGCCCTCCTCCAGGGGATCTTCCCAACCCGGAGATCGAACCCAGGTCTCCCACATTGCAGGAGGATTCCTTACTGTCTGAGCCACTAGGGAAGCCCATGAATACTGGAGTGGGAAGCCTATCCCTTCTCCAGCAGATCTTCCCAACCCAGCAATCAAACCAAGGTCTCCTGCACTGCAGGTGGCTTCTTTACCAGCTGAGCTTCCCTTACAGAGCATGTGTTTTGAACAATATCGACCGCTTGAATGCATTAATTAGTAGTTCATTTGCCCATATACTAATGAATGAAATGTAAACATGTAAATTTCTTGTCAGCCCGGTCTAACACAATAAATGTTTACTGCAATGCATTCAACCCAATGTCACCATACTAAGTGGATCTATTTCCACCAGAAGCAAAGAAAATGGATATTTTCATTAATTCCACAGCCTTCGTACAATTAAGAGTTTTTGGAAAGGGTTAAGGGATATTTGTAGTATCATGGAGCACTGGGGTCCCAGGTGACCCATAGCAGGATGGACTTATATATATTTTGGCTCTCCCAAATTGAGCATCGTTAAGACATGAACTCCTTTCCATGAGGACTTGCAGAAATGCTTGACAGGACTTCTCAATTGTACCTGAGAGAGAGGGGAGAATACCTTAGTGCCGGCAATAGAGATGCCTCAGTTGAATTTCTGGACCAGAGATAAGATGGCAGTGGTCCAAGGATATATTCTGGACCCTGTGTAGTTATATTTGGCTATAGCCGAGTCAAATTAATCTGTCAGCTGAGTGATCCACAAGTATGGTCCATGCACTACATGCATCAGAATCACTTGGGGGAAATTGTTAAAGTGCTTACTCCTAGGCATCACCCCAGACTTGAAGCAGACTCTCAGAGAAGGGCTCTGCAACTTGCATTTTAAACAAGTTCCCAGGTGATTCTGTTGCATCTTCCACTTGAGAGCCACTGGCAAGTACTATGCACTGCCAGGCATCCAGGAGCAGGTGGTTTGAAAGTAAAGATGGTCACATCTCAGCAAACAGCTGAGTCAGCCCCAAAGCCCCCCTCTTGTATGATGCCCTGCCGTAGTGTTCACCACATGCCCTTAGCCAGAATCTTATTCTGCCCTCGTAAGCTCAGGGAGGCAGCAGAGGGTGATAGTGCCAGGCAGGGTCTCAGACCTTCCATCACCTGACCTTCCTCCCTTTTAGGAATTCCTCCTCACAACTTGCCCTCCTCCCCTACACTCCAGCCAAATGGACTGCATGAAAAGGTTTTACCCTGTGTCTTTCCCACTCTTGCCAGGGAATACCTTCCCACCCTCACCAATGGCATCAACAGCCACCACCCATGTATTGGAGGGGCTCTGATAGGGGGTCCAGAGAAGGCAAACCTTATCCAAAGATAGTGAGACAGATGGGGCTACTGCAGAATTGTGCTCCCTGGATAGGGTGCATTGCCGAGACACTACTCAAGCGAGCATTCAAAATCCCAAACTCTGTCCTCTTCCCCGGTTCTGGAGGGAGAGGCACACCCTTTCCCGACACCGGACCCTGAGCTCTGGCTGCAGGTGAGCCCATGAGCCCAGGTCACCTGCCTTCCCCCTCCTGCCAGCCTCTGTGGGAGCTTCAGAGACAACATCCGATCTGCCTGAGCTCTCCTAACTCAGGACCACCAGGCCTGCATCCTCTCCGGGGTAGCTGCTGAGGTTCCAAGGAAAGACACAATGCATGGGAAGCAGGCGTTAAGGCAGATGGAAACACCAAGGACCTTTGGTGGACTTTCTGCCCCTGGCTGGCACAACTGCTCCTGGCTGGCACCACTTCCCCTGGAAAAGCCACCCCTGATGGCTCAGACAAGCAGGCTGCTATTACCTTCTAGATTGAGGCTGTGTAGTGGTGCCAGTGTGGAGTATTCTGTCTGACTCCTGTCACCCATGACCCTCTCTGCACGCCCCTAATCCCCCCAGCTGATGCCACTCACTTCCCATCTATGAGCTCAAAGACACAGCCCCAGGACAAGTCATCCAGATCCCAGGCAGCCTCTCTGCGGGGATCCCTGCATCTCCCCTTCCTCTGATTTAGCTGGGGAAACGGGGGTCAAGAACCTCAGGCTCCCCTTTGGCTGTCTCAAGTGGGAAGCCACCTGCCCTGCTCAGATACCTCAAAAAGTGCCTAACAATTACCCTGCATCTCTCCTTGATCAGTTTTGCACTGTGGCTCCGAGGGGCAGGGCACAGTGACAATGGGGGCTCTGTCACCCAAGCCGGGAGCTCGGCTCCCTTGCTGGTTCCCAGTCACCGGTAGGAAGAGTCCCTTCACCACCCTGCCCGGCATCCTTGTTTGTAAAGAGTCATTCTTAACTCCGGGGGTTGCTGTGAGATCTGATAATAGACGTTGAAGAAAATTCTTAGAAGATAGATCAGGTTAGGTGTTTAAATGTTTTTCTTTCATTATTGATGCTTAATGATATAAGAATTTTTTTCCTGCTTATAAAAGTCATACATAGGCATTGCAAAAATGTTTGCAAAGTATAGAAAAGAATAAGGAAAAAATTATTCATAAGCCCACCCTCTGAGCAACCCATCACTTTTGGTTTATTTCTTCTTTAAAAAAAAATTTACACTCAGCAGCGTGGGCAGCTACGAGAGCCTGCTCACTAAGCCCCGTCAAGAGGAGCTACCCACGTCGGAGGTCAGGGGCAGCGGCCGGGAGGAGACTCCCCGCGTCCGAGGTCAGGGGCGACAGCTGAGAGGAACTACCCCGTGTCCGAGGTCAGGGGCAGCCGGGAGGAGACACCCCGCGCCCAAGGCCAGGGGCGGCAGCCAGGATGAGCAACCTGAGGAGCAGTACCTGTGCAAGCGCAGGAGGGCCTACGGGAGCTATCACACGTTGAAGGTCAGGAATGGTGGCGGTAAGGAGATACCCCTCATCCAAGGTAAGGAGCAGCAGCTGTGCTTTGCTGGAGCAGCCATGAAGAGATACCCCACGCCCAAGGTAAGAGAAACCCAAGTAAGATGGTAGGTGTTGCAAGAGGGCATCAGAGGGCAGACACACTGACACCATACTCACAGAAAACTACTCAATCTAATCACACTAGGACCACAGCCTTGTCTAACTCAATGAAACCAAGCCATGCCTGTGGGGCAACCCAAGACGAGTGGGTCGTGGTGGAGAGGTCTGATAGAATGTGGTCCACTGGAGAAGGGAATGGCAAGCCACTTCAGTATTCTTGCCTTGAGAACCCCATGAACAGTATGAAAAGGCAATATGATAGGATACCGAAAGAGGAACTCCCCAGGTCATTAGGTGCCCAATATGCTACTGGAGATCAGTGGAGAAATAACTACAGAAAGAACGAAGGGATGGAGCCAAAGCAAAAACAATACCCAGTTGTGGATATGACTGGTGATAGAAGCAAGATCCGATGCTGTAAAGAGCAATATTGCATAGGAACCTGGAATGTCAGGTCCATGAATCAAGGCAAATTGGAAGTAGTCAAACAAGAGATGGCAAGGGTGAACGTCGACCTTCTAGGAATCAGCGAACTAAAATGGACTGGAATGGGTGAATTTAACTCAGATGACCTTATCTCTACTACTGTAGGCAGGAATCCCTCAGAAGAAATGGAGTAGCCATCATGGTCAACAAAAGAGTCCGAAATGCAGTACTTGGATGCTATCTCAAAAACGACAGAATGATCTTTGTTCGTCTCCAAGGCAAACCATTCAATATCACAGTTATCCAAGTCTATGCCCCATCGAGTAATGCCGAAGAACCTGAAGTTGAACGGTTTTATGAAGACCTACAAGACCTTTTATAACTAACACCCCAAAAAGATGTCCTTTTCATTATAGGGGACTGGAATGCAAAAGTAGGAAGTCAGGAAACACCTGGAGTAACAGGCAAATTTGGCCGTGGAATGTGGAATGAAGCAGGGCAAAGACTAATAGAGTTTTGCCAAGAAAATGCACTGGTCATAGCAAACACCCTCTTCCAACAACACAAGAGAAGACTCTACACATGGACATCACCAGATGGTCAACACCGAAATCAGATTGATTATATTCTTTGCAGCCAAAGATGGAGAAGCTCTATACAGTCAACAAAAACAAGACCAGGATCATGAACTCCTTATTACCAAATTCAGACTTAAATTGAAGAAAGTAGCGAAAACCGCTAGACCATTCAGGTATGACCTAAATCAAATCCCTTATGATTATACAGTGGAAGTGAGAAATAGATTTAAGGGCCTAGATCTGATAGATAGAGTGCCTGATGAACTATGGAATGAGGTTCATGACATTGTACAGGAGACAGGGATCAAGACCATCCCCAAGGAAAAGAAATGCAAAAAAGCAAAATGGCTGTCTGGGGAGGCCTTACAAATAGCTGTGGAGAGAAGAGAGGTGAAAAACAAAGGAGAAAAGGAAAGATATAAGCATCTGAATGCAGAGTTCCAAAGAATAGCAAGAAGAGATAAGAAAGCCTTCTTCAGCGATCAATGCAAAGAAATAGAGGAAAAGAACAGAATGGGAAAGACTAGAGAGCTCTTCAAGAAAATTAGAGATACCAAGGGAATATTTCATGCAAAGATGGGCTCGATAAAGGACAGAAATGGTCTGGACCTAACAGAGGCAGAAGATATTAAGAAGAGGTGGCAAGAATACACAGAAGAACTGTACAAAAAAGATCTTCATGACCCAGATAGTCATGATGATGTGATCACTAATCTAGAACCAGACATCTTGGACTGTGAAGTCAAGTGGGCCTTAGAAAGCATCACTACGAACAAAGCTAGTGGAGGTGATGGCATTCCCGTTGAGCTCTTTCAAATCCTGAAAGATGATGCTGTGAAAGCGCTGCACTCAATATGCCAGCAAATTTGGAAAACTCAGCAGTGGCCACAGGACTGGAAAAGGTCAGTTTTCATTCCAGTTCCAAAGAAAGGCAATGCCAAAGAATGCTCAAACTACCGCACAATTGCACTCATTTCACATGCCAGTAAAGTAAGGCTCAAAATTCTCCAAGCCAGGCTTCAGCAATACATGAACTGTGAATTCCCTCATGTTCAAGCTGGTTTTAGAAAAGGCAGAGGAACCAGAGATCAAATTGCCAACATCTGCTGGATCATGGAAAAAGCAAGAGAGTTCCAGAAAAACATCTATTTCTGCTTGATTGACTATGCCAAAGCCTTTGACTGTGTGGATCACAATCAACTGTGGAAAATTCAAGAGATGGGAATACCAGACCACCTGACCTGCCTCTTGAGAAATCTGCATGCAGGTTAGGAAGCAACAGTTAGAACTGGACATGGAACAACAGACTGGTTCCAAATAGGAAAAGGAGTACATCAAGGCTGTATATTGTCACCCTGCTTATTTAACTCCTATGCAGAGTACATCATGAGAAATGCTGGACTGGAAGAAACACAAGCTGGAATCAAGATTGCCTGGAGAAATATCAATAACCTCAGATATGCAGATGATACCACCCTTATGGAAGAAAGTGAAGAGGAACTGAAAAGCCTCTTGATGAAAGTGAAAGAGGAGAGCGAAAAAGTTGGCCTAAAGCTCAACATTCAGAAAACGAAGATCATGGCATCGGTCCCATCACTTCATGGGAAATAGATGGGGAAACAGTGAAAACGGTGTCAGACTTTATTTTTTGGGGCTCCAGAATCACTGCAGATGGTGACTGCAGCCATGAAATTAAAAGACGCTTACTCCTTTGAAGAAAAGTTATGACCAACCTAGATAGCATATTCAAAAGCAGAGACATTACTTTGCCAACTAAGGTCCATCTAGTCAAGGCTATGGTTTTTCCAGTGGTCATGTATGGATGTGAGAGTTGGACTGTGAAGAAGGCTGAGCACCGAAGAATTGATGCTTTTGATCTGTGGTGTTGGAGAAGACTCTTGAGAGTCCCTTAGACTGCAAGGAGATCCAACCAATCCATTCTGAAGGAGATCAGCCCTGGGATTTCTTTGGAAGGAATGATGCTAAAGCTGAAACTCCAGTACTTTGGCCACCTCATGAGAAGAGTTGACTCATTGGAAAAAACTCTGATGCTGGGAGGGATTGTGGGCAGGAGGAGAAGGGGACGACCAAGGATGAGATGGCTGGATGGCATCATGGACTCGATGGATGTTGAGTCTGAGTGAACTCTGGGAGATGGTGATGAACAGGGAGGCCTGGCGTGCTGCGATTCATGTGGTCACAAAGAGTCAGACACGACTGAGCGACTGAACTGAACTGAACTAGCATAAACATTTCCCCATGCTATCAAAAAAGGTCTGCGTAGACATAATATGTGATGGCAATGGACATTTTTGCGCATAAAGCTTTTTTTTATACACTTTCAGTTGCTTTTACAGGTTAAGTGCCTAGAATCAGATCACTGGGTTAAAGGGTATAAATATTTTAAGACTCTTGATGCAAATGTTATAGCTATTGTTATCCCTTTTTCCTGGGGTTAGAAACTGAAGCTCAGAAATTGAAATCACGTGTCCTAATTCATACAGCTCATCCCAGGCAAGGCCAGGACAAAAGCATAGGGCAGGATGGTCCGTGCTCTATGACCTGTGCTCAACTGGTCAGCACAGGAGAGAAGGCTGCCGCTGTCCTGCAAAATATCCGGTCACCACACTGATGAGGACACACACCCTGGAAGTGATCAAATACAGAGCAGAGGCCAGTGCATGGAAAGATCAGTCCAGGGGTTGGGACACCTGGGTTCTACTGGGGGCTCTTGTCCTAATTCTATCACCCTGAGCAAGTCCCTGTGGCCTCAGCTTCCGCCCTGCAAGAGGAAAAGGAGCTTGGGCGGCATCTAACACACTGCCCTTCTGCCCAAATGCATTGCTCCAAACACAAACTCAGAAACATTGTGGTTTTGTTTTTGCATAAAAAGACCAAGGATAATCCATTTGCTCCAGCTCAGTGTGACTGTTTGCTCTGTTGATCATAAAACCTATCCAGCTGGATGCCAAAGCTAGCAGTTTGGGGTTAATAAGACAGCCAGATCCAGGAAACACGCCCCAAGCCGGAATCTACCAGCAAGTGGCCAGAAAATGCAGTTCTTTCAAGATCAAGTCAGATGGTTGGAAACACAGCTCAGCACAGGGTCTTAGCACCAGGCTCTGCTGTGAAGAGATCCCATCAGCTCCAAACCTTAGGGCGGAGGACATCAGCACCTGCAGTCCAGGGCACCAGGCTACTGCCTGTCCCTCTGTGTGCGCAAGTGAGCTGATCAGCAGCCCCCCAGGGTGCTCAGGGCATGCAGAATGGTGCTCTGGGGCTATTGTGAGATCTGATAATAGATACAGTGACCAGGAACTTGGGACGTCATATCAGCAACTGTGAAACCAGGGCCAGCGGGACAAGGTGGGCAGGGCAGCAGTTTGTCGGATGCTAACACACAGACCACAGCCTCCTAGGACTCTGAATCCAGTGCCTCTGTCCTGGGTGGAGGTCGAGTCCAGCGATACGTGGCAAACAGGGCGCTCCTCCACCCATCTCTCAGTTGGACTCCCAGTACAGGGCTAATGGATGGGAGGACAGGTACATACCCAGCAACATTTCTGGGCCTGGAGGCTGACCTGTCTCATCTCTCTCAGAAAGGGGAATGGTGAGTTCAGGAAAGAAACCCACGAATAAGCTGGTTGGCCTGTGTGAAAATGCAAGTGTGGAGTGTCAGGAAGACAAGCTGCTGATATAGAACAAGCCATGTTAACGTGTGACTCACACAAGTGAAAGCACATCTTTGCAAAAGAATACACCTTTTGCCAGAACATATTCAAGTAGAAAGATAAACATAAGCGCGTTAAAATGGTGGTCTCAAAACACAAACAAAATTTTTTTTTAAAAGAAAACAAAACAAACCGTAAATAAAATAAAACAAAAATGGTGCTCTCTGGGTAAAGAAAGGGAATGGAGAGGAGCCCAAAGATAATTTCCTTTCCTCCAAATATGAACACACCAGGAACTGAGAAATAGCATGAGCTCAGCCCTCTGGACTTCAGGTGCAAAATTTAAACAAAAAGAAAAGGAATAAAAAGAGACCAAAGTAAGCCAAACCCAGGAGATGCCAGGAAGAGTGGTTTTGGAAGGGCCACGAGTTTGTTTCTAGGAAAGGAAGAGGTCATTTGAATCCACATGGGACTGAGTTCCGGCCACCTTTAGTTCTTAGCCCTGGATGCACCTTTGAGCGACCAGGGGAGCTTTTAGAAGACACTGGACATCTGCCTTGGTTGGCTCGGGGTGAGCCCAAGCTTAATACGGAAAAAGGTCCGGATGGAGCAGCCAGTGAGGATGGCACTAAAGTGCCCTACCCCTAAAGTGTCTTTGGGCTCTGGTATTCAGGATGCACGGGAAGGAAAGACTTGCTGAGAGTCAGAGGAAGAAGCATTTGGGGAGGGGAAGGGTCAGCTGTGGCCTGAGAAGAGGGGTGACTCACGGTGAAGCTCTGTTTTGGAAGAGGAGTAGAGGAGACAGCAGAGTGGGGAGGGGTGTCCATGGGAGCCTGGGGGCTAGGGAGGGAAGGTGGCATGCTCAGAGGCAGCGGGAGGGAGCAGGGCCAGGCTGACCCCTGTGGCTGGCCCCCTCATGCTACAGAGAGCAAAGACTGCGACAAGAAAGCGAATTATCCTAAGATGCGGCCCCCACACAGGTTTCCCCTTCTCTGCTCTTCCCAGAGCTCTTTCCACTGTCCCTGAAGCCACTGGCTGCTGTGGTCAAGTCCCTTGTCCCCGTCCCCTGGGCTGACCGTTGGCCATCACAGAAGCTGGGAAGAAGCGCCGTGCCCTAGAGTGAGCTGGCAAGTGACTTGAGCTTCTTGAGGAAAAAAAAAAAAAAAAGTTTAGTAAGGAATCTGACTAGTTGTTACCGTTTTCCTTCATCACCCTCTGAATTCAGGCCCTTTCTTCTGAATTCAGACCCTTTCTTCTTAATTCCTTCATTCTGGAAGCTCACTTGTTTTTAGTGCTTTTAATGTTGCCAGCCAGGCTTGGCGAATGTCCTAACAATTCCTGATTTCCCAAAGATCTGCTGTTTGGCCGCCCTCCTGAGAAAGGGAAATATGTGGAATGAGGATCTGAGGGGGAGGGGTGAGAACATTTGGTTTCAACCAGAATACATAGCGTGCCACATGCCCACCAGCCAAAATGTTTTCACATTTGCTCTGTGTTTACAGATTAAAAAAAAAAAATAAGCCAAAGAGAAGTTACAAACATTTCCAAGTTACTGAGACTTCTATAGCAGTCCAGTGGTTAAGATTCTGCCTGCCAATGCAGGGGGCGTGGGTTTGATCCCTGGTCAGGGAAGATTCCACATGCCACAGGGTAACTAAGCCCGTGTGCCAAACTACTGACGCCCTCGCACCCAGAGCCCATGCTTGGCAAGAAAAGCCACTGTGACGTGCACCGCAGCAAAAAGCGACCCCCGACCTCTGCAGCTAGAGAAGCTTGCACACAGCAGCAAAGACCCAGCACAACCAAAAACCAATGTTAAAAATGTTTCCACGTTATGTGTAAGCTCCTGTAGGGAGACTGGTTCTTACTCCTTTGTGCCCTGCTGCTACCTGGCAGCAAACGGTAGTAGGTAGATGCTCGTGAAATGTTCACTGAAGCGAGTGGTCTGGCTGAGATTTGCCGTAGGCCTTCTGGCTTGTATGCAGATCAGCATTGGAACCACAAGCAGAGACCCACCCGACCTCTGCTTGGCCCTGGCCAGGTCTGTTGAGTATAGCCCTGACTTAGCCCTGTGCTGGGCACACAACTTTCTGTCAGGATGCATTGACAGAGAGCCTGCTATTGGGTAGATCAAGTGAAACATTCCAGGAGAATTCGGGACTAAGAAGTCATCTAGTTTGAATGCCCACTTCCCTCCGTCTCTCTTCACCTCCAAACCTACTCACCTGCCCTGCTCCTCTTCCCTCAGACATACTTACATTCTCCCACTGGGTGGCTGAAATTGCAGATGTGTTTCTTGTTCATAAATATTTATTTGTTATTGCTAATGAGGAGAGATGACATGTAAAGACCATGTGTAAGTGTTCTAGCAAGAGGCCAACTAAACACCCAGTGGACAGCACTAATCTCTGGACAAGTAAGCAAAGATACTGCCATGTAATATATAGTAGGTCCCCTAGAAAAAACTTTCAAGCTGTGAACTTTCAAAGATGCAAACGAGCATTCTATCAACGTCAGGCATCAGTGAAATTGCAGCTTGCCCTCTGTCTCCTCTTGCTGACAATCCTTCAGCTCAACCATCTCCCCCGACTCTCCTCCAGTCAGTAGCTCTTCTCGCCTGTTCACTCAATGCCAGCTCCTGGATGCCAGCTGTTATACTATACTACTGTACTTTTCAAGGTACTGTACTGATGATTAGAAATGTTTGTTTTTTGTGTTTGTTATGTATTATTTGTTTGTAAAGTATTATAAACCTATTACAGTACCATACTATATACTGACCGTATTAGGCTAACTTGGTTGGACTTAGGAACAAATTGGACTTGTGAACATGCTCTTGGAATGGAACTCTTTCATATGTAGGAAATGTACTCCATTAGATACAGGAGCAAAGCGCTATTGGAGCTCAAGAGGAGGGTGATGAGCTACTCATGGTGGGGACGTCAGGGAAGGCTTTATTGAGGGGGTGGCAGGTGGGATGGGCCTTCAAGAATGGATAGACTCTGGTCTTCCCCACGGATATAATGAGGAGTTAGTCTAGACAAACTATGACATGGTCCCCGTCATGGTGGACCTAAGACACCAGGCTAACTGTACTCAACAGAGAAGTTCATGTCCCTGGAAGTCCTGGGTGCCCAGCAGGATGAATCCTGAGTCACTGGGTGTTGTTCTCGAGCTCCAGGGATTTTGAACAAGGCATCAGGACTCTGGCCAGCTTCCTCATCTACCGGGGAGGGCAGGAGACAGAGATAGCTGCTGTATCCTGCGGTGACTGCAGCAGGAGGGCTTAGATGCTGCTTTGCTGGCTGCGGGGCCTACTGGCTTGATCTGCCACTTACTCATTGCAGAGCCTTGAGGTGGCGAGTCTCTGAGTCTCAGTTTCCTTACGTGTAAAGAGAGATGGCAATCTCGGTAGCACCTGTCTTATCCATGAAAACAGAGATGACCTCAGTGATGATTCCTGGGATTCCTGAGCATGTCTCTCTATTTGATCCCTTAATGGCTTCCCACTGAAGTGTGGGTTTGTTCCAATGACTCTTCTGTACAACAAACCACCCCCTGGGACCATCTGGGGGATGGCATGAAATAACCATTATATTATATAGAGTGAGAGTTAGGAATCTCAGGGCTTCCCTGATGGCTCAGTGGTAAAGAATCCGCCTTCAAAGCAGGAGTTGCAGAAGATGCAGGTTCAATCCCTGGGTTGGGCAGGTCCTCTGGAGGAGAACACGGCTACCCACTCCAGTATTCTTGCCTGGAGAATCCCATGGACAGATGAGCCCGGCAAGCTGTAGTCCATAGGGTCATGAAGAGTCGGACACTACTGAAGCAACTTAGCACACCCACACTCATGTAGGCATTTTGACAAGGATTGGCCAGAGTAGTTTATCTCTGCTCCAGAGTATCTGAGGCCTTGTCTGAGAAGACGTGAAGATGGGGGTGGGAGGTGTTATTCAGCAGTTGGAAGTATCCAGAGTCATCTTCATCAGTATGGCTAGGGATGGGTGCTGGCCATCAGTGAGCCCTTCAGCTGGGTGGTTGTCAGAACACCTGTGCATGGCTTCTCCACATCAGTTTGGGCCTCTGCAGAGCATACTGATGGGATTCTGAGAGAAAATGCCCCAAGAGAGAAAACTGGAGGGGGGCTTAGAATTTTTGTGACATAGCCTTGGCATCCACATGACATCCCTTCTGCCACACTCTTGGGGTTAAGGCAGGCTTTTCCAGGCTCAAGAGGAGAGGGTACATGGGGTCAAGGTCACATTTTCTGACGAGCATGCAGGCTGGACAAGTGGCAGAAATCTTTGAAAAATACAATGTACCACAACATTCCTCGAGTTGGCACTCACTGCACCTGCCATATCCTCCCAACAGTATCTCCCATTTCCTCTCAGGAGGCCAACCTCCTTGCAGTACCCAGAAAATGCCATACTCATCTCAGCCTGAGGCTCAAGCCTGGCCTGCTCTCACCTCACTCTCCTCCTTATGATTCTTCTGGTCCTGTCTCCCCAAGGATTCAGGATCCTGGTGTATTACAACAACAGTTAAAATGAAGAAAGAAGACTCTCAGCAAACATAGTTCCTAGAGTCTTTTCTACTGCTCTAGAGTGAAGCTACTTCCTTCCTAGAATTAGTCAAAAGTCTACCATCCTGAGAAAGACTGGTTCTGAAAAACACCCACCAAGTATAGGCACGGGTCCTTTTCAGCTGTGATCATGTGCACATCCTTCAAAATGCAGATTCTGTATCTCTCTGTCAGACAGAAATAATGACTCTAATAAAATTAGCTTGTTTTAAACCAACAAATGGTGTATATGACAATAGAAGTGTAAATAATGGCTATTGTTAATGGATTTTATTCAGGCTTGTTCCATTTCAGCTCATTAGACTTATGACTAATAGAGTTGGCCAGCATTGCTCACTGTCTCCAATTAAATTAGAGATCAGGCCCCACCTCCTGTGCAGACCCCAGTCACTGGGAGTTCAGGAAACTCCCCCTGGCTGCTCAGTATAAAAACAGAAACACACAAGGCAGCCAAACCATGCAGCTCCTCTACATCCCAGCTGGAGATGTGTGTCCCCACTGAGCACCTCTGCAACCTCTACCAGTGGGCGGGGCTTTACACCAGTAGAAGCTCTTGCATCCTCCCCTCACAGTCTGGTGAGGCACACAGTGAATGTATTGTCATCTCCAATTTTCTGATGAGGAAGCTACCACTCACAGAGGGGAAGGGGCTTTTGCAGAATCAACGGCTCCGGTGAAAAGGGCAAGGATTTCCCGCTAAGTGTTTCCTTTCCCTGGTCCTGATTCTTTTCCACTGCACTGCCTCCCGTTCAGCTGGCTTATTCATTCATTCACATCCATTCATTGACTGATTTGTCAAATGCTAATTTAGCTAGCACATACTGTACATGAAGCATGGCATCAGCCCTGGGGAAACAGTGGCAGGCCAGGTAACATCCCTGCTTTCACCGAGTGTGTGGTCCAGAGGGAGAGGTGGCGATAAGTGCTAAAAATGATTATATAAATAAGAGAATTTGACAGAATGGCAAGTGCTATCAAGAAAACACAACAGAGTAAGGGGATAGAGAATGGCCAGGTCAGGGAGGTAAAGAGCTGGCCCTTTAGCTGGAATTGTCAGGGAAGGCATCCTTGAAAAGCTGATGCTAGAGCTGGGACCATGATGATGGCAAGGAGCCAGGCATTTAGAGATCTGAGGGGTAAAGGGTCCCAGGAAGCAGTTACAGCAGGTGCCAAGGTCCTGAGTCAGGACTGCAACAGTCTGGTTACATTAGAGTTCCAGAAATGCCAACTGGGCTGGAGCATCTTGAGCAATGAGAAAAATGGAAATTACCCAAACGTACAGGGTCTTATGGGCCAAAATAAGGTCTGTGCCAGGGATTATACTAGATGTTGTGGTGCAGTGGTGAAAAAATGGGAATAACCCTTCTAGGAACAGCAAGCCCATGGCTCCATGAATCTCTAATGCTTGATATCAGTATGCCTCTGCCCTCTGCATCAGAACAACTGTGGAACCACTCTAATCCTTTCACTGACAGAGTTGTCTGAGCAATGAGTGTCTTGCGTGGAAAGAATTAGTCAATCAAAGTAAACTGGGGATTCCAAGGAATTCTGATGTGTTCAATCTAGCCTTCACTCTTAGATCCTAGAACTGGAGGAGGAAATGCCTGGAATCCCATGACTGCTCCCCATGATTCCCCCACCCTCTCTTACCATATCTAGCCTGTAGGCAGGGCCACCCTGGCCAACCTGAAAGAAGGATTTGAGAAGCAAAACAGAACCTCAGGTTGCCCAAGTCCCTGTGCAGCATCAGAAGAACAGAGATACTGATGCAGCATAAATAAACCCTCTGGACTGTACATGCATGCAGTTATTTCTCCAAATCAAAACCAACTTCTCCTGAAACACAGGAAGCACAGACAGGAGCCAACCCTGTTAAAGGAAGAACAACAGCTTACTCTGCAAGCTCTTCCATTAGAAGAGGTTACTCAGAAACCAGCCCCAGGTTATCTCTAAGTCACGGTGAGGATGGCTAGGTAAGAGGGAAGGAAGATAGTCTTCCCTAACCATGCCCTTTCCCTCTTCCACCCTCTTCTCTGGCCCAGTCACCCTCTCTCTCATACACACACACAGACATACTTTTCCAATTTCATACCCCTCCCCCAATCCTGTCCCCACATCAAATCAAAGGCCGTGTTTACTCACAGGCAACTTTCAGGAAAACAGACATCCTGGATTTGCTTCCTAAACTTCCTCTTATGCATAAAGAACACATTGTCTTTGCAAAGCCAGGAGAGACCTAATATTTGTCCCGTGTGTCGTCACATTACATGGTGACTGTGAACATGGATAGCCAGCACCGGCCTTGCAGGTCCCTCAGGAACTGAAGTCACAGCCACTTCCGCTCTGGCCAGACACAGCCCACTGAGCTCACAGGTTTCTTGTTGACTGATGAGCTTGTGGTAACCCTGTGAAGACACGAGCATGCCCAACATGTCTCTCATCCACCCCTGGGGGACAGAGGAGCAGAATGTAGTGGGTGGGCTTCATGCAGTGCTATGTCCAGAGGCACACGTGGAGGGATGGATGGATCCCAGAAGCGGAGTGAGACAGGGAAAATCCAACTCATTTACATAGGTTAGAATAATGGGTTTTTTACGCAACTCAACAACTGTGCACCTTATATAAGAACATGTACAAACAGAACAAAAGATATCAAGCATATTAGAGCAAATGGCTGATGGATGGGAAAATGGAACTAAATCACTGAAACAGAGAAGGAATTTGTCAGGACCAGTGATGACCATGTGTCATGAACTAGAGAGCATGATTAACTCAATCTCTCCCCTCAAAGTCAGAAAACATCAAAAGGAAGGACACAGAAATACCTGATGGCCCAGGCTGAGATTCCCAACCGCAGCCGCCACTTCCCACTCAAGTCAGAGGGGAGGACCAGTGCACGCACAGCACTGGGGCCTCCTCGCCTTGATGACGCTGCCCTCCCTGCAGCCAGCTCCACCCTGCCCTTCCAGGCGCAGCCCCTGCCACCTCCTCTGGAGATTCCCACCTCTGAGAGCCACGCCCTTCCTCTTCACCACAGCGCAGCCGCAGCCGTGATCAGTGTGCCTGGGAGCTGGTTCTTATTAGTAGGCAGACGTGGTCCTAGTGGAGCCCCAAAGATTGCTCTTTTCAGGGGGGCACTGCAACAGTGGCATGCTGTGCCTTTGGCACTTGGGCACCTGAATTGTAAAGCCATGCTTTCAAAGGACTTCCTGAAAAGGACTGATGCAGGAGGAGCCTCTTCTCTCCACAGAGATGCAATACTTTCCTATGGAGTTCATCACAAAGAGGAGGCATGCTCATGTTTGGTGAATGGCTAAATGACAAGATTGCTTCCACCAGCCCTTTTACCTCTCAGCCTTAGGCCCTCTTCCCATGTCCAAAGGGCTCTCTGAGGTCTCCTTTCCTTCCTTGCCGTAAGCCCAAGGCTTGGCCAGCTTCCCCCTCCCCTTTGAAGCTACCTCCTTTCCTTTATCCTCTGGGCAACCTCTAAACTCAAGCCTGACTGGGGAAGCTGTTACCCTGTTATTCTTGATGCTCCACTCCCACCCCAGATACCAGGCTTAAAATCAGAACCCACCAGGAGTCCTACAAACATAAAAATGCTAGAGTTGGAAATGTTAGGGAGTAGTGAAACCTCCTTCCTTGGCTTTGGCATGGAGGTAGCAATAAACAAATACTTTTAAGTACCTGTTATCTGCTCAGTACTGGTTTTAGCCCTGAGGATTGACAAAGATTGTCTCCGTAACTTCCTTGTTTGTCTCTGCATTGTCTAATTTTAGCAAGGATCCTGCTAAGTCAGTTTAGCTAGAGTCCCTCGTCCTTCACTGGTGCCTCAGACAGTAAAGGATCTGCCTGCAACTTAGGAGACCCGGGTTCAGTCCCTGGGCTGGGAAGATCCCCTGGAGAAGGGAATGGCTACCCACACCAGTATTCTTGCCTGGAGAATTCCATGGACAGAGGAACCTGGAGGGCTACAGTCCATGTGGTCACAAAGAGCCAGACATGACTGAGTGACTAACATTTTCACTCATCCTTCATGTCTGATCATTCTAGATGTCTGATCAGATGTCTAATGTCTACCATTGTGATATTATGACTTTACAATTAGAAACATATATTTGGTCTTGCTCACCATTTCTGTCACAGAGCACATAAAACCCTTGGAACTTCCAAAATGATGAGATATAAGGGTATCGTAATATTCATAACAAACCCCTTTCAACCATACCTGAGTTGATGTTAATGTGTTGACTTTTTGAACCACCGAAGGATGGGGGCTGATTGCTAGGGGTACAGATCATGTAACTGAAGGGTGAGAACCAGGGGAGAAGGGCTGGGCATTGAATCAATCACCAGTGACCACTGGTGAAATCAATCATGCCTATGAAGACTCCCTAAAACTCCCGGAGGCTGGGGTTCAGAGAGCTTCCTGGTTGGTGCTGGGTGGTGGGGGGTGGGTGCCTGGAGAGAATGTGGAAGCTCTGCTCCCCTTCCCCACACCCTGCTTGTGCGCCTCTGCCATTTGGCTCTCCCTGAATTACATCCTTTCATAGTAAACCAGTAATGCAGTAATATGTTTCTCTGAGCTCTATGAGCCACTCTAGCGAAGGAGGGATGGCTGAACCTCTGATTTACAGCCAGCCAGTCACAAGCCCAGGTGACTGACATCTGAAGGCAAGGGCAGTCTTGTGGGACTGAGCCCTTAACCTGTGGGATCTGATGCTCTCTCCAGGGAGATGGTGTCTGCTTCTGCTGCTGCTGAGTCACTTCAGTCATGTCCAACTCTGTGCGACCCCATAGACGGCAGCCCACCCGGCTCCGCTGTCCCTGGGATTCTCCAGGGAGATGGTGTCAAAACTGAGTTGAATTGTAGGACACCCAGCTGTCAGAGAATTGCTTGGGGTGGAGGCAGGGAGGACACCACCCATTAGAATTGGTGACCAGAATTGTACTTATTCTCCACTACCTCCCAGCTGATATCAGATGAGCCTGGTCTGCCTTTAGCAAGAATCCTGATGAGGCAGTTTGGCCAGAACCCCACTTATCCCCAATATTTCCTCTTAATAATTCTATATATTGATACCCACCCCATTCGTCAGTTATAAACTCTCCCTCACCCGTGCAGTATTTAGAATTGAGGCCAATCTCTCCCCGCTATTGCAAAACTATTCTTTTGAATAGTACCTTTGCCTATCATGTTGGTCTCCCTGAAGAAAGCCTGCCTGATTATTCTCTAACAGACATCACTGAATTATTTTCTCTTTAACAGGATACAAAGATTGGTAAAAGCAGGCAAGGCCTGCCTTCATGGGGCTGATGGATAATTTATTACTTCCCATATGTGGGGGCTACTCCTACTCATTCTCAAAAGGTGAGGTATGAATTTTGCCAAATTCCATTCCATTCTCCTGGGGCCCATGCAACGCTGGCAGTGCAAGGGAGCTACTGGCTGGAGACCAGCTGCCTAGCAAGGCCCTGCCAGGACTGGTACAGAAGGGCCAGAGTTCCCATTCCCAGAGCCTGGCTCCCAACCAGGATGACATCTGCTCAGAGTTCAGAGCCCAGCACACTCTTAATTGTCCTGTGGCCTTGTGGCACTTTCAACCTCTCAACTGAATCTTTCTTGAAAAGCTACTCCTGTGCTTATTGGTTTTATGCCCTGAATTGAGTCACTAGAATTTTCCTTAAGGATAGGAGGGCTCGTAGAACCAGATCTGGATGTGTCTCCCATGCCAGGACCTGAGTAAGAGAGGCTGGTGACATACTGAAGGAAAGCTGATCTGATGCCAACCACTACCACTCACCACCCCGCTGCTTTTCTGAACAACACCAGCCCCTTCTCAGACCTTGGACAAGATGCTGGGGCCCTCATCCCAGTTAGATGTCACTACCTTGCTATGTGACCATGGCCAAATCCCTTCTCTCTCTGGGCTGATATCCTCTCTACATGTTTCTTAAACAAGTGAAATCCTGGATACAAAAGGACTTTTTAAGTTTCGTTAAAATATAAGGCCCGGTCTGTAAGAACTCTCTGTACTCCCCACTCAATTTTGCTATGAACCTTAAACTTACCTGGCCTTCCCCGATGGCTCAGTGGTAGAGTCTGCCTGCAATGCAGAAGACTCAGGAGACAGGGGGCTCGATCCTGGGTCAGGAAGAGCATGGCAACCCATTCCAATATTTTTGCCTGGAAGATCCCGTGGACAGAGGAGCCTGGAGGGCTACAGTACACAGGGTCACAAAGAGTCGGACACAACTGAGAACAAGCAGGTTAAACTCATCTAAAAAGTAAAGTCTATTTTAAAACAAAGAAGCAGGGGCTTCCCTGGTGGCTCAGTGGTAAAGAGTCTGCCTGTCAAAGCTGGAGACACAGGTTCCATCCCCGATCGGGAAAGATCCTACAGAGCCACAGAGCAACTAAGCCCATGTGCCACAGCTGCTGAGCCTGTGCTTTAGGGCCTGGGGGCCACAACTCCTGAGCCCATGTGCACAGCTACTGAAACCCACGTTCCCTAAAGCCCACGCTCTGAAACAAGAGAAGCCGCTGCAATAAGAAGCTAATGCACCGCAACTAGAGAAGCCTCCTCAACAACAAAGACCCACAGAGCCAAAAATAATAATTTTTAAAAAATAAAACAAACAAGCAAGCAAAAATATTAGACCCTACAGTAAACCCTGGTGGAGGGTGGAGCCTTAAGTTCTTATCAAAGCCCTGTGACTTTCTATGTGGCTTGGGGAAGTATGGAAACTTTCTGAGCCTTAGTTCCCTTGTTCTACTCATTTTGAGAACTATGAGCATCAAACAAACTAATGAGTTTTTAACTATTGAGTTAATTATAGAGCATCCGGTACCATCACTTCATGGCAAATAGATGGGGAAACAGTGGCTGACTTTATTTTTCTGGGCTCCAGAATCACTGCAGATGGTGATTGCAGCCATGAAATTAAAAGGTGCTTACTCCTTGGAAGGAAACTTATGACCAACCTAGAGAGCATATTGAAAAGCAGACATTACTTTATCAACAAAGGTTCGTCTAGTCAAGGCTATGGTTTTTCTAGTAGTCATGTATGGATGTGAAAGTTGGACAATAAAGAAAGGTGAGTGCAGAAAAATTGATGCTTTTGAACTGTGGTGTTGGAGAAGACTCTTGAAAGTCCCTTAGACAGCAAGGAGATACAAACAGTCCATCCTAAAGGAGATCAGTCCTGGGTGTTCATTGGAAGGACTGATGTTGAAACTGAAACTCCAATATTTTGGCCACCTGATGTGAAGAACTGACTCCTTGGAAAAGACCCTGATGCTGGGAAAGATTGAAGACAGGAGGAGAAGGGGATGACAGAGGATGAGGTGGTTAGATGGCATCACCCACTCAATGGACATGAGTTTGGGTGCACTCTGGAAGTTGGTGATGGACAGGGAGGCCCGGTGTGCTGTGGTTCATGGGGTTGCAAAGAGTCGGACATGACTGAGCGACTGAAATGAACTGAACTGAACTGAGTTATAGAGCACTGTCTCTTTGTGAGAACTTCTTGTTAATATTTGTCACTTACTAAAGAGACTGTGGGGCCTCCCCAGCGGTCCAACTGTAAAGAATTTGCCTGCAATGCAGGAGACACAGGAGACAAGGGTTCAATTCCTGGGTCGGGAAGACCCCCTGGAGGAGGGCATGGCAACCCACTTCAGTATTCTTGTCTGGAGAATCTCATGGACAGAGGAGCCTGGGGGGCTACAGTCCATAGGGTCGCAAAGAGTCAGACACGACTGAAGCGACTTAGCACGCACGCACAAAGAGACTGTACTGGAGGCTGACTAGCCAGTTCCAAGCCTGCAAGAAATTTGGAGCTCTTAAAGAGCACTGGGAAACTCTAAAGAAAGAATGTCTCATAGGCACCATACACTTGGCACATTCAGAACTGACCAGGAGGAGACTATGTAAGGGCAGAAGGAGTTAGAGGAGGAGGAGGCACGGGAGGAAGAGACGGAATGAAGGAAGTGGAGGAGGACCTGGAGGAGCGGGGAGAGGGAGGAAGAGAAGGAACAGGAGGGAAGGAAGAGCGGGAAAAGATAAGCAGAAAAAGCAGAAGCCGCAGAAGAAGAGAAGGAGAAAGAGGAAGAGAAGGAGAAACAGCAGCAGAACAGGAAGCAGCAGCCATTGTAGGGGAAAAAAGCAGAAGCGGCAGCCAGTGCAGAAGTAGAGGAAATAGGGGCAGATGCTTAAGAAGCAGAAGTGAAAGAGGCAGAAGATGAGGGAGGGAGGAGGCGAGAGAAGGAGAAGTCTCCAGAGCAGAAGCAGCAGGAGGAGAAGGAACAGAAGTGGGAGGAGTCTAAGGCCCCAAAGGAGAAGCTCAAGCCAAAGCCAAAGCCGCTGGAAAAGTTGTCAGAGGAGAAAGAAGGGAAAGCGAAAGTGGAAGGAAAGCATAAGAAGCAGGAGCCGCCCAAGCAGGAAAAGAGCAGAAGCAGAAGTGAGAGAAACAGGAAGAGGAAGAAAAGGAAGGAGGAGGAGATGGAGAAGGAGCGGCGGAGGAAGGAGGGCTGGTAGAAGGAAGACAGCGGCGTAGCGGCAGAAGCAGGAAAAGCAGAGAGCAAAGCAGAGCAGAAAGGCAGCGAGAGCAGCAGGACCAGAAGCCAGAGCAGAAAGAAGGCAGAGGGGCAGCAGATCCATGCAGGGTCGGGACAGGAGGAGGCAGAGCTGCCTGGGCACCGGCTGCTCCACGAAGCCCAGTTTCCTGCCAGAGCCAAAGAGGCAGGTGAACCGCTGAGAGGCTCTTGCAATTCTAATTGTTTGGGCCTAAAAACGAGGCTGCAGGCCAAGCAGAAAATGCTCCTCAAACAAAAACACGAATGAAGAAATTCGATCAAGCGCTTTCTGAGAGCCGAGCAGAGACCAAGGACACAGCTCCTACTTCCCAGGAGCTCCGAGTCCAGGGCAGGGCAGGGCAGTGCTAGTGGTCAGTGGAGGGATAGCAATCTTCCAGATCTCTAGATCCCCAGAACTGGGGAAATGGGGCTTTAGAAAGAGGTGGGATTTGAGTTTTGAGTCAACAGGTGAAGGAGGAACTTAATACATGGAATTGGGGTGAGGAAGAAGGGCTCCCTTCCCAAGAAAGGGGTGTACCCAAGGCTCACACCTTCATCCAGGCTGGTGGCCTGATTCAAATACCAGTCTTTCACGCCCAGAGCTGAGCACAGCAAGCATCGTAGTGGGGGATCCTGACAAGCCCCTGCCCAGGAAACAATTCCTCTCCTACTCAAGAGGTCTTTGACATGGAGGTCAGGCCTGTAAAGAGACAGTCTTCCTGCTTAGGAAGACACGCCACTGGACTCATCCCACCTCACTGACCAGAAGTGCCTGGGAGGGGTCCAGAGGGACCTCGGTGCTGAAGTGCAGACACCTCCAGACCCTGGAGGATGAGCTTTAGAGGAGAGAGGGAGCAGGGCTGGTCAGTAACCCTCCAGGGTCCCCTGTCCGCTGCAGGGGTCACTCCTTCCAGGAAGCCCATCAGGCCTAACTCCAGATTTAGTGAGGAGATCAAGCCTGTCCCCAGAGCAGACCCCTGCCAAATTCCTCTTAAGAGCCAGAATCCACAGAGCCACCCCAGGCTTCAAACAAGGAATGACCCAGAGTAAGCGAGAGGCAGGGCCTGAGCAGAGAGTCTCAGGCTCTGGGAAGGTCCAGCAGAGGGTGGGGTCTTGTCAGGCCTCGCTCGTTCACCCCAAGGACGCCAGCATTCATTTCCTGAGTCCTACCCCAGCCAGAGCCTATGGAGATGTCCCCGCTTGAAAATCCATGGCAACATAACAGTGAAGCCAGCATTCTGGGGCCATCACCTGGGGAGGCAGCATCTGTGTGGGATCTACACACCCTTCTCCCTTCCCTCAGGACCCCCGCAACTTGGTCCCTAGGGTGACACAGAGGAGGGATCTGCCGTGCGTAGGTGGAGGAAGGAGGGAGCAGGGAAAGAGGTAGGGTCAGAAGGGGAAAGCTGGGATCTGTGGCAAGGTGGGATTCCAAGTAACAGCAAGAGCTGGGGTAAAATGGGAAAAACAGAGGGAATAAGGAAAGGACAGAAAGGAAACTCTTCAGCCTCATCATTGCAAGGAAGCTTCCTAGGTTGGGTAAATATTACTTTGAAAATACCTGGTGATGCCTTTCTCTCCATAGCATCCAATGAAGTGCCGAGCACTGTAGTGCTTGGAACCTTGGCTAAGTAACCAGCCTGCCTCTCTGAGCTTCAGTTTCCCTGTCAGTAAGGGGTACCCCCCTCCGCTCAGAGTTACTGTATGTAAATGGCTTAGAGCAGTACATGGCAGAGAATAAATGCTCAATTACTCTTAGTTACTACATTATTATAGGAAGCATATAATAAATGACTAGGGCTTCCCTGGTCACACTAGTGGTAAAGAACCCACTTGCCAATGGAGATGGAGAAGGCGACGGCACCCCACTCCAGCACTCTAGCCTGGAAAACCCCATGGATGGAGGAGCCTGGTGGGCTGCAGTCCATGGGGTCGCTAGAGTCAGACACAACTGAGCGACTTCACTTTCACTTTTCACTTTCATGCAATGGAGAAGGAAATGGCAACCCACTCCAGTGTTCTTGCCTGGAGAATCCCACATAGTCACAAAGAGTCAGACATGACTGAGGCAGTTTAGCACAGCATGTGCTAAGTGTACTAAGTTGCTTTAGTTGTGTCCGACTCTTACAGACCGTAGCCCACCAGGCTCCTCTGTTCATGGGATTCTCCAGGCAAGAATGCAGGAGTGGGTTGTCATGCTCTCCTCCAGGAAACCTTTCCCACCCAGGGATCAAACCAATGTCTCTTAAGTCACAGACAGGTTCTTTACCACTAGCACCATTTGGGAAGCCCTTAATGCATCTAGCTCAGTGCAGAACACTCCTGTTTTTTGGAGGAAAGGAGAGGAATGTAAATCAGCAGAATAGATTGTGTTTGTATTCAGGGCATCTCAGCGTGGCCTCCTCTGCATTTGACTTTGAAGTGCTTAACCATGAGGAACAGTGCAGGGCCATAAGCCTTAGACACAAGCCAGACACTTCTTGCTCAGACTGCACTACCACAAGATGGGTTCTGACAGCTGGGACACACAGAAGTGTTCTTTGGGATTCCTCAGTTCTAGGACTCAGGGCTGAGCTCACAAAGACGGAGTGTGGCTAGGCTGGGAGGCAGCTGACTCGGGGCACATCAGCATCTCAGCTGGGAGCCTACACAGATGCAGGGGAAGCTGGAGGAGCTTCCATGGACCTTCTTGGTCGCTTCTGTCCACCTCGTGCTTTCCAGAGGAGACAAACCTTGGAAGAACTCGGTGGGGTTGTAGTTCAGAATCTATTCCTAGAACACATTTGTTATACTTGGCAGATGGCAGCCACTGTCTTTCTCTGGGATGTGCCCAGACTCGGTCTTGACGGGTCCTTTGGTCAGGAGAACAACAATTTAGGGAAAAGTGAACTGTCCAGTCAAGGCTTAGATGTATCAAAGAGCATCAAATTTAGTAAATTGTGTCACCTGGCCTGGAGTGACTATAATTAATTGCAACTATTTTGGATTACGCTTACCATCTGGAGGACCTTTTCTCATGATGGGCTGGCGTCCACCGCATGGCAGCCAGGGTTCTCCATCCACTGGTAGCACACTTCTACCTTTTGACAAAATACGCTGTTCACCTCCAGCTCGGCCTCCTCTCTGGCCCTCTCTATGCCTGGGCCCTCAATCCTCTGCATCCTCTCCTTGGGGCTCACAGTGAGCAGCAGTACCAGGTCAGGTTTGAGCAGGTCCCTGGGTCACTGGTATAAAGAGTGATGGAGGGGGCAGGTATTGGAGGCCCCCAATCACCTCGGTGGCTATGGCATAGGTGGCTGTGCTGTGCCAATACCTGTCTACAGTCATAGGTGATTTGGCAGATTCTTTAGCTGTTTCAGAAGCCACAACATAATTGCCCAAAGAATAAAAAAACTCTTCTAATGATAGTTGGTTCATCATCAAATATTTTCCTCCAGTGACTGATGCAAGAAGATGGTGACTTCAAGAGAACAGCTTTGAGTGGATCTGAAATTGACCAGGTCACAGTGGTTTTACCTGAGGTGTCTAGGTCTTTAATGACAATAATGGGGAACTTCCCTTTCAACTTCTGCTTTATTGACTATGCCAAAGCCTTTGACTGCATGGATCACAACAAACTGTGGAAAATTCTTCAAGAGATGGGAATACCAGGCCACCTGACCTGTCTCTTCAGAAACCTGTATGCAGGTCAAGAAACAACAGTTAGAACTGGACATGAAACAACAGACTGGTTCCAAGTCGGGAAAGGAGTATGTCAAGGCTGTATATTGTCACCCTGCTCATATAACTTATATGCAGAGTACATCATGAGAAATGCTGGGCTGGAGGAAGCACAGGCTGGAATCAAGATTTCCAGGAGAAATATCAGTAACTTCAGATATGCAGATGACACCACCCTTATGGCTGAAAGCGAAGAACTAAAGAGCCTCTTGATGAAAGTGAAAGAGGAGAGTTAAAAAGCTGGCTTAAAACTCAACATTCAGGGGAGAAGGCAATGGCACCCCACTCCAGTACTCCCGCCTGGAAAATCCCATGAATGGAGGAGCCTGGTGGGCTGCAATCCATGGGGTCGCTAAGAGCCGGACACAACTGAGTGCTTTCACTTTCCACTTTCAAGCACTGGAGAAGGCAATGGCAACCCACTCCAGTGTTCTTGCCTGGAGAATCCCAGGGACAGGGGAGCCTGGTGGGCAGCCATCTATGGGGTCACACAAAGTCGGACACACTGAAGTGACTTAGCAGCAGCAGCAGCAGCAGAAAACTAAGATCATGGCATCTGGTCCCATCACTTCATGGCAAATAGATTGGGAAACAGTGGAAACAGTGGCTGACTTTATTTTGGGGGGCTCCAAAATCACTGCACGTGATGGCTGCAGCCATGAAATTAAAAGATGCTTTGTCCTTGGAAGAAAAGTTATGACCAACCTAGACAGCATATTAAAAAGCAGAGATATTACTTTGCCAACAAACGTCCATCTAGTCAAAGCTGTGGTTTTTACAGTAGTCATGTATGGATGTAAGAGTTGGACTATAAAGAAAGCTGAGTGCAGAAGAATTGATGCTTTTGACCTGTGGTGTTGGAGAAGACTCTTGAGAGTCCCTTGGACTGCAAGGAGATTCAACCAGTCCATCCTAAAGGAAATCAGTCCTGAATATTCACTGGAAGAACTGATGCTGAAGCTGAAACTCCAGTACTTTGGTCACCTGATATGAAGAACTGACTCATTTGAAAAGACCCTGAAGCTGGGAAAGATTGAAGGCAGGAGGAGAGGGAGATGACAGAGGATGAGATGGTTGGATGGCATCACCGAGTCAATGGACATGAGTTTGAGTAAATTGCGGGAGTTGGGGATGGACAGAGAGGCCTGGCATGCTGTAGTCCATGGGGTCGCAAAGAGTCGGACACGACTGAGCTACTGAACTCCCTTTCTAGGCCTGCTCCAGGCACTGGTCAACCAGGTCAAGCATAGCTCAGGCTTCAGGAATGAAGGATATACGCTGGACTTTCCTGGCAGGCCCTGCAGACCCGGTGGCAGCTCTGGACCCAGCGCTGTGCTCTGACCGCCTTCCCCACCTGTGCCCCAGCCCAGACAGCATGATAAGTGCCTAATAATTGATTAGAAAAATTATATTAAAACCTGAGTGGGCAGCAAAATTTCTCAGCCTGAGCAGGTCGAAGTTGGAAGTATTTCAGGAACAAGGGTTCTATTGTCCTTTAACATGTTGGCAATAAGAAGGATTAGGACCATCTTCTCAAACCAGTGTTTTCTTCGAATCCTCTTCACTTTGGGTGAAACTACCCCCACCAGTAACCTTGTATCTACCTGGTTACAGTAAAATCAGTGACGTTTCAAGACACTTAATAGCAGGCCACGCTGTCTGTCCCACCCTGTCCATGATGGAGCACGTTTGCAAAATGCTTTAAGAGCCACAGACAAAAGAAATGGTTATGGTGTGGGAGGAACAAGGTTCTGGGGCTTTCCTGAGTAAAGAAGGAAGGAGGCCTCTGTGCATTGTGCAGCCGTGGTTCACTAGATCCCTCAACTCACTTTCCTAGGCCTGTTTTCCAATTCAACGGTTTCTTCATATGTTGAAACATCAATTGACCATGATGGTCAGCAAAGGGGACATCTTCTCTCAAACCTGTCCATTCCTCTCCATGTCCACCCGTATCACTCTGGCTGAAGCTACTCTTACAGCTCTTCTAGAGCCCAGTGTCTTTGATGCTCTCAGATCTGCAGCCACCAGACAGATCTTATTTTTGTTGTTGTTGTTTTATCCAGGTATAGTTAATTTACAGCATTACATTAGTTTCAAGTGTACAACATAATGATTCAAAATTTTTCTAAGTTATATTCCATTTAAAGGTATTATAAAATATTGGCTAAGTTCCCTTGCTGTACAGTATATCCTTGTAGCTTATTTTCCTATGCATGCACACTAAGTCCCTTCAGTCGTATTTGACTCTTTGCAACCTTATGGGCTGTCCATGGGATTCTCCAGGCAAAAATACTGGAGTGGGTAGTCATGCCCTCCTCCAGGGGACCTTCCCAACCGGATGGAACCCACGTCTCTTTTCTCTCCTGCATTGGCAGGTGGGTTTTTTAACACTAGCACCACCTGGAAGTATTCTTCTATACATGCAGTTTTTCTTAATCCTTGATCACTGTATTGCCCTTCTCCCCTTTCCCCACTGGTAACTACAAGCTTGATCTCCAAATCTGTGAGTCTGTACCTGTTTTGTTTTTTAGATTCCACATATACGTGGTAATGTACAGTGTTTGTCTTTATCTGACTTCACCACGCATAGGTCCATTCATGTTGCTGCCAATGGCAGAATTCCATTCTTTTTTATGGCCGAGTAGTATTCCGTGGTGTGTGTGTGCATCACATCTTCCTTATCCACTTATTTGTTGATAAATATTGAAATTGAAATTACCTCCATATCTCAACTATTGTAAATAATGCTGCTCTGAATATTGGGGTGCATGTATCTTTTCAAATTAACGTTTCTGTTTTCTTTGAACATATGGCATAGTCACTATGGAAAGGGATTCCCTGGTTGTTCAGTGGGAAAAGAATCCATCTGTCAATGCAGACGACATAAGAGATGTAGTTTCAATCCCTGGGTCGGGAAGATCCCCTGGAGAAGGACATGGCATCCCATTCCAGTATTCCTACCTGGGAATTCTCATGGATGGAGAGGCCTGGTGAGCTATAGTCCATGGGGTCACAAAGAATCAGACACAACTTAGTGACTAAACACCACTGCCACCACCACTATGGAAAAACAGTACGAGGTGCCTCAAAAACACTAAAAATAGAACTACAATATGATTCAGCAACTCCTGGATACTCCTGGGTATATCCAGAGAGAGATTTTTTTAATGCAAATATGATGGTATTTTAACCCTTTCCCTACCAATCAATCCTATGAGCTTAGGCAAATTCTTTCCCGTCTTGGGACTCAGAATCCTCAGAATGATACTGATGAGTTCGGGCTGTTTGGTTCCCAGGGTCCGCTGGACTCGGTCTGTGTTTTTTTGTTGAGTGTAACTGATTTCAGACCCCTCTGCCCCCAGACAGACTTTGGAACTAACAGTGACACGGTAGACGGGGAGGTGAGACTAATCTCCCCAAAGAAACAAAATCTCCTGCTCCCTCTGTTGTTGGAACATCTGCGCTTGAAAGTGGCCTTAACAACCAGAGCCAAGGGGATATTTTGTCATCCGCAGTTTAGTTCCGGGTTCTGTTACTTAAACCAGTGACGTAAACTTTCCATTTCCTCTCGAGACGGACAGGAAGTGGGCATGAAGCACCACAGCATGTCCAAAAGGCATGATGTGCAGTCTATAGGTTAGCCATTTAACACAGGCAAGTCTTTAAAATTGATCACGTACAACTACTGATGTTCTATTAAAGAATAAATAAGGATATCTTGGGCACCTTAGTTTTGGGGATTCCTTTTCTGCCCTAGGATTTTTTCTTCTCTATTTTCATTCCTTCTAATTTCCATCCTTTAGATCTCTAGAATTAGAATATCTATGTAACTTTCTTTCACTCAGAACACAAGGTAATCACTATTCCCTCTCTGTTTCCACAGCAGCAGCCTGTGTCTCATATTTGCTCAGTTTATTCCCAAACATCATTTAAATGCAGCAGAGAGAAAATCCAATAATTCGAAAGGATCAGATAGGAACCTGATTCCAGTCACTCCCTGAACAAGACATTTTTCCCCAACAATTCAGAGGCTCTTGAAATTTGTTCTTCCCATATAACACATTTCAGGCACCGTGAAACAGGTTCTTTGTAGGGAATTCATCACATAGGCGTTCACTCTTGCTGAATTTACCTTCCAAGCAGTCTGCCAGACTGCCAGGGACCCCAGCCTCTGGGGCTGACACTTGGGGTCAAGGACTTCCTGGTGACTCAGAGCCTGAGAACTTGAAGTTCTCAGCTGTGTCCCTGCTTGGAAGTTCTCTTTGCTGTGGGCACTACATGAGAAGCCATTGCAAGTTCCCTGTGGATGATGGCTCTTCTGGTGAAGCCACCCCCCTGTCACTGCAAGGGCACTTTCTTTGCATTGCGTGCTGTGTGCTCAGTCATGTCCAGCTCTTTGTGACCTCCCATGGGCTGTAGCCCATCAGGCTCCTCTGTCCATGGAATTTCCCAGGAAAGAATACAGGAGTGGGTTGCCATTCCCTACTCCAGGAGATCTTCCCGACCCAGGGATGGAATGTGCGTCTCCTGCACTGGCAGGCGGATAATTTACCACTGCTCTGCCTGGCATTAGTGCACATCAAATAAGCTTAAGAGTAAGACTGTAGCCTCTTGGCCGGGTCCTAGATTGTCAGCATCCTGTAGGGCACGAATTGAATACAGCACCTGCCCTATAATAATCCATACTTCAGAGGATCAGTGTCCTATCTAAATACTCCCCAGACATTTTAAGGTGAGTTCCATCTTATTTGGCTCAAAAAGCTTTTCTAAATTAATGTGTTCTAAGCAACTTGTATAAAAACCCTGAACACAAAGGAAAATGAAAATAGCCCCAAAGTGGTGGAGTTCTCCATATTGTGAAAGTGATAGCCATTTAGATTTTAATCAGAGGAGTAAATGAATCTCTTAACATCTGCACTGCACACTACGGAAAACTAAGAACAGCTTCTCATCCCAATAGGTTGGAAATCTCTGCTGCAAAATTTCACCATGGGGATGGCAGCAGGTCTATGATAGCGCCACACCCAGTCTCCTCCCAACGCACACCATACACTGCCTGTCTCCATCTCTCAAGTCTGAATCGTTCCTAACAGCCTACAATAGCTTTGCCAAATGTGGAGTCTTGTACAGGTCATGCAGTTCACTTGTCTGCTGGCTTTTAGCTGCCATCTGAAATGACTCCATCACCAACTTGATTCATGTCCCCAGTGGTAAAATGAGATTTTTAGAGGGAAAAGAAGCACAGGGCAATTTATTTTTTTACAAAGAAAGAAAAATGTTCAAGTGTTTGTTCCCAGGGTTAGCTCTTAGAATGTGGCTTTGGGAAATGGTTTAGTCAGCATTTTTCCACCCAAAGGATTTTTTCCCCCCACTTCTACCATTTTAGGTTGGCAGAATGGGAGGCAGTTTTAACAGACTAAAAGTTCTTGGCTCTGTGTTACAGCCCGCCTTGGGACAGAAGCCCCAGAATACACAGTCTCTCCTGCCCCTTCCCTTCCCCCCCTCCTCTCCTTCCGTTTCCTCTTGCTCCCCTCTCCTTCCCCCTCCTGCCCTTCCCTCCGCTTCCCTCTCCTTCCTTTTCCTCCCCTTCCCCTGTTCCTCCCTCTTCTTCTTCCCTTTCTTCGCTTTCTAGCGCTCTCCCTGCTCCACCTACACACTCACTCCAGATCATTCAGTCAGGTGGAGGGAGTCTGGGAGAAGAGAGATAAGCCAGCAGAACTTAGGTGCCTTCTACACTCCTCTTTCAGTGAACTTAAGTAAAATAGCACTCTTCCTGGGCATGTGGCCCAGAGAGTCACCTGCTAATTCTGCAGATCTGCTGCTGCTGCTGCTGCTAAGTCGCTTGTCGTGTCCGACTCTGTGCAACCCCATAGACGGCAGCCCACCAGACTCCACCATCCCTGGGATTCTCCAGGCAAGAACACTGGAGTGAGTTGCCATTTCCTTCTCCAATGCATGAAAGTGAAAAGTGAAAGTGAATTCGCTCAATCGGGTCCAACTCTTTGTGACTCCATGGACTGCAGCCCACCAGGGTCCTCCATCCATGGGCTTTTCCAGGCGAGAGTACTGGAGTGGGCTGCCATTGCCTTCTCCGAATTCTGCAGACCTAGTAGGGCTTTTTAGTCAATGCAAAGTGCAGAGAGGCTAGAATGAGCAGGAAATCTGTATTCCCACAAAGATGGGTCACTTGCTGATACACTGAGTTTCCATCTGTAAAACAGAGGAGGTGAACACTGAAAACCTGGAGTGTTCTTTTCATAAAATTTGTTCTATTTATAAAATAATAACAAAACAAAAAATTAAGACCTATGCCCTAATAGCACCAGTTAATTTCAAAACAGTGCCAATCCTCTTAATGTTTTTCAAAAATTGTAAAAATAATAGCGCACAAAAGCACTTACCCCACCCATCTGCTACCATGAAACCCTATTAATAGAGGAGAACATGCTGAAGGAGGGTCAGTCAAAGAAGAGACAGGGACCGGTTAGAAGCTAAACCAATCTCCATGGCTGCATGGTACCACCCACACTGCCATCTCCAATCTCCTCAACACCTAGATGCTCCCAGAACTGCTCTCCCTACCCTCCCCCATCTCTTTCTTAACTAAGTAGATTATTTAAGCTGATTTCAGTAAGAAAAAAAATCCTCTCCCTTTCCAAGGTGGAGGGTAGGGGAGAATTGTTCTCACAAACACAGGATTCACTTTGTCAGCTTGTGGTGGTTGTGATAAGACTATGAACATTCCCAGATAAATGAAAAAAAAAAGAAATAATAACAAAAATCTTAATCAAAGGGAGCTACCAATTAATAAACAAACATTTTTTGTGTGCGCCTGTGCATCAACTCCCCCAACAGGAGCAGAGCACCACTGCTGTATAGGCCCGCAGTGAAGCCCCAGCTCGTTCATTTAATGTATGCTCTTAGGTATCTGCCTGACAATGCAGGAGTCAAGCGTTCAATCCCTGGGTGGGGAAGCTCCCCTGGAGAAAGAAATGGCAACCCACTCTAGTAATCTTGCCTGAGAAATCCCATGGACAGAGAAGCCTGGCGGGCTACAGTCCATGGTGTTGCAAAAGAGTTGGATACGACTTCAGTTCAGTTCAGTTCAATTCAGTCGCTCATTCGTGTCCGACTCTTTGCGACCCCATGAATCACAGCACGCCAGGCCTCCCTGTCCATCACCAACTCCTGGAGTTCACTCAAACTTACATCCATCGAGTTGGTGATGCCATCCAGCCATCTCATCCTCGGTCGTCCCCTTCTCCTCCTGCCCACAATCCCTCCCAGCATCAGAGTCTTTTCCAATGAGTCAACTCTTTGCATGAGGTGGCCAAAGTACTGGAGTTTCAGCTTTAGCATCATTCTTTCCAAAGAAATCCCAGGGCTGATCTCCTTCAGAATGGACTGGTTGGATCTCCTTGCAGTCCAAGGGACTCTCAAAAGTCTTCTCCAACACCACAGTTTGAAAGCATCAATTCTTCGGCGCTCAGCCTTCTTCACAGTCCAACTCTCACATCCATACATGACCACTGGAAAAACCATAGCCTTGACTAGACGGACCTTTGTTGGCAAAATAATGTCTCTGCTTTTCAGTATGACTTAGTGACTGCATAACAACCACCACCACTTAGGTAAGTTACTTCATCTTTCTAAGCATCTACCTCCTCATCTGTAAACTGGGGATAATAAAGCTCTTATCTCAAAGTGTCGTTGGGAGGACTAAATGAAATCATTCATGTAAGAGCAATCAGTCAGTAATGTAATGCACAATTAAGTACCTAATTCATGTTAAAGATTATCATTTATCTTTTTATTATCCTTTTTGCAATATCCTATTGGATATAGGACAGGAACAGGGAGTGGATATCTATGAAGAGTCTTGGAATAATGAGGCCCGTGTTCTAGCTCCTCTGAACTGGATTCAGTTAGCCTCGGAACATCATGCTTCCCTCTTCTAGAGGCTCCTGGGGACAGCAGGCAGAGCAAGGGCTCCTTCTCTGTAAATTTTGAATGGAGATGTTTATCCTCACTGCTGACTGGCTGTCAGCAGTCCCTTACGGGGAAAGCTGAGCATACATTAAGTGCATGCCTGCTGAGTTACCGTCTGTGAGCCTCATGATCTGTGATAGAAAACTAGACTATCTATACTCAAGAAGAACCTTATTCCTGAAGGAAATAAAGTGTATCCCTGTCCCCAAGCAGCAATATATTCATTAGAAGGCATTCGCTCCTCTCCCAAGGAGTTATAAGCAGAGCTCAAACCCCTCCTTTGCCATGTCCCGTAGAAACCTGAGTGAGTTGTCCATCCCCTCTAAGCTCGGCTTCCCTGGTGGCTCAGAGGTTAAAGCGTCTGCCTCCAATGCTAGAGACCCGGGTTCCATCCCTGGGTCGGGAAGATCCCCTGGAGAAGGAAATGGTAACCCATTCCAGTATTCTTGCCTGGAGAATCCCATGGATGGAGAAGCCTGGTGGGCTACAGTCCACGGGGTCACAGAGAGTTGGACACGACTGAGCGACTTCACCTTCACCTTCTAAGCTCAACTTGAAGGACTGTTGTAAGGATTAGAGATCATATATAATATAAACACTTGGCACACATACACATGACACAATGTGCCCAGCGCTTGACAGATATTTAATGAGCAAGAGTTTTGTTAGACATATTGCAATAGTGTGTGATCATTCCTGGGTCAGAGAGGAGCATTCCCTCATGTGAATACTAAGAGGTAATTGACCAACCTGAGTCATGATTCGTACTGGCTGGGAAATAAGGAGACGGGGACAGGTCACATTTATAGCCTTAGTCTCAGGCTTCTTGTGTGAAAAAGAAGGAGCTGGACCAACCATCTCAGAGGCCAGAAGACTGCGGAGACTAGGACTGTGTGGTTCCAAGGTCTAGAACTCTGCTTCCAGGCTTGTTGAACATATCTTTCAAATATAGCAATTGAATATGTGACCCAGTCATCCCATTCTCAGGTGTATATCCCACAGGAAAGTGTACACATGTTCAACAATGTGTGCAAGAACATTCTTTGCAGGGCTACTTGTAAGATTCAGAAACACCCCAAATGTCCAGCATCAGGAGACGAGGAAATGGGTCAATAATTGTGGTATATTCACACAATATAACGCTACATAGCCATGACAATGGACAGCTACTGCTATACACACACAGTGTATTGTCCACAGAAATAAATTGTTGAGTAAAAGAAGTCAGAAGCACAATAGTACATGAGATTTGATTCCATATGTATGAAATTCAAAAGCAGGCAAAACAAATCCATGATATAATGTTAGAAGTCAAGATAGTGGTTATCTTTGCATAAAGAGAATGTGTGAAGGAAGCTTCTGGAGTGCTGGTAAGGCTCTGTTTATTGATGAAGATAGGTCTGCTTTGAAAATACATACAGCTAAACAATTATCATTTGTGTGTATGTGTATGTATATTTATGTATGTATTATAGTTCAATGAAAAGTTTACATTAAAAGCATGCATAGAACCCTTTTCAGTCTCCAGGATCTCCAATTGTTATTTCCTCCTCTGTGCCAGGCATGCCCTAGGGGAGAGATGGGTAGAGGTGACTTTGTACAGAGACAAATAAGAAGAAAAAGTATTCACCATCGAGATCATGGCTTTGAGAGGAGAAAGATGAGTGAACACAAAACTACAGTGTAATAAAGAACTATGATACAGATTTGAGCTGATAAATATGGGAACCCAGAGGGACAGAGGAGGTGATGTTTTAACTGGGCCTTGAAGAGCAGTCCAAGCAGAGACAACTACCATGTGTCATTGCAGACTGGAGAGGGGGATTAAAAAGGGCCAAGAGTGGCTGAGGAGGGTGATACAACCTGTATCCCAGGCAGAGCTTAATGGACTCTGCGATGTCAGGCACAATCAGATCTTTAAGCCACTGAGACCTTGCAAAAGTACCTTCCATCACATCAACCTTTCTCTTCCTGTCTTGCGTATAAACTGTCCTCTCCAGGCAAAGATCAGCTTCTCCACACTTACGCATAACCCCTTCCCTTCGCACCTACTCGAGAACATGGCTCCAGCCTTACCCCCTCTCTCTCCTGCATCACCAACCTGTTCTCTCTATTGGGCCTTCAACACTAGCACTTAAACGTGCAGTCATTTCTCCCATCCCCCTAAAAATGGTGCTCTTGACCTTTATTTCCCTCTCCAGCAAACACTTCACTTCCTCCTCTTTTTGGCACAACTCCTAAAAACATTGTTAATGCTTGCAGCTTCCACTTTCTATCCTTTCAGAACTCCATCACAACAGTGACCTCCACGCTGCTATATCCAACAGTCAGTTCTCCGGTCTTTGCCTTAATGGCTTATCAGTAGCATGTGACCTAGTTATTGGCTCCTCCTGCTTGAAGCACTTCCTTCCCTTGGCTGCCAGGGCACTTTGCTGGCTTTACATCCCACTGTTTCTCAGCCTGTCAGTTCCTCCTCATCTCTGGATCTCTTTATCTTGACGTTACCCCAAAGCTCAGTCTTTTCAACCACTTTCTGTCTCTGAACTCATTACCCTGGTGATCTCCTTCAGCTCCAAGTTCTTAAATTTCACTCCCAGATTGGTATCTGTGGCCCATATTTCCCCCTCTGGATTTCCAGACACTTCTATCCAACTGCTCACTTGGATATAGGCATATCAAATTTCACATATCCAAAACTGAACTCATGGTCTGTTTCCTAAAAACCTGTTCGATGCATGAAGCAGGGCACTCAAAGCTAGTGCTCTGGGACAACTCAGAGGGATGGGGTGGAGAGGGAGATGGGAGAGGGGTTCAGGACAGGGGGACATATGTGCACCCATGACTGATTCGTGCCGATGTGTGGCAGGGATCACCACAGTGTTGTGAAGTGATTGTCCTCCAATTAAAATAAATAAATTAAAAAACAAAACAAAACCTGATCCTCCCACAGTCATCCTTATCTCAGGAATGGCAGCTTCATCCTTTCAGTTTCTCAGATCAGAATAGTCATCCTGACTCTTCTCTCGTACAACGCATCCAAACTGTCAGCACGGTGAGGCTGAATGATGGGAAATAACAGGAGAAAGAGCAGAAATGCCATGTGCAGCTCTCTAAAAGACTGCTGAGTACAAGCCTTCACATCAAGATTGGACATTGAGCGTTGTTCTTTGAAACAGAGTGCGGCCTCTTGCACTATGTTTATTCTTAAACACCTCACAAACAGCAAAGTTCTTTATCATGAATGAATAAAAATAGAATAATTGTTAGTAGAGAGCTAGTATACAGCCTTAAATGGAAAGGATTATACAGATCTTAGTTGGCCTCATACTAAATGCTCCACCTTATTAGGGAACTTCTCAACTAGGATTCTTTGCCAAAAGTCACACAGCTTTATACCACACACTGAATTTCCAACATGGACATATAGTTGCTTAGAAAATAAGAAGAAACTTCTGTGACAAGTATAAGGCCTATTGACTCTTGTCTTTCAAAAAAGTGTCTGAGATGAAGGAAATGCTTGGCATTCATGCATCTATTCCCTCCTCCTGAGTGCACCAAGACTTTGCTAGTCTAGCTTGGTACTCTTTCCCTCTGAATGTGGATTTGGGTTCAGAACTGTTTTAACCCAGTAACCCAAGCAGTCACTACCAATGGATCTATCTGTTTTGGCAAATAAGTTTATTGATCTCCCTTGCTAAGTATAATGTTCGCTAAGGGTAATACTATAATAAGTACAATACTTGTATATTTACATAGTAGCAGTAGTAGTGTTAGTCTCTCAGTCGTGTCCAATTCTTTGTAACCTCATGTAATCCACCAGAATCCTCTGTTTATGGGATTCTGCAGGCAAGAATACTGGAGTGGGTTACCATATACATGCTCAAAACCAAAAGGAGATGATGGCAGTGATGCTATGTCATGAAAGTTAGACTCAAACCCATCCACCTCCAGGGAGTTAAGTAATTTTTATTTTATTTTATTTGTTTCTTTTTGGCTGTGCTGGGTCTGCTTTGCTGTACAGGCTTTCCTCTCGTTGCGGCAAGTGAGGGCTACTCTCTGGCTGCAGCGCACAGGCTTCTCACTGTGCTGGCAGCTCTTGCTGCAGAGCATCGGCTCTAGAGCGCAGTCTCAGTACTGTGGCGCACGGGCTTAGTTGCTCCACCACAAGTGGGATCTTCCCGGACCACGGATCCAACCTGTGTCTCCTGCAGTGACTGGTGGAGTCTCCACCACCGAGCAACCGGGGAAGCCCCAGAGAGTTGAATATTTCCACCCCACAATCATCCCCTCCTTAAGCTGTCTGCTTAGCACCTGCTAGTTCATGGGATGATGGGCAATTCCCAATCTTTTACCAAGGTATATTTTTGAAAGTCGTACTATAAGCGGATTATGGGACTTGCCTGGTGGTCCAATGGTTAAGACTCTGTGCTTCCACCACGGGGGGCACATGTTTGATCCTTGGTTGGGGAACTAAGATCCCACATACAGCAGGGCCAAAAATAATAATAAGTGGATTATATTTTGTTATAAATACAGAATAATTGGAGGTTGTGTTTATAATTAAGATCTTGGCAGCAGATAAATCACAAAGATGATCAACAACATGTCATACAAAGTTATCCAGCAATAATCTCCTATGATTAATTCAAGTGTGAAGCTTTAAAGTCCTTTAAAATGGTCCTAAGTATGTAGATGGATTAGTCAGTGTTCATAAAGTGCGCATATACCACGTAAGAATACCGAACTCTCCTGAATCATCAGTTCAACCCATCTAACATGAATATAGGAACTTCAATAAATGGTAATTAACTTTTTAATTAAAAGAACTGGGTTTGCCTTCTTGGGAATTAAGAAGGCTTTGGGGAATAATTGGGATAATCCAGATTTCTGTGGAGAAGGAAAGAAGCTGCCAAGGGAAATCTGAAGCATGGCTTTCTCTTGTTCTTAAAGAGATGACATCGGCCAATGTTTCTTGAAGCCTGCTCTGTGCCAGGCATTGTGCTGAGAGTTCCAACAAACAAAATGATTCAAACTCAGCCCACTGACCTCAGAGCTGCACTTGTGGGATCATTCTTTACAAAGTAGCTGTTGTGTTGCTTAAATGTTTGAGGACCTAGCTAAAGAGTCTGATTTCATCCTAGATGTTGCCTTTTTGTTTATCTTATTCTATTTAATATATAGATTAATGTTTTACTAATTTTCTTTAATTTACTGTAATCATTGGGCAGTGTCACCTCAATGACTGGAATCCACAGTTACTTCTGTGGGTACTTCTCCGCCCTAACTGTACTTCAGAATCACCCAGCAGAGTTTTTAAAAATCCTAATGCCCAACACTACCCCAGACCGGTTATATCAGAATCTCTGGAGGGAGACCCAGGCATCAAGATATTTTTAAGTTTCTGGGTGCTTCCTGTGTGCCCAGGTCAAACACCCATGTCAGACTCTCTTCTCTAAATGGGTGTTCAGAGGTATCCCTCCTTGCCACTCAATAAGTCCGTGCCCATGCCTGAAGCAGACCTCCCAATACTACTGGCTTTCGTCAGCTGTTTTCTAGGAGGAACATGTGCTCTGTAAAATGAAAGTGGATTCTGGTCTCCAGTTATCGGTTGATATGGTGTGTGCTAAAGTCACTTCAGTCATATGACTCTTGCAACCCTATGGACTGTAGCCCACCAGGCTCCTCTGTCCATAGGATTCTCCAGGCAAGAATACTGGAGTGGGTTCCATGTGCTCCTCCAGGGGATCTTCCCGACCCAGGGATCCACCCACGTTTCAGGTTTTTTACCACTAGCGCCACCAAGGTGCCCCAATCAGTTGATGTGGGAATCAGGTATTGATAGCTAGAGAAAAGCCTTCCTAAATGTTGCCTGTTGCCTGTTCTTGACTTCCAGAAACTGTCATACACTGGATTCCTTCTTCTCACCACCTGATGAAATGGGAGACCATCTGGAGAATACTTTACCCACATCAAGGCCTTAATCTAAGGGTATCTAAGCTAGAAAGCTTAGAATGAATGTCAGTCCAAATTCCACCTCAAATTCCCTTATTTATTACTTCTGTAGGGCTGCTCTAAGTACCATAAACTAGGTATCGTAAACCAATAGAAGTGTATTCTCTCCCAGTTGTGGAGGTCAGAAATACAAAACCAAGGGATCAGCAGGGACAGGCTTTCCCTAAGGCACTAGGGGAGAGCTCTTCCTTGCCTCTTCCCGGCTTCTGGGTGCTGGCAGTCCTTGGGTCACCTCTGCATCTCCTCATTCTCTGCCTCTCATCACATGGCCTTCCTCCCTGCGTCTCTGTGTGTCTCTCACCTTCTAAGGACACCAGTCATGGGATGTAAGGCCCACCCTCATCTGGTGTGACCGGAATTTAACTTGATTACATCTGCAAAGGCCCTATTTCCAAGAAAGATCACATTCACAGGTTCTAGAAGAACACGAATAGGGGACATTACTGAACCCAGTACAGCTCGCATACTGTTGGTGGCTGTTCTTGTTCTTCATTTCTAGGATGCAGGTGGAAGAAATATATCGCAGTCTTCCTGTAAGTCTAGCTATGGGCGTACTCCTTCCCTAGAGCAGTAGAAAGAAAACCATCAGCCCATAGTTAAAGAAACACAGTTTGGCTGTTTAGGTTGGCCTTGAAGTGTTTTCAACACAGAGAGATGAAAAAAGCAGGAATTATGCTTGTGGGGTTTTTTTGGATTTCATTCCACGTTTTTAGCCATTTTGCTGGTTCCATACCTGTTCAGAAATAAGAAATATGTCACATTTAAAGTGTAGTCAACTCATTTTATTCCTAATGAACCTTGACAGACTGTATAACAAATGAACATACAAACAGGAACTGAACTGTGAACTCCTTTTACTGTTCCAATTTAAAGTGGTAACTATTCATTTAGATGGCTCCAGGAAGCTCAAAGGGGAACCCAGGCTGATCAGTTCAGTTCAGTCACTTAGTTGTGTCCTATTCTTTGCAACCGCATGGACTGCAGCACACCAGGCCTCCCTGTCCATCACCAACTCCCGGAGTTTACTCAAACTTATGTCCATTGAGTCGGTGAAGTCATCCAACCATCTTATACTCTGTCGTCCCCTTCTCCTCCTGCCTTCAATCTTTCCCAGCATCAGGGTCTCTTCAAATGAGTCAGTTCTTCACATCAGGTGGTCAAAGTATTGGAGTTTCAGCTTCAGCATCAGTCCTTCCAGTGAATATTCAGGACTGATTTCCTTTAGAATGGACTGGTTGGATCTCTTTGCAGTCCAAAGGACTCTCAAGAATCTTCTCCAACACCACAGTTCAAGAGCATCAATTCTTTGGTGCTGAGCTTCCTTTATAAGCCAACTCTCACATCCATACATGACTATTGAAAAAACCACAGCTTTGACTAGACGGACCTTTGTTGGCAAAGTAATAGCTCTGCTTTTTAATATGCTGTCTAGGTTGGTCATAACTTTTCTTCCAAGGAGTAAGTGTCTTTTAATTTCACGGCTGTAATTGCCATCAGCAGTGATTTTGGAGCCCCCCAAAATAAAGTCTCTCACTGTTTCGATTGTTTCTCCATCTATTTGCCATGAAGTGATGGGACTAGATGCCATGATCTTAGTTTTCTGAATATTGACTTTTAAGCCAACTTTTTTACTCTCCTCTTTCACTTTCACCAAGAGGCTCTTTAGTTCTTCTTTGCTTTCTGCCATAAGGGTGGTATCATCTGCATATCTGAGGTTATTGATATTTCTCCCGCCAATCTTGATTTCAGGTTGTGCTTCATTCAGCCCAGCATTTCTCATGATGTACTCTGCATATAAGCTAAATAAGCAGGATGACAATATACAGCCTTGACATACTCCTTTCCCAATTTGGAACCAGTCTGTTCTTCCATGTCCAGTTCTAAACGTTGCTTCTTGACCTGCATACAGATTTCTCAGGAGGCAGGTCAGGTGGTCTGGTATTTCCATCTCTTTTAAGAATTTTCCAGTTTGTTGTGACTCACACAGTTAAAGGCTTTTGCACAGTCAATAAAGCAGAAGTAGATGTTTTTCTGGAACTCTCTTGCTTTTTTGATGATCCAACGGATATTGGCAATTTGATCTCTGGTTCCTCTGCCTTTTCTAAATCCAGCTTGAACATCCGGAAGTTCTCAGTTCACATACTGTTGAAGCCTGGCTTGGAGAATTTTGAGCTTTACTTTGCTAGCATGTGAGATGAGTGTAATTGTGCGGTAGTTTGAGCATTCTTTGGCATTGCTTTTCTTTGGGGTTGGAATGAAAACTGACCTCTTCCAGTACTGTAGCCACAGCTGAGTTTTCCAAATTTGAGTGGAGCACTTTCACAGCATCATCTTGTAGGATTTGAAATAGCTCAACTGGAATTCCATCACCTCCACCAGCTTTGTTTGCAATGATGCTTCCTAATGCCCACTTGACTTCACATTTCAGGATGTCTGGCTCTAGGTGAGTGGTCACACCATCGTGATTATCTGTGTCATGAAAATATTTTTTGTACAGTTCTTCTGTGTATTCCTGCCACCTCTTCTTAATATCTTCTGCTTCTGTTAGGTCCATATCATTTCTGTCCTTTATTGAGCCCATCTTTGCATGAAGTATTCCCTTGGTATCTCTAATTTTCTTAAAGAGATCTCTAGTCTTTCCCATTCTATTGTTTCCCTCTATTTCTTTGCATTGATCACTGAGGAAGGATTTCTTATCTCTCCTTGTTATTGTTTGGCACTCTGCATTCAAATCAGTATGTCTTTCCTTTTCTCCTTTGCCTTTAGCTTCTCTTCTTTTCACAGCTATTTGTAAGGCCTCCTCAGACAACAATTTTGCCTTTTTGTATTTCTTTTTCCTGGGGATGGTGTTGATCACTGCCTTCTATGCAATGTCACAAACCTCCATCCATAGTTCTTCAGGCACTCTGTCTATCAGATCTAATCCCTTGAATCTATGTCACTTCCACTGTATAATTGTAAGGGATTTGATTTAGGTCATACCTGAATGGTCTAGTGGTTTTCCCTACTTTCTTCAATTTCAGTCTGAATTTGGCAATAAGGAATTCATGATCTGAGCCACAGTCCTGTTTTTGCTGACTGTATAGAGTGTCTCCATCTTCAGCTGCAGCGAATATAATCAATCTGATTTCAGTATTGACCATCTGGTGATGTCTGTATGTAGAGTCTTCTGTTGTGCTGTTGGAAGAGGCTGTTTACTATGACCACTGCGTTCTCTTGGCAAAACTCTATTAGCCTTTGCCCTGCTTCATTCTGTGCTCCAAGGCCAATTTTGCTTGTTACTTGAGGTATTTCTTGACTTGCTACTTTTGCATTCCAGAAGCCCAGGCTGATGGTGAGACTTTATAGGAATTCCTATGAAATAATTCTTTAACCCTGCTATCACTAGTAGTAAAGAACCCACCTCCCAGTGTAGGAGACTCAGCTTCAGTCCCTGAGTCAGGAAGATCCTCTGGAGGAAGGCATGGCAACCCGCTCCAGTATTCTTGCCTGGAGAATCCTAAGGACAGAGGAGCCAGGTGGGATACAGTTCATAGGGTCTCAAAGAGTCAGACACGACTGAAGCAACTTAGCACACAGCACAGCACTTAATACCAGTTGCTTCTACTTCATCAGTAACTTATTTTATAAAACCCAAGCAAGTTTCAGCCAGATCTATTGTTTGTACTGCTTTTCAGCCCCGCGCCCCAGATGTATTCACAAAATTAAACTGTGTTAGGCTTTGAGGAATGAGAAAAGACATTTAGAAAACCCCCAAAGTCCTCGAGGTTCCTGGGCTGACCTAGATATCCGGGTTTCGGGATTCACTCTTCCTTTTCCCATTTCTTCCTGTTATTTGAGCTGTCACCTTTGAGATGTCACAGCTGACATGTGCTTCCTTCTGTGAAATGAGGCTTGTGATCATTGGCTATGAATCCTCAGGGGAGCTGGCAGAGCGGCCAGCAGATGCTAACTTATTCTCACCTACAAGTTGCCACCAGCTCTTTACCCAAAAAAGCAGTTTGGGGTTGGAAAACAGATAATAGTAAAAAGAACAAGGATGCAAGCTCTGGAATTGGACTGGCTAGGTTCAAATCTTAGAAAAATTGGAGAGGGGTGGCAAAACACTTAACTTCAAGCAAGCCTGCTTGCTCATCTGTAAGAAGAAGATAATGACACCTCCTGCTTCCTGGAATTGTACAGAAGGAATATGATAGTGTATGGAGCTTGGTGCCCATTACATAGTAAGTGCTTAGCAAATTCTAGCTCTTATTAACTTGAGCACCAATTCTCCTGAATGTTCATGGATGCCTGGATCAGAGTCCTGAGAGGTCATGATCAGATGTAATGGGAAGGAACGACTGATAGATTAGTCATGCCTGTCCTGGATACGGAAAGGAGAGTGAGCCTACTGGAGCCTCCCATCTGCCATTCCTGTAGAAACCTATTGAATTCATCTCTGTTTTCCCATGAACCCTTTCCAGGACACACCACATGAAAGGTACTCAGTGAATGTGCGAGAAATAATTACTTGGCTGGTGCCTCTTGCCATAGTGGTGTAAGGCTAGAGGGGTGGGCCTGGGAACTAAAGTGGGTTCAGAACCTGAGATAAAACCTCTCTCCCCAACATAGTTTTTGATACCTCCAGGTTGTGAGCCAGGAGATCACCTGGATAAAATAGAGTCCTACCAGCAGGTAAATCCTTGCTTTGAAATGGACTGGGCTGGTATGCAATGGTGAATTAGAGACCTAGAAAACTAATGGGCTAATGGTGAAAAATCAGAGAAAGAATACGTGGGGAAAGGAGCCATAGCCAGTCCCAGCTCCTCTGACAACCTAGCCCACACACAGGCCCTCTTTGGTCCTCAGACTACAAGGATGGTAATCTCAACCGGGGTGTTGTGAGGCTGAAATGGCATAAGCCATGTTCTACAAAAAGCTGTTTTACAGGCATAGGTCAGCAAAGTATGAGATTCCACCTACCCATTGAGAGATTGACCAAATATTAAAAAATATATAGTTAGTTATATTCAACCCATAGGTATTGTCCTCAAATTTCAGTCGATCCTCCTTGGTACTCCTCTTTCTCTCTGTTTATCCCCATCCTGATATGAGTGTTTAAGTGAGCCTCCTCCTCACCTCCCACATCAAGAGCTAAGCCAAGGCCTGTGGAACCTCCCAGGGCATCACCATCTCATTTTGTGGGAAGATAGACTTTAGCCATGCTGCTCATTCAAAGCTAATGCTGTTGTTATAAGTTTGTGGTTCCAGATGCAATGCCCCAGCACTAGCCTCTGGACATGTGGCAGCAAAGCCAATAATTCCAAGCACTGGCCCAACAACCACACCGTTTTCAATTGCTGTGGCCACAGCCATGACCTTGGTTAAGTCACTTCCACTCTCCAGGCTTTGGATCCTCCTTTAGCCTGAGGTCTGGGCTTACAGTTGGAGAAGTAGGCTCAGAGAGAACGAAATCGCCCAGTCTTACTATGTCATACACATCTGGGAAGTCCAGTGAGCTAGGAGGAGCCATACAGGGAAGGTGGAATATTCCAGAAGGACCCTCAAACCCACAATGTCTGAAAGGGCCAAGAACACAGGGCTGCTCAAATGTACCAGCCATAGTGGAACATCAGTGTCTTAGGAGTAGATGAACCAAAAATAAATAGGAAATGTCACTTGAGTTCAGAGTCTTCACAGTGGGCTCGAATAAGCTGGGCTCCATGTTGGCTGTTTATTCCAGATATCTGTGGCAAAGGAAATGTGAGCTCCATGCACAAACTGGTAGCTGGGTCACAAGGCAAGCAGAACCTATTAGCTCTGGGAGGAAAACCCAGTTCAACCTTCAGGGCATTCTGAGGGTTATTTCTGCTCCGTCTACCATACAAGCTATTCAAGGTCAAAGTTAAGAGAAAAGTTCAGAAAGAACCTGCAAATTATTGAATGTTTAAAAGAAAGTTTGGGAAATGGAAGAAGTGAAGACATAGTAGATTTCCCCATTGTTATGGTAATAGGGGAGCATCCCAAGGATGGAGGGGGCCCGAGAGGAAGTTGTAGTGCTTGCAGGCATCAGATTCCTCAAGTGCACCTTAGAATCACCTGCCCAGTGGGGGTGGAGGTGGGGAGGGGAAGAAAATACAATGCCTATCCCCTGTCCTAGCCCCAGGCCAAGTGAATCATCTTCTCCAGGTGGTGGGGCTGGGGATTGAAGGGGAGGTTGTTACTATACTGTTTTGGTGTTTGGGGCTTTTAGCTCCTTAAGGGTTCTAAGGTTCTGCAAGGTTGAGAATCACTGTTGGAAAGTCTTATCCAGAGCTGGAGGCTGGGGTTCAGGCTGTGCTGTAGGAGCCTGGGCACCAAGAGGTAACCTGGGGAAAGGGAGTTGGGAGAAGAGATGGCAGAGGAAGGAAGAGGGGGAAAGTAGTTTGGTGGGAAGAAAGAAATGATCAGAACCTGAAAGGCATGCCAACATTAAATGCTAGATTTGACCCTAGGAAAAGTTAAATGAATGTGCTGTGTCTTGTGCAGATGCTATGCTTGGAGCCTTGACAAAGTGAGACATTATGCAATCATGACATCATGCCAACCTGGTGAGGCAAGCATCCATGCTCCGTTTCCCTGAGGAAGAAAGGGAGGTTCAGAGAGATGACACGCTTTGCCTAAAGTCATCCAGCTGCTTGCTGGTAGAGCTGGGATTCCAGAGCAGGTAGGTCTCCATATTCCAAGACCAGATGAGGAGGTCCAAACTGGATTTTCCTGGAATGTTGGCACTGACCTGGACTGAACCCAGTTTAATGAAGAATAAAAAAGATGAGACAGACAGATTAATAAGTGCCTGAAACCAGGAAGTTGGAGACCCATGCACTGTCTGAGCACCTGGGAGAGCCTGCAGGAAATCAAACAACCAGAATCCCAGGCCGCCAAGATTCCCCTGTCGCTTAGCAGGAGGTGGGTGTGAACTTATGCTGTTCTTGCACAAGCCCCAGAAGAATGAGGGCTGGAGCCACCCAAGGGGGTGCATGAAGGCAGGCAGTCCATCAGCACAAAGGCAGCCAGGGGCTGAACCCAAGTGCTGAGACGCGTAATTCCCAGCAGATAGCAGATCAGAGAGGCTCCGTCTGAGCAGACATGGAAACTCGAAGGGGAAGAGGCACCACATGTTTTGGTGGGCAGAGCTGAGACGGCACCACGCAGGGCGGCATCCGTGGCCCTCCCCTCCCAGCCTGGTGTTACCACGTCTAGACTTGCATCCTGAGCACAGAGCCTCTCTCCTTGGTTGCTTCCACCTATCTAATGCTCAGAACCTCTTGGGATGGTGCCCTTTCTATTTGTTACTTTCTTTTCTTTTTTATGAAATAGTTCCAAAAGGCAAAAGAGAATAGACAAAGATATAACTTGAGCACTTCATCAGGCTTTGTCAGATCCTGGCAGTCCTCTCCAGACTTGCTTCAGATTTACATTTTTAAAGGTAAAACCATATGTAAACGGATATAAACCGGTATCTCTGAAGCCTCCATATGCCACTCCCTGATTTCTTTTTCCTTTTTTTATCCCCAGGGGAAACCACTCTCTGGAAATTGATGTTTATTATTCTCATGCCAGACTTTACTCTCACTACATGTGAACATCCATAAATAATGGTATTTTCACATGTTTTAACTTAACGGGATGATAAATGTAAATAATATAATTAATATAGTGTTAATAAATGATAATGTTTTGTATAATAAATAATATACAAAATGTAATATCAATATAGATGGAATCAAACTGCTCCGTGCTTTGTTTTTTGCTGACATTCTTGATCAGGTTTTCACCCATGTTAATGCCAATTCATTTACTTTGACGCTGAATAATAAAGTATTCATTATATGAAAATATTATAATTTATATACCATTCTTCTTTGGATGGAAAGCAATTTTTCCACTTTATCCTCAATGTTCCAATTTTTTAGTATTACAATGGCATAATAAGTTTTTGTGCAAATGCCTGGGTTTGTCCAGGCCATGTACCCAGGAGCGGTGTTGTTGGGGTGGGGAATGCATAGCCTTCCTCTCATGACTCAATCTCTTTTGAGCCTCTTTGCGCATACCTTGCTATCATGAGTATTTCCCCAGAAAGAGGCACTCCTGGCACGGATGACAAGATCAGGAGATGCTACTCATGGGAAAATGCACTGCTGGGCATCAGCTCTCAGTTCAGATGTGAGTGCCTATCTTGAGCTGGGCTGTGTATGCTTGTCAGGGCCTCTGGTCTTGGTGTTCTCTGCTGCTGCTGCTGCTGCTGCTAAGCTGCTTCAGTCGTGTCCGACTCTGTGCAGCCCCATGGATGGCAGCCCACCAGGCTCAACGGTAGCCCACCAGGATCCCCCATCCCCGGGATTCTCCAGGCAAGAACACTGGAGTGGGTTGCCATTTCCTTCTCCAATGCATCAAAGTGAAAAGTGAAAGTGAAGTCGCTCAGTTGTGTCTGACTCCTAGAGACCCCATGGACTGCAGCCTACCAGTCTCCTCCGTCCATGGGATTTTCCAGGCAAGAGTACTGGAGTGGGGTACCATTGCCTTCTCCGCCAGGCGTTCTCTAAGAACCAAGAAAATCTAACTGTTCGACTGAGACCTGAAGCCTCCAGTGACCCCACGAGCAGTGTTTCAGGGCCCAACCTCAAACATACAGCTACCTTCTCTTTTTCCTTTTTAAGTAGTTAACTTCATTTTTCCCAGACTATCAAAGTAATATGTAACCTTAACGTAATTTTTTTTAATTTTAGAAAAATACGTTTTATGCTAATTACTCAAAATATCACTCCTCAGAGACAGTCACTATTCACATTTTAGCGTATTTCTCTTCAGTCTTTTTTCTTAGCATTTTCCCCTTACATATATAGTCTAGTGGTGACTCAGTTGGTAAAGAATCTGCCTGCAATGCAGAAGACCACCTGCAAACTATGACCAGGTTCGATCCATAGGCTGGAAAGATCCCCTGGAGAAGGGAATGATTACCCACTGCAGTATTTTTGCCTAGGAAATGTTATGGAGCCTGGCGGCTTACAGTCCATGGGGTCTCAAAGAGTCAGACATGACTGAGCTACTAAACCACAGTTATTATTTTTAATGAAATATATATCTAATTTTCCATACTGTAAGAAACTCTATATACAATTTTAATGACTTCAGGTTATTTTTTCACTAGTTTTCTATTATCTACTTGATTAGATCCTCGGTTATCTACTTAGTCCCCCTTGGTATCTGAGAGAGATTTATTCCAGGAGTCCCCAAATGTAACAAAATCCTGGGATGCCCAAGTCCCTTATATGAAACGGTGGATGGCAATGAGTGCATATGGCCCTCCATACCTACAGATGTAAAGCCCACAAATAAGGAATATCCAACTGCATATTTATTGGGGAAAAATATCTGGTATAAGTGGGCCCTGAGTTCAAACCTGTTTTGTTCAAGGGTCAACTATATATTGGATATTCTGGTTATTCTTAATCTCTTTGTTTACAGTCAAAACATAGTGGCCATTTTGGGCATAAGCCTTTAATGACCTTTCAGATCCTCAAGAGAGGATCTTAGAAATGTAATTCTCAGAAAGGCAAAGGGCATTTTTAAAGCTTTATATATTACAAAACTGTTCTAGAAAGACACCCATGTTACAAGCCCACTGAAAAAGTGTTCAGAATGCTCAGCTGGCCTGCCTTCACCCATGGTAATTGTGAGAGTCTGTTCCACTGGGGCTCAGAAGTGGAAGGAAAGAGAGTCTGTAAGCGCTAGCGTGCCCAGCCATAGACTGTCAGGTTGGTGGAGTAGAATGTTTGGCGTCCTTCCAAGCAGTATGTGCTAAGCTGCTTTCTTTCTATGAGAACTAACAAGACAGCAAAATGGATGAATCATACCATGGGAAAGTCAAACTCCAGAACCAGGTCTCATAGAGAGTAGACACTTGAAGTAGGCCACTGGGACAGGAGAAGATGTATTATTTAAATTTCCATAGGTTGAAAGCAACAACAATAAAAAGACTCTGGCTAATTTAAGTAAAACAGAAAAGGAATTTGTTGGAAGGATGCTGGGATCAAAGGGCTGTGTCAACTGCTGGGCTTGTTGTGCGATGTATAACTCAGGCAGGGTGGAATCATTCACATTGCCATCTATACAAAAGGTACTTCCTAGAGTTGTGCAGTGTACTACCTACACAACTGTATGTAGCAGTCCCGCTGGAATACCTTATAGGACAGAGTTTCCCAAACCATCTGAGCTGAAGAGTCAGGTTTTTTACAATTGCTATTAAAATCCATTATACATCAACGCTTTAGTAACTAAGGGAATAAAATGCCACTTGCTATCTCAGCAATGTCAATTACTATAAAAGTTACTAAACACTCAGTTTCTGAATTTACCTCGCCATGGACTGGTAATGCACGGTTTGGGAACCAGCACTGGTCCACAACCACACCTGAGTACACCTTGAGTGGAACTGACAGATGATCCAAACCACACACAAGTGGGAATGGAATGAGCAGTTCAGAACCAGAACCAAGGAATCAAATGCATCTGGACTCTCCATCTCCCATGCTTTTCTCTTACTTTAGTATGATTAAACCCCACCACAGAATAGCTTTCTACATTTCTATAATTGAAAACACAACTAATAGCTCTTTACAGTTTATGTCTTATAGCCTCAGTCACCTGGGAAAGGATTATTGGTCCCAAACCCAAAGATTTCAGAAAAGGGGATGAGTGGCCCAGCCCAGGTCTAGTGCTCACTCCCACGGCTAGATGTGTTGCTTCTGGCCAAGAAAACACCCATCCCCGGGGACCATACGAATGGGACTGCGAGCAGTTCTCAAGAGAGGGGCATGATGTTACCAGAAACAATCCAGTACGGATGTACCGCACACAAAACAGTAGTAGGCTTGCAGTTGTTAGGTCTATGTTTTCCTGTATCTATACTCCACTTAATACTTTTTCTGAAATATATCCCCCCAAAAGGGTTTATGATCAAATAAATATGGGGAAATCTTATGATTGTATCACTCTCATAAAGCCTCATAAGGCATCTTAGTTATTAATGGCTCTGAGAAGAACTGTAAAAAGGAAACATTCAACTATGTTTACTGACCTCATCTGATCATTGTAACCTTTCCTAATGTAACATCCAGTAACACCCCATGGGATTACTATTCCAAGAACATATTTTGGGAAAACCTTCCAGGTGATAGCTGTTCTCCAAAAAGATCCTCAAATCCTTTAAAAAAGAAAATGAACAACAACGAAAAAATATTTTAAACAAACCAAACAGCTGGGTATTTACAGAAACTGGTAAATTATTTACAGAGTCATTTTATAACATAAGCTGTATCACCATAAAAACTACCAGTTTCTAGGCTCAGAATTTTTAAGTTCAATTGTGTTAAGATGGGATACATCTCTGGAACTCTTAACTTGCCCGCTGTAGACCATTCCTTCCCCAGGAGACATTCACAGGTTGTCTGGAACCCCTTTCATGTGATGTCTGGTACCCTGCCCTCTTTGAAGTAAGGTGTATCTTTACACCATTTTGTGGTGGCCCACTGCAGTTTGCAAAACCAGCTTAATAGCACAGGGTATCTTGCTCTGTCCTGTGTTCAAGAAGGATGAGGCCCACTAGGGTGAGCAACACACTGGAGAGGAGTGTTAACAGAGCCCCACATCTGGGGAAGCTTAGAGGTGGGGCCAACATTAATAACCATAATGATAGCCTTCTCCCCTCTAATGAGAGATTAGAATCTTAAACCAGATCTGCCAACTGGATCACAGGCACAACTAAAGGACAGAGTATACTGCCTGGACAATCAGGATTAGAGGGCATAGTGTAGGTTGGCCACTAAGTCGGGCAACACAGGCACATATATAATAAATGGTTTATGGATATCACATTATAATGCATGATAAAATAATAGCTACGTTGCCAGACTTTGTGGCCACGCTGGAGCTAAAGCTAGGTTTACATCAAGCAGTCACTAAATTGTCAGGGGGCATTGTTCTAAATGTTTCACCTGAATTACCTAATTTAACTACCACAATGTTCCTTTGAAGCAGGTACTGTCATCATTTCCACAGAAATAGGTATGGAGGCTGTGGCACAAAGGAATTGAGTCTCTGGCTCCCGGTCACACTGTTGGTGAGAGAAGGAATTGAGCTGTGAGCCCAGGAAGCCTCACCCCATCCTTGTACCCACCACACTGCAGCTCCCTCCCCTGGAGGCCTGAACCCCTCGGCTTTGTTGAAGAGCCAGCATGGATGCCAGCAAGGACTGATCCATAGTAAGGATGTAAGGTTCTCTTCCCTTGCTCTTTGTTTTTAAACAAACATAGCTTAGGAATAATCACCAGAACTAACATCTGTACTGTTCTTTGCAGCTTGGTCCTCATCACAGCCCATTAAAGCAAGCAAAGAAGAACCAATAGTCCCTCTTTTTAGATAAAGGAGGTTGAGTCTTTAATGGGATCCCTACCTTTCAGATGGCGGAACCGTGTCCTCTGACTTCAAGAGACTCTGGCTTTAAGTCATTTCCTGTGTTGGCTTCTCTGATAACCAACATCCAAGCTGGTCCCTGATGAGTCCTGCCTCTTGTGTCAGCCCCTCCCACGCTGAAGAAGACTCACTTACGAGGATACTATGGGCATGATGACGATGACTTCTGAAGCTAAGTCATAAAAGACGTTGGAGTTTCTGCCTCGATCTCCCTGGATTACTCACTCGGGAGGAATCAGCTCCTGTGTTGCGTGGATGCCCCAGCTGACCCACAGAGAGGCCCAGGTGAGGAACTGCACCTTCCTGCCCACACCAGCATGAAAGGGCCCGCTGTGTGAACTGCCATGCCAGCAGATCCTCCAGCCCCATCAGCAACTGTAGCCCCAGCCGACATCTCTAGGGTAATTTAATGAGAGACTCCCATGAGGCTTACAGCTTCCCAGGTGTTAAAGACTCCACCTGGCAATGCAGGAGACAGAGGAGACGTGGGTTCTATCCCTGGGTAGGGATGATCCCCTGGAGAAGGAAATGGCAACCCACTCCAGTATGCTTGCCTAGGAAAGCCCATGGACAGAGGAGCCTGGTGGACTGCAGTCCATGGGGCTGCAAAAGTCAGACATGACAGAACACACATGCACGCCCATACTGGTTAATTTCCTGTGGCAATTTGACAGGCCATGGGGCATCCAGATGAAACACGGTTTCTGGGTGTGTCTGTGTAGGCATTTCTGGATGAGATTAGCGTCTGGATCTGTAGACTCGGTATGGGTGATGGCTGTCCCCAGTGTGGGTGGGCATCATCCAGTCCCCTGAGGGCCTGAATAGAATGAATGTAGAGAAGGGGGAATTCATTCCTCTTCTTCCTGTCTCTCTGCTTGAGCTGTAATATCTTATCTCAGATTCTCCCGTTCTCAAACTTGGATTCACACCATTGGCTCCCCTGACTCTCAGGCCTTTGAACTCAGACGGAATTACATCACCAGCTTTCCTAGACGCCAGGCTGTAGACAGATCTTGGGGCTTAGCACCTTTAGCATGTGAGCTAATTTCTGATAATAAAATTATACATATTAACATATTTTATGTATATGTTATATATATACTTATATAATTTATATATATTACACTAGTTTATATAATGTATATTATATAAACCATAATATATATTATAAATTAATATAGTATGTAATATATAAATTATATAGTATATATATGATATATACTATATAATATATATATAATGTATATAAAATTATCCTTTCTATTTCTCAGAAAGACCTTGACTAACACAGACCCCAAGCCAAATCCCCACAGCGAAATCACTCTTGAATTCCTGACTCAAAAAAACTCTGCAATAATAAATATTTATTGTTGTTTTGAGCCAGTTTTTTAACTGCTTTTTTAAAAGATGGGAGTGCTCTGCATCTATAGGTAACTAACACAACTTCCGTGTCTAAAGGGCTGATCCTGGTGAAGGTCATTAACTAGCTATGATCTTGAGAAAGTCTTTAGAACACTCTCTAGTGTTCCCCTGATAAAAATAATGCAGGAAAATTTCTGGGCCATTCTTAACGGTAATTCAAGAACCATTACCGCAGGATTTAGGGAGTGCTCTGTGTGTAGAGAAACTCCTGGCATAGATAGGCCAGTTCATGGAAAGCGTGCATCATGGACATGTAAGTATTTAAGAAACATTTTAGTGGTGCCTCTTCTCTACCATTTCATAAAAATCTCCTTGAAGACTCTGCTAGCAGTAGCCGGCAGAAGGCCACCAAGCATTTCTTAAGCTCCCAGCTCTGTGCCGAGAGACACTCCAGAGGAAGAGGGGGAGGGGCTTTGTTCACATTGATTGTTCACAGAAAGTATCTTCCCTCACACCCTACCGACCAGAAAAATCCCCTGCCCAAGGCTTATCTCAAATGCCGAGGCCACTTCTCCGACCCCGCCCTCCACATCACCCACAGCAGGAGAAACTCCTCAGCGGTGCAAATGTTCCTAAACATCTGGCTCTCTGAGGAGAAAGGTCTTGGTTCACAGACTTTTTTGATCTCTGTGGCCTTAATGCTTCTCTGGCCGGTGACTTAAATCTCCCAATAGGATGTTCCTGAGGTAGAGCTGGGAAAGGATGTACACAGCTGGTCCCCTGAGCCAGTGCCAGTGCCAGCCCGCTCCCCTGCACCTCACTCTCCCTCATTCGTAGCCTCCTGATTATTTTGAAATGTTCCTGCAAGCTGTTCCCCTCCCCCATACTCAGCATCTCCCCCTCAGCCCAGGTCTTCATCATCTCCTGCCAGGACTATTTTGAGAGCTTCTTCCTTGTTCCTGATGTGAAGAGCCAACTCACTGGAAAAAAAAAACAATAACAACACCCTGATGCTGGGAAAGATTGAGGGCAGGAGGAGAAGGGGATGACAGAGGATGAGATGGCTGGATGGCATCACCAGCTCAGTGGATATGAATCTGAGCAAACTCCAGGAGATAATGAAGGACAGGGAAGCCTAGTGTGCTGCAGTCCATGGGGGTCACAGAGGGCTGGACATGACTTGGTGACTAAACAACAACTTCCCTGTCCCCTCCCTCCTCACGCCTGTCCCTCCTCCCTCCCACCTCCTGCGCATCTTCTCGCAGCACCATGCTTCCCGTCCTCCCCATCCTTCACACTCACAGTCTTCCATGGAAAGGTCAGAGTTGCTGGGTGTACAGGCTGTCTATGACCAGTGATCCATCTCCTCACACACACACACACACACACACACACACACACACACACACTGAATCCCAAGGCACTTCTCTGATGAACAGCCATACTCTTCATGTCTCCCCTTGATATTCTTACGCCCTAAAACGCCCTGCTCCCAGTCACAGGCCCACTCCTCCTTCTGGGCACATCAGCATTGTCCTCTTCCTCCAGCTGCTCCCCTTGTATCCACATGGTATTTTAGGGAGAGCTCAGTGGGGGAACTTTGGGGAGTCATGGCTAGTTCTGTGTACCTCTGCTTTTCCTCCCCTCACCAAATCTGCAAGCTCCTTGAGGGCAGGATCCTAGAGTGAGTCTCCTTGTCTTCAGCGCCCGGCGCTGTGTCCTGTGTGATGGGAGAGTCTGGGTCTGGAGGAGGGAAGATGGTGCTGGGAGGTCAGTGGGGTGAGGCAGTGGGAATGTGCTGAGCTAAGGATTTCTCTGACCCCAGAGCTTAGCAAGGCTCCTGGCATACAGGGGTACAGGTTGCTTAGGGAGGTGGGGGATGTAGAGGGGGGGGAGTGAGGACCAAGAGCCCTTCCAGAACTTTCTATAGTGGCTGAAGCTCCCAAGACTCTGCCTCCATCTGTTTTCTCTATCCTTCTTCAAGGACCAAATAGGCCACTTGCATAATTAAAACCCCATCTCTTAGGTTCTGTGTCTGTTATGTTGTTTTAAATTGAACAGTTATAGGCTCAAAACAACTAGTGGGCCACACGTTGGTGGCTCTGGTCCAGGCCCTGGCTCCAAGGCTGGAGGGCAGCCACTCCCCTTTCCCCAGTCACATGCAAGCTTAAGCCCCAAATCAATGGACAATGACTTGGATTTCAGGTAGTTTTCTTAAAATAATTGTAAGAAAACAACTTTGGCAACTTAGCTCTGCTTCAGTTACTAAGAGATTCAGCAAGTCTCTTCCCTCCAGCTGGCTTTTCCATCTGAAAAAAGAAAATCAGTGACCAGCTGATCACTAATATGTCTGACACTATGATTCTAAGCCAGTTCCCTCTCTGTGTACTTTAATCTCCTCCTCGTGTGTGTGTGTGTGTGTGTGTGTGTGTGTGTGTGTGTATACACGCTTCGTTGTATCCAGCTCTTTGTGATCCCATGGACTGTAGCTGCCATGCTCCTTTGTCCATGGAATTTTCCAGGCAAGAATACTGGAGTGAGTTGCCTACTCCAGGTCATCTTCCCAACCCAGGGGTCGAACCCACGTCTCCTGCATTGACAGGTGGATTCTTTACCACTGAGCCACCTGGGAAGACCCCATCTATAGAAAGGTCATAATATCTACCCATCTCAGAGGCCTAGTGAAGATCAAATGAGATAATGGATATAAAAATATTTCTGTATGCTATAACTATAAAATATTAGTTGTTATTTGTGAAATTTAATGTGTGGCAAATGTCTTTTATAAACATTACTGAATGACTTAAATAAAATTTTAACATGATGGTAGTCATCCTGTGACTGTGAATTTAGTAGAACATGGAGAGTACGTTCAAGGCAAGATCTCCTAAATGGAGACTCAGCACGTAGTCGGGCAAACTCATAAGTCAGACATCCCCTAGGTGAGCTATGGACAGTTAGAGGCCAGGCCTGTAGTCATCATTTTCATTATGGCTTTTTTATTCTGCGAGATCTACACAAAGGACTGGCCATTACAATCTGGGCAAGCTTGCTTATTCTAAGGCTTGCCCTGAATGTTCAATCAGTCTTTTAACAGATGTGCTGAAGAGAATTAAAGTAACTCATGCTTGTTTGCCTTTCCCAGATGGAACATAACTAGGTCACTATAGTATTTCAAAACATCTTCCATCTTTTTTTATTATCATTATTATTATTATTCAGCCCTTGAAAACCAAGGTCAAGTTTCAGAAGTAAGCCACGTCTTACTTTGATCTTCCAGATCATGGGCATACTCTGCCTAGCAGCCTACATCCCTATGTCTCTAAGCACAGTAAAAGTCTAATTAGGAAATCTTTGTGGTGTCCTTTAGAATTGGGACTCCTGGAGGGACTGAAGCCAGGGACGGCAAAAGGGGTCCATGCTGCTCCACAGTTTTTGCCTGAAAATGATGGCTGACCACTTTTCTGAGCCACAAACCAAAGAATGTTCCTCTTCTTTTGCTCAATAGATTAGCCAAGAAGTGCTTGTTGATAAACACCTGTGGGTGTGAATAGCGACTAACCCAGCTTTCCTGCTGTCTTCCTGCTTGTGTCTCCCTCTCCCCCGGCCCTTCGTCTGTAACCCCCACCTCACATGTGATATTGGGAGTGCAGTTCCTGTTCAGTGGTTCCAAATGATGCTCAGAAAAAAAGGTTGACTCTAAGCAACTCACTTTTTCATCAATAAGCAGTTACCTGATCTACAAAGATGGATAGACACAAGTGGCCCATCCACAGATGACTGTCTGTCTTGCAACAATGTTAAAACTCTGTTGATGGAAGACACTGAGGAAGAAAGAAAAACTTGCTCTCCCCAATATCCAAAAAGCAAGTGTTAGCAAGGTTCCCTGTCCACTGACCAGCCAAACATAAACATCCTCTTGGTATCTGGAAAGCAGCCCATTAGAAAACAGGCATGAAAGCAAAGTCCAGGGACTTTGCTGGTGGTCTAGTGGCCAGGACTCCGTGCTCCTGGTATGAGGGGTCCAGGTTCACTAGAACAGCTAGATCCCACGTGCCACAGCTGGGAGACCCCACACGCCCCAGCAAGGATCAAAGATCCCACATGCCTCAACTGAGACCTGGCACAGCCAATAAATAAACAAATACAATGATTTTTTTTTTTAAAGAAAGAAAGCAAAGTCCAATGGTGTTATTGTGAAAGGATTAAATATTATTATTTGTAGTAAAATATCCTTATTACAAAATCTTTGATACTTGTTAATTTATAGATTTAAAAAAGTGCATAGGTGCTTGGTCACTAACTCATGTCTAACTCTTTGCAACCCCATGGACTGTAGCCCACCAGGCTCCTCTGTCCATGGGATTCTCTAGGCAAGAGTACAGGGTGGATAGCCATTCTCTTCTCCAGGGAATCTTCCTGACCCAGGGACAGAACCCACATCTCCTGCCCTGGCAGGCAGATTCTTCACCACTGCACTACCTGATAAAAAAAAGTACGTTTCTCATAATTGATATTCTGCTGGCTACAGACGTATGAGCAGTAAAACACTGAATTATTTCTCTTTAAGTAGAAAACCATTGACCCAAGCCTCTTTGTAGTAGTACTTCTCGAGTCACCCTGACCCTGGGCCCTTTCTCTGAACCCACTCCCCCTCCACACACAGAAACCTGTCCAAGACCCAGCTCTCAAAGAGTTAGCACCTGGCCAAACAGAAACCTCTAAGACCCACACCAGGCCAATGCTACAGCCAGTGTCTGTTCAGAAGGGTGGGTAAACATGGTGAGCCAGTTGTTGGCTATTTTAATAACCTCTCTGCCTATCTGCACTGAGGACTTCAGGCTGTGCACCCCATGCTCTGCTCTCTGGCTCTGTGGCAGCCCCATTGTGGGAACACAAGTCAGGTGACTTCAGAAAGCCACAGGGCAAATGCCGTGTGCCTGGGCAGGCCCTTCCTGAACTGTGAGGGAGGAGCGGGAAACATCCTCAGTGACTAGTACGTAAATGTGGCTTCTTCCCTTCGGCTGCACCCCAGAACCCCAGGTTGAGTGCCTCTTAAAAACCAGAAATAATAACATATAACAGCCACATGGGCAAGTCCCCAACCTGCCATCTGCATCAATTTCCCTCTGTTCAATCCAATGGAGAGAGATAATAACCTATCTTAGGCTTAATTAACATCTGGGCCCTGCTGCTGGGAGAGTCCCAAACCCCTGTCTCCTTGTAATTGCAAACCTTTATTTATTGGGCACTTTGATGACAGCCACATAATGGAAACTATGGCCCAGACCCCACCCATAGCTTCATGCTCGCCAGTTGCCAACCTCCCCCCTTTACCCCCTCTGGCCCCTCCCTATTACTCTCCCGCCTGTCTACCCAGCCAGCCTCCAGTATCCTTTGCTCATAATCCCCCTGCCCCACGTCGGTCTCTGCATGTAGAGTACTTAGAATCTGGAGACCTGAACCATAGTCTCAGATCTACCTGTTACTCACTCCACTACGATGAGAGGCACGCACTTGGTTTGCCCACTCCTTTGCCTTGCATACAGTAGGTGCTAATCACTTGTGGTGGCCTTCCTTTCTGCTCCATTCCACTCTTTAGTCCCTCCCTAGGTCTCTGAGCGACTAAGCACACAGCTATTATGTTTTAGTTTCTTCCACTGGATTACAATCTCCATGGGAGTAGGGATACCTTCTTGTCTCCCTAGGTCCACCCCAATCCCCTCCTCAGACTCACCCACCTCACGCCCACAACCAGAATAGTGCTTGGCACACAGTAGGTGCATTATATAAATTTTTTTTCAGTCAAGGAGAGAATGGGAATGAATGGATGAAGACACGCACAGGTTAAGGTCAAAATTATCTAGGTAATAGGTAGGGAAACGTATAATTTATCATCCAAACTAGGTCACTTTTGAAAGTGAAAGATGGCTCTGCTATAATTACATGAAGACACTGGTGTCAATGGGAACTGTCTGAAGCGAACCAGTTCTCATGCCACAGCGAAGATCCCGCCAGCCGCAGCTAAGCCGTCCCAGTAGAGGCCTCCGTGGATCATGGGCACCCAAGACACAGAGGCTTCCTCAAGGAAACTGATGATTCCTCTTCACTTAAGGACCCTTTAAGATTAAAAGCAAACAAAAAAGAAGACTCAGAGTACAATGGAAAGGAAAGGGGGATGCGACTTGAAGTTTTTCTTGGCCAAACTCTGGGAGGATCAGCATAGCTCTCGCATTGTGCTATGAGTTTTCACTGATCATTCCCCATGACGCCAAGCACAACAGTTTGAGTTTACAGTACAGCTCGGCTGTGCCCTAGAGCACGGTCCCAGGCATACCCACAGAACATGCATGCATGTACACACACACACACACACACACACACACACACACCAGCCGCATTAGGGCAAGAGATCCTAAGCACTCCTGTGTATACTCTATTTATATAGCATATCTCCCAAGAAACAACCTAGAGCTTCCACATTTCTAGAAAAGAGGACTCTGTCCATTTCAGGGCCATCTGTTAGAGAGGTCAATGACTGCAAATATTTTGGGGCGGTAGTGTGTATGCCTGTTGATCTGAGTATAGAACAGTAATCACACGAGAAATACTGATCTGGGCTGATGACCACATGCGACAAAACGACTCTCTTTACAGAGAAGAAACAAAAATCCAGCCCGAGAACACAGGCAGTTGCCATCTCTTCTGCCATAGCTGGTGGAAGAGTTTGGGCTGGAGATGGAGCCACTTGCTTAGGTGAATATCTAGAATTTCAGATGGAAAATTAGCCCATAATATTTCCACAGAAAGCATGCCATTCAAACCCCCACCTACTGTTTCCTCTTCCTAACAGATTACTTCCTCATTTGCCTGTTTTCCCTCCTTGGGTTCTGGAACATGTTTCATGGAAAATGTCCCTGCCCAGGTACACATTTGTTCTTTGGGGGAGCCCCATGAAGGCTCACTCATTCCAACTGCGTTATTTCAATCCAAATACTCCAGCAGCCACCACTCCTTTCCTGCACTGCTCTTTATCAAGAGCACCAACTTGTTCAACATTTAGATTTGGAGCCTCAAAGCAACCTGAGAGATGGTTTGGTTAGCTGTCACTATCTCCATTGCACAAAAAGAACTGGCCCCCCAAAGGAAATTGCCCAAGGTCAAAGAGCTGATGTATGGGAAAATCAAGGCTAGAACCAAGTCTCAAGTCCACTTCTCTTTCAGCTATACCCACAGTCTCACACACAGGAATACTGTGGCCACTCCATCTTAGTCCCCCAATCTCATACTTGTCAGTTAACACTGGACATCTTCTAAGATCTGGGTCAAAGGAAGGAAGTAGCAGAGATATGTACTACAAAAAACTAAAGTCTCTTTGGACTTCATCAATGTGAACACCTCCAAAAGGGTCTGACCAGCCATGGGCTCTGAGAACTTCCTTCATCAGCATTACTGATGTGAGAAGAGCCCCACACACCTTGTGTGGCTCCATATCTCATTCGAACAAGCAGCATAAATAGGAGCACCTGATCGCATAGTGCTCCTTTAAAGAGATGAGCTCCTCTATTGGAAGCCAGGCAGTGTGAGCATTTTCCCTGGGAATCAAGGACGCTGAGGACGCTGAAATGTATTGGCCTGCAAGGACTAAGACAGGTTTACCTGCCAAGGAAACCTTGGGAGAGGACAGACAGCAGCTGTGGACGAGGAACTGCAGTTCTTGGTCGTGTAGATCTTTAAATGGTGCCTGGGAATCATTTGCCAGCCCTGATTGAGCACACAGAACTGAGAGTAGGACCCAGGGGCCCTACTCACCCTCCCTTCTTGAACTCAGGTGATCTTGGAAACCTCGCTTTCTCTGTGTATGAGTTCAGCTCCAAAAGTGCAACCTTTAGGAACATGGCTTATAACCGCAGAACATCTGTGATGTTAGGAGAGTGCATCTGTGATGCACTAAAATATTTCTTCCTGCTCACTGTGGCCTCCTCCAACACAGTGCCTGAAATTCTATTATTCAGCCTTTTATAACTCAAAAGCTTTAAAATCCAAGAGACCCCTATTAAAATGTCAGTTTCCTGAAAAAGCGACTTAGGAAAGAATTTGGGACTCACTGTTGGCTTTAGGAACAATAGCTTGAAAAGGTGAAGCATGAATGTGGGCACTTCTGGAAGGGAGGCGGGCCCTGCACTTCACACACACATATTCAGCCCACGTCACTGAGGCAGAGAGGCCCCCTGGGTTCCTGTTGAGGACTTCTAAGAGGCAGTAGTGTGGCATCTTGGAAAGAGATTGAGAGACATTAGAAGCCTGAGTTCTAATCATGGCTCTGCGATAAGCTACCCACGTCACTTGAACAAGTCCTTACCCCTCTCTGAGCTCAGTGTTCTCATCCATAAAAGGAAGGAACTGACTAGCTCGGTCTGGCCCTCAGACTCTCAGAAAGAGTAGATGATCTTGGGAGTGAGCTGGTGACCTCCTGAACCATTCATTGGTGGCTAATCCTGGGACAGAAGGGATGGGGAATCCCCGACAGGCAGCAAAGAACAAATTCTCCTAGGACAGGGATCTGTGATTGGGATGGGTCCTGGAGCAGGGAAGAGCAAGGTGGTGAGGAAGATGCCCCAGGATGCCAACTCCCTCCTACTCCCAGACTTCTTCTGGTGCTTCGAGGTTCCCTCATGATCAGAGGTCGAGGCTCTTTCCTCGAAGAGTAGCTGGGTTGCTTGCAAACTAACTTATCCCAATACAAAAAGATACAGGGGTATAGGGAGAGAGGTGGGAGGGGGGTTCAGGATTGGGAACTTATGTACACCTGTGGCGGATTCATGTTGATGTATGGCAAAACCAATACAGTATTGTAAAGTATAATAAAATTTTAAAAAAAAAGATACAGGGGACAAGAGTGTAGGACTCTGAGTCAGGAGATCTGACTTCTGGCCCAGCTTGTTGAGTGATCTTGGACACATTATTTTATGTCCCCTAACCTGGCTAGGTGGAGCAGTGGTAAAGAATTTGCTTGCCAATGCAGGAGACACAAGAGACAAGGGTTCAATCCCTGGGTTGGGAAGATCCCTTGGAGAAGGAAATGGGAAATCTCTCCAGTATTCTTGCCAGGAAAATTCCATGGACAGAGAAGCCTGGCAGATTACAGTCCTTCGGGGTCCCAAGGAGTCAGATAAGACTTAGCAACCAAGCATGCACAACCTGGCCCTTAGGTAGAATATCAGTCTGCATTTTAGGACACAGCATGGCCTCCAAGTTTGGAGGTAATGAAAGGGATGTCTGTCAGGCAACTCCTGCTCTGCCTTGGCCAAGAGGAACATCACTTCCAAATTAAACTGTGGTGATGGCCGAGGCCACAGTGAGACCTAAAGGTGTTCCCAAAGCTCCAGACAGTTTCTAGCCCACAGGCAGATGTTTCTTCTATTCTTACCTACTAGGAGATAGAGGAAAGCAGAAACACATTTAACTTTAACCTTTTCTCCTTTTTAACTCAGAATGTTAGTTTTGCAATTATCAAACTGCAAGATCAAATCAGTCAATCCTAAAGGAAATCAACCCTGAATATTCACTGGAAGGACTGATGCTGAAGCTGAAGTTCTAATACTTTGGCCACCTGATGCAAAGAGTTAGCTCATCGGAAAAGACCCTGATACTGGGAAAGCTCGAAGGAAAAAGAAGGGGCAGCAGAGGATGAGAGGTTAGAAAGCATCACAGACTCAATGGACATGAATTTGAGCAAACTCCAGCAGAGAGTGAAAGACAGAGGAGCCTGGCATGCTGCAGTCCACGGGGTCACGAAGAGTTAGACATGACGTCGTGACTGAACACGTCGTTCAGGAGGTCACCAGCTCACTTTTATCTACAAGGATTCTGAGACTAGAGAGAGAAAATGACTTGACTGGCTCAGTGCAGCCAGAGTCCAGATCACTTCAAGGCCTGGATTCAAGACTCTCCCTGAAGATGTCTGCCATACCACATTATGTGAACCTTCACTTGGCTCAAGTTACAGGGAAAGATTTGGCCCATGATTCCATTCAAAGACAACTACAAGTAAACCACCCTTCTTTAACCAGAACCATCCTTCCCTTAGAAGATTAGGGAAGTTTCAAGGAAAAAGTTGAGAACTGAATCTACCTTATATAGAGTAGAGAAGTCAACTGAATCCCAATCCTTCCCTCCTTTCCTTAAAATATATATTTATATATTTCCTTAAAATATATATAAAATATAAATATAAAATATATAAATCCATATATCCTTAAAATCTTGACTCCTCCATCTGAGTGATGACCTTGAACTTTATCAGCCCTATTCTCCTATCCTGAAGTGGAATCACCCCTTTATTCCTTCCTTAGCATTACCTGAGCACCTACCAAGTGTTGGGCTCTATGCTAAATTTGGTGGATCAGACAGGCCTAAAGTTACATGCCTGTCCTTGGAGAACTGAGCCAACCAGGAATGATACAGATGATCAATAAATATGGTACCATCGAAAGAGCTCCCCCACCCTCAGACTACACCTGCTCTTCTAGGGCAAGATCTTGCCAGAACAGATCTCAAAGGTGAAGCAAGTGGAGACCAGGTTCCTCTGGGGACTGTCACTCTACTCCTGCAGCAGGGTCCTTGCCAGGAAGAGACACCTGGCCCCTCTCCCTCCAGCATCATGTGGCCAGTAGACATGCATGCACACTTGGGGGGGAGAGTGGCCTGTTGATGAAGGGCACACATGTTTATTATCCAGCATCTACCATGTGTAAAATGTAGGGACACATTAGAAAGAAAGAAACAGCCAGTTTCTGGATCCCAAAGACAAAAACCTAGTTATGAGCCATTAAAACTGGAGGAATGTGAAAAGAGGAGTTTAGGAGTTTGAACCCCATGGTCATGGTGTTTCCTTGTATGACCCTGGGCAGGACATCACCCCTGTGTGCCTCATTTCTTCATTTCTAAGTGGGGGCAGGGCCAGAGCATGCCCTGGGATTGCAGGATTGGTGCTGATGAATGACTGCTTGGCTTATTTTTCTTTTAAAGTTTGGGCTTTCCTTTCGTTTATGTGACTCAAGTCTGAACTAGGTTTGTGGAAAGGAAGAGAAATGAAGCCAGGGTCAGGTAGAAAGCTGGGTAATAGGTGACGCCTGAGGGGAATGATGTGTTACAGGAGGAACTGGGATTGGAGAGATGAAGAGGAGAAACCAGAAAAGAGGCAGTCACAAGGGCTCCACTCCTTGGGGGTAGGAAACAGGGGCCTTTGCTGGTGTCACTGAACAGTCCTAGAAAAGTGATGGAATTAGTGCTAAGCTCCAGGGCCACCTAACCATTCAAACCATCAAAATGATGATTACTTAAGGCTGTTCAAATTAGGTCACTCCAGAGCTGGGGGCACGGGTGGCATATTGGGGTGGTCCCAGGCATTTTGTGAACATGGATGAGCCAACAGAAGCAGGAAAGGCTCCAGCTAACCATAAAGCCAGATCCAGATGTGCTGAGCACATGGAACATTCTCCCAAATAGATTATGTGCTGGGTCACAAAGCCAGCCTTGGTAGATTTAAGAAAACTGAAATCACATCACGTGTCTTTTTTGACCACAACATTATGAGACTAGATATCAACTATAAGGGAAAAAAAAAAACTGCAAAAAACATAAACATGTGGAGGCTAAACAATATGGTAGTAAACAACCAATGGAAGAAATCAAAGAGGAAATCAAAAACTACCCCGAGACAGATGTGGCCAAGTATAGAAAAACTTGGTGCACAGAATACAGAGTACCATGGCCCCAGGGGCCTGCCTGCATGCCTGAAGCCCTGAATAGTTTCCCACGTATCAGACGGGGCTCCTAGCCCCAGCTGTCTGTGCACATTTCTAGCTCTGTTGTGCATCACTGACCAGCAAATATTCAGGCTACTGATGCATACTACACAGAGCAAAGTTCTGCTTATTCCATTACTAAATCCTGGTAGAAATGAGGGCAATGAGCTCGTAATAGAATTATGTTTCTCATGGTCCTTGGCAACTCCCATGAGGTTTTCTAATCTCCAATGTGGTGCCAGGGGTGGATTCTATCAGCCAGATCTTTCTCCTTTCACAAGCTGAACTCTTAAAAGGAGCTCTGTCCCTGGGAGGGCATCACGCTTGCTTAGTGTAACAGGGCCTTTCTAATTTGTTTAAAATCTACTCTCCTGCTGACTATGGGGCAGTGTGAGAGAAGGTTTTCTTTAGGGGGGAGCATGTGTGTGTGTAGAGTGGGTGTTTTGTCTGACACTGTAATAGTTGAAAGGGTACATAATACTATTGTTTCTTTTACACCATCCTGTTCCTCCCTCCTTCTGCCTCAACACACACAACAAACTGTGCAAATATGGGATGCTTGTGCTGAGGGAGGTGGAGGAACATCTCCTCTGTGGATGTACACGGCCACCCCTGCAGCCATCTCTCTTGCCACCAGAAGTCACTCCTTATCTCATGCAGTCAATGCCTCCTTCTGGGACATGGAGGATTACTCACGCTGGCGAAGAATGCGGCAAGTGTCTCACTGCATTTAAAGTACCATCAGCTTGTAAAGGAGAAAGAGGAGCCTCACCTTGCAAGACAGAAAAGCTGTTTGACGAATAAACCAGACCTCAGGTGCGTTCCATAAGTGTAACTTGTATGTCCTCTGCCTCACTGTACTTATGTCACACCACTCTTTTCCCTCTGAGTGTTATGAGTAAATTGGTTTTCGGGTTTTTGTTTTTTTCATTCAAAACATCTCTCCTTACGCTAGTGATATCATCCCTGGAAGACTGAGATGTAAGAAGAGGTGAATCATGTATCACCTTCCTATCGCATCTAGAATTACAACAGCCAGAGCCCTGGGGTGCAGTGGGGATAAAAGCCAAAAAGTAGAGCGGAGGAAAGAGGGAAGGGGAGGGTGCAGTGGGGTGGGTAGAGGAAGCTGATTCTTCTGCAGTCTGCTTATTTTCTTCTTCCTCCTTCCTCACCCTCTGAACACCCCTTCCCTATTTATAAATCAGAGAATAGGAAAAATCAGACTTTAAAGACATAGTTGCCTTATATTTATTGATGGTATTGGTGTTGAATGTCATTCGTCTGAATCTTCTGACCCATCATTGTAACCCCATTAATCACAGACAAAAGCCACCATGGCATTCTCTCTGGACTCAATCGGATTAAGAAGGATGACATGTAGACTCTGCCCCACCTCCAAGTATTTGTCAAATGATCTTCACCCTGATTAAGGCTCTCATCCGTTTCAAACAGCAGAGGAACCTGGCCGTGTATGGCAACAATTTGAAATGTGAGATTAAGCATGCAAACTAGTGATGGACCACATAGCTGACTTTCCTGACCTCTCTCTACCTGGGGGTTTGAAAACATCATTCAATAATGTGTATCTGAGGTATTCAGGAAAAAGGATAGGGACTCTCAACCAAGTCAAAATATAATAAAAGAGAAAGATAAAGATGGACCTTGTTCTAAGGCCCTCAAGAAGTGACTCTGAATATTTTTCAAATTCCCACCCACCCACACTTGCTTTTCTAATAAGGATCACCTATTAACTTCTGTTAATTAGGAAAAAAAATCTCTTCTCCCCACCCCCCCCACCCCTCCTTCCTCTATGGTTTCAGTGAATTCTAGACTCCTTAAGGATCACTGGGCGTATCTGCTCAGAACACATTTACAATGAAAACAAAACCAAGGGCCTCAGGACAGCAGGGAAGGCCAAGAGAGCAATCAATTTCTACAACTTAGGAAAAAAGGGCCCACAGGAGCAAAGGGAAAAAAACAATTTGCAGAAGGCACAGTTTTGGCAGCATCTTATTACAGCTTCCAGCTGATCGGGTGCAGCCAAACTCGAGACATCTGTTTGGAGTTTACAACAGAAACAAACACAGAGCAAGCATGCACACGCTAAGACACACACACAGACCAAGCTCTAGCAGTCCTTCTCCGCCTTGCCCTCCAAACCACTCTCCCACTGGGTCAGGCTGGGGTGTAGAAGGAAAGAAAATGGGCTTTTCCACCTGCTCCCCACCCCACTCCACCTGCACTGTGACTCATTCAAGCCATGACTAGAACTTAACTTTCCTTTCTCCTCGCTTTTCCTTTCAGGAAAAACAGAGATGCTCCCACTCCTTAAGAGAACCTCATAGGGACTTCCCTCCGTTCTCTAATTCTCATCTTTACAGCTCCTTGAGCTGTTTGGGAAGGAAAAGGTGAACCACAGGAGGTGGTAAAACCCTAGAAGACCTTGAAAGTTACCCCTCCCTAAATCACCTCACAGGTCTGGCAGTGAGGACCTGGCACCTCCAAGAATTGCCTCAAAGAGGTCAAAACAGCTGATGCTTATAGAACTGAATAAGCGAAGAATCCGGACCTAGCTGCAGTACCCAGAGTTTCAGAGGACAAGAAAGGCCTCAGACTACGCAAAAAGCAGGTTCCCCCTTCTCAATCACCTCCAAGCCCTTCGAAGGACAAAGACGAGCCTCCCAACCCTATCCTAGTCATAGTTACACCCTCTCCCGCCCACCCCCATAGCCAAGCATTTTCTGAAGCAGCTTTGGATGCTCACCTGTTCTGTCCAATTTTCCTCTCTATTCTCTTCCCCACTGGCGTGCAAACAGAACCAGAGCACGGCTACTCTTAAAAAATAACAAAATGTTTTATACACATTTCTGTATATACAACTGAACAACATTTTACATGTTCCTTTTGCACAGCAAAAGATATAAACATTGGACTCTGAGAACACAGTTATGTACAAGGAAACCAAAAAGATGTCAAAAATACTTCACAACAGTGCAAAAATATTTTACACAGTATCACGGAGTGAGATCTTTTGAGCAGGAGCAAGGTGTGTGTGTTTCTTAAGGAAAACTTTTTCTAGGTATTAGATGTCAATAACTGTAAACAAAATGCGACTTTCTTTCACCCCTCTCCCTTCCCCACTAGTTATTTGAGGAATTTGGCAGAATTTCAAGGGTCTGAGTCTTGAGGTAAACAACCCAAGCTCTCGCACCAAAAAGACTGGGTCCAAGGAGGTGGCATTAAAGCCTCAAACACTGTGAAAGCAATTAAAAAAAAAAACCAAAAACTGCCATGTCAATGACAACGCTAGGCCTTCCCAGATGGCCGGTGGGGGAGGAAGTTAACCCCTCCTCCTCAGGCCCCAGCTGCCCCACAAACAGGAAACTTGCTAACACCAGCGGCCTTTCCCTTCCCCAGACCCCAGATGGCGACCTCTTTCCCCTTCCTTGTAGGGTTCTCCTCCCCCGTATCTCCACTTGCAATCTGAGCCCCGCTTCAAACACAGCCATTTGTATGGGTGTAGAGAGGGAGGGTCTGGGCCTCAAATGTCCCATTTCCCCTTTCCTGGGCCAGGTCGGGAGGTACGGAAGTGGTGGAGAGACGCGTCGGGGTCACGATCGGGCGCCAGGGGCGCGCACAGGACATTGCTGGGAGCTCAGCCCGAGTGGGGCTCGTCTGGGCTGGCGCAGTCCGCAGGGCCGGATGGGTCCCCGGCGGTGGCAGTGTTGGCATCCGGGCCCCCTCCTTCAATGGAGCTCTCGCTACCCGTGCTCTCGCCCGACAGCAGGCGCGTCACCCGCAAGTCCGCCTGCAGGCTGCGCACGTCGTTGCCAAAGCTGAGCTCGCCCAGGTCGTTAATAAGCTGCGAGAGCTCGGCCCTCATGTCGGAGGTGCTGCCCAGCAGCAGAGGCGACCCAGCCTCAAGGCCCGGCGAGACCCCGCCGCCCCCTAGCGCCTCCTCGTGGCCACTCTCCAGCGTGTCCAGCAAGTCCCCGCATTCGAAATGCATGGCCACCACCAGCGCCCGCTTCGCTTCGGCCTCTGGCTCTGCCGGCTCTCCCTCCCCAGCTCGGTCCTCCTCCTCCTCGGGGCAACCCTCCGCGTGCTCCTCTTCCTCTTCCTCCTGCAGCTCCTGCTCCTGCTGTTCGCCGAGCAGGTCCTCGGTGATGGAGCCGAGCTTGGGCGCACTTCGGCTGCGCTCCACCGGCGGTTTGTAGCAGCAGGGTCCGTGCAGGAGCAGCTTGCGCAGCGGCACTAGCGGGATGGTGTGAGCGCCAACCAGCTCCTGCTGCTGGTGACGCGCATCGTCCCGCCGCTTGAGCCGTTTAAATTCCGCCAGAGCGTTGGCCGACGTCTGGTAGAGCAGCAGGGCCATGGCCTGCGCCTTCTCGGGCTTCGACACGAGTACCGCGTGACAGCGCAGCATGACCGCCTTGTGCTTGAGCTCGTGCCGGTACACCCAGGCGAAGACCTTGGGCAGTCGCGCGTCCGCCACACAGTAGGTAACGCGGTGCAGCAGGTACAGGTGGCCAGGGCGCCGCAGCGCGCGCTCCTCGGCGTGCACCATGCGGATACCCTGCGCACTCACAGTCAGCTTCATCTTGGTGCCCTGACGGCCCGCCTCGCTCTTGCTCCAGATCTTGCCCACCGCTAGGTCGGTGCAGCCGTCGCCGCGCGCCTGGATGGTGGTGGCATTGCCCAGGTAGAGCACAGTATAAGTGGGGTCCTCGCTGGTGATGTGCAGTTTCTTGCGCTTGGAGCGGAACATGCTGCCCACCCGGCTGAGCGCGCCTTCGGGGCACGCCCTCGCTAGCGAGCTGAGCGCCGAGTAGTGCAGGCTCACCGCGTAGCCCTTGGGCTTGGACGCCTGCCGTGGCGGCGCCTCGGCCAGCAGCTCGAACTTGTGCTTCTTCCACGGCAGCATCTCCGGAGGGTGCCCCCGCGCAGCTGGGCGGCGGCGGCAGAGCGCCGGTTGAGAGCCCGGCTGTGCCACCCGCCCCGGCCGGGCTCGGCCCGGGCAAGACCGAAAAATAAAACTGCTGGGAGTGGCCCAATCAGGAGTGGGGGCGGGGGAATGGGGGTGTATAAGGCTCGAGAACCCAGCAAAAGAGGTAGGGGTCGAATTTCTTTCCTTTCTTTTTTTTTTAAGATTTAACTGCAAGGGGGAGGAGGGAAGGAGCACACAGATTTACCCCAGCCTGAGCAGGATCAGGGCAGAGTCTTAAGCAGGCAAAATGAGAGAAAGACAGCACAAGAGTGGGGCGGAAAACGTCTTTAGAAAAAAAGAGATGTGCGCGTGCAAATAAATGAGAAAGCCCCCAGAAAAAGCAGCCGGGGTGGTGCGAGAATACGCAGGAACTCCTCGGCGAAGGTGAATAAGGGCCCCTCTCTCTCACACACACAGTCGCTAGGGCCAGAAACCGCGGAAACTCAACCGCGAGTGTACCCAGGGGTCGCTACTCCCCACCTCCAAGGGGTGCTGGAGGCAGAGAGCCCCTTGGTTGAGCGGGTCCCAGAAGCAGTTGCTTGCCCCAAGTTCGCTCCGATGGTGGGTCCGGATGGCCGCGGCGGGCCCCGTGCAGCAATCCCCCCGTGGCTCACTGCATCTTCCCACAGGCAGGACGCCGAGGACTTGGGCTCCGCGGCTCACTGTTAGGGCTGGCTCGGCGGGGGCAGCGCGGGGCTCCGAGGGCCAGGCGTGCGCATGGTCGGCTCCCGGGACGGTCGCTACCTCATTTCTTTTCTCCGGAGGGTGTCTGACTCGGCTCCCGGGATACCCTGGCTCGGCTGCCAGCCTTTGCAGCGCGCCCTCTCCGGTGCTACGAGCGGTAGCTGCCTCGCCAGCCTCACATCCTTGCCGTCCGAGAGGAAGATCTCGGGTAAATATAGGCCGGCACAAACCATTCGCCGCGCGGGGACAGGGGAGGAGCAGAGACAAGGATCTGTTTCAGGCTTGGACGCCTCGCGGTTTGCCAGTCTCTTAAAGGGATCTGGTTGCAGCCATTGGTTGGGGGAAAGGGGAGACCGCTCCAGTCTGGCAATTTCATCCCAAATTTACCAATATCCCCTATATCTACAGAAATCTCCAACCCCGCAGGAAAAGCAACTTGAATTCTGACACTCCACCCCCAGGCTGAATTGCAACTCACTAAATAAATGTATGTCTCCATCGAAACTTCTGGGGGAGGCGCTGGAAGGTGGGATTTAGACTCTAATATGCAAAAAGGTTGGGGAAATAGTAATTCTTTATGTGTATGAGAGCTTTCTGAGAATGACTGGGTGCTGTTTTTTCCCGCAGAATTTTATTCTTTCAAAGAAAATAAAGAAGGGCAAAGAAAACATCTTTCACTCTCTTGGAGCCCTTTCTCCACAGGTGAAGAGCAGATAGTGAAAAGAGAGATGAGTGGTAATAAGATGGTTGGAGTGGACACTAAAGTATGTATTTGATAAATAAGCTCCTAACTCTCAGCAGTGGCCCTGCCTTCTGTTAGGGCCTAAGCGGGAGAGCACTTTTCTGAGATATATACAGTTTCTAAATAAACCTGGTGTGGAGTGAAGAACTCAGTTTACTTTGGCTTGCCAGTCATTTAGTTTTATTACATCACTATCACATTATGGATGAAAATTCCTAGTAAAAGTCAAATGACTTTTATTTGTTTCAAATAATGCCCACCCACCCTCCATGAGAATGATTAACATTAATCATTCTCTTCTCTTGTGCCAGCTTGACACTGTCGCTTTAATCATCTAGCCGGCTTGACCCTTGGTTAGTAACTCATTCCTGGGCCCTTGAAACAACCAGCTTTCCTCTATGGTCTACTCACTCAAAGCAAAACCACTTGTAGCGGGAATGTGTAATAATTGTCCTGATAACCCTGCATGGAACACCCAAACTCATCCCACAGGAGAACAATAGACCCTCCCACTCTCCAGGCCCAGGCTTCTGGGGATCTGGATGTTTCTGGCTTCCGTGCCAGGTCCTGATCTCACTACAACCATAATCCCTCTTGGGGATTCTCTGGCCCTCTATTTTTGCTAACTTTTAACCTTTCTTTGAAAGTAAGTGAAATTTACTCAGTTGTGTCCAACTCTTTGCGACCTCATGCACTGTATGTCCATGGAATTCTCCAGGCCAGAATACTGGAGTCGGTAGCCTTTTCCTTCTCCAGGGATCTTCCCAACCCAGGGATCGAACCCAGGTCTCCTGCATTGCAGGCAGATTCTTTACCAGCTGAGCCACGACTCAATTTGCTAGAGTCATGGGTACTGAATTTCAGTTTAACTAACTTTCCTGAATACCTTTTGGTACCAGGCCCTGAACTGGGATCTGACAGACCTAATTCCTATCTTCAAGAAACTCCCAGTCCAGTGAAGGATATAAACTTCACCCAACTCTGAGCTTCTGCTGGAACGTAAATTCTATGAGAGCACCCTGTCTGCCCCAGTGCCTGGCACTACTTAATTGTTGAATGAATGAATGAAACATGCATGTAAACAAGAAGACGGAGTGGATCAAATGCCCTGCAAAGATCCCAGAGTACTCTGAGAAGCTGGAGAAGAAAAGAGTCTTTGTGACTAGGAAAATCAAAGAAGGTTCCACAGAGGTGGTTATGTTTAGAATGAACGAGACATCCCCAAGCCGGAAAGAGTTAAAGGACTTTCCAGATATGGCAAACATAGAACATAAAGATGCGCATGTGCAGTTGAGGCTGGCATTTAATAACAATGAAACGGGAGAACTCTCCTGGTGGTTCAGCGGTTAAGAGTCCACCTGCCAATGCAGGGGATGTGGGTTCCATCCCTTGTCTAGGAAGATTCTGCACGCCATGGGACAACTAAGCCCATGTGCCACAACTGACGAGGCCCACGTGCCCTTCAGCCTGTGCTCTGCAACAAGAGAAGCCCCAGCAACGAGAAGATCACACTGCAACCACAGAACAGCCCCTGCTCTCCGCAACTAGAGAAAGCCTGCATCCAGCAGCAAAGACCCAGGGCAGCCAAAACAAAATAAATTAAATAGTTTCTTTAAGTGAAAGAGGAAAATTTCCTGATCAAACAAGGAATTCTCCTGATCATGCTTTCTGGGCTCTCCTAGTCTCTGAGAGAAGGAATGGCCTTTTCATGGCTGGCTGGGCCCAGAATGTCATTAGACCAGAGCTATAATGACTTACCCCTCAACTGCACTGATAGGTTAATGGAGGCAAGGTGTTGGAAGGAGCAGGTTAGGACTGTAATAAGCCACTTAAACCAAGGTTAATTCCTCTTCTGCTTGCATTTCAGGAATATCTTATAGTGGCAATGAAGTAGAGAGAGTAAGTGGTCCAAACAAAAAAAATCCTGTAAAAAACACACCAAATTAACTTGTGCTTCCCTGGTGGCTCAGAGGTTAAAGCGTCTGCCTCTAACGGGAGACCTGGGTTCGATCCCTGGGTCGGGAAGATCCGCTGGAGAAGGAAATGGCAACCCACTCCATTATTCTTGCCTGGAGAATCCCATGGACGGAGGAGCCTGGTGGGCTACAGTCCATGGGGTCACAAAGAGTCGGACATGACTGAGCAACTTAAGTGACCTTTAGCTAGTCCATATCTCAAAGTCTAGACTCTACAAAAGCAGACATCATGTCCAAGCAGTTAACATTTCCAAATTACTCAGAGGTCCAAGGATTACGACAAGGCTGTATATTGTCACCCCGCTTATTTAACTTCTATGCAGAGTACATCATGAGAAACGTTGGGCTGGAAGAAGCACAAGCTGGAATCAAGATTGCCAGGAGAAATATCATCTTCAGATATGCAGATGATACCACATTGATGGCAGAAAGCAGAGAGGAACTAAAGAGCCTCTTGATGAGGGTGAAAGAGGAGAGTGAAAAAACTGCCTTAAAACTCAACATTTGAAAACTAAGATCATGGCATCCAGTCCCATCACTTTATGGCAAATAGAACGGGAAAAAGTGGAAGCAGTGACAGATTTTATTTTCTTGGGCTCCAAAATCACTGTGGACGGTGACTGCAATCATGAAAATTAAAAGACACTTGCTCATTGGAAGGAAAGCTATGGTAAACCTAGACAGCACATTAAAAAACAGAGATGTCACTTTGCTGACAAAGGTCAAAGCTATGGTTTTTCCAGTAGTCATGTACCGATGTGAGAATTGGACCATAAAGAAAGCTGAGTGCTGAAGAATTGATGCTTTCAAATTGTGGTGCTGGAGAAGACTCTTGAAAGTCCCTTGGATTGCAAGGAGATCAAACCAGTCAATCCTAAAGGAAATCAACCCTGAATATTCTAATGAAGGATTGATGCTGAAGCTGATAGGCTCCAATGCTTTGGCCACCTGATGTGAAAAGCCAACTCATTGGAAAAGACCCTGATGCTGGGAAAGATGGAAGGCAAAAGGAGAAGGGGGCGGCAAGAGGATGAGATGATTAGATAGCATCACTGACTGACTGAATGGACGTGAATTTGAGCAAACTCTGGGAGACAGTGAAGGACAGAGGACCTGGTATGCTGTAGTCCATGGAGTCGCAGAGTTGGACACAACTTCATGACTGAACAAAAATGAACAACAACCAAAGATCAGAAGGGTTTAGGGAGGAAGTGGAGGCGCTGGTGATGGGAGCTAGGGCTTGTCTCAGCCTCCACGAGAGGCACCTCCTGGGCTTCCTGCAGTGGCAGAGAAACCAGTGGTGCACAGCAGCAGGGAGGACTCCACTGGCGGGCCAGGCTTTCCAGCAGACCCAATGTCCCAGACACACAGGCTCACAGAGCTGCTCCTGGGCTATCTTCTTAGTAAGCTTATTTTCAACCTGGGAGGACAGAGAAGGTTTAGGCAAATATGAGCACTCCGATGTGTAAGACACACAGCATGTAGACCTGAGATGTGGAACAGTTCCAGAATAGGCCTCAGCAAAGTCAGCTGGCAAGGGCTGACCGAAGCTGCATGGACCATAAGCTGCTTTTTATGACACTGCCCCATCTACTGGTGCCAGGCAAAAGTGACACTTGGTGAAACATTTTCTCACAGAACCAGATAAGACAGCAGTTGAATCAACACACAGCCAAGTCACAGCTGGAAAGAAACCCAGCCTCTAACATAACATCTAAGAGTAAGCCTTTTAGCTTGCACAAAGCTTTGGGGCTGGCTTTCTCCCACCTTATTTCTTGCATAATACTCTTCCTGCTTGGTCCCCCTCCCCCTGTATCCCACTGAATGAACATTGGCTTCAGCCATGACAAATGACATACCTGGGATCTTCAAAGTCATTCAACAAATATTTGTTGAGAGTCCACTGTGGATGTGATGTCATTGCTGGGGATACAGTGCTGGGGATAAAGCAGACAGACAGGTCTTTGCCCTCATGGGATTTATATCCTGTGGCGAGGCAGATAACAAGCAAACGAACAACTGAGAAAATATCAGTTAGTGAAGACTCTCTGAAGAAAAGAAAGCAATGTTAGGAGTAGGAAGTAACTGGTTTAGACTGCATAGCCAGGGAAGGCCTCTCTGGGCAGAGACCTGGATGGGATGAAGCCAGCCAGACAAAGAAATGGAGAGAGAACATTCCAGCCTGTGATGGCCAAAATGGTAGTAGTCATGGGCCAAATGCTGCTAATAAGCACCTGAAAAGTACTGGGTCCAAATTGAAATGTGATGCAAACATGAAATACACTCAATATTTTAAAGACCAGATGTATAGAACAGTCTTTTGGACTCTGTGGGAGAGGGAGAGGGTGGGATGATTTGGGAGAATGGCATTGAAACATGTATAATATCATATAAGAAACGAATCGCCAGTCTAGGTTTGATGCAGGATACAGGATGCTTGGGGCTGGTGCACTGGGATGACCCAGAGAGATAGTATGGGGAGGGAAGTGGGAAGGGGGTTCAGGATGGAGAACACGTGTATACCCGTGGCAGATTCATGTTGATGTATGGCAAAACCAATACAGTATTGTAAAATAAAGTAAAATTTTAAAAAAATAATAGAGAACTAGATAGGAATGTAAAATATTCAATAATTTTATAGTAATTATATATTAAATGATAATATTTTGGCTTGTAGAGTTAGTAGAATATGCTATTAAAATTAATTTTTCCCATTTCCCTTTACTTCTTTAATGTGGCTGCTGGAACATTTAAAACCATGTATTTGGACAGCTCTGTGCTAGGCAGAGGGCACAGCCAGTGTGAAGACCCCAAGGTGGGAATGACTGCAGTGGGTCCAAGGACTCTCCAACTTCAAAATCTTACTGTGAGATTACAGCCTCTTACCCTTCCAGCCCTCTTCATTCCTGACTCCTATCACATCAGCATTCTTCACAGAGTAGACTCACCCCCTGGCTGTATCAGAATTCCGTGGAAAAATTCCTGGATCCCACCCATAAACCAGAATATCTGGAGTTAGAGGTTGGGAATATGTGTGCTTCAACTTCTCATGATTGAACAGATACTAAAGTGCAGGGAGCTCTGCGCTAGCCCACTTCATTTTTCCCACTATCAACCTATTCCTAACCTCTTATCCTTGCCCTCCTCCTCAACCAGGACCTTCTGGATGAGCATCAGGTTCACAATTTCTGTGCACTGTATCCACTCCTTCCCTGGATTACTACCACCGTCTCTGTGCCCTGCTCCTGGAGTCAGAACACTGAGTAGAATCCTTCAGTTGTTCAGACAGGGCCTCAACACATCCTGACCATCCTAACTAGGCAGAGTGATCACCACCACCACCAACATGAAGAAGGCTGAGCACAAAGAATTGATGCTTTTCAACTGTGGTGTTGGAGAAGACTCTTGAGAGTCCCTTGGACTGCAAAGAGATCAAACCAGTCAGTCCTAAAGGAAATCAGTCTTGACTATTCATTGGAAGGACTGATGCTGAAGCTCCAATACTTTGGCCACCTGATTTTCAAAGAGTGAACTCATTAGAAAAGACCCTGATGCTGGAAAAGATTGAAGGCAGGAGGAGAAGGGGACGAAAGAGGATGAGATGGCTGGATGGCATCACTGACTCCATGGACGTGAGTTTGAACAAGTTCTAGGAGATGGCAAAGGACACCAGGGAAGCCTGGTGTGCTGCAGTCCATGGGGTTGCAAAGAGTCAGACACGACTGAGCGACTGAACATCAACCACAACCACCAACAGCAACCTCACCCCCACCACAGATGCCTATGTCCTAACCCCCAGAATCTGTGAATAAGTTACAGTACATGGCAAAGGGAAAGGAAGATTGTAAATGGAATTAAGGTTGCCAACCAACTGGAAATAACTGGGGAAAATAGTTTGAGTTATCCAGATGGGCTCATTCTAATCACCATGGTCTGTGAAAGTGGATATCTACAAGAACATTGTGCTGAAGTGAAACCCTAATGACAGAACACAGGCTGGGGATTGCCAGGGGCTGGAGGGATGGAGGAACGGGGAGCAAGTGCTTAATGTATGCAGGCTTTCCTTTGGGGTGATGAAAATGTTATGAAGCTTGACAGAGGTGGTGGTTGCATAACATTTTGAATATACTAAATACCACTTAATTATTCCCTTTAACAGGGATAATTTTATGTTACATCAATTTTTAAAAATGAAAGCAGGATGTAAGAGAGTTAGAGTGGTGTCATATTTTAGATTCCACCTGTAAGGGATATCATATGGTATTTGTCCTTTTCTGACTTCAGTATGATAATCTATAGGTCCATCCATGTTGCTAGAAATGACTTTATTTCATTCTTTTTAAGGCTGAGTAGTATTCCATTGGATATGTGTACCACGTCTTCTTTATCCATTCACCTGTTAATGGTTTCCATGTCTTGGCTACTATGAATAGTGCTGCAAGGAACATAGAATTGCATGTATCTTTTTGAATTATAGTTTTGTCTGGACATCAGTGGAATTGCAGATCATATGCCAATTCTATTTTTAGTTTTTTGGAGGCAACTCCATACTGTTTTCCATAGTGGCTGCACCAATTCACATTCCCACCAACAATGTAGGAGTGTTCTTTTTTCTCCACACCATTTATTATTTGTAGGCTTCTTTGATGATGGCCATTCTAATCAATGTGAGGTGGTATCTCATGGTAGTTTTGATCTGCATTTCTCTAATAATTGACAATGTTGAGCATCTTCTCGTGTGCCTGTTGGCCATCTGTATGTCTTCTTTGGAGAAATGTCTGCTTAGATCTTCTTCCCATTTTTTCAATTGGATTTTGTTATTGTTGTCATTGAGTTGTATGAGCTGTTTGTATGAGCTGTTTTGGAAATGAAGCCCTTGTAGGTCACATCATTTGCAAATATTTTTTCCCAGGCTATGCTCTTTGCATTGAGTCAGGTCAGGGACTGAGTCTGGAGGACCTTGAATAGCAGGTAGAGGCATCTTGCAAGCTGGGTGAGTCACTGGAGGCCTTTGAGTAGGGATATGCTGTGATCAGAGTCAGAGCTCAGACACCCATGTCCCAGCTCTGACTCACTGAGGGTCCCAGAGCAAGATGCTGCCTCTTCCTGGGCCCTCTCCTTCCTGCTTGTGAGCTGAGCAAATTCCCCTCTGGTTCTAAGATCATAAGAAGCTATGTTGGCTTTCAAAGGCTGCCATAACAAATTACCATAAACAGAACGTCTGAAAATAATAGAGTTTTTTTTCTCTCATAGCTCCTGAGGCTAGTAGAAGATAGCATCCTTCCTTGCCTCTTCCTAGCTTCTGCAATCCCTGGCATTCCTTGGCTTGTAGACACATCACCCCCGTCCCTGCCTTCCTCCTCTGATGATGTTCTCCCCCGATTTTGTATCTTTTCTGTGTGTGCCCAAATTTGTGTTTTCTTATAGGGACATCTGTCATTGCAGTAGGCCCCACTCTAGTCACATGTTACCCTGTCTTCACTTTAGTATATCTGCAAAGATCCTATTTTCAAATAATATCTTATCAGGTTAAGACTGGAATCTCTATTTTTGAAAGACAGCATTCAACTCAAAGCAAAGGGCATAGTAGGGAACTACAAGGGTAAGAGAACAAAATAGACAGACTAGATGTCTATAAACTCTGGAGGTCATCCTGTGTCCTAAGGCCCCAAAAATGTTCTCACATTTTTTTTTACTTTGCTTGCCTTGAAGCCCTGCATTTCATGCACTGCTTGCTTGGAATGTTTACCACCTGGAAAAGGGCCTGGCAGAAATGCAAAGGCATAAGAAGGCAGTCAAGAGAAGTGAAACTATGAGCATTGCAAGTGAGCCTTTCTCATCAGCACCACCAGAGGCAAGGAATGAATGCCAAGTTTGTTCCCTCAAAAGGCAGAGAGAGGACAGAGAAACTGCTAGGCCTGCGTGGTTATCTTTAAAACTGGAGCCTTCAATCTTCACATTTTCATTTGTGCTAGTCAGTTCAGTTCAGTTCAGTCGCTCAGTCATGTCTGACTCTTTGCAATCCCACGGACAGCAGCATGCCAGGCCTCCCTATCACCAACTCCCAGAGCTTGCTCAAACTCATGTCCATTGAGTTGGTGATACCATCCAACCATTTTCCTTCGGTCGCCCCCTTCTCCTCCCGCCTGCAATCTTTCCCAGCACCAGGGTCTTGTCTAATGAGTCAGCTGTTTGCATCAGGTGGCCAAAATATTGGAGCTCCGGCTTCATCATCAGTCCTTCCAATGAATAAGTGCTGGCAATACTTGTAAATAATAATGACCACATTTGCTAGATCGTTGGCTCATGATGCCCTTGACCCTTACATGACAAAGAGGGCAGGATGTACTCTTCTTCCTGGGTTATATAGTGAAGGTACCATGCTGATATTGCCAGCCTAGGCACCTTCTCTGAGATCATCATTGTGCCACTAGTATTTCAGATATTGGAGTGAAACAAGGGGTGGCATAAGCAGGAAGGGCAAGGAGTCTATTAGCTAAGAACCTTACCTAATCGAGCACCTTAGTGATTATCTGTTCCAACACCCACTTTGAAGCATGAGCCTACTTGAGAACATCCTGATGCTTGATTATTTAGCATTTGCTTAAACACCTCCAGCAACAGAGAGCTCACTGCCTTTCAAAGCTGTCATTCCATCTTTGAACCACTTCAATTGTTAAGAAGGCTTACACAGGTTGAAATGGCAACTCTGTAGTTTCTCCCTATTTGTTCTAGTTCCACTTGCCTTGTCAGAACAATCCTCTCCTGTCCCTATGACAGTCCTTCAGATAAACAGAAACAGCCCTATGTATTTTCTCCTGACTCTATTCACACTTCCTCCAACTTTTTCTCATTTCCCTGCCATCCAAGTGTACCTGCTAACATTATCGATGTATCTGTTAAAATGATTTAGGGGAGGGGCCACAGTTAGAGACAAACAGTGAAATCTCAGTGGTCAGAAGCCCCTCCCAGTGGATTAGGGTCTTACTTATAGTTCATCACTCCACCACTGACTTGAGCTATTTAACCTTGGATGAGTCCCTCTGTTGGACTGATGACCACTAAAATATAAGCTCATGGGAGCAGGGAATTTGTCCATTGCCGAACCCCAAAGACTAGTAATGAATGAATGAATGAATAAATGAAAGAAACCTGGCACTTTCCATCTGAAGATTTTAGAGTTGCTGATTATTCACTCTACTAGGAGCCTTCTTTATTTTGTATTACTTCACTGAACTTTACTGGATCTCAATTTCTACTGCCAAAAGTTCAGAAAACTGACAGTGCCCTTTCGTACTTGCTGTTGTGAGGGAAAAAATAATATTCATCTGTGAATAGAAAAAAAAAAACAGAAATTCCACATATAACTCCAAGAGTTGGGAAAAATTCATGGGTTCAAATACAGTACACATAGGATCTTATAGCCTGCCCACCAAAACGAGAGGTCTTTTACATGTTCCATTGAACATACAGTGACTCGCACAAGTGGGAAAGCAATGTTTGAAGTGACTCAAACTTTCCATTTATAGTCACTGCTGAACTACTGAAACTTGTTTATGTGTAGGAATCCACCCATTTTCGACAGGGATAAATTGAGAATCGTAGATAATCGAAGGGAGTTTCCTACTGATTCAGTGACTCTGTAGAGACTGCCAGACTTCTATTTTCACAACTCTCAGGCTTATGCAAACTGCTTTAATGTCCTTGTGGAAGAAGTTGGTGTAGAGAATGGGAAAGAGGGAGGGCAAGGTTGCAAGCTTGCCTTGGGATCATTTTTCTGCCACTGACACATTGTTGGCCAAGAGGTGAAAACCAAAACAGAAACCCACCCACTCATCCCACTCCATCCCCAGTGAGAGGTGGAGCTCAGAAGCACAAGAGTGTGAAGCTGGAGAGCAGAAAGCTGCTCCAAGGTTTATTCCTGCATGTGGGTTTGGGGGACTTGGAATTGCATTTGTTGAATCACAGTAAATCAAGAATGAGGAACACCCCATATTGCTATTTGGAAACTGAACAGGAGGCTCCAAATCTCCAAATCAATGCAACATTCCCCAAGAGTCAGCTATTTAGGGAATCTTGGCCTCAACAGGTCTCAGCTATATGGGGTATTAGAAAGATCTGATTAGTCTTCCAGACACAAACATTTCCACTGTCGTGACAAAATGATGAAGGGAGTTTGGCTGGGTTGTGTTGTTCCCTGAAGTGTGTGGGTGGAATGGCTTTTGTAGTTAGAGGGTAGGGACTGGGCTGATTCATCTTTGCAACTTCCTCACTCAGGAGCAGCAACCAACACCTTCTCCACCCTTGACCATCACCATCATCACTCCCTGTGTCCCCATTTCACTTTGTTCCTCTGAATCTAGATCCCACAATCGTGTCTCATCAGCATCCTCAATTCCCCTTCCTCCTTGCCCTCTCACTGAACTAGCCTCATAATCCTTCAGTATGAACCAATTATACATCTGGAATCTCACCGGCATTGTCCAGTTGTTGGGGAAAAAAATTGTTCAGTCGTGAAAATGAACACAAAATACTAGGCAATGATCTTGCAGCATTATCTCATTTACTACCTCTGCAGGACAGGAATTTATCTTCATTAACCAGATAAGAAAGCTGAGATTTAGTTCTTTGTCAGTGGTAGATTTGAGGAGTATCTCAGGGGGGAGTAGACTTTTTTTAATGGCTTACTTGTCAGCTAAGAGTAGTTGTTGACATTTTACGATGCCAGTGTCTTTTTGATGCCCTATCTTGATTAAATTATCACTTTATTTGATCCAGATTTTTTGAAGCCTAGGAGAATGACAATAGAAACCAAAAGTGTTTGTTTTCCTTAAATTGCTGAAGGTGACAAAATCTGGAAGAGGAAATGAAGGTGAAGTCCCAAGTTTCTAACTGAGCTCTAGGTGGCAGGTTTGTTTACATCCTCTCATTATTATTGTCACTAGAATATAAAGTTCATTGAATCTTGCTTTATGAGTTAGTTTTGTCCCCTGAGCCCTGGTGGCTCAGAGGGTAAGGCGCCTGCCTGAAACGCAGTAAACCTGGGTTCGATCCCTGGGTCAGGAAGATCCCCTGGAGAAGGAAGTGGCAGCCCACCCCAGTACTCTTGCCCGGTAAATCCCATGGACGGAGGGGCCTGGTAGGCTACAATCCATGGGGTCGCAAAGAGTCGGACATGACTGAGCAAATTCATTTTCTTTCTTTCTTTCTTTATCCACTCAGTTCTAAGAGAATGCCAGAAACTCTCTTCCATCTTAGTTCTGGAGATGATGTTCAGGTTTGGGGGTTTTTTGTTTGTTTGTTTTAGTAATCCAATTTTATTGTATGTTATTGTGGCCATGCCTCAATGCATGTACAATCTTAGTTCCTGACCAGGGATCCAGCCCATGCCCCCTGCAGTGGAAGGGTGGAGTCTTAATCAGTAGACTGCCACAGAAATTCCTCAGGTTTTTTTTAAAGATATGTTGTCTCTAAGTTGAGAGATGGGAGAAAGCACATTCTAATGCTTTCCTTCACTGATCTGTGAGCACCACCTTCCCGAAGCCATGCCGACTGCTACATGGTTTGTCAGCAATCCTTTGCGTGTTTCCCAAAGTGAAGTGAAGTTGCTCAGTCGTGTCCGACTCTTTGTGACCCCATGTACTATAGCCTACCAGGCTTTTCAGTCCATGAGATTTTCCAGGCAAGAATACTGAAGCGGGTTGCCATTACCAAAGTGAAGTGAAGTTGCTCAGTCGTGTCCGACTCTTTGCGACCCCATGGACTATAGCCCACCAAACTCCTCTGTCCATGGAATTCTCCAGGCAAGAATACTGAAGTGGGTTGCCATTTCCTTCTCCAGGAGATCTTCCCGACCCAGGAATCGAACCCAGGTCTTCTGCATTGTAGGCAGATTCTTTACCAACTGAGCTATCTGGTGAAAGTGCACTCCAATTCAGTTAGAGTCAGCAGTGAGATACAGCCCACAGCAGGGCTTAGCAGGAAATGCAGACATGGGTGGGGGATATGGTTCCAGCTCTTCCTGACCCAAACTTGCTGTGACTGACTTCTAGCCAATGCTCTTCAGGGTCTTCATCTGCACCAGCAGGAAATGGACTTCTCTTGCTCTTCAGAGTGGCCTGTGGGCCAGACCAACATCATCATCATCTCCTGGAAGGACCCAGTGCCGCCAGACCCTAGACCTTATCAGTCAGAATCAGCACGTTAGTAAGATTCCTAGAGGGTTCACATGCACATCAAAGTTGGGGAAGAACTAGGTTCTAAAATACACAATAACAACCGTCATTCTCCCCTCTTATCCGCCTCAGGAACGGATAAAATATTGAGGAGACTTGGGTTTGATGCCTGACCGAATATATTTCAGCTATGATTTGGGCACTCTGCTTGCTCTCAGAGCATCACAACAATGAGGTGTTCTCCTGATTAATGAGAATAGAGTTAAAACCCCCAACACCCTCATAACTCTAATCCAACTTCTCTAAAGATAAAGTGAGGAGCAAAAGGCGGCAAAGAGTGGAGCGGGGTTACTGCTTTTACTTTATTTTAATTTATAGGAAAATTTAAATACAATTCTAGCTAGGAGTTTTAAATGCTTTTTAAAAAGCTATTTGGAAAAATAACCAAAAACGTTTAAGTCAGATTCCTTTGGCTTTCCTTGCAACCTTGTCAAGCTCTTTCCATTCCAAACTGCCATCCACGCAGGAACTCTTCTCACCAATTCACAGCTTGGGAAGACCAAGTAAACACAAAGCTGTTTAGTTGCCAGGCGTGACCGCGATGAAGCCACACCTTAAAACACTAGGCCGAAAATTAGCGCCAGGAAGCAACGCCACCTAGCGCTGCAGGAACACCCTTCACGCAGGTCTCCACCTCCTCCTGACGAAATTAACCGGAGGCGTGGCTGCTACCGCAAGAATGCCCGGCCACTTTTTTCCGAGTCTCCTAGTTGTACCCCGAACACTAAAAATCGACGCACAAATTTAGACGGTACCATTCGTTTAATCTAATCGCCTTACCCAACTTTGAGATATTCTTAGGAATATATATTGAAAATTAAGCTCTGAAGCCACCTTTTGCATTTAATTTCTATCGTAGTGGCAAATGTGAGATATATAAGTGGCGATTTGAGGCAAATTTTTCTGTTTCCCTGCGACTTCGGGCCTTAACCACTTGGGCTCGCCTACACGTCACTTCCGGAGATCGCGCTCCTGATTACCCAGAAAGCTGGTGTGACTCTTGCTTGCGGCTTTTCGTTCGTGTTCTGGACAAGCATGGGTCGGAGGAGAGCGCCAGAGGGTGGAACCCTTGGCCGGGCTCTTATCCGCCAGCAAGTTCAACGGAGCCGTAGCCACCGCCACCCTGACTCCTGGGTAAAAACCTTGTCTTTCTGCCTAGTTGTGAGTCTGAACGCTGCGAAATTTACGGTCAGAATTCTCAGGAAAATATTCCAAAGGAAATGATACCAAAGTAGGGTTTCTAGGGATGAATACAGTTGCCCCCCGGTAACGGCGGGGATCCGTTCTAGGCATCCCCCCCAGACCCTCTCGGATACTGAAATGCGCAAATGCTCAAGACCGTTAGAATCGACCAGGCGGATAAACAGGCCCTCCTAGCAAGACACGGCCCAGAGGTGGAGGCTAATGTGATGAGGTCGGAGTGAGATCTTGAAAACCAGGGCAAAAGTTTGATATCCTATAGGCCGTGGAAGCATTTGGAAGTTTCTGCACAGGAATGACGCAAAAACGACTTCTTCTTGTATTCATTTTTCTAAAGAATTGATCCTCCAAGAGCCGCTGGTTGGTAGCAAAAGTACAAAATAACTCAGATTCGTGCTCCACTTTTTTTTATTCCCTAGTGGTGTTACTCAGAACTGGACAGCATTTCTCCAAAGTGTGGCGGGCCTAGTAGCTTCCTGGGCCTGGAAACGGCCGTAGTTTTAGGATCCTTGAAGAGCGGATGAAGTGGTTTGATTTGTAATTGTCATTTTGACATTTATTCCTCGAAGTGTTTGAGAATTCACAAAGTTCTCAGTAAAGAACTAGATTCTAATCCTTACCCTGATTTTTGCTGATTCTGTGGCCTTTGGGCAAACCACCTAGCCTTTTAACCTTCAATTTTTTCCTTTATTTGTACCTGTACAGAGCATGTAGCTTAGGATGGTGTTTATCTTATCAAACTGAGGTGTGTCTGGAATCAGATCAGTAAGTGGCAACTAGCCAAGCTTTTCACCCCACAGAATAAAACTCAAGAAAATACCACATTGTGTGTAATGTAATAAAGGTAACTTTCAGGATTCTTTTGTTTTCACTTTACTGAATGGTACACAGCATCTCACAGTATCTCACAGCATTTAAGTCACTATGTGAAGTGTATTTCTTACTGTGGGTGTCTGTCTAAAAAAGTTGACCAACAGTGGCTGCCAGAACCAGAGTATGGTTTATGGGTTTAGATTCAAATACCTCTGCCACTTATTAGCCTATGACTGTAGGCAATTTATTCTATCCAGTTTAATCCTGATTGAGATATGAAGTTTATTTCAAAAGATTTTGAAAATCAAATAAAAGGAAAATAATTATAACGAGGTAAGAAAGGGCTCATTTAAATGTTAACTGTTACTAGTGTTGACTAAAAGAGCTAACACCACCCTCAAGGCCATAGAATGGTTTTTTGGGAATCCCAGGGACAGGGGAGCCTGGTGGGCTGCCGTCTGTGGGATCACACAGAGTCGGACACGACTGAAGCGACTTAGCAGCAGCAGCAGTGTTTATTTGGATGTGAAGAGCAGAAGAAAGCAGCTCTCTTTTTTTTTTTTCATTTTACAACATTTTTTTTAATTTTTTTTAATTTTAAAATCTTTAATTCTTACATGTGTTCCCAAACATGAACCCCCCTCCCACCTCCCTCCCCATAACATCTCTCTGGGTCATCCCCATGCACCAGCCCCAAGCATGCTGTATCCTGCGTCAGACATAGACTGGCGATTCGATTCTTACATGATAGTATACATGTTAGAATGCCATTCTCCCAAATCATCCCACCCTCTCCCTCTCCCTCTGAGTCCAAAAGTCTGTTATACACATCTGTGTCTTTTTTGCTGTCTTGCATACAGGGTCGTCCTTGCCATCTTTCTAAATTCCATATATATGTGTTAGTATACTGTATTGGTGTTTTTCTTTCTGGCTTACTTCACTCTGTATAATCGGCTCCAGTTTCATCCATCTCATCAGAACTGATTCAAATGAATTCTTTTTAACGGCTGAGTAATACTCCATTGTGTATATGTACCACAGCTTTCTTATCCATTCATCAGAAAGCAGCTCTCTTACCCTCCTATGTTTTACTCATAGCTGCACACAAGTGAGCTCAACGATGGGTATGACTGGGGTCGACTTAATCTTCAGTCCGTGACGGAACAGAGTTCCCTGGATGACTTCCTTGCCACTGCGGAACTTGCAGGAACAGAGTTTGTAGCTGGTGAGTTGTTGCTGAGTGCCTCCAGCACATTTCTGTCTTTGCTGACTAGATACAAGTAAGTCTACTTGGGGGTGTTTTGCCAATCTTCTAAACTCATAAGGGAGCTGTTTTTAACCCAAAGGCAGATATCTCAGGAGCAGTGCGGAAGGTTCAGTTGAATTCAACGGGGAAGTACAAAATGTGCCACATTTTAAAAATTCAGCTCTAAAAAGCATCTGTGGTTATCTATCATTTCAAATTCGAGAAACTCAGTCTCTCATCAGGGAAGAGACCAGTTAACATGGTGAACAGGAACCAGCTTTTACCAGAAAATGTTTCCTGCTACCATTGTAAGAAGCAAAATCCTGAATTAAATTTAAGTACTTGTCACACACTGTAGTGCATTTTTCCACGCATATAATTTTATTTTAGTCACTGCTTGCCCTTTTTTGTTGTTTTTGATTTGTTTGTGGTTTTGTGTATGTGTGTGTTTATGTGTGTTTTCTAAGCACTTAGCAAACTACCTGGCACAGAGATACCCTTACAAACTACTGTTTCTATTGCTCTTCTGTTACTGTAACTGTTGTTTAGCAGATTTGTTCAAAATGCTTTTATTGAACCCTAGTTACTTTCAGGTATTGTGTGCCTACTAAAAGTATAGTATTGAGTAAGAGAAATTTTTATTTCTACAGAATTTTATCTTAGGTGCTATAAAAGAAGTCTGTAGCAGAGTAATAAGAGATGGATAAAAGGTGTCCGTTTCTATCTGAAGGAAAACTGGGGCTGGTCAGGGAACTCTTGACCCAGGGTCTGAGCCTTAAAAGATGAGTTGATGTTAGCGGGACAGGTGAAATGATGCAGGAGGTTACATCATCATACATCATAATGGAGGAGCTAAGATCTGAGCAGCAGCCTGCTTTGTTCAGAAAATGGTTAGAAAAAATTTCATGGTTCTTAAAGTACATGGGTACAAGAGGCGATGAACAAACACTTAGGGAGGAAGGAAGGGCCAGGTCCAGGAATGAGGTCTTTAAAGGTGTCGGTTGTAAGCAAGTATATTTTTTGAAAGATCATCGATGGCTTTTGAACAAGAAAGACCAGTTAGGAGACTGTTGCTTTAGTCCAGCAAGCGAATCAGGCCATGGCTGAAAGAGTAGTAAAGAGAAGAATGGAGAAAACAGAAACAAAACTGTTCGTGGTTAGACTAAACCAGACTTTGTAGAGAGGCTGGAGTAAGTGAAAAGAGTGTCTTTTTTGCATGTTAATGAGTACTCCTAAATAGTTTCGGTATACGGGTTGGTCTTCTAGGCAATGTAAGCATAATTAGAAGGTTGGAATTTTCAGTCCCACTCAGGAGAAGGGGGGCAGGGGGGTGCTTCCCTGGGGGCTCAGTGGTAAAGAATTCACCTGCAATGCAGGAAATGTGGGTTTGATCACTGGCTTGGGAAGATCCCCTGGAGGAGGGCATGGCCACCCACTCCAGTATTCTTGCATAGAGAATCCCATGGACAAAGGAGCCTGGACAGAGGCTGCAGTCCATGGCATCCCAAAGAGCTGGACACAACGGAAGACGCTGAGCATGAGCGTGAGGGAAAGAGAAATTGGAGACTAAGTAAATCACTAATGACCAATGACATACCTCCATAACGAGATTTCCATAAGCCTTTCAAAAAATCCATAAAAATCCCTCCTGGAAATTAATTCCCTTACGCTTAGTAATGGAGAATTATTTAATGATAGGATTTTCCTCAATTCTCTGTGTCTTTCAGACAGCACTTGTCTTGTGGACACAAGGGGACAGGGATTCTTAACCTGGAGACTACAAGTTTCAGCTGTCCACGAACCCCTGAGATTGCAGGCAGAATCGTACGTGTGTGTGTCGTGTGTGTGTATACATGTACATAGTGCACTTTTGAATAGGGTGATGGTCCATGGTTTCTAAACTGGTTCTCATGGATCCCTGACCTTAACAAAGGAGTGCAGAACAATGGAAAATGCTAAGTGTTCACTGGGAACTCGTCACTTTTAAAAGATGGCAAAGGCCACACTCAGCAAATAAGCAGAAGGTATGATATTGTACCATAAAAAGAAGTACGTTTATATTTGGTCTTCATTTCTGGTTCCTTGATACAAGCGTTTCTAAAACCCTGGTGATTTCTTGAGTGGTAGGGGCGAGAGGAGTGTCTTTTATTATTCATAGTAAGCCCCTTTCAACCTTACTAGGTTGGACTTCCCTGATACCTCAGTTGGTAAAGAATCCACCTGCAATGCAGGAGACCCTGGTTAGATTTCTGATCGGGGAGATCTGCTGGAGAAGGGTTAAGGCTACCCACTCGAGTATTCTTGGACTTCCCTTGTGGCCCAGCTGGTAAAGAATCCACCTGCAATGTGGGAGACCTGGGTTCAATCCTTAGGTTGGGAAGATCCCCTGGAGAAGGGAAAGGCTACCCACTCCAGTATTCTGGCCTGGAGAATTCCATGGGATCGAAAAGAGTTGGACACAACTGAGCGACTTTCACTTTTCAACCTTACTAGAGTTTATGCTAATGAGGTGACCTGAGGTTGCTGTGAGAAGGATGGACAGTGCTTCTGCCTGGGAGCTGATTGCCACAGGAACCTACCCTGTGATTTGAGGGTTGGGACTTTTTGAAACTCCTTCCCGAACCCCTGGGGATGGGAGATGTCCTGAAGATTGAGTTAGTCATCGGTGCCCAACTATGTAACAGTGGCGCCCGTGTAATGAGGCCTCCATAAAAACCCATTCGCAGATTAGGCATCTGAAGTGGGGGCAGTCTCTTGATAGTGTCAGAACAGAATTGTAGGACACCCAGTTGGTGTCTGGAAAGTTGGAAAACTGGTTGTTGGCGTGAGAAAACCCACACATTTGGTGTCAGAAGTGTTGGAAGTGAAAGCAGTTCAGACACAGGTGGCTGCATCATCCATCGTGTGCTTCCTGCTTATGGCTACTGAGATGAGAATAGGAATGGGCAGTTGACTCTCCCTAAGATTTGAGATTTGGGAGCAGCTGCAGTACACTAAGGAATTTGATGTTCAGTCAGAGTGTGGAATGGGTATACTCTGCGGTTTCAGCTAAATAGGGAAAAAAGTGAAGCTATAAGCTGGATGGCGGACTGGGAGAAGAAGAAAGAATCAAGGGGCTAGAGGGATTTACAGAGCTTGGACCAAGCAAAGTGGGAACATTGGAAGGAGAAATTAATGTCAGAAATGATCAGGTATGGGGTTGGAGGGGTGTGTGTTCTCACTGGTGGTTGAGGATGACATGATGAGAATGGTGACTGAATTGGCTGTTTGTACACTGGGTGACTGGACCGTTCAGTATTGGTGGTCACGTGAGGATAGTGGATTGCCGCCTTTGCCTAAAGATCAAGAGAACCATTGCTGAAGATGACCTGTTATCCTTGAATAGGACCTCCTCTTGGCATTTTGGTAAGAAGCGTAGCTGGCTACCAAGTGCTTATCTCACTGGAGTCACCTGCCCCGGAGACTAGGTGGCTCTGTGGAGAGGTGCAGTGGAGAGGCCTGGAGCAGCCTGGGGGGATAGAGCCTAGAGCAGAGGCCTCTGGTTATACATACACTGGGTGCTTTTTTATTCCTTTAAATTCTTGTACAGCTTAATTGTGAGTGTTTATAAATGTTCTCTGTAAATTCTAGCTTTGTAGTACCAGTTCTGACTGGAGTGCGTCTCCTTGCTGAACTTTGCTTTTCCCCTCAGTCCCTTTGGCTTACAATTATTCTCCATAGGTAAAATGAGGAGATTGGTTGTAATGAATATTCACAATCGCTTCCCACTCCTATTGTTTCTGGTTCTAAGAAATGCATTTAGTATATGGAGTTTTATAAAAATCAGCACTTGAAAAAAGTGGTTGACCTTTTGAAACATTTAGTAAAGATCTTTTCCTTTTTTTTAGGTTAGGGGAATCTATGTAAATCAAGAAAGCTGAAAGCTGAATTCTGTTTTGGGTGCTCATATTTTTAATATTCTAAGTAATGAATTCACTCTCTATACTGCCTCTTAAATAGCAGTACTTTTTTTCCCCCCTATGGACAGAGAAGCTTAATATTAAATTTGTGCCTCCTGAGGCTAGAACTGGACTGCTATCTTTTGAGGAGAACCAGAGAATTAAGAAACTCCATGAAGAAAACAAACAGTTCCTGTGTATACCAAGGAGGTGAGTTGAGTAAAAATGTAGGATATTAAAAGGCATAATGAAACCACTGAATGTAAAATTTTTTATTTGGTGTTCACTTTTTTCTGCTTTCTTTTCTCAACTGCCGTTACTAAATCCAGTTATCCTGTTCTATTTTGGTAACTCATGTGGGTTGTTTTTTTTTTAATGATTGTTTCAGACCAAAGTGGGACCAAAAAACTAGCCCAGAAGAACTCAAACAGGCAGAGAAAGATAACTTTCTAGAATGGAGACGTCAGCTTGTCCGGTGAGTGTTCACCTCCGTGAAGATTTTTCTTGAAATTTTGAGTTAGGCATGTTGGCGTGCTTGCATTGCTGTTTGTATTTTTAAGGCTTTGTTCTTTTAAACGGAAATGGTAGATTTCATCTTACAAGTGCAAATAGGTGTGTGTGCAAGCCACATTGCTTTGTGCATGTGTTTCCTTGCACAAAGGTTGTGAGTTCATTGCTGCATTCCTGGCCTTTTCTCCTTTTCCTGTCCTTCTCCCGCCGTTTGTCACTCTGGAGTTGATCACTGCTCCCTGGAGTCTTCTTCCAACGTGATGCATAAACCTCTAGGACTTAAAAACTTAAGTAGAAAATTTAAATTATACAAACTTAACAGAAAGGATATAAAAATCATTTGACAATTAACATTTGTGTGCTTATTTTTTAATGCAATGAATTTGAGTATGTATATTACTTGAAACCTAACTATCAAAATCCAGCAGAAATATAAACTTCTCATTCTAAAACCAGGTTGGAAGAGGAACAAAACCTGATATTGACACCATTTGAAAGAAATTTGGACTTTTGGCGCCAACTCTGGAGGGTGATTGAGAGAAGGTAGATTACCATTTTCTTCTGGTGTAAGGAGAATGTGGTGGTGGTACATCAGATTTGCATGTTATATATGTTTGTGAGCCCAGGGAGGGGTTAAGGAAACAGGATCAAGCTATATAAAGGGCTACTGAGAATTATTATAAAAATTGGAACTGTGATACTACATTTCTTTTAAAATATAAGGGGGGGGTTTGTTATTAATAAACACATTGATAAACTTAAAATAATGGTTATTGTTTTCTGTAAGATGAGTTGTGAAGCACCTATAGTTATTTCAGCAAATGTATACGAATTCATTCTAGTAACATGGAAAATATAGGTGTGAAAAAGGATTCGTGTCTGCTTGCAGAGAGCAAATGTGTTTTGGGGAGAGGTCAAATACCAGGGACACACAGATAGATGAAATGCAATCCTTGCACTAAGTTGACGAAATACTAGTAAAATACAAGGTGGAGTGTGAGTCCTGCTGTGTTACAGATGGAAGGATCACGGGCCAAGTCAGAGCAGAAGGAACAGTTAGTAGTATTGGGGGAATTTAGGAGTGATTTGTTTCAGCTGGGATTTGAAAAGAAGAGAATGACTTTGATAAGTTGAGAATGGGAGATTTTCGATCATTGCCATGTCCTGATTGTTAGAAACTGATGAATCAACTTTCTTCGATCTCATTCTTTGTTATTGCTAAAGGGTTTTTATTTTTGTCAAAAGAGTGTATGAATTATTTATAAGGACCCCTTAAATTAACCTTATATTTGAAATGATGCTTTTAACAATAAGCCTTCAGGGGGCAGGGGTGTATGTGTTTAATCTATAAAATACACTCAGTAAGAATGTTAGGAAACAGGATGCTTTCACTGGGATTCTTGGGAAAGAATATTAGCACATTTAGCATTATTACCAAGAAAAAGGACTTGTGTTAAATTTGTAAAAGTCACTTACATTTCTTTTTAGGGTGATGAAAATGCTCTGGAATTAGTGGTGATAGTTATACAACTTTGTGGCTTATTAAAAACCACTAAATTGTATACTTTTAAAAGGATGAATTTTATGATAACATGAATTATCTCTTTTTCTTTAAAGTTGCTTACATGCCTCCAACCCGTCTTGCTCCCTTGGGTAGAGAGGGTCATTGGGCTGGGATGGGAGGAGGTGAGAATATTATGGCAAATCTCTAAGCCTGAAGGAAGGGGAAGGTTGCCGCTAATTGCCAGGCTCCATGCAGACCTCTTAGATTAACCTAGGTTTGAATGGGGCTTAGGAAGACCCATTATGGTTCTTTTGGGGACTGGCATGGACTGATCTCTCCTTCATGCAGTTAGGATGTATATTGCTGAAAATGCCCTTATTTCCAAAGAGAATTGGTAACAATGTGGAATATTGAAACTTCTACCTTGAAGGAATGCCCCTATCTGCACACTCTTAGTTTATTTTTTAATTCTAGATTTTCTCCTATTTCCTATTTTGTCTGTCTTTTTCCACATTTCTTTTTTTCCCTGTTTATTCTGGTTTCTGACTTTTGTGTAAGAGGCTCTCCACAGGTATCAAGTGATGTTTGCCATCTGTTCGTATTTAAGGAAACAGTGTTACAAAGCCGATTGACAGGACTTCTGTTTGGGTGATTTTGCCACCAGGTGAACTTCTCTGTATGGTGACTGAGCAGAGATCAATTTTATTTTGTTGGGATACCCTAAGATGTTAGTATCTGTGGGTGTTTTCCCTAGGATCAGTAAGAAGCACGATCGTCTGCCAGGAACGGGGTAAAGGTGATAATATGCTACACGGCGGCTGGGCCTTTCCACCATTTGGGGTATATGTAGGCTTATGTTAATCCTCCTCTCTTCAGTGTGGCATCTCTTTCCCACCTTCTCCTATGCTTGAGGTCTTAGCTCTGGAGCCTCTCAGGTTCGTCTTCTCCACAATAAAGCCTGGCTTCTGCCATTGGGATAGGGGGCTGAGGGGCTGTGGGGTGAGGTGTGGCTGCCTGGCTGAATGGAACAAGGGAATGGACCTAATCACTCCCTGTTCAGAGTGGTTTTAGCCCCACACCTTGCCCTTGTCTCAAAAGCTGCGTCTCATGCTTCTGATCCTGAGCTTTCTCGGAACTCTGGAGTGTGAACAGGCCTGCTTCTCATTGACTAACTTTCTGAGTTGCTCTTTTTGTCCTAATGAGTTCCAGCCTTTACTTTCATTTTTGTAGGTTTTAAGAGGGAACAAAGGTAACCATATGAATTCTTCGGTGTTTAACAGGAAGGCCCTTATTTTTTATGCCCCTAAATAAGCCGTTTGTTTCCCCAGAGTAAGCCTGGACCTGTTGAAACTTGTAGCTTCAACTGGATTACAGCGTCACTTGTTCCGTTGCTGTATCACATGGAAGTGGATCTGAATTACATAAAAATACCAATAAAGTGATTCCTGCCATGTCTCTTAACAGGAAACATTGATTGATATGTTCTGTAAGACAGCAGATGTCTCCTGTTTGATAACAGGCTAGCTATGTCATCTGCCTCTTTAAGTTCAAGAATAGTTATCAGAAAGGATTTGGTGTATGACATTTCATTGAAATGCAGGAAACTGCTGAGGCACGGAGGGAAGCAGAATGCTGCTTCCAGTCAGACAGGGCGTTTCCATTGCGTTGCATCAACCCTTCCCAGCACATAACCGGCACTTTGCCCTGCATCTTAATTCAGTACACGAAGCAAGCCATCTTACACTTTGTCTTCTTACTGGTGTGTCTAAGCTGGTTATTCTTTCTGCCTGTTTGGCAGGTATACATAATGTTTATGGACTTTGGTTCATTAGACTTTGTCCTTTTTTTGCAGTCATTTTTGCATTTACTGTTAAATCCTTACAGTTAGAAAGCAGTGGATATTACCTTAAAGAAGGAAATACTAGGACCCACTTAACTAGAGAACTTTTTAAGCATCTTGTCAGAAATTAGCAAGTCTATGAGTTCCTTTACTCACAAGGTTATGCTGGAAATTTATTCTGAAGGAAAATGCAAACCCAGATTTGTCAAAAGCTCTGCCCTGATTGGTAGCCTTGATTTAACACATTTCCTTGGTGTTCAGCATAGTTTCATAGGAGTTACTTGAGGAAGAGCGAACCAGACATGGATTGGGAAGACTGCTAGAAGGTGCTGGCACATGGCAGCTTGCTCCCTCCCAGCGGTGGTCACAGTGTCCTAGCCGCAGAGGCTGAGGGCAGGGAGGATCCTACCGGAGAAGGGCAGTGTTTATGCATACAGTGCTGGCCTGCTGGTCCCCGCTACCTTTGTGAGGAATTCGAGGGACTTGCTGTCTGTGCAGAAAGTTTTTACATTGCTCCATCATCTTCTGTGTGATGAAGGGGGTTGGATTCATCATTTCCTGCTTCACTGTGGCAACTTAAGTTGATACTTCGCTGTTTTGAATTTTTGGATTTAAGCACATTCTTGAAACTGGTGGGTGATGATTTGCTAGACGTCAGAAGGGTTTCAGTGAGGTTTATAGTGGCAGCTGTGATCAGGTGATGTATTAGGGCTTTTTGAGGCCTTGCTTAACACGAGTGTAGACTGGGTGCTGAGTATACAGTAGACCTCACCTTGGGTTGAAGTCTTTGGAATAACTCTAATCTTTCCAGGAGAGATGACTAGAAGGTATAGTTAAAAATTATAGCATTTTGAGAGCAGGAAAATGTTACTATTACAGCATGATCTCTGGTCCAGAGTGCTTGAGTTCCCCTTCAAGCTCCATCACTTAGTACCTTGTGACTTTGAATGGACCACTTAGCTGTTCCAAGCTTGTTTCTTCACATATAAACTGGGGATAAGTGTGCCCATTGAAAATTAACTATATCAGTGCCTAACATATGGAGAATGTTTGCTCTCAATACTATTTCCTTTCACTTCACAATGATTGGCGTGTCTCACATTTGTTTTTCAGTGATATCGTGGTCCAGATAGTAGATGCTCGAAATCCGCTCCTGTTTAGGTGTGAGGATTTGGTAAGTAAAACATGACAAGATTCCAACTTAAGAGGCCTTGGAGCAGCAGTGGGAGGACAGTGTCACTGACAGCAGTGACTCTGGGCCAGCCTTTGCACCCTGTCAGGTCCCCCACTCCTTCCAAAGCCAGGAGCTTGCATAGTGGTACCCTTTAGACAGATGTTTTCTTCAGACAGTTGTTCCCATCTGCAGGAACACACAAACACTCGAACTTTCTAGATTTTAGTTTAGAAGCCACTTTGTTCAGAGGCATTTGCCAATGTTTCTCATTTTTGAAGAGACAGTAAATGAAGTAGCATTTTGCTGATTTTGGCATATGCCTAGTCCCTTCATCCCACTAAGCTTTCTCTTCTCACACCATAGTTACTACCTTCTGTGGTATTCAACAAATGATCTAAGTTTGTAAAATACTGCAGGGGTCATCATTGAGGTGTGAGGATCACTAGAAATGAGGCGATACAGGCTTTGAATTAATAAGACTAAACACACGTGAAGTATTCCAGCTTCCGTTTGAGGACCATAGTAGAACCATTATTTTAAAATTTACTGGTGGATAGCAAAATTCAAAATAGGGAAACTCTTACTAATTCAGCTTTCAATATTTTTAGGGTATTTCCTAATGGAAAACTATGCTTGGGAGTTAATTTAATCACTGAGTCTTATTTTCCTTTTAGACTTCAAAAATATTTTTTGTAATAAATGGTAAGATTATTATTGGCTGTCATCATTTGGCTTGAAAATAGTTCTTGCTGACTGACAAATCAGCAGTTCTTTATTTTTGCTTCAAAGAAACTGTATAAAGAAATGAGAACAGGGCAGGAAAGCATTTCTTTTTTACCCTTTAGTTTTTTATCTGAAGAGTTTGTAAGTATATGTGACCTAACTTCTTTTCAAAGCCTTTTGAAAGGATCCATAGAATGTACCATGATTAAAAATCTTTTATAATAGGACTGTTTTAAAACTGGGACAGTAAGACCTTTTAGTAATAGCTACTGGGGGAAGGGGGTCTTCAGTATAATTAGCCAAATTTTTCCCCATTTGGAGAAATATCTGAGTATCTTTGTCTGGCCTAGGAATGTTATGTGAAAACCATTGATGACAATAAGGAGAATGTTATTCTAATAAATAAGGCAGACTTGTTGACTACCGAGCAGCGGAGTGCCTGGGCTGAATTCTTCGAAAAAGAAAATGTGAAGGTCATTTTCTGGTCAGCTTTGGCTGAAGCCATTCAACTGATGGATAACTCTAAGGTAACTGGGGATTTCTTCAGGTTGGGCTTCAGGGAGCAAGCTTTCGGTTTATTAAGTGCACTTTGTTTTTTCTTATTGTTGATTTGTGGGGCTTTATTTATAGTAGGGTAGTCGGACACGACTGAGCGACTTCACTTTCACTTTCCTGCATTGGAGAAGGAAATGGCAACCCACTCCAGTGTTCTTGCCTGGAGAATCCCAGCGATGGAGAGGCCTGGTAGGCTGCCGTCTATGGGGTTGCACAGGGTCGGACACGACTGAAGTGACTTAGCAGCAGCAGTAGGGTAGTATGATGACTTACAGACGAGTGAGTTGCAAAGTTGCTTTCTCTGAAGACACATAATTTTTTTAAATGTTAGGCAGAAAGTTGTATAGGACGTTTCCTAATGACTTTACAGTTGCTTTTAAGAGAAGTCAAAACCAAAATTCAGATACAACTGAATGTAATAACTTCTCTGGACTCAACTAGAATCTCTTTTGACTTTGTTTTGAAAACAAAGAAATGAGGTAATACTAAATTAAGATACACCATGTGTTTTAACCCAGTTTTGATAGAAACAGTTTAAGTGTTATTTTCTAATAAAAATTCATAATAACCAGCTATGGAAAGAACTTAGCAGTAGCATCTTAGAGCTGAAAGAGACTTAAAGTCGTATCTTTTCCTGTCCACCTCCTTTTGTCTCACCTCTGTTTATCAGCCATTGCTGACTAGTTAGTGGTCTGAGCTGGGTGCTCTGAATACAACCCCTTCTTGTTGGTGAGCTCACAAGTTAGTGAGCTCTATCTCTGTGAAGGACTTCTTCCCTCTACCCCCCTGGCAGACAGTCACATACTCTCTGGGGCCATACATACCAGATGTCTCGTTCTTTTTCTCTCCAGGGTGAAAGTTCTTCATTCAGTCCAATGAGGCTCAGCTCTCCTAACTTTGATCTAAGGCCTCTTACTTTCTCCCTGTGTTCTGTCTTCTGCAGAAGATACATTTTTCTGCTCTGCTGCTCCTTATAAACCTGTCCTCCAGTGCACTCCTCACCCTAGGGCCTCTCTGCCTGAGTCAGGAGAGCACCTAAAATGGGTGGCCACTGACCCAGTATGGTCTTTCAGGTGTGGTTTGCCCAGGACACGTGTTCTTATTTCCTGTGATCAGGATACTCCCAGGAATTCAGGGTTTTTGTTAATTCACCTCTTTTGAAAGGAGCTTATGCTTTTGGCTCATTAAACCTATAAACAACCATATCCCTCAAATATTGGGTTGGCCAAAAAGTTTGTTCTGATTTTCCTGTACTACCTTAAGGGAAAAACCCATATGAACTTTTTGGCCAACTCAGTATTTAAAAGATAAGATTTTACCAAGCAGAGCTCATCTATCTTTACATGTGGCGGGGGGAGTTTCTCACTTTATTTTTAGCTCAGCTTAGGACATGTTCCTCTTAAATATTAGTGGTTTGTGGACAAGGTAGAGTTCATTTCGGATGTGTCATTTGCTTTTCTCTTCTTCCAGCATTGAATCATCTGCAGATTTTGTGTTGGCCCTTCTGTGTATTCTTAATATTCATTGATGACGCTGTTGAGTAGTCTGGGGCCGAGGACAGAGTTCGGCGACCTTTCGTGGACTAAATAAGCACAGGTGTACCAAGCATTTAAGATGTATTTGAAAGGCTATAAAAGTAGTTATTGTGCTATTACTGTTGTTAATAAAAGCTAATCCACAGAAAACCTGTTCTTAGCAGGCACTGCTATTCTGAGTGCTTGCCATGTTTTATTTCATCTTCTCCAGAAAGAGTGTAACTGCTTGTAATCCTTGGGCAATCTGGCTTCATAGTCTGTCTCCTTCACCATGGCTTCTCTTGTTTCAAATCCTTCCTGGAAGTTGGTGTCTAGTTGCGGTGCTGAATAATTACTTATCAATATATCACTCAGCCCTGATGCACCAACCCAGTGGCCCTGTTGAAAATGGGAAAAGGATCAGTTTTTACATCTGTGGTATTCCCTGAACTGACAATCAAGGAGTAGATTCCCAAGGGAAATGGGATTTGTTTGCAGGATCTGTTCTCAGGTAATCTTTGCTGCCTCCTGTTGCTGACTGTCACCTAACTTGGGGAATTGTTTCCCTGTCAGACTGGATTACCAGTGCTTGGTTTATGGAAGATATTCTTTTTTCCTTTTTAAAAGTTGAACCGTATTTATTTGGGCTCCAAAATCACTGCAGATGGTGACTGCAGCCATGAAATTAAAAGACGCTTACTCCTTGGAAGAAAAGTTATGACCAACCTAGACAGTATATTCAAAAGCAGAGACATTACTTTGCCGACTAAGGTCCATCTAGTCAAGGCTATGGTTTTTCCTGTGGTCACGTATGGATGTGAGAGTTGGACTGTGAAGAAGGCTGAGCGCCGAAGAATTGATGCTTTTGAAGTGTGGTGTTGGAGAAGACTCTTGAGAGTCCCTTGGACTACAAGGAGATCCAACCAGTCCATTCTGAAGGAGATCAACCCTGGGATTTCTTTGGAAGAGTTGATGCTAAAGCTGAAGCTCCAGTACTTTGGCCACCTCATGCGAAGAGTTGACCCATTGGAAAAGACTCTGATGCTGGGAGGGACTGGGGGCAGGAGAAAGGGACGACCCAGGATGGGATGGCTGGATGGCATCACGGACTCGATGGACGTGAGTCTGAGTGAACCCTGGGAGTTGGTGATGGACAGGGAGGCCTGGCGTGCTGTGATTCATGGGGTCGCAAAGAGTGGGACACGACTGAGCGACTGAACTGAACTGAAGTCTTCTGAAATCTCTGTTCATGATCTTCCACATTGTTACCAGCTGCTGTTGTGATATCGTATCTAATCACATCTGTCATTTGAATATCAAGCATGATTATTAAAAATAGATATTCACTATTTTTTCACCTATCTGAAGTTTAGTTCTTTCTCCATGGTTGTTTGGAGAAGGAAATGGCAACCCACTCCAGTATTCTTGCCTGGAGAATCCCAGGGACAGAGGAGCCTGGTGGGCTGCCGTCTGTGGGGTCGCACAGAGTCGGACACTACTAAAGCGACTTAGCAGCAGCAGCAGCCGCCATGGTTGTTTAACCATTTTTCTTTTTTTTTTTAATGGGACTTTTTTTTAAATTGAGTACTTTTGTTTTCTCTTGGCCATTTGTTAAATTGCACTGTGTTCCCCAAAAGATGGGCTTTTCCCTTCTTTCTTTCTTTCTTTTTTTTTTTTTTTTTGGTGTGTGTGTAGCAGAGTTTTATTAAAGTGGAAAAGGGACAGATAAAGCTTCTGACATAGACATCAGAAGGGGGTGGAGAGTGCCTCACTCTCTAGTCTTAGCAAGGGAGCTATATATACCTTTTTAATTGGTCCCTTCTTTCTTTTAATTTTTGATGTAACTACCGCCAAGTCCTTTTGTTGCCTGTATCATTTTTCCTGAACCTGAACTGCTTCAAGCCTTAGTTTTCCTAGTACATACCCACGTTCAGTTCACATTCTTGTGTTCTGCCTCTTTCATACTCTTAAGTGATTCGGAATAGCACACAGTGACTTCTTGACCTTCATTATAGAAATTGCTTCCAACTCCCAAGTTTCTTTTTGAGTCGCCTGAAATGACAGTGAAATCATGCCTCTTCTCGCTGACTGTTTCTCTTCCCTACAATGTAGGGTACCTGTTTAACTGAGTCCATCATGCCCTCTCCTGCAGATTATTTGGAAATGACAGGTTTGCATCATTTCTAAATCTAAATCAATTCACCCTTATTGATAAGAATTGGTAATACTGTAAATTGTTGTATTTCTGCTTTAGTATCCATAAGAATTCAGAATGATTGTTGTTAAGTTGCTAAGTCATGTCCAGTTCTTTGTGGTCTCATGGACTGCAGCACGCCAGCCTTCTGTGTCCTTTAATATCTCCCGGACTTTGCTCAAATTCATGTCCATTGAGTCGATAATGCCATCTAACCATCTCATCCTCTGTCGTCCCCTTCTCCTGCCTTCTATCTTTCCCAGCATCAAGGTCTTTTCCACTGTGTCAGTTCTTCATATCAGGTGGCCAAGGGGAGTTTCAGCTTCAGCATCAGTCCTTCCAATGAATATTTAGGACTGATTTCCTTGAGGATTGACTGGTTTGATCTTGCTGTCCAGGGGACTCTCAAGAGTCTTCTCCAACACCACAGTTCGAAAGCGTCAGTTCTTTGATGCTCAGCCTTCTTTATGGTTTAACTCTCACATCCATACGTGACTACTGGAAAAAAAAACATAGCTTTGACTGTACAGACCTTTGTCGGCAAAGTAATGTCTCTGCTTTTTAATATGCTGTCTAGGTTGGTCATAGCTTTTCTCTCAAGGAGCAGGTATCTTTGAATTTTATGGCTGCAGTCACCGTCCACAGTTATTTTGGAACCCAGGAAAATAAAGTCTGTCGCTGTTTACATTTTTCCCTATCTATTTGCCATGAAGTGATGGGATCAGATCACATGATCTTAGTTTTTGAATGTTGAGTTTTAAGCCAGTTTTTTCACTCTTCTCTTTTACCCTCATCAAGAAGCTCTTCAGTTCCTCCTCACTTTCTGTGATTGAAGTGGTATCATGTGCATATTTGAGGTTGTTACTTCTCTTGGCAATCTTGATTCCAACTTGTAATTCATCCAGAAGGAGTAATATACCCATGAATTGTAAATGATTTTTACCATTCTCTTTCCAAAAAAAAAAAAAAAATCATTGTTCGGTGAATAATTTCCATGCACAGTGTTGTTTTGTTGCTCTCATATTTCACACACAGGGACCTGTGCTCCATGGTGCTCTGATTTATTAAAGGCAGTTATAAAAGAATAGTTTCCTTAACTGTGAGAATCACTGTCTTTGAAAATGCAAATATATATTAATTATAAATTATACCCTTCTTGCTTTGTGCAGAGAAGAGAATGTTAACTGTTTTACTGTTAATGAGAATGTTTTTATTTTATTCTACAGTCCATTGCAAAAGTACTGCCAAGGAATTCAGCTTGACACAGGCTTTTCTAAATTCTTACTCTTTTTTTAATAGATAAAAGAGTTATCTATTAGACAAGATCAAGGTGTTCAGGGTAGTATGGCCTTAGACAAGAGTTATCTGTTAGAAAAAGAATAGATGTTATTTGTTCAAAGTTCAAGTAATATAAAAATGTGTGATGTGAAGGTCCACCTCTAGAGGGCACCACTGTTGATAGTTCAGTTATAGTATCATGTTATCTCATCTCCTCCATCTATCACCTTTTCTCTTCATGTTTTTTGTCCTCTGTTCATCTTAGATAACCAACTCTGAGTGTTTTCACCAGAGTGAAAAGTGCAGTTGTTACACACTTCTGAACTTATGTGGTTTCTGTTATTTCATCAGGAAGAAGTAAACGGAAACCCTGGAGAAGCTATCACAGCCGAGTTTGAAAACTCCAGTTGTGACGAAGCTGAAATTCTACACAAAGAGACTGAACATCTTTCACTTGGTGAAGTTGCCAGTAGTGAAGAAGATGAGAGTGAGTATGAGGACTGTCAGGAGGAGGAGGAGGAGGACTGGCAGACGTGTTTGGAAGACAGCAGCGGCCCTGATGAGGAAGCCTGTGGCCAGGACTGCAAGGAGGGCCATACCGTGGATTCTGAGGCTCAAGGAAGGAACGCCCCACAAAAGAGGCAAATAAGCAATTTTAGTCACTTGGTATCAAAGCAGGAATTGCTCAAGGTCTTTAAGCAGCTGCACTCTGGAAAGAAGGTGAAGGATGGACAGCTTACTGTTGGACTGGTAAGATGAGATATGTCATAAAACTGATTCATGGGGGTCTGTATTCCCATGCACTGGAACCCCAGAGACCAGTCAGGCCCTGGCGTCACAGGGAACACTGAAGACTTCTTGTTGCCCATGGGCGTCGTGGGAGCAGGCCATGTGTGACAGGCAAAGCCCAACTCAAAGAGTGAACTTTCTCAAGGCTTAAACTGGTTACACCCCTGTTCGTATTAGTTACCTTCTGCAGTCTCCCAGTTAATCCCTCCATGTTTCGTGACTTACAAGAGATACCAGAATGCAAACTTTTAAGGTTGTCTCTGCCCTCCGGTCCAGTGTTCTTTCCTTTAGATAGGGTAGGCCTTTGGCATCGTGTGATGCAGGCTTTTTAGATAGGGTAGGCTTTTGGCATCCTGTGATGATTGCCAACCTTAACTGTAGACATTCCGTCTGACTCCCTTCTAGGTGGGCTATCCAAACGTTGGTAAGAGTTCAACAATCAACACCATCCTGGGCAACAAGAAGGTGTCTGTGTCTGCTACGCCTGGTCACACCAAGCATTTTCAGGTATTTCCACAGCATCAGCCTCGCATTTATTCCTCAGACAGTTCCTCCCTCTGAGTGTTTTCTGAAGTTCTTTGCCCCTCGTGTGCTGCTCTTCTCCCCTTCCTGTGCCGTGTGCCCAGCCTAACGCCCTTACTTGTCCTTCAGACTCTCTATGTAGAGCCTGGCCTCTGCTTGTGTGACTGCCCAGGCCTGGTGATGCCGTCCTTTGTCTCTACCAAAGCCGAGATGATTTGCAGTGGAATCCTCCCGATTGACCAGATGAGAGATCATGTCCCACCTGTATCACTAATATCCTTGGTGCTATGCCAAAATTGTGGTGGTTCTGTGTATATTGGATCTTCAAAAAATTCTGGGTAATTAAACAGGGGAGGAAAAAATAATCCCTCCTTACATAATTGTAAGGATTAGAAACAAAGATTGTGTGACTTATCTCTGAATTAGGCTTTTCTCACAAATCTGTAGTGTATTTAGGTAAAAATTTGTCATCTTGAAGTCTGTTTCAGAGATAATATTTTTAAAGGATACATTTGGAGGTAATCATTGGTACATAAGGCTTTTTTTAAAAGAGGGACTGAAAGTCTTTTAAAATTAAGAATAATCATACTACTTTGGAGAAGTGGAAGATTTTTTGTCACCATGGTACTGAAATACAGTGTTCTTAGAAGATGCCATGGGGAGGAGGAGGAGGGTCAGTTCAGAGAAGGAGATTCCTTGACAAGCTTATGTTTGCCAGAATATTCCAAGACATGTTTTAGAAGCTACATACGGCATTGACATCATAAAGCCTAGAGAGGATGAAGATCCCCAGCGACCTCCAACATCAGAAGAACTGCTGACGGCTTATGGATGTGAGTGGTGATTTATTTTAAAATGTGAACAAAAAATAACAATATAATTACTGACAGAAACAAATTCAGAATTTTCCCTTAGCATTTTTCGTCTTTCAGGGTTGATATTTTTGTGATCCTTTTGGTCTTTCCTGCAGAATAGCCTCCAGGTAGCTGACTTGGTAGTGGTTTTGGGGTCCAGCAGTAAAGGAGGGGGAGCCGGCTGCTGCCTGAGTGGTATTTTACTTCATGTTAGGTGCTTTTTAGAGTTAGAGAAGGAGGTGTGCTGTGTTCCTTGCCTCTTCCCAGGTTTTCATCGTAGAAATCGGTGCCTGGGAGACATGTCTTCCCAGGCCTTTGTGGTCTCAGGCTTTTTCCTGTAGGAGGCCTTGGACCCAAGTGTAGACGTAGGGGTTCTGATCTGAGACTGTTGGCTTTTCTTCATGGGAGTTCCATGTAGGAACTTTCCAGGTGGTGGTGGTGGTAAAGTACCTGCCTGCCAGTGCAAGAGACATGAGAGACGAGGATTCAGTCCCTGGGTTGGGAAGATCCACTGGAGGAGGGCATGGCAACCCATTCCAGTATTCTTGCCTGGAGAATCCCATGGGCAGAGGAGCCCAGCAGGTTGTAGTCCATAGGGTTGCACAGTCAGACATGACTGAAGCAACTTAGCATACACACACATGAGAATTATCTTTGTCATATCTCTAATTGACTGTGATTTACTATCTTAAACACAAACTTTAATCTGGAGAGACCTGTATCTACCTTAAGAAATATCAGTGTTAAAAAATTTCCATGTATATGTATCTTGCCTTTCAAGAAATTGCCCTCCGCTAGGAAAGAGTTCAGATTATTTGAGTGCTTACTGGCAGAGAAAGGTGATTTGATATAAACCACAGTTAAATCAGACCTTGAATTTTTGCCTTAGTTGAGACATTTTAAAGAGGATGGATATTAAGCACTTGTGGTAAGACTAGTATAGTCACAAAATCATAGGACAAGAAGGGGTCTTAAAGATGCCCCCATCCCCCATCTCCCTTTCCTTACAACAAGTAATCTGAGCTCCGAGCATGAAATGACTTGCCCAAGGTGGTGTCTGGTCCGTGGCATAGCCTCAGGGAGAACCTAGGTTTCTTTCCTAATCCATCTCTCCCTTGTGCTGGCCTGAAAGACTGGGAAAAGTAGACTTTGCTTCAGACTTTCCATCTGGTTTGATATCCAGAGAAAACTGAAAGTAATATGAGGCTTTTCAAATTTTTCATCTAATTCTCTCTGGTAAATCAAAAAGTGAGGACAAAGCCAGTTTGTAAAAACACATGCCTAAACATTCTTAAAATACTAGTACAGTTCATTATCTGTCCGTGTATTTGTTAACCATTTTATCTTCTAAGAATCACTTTTTTCTCTGCATCATTTGTGCCATAATGATTTGTAGCAGTTCTTTGCCACCTATGTTTCAAATGTGTTTCCTGATGTATATTTTCTTCAGCTCTCTAGAAGTCAGTTTTGTTCGGTTTTTAATTTTGTTGGGTTTGGTGTTTTACTTGGGAAAAGCTGTTTTCCTATAATTTTTTTTTTTTTAATTTTTAGATTTTCATCCTCCTCCCAAAGGTATTTTTGTGTATATTTATAACTACTTTCTTCTAAACTAAAGGACCCAACATAGGGCTAGTACAAGGAGCTGGGTTTTGAACCTGTCAGCTAAAGCCTGTGTTATTATCAGCTGTGCTCTGTGGCTCCCTTCTAATTGGATTAGTATTACAGGGATCTTTGTTGTATGTTTGGAAAACTGAAAAAAGTGTAGGTATATCATTAAATAAGAAAACTTGATCTGTTGCTTTTGGTTTTGCTGATAATGACAACAAAGCATTCTACAAGTAGCCTCCTTGAATCAGTGTTTAAAATCAAAGAGATCAAAGAAATAACTAGAGTAGAGAGAGACTGAACGTGTCTATCACAACATGTTGCTAGGTGTTTGTCAAAAGATCAAATGTACCAGTATAGTCGGTCCTGGATTATCAGATATATTTGTAATGCTAACCAAAATATTTCCTACATTGTTAATTGATTTTTTTTTAAGGTAGCAAAAGAATGCAGTGTAGTAACAGAAAAGGCTAGATTTCCATCAACTTCAAGTTTCTTTGTTACAGTGTCTTCTAACTGAGGTTTTACAAAATTCATTTCTCCTCATAGGTATGCGAGGATTCATGACAGCACATGGACAGCCAGACCAGCCTCGATCTGCGCGCTACGTCCTGAAGGATTATGTCAGTGTAAGTGAGCCCTGCCTCTTGTTCCTCTCGAATAAGTAAGGACGTCTTTCTCCATTACATGTGTTTAGGGTAATGGCAACCAGCTGGGTTATAAAGGAGATATTTTCTTTTTGATACTGTTTTATAACTGGAATTATACTCTTGACCCAGGGGAGCCAGCATTATATAAAACGTAGAAAGGACTGACATGATACGAGATAGGTGAACATCCCTGAATATCTGTTACCAGTAAAGGTGATAAAGTATGTACGCCTGTGAGCTATTATTTCCCTGTTACAGTGAAGACATGGTAAGTTTTGGGTTTTTCTCATCAGCAAAATAGGAGTTCATAGTACCTATCTCATGAGATTATTGTGGGAAATAAATGAGGATGGTGTATATGAGTTGGAGACAGACACCCCCATGTACACAAGCACCACTTAGCTCAGTGCCTAATGTAAAATTAGCCCCGGTAGTTTTTATTATTAGCAGTAGTAAGCTGCTGCTTTCCACAAAAAGTATTCTGGGAGGCTTGTAATAATTGGCTGTGGGGATGTCACTTTATTCCCTCCTCGTCTTAGTATGTCATCACTGGGGCTTTGAGGGCACAGAAATAAAAGAGGACAGCTGTGTTCTTTTTTTTTTTTTTTTTTTCAGTTTAGGAAGAAAATAGTTAATAAGCACTTGTATGGATGAATTACTTATTAATTATTCTTTGCCATTTGTCAATCTGTGAAGGATTGGGGGTTGGTGATTGTTGTTCAGTCGCTCAGTTGTGTCCGACTCTCTGCAACACCATGGACTGCAGCACGCCAGGTTTCCCTTCCTTCACCATCTCCTGGAGCTTGTTCAAACTCATGTCCTTTGAGTCTCTGATGGTATCTAACCATCTCATCCTCTTTCACCCCCTTTCCCAGCATCAGGGTCTTTTCCAGTGAGTCAGTTCTTTGCATCAAGTGACCAAAGTATTGGAGCTTCAACTCCAGCAACAGTCCTTCCAATGAATATTCAGGGTTGGTTTCCTTAAGGATTGACTGATTTGATCAAGTCCAAGGGACTCTTCAAGAGTCTTCTCTAGCACCACAGTTTGAATCTATCAGTTCTTCAGAGCTCAGCCTTCTTTAGGATCCAGCTCTCACATCCATACATGACTACTGGAAAAACGATAGCTTTGACTAGACAGACCTTTGTCAGCAAAGTGATGTCTCTGGTTGTTAATATGCTGTCTAGGTGGAGGATGGGGAAAATGAGTTTAAAAACAAGCACAGTCTTTAGAGTACACATGGGAGGAAGAGGAACCTTGGCACCCAGTGAGCAATGGCATCAGGCCCAGTGTCCCCACTAGCGCAGACACACTGTCCACCTGCAGCCTGGCTTCTGTTGTGGAGAATACATTAAGCACAGGGCTTCCCTGGTGAGACTCAGTCAGTGAAGAGCCCACCTACAGTGCAGGAGCCTGCCTGCAGTGCAGGAGGCCGGTTCAATCCCTGGGCCAGAAGATGCCCTGGAGAAGGAAATGGCAACCCACTCCAGTGTTCTTGCCTAGGAAATCCCCTGGACAGAGGATTCTGGTGGGCTGCAGTCCCTGGGGATGCAAAGAGTTGTTCACGACTGAGTGACTAAACCCCCAACTACCACATTAAGTTTTGGATTGGCCAAAAAGTTTGTTCAGGTTTTTATATAAGATGTTACAGAAAAACCCCAAACAACTTTTTGGCCAACCCAATATAATCACGTACTTGTACTGAGGAGTACATTAAACAAGATAAAGAGGGGCACAGAGTAGAAAGACTACATTCTAACTTAGGACTATGGAAGGAGTGAGGCCTCTAGAACGCTAAGGATAGTCGTCTGGGTGTTAGGACTGTCTGGTCGCAGTGACCAGAACTCATCTAGGCTGTCAAAAGAACGAAAGTTCCATCAGTGTGCCCTGGCGAGAGGCCACCGCTGTGAACTTCACACAGATGCTCTGAGGATGTGCTGTTACCACATGTGTTATCTCTGCAGGGTAAACTCCTGTACTGTCATCCTCCTCCTGGCAGAGATCCTGTGACCTTTCAGTACCAACACCGGCGACTCCTGCAGAAAAAAGTGAATGGTGGGGAAATAAAACTGCAGGTGGTTAGAAATAAAAAGGCATACCAGATTGAAAATGTAGTGGACAAAGCTTTTTTCCATCAGGTGAGTTTTTTTAAGTTTTTTTTTTTTTAACTTCTGATCCAATACACTTTATTGAACAGCTTTATTGAAACAGCTTTATTTAGTAACAGCTTTATTGAAATGTCATTCGCATATCATTGAATTCACCCTTTTGAAATATATGATTTAATAGTTTATGGTATATTCACAGAGTTGTGTTAACCATCACCACCATCTAATTTTAGAACATTTTATCACTCCAGAAGGAAACCTTGTACCCATTAGCATTCACTCCCCATTCCCCACTTCCCCTAGCCACTTCCAACCAGCCATCCACTTTCTCTATAAATAGATTGTTCTGGACATTTCATATAAATGGGATCATATACTGTATGATCCTTTGTGGCTGGCTTCTTTAGCTAAACGTAATAGCTTCAGGGTTCATTCACATATCCGTACTTCTTTTGCTTTCTGTTGCCAAATAATATTTCATTAAATGGAATGTGCCACATTTTGTTTATTCATTTGTCAGCTGATGGATATTTGGGTTGTTTACACTTTTTGTATATTATAAATACAGCTGCTGTGTACATTCATGTGAAGGTTTTTCTATTTACATGTATTTCATTTCTCTTGGGTGCATACTTTGGAGTAAGATTGCTGGGTCATTGGAATTGCTCTATATTTAACCTTCTGAGTAGCTCCCAGACTATTTTCCAAAGTGGCTACACCATTATACATTCCCACCAGCAATGTATGAGGGTTCTGATATCTCCACATCCTTGCCAAACTACAGAAAGGTAGAGATATTTAAGCTAGGGTTTGAGAAACAAATAAAAATGTGTCAGTGGGAAGAAGTGATGAAATTTCCAGGCAGAAGGAGTAGATGAACAGAGGCAAAGAGATATGGGAGTGTGGGCTTTATCAGCACCAAACCCATGTTGCAGGTGACCCTGTGTGCTGTTGGAAGGAATATGGACTTGATTCCCAGTCTGCAAGGGCCCTTCAGAGATCTGTGAGGACAGGACTTAGAGAGATACAGATTAGAGAACTCTGATGGAAGTGTGGACTCCGGACTCAAGGAGTCTTGCAGTGGTCCAGTAAAAGCCAATGAACACCTGGGTTAAAGCAGTGGGGATGGATAAGAGGGGAGGATGTACAAAGTTCTAGAGACTGGAGTCCACAGAACTCAGTGCCTAACTGTTGTGACAAATAAGATGGAGTGTGTCATCTTGGGGGCTGAGCAGGTTTTTATACCACTGGCCGAAATAAAGAATGTAGAGTCAGCTTCTAACTAACCGAGTTGCACAAGTAGAATTTTGATATCAAGAGAGATTTCCAGAAAATAGCTGGTATTATGAGTATTGATATAGGTGGTGTTTGAAGCCATGGGACTAAACAAAAGTTGAAGGCAGAATGAATTGAAGACAAAACTCTGAGAAACTTATTTCGAGAATGGGGAGAGAAAGAAGAGCAGTGAGAGACGGAAGTCCACTGTCCTGGAGTTCTCCACAAGCAGTTCTGTGCGTATCCTCTGAAGGAGACTGCTGACACCGCCATTAATATCTTCCCTTATTTCCTAGGAAAATGTGAGAGCTCTGACCAAAGGAGTCCAGGCTGTGATGGGCTACAAGCCTGGGAGTGGCTTGATGACAGCAGCTGCTGTGAGCTCTGAGAGGGGGCCTGGGAAGCCCTGGAAAAAACACGGCAACAGAAACAAAAAAGAGAAAAGCCGCAGACTCTATAAGCACCTGGATACGTGAACTTGGACGCAACAGAACTGGCACCTTTGCTGTGCATCTGTGGTGCTATGGGTGGGCCCTTGTGATGCACACACAGCAGCCGGTGTTAAGACCAAGGGGCTCCTTAGAGCACCAGCTCAGACCAGCAGTTGTCTCAGGTTCCCAGGACCCTGCTCCTGTGGAAGGCCGAGTTTAAGATGAGGGAATTTATGATGTATATTTGTGTAAATATATACACAAGTGCAGAGTAATTTATAAATTGGGAATTTGGGGGAAAGATTAAAGTTCAGCTGCTACTTGTGGGTTTTTTATTGGCTCCTATAGATTTATTGCTATTTGGACATTTCAGATTCTTTAAATGATTTTAACTTGCTAAAACATGGCTGGATTTTTTAGTACATGATTAAATTTGTGATACTCTTGAGTGTCCACCTCAGAGCTGGGAGCATGTGTTTTTTTGTGTGTCATAGATGATTTTGGAAATTTAAGGAAAGTTATGGACACTTTCTCCAGAAAAATGTGCATTACCACCTATGCAGATATGCAAAATGTATCTAGAGAGTCATAGATCCCAAAGTTCATGAATTCACAGTTAAGAAGACTTGCCTTTAACGGACCGTAATCTATTTGGTATATTTGAAAATGTGTTCTATCTGGGGAATTTAAAATTTTTTATTCACCAATTTAACAAATACTCATTGACCAACTTTTCTATTTTGATGAAGTCTAAATTTATCTTTTCTCTTTGGTTGCTTGTGCTTTGGTGTTAGAATCAAAGTATTGCCAAATGCGAGATTACTAAGATATACTCACATTTTTTTTTCTGAAGAGTTTTAGGGTTTTAGCTTTTAAATTCAGGTCTCTGGACCAGAGTTCACTTTTGTACGTAGTGTGAGTTAGGAAATGGATCAGCTTAATTCTTTTACATGCGCATATCCAGTAGACCCAGCACCATTTATTGAAAAGGCTCGTCTTCTCCCATTTAGTTGTTTGGGCACCTTTGTGGAAAATCAAGCATAAATGTGAGGGCATTTCTAGAGATGTACCTTTGACAAGTCAAACGTTCATGAGTGGATAACCACTGTCAATAGTATCGGACTCAGCTTTCTAGCAAGTATAACTTGTAAGAGATGGATGTCTCTGCAGATGCCCCCCCACACACATACGCACTCCACATCCCTCAGTGTGAAATGGCATCCGCCTGCTTGCAGCCCAATTCCTGTACAGGCTGACCGCTTGCCACAAGCCCTGTGTTCCCTGCTTTCCCACCTGAGGACTTTCCCTGCACCCCCAGGAGCTTGCTCAGCCTACACAAAGGGCAGCTTGGAAGGGCAGGAGGCTGAGCCCCCGTAGAGTAACCCCCAACCGGTAAGAAGTGGGGGCCGGCTGGTAAGTACCCCAGCTTCCTGTCACATAGTACGAACATTCTAGTTTCTCACAAGATCCTTAGTGGAACTGAGCCCTATTTGCCCACGGTTAAACTGTCTTGTTAACTCACCTTTCCTTGCTCTTCTCCCTACCCTGTCTCGGTTTCACTGCTTCCTCACTTCTGCTTCATGGAGTTGCCTTCCAAATAAACTAACTGAACCTTTGCTTAGAGTCTGAGGAATCCAAACTAGGACATCCTGAAAGAGAATTTCTGTTTTCACTTTTGCTTCTGCCTGGAATATGTCTTGTTAAGCAAACTTGAAATTTGTAAATAGTATGCCCACCCTTGTAGAGGTTAGTATTTGGAGATTTTTGAAGGGCAGTCATTATCACTTCATTGTTTTGAAGTTTTTTCCCCTTATTTTATTACAGGGGACATAACATCCTTTTAAAGCTGAACGTGCTATTCATGTGTCGTCTGTTTACTTTGAGGAAATTAGAAGGAAGTAGAGTTTTGTCAAGAAACCAGTAGCAATGTTTTCTTCGTGGATAAACAGGAAAAATTGGTAGCAGGCCAGAAATCCAAGTGCTCCCTTGTTTTGTTAGCCCTTTCCCCTCTTCAGTCTTTGTGGAGAAGTGAGGAAAATTTTTAAGTTTCCACCATTTACAGCCATTTATTGTCTGTTGTGTTCAATGTACTGTATACTAGTTGAGGGTGAGAGGCCATACAGAAAGGAAAGATAGTGCTTTCTAAAGGCTCGTTACTAAAAGGTAACAACCACCATTTTGAGCAATTTAGAAACGACTTACCTGGTCCTGTGGTTAAGGCTCCGATTCCACTGCAGGGGCCGCGAGTTCAGTCCTTTGTGCGGCAGCATCTCACGTGATGCGTGGCATGCCAAGACAACAACAAAATGATTTCTTTTTCCTTTCACGATGTACAGTGTGTTGATGGCAAAGTTCTAAATAGAACTCAGGACCCTAACAATCCTATCACTTCAGTCTCAACTCCAGTTTGTCCACAATGGGACTGCTTAAGATTTGGAACAGCCAGTATTTCAAAATGCATTCTTTAGGGACTTGCTGAGACTCCACACTCCCAATGCTGGATCAGGGAACTAGATCCCACATGTGTCAACTAAAGACCCTGCATGCTGCCACAAAGATCAAAGATCCTGTGTGCTGCAACTAAGATCTGGGGTAGCCAAGTAGGTAGATAAACATACATTTTCTTAAATGTATTATCTTAGAATTAATTTCTCTCTACATAGCAGGTGAATTAAATTGAACTTTTTTTGCTGCTGCTGCTAAGTCGCTTCAGTCATGTCTGACTCTCTGCGACCCCATAGATGGCAGAGGAGTAGCCACGAGCCCTTTCTCTTTATAATGCATTTTATAAGAACATTGACAGGAGACTGTGTCCTCAGAAGAGGAAAGCTGTTGAGCTGCTCACCTGCCCACAGCCACCTCCCACCCTCTCACCCCAACCCCGCCCTTCTTCACAGGCAGCTGGGATTGGTCCAATTGGCTGCCCGCTCTGGCAGGGCTAGTCAGCCTGCTGCAGCCCTTCCTTCTTTAGGACAATGCCAGTGGCTGCAGTGCCTCTGCCAACAGGATGTGCTTACGAGCCATGTGAGGAGGACGTGTGTTATGGTTCCCTTGTTAAGTTTTCCTTTTTGTCAAACTCTGGACCATGGCCAGAAGACATTCACTCCTGGGCCTGAGAGGAGCCTGGTGAAGGAACTGAGTCACTTCCTGAGGGTGGATCAAGTGGAGAGCCCTGTGGAAGGTACTGGAAGAATTTGGGAGGGAGGGAGGGAGTTGGTTAGAATTCATCATCCTAAGTGTCCCCTACAGGACAGAGTCCTGGCTCCCCTGGGACTGGACCGACCACCCCTCTCACCTGGCTCTACCTGCTGCAGCACCTCTGCTGCTGCCTGTGCCCACAGGCCAGCCCCCTCTGCCCGCAGGAGCACCTGATCTCCAAAGCTCAGCTAATGCATTTCTTGAAAGCCTTCCCTAGCGTACTCACACAATACTAGGTATTGTTAGAGCATTTCCAGTATGTTCTTAAGTACATATCTCTCTCTGGCCTGTTTAAAAATCAGTATTTTCATTCCATATGTATTTTCCTTACCATGTGCCAAGCACTGAGTTGCGGAGACAGACAGGAACAAAACCATGGCAAGGTGCTCACAGCCTGGTAGAAAGACAACACTTAGCATGCTTGAAAGTCCCTAACAGAGGAGTAGCGCAGGCAATGGACCCCTCAGGACCAAGATGCCCGATCACCTGTAAGGGAAGACCACCCAGGTGGAGCAGCTTTGGAAAGGAAAATCATCCCGTTTTGTTGTAGATGTGCTCAATTAAGATATGCAAGACATCACAAAGGCAGTTGCTATGTGAGACTGAAGTGTGGGAGTTCTGAGCTGTGGATAATTCACTCCAGAGACCCAGGAGCAGAAGACAGATGCCCCGGCACGTGGTAGAAAAGAGAACAAAGAACTAAGCTGTGTCTCCGTTAGTTGATGTTCCTTTTCACATTTTCATTGAACCACATTTATATATAATATATATGTGTATGTAAAAGGTCTTGTAGGTCTTCATAAAACCGTTCAGCTTCTTCAGCGTTACTGGTTGGGGCATAGACTTGGATAACTGTGATATTGAATGGTTTGCCTTGGAGACGAACAGAGATCATTCTGTCGTTTTTGAGATTGCATCCAAGTACTGCATTTCGGACTCTTTTGTTGACCATGATGGCTACTCCATTTCTTCTGAGGGATTCCTGCCTGCAGTAGTAGATATAATGGTCATCTGAGTTAAATTCACTCATTCCAGTCCATTTTAGTTCGCTGATTCCTAGAATGTCGACGTTCACTCTTGCCATCTTTTGTTTGACCACTTCCAATTTGCCTTGACTCATGGACCTGACATTCCAGATTCCTATGCAATATCGCTCTTTACAGTATCGGACCTTGCTTCTATCACCAGTCACATCCACAGCTGGGTATTGTTTTTGCTTTGGCTCCATCCTTTCATTCCTTCTGGAGTTATTTCTCCACTGATCTCCAGTAGCATATTGGGCACCTAATGACCTGGGGATTTCCTCTTTTGGTATCCTATCATTTTGCCTTTTCATACTGTTCATGGGGTTCTCAAGGCAAGAATAATGAAGTGGCTTGCCATTCCCTTCTCCAGTGGACCACATTCTGTCAGAACTCCACCATGACCCGCCCGTCTTGGATTGCCCTGCAGGCATGGCTTGGTTTCTTTGAGTTAGACAAGGCTGTGGTCCTAGTGCAAAAGTAGGAAGTCAAGAAACACCTGGAGTAACAGGCAAATTTGGCCTTGGAATGCAGAATGAAGCAGGGCAAAGACTAACAGAGTTTTGCCAAGAAAATGCACTGGTCATAGCAAACACCCTCTTCCAAAAACACAAGAGAAGACTACACATGGACATCACCAGATGGTCAACACTGAAATCAGATTGATTATATTCTTTGCAGCCAAAGATGGAGAAGCTCTATACAGTCAACAAAAACAAGACCAGGAGCTGACTGTGGCTCAGATCATGAACTCCTTATTGCTAAATTCAGACTGAAATTGAAAAAAGTAGGGAAAACCGCTAGACCATTCAGGTATGACCTAAATCAAATCCCTTATGATTATACAGTGGAAGTGAGAAATAGATTTAAGGGCCTAGATCTGATAGGTAGAGTGCCTGATGAACTATGGAATGAGGTTCGTGACATTGTACAGGAGACAGGGATCAAGACCATCCCCATGGAAAAGAAATGCAAAAAAGCAAAATGGCTGTCTGGGGAGGCCTTACAAATAGCTGTGAAAAGAAGAGAGGTGTAAAGCAAAGGAGAAAAGGAAAGATATAATCATCTGAATGCAGAGTTCCAAAGAATAGCAAGAAGAGATAAGAAAGCCTTCTTCAGCTATCAATGCAAAGAAATAGAGGAAAAGAACAGAATGGGAAAGACTAGAGATCTCTTCAAGAAAATTAGAGATACCAAGGGAACATTTCATGTAAAGATGGGCTCGATTAAGGATAGAAATGGTATGGACCTAACAGAAGCAGATGATATTAAGAAGAGGTGGCAAGAATACACAGAAGAACTGTACAAAAAAGATCTTCATGACCCAGATAATCATGATAATGTGATCACTAATCTAGAGCCAGACATCTTGGAATGTGAAGTCAAGTGGGCCTTAGAAAGCATCACTACGAACAAAGCTAGTGGAAGTGATGGAATTCCAGTTGAGCTGTTTCAAATCCTGAAAGATGATGCTGTGAAAGTGCTGCACTCAATATGCCAGCAAATTTGGAAAACTCAGCAGTGGCCACAGGACTGGAAAAGGTCAGTTTTCATTCCAATCCCAAAGAAAGGCAATGCCAAAGAATGCTCAAACTACCACACAATTGCACTCATCTCACATGCTAGTAAAGTAATGCTCAAAATTTTCCAAGCCAGGCTTCAGCAATATGTGAACTGTGAACTCCCTGATGTTCAAGCTGGTTTCAGAAAAGGCAGAGGAACCAGAGATCAAATTGCCAACATCCTCTGGATCATGGAAAAAGCAAGAGAGTTCCAGAAAAACATCTATTTCTGCCTTATTGACTATGCCAAAGCCTTTGACTGTGTGAATCCCAATAAACTGTGGAACATTCTGAGAGAGATGGGAATACCAGACCACCTGACCTGCCTCTCGAGAAATCTGTATGCAGGTCAGGAAGCAACAGTTAGAACTGGACATGGAACAACAGACTGGTTCCAAATAGGAAAAGGATTACGTCAAGGCTGTATATTGTCACCCTGCTTATTTAACTTCTATGCAGAGTACATCATGAGAAATGCTGGACTGGAAGAAACACAAGCTGGAATCAAGATTGCCGGGAGAAATATCAATAACCTCAGATATGCAGATGACACCACCCTTATGGCAGAAAGTGAAGAGGAACTAAAAAGCCTCTTGATGAAAGTGAAAGAGGAGAGTGAAAAAGTTGGCTTAAAGCTCAACATTCAGAAAACGAAGATCATGGCATCAGGTCCCATCACTTCATGGGAAATAGATGGGGAAATAGATGGGGAAACAGTAGAAACAGTGTCAGACTTTATTTTTGGGGGCTCCAAAATCACTGCAGATGGTGACTGCAGCCATGAAATTAAAAGACGCTTACTCCTTGGAAGGAAAGTTATGACCAACCTAGATAGTATATTCAAAAGCAGAGACATTACTTTGCCAACTAAGGTCCGTCTAGTCAAGGCTATGGTTTTTCCAGTGGTCATGTATGGATGTGAGAGTTGGACTGTGAAAAAGGCTGAGCACCGAAGAATTGATGCTTTTGAACTGTGGTGTTGGAGAAGACTCTTGAGAGTCCCTTGGACTGCAAGGAGATCCAACCAGTCCATTCTGAAGATCAACCCTGGGATTTCTTTGGAAGGAATGATGCTAAAGGTGAAGCTCCAGTACTTTGGCCACCTCATGTGAAGAGTTGACTCATTGGAAAAGACTCTGATGCTGAGAGGTATTGGGGGCAGGAGGAGAAGGGGACGACCGAGGATGAGGTGGCTGGATGGCATCACGGACTCGATGAACGCGAGTCTGAGTGAACTCTGGGAGTTGGTGATGGACAGGGAGGCCTGGTGTGCTGTGATTCATGGGGTCGCAAAGAGTCGGACACGACTGAGCAACTGAACTGAACTGAACTGATATGTATGTATGTATGTATTTAGCTGTTTTGGGTCTTATTTGTGATGCAATGAATCTTATTGCAGCATGTGGGACCTAGTTCCCAGACCAGAGCATAGAGCTCCAGCCACTGGACCACCAGCGAAGTCTTTGAACCACATTTGTTTTTAAGTAGATCTGAGGCTCTTCCTGGGAAAGACAGTAACAATTGCCACAACTGGCATGTGCCAGATGCTTTATCTGCAGGATTCCTAATAATCATAGTAACTCTATGGTAGATACTCTTGTTATCAGTTTACAGGTAAGAATACTCCCGTGCAGAAAGGATCAGCGCTTTACCCAGTCATAGGGGCAAGGAGGCAGCATGTGAATTCCGGTAGAAGATTATTATAAACCCACACTTTCCTAATCCATTGTCCAATGTCCCCAGATATCCAGTGACTGGAAACAGCTCCCCACAGTTTCTCCACCCCAAGTGAGGGCCATCTTATAACCCTGTTTCTCATAAGCATCTCCGAGGAAGCTTGCATAAAACAGTGCAGTTAGTTGGCTGGATAATGGCCCCCAAAGATATCAAGTCCTGATCCTTGGAGCCTGTAAATGTTACCTTGTAGGAAGAAAGGGTCTTTGCAGGTGTGGTTTAGTTAAGGATCTTGAGACAGGGAGATTATTGTGGATTATTTGAGGAGGCCACAAACACAATGTCTTTATAAGAGAGAGACAGAGGGAGATTAAACATAGAAGAGGAAAAGGCAATATAGACCTGGAGACAGGAGGCAGAGACTGATCAGAGTGATGCAGCTGCAAGGCAGGGAATATTCACAGCCACCAGATGCTGGAAGAGAGGGGACAAGAAGGAGCTTCTCCCTTAAAGTGCCAGGGAGTAGGGCAGGCACCAGATACCAGATACCACCAGGGGATAGAGCAGGCAGCCCAGGAAACACCTTGATTTTAGTCCTGTGACACTGATTGCAGACTTTGGGCCTCCAGGACTGTGAGGGAATGCATTTTTGTTGCTTTAAACCACGAAATTTGTGATTTGTTTCAGCAGATCCAGGACACTAATCCATGTGGATTCCAAGGACACGCGCCCAGGGAGTTAGATTTAGTAGGTCTGCTTTTTGAAGGGTAACCAGAGCGATTCTGATACTGACAATCTGTGGGCCACACAGCCTCAACTGCTCAGGCAGGGCAACTGTAGGACTTAAACCCTTAAGTGCTGACCGCTGGACCACCAGGGAATTCCCTGAAACAACTAAATTAGGTCCATCTCCCCAGGATTTATGCTGAGGCTGAGGGAGAAGGAAACCAAAATAAAGACTGAATCAAGTTAAACAGTGGCAATTTCAGGTCTAAACAAAACTGATAGTATAAGGTGATCTTGGGCCTTGTGAAAGGGTGACACCAAACTGTGGACAGTCCTCACTTTAGCAAGACAGCTACTGGGATAGATGATTTTGGAATAGACCTGCCTCTGGGAGCTGTAGGCACCAGAGGAACCCAGGATCTAGATGGCCACCAGTCAGCACCCATGGGTAATTAGATCAAGGCAGAGAGGACCATTTGTAAGCACAGAGGAAAACACCAGAAGAACCCACAAAAACCCAGAAGACAAAAACAAAAATAAGGAAAAAAAAAAAAAAAGAACCAGAAGGCAGAAATTAGACCAAGAGTATATATTGTTTATGCTGCTGCTGCTGCTAAGTTGCTTCAGTCATGTCCAGCTCTGTGCGACCCCACAGATGGCAGCCCACCAGGCTCCCCCGTCCCTAGGATTCTCCAGGCAAGAACACTGGAGTGGGTTGCCATTTCCTTCTCCAATGCATGAAGGTGAAAAATGAAAGTGAAGTCGCTCAGTCGTGTCTGACTCTTCGCGACCCCATGGACTGCAGCCTACCAGGCTCCTCTGTCCATGGGATTTTCCAGGCAAGAGTACTGGAGTGGGGTGCCATCGCCTTCTCCGATTAATTGTTTATAGACTATGAGAAACTTGGGTTACATATATTTTCCCTTTTAATTTACCCATCTAATCTTGTCTTGCATGTATGCGTGCTCAGTTGTATTCAACTTTGCAACCTCACGGACGGTAGCCTGCCGTGTTCCTCTGTCCATGGGATTCTCCAGGCAAGAATACTGGAGTGGGTTATCATTTCCTCTTCCAGGCAATCTTCCTGACCCAGGGATCAAACCTGCATCTCCTTCATTCACAGGTGAATTTTTTTACCACTGAACCAACTGTCTTAGTTGGCATTAATTTTATATCACTTCATCTTAAATCATTTTACTATTTGAATTTTGGCCCACTTTGTTTAATAATATATTTTAATTCAATCTCTATTTGCTCAATTGCCTCTTTAATATCTTTTTCTTCTACTGAACTGTAAAGGTAGGTGGAAACTATGTCTGTTTTTCCCAGCAGTGTGTCCCGAGCCCTTAGCACTAAGACTGACAGTGGTCGTCTCTCCCGTGAGTGCTCGTAGCTTTTAAAGATGAATGAACCTGTGAAATGGCACAGCCACTTTGGTAAAAAGTCCAGTAGTTCCTCACACCCAGGTATATGCCCAAGAGCCTGAAAACCTATATCCACACAAAAACTTGTACACAAATGTTCATAATAGCATCATTCATAATGTCCCCAACGTGGAAGCAACCCAACTGTCCATCAAATGATGAAAAGATAAATAAAATGTGGTACATCCATACAGTGGATTATTTTTTAGTCCTGAAAAGAAATGGGGACTTCTCTGGTGGTCCAGGCCCTACGACTCCAAACTCCCAATGTAGGGGACCCCACTTCAATCCCTGTCAGAGAACTAAATCCCTGCATGCCTCAATGAAGATGGAAGTTCCTGAGTTCCGCAACCACCGGTGCAGTCAAATAGATAGATAACAAAGAAATGACACCCTGATACATGCCACGGTATATGGATGAACCTTAAAAACATTATGCGAAGTGAAAGAAGTCAGTCACAAAAAGGTTACCTATTGGATGATCCCATTTATAAGGAATGTCCAGCATAGACAAATCCATAGAGACAGAAGCTGCCTAGGGCTGGGAGTGCTTGAGGGGGATGGAGAGTAACTACATGCTAGTGGGTACTAGGTTTTTTGCCAGGTAATGAAAATGTTCTAAAATTCAATAATGATGGTGGCTGCAGCAACTCGGTGGATATGTTAAAAACCACTGACTTGTACACTTTAAAAGGGTGAATCTTCTATGGTATATGAATGGGATCTCCATAGAGCTATCTTTAAAAATAAAAAAAGAAATGATACAGACAACTTCTTTAAGTTATTAAAAATCAACAAGAAAAAATTTAAATTATAATAGTTTATTTTCAAGAAAAATAGTCCTATGTACTTGAGTGGCCGTGTCTGAATGGGAGGGGGCGCAAAAATCACGGGGCTCCCTGGCTGCGGGGGTCGCCGCCCAGGAGGACTTCACTTCTAGAGCCCCGCTTGGGCAAATGGTGGGGACGCAAGGTGCAGCTACAGCCTCAGAAAAGAGGGTGAGAGAGGATGCCGGAGAGCGCGGGCAATTTCTCTTTCCTGGCCTCCCACCGCACCCTTTGTATCGTGCCATTTTAACGATCTCACACCTCTCGGGATCACCAGAGCCCAGGCGGCTCGCCGGGAGCGAAGTGTGTATTGTTTGGCTCAGGAAATGTGGGGTAATGAAGGTGCCTCCCACTGGGCTGGCAGGTCACTGTATTCCGCTCTGGCCTCCGGTTTGGGGGATGGGTGACAGCGAAGGGGTCCGCGGAGCCGCGCCGCCGCTGTCTGGGGGACAGGGAGCGCAGCCTTTGTGCCGAGGCTGCTCCCGGCTCCGGACGCTGGGGGGCGGCCTCCCGCCCGCAGACCCCCGACAATAGCGGGAGGGGTGGGGAAGCCGCACGGTTCCGGAAACTTTTCCCTGGAGTCCTGACCGCCGCCGCCCGCCCCCGGGAGCGCGGAGCTGGGCGCGCCTATCTCCGGCCGGCCGACGGTGTGCTCGGGCTGGCCCGCTGCGGCGGAACCGCACAGAAGGGGGCGTGCGGGGCGGCAGCGCCGGGGCCGCGGGCAGCAAGGGAGGCTGCACGCGGGTCCCTGGCCACGCGTAGGCGCGGGCACCGGACTGGGCGGAATGGAGCCTGCCATGGGGGAGGCTCCCAGCCGCGCACCGGCGCCCGCGCTCTGGGACTGGGACTACCTGGACCGCTGCTTCGCCCGACACCGTGTCTGCATCTCCTTCGCCCTGTGGATCTGCGCCTCTTCCTGCTGGATCGCCGTCCACGCGCTGTAATGGGGGCCGGGGCTGCCGCGGGGGGAACGGGGCGCTGGCCCTGCTGACTCGCTCTTGGGCACCTAGAAGGGTTGAGGGCAGAAAGGGAGGATCCAAGAGGCAGGACAATTCCAGGGTCGAGAGGAGCATTTTGCTGTAGACTGAAATCAGAGCCTTCTTTCCGGATTCCACGAACGAGGAAGCTGGGCTGGGAGCCCACAGAAGGCTGGGTGGTATGGTGGGCGGGACCGTGGACTGGAAGCCGCCAGTCCTGGGTGTCTTGTCAGCCTTTCCCCACTGACTGGGCTGGACGAGGTGTAAAGTCCCCGGGGCTCACTTTTCCTCACATAAACGGGGATGTTAGCGCATAGGACCGGCTGGGAGGATCCAATGAGTTAGTGCTGGTAGAGCTCTTCCTAAGTGCTCATTAAACAGCATTATTATTGCTCCTGCACTGCCATCCACCCTTGGCAGAGAACATGAGCCTGTCTCTCCATGTTCTGGCCTCAGTTTACCCAAGGCCCTCCTAGCTGAGAAGGGGAGAGGTAATTATATAACTGGCTACAAACTTGGCCCTGGTCTGTCCAACACCGGAAGTGATCTGGCCGAGTGATCACCGTAACCTGGGTTCTAAGGGTGATGTCTGGCTAAAGATGGTCTCTAGGTCTTCTGGCACCATGTCCCAAGCTCTGGAGGATGGTGCCCCCATGTATTCCCTAGGTGGAGGGGAAGGGAGAGAAGGACCACCCGCAGGGAGGCTGGCACCTGCTCACCCTCAGCACTCAGTCCTGTTTACCTCAGGCCTGATGTTGTTGGAGAGAGTCTGCAGGCCATGAATAAGAAAACACTTGGAACATTTGCTGAGGGCCTAGTCCTGCCATCGTTAAGTCACCAATCCCTGCCACCACCCCGTGAGTCAGGGACTGTCACTGACTCTGTTTAGATGAGGAAGCCTGAGGTTCTGACAAGTTAACTGACTTACCTGAGTGAATGGGGAGAAATGAAACCCCAGGACCTACTGGAAGGGGCAGGCTTGGGAGGTGACTACCCAGATCAGAGGATGGGAACTAAGGGGGCAGTTTACCTGCATGGTCTCACATGCTCATCACCACCACCCTCTGAGATGGGTGTCATCAGACAGCTTACCCTCCATGAACTAAACTTGGAGAGGTTACGAGCGTCCGTGAGAATGCCCACTGGCTGGGCTGAGAGCAGAGCCTCTGCCTTTCCACCTTGCCTCAGCTGTGTAGGGGCTGGATCAGGGCCAACCCGGGGTCCCTGACCCCTGAGAGCTGAAGACGTGGCTGAAGAGCACCAGGGCACAGGCAGGGCCTCCACAGGTAAAGTGGAAGGCCTGCATTAACTCACCTTTCACCATAGACCTCAGTGTTCTCCTCTCTCAAATGGGAGGGTTGAAATAAATTATTCCTAACTTGGGTCCATCTCGGGGAGTCTCTAGTGTAGAGTCTTCACTCTCGGGCCTTCAGTTTCAGGTCTCAAAATTAACAGTTGACATTCCCACTGGGAGCTTTGGGCTTTGTCTGGCCAGTCAGGAATGTTTGGGAGCCCAGTCTTCTGTCTGCATCAATTTGTCCCAAGGGCTGATGCTCAGAACTGGCCAAATGGTCCTAATGATGTGGAGTAAGTCCTACCCTGTGGTTAAAGGAAATGAAACCAGAGCTGCAATTGTGCATCCGTTTCCTGGTAGAAATGTTGGCGGGGGAAACATCTCCAAGTATTTCCAAGATCCGACTGATGGTGCTGACAAAGAGACGTCTGCCCCTTCCAGCTTGTCCTGCCTTCCTGCACTTATTCCTGGGCGAATGTGGGGGTAGAAAGTGAGCAGTAAGGGAGAGAAGCCAGCAGTGGCAACTCAAAGTGCCACGGCATCTTTGAAGAGTCTTCCCTGGTGTGTAAAGAACGTTCACCCAAAATGAAAGCAACGCAGATGCAGCTGGCAGAAACCGAGCCATCTCACTGCACAGATGGATTAGAAGGATTTCATGTTAATTGCAAAGAAACAAGTTGCCTTTTTAATTTAGGCAATTAAGTCTGCTCTACAGTAAAACTGCAATGATTGGATTACTTTTATATCTCTCCTGTTTCCTTTCTAAAAAAGAAAAGCTGACAGCTCGTTTGTCAGCACTGAGAGGTGGGTCGTGAATTTGAGGCAGCCAGATTGATAGGGGGAAAGAAACTCCTCCTTTCGTGAGGCCTGGCTCTTGCTTTGGGCTTGTTGGTCAGAGGCTCAGAGTCCTTTCCATCCTTTACTTTTTGCATCTGTAAACTAAGGTCAAAAACACCTGCTGAATATATGGGGAAGAAAGTGATTCGTAAGGAAACCAAGTCACAACTGCCTTTTTCAGACACCTGCTCTGGGAGCCCAACCTTACATCTTTGTATTCTGTCCACACTCCTGTCTGTCCCCACAGGCTTCTGTATCTGAGATGTGGGAGGAAATCTGGACGGGACCAGTCAGCGTTATGGGCTGCGTGCTGCCTCCTGATCAGTCTGTGTGATACCATTGGGGCGATTCTGGCCAAACAACTCACCATTCAGGTGGGTTGGGACCACAGGTGACAGTGGCTTCTGTTTTGTTCCTTCCCCACGCAAAGCAGCTTTGCCCTAGGGTCTGTGCCCCTGCTGGCCTTTCTGGTCCTCCAATAACCACGTGAGTCACTGCTCACCTCCTTCAAGTCTTTGCTCAAAAATCTCCTCTCAATAAGACCTCCTGACCATCTGTTTAAAATTGTGCCCTGCGTCTCCCACAGCTGCTCCAGACCCCTCATCCTGCTCATTTCCCCCTCAATGTACCATCTGCTTTACTTTATTCATTACGTCTATTCTTTATTACATGTTAACCCTTACTAGCATGTCAGCTTCATAAGGGCAACAACTTTAATTCAGTGCCGTCTCCCCAGCACTTAAAACAGGAGCTGGCACATAGTAGATGTCCAATTTAAAAAAAAAAAAAAAAGATGAGTGCTGTTACTGTTTTCTAGAGCCCAGGCACTGCCCCTACTCATGCAGGGGTATCTGAATCCTTTCCCAGGTGGTGATGTGGGCTTTGGAGCAAATGAGAAACATTTCAAGTTTTTCCAAAGTCTGGGACCTTAAACAAATCTGTGTAGAAAGGGGCCTATCTCAAAACACATATCCCAAGGAAGAAGGACCTGTGGGCCCCACTTTAGGGGGCTGGTCCTGGCCTTTTGCCACCCAGGGAGATGTGAAGGAGGGCAGCCTGGCAGTTGGACACAGATTTGAAGAGTTCTAGACCCTGCTGTGTGCAGCATTCTATCAGAAACAAATCACCTTTCATTTTGGAGGCAATTCTCACTAGCTGATAAAAGATAATGAAGTTCAGCTCAAGTCCAATAATAGCTGATATTTATTAAATAGTAAGGGCTTTTCATATATTAATTCACTTAATCCTTGAGTTATGGGTGCTCTCATCATCCCTGTTTTACACATGAGGTGTAAAAGAAGTGTGGAGAGGTATAGAGAGGTTACATAACCCTGCTACAGGCACAGTCTTGTAAGTAGCAGTGTCAGGATTCAAACCCTAGAACACATGCTGTTAAGCACTAAATACAGTGGACCCTTGAACAACATGGGTTTGAACTGTGTGCAATCACTTATACGTGGATTTTTTTCAAATAATACACACTATGGCACCCTACGATCCACGGATGGTTGAATCTATGGATGCAGAACAGAGGATACAGAGGACCTGCTGTAAAGTGACACTCAGAATTTCCGCTGCAAGGAAGTGAGCTGTTCAAGCGTCCACCATAGTGTCAGTAGCGAGTGCCAGTTTCGGCAGGCGCATCTTACTTTCCTCCGATCACCAGCCTAAGCAGCTTTCCATGTGTCTGCTCATATCATCGGCTTCACACTGAGAGAAGTGCTGTTATTATCTCTGCTTCACAGATGAGGAAACAGAGGCACTGGGAGGGTCAGTGGCTGGACCAGAGTTGCACAAGACCACGCCGTACAATGGAAAGTGTGGCGGGCTGGGATTTTGTCCCATCTCTATGATGCATGTTTTCATAATGGCTTTGGTCACTTGAGCAAAACCCCATTTCCTCAAATGGAGGTGATGACCAACCTCCGTGGCGTGGGAGGTATCCCTGGAAACCCTATTTCAGTGGAACATATGTGGTGGAGGAGATCCAGAACGAGAGGTACTACAGCTGTGGAAAGAGGTTTGAACACCAAGACCTTTCCTTTGCTCGCAGGTCTTCACTGGTGCCTACCTAGCAGCTGTCGACCTGGTGAACTTTGTGTCCATTCTTTTCCCAGTCTGTGGCTCCAAATTCAAGTCTAATTCAGGTGAGTGTGCTGCCACCTCTTCCAGACTTCATCATCCACTCATTTCATTCAGCAGCACCTCTCCCTGTCGTGCCTGAGCTGGGCCCCTGCCAGGTACATGAATGAGCGAGCTCCCCGGCCTCAGCCAGAGCAAGAGGTCCGGGCCCTAAAAGGTAGTCAGCGCTGCTAGTGAGGGGTGTGCGCACAGTGGGCAGCGGAGGAGGGGAGGGTCTGCAGGTGTCGGGAGAAGGTGACGTTGGAACTGGGACCGCAGGAAAGGGCTTTCCAGATGAAAGAGCAGCCTGGGAAGAGATCAGGAAGGAGGGGGCAGGGCTTAGGGGACAGACAGTGATACTCAGTGTGCAAGTCCAGGGGCTCCAGGTGAAGCCCCACCACTGCTGGAAATGGAGTCCAGGAAAGGACCTGCACAGCCTCAGGCAGAGCAGGGACTGGAGGTGGCTGAGATGGGATGAGTAGGCTGGGAGTATGTGGGACCAGACGTTCCCGACAAGGGGCAGCAACACGCTCGGACCATCATCTTAAAAGGAAGTGCTTGCACCAGGGCGTAATGTAAGATATCCTTGGGCTCAATGCTGCCCAGAGGAGGAATGCTCTTTTTGGAGTTGTTCAGCGGAGGATCTGCCTCCTATTTCGAGGGGTCTTTCAGAGATGATGCTTCTCCTGCTCACAGTTTTGATGCCTTGGCACCACTCTGCCCACTCATAGGGCATTCACCAAGCTTGTGCGGGCTCCGCTCAGTGCCAGGCTCTGTGCAGATTCTAGAGCTGCCTAGGCACAGTGCCTGCGCTTAGGGGGCTCCAGTCTAGGATGAACAGCACTGTGTGCACGCAGATGTATGTGATAAAGGATAACGCTGACCTGCCTTGAAACATAAAATGACGTGAAAGGCTGAGGAAGGGGAAGAGCACCAGGCATGGGGAGTGAGGGGAATGAGAGGGCACCACCGCAGGCCCTTCAAGAGTGGGCAAGGTCTGACCTGTGGAACAACGTGGGAGCACGTTCTGGCCTCGTGGCCGGGGTCAACACCAGTTCTTCCCACGCAGCTGTCTGTTGGGTTCCAGATCCCGGCAGCTGAGCAGGATCTTGGTGTCTGTTGCAGGACGGGGCTCCCGGGAGAGGAAGAGGAGGCGGCGGCTCCAGGCCAGCGTGTTTGCCCTGGTCCTGCCACTGAGCCTGGGCCCGGGCTGGGCTCTGTGGGCCGCCATCCCATGGGCTTCAGGCCATGACCGAGGGCTGCAGAGGAGGCTGCTGGGCATCCTGGTGCAGGTGAGGCCAGGCCTGCTCGGGCTGGGGGAGAGGGGTATGATGTCGAGGAATACGGGTCCCTCCCCTCCACACAGTCCCAATCAGTGTCCTGGGGGTGGGAGCCAGGCCTAGGCCTTGGTGGGAATAACCACCTAAAAGCCGAAAAGGGTGGGCCCAGTGTGCCTGGGAGTCTCCCCCAGGTGCTGAGTGTATCACTGTTCCCACAGGACAATACAGAAATCCTCGGCTTCCTGCTGGGTGGCATCGCGGCCTTGGGCTCCTGGGTTTCCCGGATCCCCCCACTCTCCAGAATCGTGAGCCTGGGGCTGGGACTGTGGGGTCACCCCTGCAGGTCTTAGGGCATTTGGGACCATCCTCCCAGCTCCAGGTCACTGGGGTGGAGAGATGGTGTCCCCGTGTGCACAGCCGTGTGTGTATGTATGGTGGGGGGGCGTGTGTGTTTGTGTATATGTGTGTGCGGGGCAGAGGGCAGCTGGCCCCAGGCTCCAGGGATCCTGAGGCTCACAGCGGGAGGGCTCTGTGTCCATTCTATTTCTTGTAGCAAATGAGAAACAGGTTCTCAGGAAGGAGCCCCTGGGTTTGGATGAACAAGCATCCTATTAAGGAATGAAAAGGTTTGAGGTTTTAGAAGATAGGATTGTTCAGCTCCTGGGCTCTTTATATTCGAGAGTGTCTTGTTGGCAGACATTTTCCCGGTGTCTGGGGTAAAGGAAGCCCTATGTTGGCCACTCCCCTGGGGTAAACAGACATGACTTGAGATGCCCTGCTTGCCCTTGGCGAGCTCAGTCTCAAGAAGACAGAGAAATGGAAAACAAGGTGTTTGAATGCTCTAAGAAAGAGAATCAAATGTTTGGGGATTTGGAAAAGAGGGAGAGAAACCTCTGCGTTGTGCAAATGAATGAGGGTGGAAACTGTTGACACTGCTGGGTGCTGGGGGTGCCCAGGTTGGCAGGAAGACAGGGTGGAGCCTGAGGAAGCAGAGGCAAGGGGAGGCAACAGGGGCAGAGGAGAGCGCAGGAAAGGCCACCAAGGCAAGAGGACACCTGCAAGAGAACCACGTATTACATGACCCCAGAAATGTGCCAGCCCATCATTTAGTCTTAAAACAGTCACTTGCCCAAGAGTACTGTGTTTTCTTTACATTAATTTATTTATTCAGCTGGGCCGGGTCTTAACTGCAGCACTCAGGATGTTTGATCTTTGTTGCGGCTCATGGGATCTTTAGTTGTGGCATGCAAGCTGTTAGTTGCAGCATGGGGGATCTAGTTCCCTGACCAGGGATAGAACTGGGGCCCGCTGCACTGGGAGTGCAGAGTCTTAGCCACTGGACCACCAGGGAAGCCCCAGCGCTGTGATTTAATAGCAGTTCCAGGAGAACAGGATTTGGGGATGGCGGGGTCTTAGTTGAGCACTCCGAGAGCGGCAGCCTGAAACCTCCCAGGGCACCGGGCCTCCTCAGCAACGGTGCGATCTCCAGATCAACGGAGGTGAGTGTGGGGAGCACTGTGCTCAGTTCAGCCCCCCTGGGATGGGTCTTCAGGGTGGTGTGGGGCTGGGAAGCTGTGTCACATGACAGCCTTTGAAGGAATTGCTGCAGGGCCCTGGCCACCTGTATTGTAAAAGTTTCCTTCGCCTGCAGTAACAAAGTGTCACAGACTTGGAACAACAGAAATGTATTGTCTTTAAGTCTCAGCGGCCAGAGGCCCGACCCCAAAGTGTCAGGGCCACGCTCCCTCTGAAGGCCCTAGAGAGGGTCTGTTTCAGGCTGTTCTCTGAGCTTCTGCTAGTTCCCTGACTGGTGGCAGCACAACTCCAGGATTTGTGTGGTGTTCTCCGAGTGTGTGTGTGCGTGCGCGCACGCGTGTGTGCACACCCACCAATGCATGTAGTCTTCCCGTGGCCTTTCCTCCGTACGTTCCTGTACCTGACTTTCCCCTTTTCATAAGGAATAGTCATCTTGGATCAGGGCTCATCCTAACAGCCTGAGCTTAGCTTGGTCATCTACATAGACCCTGCTTCTAAATAAGGCTACATTTACTAGCTCTGGGAGTTGGACTCCAGTGTCTTTTCAGGGAAACTCAATCCAACCCATAACACCAGCCCCCCTAAAATACCCCAGGCCAGCCCCACCCCTGGGTTCCTCCCTCTGCTTCATTTTCTTGATCACACTTATCACAGCCTGAAATTAGCTCCTTTAGTTATTTGCCAAGTGGCTGCCTGGTTCCCCAGCAGAGAGTTGGCACCGTGAGAGCAGTCACCCTTTCTGTTTTACTTCTCGCTGTGCCAGACATTTGGGGTCTGCCCAGCGTAGTGCCAGGAGACATTTCTTACTGAGCGACTATATCTGGCCTAGAAAATAGGGAGTTCATGGATACAGGAAATGGAGAGCTGTCTTGGAGCAGAAAGAGTAGCCTTGTTCTCTGCGGTCTTAGTGATCAGAACCAAGACCGGAACCAATAACCAGGAGGTTACTGGGAGGGCCACATCCCATTCAGTGAGAAAAAAAGACTCCATGGGTTAGACACTTTGCCCAGAGGCTGGCATGTTGAGAGCAATCGGTATTGTTATTTATTCCTGCTTTAGTAGGTAGTGAGCTCCTCATCACTAGAGGCATTCAAGCCGGATGACCCCCCCCCTTGGCAGGAAGATAGAGGGAGATTACATTGGGACTGAGCTGGGTAATCTAGGAGAGATTGCCAGCCCTGAGTGTGTCTGGTCCAGTGAACAAAAGCCCAGAGCTAGGGTTCCCTCATTAGGAAGAAAGCCAGCAAGACTGGGGTGCAATGGAAGCTGAGCCAGCATGGCCTCAGACCCTGGATCCCCCAGAAGCTGCTTCTACCTTACCCTTGGTGGGGGCACTGAGCAGTCTGGCTGGGTAGCTTTGGTGGGAGAAGATGCCATTCTTCCAGGGGCAAGTCCTTGAATGGGACAAGGAGTGTGAACGTGCTCTGATCAGGAGAGCCCTGTGCTGACAACATGGGGAATCACTGCTGCTGCAGGAGCAGCTGAGGCGTGGCCCACTTCCCACCCCCAGCACAGATTTGCCAGGCAACCACCAGGCGGGTTGTCCCCTCAACCATCAGTCCTGAACTGTTAGGCAGGCCCGAGTGTGCTGGAGAAGCTCCCGCCACATCTTGAGTCACCAAGCCAGTTCCAGTCTTCAGGCAGCGATGCTTGAGGCACCTGCTGTGTGCCCAGCGCCACAGGCAAACAGCCCTCTAGCCCTCCAGAGCCCTAGTACCAACACTGACAAGAGCTGGAGTGTTGAGTCAGATGGTACTGGGCATGAGTTGGCACCAGAGTGAGAGCAGAGGGCTCCCCTGCTGAGCCCCTCTCTGCACGTCACTGCTCCTCTGGCCATCAGTGTCCCCTGTAAAATGGGGTGGGTGGGCTGGAGGACCCCAAGGGTTTCTTGGTATAGTGGTGCTGCCTGCATTGTGTGAGGTAACGGGTGTCACTCTACCTACAGCCTCTGGGGCTACCGGTTCGGGAGTCACCCTCCCCAGCTAGGTGCTGTCTGTTTAGGGGTGTTGTGGTGGTTTAGTTGTTAAGTCCTGTCTGACTCTGCAACCCCATAGACTGTAGCCCTCCAGGCTCCTCTGTCCATGAGATTTCCCAGGCAAGAATACTGGAATGAGTTGCCATTTCCATCTCCAGGGTATTTTCCCAACCCAGAGATCGAACCCACATCTGCATCTCCTGCGCTGGTAGTGGATTTTTTACACTAGGCCACCAGCAGGTAGTGGTGGTGGGAGGAAGGAATTACTTGCTCCCCTTAGGGTCGAGGTGGTAAGGGATGGTTTCCCAGAGTTGAAACAGGGAAGCCTGGGAACAAAGTTGGAAGAGATGCAGAGGGAGGCCTAACACTCCTGAGGAATCTTTTTTTTGTTTCCTTTTCCTTGGCTGCTCTGCATGGCTTGTGAGATCCTAATTCCCTGATCAGGGATTGAACCCAGGCCCTTGGCAGTGAAAGTGCAGAGTTCCAACCACTGGGAATTCAGTCCTTTTGAGGATTAAAATTAAAATGCGGAAAATCGACCAAAACATGCTTTTTCTCTTGAATTTTGTCCATTCCTTAGGCAAGGCCTGCATGTCTCCAAATACAGTCATCTAATGAGCAGACTAAGTTTATGTATATATATATATATGTAAACACACGTGTATATATATATTATGTATGTATGTAAACGCACGTGTATATATATGTAAACACACGTGTGTATATATATATACACATATACATGTATATGTATTCTGTGTTAATTTAAATGCCTATGTAACTGTATGAATTGGAAATACATATGTGTTTATATACTTAATGTGTATAGAAAGTGACTTTATACCTGTAAATGGTACTTACATATAGATATTGCATATGTTTCCTTTTAAAAAAAACAATATTCATGACTCATTCTCCAAAAATATCCCCTTGGCTTCAAAAATTACCAGAATGTTATCTCTAATTTCCCTGACTTTCCCATCTGGGCTGGTTTGGAGTTGGTGGTCCCAGGAAGAGAAGGGTCAGGGCTTGGCTCTCCATAATTCTATCTCCCTCATGCTCTCTCCACTGAAATTCACGGGCTCCTGCCCAGTGCTGGGTTCCAGGGCACTGGTGAGGCCCTCAGCCCTGCTCTGAGGAGCTCTCTGTCTACTGAGAAGACAGATGTGTAAAGAGCTAAGTCATGACCAGCGTGAAAGGCACTCTAGTAGAGGGGTATGTCAGGTGTGAGGGACACAGAAGAAGGAATTACTTGCTCCCCTTAGGGTGGAGGCAGTAAGAGATGGTTTCCCAGAGTTGATTTTAAGCCAGGTTCTGAGGAATGAATAGGAGTTCACCAGACAAAGGGGGCAACTTTTTTTTTTTTTTTTGGCCTTGGCTCATGGCTTGTGGGATCCTAGGTCCCTGACCAGGGATCGAACCTGTGTCCCCTGCCGTGAAAGCGTGCAGTCCACCAGACTGCCAGGGAATTCCTGGAAGCAGCTTGAAGCCCAATGGAAACAACTCCTCTGGGGGCTGGCCTTGGTCAGAGGGCTTGCCCTCCACCCTCTCACATCAAGGGGCCTGGGTCTTAGAATCAACCGAAGGGAGCTGGGCGAGGCGGCAGTCCTCCTCCCAGCACAGCCCCTTCCTCTCTCTGCCCAGTGCCGGGGTAGGACATTTCCTTCCATCCACCTGTGGACCCGGCTCCTGTCAGCCCTGGCTGGTCTCCTCTACGCCTCGGCCATCGTGGCCCACGACCGGCGGCCTGAGTACCTGCTGCGGGCCACGCCCTGGTTCCTGACCTCGCTCGGCCGTGCAGCGCTGGACCTGTCTGTATCCACCCCAGGTCCCGGGGCTGGACTGCCTGTGTCTCGTCTCCCCTCTGCCCCACCATACCCTCCTACCCGCTTGGTAGAAAGAATTCTTTCTCAGTGGCCAGGGTGGTGGTTTGAAGCCTAGGGCAGGCAGACACAATTGCAGCGTGAAATTCTGTGTTTTGTTCCTTTTTTTTTTTTTTTTAAATAAGCAGAAGGATCTCTTGACTGGAGCTCTATGAAACGGCAGAGGGAATGTGAACTTCTTGGCCCTGGGCTCAGAGAAGAGGCAGCTCCTGTCTCCATGCTGCTCCCCGCTGCGTCGGCCCCACCCTCCATGAATCTGTTTTCTCACCTTTGCCTTGTCTTTCTCGTGGGCCGGGAAGGGCTTTGCGAGCTGAATTGGCCTGCACAGCTGATCCTGCACTTCCTGTCCTATTTGGTGCTGGAGCCTGGGGTGGGGAAGCAGGAAGAAAAGCTGTCCCCCTTTCTTGTCCCCAAGGGGATGTTGCCCGATGCGCTGACACCCCAGTGACCTTGGTGTGAGGGCCTCAAGGGCAGGCTAAGCTCAGACAGTGGCGGGTGGAGATGCTGACAGTGGATAAGCCTCTGCTGGGGAGGGAGTGTGTGAAAAAACCCTGTGGATTTAGCATAAACAGTTCCGAAAAAGATTTTCTCACTTACTGTTTGAGTCTCCCAAGGTTGCCATAACACATTGCCACAAACTCGATGGTTTAAGCCAAAGGAATTTATTCTCTCAGCTTTGGAGACCAGAAGCCCCAAGTCCAGACAGGGCCACACTCTCTCCAAAGGTTCCAAGAGAGAGTCTTACCCTGCCTTTTCCGGCTTCAGGTGGGCTCCTGGGGTGCCTTGGTTCCTGGCAGCATAATTCCCATTTCTGCCTCTATCGTCACGTGGCCCTTTTCCTTTTGTGTATCTCTGCCTATCTTCTCTTCCTCTGAAGTTCCTGTTGTGGGACTTACCTTATCCACCTTAGTCCACTGCCAACCTCATCTTAACTAATTCTTGATATCAGCAAAGACCCTGTTTCCAAATAAAGTCACATTCTGAGGTTCTGGGTGGATATGAATCTGGAGAGACGCTGTTCAACCCACTACATGTACCGTCCCTCCTAAGCCAAGGAAGATGGTTTTCACAATCCTTTGGTTTAACAAGTATTCACCAAGTGCTTGTTAGAGCACCTGGCTGGGTGGTGGGCCCCGGGGGGACAGAGAGAATTGGACCTGGCTCTGTCCTTAGATTGTCGTGTGTCTGCTCTGGGGCCTACCCTGGCAGGATGATTCTGGGGAGTGAGGGCGTCACTCCAGGGTGGAGCCCTCGGGGTGCCAAGGTGAAGGCAGCGTCAGGCAACTGAAGTTCTCTGCTTCCTTGAACCTTAACATCCACTTCTCAGATCATTTTCCTTTCCTGCGTGATGAAGAGCAAGATGAGGCAGGTCTTGGGATTTGCCTCTGAAGCGGGAGAGAACCCCGACACCCAAGCCCTTCTGACCTGTGCAGAGAAGGAGGAAGAAAACCAGGAGGCAATGACTGAGGCAAGGTCTCCCAGCTGGATGGGGCTAACCGGTGTCTGTGCCCAGCGTGGGCAGAGGTGGAGAGCCTCGCCATGGCCCAGCCTGGGAATCTGGGGGTCCCTCCAGTGTGGGTTATGCCCAATGCTGAGTGCCCTGAGAAAATAGGATCCTCTGTTTTTCCAAATACAAAATATCTTTAAAGTTTTTTTTTTTTGATCGCTGCATAAACTTGAACATTTTTTAGCAATGTCAATAAAACAGTCAAATGTCCACTTATGCTATTTGGTAATTTATACATATTTGGAAGTTCACATACTATATAAATTAATACTTGAGTTTAGAAGTAAAGTGTTTTTTGCCCACGTTCAGTAAAAACTTATGTTCCTACTTTTGCATACATTTGACATCCACAGCATCACCACCAGTAACACAATTTTTTTAAAAGCTGATATTGCTAAAAAGCTAATTTTTAAAATGTTGTTTACAATAAGATCCACCCTTGGCAATTATGTCATATCTGTAAATGTGTCTGTCTCTGTCTTTACTGATTTAATCAGGTGACCCCTGTAAGTAAGGAGAACTATGCTAACTGAGGGAGTTTGTCTTTGTCAGAAGTCCTTGGCTGCAAATAATTGAACAAGTGCCTCATGATAATAAGAGAGCTTGTAAAGACTTGAACAGAAAGCAGCTCCCTCTTTTCTAAGATAATTTTTTCAGGAAAAAAAAATCTAGTCTCCTATGAGGACTCTTCACTATTCTCATTTCTTTCAGAATGGAAATGAGACTCCCTGTGAGTGAGCCAGGTCCACTCCTGAAAATGTTCTAGCTCTAACAGCATAATCTGACTGAGTTAATGAAATAGGAGATGGTGTGTAGGTATGACCAAGCTAAAAGGGGCGATACAGGTTCTTGGACCAAAGATCCAAGTTCCCAGGAAGGCTCTAATGGGATGTTATTTTCATTCCATTCTAGAATCTGTTATGAAATTATATTCCAAACGGGAGCTAAAATATTTCAAGAGAGCCTTATGTGTTTAATGTTCTGAAGAGAGTAAGTAGAGCCTTCAGCATCTCTTCAGCAGTCTTTACAGCTCTGGTTCTCAAAGTGTGGTCCTTGGACTAGCATCGCCCAAGAACTTGTTAGAAATGCAAATTCTAGGGTCCACCAAGCTCTACCAAAACACAGCTCAATTGTTTTAATAAGTCCTCTTGGTGCTTCTGATGCACAGTAAAGTTTGAGAACCACTTCTTCTAAAAGCATTTGTTTAGCACCCACCTAAGTAGTCTCCCAGCTTTGTCAAACTTTATAATTATCTGGGGAGCTTTTAAACTCTCCAGGTCACTTCCACACTGGTTAAATCAAAATGTCTGGGGTTAAAAGCTAAACATTAGCTGTTTTTTAAGAAGCCCAGGTAGTTCCACTGTGCAGCAAAGTTTTGGACCCACCCACCTTCTGTGACATCAAAGAGACAGATAAGATACGTCTTATAGGAAGTAGAAAGTGAGATGTGCCATAAAAGAACAGAAAAAATACTGTAGGGATTCTGCTGAAGAAAATGGAATCCTGTTTTTAGAAAGTGTCTCCTTCTTCCTTTTTGTCTTCCTGTCTCCTTTGAAAGAACTCGGATTGGGTGCCGCTCACCGCACTCCCACACTGCAAGCCGCTCAAGAGGATGGCAGCCATCAGTCGCTACATGGAGCTGACCATTGAACCGGTGCAGCAGGTAAACGGCCGTGAGCTGCAGCTGGGTGCCCGGAAGGGTGGGGGGTAGTCACGGGAGGCTTCTTGGGGGTGACACTTTAGCTGTAGGAGGCGCAGAATGAGTCAGGAAAGCATGCAAACAAGAGCTTTTGAAGGCCCTGGTAGGGAGGAGGTGGTCAGATGAAGTGGAGCTGGAAAGATGAAAAGGTGGCAAAGAGGCAAGGTCACAGTGTGGAAGCTGACCGTCATCCTGAGGACGATGGGCGTCCAGGAGACTTCTGAACGAGAGACTTGGGGTCAGTCACGCTTTCCAGGGCCATCGCTCAGCCTGTGTCAGGGGCAGATTAGAGAGAGGAGCCTGGAGATAAAGGGGGTCAGTGAGGCACGGCTGCGAGTCCAGGAAAGAGGTGATGTGGCCTGAACCAAGGCCAGAGCTGATGCGGACGCAGAGCTTCAGTGGAGTCAGTGGGTAGAGCAGTGGGAGCTGTGAGGGTATGGGGTGACTCCCGGGGCTCCAGCCTGTCTGAGGGGTCCTCAGGAGGAGGAGGGTTGGAGAAAAGACTGGAAAAGGTGGTGAGACATCCACTTCACGTCCTATACCCCACTAGGATGTTCCTGTCGAGGCTACAGTGGCCTCCCTACCGCTAAATCCTGGGGTAATTTCTGTCCTAGTCGAGATTCAACTCATTCAGCCACCCGCTTCTTCCAGTTTCTGGGGCCCTCCTTGGCCTAGTTTTTCTGACTCCCTCCCTCCTGGCGGCTTCTCCCGGTGAGCCTGACTTCAAGGTTGCAGTACCTGAACTCCGCCTCAGGAGGGCTCCCTTCTCTGATCCCATAGCCCCACCTGCCAGCCCTTGAGATCTCCCCTGCCTGTGTCTCCATCCTTTCCAGTTCGGGCTGCTCCGCTTCCTCTTCATTATCAGCACATGGCATCTCACACGTGACGTGTCCAATACGGAATTCTGGATTTCCATGCCCAGACGGCTCCTGCTCCTCTCCCTATCTTCCTCATGTCAGTGCAGGGAGGCAAACCCAGATCCCCCTCTTCTCATACGCGCTTGTGCCCATCTCACCCGTGGGCGAGTCTTGGAAATACTTCATTTAAAGTAGATCCAGGAACTTCCCTGGTGGTCCAGTGGTTAAGACTCTGCGCTTCCAATGCAGGGAACATGGGTGTTGATCCCTGTTTGGGGAGCTGAGATCCCACATGGCACGGGCACATCCAAAAAACGAATAAATAAAAATAAAGTAGATCTAACCTGGAGATTACCATATAAGTGAAGTAAGGAAGACAAGTGTTATATGATGTCACTTTTATGTGGAATCTAAAAAATACTACAAATGAACTTATTTACAAAACGGAAATAGATGCACAAATATAGAAAACACACTTATGGTTACCAAAGTGGAAGGGTAGGGGAAGGGATAAATTGGGAGCATGGGATTAACAGATGCACACAACTATGTATAAAGTAGATAAATGACAAGATTTTGCTACATAGTACAGGGAACTATATTCAATATCTTGTAATAAACTATAGGGCTTCCCTGGTGGCTCAGATGGTAAAGAATTCACCTGCAATGTGAGAGACCTGGGTTCGATCCCTGGGTCGGGAAGATCCTATGGAGAAGGAAATGGCAACCCACTCCAGTATTCTTGCCTGGGAAATCCCATGGACAGAGGAGTCCGGCAGGTATAATGAGAAAGAATTGAAAAAAAGAATATAGGCATATACAGGTAAATATGTATAACTGAATCACTTTGCTGTACCCCTAAAGCTAACATAACATTGTAAATCAACTTTACTTTAATTTAAAAAGTGGGAAACAAAAAACAATAAAAAATAAAAAAAATTAAAAGTGGGAAACAAGTAGATCCAGGAGCCTTGTCACTGGTTTGCTATTTTTGTCCTATCCCCTCCATTTACACGGAGAAGGCAATGGCACCCCACTCCAGTACTCTTGCCTGGAAAATCCTATGGACAGAGGAGCCTGCTGGGCTGCAGTCCATGGGGTCGCTAGGAGTTGGACACGACTGAGCAACTTCACTTTCACTTTTCACTTTCATGCATTGGAGAAGGAAATGGCAACCCACTCCAGTGTTCTTGCCTGGAGAATCCCAGGGACAGGGGAGCCTGGTGGGCTGCCGTCTATGGGCTCGCACAGAGTTGGACACGACTGAAGCGACTTAGCAGCAGTAGCTGCTCCATTTACAACCAGTAACCCGAAGAGTCTGCTTAAAATGTAAATTATATCTTGCTACTCTTTGTTTTAAAGCACTCCTCTGGCTTCCCTTGTGGCTCGGCTAGTAAAGAATCCTCCTACAATGCAGGAGACCTGGGTTCAATCCCCGGGTTGGGAAGATCCCCTGGAGAAGGGAAAGGCTACCCATTCCAGTATTCTGGCCTAGAGAACTCCATGGACTGCATAGTCCATGGAGTTGCAAACAGTTGAACACGACTGAGCGAATTTCATTTCACTTCACTTCTGGCTTCCCGTTTTATACAGAATAAAATCTAATCTCCTAACACAGACCTGTTAGACCCTCCAAGACCCGTGCTTGCCCATCCCTGACTGCCTCCTCTTCTACCCCGCTTCACTCCTCTCTGGCTACACAGAATATCTCTGCCTACATGCTCTTCCTCCTGATTTTTTTACATGTCTGCTTTTTTTCTTGTCTTTCTGTTCAGTAAAAACGTCACTTTCTCCGAAGGCCTTCTTCCCCCACCACCCAGTCAAATGGGTGTATTACCTCTTCTGCTGTATTAATTTCAGTTCAGCTCAGTCGCTCAGTCGTGTCTGACTCTTTGCGACCCCATGAATCGCAGCACACCAGGCCTCCCTGTCCATCACCAACTCCCAGAGTCTATCCAAACTCATGCCCATTGAGTTGGTGATGCCATCCAGCCATCTCATCCTCTGTCGTCCCCTTCTCCTCCTGCCTTCAATCTTTCCCAACATCAGGGTCTTTTCAAATGAGTCAGGTCTTCGCACGAGGTGGCCAAAGTATTGGAGTTTCAGCTTTAGCATCAGTCCTTCCAATGAACATTCAGGACTGATCTCCTTTAGGATGGACTGGTTGGATCTCCTTGCAGTCCAAGGGACTCTCAAGAGTCTTCTCCAACACTACAGTTCAAAAGCATCAATTCTTTGGTGCTCAGCTTTCTTCACAGTCCAACTCTCACATCCATACATGAGCACTAGAAAAACCATAGGTTTGACTAGATGGACCTTTGTTGGCAAAGTAACGTGTCTGCTTTTTAATATGCTGTCTAGGTTGGTCATAACTTCCCTTCCAAGGAGTAGGCGTCTTTTAATTTCATGGCTGCAGTCGCCATCTGTATTACTTTATTACCTTTTAAAATGCTCTGCAAAGCACATTTCATGATCTTTTACTTTTGTTTGTTTTCTGTTTCTTGCTGGGATATAAACTTTGTCTGCTTCTGTCTCATCTGCCTCAACCCTGGTGCTTCGAGTCACAGGTTCTCGGCACAGGTGTGTTGGAACGAAGAGTTCAGTAGTAGGGGCCCCACTGAGCTGACCTTGGGACATGCTGATGCTCAGAGTCTGGTCCTGATAGAGAGGTTTTACTTATTGTTGTTCCTTGGGACGTGGGTGCAAATAGACTGTATGTGATGTAAGTGAAGTTCAGGGAGGTTCGGAGCACGTTTTCGCAATTAAGAGCCTATTTTGGCCATTAAGCTCTTTTTCCATCGGGAGACTGGCTGGGTAGGTGGGTGATTGGAAGCTCTGGGGAAACCACGGGGAGCCCTGGCATCTGGCCAACGCTTTACATTAGAAATTTTGAAATCATGGAATTTCTGAAAAATAATAATGCAAAATAAAAAAGAATGGTGCAAAATAAAAAACAATCATTCAAAAGTTGTGTTCACTTAAACGCAAGACTCCCTGTACCTGAGTCTTGAGAGGATGCCTGCTGGGAAACAGGCTCTTTGGGACAAGACTGTGTTCTCTTGTTCTCTTCCTTCTGTGTCCACCAGAGGGCGAGCGTTGTCTTCATGACGGCTCCCAGCGGGGAGCCTGGAGCCCTGCCTCTAGCCTGGGCAGAAGAGTCATCATTCCTGCGGTGGTCTATTTATTAGCGCTAACTACCTGTCAGGCTCTGAGTAATCGATACCAACCAGCCCTTCTGGTGATAACTGTACTGGTCATAGTGCTTAGAGCGCTGGTTATAGTGCTTAGAGTACTGTGCTTTACATAGATTACATCATTTAACCCAAACACCCAACCCTTGAGGTTACCGTGGTCATTTTACAGAGAAGGAAAAGGGGCCGGTTGAGGTTAAGCAGCTTGCTCAAGGTCACACGATCTGTTGGTGTTAGAACCAGGATTTGTGCCTGTCTCTACCCAGATCTGTGCCTTTCCTTACAGAGTTAGGCAGCTTCTTACTTGGCAAAATGGCTGACACCCTGTAAATGCTTGATAAATGTTTTTTAAAATTATCATCAACACAAATTCTTATAACAACTTGAAGTAGATACAAATGTTATTTCTATTGTTATAGAAATTGTTGAATTATTATTATGCTAAATTATTATATTTAATACTTTTATTATTATTTTCGAATGAGGCACAGAGAGGGTTAACTCACTTACCCAAGATCCCATAGTTAGAAAATCTCAAAAATAGGTTTCAGACTAAGCATGTCTGATTCCGGGCCCTGAGCTTTTATGGAAAAGACATGATTTTTATGCCGCCATTTCATGCCTGCCATGTTAGCAGATTTTTTTTTTTTTTTTAATGAGAACGTCCTGATGGGCATGTTGTGGTTTGGTAGCGTGATTCCTCATGCTTTAATACACATCCTGTTTGGACTACCCTGTGAAACGGGCAAACAAGCCAGTGAGACGCCCACTCTTCCAAACATCCCCTCCTGAACACTGGTCTAATGAGAGATTTCCCAAGAGGCGCAGCTGGGGCCAGGCTGGGCCCAAGGGGCTGAGGGCGTGGGGTCCTAGGAGTCCACAACTCACAGAATTTGGAACTCCATTTTATCTGTTGACTCAGGTGTGGTCAGGCCTGGGGAATTTATAGATTCTTTCATTGCTGTGGCTGGGAGGCCTCTGCTCCCCACCCCCCATGTCTCTGCCTGTGTCTCCTTGGTGGATTTTCCTCCCTTCCAGCCAACTCTCACAGGAATCTGTGCCTTGGACCTGTCTAGGGTTGCAGCCCTGCGTGATTTGGGGACCCGTATGAGCAGATGTTCTTCTCATGTGTCCAGGGCATTTACTAAATCTTATCCTCGTGACACCACTTAAGAGGAGGGCAGGCAGGGGCTGCCAGCCCTGTCTATAGGTTAGGAAAGTGACGCTCAGGAGGACGAGGTTTTTTGCCAAGGTAAGGCAGTTAGCTGGTGGACGCGTGGTCTGGAAGGCAGGTTGCTCCCCCTGTGCTGTGTCAGTGTGATGACTGCCTGGCTCTGAAACCCCAGCCCACAGCCTCGAGGATCTGGCGGAAATCTGTGTGCCCTGTGGAGGGAATCTCTCTTCTGAGATGTACAGAGAGATAAGTGATAGATAGATTGATGATGACAGGTACATATGCATGCTCTGAAACCCCAGCCCACAGCCTCGAGGATCTCTGTGGAAACCCATGTGCCCTGTGAGGGGAAGCTGTCTTCTGAGACGGACAGAGAGACCAGTTCAGTTCAGTTCAGTTGTTCAGTCATGTCCGACTCTCTCCAACTCCATGGACTGCAGGACACCAGGCCTCCCTGTCCATCACCAAATCCTGGAATTTACTCAAACTCACGTCCATTGAGTCGGTGATGCCATCCGACCATCTCATCCTCTGTTGTCCCCTTCTCCTCCTGCCTTCAATCTTTCCTAGCATCAGAGTCTTTTCCAGTGAGCCAGTTCTTTGCATCAGATGGCCAAAGTAGTGGAGTTTCAGCTTCAACATCAGTCCTTCCAATGAATACTCCGGACTGATTTCCTTTAGAATGGACTGGTTGGATCTCCTTGCAGTCCAAGAGACTCTCAAGAATCTTCTCCAACACCACAGTTCAAAAGCATCAATTCTTCGGCGCTCAGCTTTCTTTATAATCCAATTCTCACATCCATACATGACTACTGGAAAAACCATAGCCTTGACTAGGCGGACCTTTGTTGGTAAAGTAATGTGTCTGCCTTTTAATATGCTGTCTAGGTTGGTCATAACTTCCCTTCCAAGGAGCAAGTGTCTTTTAATTTCATGGCTGCAGTCACCATTTACAGTGATTTTGGAGCCCCCAAAAATAAAGTCTCCCACTGTTTCCTTATCTATTTGCCATGAAGTGATGGGACCGGATGCCATGATCTTAGTTTTCTGAATGTTGAGTTTTAAGCCAACTTTTTCACTCTCCTCTTTCACTTTCATCAAGAGGCTGTTTAGTTCTTCTTTGCTTTCTGCCATAAGGGTGGTGTCATCTGCATATCTGAGGTTATTGATATTTCTCCCAGCAATCTTGATTCCAGCTTGAGCTTCATCCAGCCTGGCATTTTGCATGATGTACTCTGCATATAAGTTAAATAAGCAGGGTGACAATATACAGCCTTGATGTACTCCTTTTCCAATTTGGAATCAGTCTGTTTTTCCCTGTCCAGTTCTAAATGTTGCTTCCTGATCTGCATACAGATTTCTCAGGAGGCAGGTCAGGTGGTCTGGTCTCCCTTCTCTTGAAGAATTTTCCACAGTTTGTTGTGACCCACACAGTCAAAGGCTTTGACATAGTCAATAAAACAGAAGTAGATATTTTCTGGAACTCTCTTGCTTTTTTGATGATCCAACAGATGTTGGCAATTTGATCTCTGGTTCCTCTGCCATTTTTAAATCCAGCTTGAACATGTGGAAGTTCACGGTTCATGTACTGTTGAAGCCTGGCTTGGAGAATTTTGAGCATTACTTTGCTATCATGTGAGATGAGTGCAATTGTTCAGTAGTTTGAGCATTCTTTGGCATTGCCTTTCTTTGGGATTGGAATGAAAACTGACCTTTTCTAGTCCTGTGTCCACTGCTGAGTCTTCCAAATTTGCTGGCATATTGACTGCAGCACTTTCACAGCATCATCTTTTAGGATTTGAAATAGCAAGATGGTAGGAAGGGTGGAATTGTGTTTAGAATCAAACCCCATAGAGGGCTCACACAGACTTTGTGTGCACCAGGACCCAGAGACCCCACAGAGACTGAGACAGAACTGTGTTTGAGTGTCTCTTGTGCAGGTACCAGTCAGCAGTGGAGTGCCCCAGGGGCAGGGGCTCTGGGTGCAGCAGACCTGGGTGTGGCATAGCCCTCTTGGAGGAGGTCGCCATTAACCCCAGCATAGAGCTGCCAGAACTTACACAGGACTGGGGAAACAGACTATTGGAAGGCACAAACAGCACCTTGTGAGCACCAGGACCCAGGAGAAAGGAGCAGGGACCCCACAAGAGACTGACCCAGACTTGCCTGTGAGCGTCCAGGAGTCTCGGGCAGAGGCGTGGGTCGGCGGGGGCCTGCTGCAGGGTTGGGGGCAGTGAGTATAGCAGTGAGTGCATGGGGCATTTTGAAGGAGGTTGCCATTGTCTTCATTACCTCCACCGCAGTTTGAAAGAGAAGGTTGCTCAGTCATGTCTGACTCTTTACGACCCCATGGACTGCAGCACACCAGGCCATCACCAACTCCCAGAGTTTACTCAAACTCATGTCCATCAAGTCAGTGATGCCATCCAACCATCTCATCCTCTGTCATCCCCTTCTCCTCCCACCTTCAATCTTTCCCAGCATCAGGGCCTGTTCAAATGAGTCAGTTCTAGTTTGGCCCCAGGTAGCTCAGTGGGTAAATCATCTGCCTGCAATGCAGGAGACCCAGGTTCGATTCCTGGGTCAGGAAGATCCCCTGGAGAAGGAAATGGCAGCCCATTCCAGAATTCTTGCCTGTGGAATCCATGAACAAAGGAGCCTGGCAAGCTACAGTCCATAGGATCTCAAGAGTCGGACACGACTTATCGACTAAACCAACCAAATAACAGGAAGGGAACACAGCTCCACCCATCTTCAGAAAATTGGATTAAAGATTTACTGAGCATGTCCCTGCCCATCAGAACAAGACCCAGTTTCCCCTTCAGTCAGTCTCTCAGGAAGCTTCCATAAGCCTCTTATCCTTCTCCATCAGAGGGCAGACAGACTGAAAACCACAGTCACAGAAAACTAACCAATCTGATCACATGGACCACAACCTTGTCTAACTCAGTGAAACTATGAGCCATGCCATGTAGGGCCACCCAAGATATATGGGTCATGGTGGAGAGTTCTGACAGAATGAGGTCCACTGGAAAAGGGAGTGGCAAACCACTTCAGTATTCTTGCCTTGAGAACCCCATGAAGAGTATGAAAAGGCAAAATGATAGGACACTGAAAGATGAACTCCCCAAGTTGGTAGGTGCCCAATATGCTACTGGAAATCAGTGGAGAAGTAACTCCAGAAAGAATGAAGGAATGGAGCCAAAGCAACAACAACATCCAGTTGTGGATGTGACTGGTGATGGAAGTAAAGTCCTATGCTATAAAAAGCAATATTGTATGGGAACCTGGAATGTTAGGTCCATGAATCAAGGCAAATTGAAAGTGGTCAAACAAGAGATGGCATCAACATTTTAGGAATCAGTGAACTAAAATGGACTGGAATGTGTGAATTTAACTCAGATGACCATTATATCTACTACTGTGGGCAAGAATCACTTAGAAGAAATGGAGTAGCCATCGTAGTCAACAAAAGAGTCTGAAATGCAGGTCTTGGCTGCAATCTCAAAAACGACAGAATGATACCTGTTCATTTCCAAAGCAAACCACTCGGTATCACAGTAATCCAAGTCTATGCCCCAACCAGTAACGCTGAAGAAGTTGAAGTTGAACAGTTCTATGAAGACCTATAAGACCTTCTAGAACTAACACCCCAAAACGATATCCTTTTCATCATAGGGGACTAGAATGCAAAAGTAGGAAGTCAAGAGATACCTGGAGTAACAGACAAATTTGGCCTTGGACTGTAGAATGAAGCAGGGCAAAGGCTAATAGAGTTTTGCCAAGAGCACGCACAGGTCATAGCAAACACCCTTTTCCAACAACACAAGAGAAGACTCTACACATGGACATCACCAGATGGTCAATACAGAAATCAGATTGCTTATATTCTTTGCAGCCAAAGATGGAGACGCTCTATACAGTCAGCAAAAACAAGCCCGGGAGCTGACTGTGACTCAGATCATGAACTCCTTATTGCCAAATTCAGACTGAAATTGAAGAAAGTAGGGAAAACCATTAGGCCATTCAGGTATGACCTAAATCAAATCCCTTATGATTATACAGTGGAAGTGAGAAATATATTTAAGGGACCAGATCTGATAGATAGAGTGCTGATGAACTATGGACCAAGGTTCGTGACATTGTATAGGAGACAGGGATCAAGACCATCCCCAAGAAAAAGAAATGCAAAAAGGCAAAATGGTTGTCTGAGGAGGACTTACAAATAGCTGTGAAAACAAGAGAAGCAAAAAGCAAAGGAGAAAAGGAAAAACATACCAATTTGAATGCAGAGTTCCAAAGAATAGCAAGGAGAGATAAGAAAGCCTTCCTCAGTGATCAATGCAAAGAAATAGAGGAAAACAATAGAATGGAAAAGACTAGAGATCTCTTCAAGAAAATTAGAGATGCCAAGGAAACATTTCATGCAAAGATGGGCTCAATAAAGGACAGAAATGGTATGGACCTAACAGAAGCAGAAGATATTAAGAAGAGGTGGCAGGAATACAAAAAAGATCTTAACAACCCAGATAATCACGATGGTGTCACCACTCACCTAGAGCCAGACATCTGGAATGTGAAGTCAAGTGGGTCTTAGGAAGCATCACTACAAACAAAGCTGGTGGAGGTGATAGAATTCCAGTTGAGCTATTTCAAATGCTAAAAGATGATGCTATGAAAGTGCTACACTCAGTATGCCAGCAAATTTGGAAAACTCAGCAGTGGCCACAGGACTGGAAAAGGTCTGTTTTCATTCCAATCCCAAAGAAAGGCAATGCCAAAGAATGCTCAAACTACCACATAGTTGCCCTCATCTCACACTCTAGCAAAATAATGCTCAAAATTCTCCAAGCCAGGCTTCAACAGTACATGAACCGTGAATCTCCACATGTTCAAGCTGGATTTAGAAAAGGCAGAGGAAACAGAGATCAAATTGCTAACATCTGTTAGATCATTGAAAAAGCAAGACAGTTCCAGAAAAAAATCTACTTCTGTTTTATTGACTATGCCAAAGCCTTTGACTGTGTGGGTCACAACAAACTGTGGAAAATTCTTCAAGAGCAGGGAGACCAGACCACCTGACCTGCCTCCTGAGAAATCTGTATGCAGGTCAGGAAGCAACATTTAGAACTGGACATGGAACAACAGACTGATTCCAAATAGGGAAAGGAGTTTATTGTCACCCTGCTTATTTAACTTATATGCAGAGTACATCATGAGAAACGCTGGGCTGGATGAAGCTCAAGCTGGAATCAAGATTGCCAGGAGAAATATCAATAACCTCAGATATGCAGATGACACCACCCTTATGGCAGAAAGCAAAGAAGAACAAAAGAGCCTCTTGGTGAAGGAGAGTGAAAAAGTTGGCTTAAAATTCAACATTCAGAAAACTATGGGACCTTGGCATCTGGTCCCATCACTTCATGGCAAATAGATGTGGAAACAATGGAAACAGTGACAGACTTTATTTTGGGGGGCTCCAAAATCACTGTAAATGGTGACTTCGGCCATGAAATTAAAAGATACTCCTTGGGAGAAAAGTTATGACTGACCTAGACAGTATATTAAAAAGCAGAGACATTACTTTGCCAATAAAAGTCCATCAAAGCTATGGTTTTTCCAGCAGTCATGTATAGATGTGAGAGTTGGACTGCAAAGAAAGCTGAGCACCGAAGAATTGATGCTTTTAAACTGTGGTGTTGGAAAAGACTTGAGAGGAGGACTGCAAGGAGATCCAACCATTTCCATCCTGAAGGAAATCAGTCCTGAATATTCACTGGAAGAACTGATGCTGAAGCTGAAACTCCAATACTTTGGCCACCTGATGTGAAGAACTGACTCATTTGAAGAGACCCTTATGCCAGGAAAGATTGAAGGCGGGAGGAGAAGGGGACAACAGAGGATGAGATGGTTGGATGGCATCACTGACTCGATGGACATGAGTTTGAGTAAACTCCAGGAGCTGGTGATGGACAGGGAAGCCTGGTGCTACACTCAATATGCCAGCTCAGTATGCCTGGTGCTACAGTCCATGGGGTCGCAAAGAGTCGGACACAACTGAGTGACTGAACTGAACTGAAACCCCCGCCCATAGCCTTGAGGATCCCTGTGGGAAACTTGTGTGCCCTGTGGGAGGAAGATCTCTTCTGAGGTGGACAGAGAGATAGGTGATGGGTAGATAGATATGGGTGCTTGCTAAGTCGCTTCAGTCGTGTCCAGCTCTTTGAGAATCTATGGACTGTAGCCTGCCAGGCTTCTCTGTCCATGGGATTCTTCAGGACGGAATACTGGAGTAGGTTGCTGTTTCCTCCTCCTGGGGATCTTCCCCAACCAGGGATCGAGCCTGTGTCTCATGTCTCCTGCACTGGCAGGGCCACCTGGGAAGTCTAGATAGATAGATATAGATAGATGGTAGTTAGCTAGATAATCTCATAAGTTTCTTCCTCCCTTAACCCTTCCCAAGGCACTCTCATAGGCTGCTGGCTGGTGTGCTGGTTAAGCCTCTATGGAGTGCACTTTTGCCAAGTGGAAGTAAGAATGAAAGTCACTCAGTCATTTCCAACTCTACAACCGCATCGACTATACAGTCCATGGAATTCCCCCTGCCAGAATACTGGAGTGGGTAGCCATTCCCTTCTCCAGGGGATCTTCCCAACGCATGGATCAAACCCAGGTCTCACATATTGCAGGAGGATTCTTTACCATTGAGCCACAAGGGAAGCCCTACTTTTGCCAAGAGCTATCCAAATGACAAGTGTGCATACCGTCTGACTCAGCAATTCCACTTCTAAGAATTTATCCTGTATATCCTGAAATTGTGAATGTAAGATATAATTTACCACAGTCAGTAATGATTGTAAAAGCAAGAGGTTGGGAATACCCTAAAACATCCATCAGCAGGGGATTGGTTAAACAGATTGTGAACACCTATACAATGCTACAAACACAGAGCTGCTGCAGTACTATTTCTAAAGCATGTTGTTAAGTGGAAAAGGAAGGAAGATGCATAAGAGGCTACAGAGTGTACTACTGTTAGTGGAAATGGGCGGGGGGGGGGGGGGGGCGGGAATATGTCCCTGCATTTGCTCGTGTGTGCACAGAAAGTTTGGAAGGACACACAAACGAGGGCTGACTGCCGCTAGGGGGAGCTCGGTGGCTTCGGGAGGATGGTGGAGGCCGCCGCATGCTACATCCCTTCCTACCTTTGGAACCCTGAAGGACACGAACGCCCTGACAGTGCAAAAAATAAAGATGCCAAGTCTCTGCCTGCCCTTCCCCACACACCTTGCAGGTGAGCTGCAGTGCCAGCAGGCTGCCTGGCGACGGACAGAGAGACACAGGAGCCACGTCCCTGCAGGAGCCCCCCTCCTACCCTCCGGTTCAGGTCATCCAGGCCCGCGTGTCCTCCAGCAGCTCCTCCCAGGTCTCTTCCATCAACTCGGACCTCGAGGTACGTGCTGGGTCTGCTGGTGGGTGTGCGCGTCCTCCTTCACCTGGGCTTGCCCGTGCCTCCCTGGTACCTGCATCTCTCCGCTCCTCCACACCAACCTCGTGCCTGCTGAATAGTGAATAAGCGTCTTCCAAGGACTTTCCTGCACAATCCGTGCTGGGGAGAACTTTCTGTGGTCAGATGAGTCCGGGAAGCACTGCACACTGAGTCACTGGAAACAGTCACGTTTTAGAGAAATAAATGCTGAATGACAAACTTTTTAAAGAGGCTCCATGGTTCCCAAACCCATTTGACCAGGGAAGCCTTTCTTCCCCCAAAGGAGCACCAGCTGCTCCCTGTGGTGCTGTCGTGGTGATACACGGAGGCCCTTGGTGGGCATCCTGCCTGGCACTTTCATAAGCTTTGCCTCATTGTCAGTTTTTGGATCTGCGAAGAAGACACATCACATTCTGTGATACAGAAATGGGTATAACTCTCAGGTCTGTGGTCCTGTCCCTCTCAGCCCCACAAGCTGTGGCTCCCAGCCCTGGTCAGAAGGAAGTTTCCCTTTGCAGCCAGTGAGAACAAGGAGAGCATCGTGGACAGGTGGTGTCAGCGGGGGGCACCTTCCTTCTGGGTTGGTTGGGTTCTCCCACTCTTTTGATGTTTAAATACCTTTTTATGACTTGATGATAATAGGAAGTGGTTAGTTGGTGCTGAGGTTTTGGTTTTGGTCGTAGTGGCCTTGCTTGGCAAAGTAATGAGCCGGAGGTCCTGAATCAGTCCCCCGTACTTGCTGAACTCACAGTGAACCTTGAAATCTGAAAGACTTAGAGCCTGTGATTTTCAGGGGTTGAGTCCTGATCCTGTGGTGTGGGCTCCAGGCTGTGCACACCTGCCCAGGACTTGTGCCCTTCCTCGCCCTGACCTACATGTCCTCCCTGGCCATGGCCTGCTCCCTCGTCCCCAGGGTTCTGGGCCTTTCTTCCTGGGTCTTCTCTGGCCCAGTTTCCACATGTCAGAATCATACCCAGATGCCACCTACTCACAACCCCCGCCCCCAGGGATTAAAGCCTCCTTCTCTGGGGTGCCCACAGCCCATACATCTCTTACACCCCTTCTGTTGTGTGCCGTGTGGCCTGGGGGGCTGCAGGGACCTGCCTCCCCCGCTAGGCTGTGCACAAGCTTTTAGGTCTGGAGGCCTGGGCTGCCCTCATCTTTATCTCTCAGTCCTGGAACAAACACAGCTGGTCCCTGAGAGCTTGAGTTTTGAGGGAGAGATTCTATTTCAGACCAGCGACCATTCAGGGTCCGTGTATCCCGAAGTCCTGCATTCGATGCTGTTTGTTTCTTGGGTTTGATCTCAGAATGGGCAAGACACCCAAGGTGCATGGCTTGGCGGCCGGAAGCCAGCAGTCCAGGCTGAGTCCAAGGCTCCAAGGGGAGAGGAAGCCTGAGCACAGAGTGTGTTCAGTGAGGGGAAGGGACAGTGGGGTTGGTGAGACGGGGAGGTGGAGGAGGGAGGGAGAGGGTAGGAAGCTACATTCACTCTCACTCTGTGGAAACCCTAACTGAGGTCAGGATTGGACCGTGACCTTGAAAAGTTTAGATGTTTGTCTCTGTGACTGTTTTGGGCCATTTCTGTGTTTTCCAGCCCTTTTCCTTCCTCTCCTCTATTCTCTCTCTTTTTAGACCTTTATTTGCTTAACTACGTAAATCCCAAGAGGATGGGATCACACTCATAAGTGAGGCAAGTGGAAATGAGTACGTTTGCCTTGTTAAATAAGAAATGTGTTTTTAGAAGCTCAGCTGCCCCACCCTCCCGAACCCCTGCCTTCCCCCAGCACAGTCCTCCTACTTCATTACCTGAAACGCACGTACACGACACATGGCAAAGCCCTGAGTGCTGAATAGCTGGGAAGATCACTAGACATAGACACTGCGGGTCAGATGGGATTATGAATCTCCCAGGACAGGCTGTTGAATATGCGAGCAGGGGACAGGGTAGCTTGTCAGATGTGTGACCCTTCGGGTCTTCCGGTAATCTGTATGCTCTCTTCTTAAAAGTAAGATGTGTTTATTGTAGAAATTTTGGAAGATGTTCAATTCAGTTCAGGGTCTTCTGGTAATCTATATGCTCTCTTCTTAAAAGTAAGATGTGTTTACTGTAGAAATTTTGGAAGATGTTCAGTTCAGTTTGGGCATTCACTCGTGTCCGATTCTTTGCGACCCCATGGACTGCAGCACTGTAGGCCTCCCTGTCCATCACCAACTCCCGGAGTTTACTCAAACTCATGTCCATTGAGTCAGTGATGCCATCCAACCATCTCATCCTCTGTCGTCCCCTTCTCGTCCTGCCTTCAATCTTTCCTGGCATAAGGGTCTCTTCAAATGAGTCAGTTCTTCGCATAAGGTGGCCAAAGTATTGGAGTTGCAGCTTCCATATCAGTCCTTGAACACCCAGGACTGACCTCCTTTAGGATGGACTGGTTGGATCTCCTTGCAGTCCAAGAGACTCTCAAGAGTCTTCTCCAATACCACAGTTCAAAAGCATCAATTCTTCAGCGCTCAGCTTTCTTTATAGTCCAACTCTCACATCCATACATGACTACTGGAAAAACCATAGGTTTGACTAGATGGACCTTTGTTGACAAAGTAATGTTTCTACTTTTTAATATTTCTGCTTTATAATATGCTATCTAAGTTGGTCATAGCTTTTCTTCCAAGGGGCAAGTGTCTTTTAATTTCATGGCTGCAGTCACCATTTGCAGTGATTTTGGAGCCCCCCCAAAATAAAGTCTGCCACTGTTTCCACTGTTTCCCCATCTATTGACCATAAAGTGATGGGACCGGATACCATGATCTTAGTTTTCTGAATGTTGAGTTTTAAGCCAACTTTTTCACTCTCCTCTGTCACTTTCATCAAGAGGCTCTTTAGTTCTTCTTTGCTTTCTGCCATAAAGGTGGTGTCATCTGCATATCTGAGGTTATTGATATTTCTCCTGACAGTCTTGATTCCAGCCTGTGCCTCATCTAGCCCAGCGTTTCCCATGATGTACTCTGCAAATACGTTAAATAAGCAGGGTGACAAACAATACACAGCCTTGATGTACTCCTTTTCCAATTTGGAATCAGTCTATTGTTCCATGTCCAGTTCTAAATGTTGCTTCCTGACCTGCATACAGATTTCTCAGGAGACAGGTAAGGTGGTCTGGTCTCCCATCTCTTGAAGAATTTTCCACAGTTTGTTGTGATCCACGCAGTCAAAGGCTTTGACATAGTCAGTAAAACAGAAGTAGATGTTTTTCTGGAACTCTCTTGCTTTTTTGATGATCCAACAGATGTTGTCAATTTGATCTCTGGTTTCTCTGCCTTTTCTAAATCCAGCTTGAACATGTGGAAGTTCACGGTTCATGTACTGTTGAAGCCTGGCTTGGAGAATTTTGAGCATTACTTTGCTAGCGTGTGAGATGAGTGCAATTGTGTGGTAGTTCGTGCATTCCTTGGCATTACCTTTCTTTGGGATTGGAATGAAAACAGACCTTTTCCAGTCCTGTGACCACTGCTGAGTTTTCCAAATTTGGAAGGTGTAATGATGAAAATTAAGCTATAAGCCTTTCAATCAAACAGCAGCAGCTCAGCGTGGTGGGACGGGGTGGTCTCCTTGGCTTTTCAGAGCAGTATTTCTTAAAGATTCTGGATCCTTGATGGTGAAGGGGAGCAAGAGGGCATTTTACTTAATGAGCATGATGCCGCATTCACCCACCTGTTCCGTCACTCACTCATTCAGCAAGCATGTTCTGAGGGGGGCGGGATTTGAAAGCAAACCTTCTGAGGACAGGTGAGCCGGCCTGCCCCACCTCACCGGGTGGGGGCCCTTGGTAGATTGGCCACAGCCTGACTGTGACCTTGCTCCTCCAGACCACACACCAAAGGGACTGAGGCCTGCGGTCAGATGCTGGGCCCCAGGTCACCACTTCCTCTGGTTTGCAGCCTCTCTTGCTCCTGGCATTGCACAGTTCAAATGTTTTGTAATGCTGGGCTGCAGCACCCGGGGCATCTGTCTCTACTCTCTGGCCACAGTGGGCATCCGCGGCCTTGACCTCCTCTTATTGTCTTTGTCTATTGCCAACCAGCTGGGCTTCCACCTCCCGTACAGAAAGGAGCATTTGCACACTCCCAGCTAAGGTGATGTGTTTACCTCCTGTGTGGGCTTTGGCCTTTACAGTTTTGTGACTTAACTCTCAGAGGGTGGCTTTGTGGCTTTGGGGCACATACTGAGGGATTTGAAGACCCACTTCCTTCCATACTGGGGGAGGTGGAGAGAAGAATGGCCCCTCAATACAACATACACTGTATCCACATCACTCAGCTCACGAAGCATTTTAAGACCATTGCTCACAGTGACTGAGGTTGTGTCATGAGCCACACATGGTATGTTCTCTACTTCACAAACACTGTTTGGTATAATCCTTCTAATAGCCCGAGGCAAAGACCTTTAAATATTTGTTTCCCAGAAGAGAAAACTGAGATTAAGTGAGTTTAAGTAACATGCCCAAGAAAACATCATCACCATCATCACAGTTATAATTTGCAGACCTGGGGATCTGAACCTGGCTCAGAAGTCTGGCTCAGAAACCCTGTCGTTACCCACTACACCCCGCTGCCTCAGCAGGAGCTCCCCAGGGAGGGAGGCAGGACTCTCCACAGGACTCTCTCCGCTCACCTGCGCTCTGCCTTTGTTCTCAGGCAAGGCCCTGTCTAGCAGACAGGATAAAACATTGGGATTCACAAGGAATTTCAGTGATGCAGAACACACAAGAGAAGGGAGGGATCAGACAGATAAGATGTGGAAACTTGCCTGAAGGGAGAACTGGGTTATTTTCACTGATCCTCAAAGTGTGCACCAGCTGGGCTGGTCAAAAGTGTGCACCAGCTGGGCTGGTCAGGGCACCGGATGAGTGTGACTCGTGACTCTGTGGAGAGGTCATTTGTGTGGGCTGCCTGGATTTCTGCATGTCTCCACAACAGAGGGCACATTCCACAGGGACGGTGCCCACTCACTCCCTCGGCCATTAAACACGAGGTAGCCCTACCCCTAGCACAGCTGTCCGAGGGCATCCTGCGCACCTGTGGAGGAGGGGTCAGGAGCCGCAGTGGGTGGGGGGCTGGGCCCACAGGGAGCAGGACTTTCCAGCCAGCCTCCTCACTTACCAGGACAGTGGCCAGCCCCTGCTTCATGAGTGCAGGGTCGCCCTCGTGTTGAGACTCCTCTTGTGCCTTTAAAGGCTTTCCCCCACTAGCCTCTGGGATGCAAGAAAGGACTGAGTCCCTCTTGGTGAGGAAGGAGCACTTAGTCATTTTTTTCCCTTCTGTGCTTCCGAGCGATGCTGTCGACCTGGTGTAAGAAGCTTTGGAGGAATTCTGCAGCGGGGCTGTTTCTGTCAATGAAAGAAAGTCTGCATGTTGAGAATGACTGGCTGGAGCAGGCACAGTGTGTGTGTGTGTGTGTGTGTGTCTGTGTGTGTGTGTCTGTGTGTGTCTGTGTGTGTCTGTGTCTGTGTGTGTGTGTCTGTGTGTGTGTGTGTCTGTGTGTGTGTCTGTGTGTGTGTGTCTGTGTCTGTGTCTGTGTGTGTGTCTTGTGTCTGTGTGTGTGTCTGTGTCTGTGTGTGTCTGTGTGTGTGTACAGAGCCAACGCCAGATATCAGATTGCTGTCTGAAGAGGCTCCAGTCCCAGCCCCTGTGTCTTGCTAATTCTGTGCCTGAGGCTCTTGACAACCTTGACAACAAGCACTGCTTGTTCCAGACCCTGCTTCCAGCACCCGCAGGTCAGGACAGAGGCCTCTGATGTTTGTCCTTCTTAAAGCCACATCATTCTTTTAAGGAAAAAACAATTAGTTAAAAAAAAGAATACATACACATCATCCCTGGTGGCTCAGACAGTAAAGAATCTGGCTGCAATGTGGGAGACCTGGGTTCGACCCCCAGGTTGGAAAGATCCTCTGGAGAAGGGCATGACAACCCCCTGCAGTATTCTTGCCTGGAGAATCCCATGGACAGAGGAGCCTGGCGGGCTACAGTCCATGGGCTCACAAAGAGTCAAATACAACTGAGAGACTAACACGCCCACATACACTAACTTTTAAAGTCCTAGTTTTAAAAGAAAATACATATAAGTATGAAGAAAGAGGCCAGAACATTCCAATAGGCCCCAAAGGCTAGAAATCAAGTTTCAGGGTGTGGTATCTGCCCTGCCCAGATCTGTGTGCTCCTATGTGCCCTGTAGCCAAGAGAGATGGTGTGTCTGGAAGTGTGTGTAGAGTCAGCCAGTTCCCCTGGGGATAAGGAGAGACTCTCTACTGGGCCCCGAGGGCAGTAGGGCTGAGCAGAAGAGAGGGCGCTGAGCAGGGACGGGACTTGTTAGGCTCTCACCTGCCTGGTGGCCATACTTTTCTGCACTGGACTCCTTGGGTTTGAGTTTCTCCCTTTGTACACAGGAATCAGGAGACCTGCCCTGCCTACATGACAGAGATTGTGAGGATCAAATGGGGGTGCTGCTGGGGCTCTGTAAACCTGTCGATGGTTCTAGATGCGGTGCGGTGGACAGCAGGCTGCAGGTGGGCTGGACACCCATGCTGGCCCTGGGTCCCTGCGCCAGGCAGTGCCGTTCATTTTTCTGAACTTGCTCTGTAAGTGAAGACAATGAGCTCAGGGAGCTGGTGAGGCTGACAAAGCACCGTTCCCACAGATACTCAGCTGTGGACCAGGTTATCTTTCAGGCCCCATTTAGCACGTGACTCTAGGTGTGAAGGTGTATGGCTGGGGGAGGCAGGCGGAGGTTAGTCACACTGAGTCAGTCCTTTGGTTCTGAGCAGCACATGAATAGCAAAATTTCTTCCAAAAACCCCACAAATATACAATGTTATATGTCAGCTATATCTCATATTTTAAAGGGTAAAAAAATTTTTTTAAAGAATCAGGAATAGGAACCAAGGTTGCCAGGGCCAAGGTTGCCTGGTGGTCCTAGAGTTTGGCTTAAATACAGTATTTGTAAATCCCTGTGACTGGAATAGAAAGGGCCCTTTTCCCAACCCCTGCTGCCCACCGTTGTGATACATATGGCTTCTCCATCTCGACCCCTTATGCCAACCTTGGCATGTCCCTGCATTGAAACTGTCATCTTTATTAAGGAAACCAGCCCTCTGTGGGTCAGAACTCCTCCTTCACCGGTCCAGGTCACCAGGGGCCTTGCACATAGCACTCCATGGCTTGTGACCCATTTTGCTATCTCACATCCCATTTTACTCACTACAGACCATGAAGGAAGAGCTGAGTAAAAAGTTTGAGCTGGTCAGTTCAGTCTCTCAGTCATGTCTGACTCTTTGCAACGCCAGGCTTCCCTGTCCATCACCAACTCCCAGAGCTTGCTCAAACTCATGTCCATTGAGTCGGTGATGCCATCCAACCATCTCATCCTCTGTTGTCCCCTTCTCCTCCTGCCTTCAATCTTTCCCAGTATCAGAGTCTTTTCCAGTGAGTCAGTTCTTCTCATGAGGTGGCCAAAATATTAGAGTTTCAGCTTCAATATCAGTCCTTCCAATGAATATTCAGGACTGATTTCCTTTAGGATGGATGGACTGGTTGGATCTTCTTGCAATCCAAGGGACTCTCAAGAGTCTTCTCCAACACCACAGTTCAAAAGCATCAATTCTTCCGCGCTCAGCTTTCTTTATAGTCCAACTCTCACATCCATGCATGACCACTGGAAAAACCATAGCCTTGACTAGACGGATCTTTGTTGACAAAGTAATGTGTCTGCTTTTTAATATGCTGTCTAGGTTGGTCATAGCTTTTCTTCCAAGGAGCAAGTGTCTTAATTTCATGGCTGAAGTCACCACCTGCAGTGATTTTGGAACCCCCCAGAATAAAGTCTGTCACTGTTTCCACTGTTTCCCCATCTATTTTCCATGAAGTGATGGGACCAGATGCCATGATCTTAGTTTTCTGAATGTTGAGTTTTAAGCCAACTTTTTCACTCTCCTCTGTCACTTTCATCAAGAGGCTCTTAAGTTCTTCTTTGCTTTCTGCCATAAGGCTGGTGTCATCTGTATATCTGAGGTTATTGATATTTCTCCCGGCAGTCTTGATTCCAGCTTGAGCTTCATCCAGCCCAGCGTTTCTCATGATGTACTCTGCATATAAGTTACATAAGCAGGGTGACAATACACAGCCTTGAGATACTCCTTCCCTAATTTGGAACCCATTTGTTGTTCCATGTCCAGTTCTAAATGTTGCTTCCTGATCTGCATACAGATTTCTCAGGAGGCAGGTCAGGTGGTCTGGTCTTCCCATCTCTTGAAGAATTTTCTACAGTTTGTTGTGATCCACGCAGTCAAAGGCTTTGACATAGTCAGTAAAACAGAAGTAGATGTTTTTCTGGAACTGTCTTGCTTTTTCAATGATCTAACAGATGTTGTCAATTTGATCTCTGGTTTCTCTGCCTTTTCTAAATCCAGCTTGAACATGTGGAAGTTCATGGTTCATGTACTGTTGAAGCCTGACTTGGAGAAATTTGAGCATTACTTTGCTAGTGCGTGAGATGAGTGCAATTGTGCAGTAGTTTGAGCATTCTTTGACACTGCCTTTCTTTGGGATTGAAATGAAAATTGACCTTTTCCAGTCCTGTGGCCACTGCTGAGTTTTCCCAGTCTGCTGGCATATTAAGTGCAGCACTTTCACAGCATCATCTTTTAGGATTTGAAATAGCTCAACTGGAATTCCATCACCTCACCAGCTTTGTTCGTAGTGATGCTTCCTAAGACCCACTTGACATTGCATTCCAGGATGTCTGACTCTAGGTGAGTGATCACACCATCATGATTATCTGGGTCATGAAGATCTTTTTTGTACAGTTCTTCTGTGTATTCTTGCCACCTCTTCTTAATATCTTCTGCTTCTGTTAGGTCCATACCATATCTGTCCTTTATTGTGCCCATCATTACATGAAATGTTCCCTTGGTATATCTAGTTTTCTTGAAGAGATCTCTAATTTTTCCCATTCTATTGTTTTCCTCTATTTCTTTGCATTGATCACCAAGGAAGGCTTTCTTATCTCTCCTTGCTACTCTTTGGAACTCTGCATTCAAATGGGTATAATTTTCCTTTTCTCCTTTACCTTTTGTTTCTCTTCTTTTCTCAGGTATTTGTAAGGCCTCCTCAGACAGCCATTTTTGCCTTTTTGCATTTGTTTTTCTTGGAGGTGGTCTTGATCACTCCACAGTGTCACGAACCTCCATCCATAGTTCTTCAGACATTCTATCTATCAGAGCTAATCCCTTGAGTCTGTTTGTCACTTCCGCTGTATAATAGTAAGGTAGAGAGGTAGAGAGCTGGTAGAGATGTGGAAAGAATGTAAGAGAGGTGAGACCATGCTTGATCCCAAGTTAAGTGCTACAGAACTCCTTAATTAACTAAAAAAATAGGAAGGATGAGATACTGAAGTGCACGGTGGAAGGTTTAAATGCCTGAGAGGTGCAAGGAAAATAAAAAAAGGAAATCTACTTAATGAAATCTAAGACTGAACTGTAGCTGGTGTGTATCTGGCCAGTCTCAAAACTTTATGTTCAGAAAAACAAAAAAACCCTTTATAACAGGTCCTGAGCCCAGCAGCATCTCACCACCCGAATCCTGGGGAGGTCTCTTCTCCCTAAATATAAGGAGGGAGCTGTACAGATGGCCTCTGGGGGCCCGTTCAGCTGCCAGTCTGGAAAGTGACTCTCCTCAGTGGCAGAGATACACCTCAGAGTCTTCAGGAACAAAGAAGTTAGCGCATGACCTGGGGGAGGTTTCAGAACACCAAAAGTATACTTTTAGCAATGAGGTGAATTGAAATACTGTGTGCTGTGGTTCATGAAAGTGATGGAATTGTGGTCCTAAAGACAATTTAAGGGTGTATAGAAATGCTTATTCTGTGTTAAGAGAGAAAAGCAATTTGCATAATTTGATTTTTGCGTGTGTGTTTCAGAGGGCTGTTCCTTCATTAAATCATAAAAGCTCTCTTTCAGGGATAGAATTACATGCAGTCTTCAGTTTGGTTTTTTAAAAAGTTTCTATACAAAACTGAACAAATGTTGCTCCTGAAACAGGGAAAAGACTACAAAAATGTTAGTTATTTTCACTTTTTTTCCTAAGGGGTGGAGAGAGACCTCAGTTACAAAGATTTGGATTAATCATACTTCTTAGGGACAGTCTCATCTACTACTTCCACTAGAGGGCACTCTTCTGAAATTTTAGGTTGCTGAAGATTTTGGAAAGGCGGTTTCAGGGTTTCATTTCAAACCTAGTTGGAGGACTCCAGCTTCTTTATTTGTTTGCTTACTTGTTTGCTTGTCTTTAAATACACTTTTTCTTTGGGAATAATTTTAGATTTACAGAAAAGTTATAAAGGTGGTGCAGAGAGTTCTTGTTTACCTTCACTCAGTTCCTCCTAAGATTAACACATTGCAGCACCATGTGTCAGAACTGAGAAATTAACATTATTACAGTAGTACATTACTGTTACCTAAAGTACAGACTTTATTTGAATTACACCAGTTTTTCCATTAAAATGCTTATTCTGTTCCAGAATATAATCCAGTATATCACACTGAATTTAGTAATTTTTTTTAAAACAAACTACAAAACTCACTGTGGTAATCACACATCACCAATTATACTTTACATGAACATGTATATTTTCTAAAGAAAGATGAAGGTTACCATTCTTTCTTTCACCTCTCGTTTCACTTCCATTACGTTTGCAGAAGTTATGTAACTTTTTCAATCCCTATGTTGTCATCAACATTTCCGTCCTTTGCACTGTATGAGGAACCATCATTTTTAGTAATTTCGTATCTTCTCCAATTAATCTTTTTTTTTTGCAGTTTATGTTCCCTCCAGTAGGATGTCATTAAAAAATCAATGCTGTGGAATGATAACAACTTTGTTAGGTGTAATAATGGCATTGTGCTTAGGATTTTTTTAAAGTCCTTATCTATAAGATAATACTGAAGTATTTACAGACGACATTATTTACTTTAAAATACTTAAGCCAATGAAAGCTTGGGGAGCTAGAACAAATGAAGGAGGGTGTGTCCATGGGTGTTATTGTTTTACTTTTGTGTATGATTGAAAATCTTATAATTAAAGAGTTGTTCAAAAGAAAAAGGCGTGGCACAGCTGAAGTCAGCGGTGACTCAAGTTTTTGAAGTACATTCTGTCCTCCTGCAAAAAACGGGAAGGGCTTCATGGGGGAGGATGGGAAGGCGGGAGAAGAGGGAGGAACTGGGGAGAAGACTGTCAGGCTTCCTTTTGCCTCACCCACCCCATATTCTGCCCTCTCTCCTGCTGGGGCCACCACATCCTGCCCAGGGAGGGACAGGGAGCTTGTGTGGGGGCACGGACCAAGAACCCAGCTTTGGTGCCCCTTCTCTGCCCTCCTCAGAGTCAAGATGGGGTCTCTGCCCTTTGCTCTGGGCCTACCAGGTGCCCTGGGTGTGAGCTTGCGGCAGAGCTCTGCCAGCACAGCCTGGGGCACCTCCCTGCCTGCTCCGCCCCTTCCTCCACCTCTGTGGAACTCCACCCGCAACCCCCCACCCCCACACATAGCTGAGCCCCATCTCTGGGCTAGCAGTTATCAGCAGACAAATAGAGGGGTTCAATAAAGTTTTTATAATCTTAATTCAGATAACACAGCTACACACACACACACACACACAAACACACATGTCCCGGGCACTGCAGGAGGTGCCAGAGGAATGAGAGCAGATGGCAAAGTTACCCTTTAAGAACCTGAATCAGATATATTTGAGGTTTGGGGTGGAACCAACTGTACAGTAAAGGCTGATTAAAAATGAATCTTGGGTGGTAGCAAATACCCTGGAGTTTCAAAGTGAAGATTTTATTTGCATCTCTTTTTCTTAGTTTTATGGTTTCGAGTTGACTCATCTCAGCCATGTGGTTAATAAATGGAATCTTCATTGTTATGTCTAATAATAATAAATCCTAATAATAGTAATTTAAAATCTGTATAGATGATAATCTTTTTCAAGCCCTTCATAATTATCACAATTATCCTAGTGACCATTTAACTAAATTGGAGCCGCTAGTAGCTGCTGCCTTCTTGCTTGCTGAAATCAGCTGTTCCTTTGCCTCCAGCCCAATGCAGGGCCAGGCTTCTGGCTCAAGGAGCTGATGGGCTGGCGCTGATCTCTGCTCTGCTCCGTGATGGTGGCAAACTCTATTCAACACTTTTTTTCTTTATCTCTTTTTATTCTGCAGCAGAAGTATTGGGAAGCCCTAATCTCGGAGCAGGTATGGACAATTGTGCTCTCTCTTTACTCCAGAAGGGACTTCCTGTGGCTTGATTTCAGTTCCTGTTTTTGTGAGCCCCTCTTAGATGGCTGGGCCCCTGCCAAATTCCTCTAGGGGAAAAAAATCTGAAAATAAGAGGAGAGTCTGAAAGTTGAGGTTCTTTCCAGGTTCTTTCAGTTCAGAGTTCTTTCTGCTTTGTCCAAACCATCTAGTAGGGATTCAGAGAAGATGCATTACCCAAGGAAGAAATGTGCTTGGAACAAGTCTCTGAACGGGAGGAAGCCCAGCAGCTCCCTAGTGGCAATGGTGCTGGGAGTGACTGAGAGAGCATAGATCAACATTCCCCCGTGTTGTCACTTGGAGACCTTGGCCAGCTGGCTCCTGTCTCCCTGCCATCCTCAACTCCAAGTGACAAATGAGCACATGATTCATGACAGCCACCTGTGCCTGTCACCTCCCAGGATTTTTTTTGTTTTTATGATCAGAGAGTAGATTATCTTCTGCTCAAATTCTCTGCATGCCTGGATTCCAGCGATGTTTTTATTACTTAAAATGACATTTAAAAACACATTATTTGGGGAATTCAGAAGGAAGAGATTTAAAACATTTTTGAAGGTTTTAACCCAGTTTAAAGAGTGCCTCATCAGAGTTTCTGTTTCCTGGCAGCTGAACTGGTCAGGAGTAGCAAGGATAACTCTTAAGAAGACATTTTAGGAGCTGAAGCAGTGGTTCTGATACATCAGGGTGGCTAAGAATCACCCTAGGAGCTTGTTCAAATGCCAAGCCTTAGATCCCAAGCTACAGATGGGGTCAAGGGAGCCTTTTTGATAAGCACCCTGGGCCCTCCTGGTGAGGCTGGTCCAAAACCAGATCTAGCACTTGGGTCTCCACTTGAAAATAGAATTCACCCAGAAACACACTGTCCATTCTTAGAGAACGGACCAGGCCCCTGCTTCCACTGCTAGGCGACTGGGTCTTGGAGGCTGAGGGGCCAGGGAACTCTTTTACTTGGCATTTCTGATAATGTCTGGAAGGGATTTGCTTAGAGGTATACCCCCAAGTCTGCAACCACAGGTAGATGAGAAACCAGCACCAGAAGGGCCTGACACAGCCCCAGACATGGACGAGGGGCTGAGCTGCCCCAAGCAGATCAGCTCGGGCCCTCACCAGCAGGGTGACTGGGAGATGAGGTGGTCATTTTAACGCAATGCTATTTCTCATGACCAAGTAGTAGAATCAATTCAGTTATTATCAGTAAATCACGAATTAAATTGGACTCTTTCTGTTCAGAGCTACAATTTGTGTTTTATAACTGGCAGGCTGCAGGCATTGTCAGTCAAGTGACTCAGGGAGCCTTGAGGACCTTGTCCTGACCTTCTAAGGACTGGATTGTTTGATTCATGTTTGAGCAGCTGGAGGAGCATTTTTCTTGAGTGCACATCTATGCCTAGCTCTATTTTCTTGCCCAAATAGATTGTCTAGCCTGGGCTGACACATCCTACATGGCCTTTGCTTGTTGTTTCCTGGGTCTTTTGATACCTCAAATGCAGCCTTGTGACTCAGAATCACCAGTCATAGAAACTCAGAAATGAGAGCTCATGTTATCTAGTTCCTGATTCAGACTCCCAGTTCACACAAGGAGAAATTAAGACCCACAGAAGAGAATTGAGCCTGACCCCCACATACCTCTGTGGCTGGAATCAGTAAGGATTCCCTTGCTTTTGGCCCGCATACAGAGCTTTCTCTCTTATCCATCCTATTAGAACAATAGAAGACTTTGGTACCGCATCATTAGTACCTGTGTGCTCACCTTTTTTTTTTTAACCTTTTACCCCTACTCCTGCAAATTTCGGTTTCCCATACTTGTCTGAGTCAGTGATGAAATATTCACTGGCACTGACCACCACTCTGGATTAGGTTTTAAGTGTTTGTTTTTGATGAGTTAGCTGACCTCAAGTTCAGAAGAAGCACCATATGAGGGGCGGGGGGCAAGGGTAGACTAGTACCCTACTCTTAAGGGGCTCTGTTATCTACCTGAGGACAAGGAAGACACTCAGGCAAGGGGCAGGACCTCCCATGATCAGCCGCAAACCAGTGATACAAGCAGTACAGAGAAGAGGGTAAGAGCTCAGTGGGTGTCGTGGTAGGCTTCTAGGAGGAGGAGAAACTTACCCAGGCCATAAAGAATAGGTTGAGTTTTCCTGGTCTTTTCTGCGAATGAGTCTGGCATAGAGATGGAAATTCTCTGGGTAAAGGGAACATGCCTCAGGCTCACTGGAGAAGGACTTGGTGAAGACGGGGAACAGAGAACGGGAGGGGAAGTAGGACTGATCTATTCAGGGTAGCTGTCCATTAATTCCTTGATTTAGAGTTACACTTGCCCTGTTAGGTCCTCGAATCACAGGCCTGGTTAACCTGTCCTTATTTGTTTGTTCTTGTCTGTGCCTGGGCCTTGAGAACCAGGACTGGAGCTGTTGTTGGGGGAACTGTAAGAGATAGGATGGGTCTCGTCCACCAAGGTACCTCTTGTGTCTTCTTTCCACAGTGGGATCCTGAAGATGTAAACCTTGGAGAGAACAAAGACAGCATGGAGACACTCAGATCACAGGCACACAGGTGGTCTGTGAAGCCAGTGGACTTGCCCTCTGATGAGTAACACTTTCTGGAGCCAACTCAGCAGCTCAGAGCCCAAGGTCAAGCATTTGTCAGGAACTGAGCAGGGATCAACCTGCAGGGACAGCCTTGGTAGGAATTAAGCTTCTGCCAAGGCTGCCCATAAAAGTGAGGAACCAGAAGCTGTCATGGAGCTTGGCTGGTCTGTACCACAGCTCAGAATGGAGCTAAGACTTTGGGCCCAGTGGACAGACTTGAACATGCCCAAAGTTTGTTCTAAAGATCTGCAGTTTGTCACAAACCACTCGTGCTTTGACATATAATCTAAAGGACTTTGGGCCCTCTGTTCCTTTTCCCTTTGGAGTCAACCATACTCTGAATATCTGCTGTGAATGAGTTCATCTAACAAGCAGCTAATATGTTTGGATCTCAGCAAAGCCCCATTATGCAAGACCTGGCTAAGCCTAGCGAGCAGTGGGCCCACATTCTGGGTGTCTAGGACACAATGACAAGTTCTGATGGGACCTGGCTACTGCCTTCCAGTAACCCAGTAGAGTTTTCTGCTGAAAGTTGAGAGAGGACTGTTTGATCAACCAAGTGTTTACAAGATCACTGGTATTGCAAAGGCAAGCAAAGCAAATTGCTCTAGGTACAAGGACTTGCTCCAGTCTGGCAAAGTGTGTGCTGGAGCAAGGTCTGCAGGTGAAGGGGACTGTCTGCTTTAGAAGGTAGCTGAAAGCACGCAAAGCTAAGAGGCATGGCTGGAGGTGTTAAATTCAAGCACCGAGATCCCCTTGCAGGTTTATTTTGGAGCTAAGGTGGGAGGAACACTAGAATGAATAAATCCTGATTGAGAGAACTACAGTATTTCACCATGGAGCTCAGGGATACATCTGAATCCCAGCACAGCCTCCAAAGTCAGCCACGAGGGCATCTGGGAGAAATGCCAAGAAACGCAGCTCTGCTCTTGGCTGGCCCCTGGCAGCCTGTGTGATTCAGCTGCAGCTGCCCAGCTGCTCCTAAAGGGTAGTGCAAGTCCCACCAGCATGAAAGAGGGGGTGCCTCTGGGAAGCAGTTCGGTTCCACAGGTCTCTGCATAGATTCTAATCAATTCCCTATGTGACCTGCGAACTAGAAGTGAACCTAAAGCCACCCTATTTATCCAGTTGCTTTGGACCCTGGTTGTCTTATAACGGAGTTTGCTAAAGTTGGTTTTACTTTGTGATCTTAATCACTGAAGCTGTACTTTGACGGAAGATGAAACTTTGAGTTGGGGGCCGAGGTGGGGGGTTAGGAGAACCTTCCAGAAGATGAAACCACACAGAGAATTGGAAGCAGAGAAGGGGAGAATCTAGCCAAGGAAAGAAGACTCTGATGTAGCCAGAATGGAAGTAGAGAGAGGGTGAAGAGGCTGGAGAGGAACTGGGAGTTGGTACTTAATTCTATAGCTGACTGGAAGCTACTGGAAGGTAGAATAGGAAGCTGACTGGCATGCCTCAGATCAACCACAGCTGATTGGTCAGTTTTACATCCCTACAGCCACAACTTTTCAGGAAGCAGAAATGTACAGTCATGGATAGAGTACCAACTTGGGGAGTGTATTTAATCTGATTGGTGACAGCAGGGAAGAAAAAGGGTTTATCTTTGGAAAGGTAAAAGGCATGGGAATAGGATGACATCCTTGGAGTTTGCCCTCCCTCCAAGGGGAGACTGGCTTGGACCCAGAAATTGGTTGGATCCTGATTGGAATGTCCATTCATTCAACAACATCAAGTGATCTTGCTGGCTTTGACCAGCACAAATTGCTTCAGCTGTAGATGTTGACCATCTCTTTAGATCCCATTGTCCCAGCCTCTTTCTTCACAAACCATTTCTTATTATCATTGTCCGAGCTTGTCCCAAAACAGACTCCCAAGTCTCTTCATCCAGAATGAACCTTTAAACTGAGAATTTTGGAAGCAAAGCTTGGCCTCATTGTTTAATGAGAACCTGCCTGTTATTCGAAGCTCTGTAACTCTGGAGCCTTTGTGAAGAAGTGCCAGCCAAAATGCCTTCCTCCTAGTAAGAGGATTCTTGCCCTGGGCCTCTGTTGCAACTCCATCCCTAACTGTCAGTCAGACCAGGATGATAATGGGAGTTAATTGCCCTGAAGAGTTACACATAGCAGTGCAACAAGGTTACCTACACTAGGGAGAAGCTGGGAGCCAATTGTGTAATCCTCCTCTCCTGCCCATTCATCTGAACATAAGAGATGGTGTAATAGTAGTTCTGCTGCCTATTATCTGCATGGCTTGGAGCCTGTTACTTAAACTTGGTGAACTCTTGGGGTAGACTGAGAATAATAGCTATCTAGAAAGCATGTTGTGAAGAGTAAGTAATATATATGGAATGCATAACACTACTAACACTAGGTGACTCAAAGTAGACATTGAAGAAGGATTAGTTTCCTTCCTCCCTATAATTCCTGGCCACATATGTCCGGAAAGCCAGCTGGTAACCAAAGAATCACACCGTCAGATGGAAGAAACTTCAGAGGCGTGAAGAGCCTGACAACAACTCCAATAAGTGATTAAGTGGTGGTTATCCGGCCCCTGCTTAAGCTACTAAAAAAAAAAAAAAAAAAAAAAATTTCACCCATTTTAACCTCCCAAAGAAAGAAATCTGTGATTTAGGGAGAACTGTATCAGTAAAATTTTCTTAAAATCTGTCTAGACCCTGAAGAACCAATCCCCTTATCTCCCGCAGTACTTCAGTATGATGAAGAGATGTTTGAACAAACACCTGCCACACTCACACGTTATTGTTACAATGGGGTATGAGCTCCCCCAGAGCCAGGAGAGGCAAGAAGCATGGCTGGGGTCCAGTTCTTAGGTCTGCTTCAGTAAGATCCTTGTCAAGTCATTTCCCTTTCTGGTTACAGTCTCCTCGTCTGTAAAATGAAAGGGCGAATCTCTGTGCCTTTTTCCCTTTTATGAACATGCCAGTGATTCTTTCCTACAGAAGACTAACATGCTCGTAAACTCTCAAGAAAGAGGCACTATCAAGAGAAATTTTAGATGCACTTTAAGAATAGGTTTCATTATATAATGTGCACTTCTCTCTGTTTGGATTTTACTATCCGTTTACGATAAAATCCCCCTTATGAAGAGTCCCAAGTTTTGCTGTAATAAGAGATCACAGCATATGACATTAAAAATGTCTGCAGTTTCCTTCCAATACTGAAAAGTCTTAAGTATGAGATATGAATAATATTTTCCACAGTGACAGAAAAAGAACTCTGTATCAATCATTAAGAAAAAGAAAAGCTTTTCTTATGTGATTGCAGCAGGGCTAAGTCCCTATCCTGGGTCAGGGGCGCTCGCCCCCTTCTCACCCTCCACACTGCCTTAGCGGGGCAGCAAGTCGCCTCCACAAGTTGTGACGGAGAGGGAGGCTCCTAGGGGCACCATGAGAAGTGAATCCCAGCTGCTACTTGCTACCTTTTCCTCTGGGATTCTGCCAAACCGCGGCAGCCTGCGATCCATTCAAACCACCGCCCGCCGACTTCCGGGAAGAGAGGGCCTGTGCGGTTCGGCGCGTGCGCACTGTGCAGCCACCGCCTCACGCGAGTCGCGAATCCTGCACGTGCCGGCCCCTCAGTCCCCGCTGCGTGCGCTTTCCTACTTCACCGCCACCGCGCCCGGGCCTCGGGGGAACTGCACAGGACTGCTCCTGGGATGCATTTCACACTGCTTGTTTTGTAACGGGATAATCACGAGATTACCCTTCTCAAAGTATTTGAGATCGTTCAGCATCCTTTAGGGTGTACTGCAGAGCAGAGTCTGTTTTTAAATATATTTAAAATACGTTTTAGGTTTTTTTTTTTTTTTTTAATAGCGCAGGTACACGGTTTAAAAAAAGAGAATCAGATTGTAACAAAAAGCTTGTAAAGGAAAACATCAGTGCCCTGCTCCTCCCCTCTGCCCGCAGTGGTCCACCCACCCACTCTTTTTTTTTTTTAAAGACTGCTTTGTTTGTTCTAGCAGTTTTCTCCTTTAGGTTTGATTTCAAACGTGCTTTCCAGCTGTAAGTTTCCAAGATTATACTGTTTTTTGTTTTGTTTTTCTTGGCTAGATTCTCTCCAACTTCCAGTAAGTACAAGCTAATGAGACACCACGGTGTGTTGAGAACTGTTTGTCAAAACTGCCTTTACATCCTGCTTGTTGCTGTGGAATCCTTCGTGCCAGGACCCTTTCCTCTTGCTGTTTTTCCTGATCTAGCTTCCAGCTTCCAAGTCCTGCCCACAACAGGTCGCATCTGCTCTCAGAGCAGCCTAGCTAGGCCTGTCTCTGCTCTGGACTTGACCTTGACCATCGTTTTATCTCTGCTGCAGGTGTCCTAGTACTTGGAGCATCACCAGTGCAAGTCTCAGAGATTTTCTAAACCCACAACCGGAAAAAGGGCTCTCCTACACTGCAGCTGCCACTGTCTTACCCAAGGACAGCCTGACCATGTGTGAGAAGAGCTATGCCATAGGCCTTTCCTTCTGACCAGCAAGTGCACTATGGAATATGTATGTCCTAAAGCTCTGGTGTGTGTGGTATCTGTTCAAATAAAAGGCTCTTACGCTCCACCCTAGTGATGTCCTAGGTCTGGACAGGGCCTGGGAATCTTTGGGGGCTTGTTTTTTGTTCATTTGTTTTTGTTTGTTTGTTTGTTTGTTTGCAGCACTGAGGTATGCAGGATCTTAGTTCCACCAGACATGGAGCCCCCTGCATGGAAGTGCAGAGTCTTAACCACTGGACCACCAGGGAAGTCCCAGGGTCTGGGAATCTTTAACAAGCTCTTCAAGTGATCCTTTGAGAACATTGCCCTAAGGAAATTACTTTTAAAGCCTTTCTATTTGTGTGAGATGTTTTCATAAATGTATTTAGAACAGGTGCAAAAGTGATAAAGCCTCAAAACCCCACTTGTTTGGAAAGATTAAACATTATACTTTCATGAACAAATGATATTTGGGTATTAGACCTAGAAGACCACAGAGGAACAGATCTGAATTACTGAAGAAAGTTATGAATACCTATATGCTCCCCCAAATAACATTCATGTAAACATTAGAAGAGGGGAAGCTTATAAGTAACTATGTATTGTGCATGTATTTTCATTTTGCTCTCTGTGTGGATGTAGAAATTATATTTTCATTATACTTTTCAGTATTTTATACCTTTTTCATAATGAGCATTTTTTGGGGGGTTAAAACAAAGTGATCCATCATAATAATATTTGACAGGCAAGGACCTCAATAATTGCTAAGAATTCATGAGAAGATATTCACAGGGTCACAAAGTACCTCTTGTGTATGAAAATTTAGTTAACTATCAACCTAAGAAGAAAAAAAGGGAATTTTATTTGAACCAAACTGAAGATTATAACCCAGGAAACATTCTCAGAAAGCTCTGAGAGCTATTCTGTTAGAAGTCATTCTTTTTTTTTTTTTTTTTCAAGAAGTTTAATCCCAAACTTGAACCCCCCTCCCACCTCCCTCCCCATAACATCTCCCTGGGTCATCACCGTGCACCAGCCCCAAGCATGCTGTATCCTGCGTCGGACGTAGACTGGCGATTCGATTCTTACATGATAGTATACCTGTTACAATGCCATCCTCCCAAATCATCCCACCCAGAAGTCATTCTTAAGACAAAGGACAGTAAATACATCAAAATGACATACTAATGTTTTACATAAAGTTCACCAAGGTTATGTAGTCCAGGTAAACGTGTGCAAAGTGGGCTTAAAGTCAGCACGACCCACTACAGAATTGGGAAAAAGTGCTAATCTTCAAGGAATTTACATGACTAGTGTTGGAAACAAGGGTAAAAGTGAACTTTACAGTTAAGAGGCACTCCTATCACTGAGAACTTCTGGTGTATGTGTATTGCAGATACTCACTGCCCATTAAGGAGAGGGAGGAGTTGCAACCGGATGCAGAGAGAGGATTTTATGTTTAAGTTTTCTTGTCCTGTCTTAAAAGATAGATTTTATTTCATCACACCCTGCTAATTACTTTATTAATTACAAATGGAAATAGATTCCTGTACAATGATGAAATCTGCATATTACTGTGGGGGTGATGTGAGGATATCACCTTAACCAGGATATGAAGTTCACATTACCAAGATCGAGGACATTGGAGCGTGTGCTGCATATTAGCTAACATTATCATTTCATTTTCTTGGGAGTGATAATAGTATTATGGTTGTGTAGGAGAACCCCCTATTCTTCAGATAGACATGCCAGCTATTTAGGAGAGAAGCATCATAATTTGGCCACTTTGAAATGGTCAGACAAGAAGAAGTATGGACAACAAGAAGAAATTGTTCAGCTATACATGAAAGCTAAAACAAACGTGATGAAATGGGGTCAACTGATGAATCCAGGTGAATAGGATAAGCATGTGCATCATATCATTCTTGCAACTTTTCTGTAGGTTGGAAGTTTTTCAGAGTAAAATTTGAGGGTGGAAGTGCAGGAGTGAAGACTCTCACAGTCAGCTTCACCAAGAGGTGGCTCTCCATCACCCTTGCCTGTAGAGGACCCTGACATTCTAGGGCTTTGTGAAGGAAACTGCTGGATTACTAGGGACTGCTGTTCAAGCAGCTTCCCTGTGCAGCTGGCTTCTGAGCTAGCTGATTGTGGGATGATATCAGGCCATAAAGGGGGAACAGATTCCAGTTTATCTGGTACTGAGAGAAAAATAGGCCCTGTATCTTAGACTGATAAGGCACCTCCATGGATATGAGTAATTGTCAGACCCAGGGGATGAACCAGGGCTGAGAAAGCTGAACAATGGAAAGCCGGGAGCACGGTGACAAGGAAATTCTTCCCCTGAATTGCCTTTTCCTATTGAGATAAGATAGTATGCAATAAAGCGCCAGACTCAGAAGTGCTGCCACCAGTCCCCGTGGGAGTGGCTGGCACTGAGCCTGAGCGGCAGCACGTGTGAGCCTGGTGCTTTCAGCACCTGGGTGGTCCCTCAAGGGCTTGCTCTGGCCTGCTGCAAGAGGGGCGAAGTCAGTGACCTCAGACCCAGAAGGCCTGGGGGCAAGTCCTGATTCCACCACTCACCAGCTCAGGGACTGATTCTCTTATTCTTGTTTGCACACACAGACACAGAAATATTTCCTTTTCTCCCGTCTGCCTTACTGATAGGTTGCAAAACCCAAGAACAAACCATGAAAGGGTTTTTCAACTCCCAAAGGCCATCAGACTGTCAGTCATTATCATGACTCCTAAGCATGAAGCAGTTAGTTTTGTAGCTTTCCCTTCTCTTCAGGCCAAACTCACCTGGATGTCTTGTTGTGCTGGTTTCCACTGTCCAACAATGTGAATCAGCCATATTCATATATTCCCCTCCCTCCTGAGCCTCCCTCCCACCCTTGAGTACATTTTTATTATGAGATTGTATGAGTAAAACCTTTCAAACTTCTGAGGAGGCAGGATGGACATGCTTTGAGATGCTCTGACTTCTCCTGAACAGGCAGAGTGGCTGAGGATGTTGCCCCTTTGATATACCGTAACTGGGAAATAAATCCCCATGGGCAAGCTGTGACTCATCCATATTGTTCCGGCAGAGTCGCTGTCCCAGCTGAGCGAGCATGGGTGGTCCTTTGTCAGAGTGCCACACAGGAGGGCCTCCACTCAGTCCTGGATGTCAGCCTTGGCGTCTCAGGGGCAGCAGAGCAGTGGACAGAGTGAAAAGGGAGCTGTGCCTTTGGCTGATCTTCAGGAGGAGAGGATTGAGCTGGTGCAAGGAAGAACTTGCCTTTGGTTCTGTCCCAACTGCAGTGGAGGCCAGGAGTTCCCTGGTACTAAAGTTATCCCACACAGCTCCATCACCCCTTCTCTGAAGTGTTTTGGGGAAGGGGCATTACTGACTAGAGATTGATCAGATGATATTCCAGGGCTCTTCCAACTTTAAGAATCTAAGCTACTTTTGACTAGCAAGGAATTTGGATTATCCCATCCTCTGCTTATTGGTCATGTGACCTTGAACATATTAATTAACTTTCTTTTCCTTTTTTTGTTGTTGCACCATGTGGCATGCAGGATCTCAGTTCTCCAACCAGGGATTGAACTCTGGTCCCCTGCATCGAAAGTGCAGAATCCTAACCAGTGGACCTTCAGGGAAATTCCTGTTTTTTAGTTTCCTGATCCTTCATTGCCTCAGATGTAAAATTAGGTTATTAAGATCTACCCTAGTTATCTCCTAGGGTTAGTAGAAGCATCCACACAAGTAAGTCATGCTTCTTGGTGCAATCATAAAATTTTTCCCAGCTCTCTCGGCTCTCTGCCCACAGTTCCTGGGTGGCCAGGAGACAGCCTGGACTGGCATATTCCATGGGTCCAAACAGAGGTCACAAATGCTCAAGGGATCAGCACTAAATACAGTTTCACTGGCCAGCCTCCATCCTTGCTCAGCACCTGGCCCCTTCTGGCTTCCCCATCCTTCTGTTGTCACCCTTCCCTTCCTCCTTTCTCTTCTGCTCAGTCAGCTAGCACTTCTGAGAGAGGACTATGGCTCAGACAACCTGCTGGGCCAGGGAGCATGTGAAAATTACCCAGTCCTGCCAGCATGTCTTGCCTGGTGTGGGGGGAACTCAGAAGGAGGGTTGTGCTGGGGCTCCCAGGGTGCAAGCCTTTGTGGGAGCAAGGCCGGGAGGGCCAGCTGGACAGGAGAAGTGTTCACCAAGAATAAGACATTTGAGACTGTCTTTCAACAGACTGGTTTCCAAGTACAGAAGGACAGCAGAGGGCATGAGTGCAGAGCACGTGGTTGTGAGCGTTGGACCTCCTTGGCTTGGCTTCTCTGCCCCCAGTCTTTAGCCAGCTCCTTCCCTCTAGTCAGCTCCCACCTGCAGCTTACTTCTAAGCAAGAGGATTTGGAAACTAGAAGCAGTTCCTGGAAACACTGCTGCTGGGTCATTGAGGGTGTAAAATACTGCTGTGAAATAAAGGCAGTAATTCTCAGCCCTGACTGCATGCCACCATCACCTGTGGTTTGTTTTTGGTTTTGTTTTCAATTCATATTTCCTGGCTCCACCCTTTACCTACTCTCATTCAGTAAATCTGGGGCAGGATTCCTGAAATACCTCCTCCTGCTTGGAGGTAGAAATATTGTCTCACTTTTGTTTTTCCAGTTCCCCTCTAAAGACTCCTCTTGTTTTATTGCAGGAGGCCTAGGATCCCCTAATAAAGAGTCTCACTTAACTACAGTTTTCTAAGAATCCTAAAGGCTCAGAAGTTCCAAAAAACAGAGAAACCATGGTGAGATTAGGTGGGATTAGTCTGGCCTTCATTCCCAGAGTGGGAGAGAATAATGATGAGCAGTCCACTAAAAAATCTTCTGTGAAAGGGAAATAAAACCAGCTCCTACCTCATAAGATAGTGGTGAGCACAGAGAACATAATAGCATGTAGTAGGCACTCGGGAAACAGTGGCTGCTGTTACGGAGGCAGCGAGGCCTGTCTGGCAGTTAAGGATGTGGGCTCTGGAGCCAGACTGCCTGGTTCACAGCCTGCTGGCTACACTCATATAACCTCCGTGCCTCAATTTCCTTTTCTTTACAAAAGGGTGATAATAACTCCCTCACAGAGTTGTTATTAAAGGAATGAATAAGGGCTTGGCACCTAGATCGGTGCTGGTCTAACCAACCAAAGGAATATTAGCGTATATCACGACTTGTGCTGTGACTGCTAGCGGCCTCATGGTGTCACTATTGGACACTGGTCCTGCCGCCTCTTCAGCTGGTGCCTGCAATGCTCTCTGCAGCTTTGCAGGCCCAGCCCTAGCCCTTGGAGAAGGAACCACTGCCCACCACCCACCGCCCCACCCACCACCCCCCACTAACTGTGCTCTCCTAATACAGCAGTTGGCCTCCACAGCCTCCTCGCAGGACACCAGCTAGCTCCACAATGCTGAGTCAGACCTGGTTCCAAATTGCCCTATCTCCTTCCCTGCAACGATCTATTCGAGGGTTCGAGGCTTCTTTGACCGTCTTGGAACCTAAAGCATCTGAGCACATCCCTTTCCCTAAGAAGGCTAGTCTTAAGTCATCTGGGCAAGTCATGGGGTTCCCATGCCCCTCTTTGCTCAGAAGGCTGTCTGTCCTCTGTGGCTCCAAATGACTGGTCCTCATTAGGGAGATTCCCGAACAGATTAGCAGGTACTAACACGTAACCTTCTGATGAAACCACTGCCGGGGTTTATAAAGCCCTTTTCTTGTTTTTTAGAGAAGAGAGGAGAATCTCCCCCCGACATACACACATCTACCCTCTGCTTAGAAATCATATGTAATTGTTTTAAAACTCTGCACATGATTCTGATATGCCGTCAGGGTTAAGAATCACTAAAGTAAGAAGACAGAGACCTAATGATTGTTAGAACTCACCTGTGCCAGTGGGAGGCTGGGGGCTTACTCCCTGGAGCCTGCCATCCCATAGAACATTTCAATCCGAGAATGCCAGAGCTAAATCTGTCCCCGAGGTCAGCTGGCTGAATGATTCCCAAACTCAGTGCAGCAGAATCACCAGGACTTGCCCATCACACAGATACTCAAGTTTTAAAATTCAGGAGATCTGGGGGTGGGAGGGGGGAAGGAGTCTCAAATCCTCGTGAGATGCCCAGGAAGGGATCTATGGGGAGGGTGTGAGCAAAGAGGGTAGAAGGCTGCCCACACAGTGGTGCCTAGGCAGGGGCTTATGTGAGGCAAGGGGGCTTCTCAGGAAGGCTGAGAGAGGAAGGAGTTGTCATCTGTGCACTTCTCAGCGTTAAAACTCAAATCTCCTGCCAAATAATATAGCCCCTATCTGGCTATCGGGGCATATTTTTCAGATGAAAGAAAATATATGTCCAAAGCAGGAATACCAGTATCAGAACCCTCCGTGGGAGCGGAGGTGAACCCCTGGGAACGCAAGCTGGGAAGACAATTGCTGCCACTGGTCAGTGAGGAAAGCCTCGAACTCCGATGACCTCATGGCTCTTTTCTGTCGCCGGTGACTGGACACACCCTTCCCCTCTGCCCACCTCCACCCACAAGCATATCAGACAGATGACCGCATGAGCCCAGGGGAAAAGTGTTCCCGTCGATAACACGACATTCTCATGTGCTGCTGCCACCACTGGCTTCATCTCCCAAATGTCCCATGATGTCAAGCTGAGCAAGCCTGGCTGAGGTCAACAGGAGCGCTCTCTCTCCCCGGAGACGCAGGAATTTTTGAAAAGTTGTCTAAGGGCAAATGCCTGGTTGTGCCTTGATTTTTTTCCTGCAAAAACTTTAGCTCTGACAATTCGAGTCACTTTTGCCCCCTGGCTCACTGTGCCTGGTTTTGTTTTTCTGAGCAGTGCTCATTGTGAGAAGTAAAATTGCTCCAGAGTCATCAGGGAGGCAGCCTGTCCAGCCATGAGGTAAGTGATTGCCCAATCAAATGAGGCTCACATGCTCATGGCCTCTGGATCCCACCCCTCCCAAGGAATCTTTCCCTCTCTCTCCGAATTCTGTAAGTGATCCCAAGGTGTCACCTTAACCCCAAAGAACTCAGTTAGTGATAAAGAAGTCAGGGGGCCAGAGCCTCCTGGGTATCACTATTTCCATCAAAATACCAGAGGATCTCCCCAAAAAAGTCCTTTCCCCACATTATCAAGCTCTCAAACCTCTCTGAGGGCTCCCCAGCCCTCCCCAGCCTCCTACTTGGCTAAATATTTGGGAGCTGAAACAATAGCCTCACTGAAGCAGTGGTGGGCAATTACTGGAAAGTCATGTGATTGCCCGAATTCAACCAATTTGTCAAAGACCATTTTCCTTTCACTCATCACCTCCCCCACGATAAGATAGGGTCCCCAGAGCACAATAATCCTTTCCTGAGATACAATGTAGAGGCTCCTGAGAAAAGAAACAAAAGTGAGGCTAATTTTGGCTTTTCTGGGACTAAAGAAAAGCAGGCAGACAGGCAAGCAGGCCTGGTTCAGCTCGAGGAAGTTGCTCCTTGTTGCCTGCTCCAGGGTGTCTGCTTAGGTCACCAGGGAATTTGGAGAACAATGCAGGGGTGGGGTGGGGGAGGGTGGTGGTGGTGGTGGTGGGATGGAAACTGAGGCCTGGCCCTGGCCACCAGGACAGAAGCCTCGTCCAGGCTCTGAAGAGGTCTGTAGAATGGCAGCCCATGGCTGCAGACTTGGATATTTTTTTAAATTATAAACTCCTTGCTACTCTTCCTCTACTAAATTATTCATGAATTAAGACTTGGGGATTCCTTACAGACCCAGCCAGTGGTCTTTAGGCTCTGCAGGGCTGTGTGAAAGCCCTAAAGTTGCAGGTGAATGTTGGTCATCATGCGCCCTTTTTTCTGGGACGAGGACCCTTGGCTTTCCTCTGATTCTCAGAGGGATCTGCTGTCCCAAAATGGCGTATCTTTCTTGGCGGGGTGTTCCCCTTTCTCCCACTCCACCCGCAGGCAGAACTCCAGTTCTTTGTGGCAGGGGTGGTCAAGTTTCCATGGGCATTAAAATGACCTGGGTATCAAGTTAACATGTAAATTCAAATTCCGTAGGTCTGGGTGGGACTCAAGAGTCTGCATTGTTGACAAGCTCTAGGTGATGCGGGGGCTACTGGTCCTGGCGCCACACTTTCTAGTCAGCAGAGCCTGGGGGCAAGCCGTCTTTCTTCTTCCAAGACTGGGTCATGGTTGCGGCCTCCTAACTGATCTCCTGTCTACCTTCCCGCTGGCCACAGGAGTGACCTTGATGCACGTTTCTTTCTTTCTTTTTTTTTTTTAACTTTTATTGAAGTGTAGTTGCTTAACAATGTTGTGTGTGTTTCAGGTGTACAGCAAAGTGATTCATTTCTACAAATACATATGTCCTCTCTTTCGAAGCACATTTCTAGTCATCTTCCTCCCCTTCCTGAAAGCCTCTGTGCCCTCCATCTCTGTTAAATAAAATGCCTCAGAATCCATAAACAAGATGTTGATGATTGATCTTCATTCTATCCTTACTCCCACTGTATCATCCTCAGTTCAGTTCAGTTCAGTTGCTCAGTCGTCTCCAACTCTTTGCAACCCCATGAATCGCAGCACGCCAGCTAATTCCATCCATGCTGGAATCCCTAAGAACAAAGACTTGGGAGATGGGGGTGTCATTATTCCTGCCATTTTGTGACCATCTGGTCTCCAGTTTCTTCATGTGTAGAATGGGAATAAAAATACCTACCTCAGGAACTTGCTGGTGGCCCAGTGTCTAAGACCGCATGCTCCCAATGTAGGGAGCCTGGGTTTGATCCCTGCTCAGGAAACTAGATTCCACATTCTGAAACTAATAGTTCACATGCTAAGATTCCACATGCTGCAAAAAAAATCAAAGATCTAGAGTGCCGCAACTAACACCCGGTGAGTGCGTGTGTGTGTGTGTGTGTGTGTGTGTGTGTGGTTAGTCACTTCAGTAGTGTCTGGCTCTTTGCAACCCCATGGACTAGTCCTCCAGGCTCCTCTGTCTATGGGATTTTCCAGGTAAGCATGCTGGAGTCAGTTGCTATGTCCTCTTCCAGGGGATCTTTCCCATGCAGGAATCAAACCCATGTCTCTTGCATCTCCTGCATTGGCAGGCAAATTCTTTACCACTGAGCCACTTGGGAAGTCCCCTGAAGCCAAATAAATAAATATTTGTAAAATACCCACTTCATAGAGTTACTATGAGGAACAAATAAGATAGTGTATATAAAACGCTTTGCACAGTGCCTACATAGCAAACGCAGTGACTGTTGTGACTTAATCATAATATGTCCAGAGTTTCATTCATCACGTGATTCCCTGCTTGGATTATCCCCCCAGTTCCCCTTTTTTGCCCGCATCAAATGCCAACTCTTCCTTAAATCCTTCCTGACACTTCCCCCTCATCACCATTCAATCCTTCATCCAGTTATAACTCTATGAGTGATTTCTTTCTGCCTACTGCAACGCCCAGCCTGGTTTGGGGCCCATATTAATAACAGTCATTTTTAAAAACAGTAAAGTTTTATGAAATTGAATTGTGCTCTTATTTCTTTTTGTTGTCTATGTATAATACATACCTGTAATACTTATTCCTTAGCTACAATAGATAGTCTGTATTATCTTATAACTGGAGAGATTTATTTGGTTATTTCTTCCCCACCCCCCACAATTAATTTGATCTTCAGTAGTATCCATCACTTCTGTCCTGAAAAGTTGCATATCTTAAAACAGTATAGGATTAGCATGGGTCATTACCTTCTGTTGCAATCAATTCACTTAACCAACATTTACTGGCATCTGCCAGTAAATAAATTCTTGTCATGAAGCTGATTGCAACAACAGAAGTGCCTGTAGCCTTCCTTACAGAGGTGTTGGCTCTGGGACAGATTCTGCCACTCAGGAGAGGACAGGGTCTATGCTGAGACCTCCCTCTGTAAGGGGGAGGACACCCACTGTATGCCTTCAGGGAGCCCATAAATGCAGAGACGCTCCGCAATAGACCCCTTAGGTAAGGACCCCTTGAAGCTCTTTCCCAACCCCAAAATGATCTGGGCTGATTCACTGAAAAATCTATCCTTTTGAGTATTTGTATGCCCATCCAAGTCTCAATTCCCTAATTATAAAGGTCCTCATTCACACAGTCTTTACAGTTTACAAAGGTCTTTCACATAACAGTAATGAGATTGATCTCTGTCACAACTCTGAGAGGTAAGCAAGGTTTGCTTCTAGATTCCCGTTCTGAAGTTGAGGGACCAGAAAGCTCAGAGGAATCAACGGATCACCCCAAGGTCTTGTGGCAAGTACTTGAAACTCTCAATACCCATATCCAGACTGACGACTAGAGGCCCAGAAATTCCTTTTATCGTGGCGGGATCCCAGGTCTCATAGCTAGGGAAAGATGGAGCAGGAGAGCAACGCTTACTCAGTGCATTTCTTGAAAGAGAGGAGGGGCCAGGTGAAGTCTCAAGGCCATGGGAGTGTGGGAGACTTCGGGCTAGAGGGAGGGTAGCCCTTCCAGGTATCGATTACCAGGAGAGAAGACAGCCCTTCGACTGCCCCCCCCCCCCAGACTTTCTCCCTTGCTCTGAACTTTCCAGACCACTATTGGACCTGATGGAACCTTCTGGTCTGCTGGGAAAGAGAACGGCCTCAGCCACATGGGCCCAGGCAGGGAGACAACCAACAGGCATTCCTCTTGAAACCAAGCAGGACCCTTCAGGGCCCCTCTAGGTACAAAAGCCCCTCCAGTTCCCCTGTTTCTTGTCTGTGGCAAAAGGCTTCAGTCTCCTAGGCTTTCCCTGAATTCAAAAGAGCAGACACAAGCAGTTAGTAATTAGGGTAGCGGAATCCGGAAACAAAGGAGAAGGAGTCAAATGAGAAAAGTAAAGACAACTGTTGCTCCACAAAACAGAGTCTGAGCTCTTCCTCAAGGGATATACAGAACAATCTGACGTGCATTTTTGAGCTGTTCTATAGGCTCCAACGGCCCCCACCCTGTCAGACAAAGGATGATGGACTACAAACTGAGCATATAGACCCCAGACTGGGTGGAACCAGAAGACTGATGAGTAAGATTCCCCAAGCCACACTGTCACCACCAACCAACCAGAACAAGTCATGGCCCCTGTATCCCTCAGCCCAAATGCTGTCTAAAAACCCTCCCCAGACTTCCCTGCTGGTCCTGTGGATAAGACCCCTTACTTCCTCTGCAGGGAGCATGGGTTCAGTCCCTGGTTGGGATATTCTAGATGCTGCATGGTGTGGCAAAAAAAAAAAAAAGCAAGGAGTTCCATAAAATAAAGATTTTGGGTCTTTTGAGCCTGAGCCACCCATGCTGCTTGCTTGGGGCCCTGTAAATAAATGCTGTATGTTCCTTCACCACAACCCCATGTCAATAAATTGGGTTTGCTGCATGGTAGGCAAGTGAACCCAAGTTTGGTTTGGTAAAACTTTCAGAAGATATGTGACTGAAAGTGGGAACAGAGTTTCTTGGTACATGTGACTTTCTATGGCTACTTCCCATCAGTTGTCCCTCAGCATTTTAGCAAAGTTGGATCTAGTTGGGAGTGAGGGGTCCTCTCTCCAGCTTGGTAGCAGCACCTGTGATCAGTGAGTCCATCCAGGGGAGGGTAACTGTTGGTCACTCTCAGTGCAGGGCCCAACTGCCCTCCCACGTGGATAGGGATGCGCCTCCATGGATATTTTTAGAATTGGGTGTGATTTTTATTGAGGAAACCCAAGACTTTCTATACATGGGGAAGGGAGCAATTTTTGTAAATCACTTCTAGGTACTTTTCAAGGATTAGGGGTTCCAAGCTTTGAGGTCCAGTCCTGACTCTGCTGCCAACTAACAGGGTGTCTGGGTCACCACTGGACCTGAGCTTCTCTCCTCTAAGAGCTCTAAATCACGAAAGGTTAAATGCTTCGGCCTTCAAAACATATTGGAATCACCTGTGGAGTTTTTTTTTTTTTTTTTTTGGAGTTTTTTTAAAAAACAAAAAAAGCCAAACAGGGCCTCATCTTCAGATTCTTATTCATTTGGTTTGGTGACACAGGGAAGTGGTATATATATATATATTTTTTACAAGTTCCCTCAGGTGACCTACTGCATAGTGACAGTAAAGAAATAGAATGTGTTAATTTCTGAGCTGCTGGGAAGAGCTGGGCAAGAACCTGAGTTCTTGTATCCATCTGGTCGACTTTCCACCGTGTATTGCACCAGGTGGCGTTCCAACTTTAGACTCAAGGCTACGAAAGACCAGGGTAGGCAGTACTATACAGAGACCCCCTGGGGAGCCTGCGTTCCAGGTACACAGCAAGGCAGAGTGCACAGGTGTGTGAACACACAGGTGTTCAAGCATCCAGCCTCCAAGTCAGTGGCCGTGTATTACTGCCACACACCGCTGTTAGAAGCCAGGGGGATTATTGGAGAGAAAGCAAAGTTCTCCCTGTCCCCGTAAGGCTTTCACCTAAGGGTGTTTTGGAGTTCAGTGAGTATTTCCTCATTCCTCCTGCACTTGATAAACAAAGTGGTTCAAGCCCCAGAGAAGCAGTTTGTTACTACCCACAGATGACAAAACTACAGGTGGAAAAGTCGAGACTTGCCCTGGTCACACAGCACAGTAATAGCAGGGGCTGCATCCTGGAAACCGAAGCTCTTGTTGTCCTGGAGGAAAATCTCTTCCTTTTCATCATGACCTGGCTGTTGAGAAACAGCAGGTCTTAGCTGGGCAGCTCCATGGAGAACAGAAACACTCCTGCCTGAGGGACTCCCACCCTCTCAAGTCCCAACAAGAAGAGAAAGCATGCCCCAGTCCTCGCTGGGGCTTCAGCTTCAGCGGAGCTGGCAGCTCAGCTCTGCGGCTGTGTTTTGGCACCTCGATATCTCTCACATGTTTATCAAGCCCTTTCACATCTTGTCCACTGGTTTTTCCCGCCCTTGTGTTCAGGCACAAACTCTCTCAGCTGTCCCCAGAGGTTCCCTCTGCATTATTCCATCTGGAAAGACAAAATGACAGGAAAGCACCCATCAGGGGGTGGCGAGGTGATGAGAAGGAAAAACATTAAACTTTCAATTTTCCTGTGGTCAGTAGAACAACCACTGAGGTGCTCCGGTGTGAAACCGTGCTGTGCTAAAGTGGAAACTCTGCTGGCCCCTGCAGAGTGCTGCCCGCCCGTCACCACACGTACAGATGTGGCGTTCTGTTGACCAAGAGTGAGAAGACTGTTGTAATCCAAATCCAGTATGCCACGAGATTTCTTTTTAGCTTTGCTCAGTGGAGAATCATTTTCGAAGCCCTGCTGTTGTTTCCCTACCCCCTCCCATTTGGCTCTAAATCCATTAGCAGCCGAAGACAACGCGCATCAGGAAACTGGGCAACACAGACATGTAGCCAACAAAGAGTCTGCAGCAAAGCAGCTTTGTGTGCCTCGGCTTTGATGTTCGCAGCTGATGCTTCCCTTTTGGGAAACTTTAAACTCTTTACCTTTGGAAGGTTATCTGGGCTGATAGGAAATCAGACAGACCAAGAACACCATCCACTAAGCCCTGGGCTACAGTGGCCAACACAGTGACGCATCTCTCTCAGTTACCTGCCCTTTAGCTTTCTGTCAGCACTGTTCCTATCTGGCTTTACCTGACCTCACCAAGCCCGGTGTGGTAGCCACCCTCCCAGATGACCCCTAATACCTTCATCTCTTAGTATTCACAACTGTGTAGTCCCCTCACATAATGAAGAGGGCTGAGACCAATAAGATTGCAGACCTGATGGGGTGGGGCTTCCCAAAGTGAAGTGTTAGTCGTTCAGTTGTATCCAGTTCTTTGTGACCCCATGGACTCTAGCCCACTTGGACCCTCTGTCCATGGGATTCTCCAGGCAAGAATACTGGAATGGGTAGCCATTCCCTTCTCCAGGGGATCTTCCTGACCCAGGGATTGAATGTGGGTCTCCGGCATTGCAGGTGGATTCTTTACTGTCTGAGCCCTGGGGCTTCCCAGACAAGACTATTAAACATTCCAGCTTCCAGTTTGGGCCCTTGACTTGCTCACTTGGAGAAGCCAATTGCCACATCATTAAGGACCTTCAAGCAACACCATGGAAAGACCAAGTTGGGATGAACAAACCTCCAGCAAGAACTTGCCAGGCACTTGAATGAACATAGCCTGGAAGCAGATTCTTCAGTTCCCTTAAGCCTTCAGATTCCAGCTTCTCAGCATTTGAGTCTTCAGCAAAGACCCCAGGCAACAGAGATAAATTGTCTCTGCTGTGTCCTGTCTGAATTCCGGGCCCACAAAAATAATGGAATAGTAAGTCATCACTGTTGTTTTCTGACAGGAAGGTATAGGGGTGATTTGTAAAATCCCTCTCAGCAAAGATTCTGAACTCCGTGTTTTAGGTTGAGGGGAGCCTCAGATCCTTGAAGAGCTCTGTGGGCACTTTTCTCTGTAGGTCAAACACTGCAGTAGGAGCTACAGCCGCCACAGTGATGTCCCTAACGCAATGGGGATGATAGGATGCCCAGGGTGGCAGATACCAAGTGACAGTTTCATCACAGAAGATGGGTGTGCTTACCACAATGGACAACCGAGCCGAGGCAGTCTTCGCAGCAGTCTGAGTCACAGAGAACTACGACATTTGGCTAGCAAATCATGGTCTCTTTTGGAGAAGAATGAGAGAAAGATTAGCTGTGTAAAACTTTGGCAGTGCACCAGAGCCCTTCTCAAGGGACCTGGCCTCCACTTCATTCAAGAGTTCCTTGGCCTGTAAACTGGCTCAAGTCTGGGAATTGAGTGAAGGTTCATCATGACTCTGTTTTGGTGGTCTAAGATAAACTACTATTCACTCAATGTAGAATTCCTATGCTTATCCATAGGCAAGGGTCTACGCGGATCCACAGGGTGTGAGCAGTGGCTGGGCTGAATGGGCAAGAACCTGAGAGGTAGGGACAAGGAGGTCCCAGCAAGAAGTCAGTGTATAGCCATCTCTGAATGGGCAAAAGCTGTGAAGATATTTGTAATCCATGTGAACGCTCACCAAAGGGTAACCTCCGCAGAGGTGAGAGTTGGATGGAAGCCCCAGGGCTCAGACAATAAAGAATCCAGTGGATGGGGTAACACATTCTGTGGCTGCCAGTCAACTTCTTTCTTCAGTGAGTCCTGTCATTGCCTATCAGGTGCATAAACAAAGCGGGAATGGTGGCAGGGATGGAGATTATGCATGGGCTCAGCTTCTCCTCACCAATACTGACCTGGCTATGACCATTGCTGAGTGCCCAAATTGTCAGCAGCAGAGACCAGTATTGAGATCCTGTTATGATTCTGGAGAGATCAGAGAGCTACTTGGTGACAAACTGATTACACTGGACTGTTTCCATCATGGAAATGCCAGCACTTTGTTCTTATTCAATAGCCACTTAATCTAGACATGGATTTGCCTTCCTGACACACAATGCTTCTGCCCAAATGACCATATGGGGATGTACAGAATAATTTACTCACCATCTCATTACCCCACACCACACTGCTTCTGATTAGGACGTTTACTTTATAGCTCATGAAGTATAGCAATGGGCCTCTGCTCATGGAATTCATTAGCCTTACCATGCTCCCCATCATTCTGCATCTGCTGGCTTGATAGAATGTGGGCTGATCTTCTGAAGACTTATCCATAGCACCAGCCAGGTGGCAGTATCTCACGAGGTTGGCGCAGTGTCCTCCAGCAGGCTGTGTATTCTCTAAATCAGTAGCCAATATATGGTACTGTTTCTCCCAGAGCCAGGATTTCTGGGTTCAGGAGTCCGGGGGTGGAGACAGGAGTGGCTCCAGTTTCTGACTCCTAATGATCCACTAGCAAAATGTCTGTTGTCTTCCCTTGTGACCTTAGGCTCTACTGGTCTAGGGGGTCTTAGTCCCAAAGGAAGGAAACACAGCAAAGATTTGAGCATATTTCACTTTTTCTTGGAACTTCCAAGATTCCAAGATAGGTATTTGAGAGACAAGATGGTCTTCATTATGTATCAACTTGTCTAATTATAGTCCCCAATTATTCAGTCAAGCATTAATCTAGATGTTGCTGTGAAGGTATTTTACAGATATGTTTAAAGTCCGTAATCAGTTGACTTTAAGTAAGGGAGATAAGGATTTCCCTGGTGGCTCAGATGGTAAAGAGTCTACCTGCAATGCGGGAGATCCAGGTTCAGTTCCTGGGTTGGGAAGGTCCCCTGGAGAAGGAAATGGCTACCCACTCCAGTAATCTTGCCTGGACAATCCCATGGACAGAGGAGCCTGGTGAGCTACAGTCCATGGGGTCACAAAGACTCAGACGCAACTGAACAAGTAATCCTTAAGGGAGTTTAACCTAGGTAATCAGTTGGTTTGATCAGTTGAAAGGTCATAAGAACTTCTTCCTTAGAGAATCTGCCCGAGAGTTCAGCCTACCTTCCCAGATTGTCTGCAATATGGATTTCAGCTTTGCCCAGCCAGCCCCCACAATTGCATAAGCCAATTCCTTGCAATGAATCTCTTAATATATTAATATATGTCACCTACTTGTTCTTCTCTACTCGAATCCTGGTAGAGACATTAGAAAGCCCTCTCTCCAAAGCCCCTCCCATTCCCCACTTCCCATTCACAGGAGAAACCTAAGAATTAGAATAGTGTGGACTCATTTTCTCTTAATGGAAAGGATATTAAAATGAAAATTATAATGAAAATGTAAACCCAAGAAGGCAAAGGGACCTTTGTTCCTCTAGAAAGTGAAAGATTAAAATCATGTTGACCAAAGGAATGTAATATAGACCCACTGAAGCTGAACTGGTCATCTAGAAAGTGAAAGCAATGGCAACCCACTCCAGTACTTTTGCCTGGAAAATCCCATGGATGGAGGAGCCTGGTGGCCTGCAGTCCATGGAGTCGTGAAAAGTCGGACACGACTGAGTGACTTCACTTTCACTTTTCACTTTCCACTTTCGTGCATTGGAAAAGGAAATGGCAACCCACTCTGGTGTTCTTGCCTGGAGAATCCCAGGGACGACGAAGCCTGGTGGGCTGCCGTCTGTGGGGTTGCACAGAGTCGGACACAACTGAAGCGACTTAGCAGCAGCAGCAGAAAGTGAAAGATTAAAATCACGTTGACCAAAGGAATCTAATGTAGACCCATTGAAGCTTAACTGATCCTTTCGTTTCTGGGTTTTTTTCTTTTTTAATTGAGATACAATTGACACATAACATTGTGTAAGTTTGAGTTGTACAGGTATTGATTTGATGCATTGATGTGTTGCACTATGACTACCACCTTGGTATCAGTTAACACCTCCATCAAGTCACATACTTTTTTTTTTTTTTTTTGCAGTGAGAACAATGAAGATCTGGTCTCTTAGCAACTTTGAAGTTTATAACACAGCATTGTTGACTATAATTACTATGTTGTGCATTAGATCTCCAGGAGAAGGCAATGGCAACCCACTCTAGTACTCTTGCCTGGAAAATCCCATGGACAGAGGAGCCTAGTGGGCTGCAGTCCATGGGGTCGCAAAGAGTCGGACACGACTGAGCAACTTTACTTTCACTTTTTACTTTTATGCATTGGAGAAGGAAATGGCAACCCACTCCAGTGTTCTTGCCTGGAGACTCTCAGGGACGGTGGAGCCTGGTGGGCTGTCGTCTATGGGGTCGCACAGAGTTGGACACGACTGAAGTGACTTAGCAGCAGCAGCAGCATTAGATCTCCAGGTCATATTTATCTACTAGTTGCAAATTTGTAATCCTTGAGGTCCAAGACGCCTCTGAGTTTTTCGTTTGTTTTCCTAACATATTTGGAGGAAAGAAAACTGCACTCTGAAATGGGAATCCTCTTTGTTCTGGATATGCTTCATATCCATCGCTGGCGCCACCTCTTCTCCATACCCAGAGGCAGAAAGTGGAGAGAAGACAGAGACATGCTGGAGCTATCCAGTTTAGACAGAAGAGGGGACCTGAACACAGGTATTTGACTGAATGGTGGTAATTCAAGAAAATGAGGTTGGGAGATGCAGGGCCTCCGGGGCTTTAAAAAGGAAAGAGGGAATATGAGAAGGGAGAGAAGGCTGATATTAGGAGAGGAAGGGTCATCCACATGGTTGTAGGGCAAGGCAGTGAGGCTCCAGACTTCTGTCTGGGGCAAAAGGACAACATTTGAGAAAAGAGATTCAGTGCCAGACTTTCCAAACTTTACATCCATCAGTGGAACTTTGAGCAAAGGACTGCAAAACTGCTCACCCTTGTTGAGATTCTGGTGTCTAAAACAGGAAGTGGGAGAACCACCCTCACCCCCACCTCCAAGATCAGCATCAGAAATTAGAAACACCTGCACTGAGGCTCCTGAACGGGCAGTGACAGGGACAAAGCATAGTGCCTTTCACATTGCCCTTTGCAGAACCCTGGTGGAAGGCACAGGGCGGCATGATTCAGTTCTGCCAAAAAATGCCTTTTAAGTGCTCTTTCTGACTAAAGGGAAATGGTCTGCCTTGGAAGGAAGGGAGCTTCTTCTTCTAACGGTATTAGTAGATACAGATGACCACCTAATATGGGTGGTGTGGAAGAGAACTCTGCTGGATTATATTTAACAGTATAATTCTACCGTTATTGAATGATGCAGATAATGAGATATAAGGATATTTGGGACCAGGACAAGGAGATTTTTTTTAGTAATCCCAGAGTTAAAACTCATCACAGAGTATCAGAGATGGACAGGATCTTTAAAATCATCTTATCCAACTCTTCGCCTTTTATCTAAATGGAAAAAAGTAAGGCCCAGAGAAAAGTGACAAGCTCAGGGTCACATAGCTAAAAAGTAGATGATCTGGACTAGAACTTCCAGCGTGTTTCATCTCTCAGCATTTTTGCTGGTCTCATTATCAAATCTGCCCAGCAATACCTGGAAACTTGCCAGGAAAAAAAAATTGGAAACAATTAAACCTTGACAAATGACAGCTTCTTCAGATGTCATTTAAACACAAAGAAATATAAGGAACCCAACTGCTGAAACTCCTTGATAACATCAAGGAAAAGGAGTCATTTCACATAAATCTCAGAGATGATGTCATCCAAACACACTAGCAGTTAGCGGAAGTTCCAACTCATTATGAAGGAAATGATTCTTATAAATAGTTTTGATCTGGAGATACTGTTTGGCGTCTTCAAATCATAGACTCTCGAAATAGGAAGACCTATGAAGAGGTCATCTAATCCAGCGCCACTGGTCCTGCAAATAATGGGCAGGGTTCACACTGCTCTCAGCTTTGTGTCTTGTGGTACCTTGTACCAGCAACTACTCTAGCATTTTGCTGGAGTACACAAAACCGAATAAAAGTTTTTTCTTCTAAATTGAAAATAGTGTTTTTCCCCTAATAAAATAAACATACTTTTTGTAAAATTTCAAATAATACAGAGACGTATAAAACAAAGTAAGAAGAAAAAAAGCTTTCCAGAAATCTCACCACTCAGAGATAACCATGGTTAGCATTTTGATATCATTTAATTATTTCTCCACGAATATATGTTTCCACTTGCACATCTATATTTTTGTAAAATTGGGGCTGATTTTAAGTGACAGTTTTGTCGCATTCTTCTCTTTGTATAATCTGCATCTTCATTTTAATGGCTGTATGATACACCTTAATGTGGTGAGTCAGATGCTGACTGATGGATTAGTTGTTCTCAGTTTTCTTACTAACATGGGGATTATTTCCTGCTTCAGGAAAAGAGGTCATGTTGGTCACCCTTGGAAGGGTGTATCATCTCTGAAAACTGAAAGAAACTGGCTGCTACAAAGTGGTGATGAGGGTGATTGCAGGGCTAAGGCTCCCTGGAATGTGAGTGGGTGGAAGGAGGGCTCTATATTCTCTGCTGGGAAAGGGAGTTTAAAGAAGCCTCTGGTTTGCTGGAGAAGCTACCATACTCCAGAGGAAAGACTCCAGGAGTAGCCAGTGACTGGAAACCATCTGACCTTGGCTGACTTCCCAATCAGCTTGCAAAACTGCTTCTGCCCTGTCCATAGCAGCAGCCAGAATTGAGGACTCAACAAACCTCTGGTCCAGAACTCAAATCACTCAGGTCAGTCGCTACTCTGTGACAAGGACTGCACTCCTGGAGCTTGAGACACAGCTGCCTAATTCCCTGGTCACTAGAAGTTCATTCACTTCCCAGCTTTGGGTATAGATTACTTAACCAACTCTGCTGTCACGAACACTTCCCCTCACAATTATAATAAATGACACAACCATCAATTAATTCCCAGGGGTGCTATAGGAAGTGGGGAATAGAGGAGTCTAGGACCCATCCACATTCTGGGAACAACGTAGGATACAAAAGTACCCCCCCACCACTTCCAGCTGAGGAAGAGAGAAGATGACGATGCACTTTTCTACATCTCTACATATTTATCCAGATATCTCTTTAATATGGGTTTTCCTGGTGGCTCAAACAGTAAAGAATCTGCCTTCAATTCAGGAGACTGGAATTCAGTCCCTAGGTTGGGAAGACCCCCCTGGAGAAGGGAATTTCTACCCACTCCAATATTCTTGCCTGGATAATCCTATGGACAGAGGAGCTTGGTGAGTTATGGTCCATGGGGTCACAAAAGTCATTTCCCTAAGTGGAGTTGCTGGGTTTATGGGAAAGTGCTAAACAAATCCTTCAGTGATGTCGCATGGTGCCTGGGAAGGACCAGTTGGCCACCTGCTATGCACTTTCACAGAGCAGCAACATATTATAGAAGCAGCCACTGTTCAGGGTCTGGCTTTGAAGGTTCAGAAACTTGACTCCGTTGGGTACCAAAGTTAATCAGTCTCAGAAAGCTGAGTCACTCAGAGGAGACTGAAGGGGATAAAGCAGAATGCCAAGTGATTAATTTATAATGAGACATGTACATGCCAGGTGAAGCCGGCATTCGGGTCAGCCTGAGCAGCCTGTTCTTTCTCGTTGTGGCAGTCAGTGTGGGCAGTCCAATCACAGTCAAAGGCTAGTGGTGTCCCTAGAACAGAGGAAGGAGAGTTAGCGTGGTGGGATCTGAATGGTGGCCTGATGTATACACTTCTCCACTGGGGCGAGGGTAATATACACTCACCGCATGACAGTGGCGGCAAAGGAGAGTCCAGTGAGTTGTAAGAACAGAAATTGCTCTGGGGCTAAGGTGGGCCGCAAGCCATTCTCTCTGCAGACTCCTTTCTTCCATCCAGCAGTCTTTAGGGTCTCAGAGACTCACAGCTTTTCTTGTTGATATAGAGGGTACAGAAGGGTTGAATGATGCCATAGGGACTCTTTTTTTTTTTTTTTTTTGAACAGTGTAACCACTTCTCACTTTTCTATTCATCTCTTTCTTTGCACATTCAACAAATGATGGTTGGACATCGGTCAGGTCCTGGGAAGATAGCAGTGGGTAAAATAGACCAAATGTTTGCTCTTGTGGAGCTCACATGCCAGAGGAGGAGAAAGACAATAGACAGATAACTGAATCAATAGACAATAATTTTAAAAAACCACTTAATAAATAAGACAATTGTTAACTGCAAAAATCTTTATGCAAGATGTTAGATGTCAAGATTTGCTATGAATGAAAATTAAGCAGAGTAAGAGATTAAAGAGTAATAGATGAAAATTTTTAGAGGGTGATCAGAGAAGTTCTTTCTGATAAGGTTACATTTGAACAAAGACCAAACTACAGCAGGAGGCGGGTGGGACAGTATTCCAAGTGGAGGGAACAGCACATTCAAAGGCTTTGGGGCAAGAGTATGGATGGAACAGCAAAGAGATCCAGCTGGAATATATATAAGCAAGGGGAAGAAGAGGTAGAGGAAGGTGCCGTAGAAGTGATGAATCGGAATCAGATCATGTGGGGCTTTGTAGTTCCACATTGTGAAAAGTGGATATTATTCTGAATGATATGAGAAACCACCAAAGGGTCAAACTCACCTTTTATAAGGAGTCTGGCTGCTGAGTGGTGAATAAACTGATTATTCTAATTTGTTAAGAATTGAGCCATTGAATATTCGCAAAGGGAACTTGGAGACCAAGACTCCTGCTATACAAAGTGCGGCTATGGACCAGAAGAATGACCCACTCACTCCAGTATTCTTGCCTGGAGAATCCTGTGGACAGAGGAGCCTGGGTCGCACAGAGTCAGACACGACTGAAGTGGCTTAGCATGCATGTATGCATTGGAGAAGGAAATGGCAACCCACTCCAGTATTCTTGCCTGGAGAATCTCAGGGACAGAGGAGCCTGGTGGGCTGCCGTCTACGGGGTCACACAGAGTCGAACGACTGAAGTGACTTAGCAGCAGCAGCAGCAGAAGCTTATTAAACATGAAGAATCTTACAACACCACCCCAGACCTCTTAAATCAGAGTTTGCATTTAACAAGATCCCCTGATGAGATGGAGGTATGAGAAGCACTGGTCTAGTCCAGGGCCTTCATTTTACAAGCAATGAAACCAAGTATCAGTGTGAGGAAGTGACTTGCTTACAATCACGTGGTTAGGTTCATAACTGGGTCAATGCTAGGGCCCAGGTCTTCTGACTGTGGCAAGCCCACTTTCCATGGCTCTCAGGTCATGAGATTATAAATTCATTCATTTAGTCACTCACTTACTCACTCATCACTAAGGCCATTCCATAATCAGACACGATCATCTCACTAAAGATTTTTACCTTTTAAGAATGCAAGATCTAGTCAAGAGAATCGGATAACAGACTAATGTAACTCAATTGACCACCTACCCTGATTAAAAAAAAACAAACAAACAAAACTGACCATGAGTGCTATCAGCCTTAGTTTCAGTATTTCTCCCAAACTATCTCATCCTCTGCTGAGATTTGCTGGAAATGCCCAGGATGTTTAGGTGTGGTGTCCCCTGAAACATTTTTTCCTTTTTTTGTGGGAAAGGGCACAGATTTCATTGTCTTCTAAGCAGAAAAATCCCCTCTGGCCTCAAGCTATTAAAAAAAAAAATCTGTATGTGGGTACCACCCCAGAATCTTGGAGATTAAACATAGAAACCCAGGTCATGTCCCAAAAGGGAAGAGTCCAGATAGGAAGGACTCTATTTTAAGAGATGGCTAGGGTGAATGGCTGGAAGCTTGTACAATGGGAAAAAAAAGGCGGGTTATCATCTCTGTCATTGCTATTATTGTAGTTATTATCAAAAACTTGTAAATAGTGCTCTTAATTTATTGTCCCTTTGAAACAATAAAGGAGATAATGGAGACTTCTGCATGCATTTGCTATTCATCAGCAGCTTTGCTGTCAGAAAAGTGGCCCAGTAATGACTGTGGGGATCCAGGCAATTGCAGGAGCAGGACTGGAGAGAATCAGCTGGCCCTTCAAGAAGTGGTTCGGGCAGACTGTGAAGGGCACTTCCAATGGAAGAAGACCCACTCTCTAGGTGGGTCTGTTTAAGCTGATCAGGAGATAAGTGGCAGGAGAGAGGGAAAAGAAAGGCAGGGTGGGGAAGATGGGATACACTGCAGAGACACCTGGGCAGAAAGGGGGGCTCCCAGATGTCTTTGAAAGATCAAGCCTGAAGGATTTGGGGGACTGGTGGGTCACCTGTAAATTTCCTCAATTTCTCTGTTAAACAGGGTAGTTACCTCTAGCTGCTAATCATCTTCCTCTACCCTTCCTATGTGAGGACAAAGGCTTATTTATGTATTTATTAAATACTTATTTTTTGTTATTTATTTATTTGACTGTCCTGGGTTTTGGTTGAAGCATGCAAACTCTTAATTGTATGTAGCACGTGGGATCTGGTTCCCTGACCAGGTATAGACCTTGGCCTGACTGCATTGGGGGCACGGAGTCTCAGCCACAGGACCACCAGGGAAGTCCCAACAAAGGCTTTTTTATGTCTCATTCCTATAGTCTGCTGTGGGGTCTTCCAGGGACACAGGCATCCTGGTTGAGCCCATCTGGTACTTGCACCATCTTAGAATCCTTCGTGTCCAGCCAGATGGGCAGAAGAGAAAGTAAAGCTTTTTCTTCACTGCCATGAATGGGAGTTGACCCATAGCTTTCACTTTCTTCTGTTGGTGAGGATTAGTCATGGGGCCCCACCTCACCTCCAGGGACCAGGAAACCTAGTCCAGCCGTGGGCCCAGGAAGTGAGCCTGGCTGGGGAGCACAGCCACCCCTCTACTGCAGGCCTGACCCACAGAGTAGGTGAGGCCATGCCACCCACACTTGGGTGGCTCTCAGGAGGTTGGCCACAGGCCAGTGTCAGGAGTGGGGAGATGTTGTGACCCCGGCAGAAGGGGGCCTCCTCACTCCAAATCACATCCTGCTGCCCCGTCTGGACTATTCCTGGTTCAGATGAGGCCTGGAGGTCACCAAACCCCTCCCTGTAAATGACAAGGCCCTATACTCTGTCTTTCACTATGACTGTACCTTTAATGCTCCTTCCAACACTGGGATCCGATGAATATTCAGAAGTTTTGGAGTCTCACCCTGCCTCTCTGGTACCTTACCCTCTTACCTTTCCAGCAGTTAGGGCCTTAGTTTCCCTAACTGCAAAGGGAGTGAATTGGCCAAGATGGTCTTTCACGTTCTTTCCAGGCTTCAGTCTACTTTGCCTGAGGACTAGCTTTACCCAGTCCACTTCTACTGTTCCTGCGCCCTTGGAAAGGAATGAGGCCTGAAAACCCTGGAGTTATTGCTGTGACCTGTGGCCCTATCTGATCCTGCCCCACACTGCCTAACAAACTCAGTGACAACTTCAGCTGAGCAACTGCTGGCATTCAGCTGCTGGCAACTGTCCCCAAAAGGGGAGGGTTGAGGGACAGACCCAAGGGCATGTGCGAGGGCCAGAGGTCAGATTTCAAGGCAGCAAAGCATTCTGCCTGTGGGGACCTCTGTGAGATCCTGGGTGTGAGCGAAGCCTAGAGCATCCATAGGCGTGCGTCTAAGTACATGAGTCAGGGTCCCAGCATGCAAGAGCGCGCACTCGGGTGTTTAGTGCGGTGGGGAGCGGGGAGAGAAAGAGCTTAACGAAGGGACTGCTTACAAAAGGTGAGGCCAGAGTTATGGGACCAGCAGAGAGTGGGGGGCACCCTGGGACTAGGAATGAGCCTGAAGGGTAAGGCAAGGAGACACTGTGGCAGGACTCCATGAGAGCAAGAGTCCTGCCTCCACTTAGGAGCCAGGGCCACAGATGAACAGGATCACTGCCGAAAGAGCGGCAAAGCAGGAAGGAAGGTGGTATTAAGGAGCAGGGACTAAATTTGTCAGCGTGGAGTCTCCTGCCCAACTCAACAAGAAGCCAGAGCAATAGGGGCTTGGTGATGTGGTTACAGAGCCCGGAGGGCCCAGAGCAGGGCCGGGAACATGCGGCAGACGCACTTGGAAAATAACCAGGATGTGAGTCTCAGGTCTCACCTGGTCTTCCTCCCATACTCGGAGAGATGTCGAAAGGTCTAAACCTGGTGGTCCACTCCGCAGTATCCCCAGCCACGGGGGTGACAACAGCCACAATAATGAAGATGGTGGAATCATCTTGTTTATAAACTCTACGCTCCTGCTATAATATCTGATTACCTGGAGCAACTTTTGCAGCATCTGAAGGAGTCAGGTTGAATTTTTGGCCTCTTTGCTCTGCGACTGCTTGTAGATACAGATTCAGACATTGTTCTGCCTTTTTCTTGAGTGGTAACACTAGCTGCTCTGTCAGTCCTGTGAGAGCTGGAAGACTGGGATAAATTTAGACCAGAGAGTTATTGTGCCAGAGCCAGTATTTTACATACTTGATTTTTAATATGACCTTGACCTCTGTGCTTTGCATAACCATTTATTTCTTGTCCTGAGCTTGACCAGCTTTTCAGTCTCTCGCCCCCATGCTTGTATGTATCTCCCCACCCCCGGAAGTTCCAAGGAGTCGGTGTGTACAATGAGACTGGTGTGGGGCTGTGCTTGGTTCCCCCTCCATCAGATACCATGATTGTCAAAACAAAGTTAGCTATGTGAAAACCCTCACCATTCCCCCTGCCTCCTTTTGGAATGCACTGTTCTGACTGCAAGTACAAAGAAGCAATTTATAAGCATGACTTGGTACAGAAAACCAAGAAAGTGAATATGATATGGCATAGCATGAAACCCAAAGCTGTAAACTTGGAGACAGGAATGGAATCAGGAACAAGGGGACATTTCAAAATTAATATCCTGAGACAGGAGAGCCTAGAAACCAGATCTCAGGTATTTCCTTTGTTGCTTTGTGTAGTCACACTCACTATGGAATGACTATCAATACCTGATTTTCTTCTGGTACTTTTAAAACTCTTGAAATAAATGTGGCCATACTTGTAGCACTATTAAAAAGGGAAAAAGAGATAGAAAAAATATATGCATTTTTTACCCTGTAGTACGCTGCTGCTAAGTCACGTCAGTCGTGTCCGACTCTGTGTGACCCCATAGACGGCACCCAACAGGCTCCACTGTCCTCAGGATTCTCCAGGCAAGAACACTAGAGTGAGTTGCCATTTCCTTCTCCAATACATGAAAGTGAAGTCGGTCAGTCATGTCCGACTCTTAGTGACCCCATGGACTGCAGCCTACCATGCTCCTCCATCCAAGGCACTCTCCAGACAAGAGTACTAGAGTGGGTTGCCATTGCCTTCTTCTACCCTATAGAATAGTGTACAGTTTTCTTAAATGATAGGTCACAATCCTTTAATAGGTCATGAAATTAATTTAACAATCTGATCAGCAGCTTTCAAAAAAAAAAATAGAGTGAGAATCATCATAAGCATCAGAGTGTATCACACAGAGCAAAGTGAACGTTGGATGATACACCCAGACACATGTGTGCTGGGTGTGATCGTAGGCTGTGCTCTTCAATGCGGCCAAGGTAAGTAGAACTGGCTGGGGGTCAAGGCACTTGGGCACTTGTTCCAGCAGAGCTGTTAATCTTCCAAGGGGCCTCCTCTAATCCGTTGTCCCCTCTGGCCTTGGTATCCTTACGTATAAAGTGATACATTTGGACAGAATGAACCCTAAGAGTCTTCCAAGCCCCCAGTTTTAACACAAATCAATTGAACACCTAGTAGGTGCCAAGCAGTGGGGATTCATTAGCCAAGACTTTGCCCCTACTGAGTTTATATTATGATGGGGGGATGCCCAACAATAGTCGAACAAGTGAATAAATAAAATGCTGAGTGGTGACAGTGCAATGAAGAAAAACAAAGATAAGGGAGCTTACAGAACAATGAAGGGAGGGGATGCTGTGTTTTAATGTGAGTGGGTGGAGCCTCTCTGATAAGGTGACATTTCAGTTGAGACATTAAGAAAGTGAAAGACACAAACCACCCAGATATCTGGTGGAAGAGTTGTTGTAAGTTGCTAAGTTGTGTCGGACTCTGCAAACCCATGGACACAGCACGCCAGGCTTCTCTGTCCATCACCAACTCCTGGAGCTTGCTCAGACTCACGTCCATGGAGTCAGTGATGCCATCCAACATCTCATCCTCTGTCGTTCCCTTCTCCTCCTGCCTTCAGTCTTTGCCAGCATCAGGGTCTTTTCCAGTGAGTCAGCTCTTCACATCAGGGGGCCAGAGTATTGGAAGAACAGTAGATACTGCCAAGATGAAAATTTCTTGCCTTATTGGAGGAAGAGGGCAGAGTGGCTGGAGCGAGTAAGCTAGGCATAGGAGAGCATCAGGGGGAGGGGGGCCAGATCAGTGGAAACAAAGCCTGGAGCAGGTTTGACCTGATTCTGACTCCTATTGTAAAAGGATCCCTGTAGATTGTAGGAGGTTAGTTAAGAGGGTTCTAGAATACTCCAGAAGCGGGATAATAATGTCTTGCTCTAGGATAGCAGAAAGAAGAGGTGAGAGAGATTCTGAATACATTTTGGAGGTAAAGCAAGCAAGATGGTTTACATATAATGTGAGGAATAAACAGGAATATAAGATGGATTCAAGGTTTGAGGCCTGAGCAGCTGGGGTTTTGATTTACAGAGGTAAAGATGAGAGACAAGGCTTTGGGGAAGAGGGTGAGGTGGGAGATGCTTATGGGATGTTGCCATGCATGCATGCTGAGTTGCTTCAGTTATGTCTGACTCTTCGGAACCCCATGGACCGTATCCTGCCAAGCTCCTCTGTCCATGAAATTCTCCAGGCAAGAATACTGGAGTGGGTTGTCATTTCCTTCTCTGGGGCTCCTATAGAGGAAATTAGAATTGGATGCCTCAAGTCGAAGGGAGCCCCCCAGGCATGTTCATTATCAGAGTATTCCTCTCCTCTGTAAAGCTCTTCTGACTGCCAGATTATTTAATTGTGAGCCATTCAGGGGCCATTGCTCTTTTGATCTTAACATACTTAATATGCACCCCAAAGATCTTTCCTTCAGGATAGATGAAATATTCCCATTTTTATAAGATTTGTAACATGAAAACACAAAAGATGCAGACAAATTCCAACATAGACACAGAGATTAGAAGAGATTCCCAGGTCAGTTCCCAGCCCCTCCCACATAGAGACCCAGAGGATGAAAGAAAAAGAACCAGCAAACAGGATTTGACTCTGTGACTTTTTCCAGGAGAGGTTGGCTGAAAGAGAAAAGGAAAATCTGAAAAATGTAGGTTTCGTTTTAAAGTAATGAGCATGAGTTTCCCATCAGTGATTGCTAAATCCCTCATTCCTGATTGCAACAGCAGCAACATCTTGTACCAAGCTAGGCAGAGGTTTGCTGGCAGAGTAAATGGCAATATGCATTGATTGATGTAGGGTTTCTTCCAGTTTCTTGGTGTTATAAAAAAAAAAAAAAGGGAGCGGGAGCAAATTAGAGATTATTTGCATTCAGTAGACAATTCCAGCGGAAAGAAATGAACTCCCAGGGTTTCCCCTGCAGCCTCTGTGCTCCATAGGGAGGCTGCAGATGGGGTTTCCCCAGCTTTGCCCCTATCAGTGCCATCTCTGGGTCAGAAGTTTATTTACAGTGCTGGGTCCTGAGTTAAGTTATCCAGGGAATTTTTCTTTTTGGGTGAAAGGAAGCGAGATCAGCCTTGTGATGAATCCTCAGCCACACACCTTCTTTCTCAGGCTTCAGGACTCTCTCCTATAGGAACAGGGAAAACTGCAAGTGGAAGAGAATGCAGTGCACACTTTAACTCCTTTAAATGTGTCTTCTTGAACGAGGATTGCACACGGCAAGGCTCATCAGACTGTGTGGAGCTGCAGGGTGTGTCCCACTGTGAGTTCTGGATTTCGACTACAATTTCTGTGGGCTGTCTGGATGCAGCCAAGTTGGAAGGTCATGGTGGCCACACCGAGATTAGAGGGAAGAGCGGAGGACTGCTATATTTGGAGCAGCCGCAAAAGGAACTAGCAATTTTTGCACCCCAGATAAACTTTCTAAACTGCCCCTCACTCCTACCCCACCACTGCCCTCTGCCCCTTGGGCCACCTTCCCTCTCCCAGCAACAGATTCTCTGATTCTATTGTGACTTTTCTGGACACCAAGCCAGGACCCCATGCATTCCAGAAACTGTACTCTGGGCCTTCACCGTCTCTCTCTTTACTCTCTTTCCCCTTAGAGCACTGAACTCCTGAAATAACTACATCTGACCTGCAGGACAGGTTGACAGATTTGGAGGCTCAATACAGTTAAATATTGCCTGGATCAAAAACAAAGCCCCACTGAATATTCTCGAGGCTTCTGGAAGTGTACTTGTCAGGCTGAGGGGACAGGCTGACAGCTCTGCTCCCCTGACCAGTAGACAGGCTGAGAACAATGTTGGGACAATATAGCCCAATATTGTTATTGTCTAGTCATTCAGCTGTGTTCAACTTTTTGTGACCCCATGGACTGCAGCACACCAGGCTTCCCTGTCCTTCGATACATTCCAGAGTTTGCACAAACTCACGTCCATTGAGTCGATGATACCATCCAACCATCTCATTCTCTGTCACCCTCTTCTCCTGCCCTCAATCTTTCCCAGCATCAGGGTCTTTTCCAGTGAGTTGGCTCTTCACATCAGGTGGCCAAAGTATTGGAACTTCAGCTTCAGCGTTAGTCCTTCCAATGAATATTTGGGGTTGATTTCTGTTTTTGTTCTTGGATGTACTTCCCTGCCCAGGCTGTGCATTATTTTTTAAAGTCTTTCCCTAGTTTCCTGTTGCCTGTAGTACAGGGGTTAACCCTGGTGGCCTCTGATTGAAAACCTCACACCCTTTAGACTTTCCACAAGAGTAAACCATCTTCTCTTAAATACTCCCTGTGTGTGCATATGCACACACGTGCACGCACCCACACCCACAAACACTAACATTCTATTCATGATAGCCAGAAGGTCTTTACCCCAAAGTCTTCCCACATCTCTGGGCCTGTGTCCAAGTCTTTTCTTTGCCCACTGGCTCTCAAAACCACCTTCCAAAACCCTAACTTACCCTGTTCTCGGTCAAGGCACTTTATCATAATGCTTGCCACTCTCTGCATGATGTTTAGGCTAACTGTGTGGGCTTCTGCCCACCGCGCTCCCTTCCCAACACCACAGCCCACAGGAAACTGAGATCTTTGAGGTCAAATTAGTACCAGAGACAGTCACGCGTCAGGGCCTTTGGCACTTTCACAGAATCAAATTAAAGACTTTGCTAATTGAACATGGTAGTAGGCTAGCAGCTGCGATATTAGTTTCTGTTCATTCCTTGGTGGCTTAGACAGTAAAGAATTTCCCATATAAAGAACCCCCAAAAGATAAAATTTGACATATTCAAAAACAAAGAAACCTGGCATGTGGCCTGGGATTTGGGCATATCAAACACCCTCCAACTGTGGTTTCAAATAGGTTGTGGCCACACACTTGGTCAAGGCTGCTACCTGAGCACAGGCTTGGAAGGGCAGCTCCTCCTTCCTGTTTTGACGCTGCAGTTCTCTCGTTAGAAATGTATCCCAAGTAATAACTATATAAACTGGTAAAGATTTAACCACAAGGGAAAATCAGGGCAAATTACACAGCTACCAGAAGAATAGGCTGAAAAATTGGGGTAAATTTCTGTGAAAGTGTACTGTATATTCAATAAAAATTATGTTCTAAAAATATGTTTGCTGACATGAAAAAATGTCCATGATTTATCGTTGGTGAAAAAATGCAAGTTACAAAACAGAATATATCACCCAATTTTTATAATAAAAACCTACCATAGTTATATGAAGAGGATTAAGGCTAGAAGAATATATGTCAAAATGTGGACCGTGGCAATCTCTGGATAATGCAATTATGGCTAATTTTTACTTGCTTCTTTTAGTCTTTTCGATTATTTCAGCAACAAAATGTGTTTCTCCACTAATATTGAAACAGGAAGGAAGGGGGTAGGGCATGACCTTTAAAAGAATAACATAACCATAGGACATGATACAAACTGGTTAGAACCAACTAGGTCCAAGATGGTGGACGGGACTACCACTAGACCTTGAGCCTCAGGATACCCTGACTGTAACGCACTGGCATGCTAAACAACACACCCACAGGCACCATGACAGTTCCAAGGCTGACCCTGAAATGTCAACAAGTGGGTGGTGGCCCAATTTCTAGAAATTTCCACCCCTTCCCCCAAACAGCTGGACTCCTCCCACTTATTAGCCTGTGAAGTTACCCACCCCTATAAAAACTCACAACCCTATCCCCTGCTGCCACGCTCACATTCTGAGATGGCCCACATTCTGTCTGTGGAGTGCTTTTCCCTGTAAATAAATCCACTTCTTATCTATCATTTTGTCTCTGTCTGGATTATTTCTATAATGAGGGATCAAGAACCTGAGCTTCATTAGGTCCTGAGAGCAGGTGTGTGATCTCAATTCTAAAAGACAGTGAGTTCCAGTCCTAATCTGAGTCATACGATTTCAATACATAAAGTGTATCAGTAATAAATAGAGAAGCAAACTGACTTCAAACTCATAAAACCTGGCCTATTCTAAAGGCTCAATAAATGCATGTGAACAGGTAAGCAAGGGACCGAGCTCTGATTTGAACCTGACAAAAAGTGAGATTGCTTAGGAAGAAAAGTAGGGTGAGATGTGCATGGCCTGGGACTGGGTCTTATGGCCTCCAAACTTAATGATCAGCTAGAGTGGGAGAAACAGGTAAAGGAAATGAAGAAATGCCCAGATAGGAATCACCAGTGTTTGGTACTGAAAACCAAGAAAATGGGGTGTTTCAGGAAGGAGGAAGTGGCCAGTTGGACTGGGTACTCTGCCGAGAACTCAGAGGAAGTGTGAACAGGTTGCTCTGGTAACAAAGGTCCCGGTGATGGTGGTAAATGCAGCTGCAGGGGAAGTGGGTGTAGGGGGATCCGGACTGGAGGGGGCTGAAGAATGACTGACGGGTGCAGAAACAAGGCAGGGAGTGAAGACAGCTTTCAGGAACCTTGGGAATGGAGCAAAGGGAGACATCAGCAACCAGAGGGAGGTGTGGGACAGAGAGAATTTATATTTGTTCTGTTTATAAGATGGAATGACTAGAGAATGTGCAATAAGACCCTGACCAAAAAAAGATGCTTTCTCCATGTGCGTGAGGGATGATGGGAAGAGCATGATACAAGTGCAGTGGTGGGAGGATGAAACAGCCACCATCAGAGATTTTTCTTTTTTCTGCGCAGTAGGAAGTCAGGTCATTTGCAAACAGTGAGGAGACTTAGAAGAGATGGGTGGATCTGCGAGGAGAGGAAGGCCTGTCGAGTTCTCTGTGGGGAGCCGGACAGCCATAGACAGCAAAGTAGAGAAGAATTATGGGACCTTTATCCATGCTGTGTTCCTTCTGCAGGTCTTCTCACCTCTGATTTCACAGCCAAGGATATGAAGACCCAGAGAGATGAAGCCATCTGCCCAAAGTCACACAGCACACTAGGGGCAAAGCTGCGACTGGAGTCAGGTTTTCAGGCCCCCAGTTGGGAGCACATCTATCCACGGCAGCAGTCACCTTCATCTACGTCTGCTCTTCACCTTGTACCGTCGTGTCAGCATCTTTGCAAAGCATGGGCTCCTGGGTCTAGCTAGATGTGTTGCTTCTTCTCCCCAGGCAAAGCCTTGCACATAAAGGGGACTCCAGCAATATTTTCTCAGCTAATGAATGATCAGAAATCAGGCTGCCCTATGTCTCATTATTCTTAAGAGAAGGGCTCTCTTATGTACCCTTTCCATGCTCCCTCCTGCCTATTTCAGAATAAGTCAGGGGAGAACAGCATGTTCATCTCTTCTCTTTGTGACTTGGGATAACAGACACCAATTACTAGGATATCTGCTTTCCTACATTGGGACATGGATAACATATTTACCTATGTACACTTCACCTTGTTCTGGAAAAGATTTCATGCTTCTAGGGTGTATCAGTTGCTAAAAAATAATAATAAGTCCTCATTTTTATGGTGGATGTCCCAAAGCTCCACACAATGGTTTGGCTACTACTGCTGTCACCTCAGTCGTGTCTGACTCTGTGCGACCCCAGGGACGGCAGCCCACCAGGCTCCCATGTCCCTGGGATTCTCCAGGCAAGATCCCTGGAGTGGATTGCCATTTCCTTCTCCAATGCATGAAAGTGAAAAAAAGTAAAAGTGAAGTCGCTCAGTCGTGTCCGACTCTTGGCTATTACAGATTCTACTAATTAATTCATGATATTTTCTGGGGGGCTTAGGAACTCATTTATGTAAATGAATGAAAAATAAACAACCCATTAGAATTCCCACCCCCACCCAATCCTTGTCACATTATAAAGACAGAATTTAGTAAGGAGTATTTACTATTTATCCACTCAATAGCTATTTTGCTTTCAGTTAGAGTTGCTGTTGAGTTTTAAGCCAGCTTTTTCACTCTCCTCTAAAAACTAAGATCATGGCATCCAGTCCCATCACTTCATGTCAAATATTTGGGGAAACAATGCAAACATGGACAGACTTTCTTTTTTTGGGCTCCAAAATTACTGCCGATGGTGACTGGAGCCATGAAGTTAAAAGATGCTTGCTCCTTGGAAGAAAAGCTATGACAAGCTTAGACAGCATATTAAAAAGCAGAGACATTACTTTGCTGGCGAAGGTTCGCATAGTCAAAGCTATGGTTCTCCTAGTAGTCATGTATGGATGTGAGAGTTGGACCAAAAAGAAAGCTAAACTGAAGAATCGATGCTCTTGAACTGTGGTGTTGGAGAAGATTCTTGAGACTTCCTTGGACTGCAAGGAGATCAAATCAGTCAATCCCAAAGGAAATTAGTCCTGAATATTCATTGGAAGGACTGATGCTGAAACTGAAGTTCCAATATTTTGGCCACCTGATGTGAAGAACTGACTCATTAGATAAGACTCTGATGGTAGGAAAAGTTGAAGGCAGGAGGAGAAGGGGATGACAGAGGATGAGATGGTGGGATGGCATCACTGACTCAATGGGCATGAGTTTGGGTAAACTCTGGGAGTTGGTGATGGACAGGGAGGCCTGGCATGCTGCAGTCCATGGGGTCACTAAGAGTTGGACATGACTGAAAGGCTGAATTGACTGAGAGGTGCCGTGCAAAGTCACCTCAGTCATGTCTGATTCTTTGCGACCCCGTGGACTGTAGCCCACCAGGCTCCTCTGTCCATGGCATTCTCCAGGCAAGAATACTGGAGTGGGTTGCCATGCCCTCCTCCAGGGGATCTGCCCAACCCAGGGACTGAACGCTGGTCTCCTGCTGCTCCTGCACTGCAGGCGGGTTCTTTATCAATGAGCCACAGGGAAGACCATTATCTAGAGATAACCTTATATAAATGTCAATAGAAAACTCATAAACTAACTTGCTCTGGTGGGTGGCAGGCCCTTGACCCTGGGCTACTCAGATGATAGGATCAGAGGCACGGAGAGTGTAACAGAACAGTAAGCAGGAGTTGTTAGATCTCTGCTCTAGGCTTGATTCCATCACTATCTTTCTAAACCGAATCTCTTCTGGTTTACTGGTGGATCAGAAAATGAAGCATTCATGCTGCTCTGACACAGTGAGAACTCCTAGAATGTAAACTATTTCTTGTTGTGGTCCAGGTCTCACAGGGTTTTGAAGTCTCCTCAGGCACAGCAATCGGCCGCTTGTCCCTGGACAGTCAGCAGGTTTTTGTGAACAGGAAGAGTTTGGCCCCCGGGATTCAATCACTCCCCTGAGAGTTGCCAGGGCTCTGGGTCTGGTCTTGGCTGGCTAGATGGTGGGCATTCCTTGTTTTCATCTTGAACATCCCTAGGGCTCACTGTCAGGGTGGCTGCAATCAATGATAACTGCAACATCCTTTGTTTACTGGTATGGCAGGCAATATTTTATTTCTCACAGAAAAATAAGTCTTTGCCATGTGCCAGGAATTTATAGGTAGATAAAACATGATCCATGTCCTCAAGAAGTTCCCAAGAGGCTGGTCCTTAAGAGGAGCTCTCTTAAAGCCTGGGAAGCTCCAAGGGAGCCTCCAAAATCAAGTTTCTGGAGAAGCAAAACTGAGGAGCAGATCCTTAATACACTCGACCCAGCAAGAGGCTCTTGTGCCAGGAAGTCCTAGAAACCCAGCTGGATTTTGCCCCTTTTCTGCTCAGTCAGTGGACTTCATTGCAGTAAGCACTCTCCTCTCTAACCAGGCCCAGATTTACTAGAACGGTAGAGTTTTTCGGTTGCTTTTATTTTTATCTGTTACAATGTTAGAAATTTATGGTTTCCTTTTGTATTTAACTTGCTATTGATGATGATTCTTTATCTATTCACTCATTGTCTCTAGTTCCCAATAAAGGAAGGAAATAATGCCCTTTAGGCACCTCCCTTGCCCTTTAAAATTATGAAATGTTCCACGTTTACAGAAGAGTACATGCACAGTTTAAAGATAAATAATAAAACGAACACCTGGGCCTGAAGCCCAGCTGTGTGGCCCGCCCAGTCTCTTTCCCTCGACTACTCCCATCCAGCCCTCCCCCCATCAGGTAACCACAGTAATGACTTTTACATTATCATTCCAGTTTTTTTTTTTTACAGTCTTACTCTCCATATTATATATCCCTAAGTAACCCACTGCTTGGATTTGAATAGCACACACAAACACAAAAAGCTGTATAAAGAAAGAGCACTATGGCTGTTATCAGAAGGGAAGCATTATCCTAGGACAACAATTTGACTAGCATCTCCAGTGGAGAAGGCAATGGCACCCCACTCCAGTACTCTTGCCTGGAGAATCCCATGGACGGAGGAGCCTGGTGGGCTGCAGTCCATGGGGCAGTGAAGAGTTGGACATGACTGAGCGACTTCACTTTCACTTTTCACTTTCATGCATTGGAGAAGGAAATGGCAATCCACTCCAGTGTTCTTGCCTGGAGAATCCCAGGGACAGAGGAGCCTGGTAGGCTGCCATCTATGGGGTCGCACAGAGTCAGACACGACTGAAGCGACTTGGCAGCAGCAGCAGCAGCAGCAGCATCTCGAGGGTACAGTATAACTTTAGCTTTCCTCAGTTTTTAAAAGCCTCTTCTGAGCAAGTTACAGGAAAAGTCTCAAGTAGAAGCAGATCTAGGATTTGTGGGGTGTGAAGAGTATATAATTTGGAGGACTCTTTTGAGAAGAGTATGAATTCAAAAGTACAAATGTTGAGTTATGTGCAGGGCTTCGGGAGGGACGTATGAGTAAGGAGCTTAAGTTCCATTGGCTTCAGGTAAATAAATCTCTAACCAAGAGGGCTCACCTGCATCCAGCATCTGGCAGATCTGCAGTATGGGTGAGGCACTGAACACCCTGTAAAACAGACAAAGGGAAAGGGTTGCTTTGTATTTTCTGTTTCTAAGCTCATCATAGCCTATGTCTAGTTCTCAAGAATAGGTCAAAGAAGAACACTTCAGAAATGGAGACATTGTAAAATGAGGGTTCTCAGCTGATTCTAGAGGCAGGACACAGGGACACGAGCAGGAATTGTCTTAAACATACAGCGAAGCCCTGACAAACACAGATAAGCATGTCCTTAAGTTGAAATGTGGCCATAATGTCAGTGGGGATTTTGGTGGTAACAGTTATCATTATATCTGTTTCTTTTTTGTTTGTTGCGCCATGTGGCTTGCAGGACTTAGTTCCCTGATCAAGGATTTAACCTGTGCCCTTCACAGTGAAAGTTCAGAGTTCTAACCACCAGGGAATTCCCTCATATCTGTTCTTGAGTCACTCTTCTCTAAATGGAACTGGTTAAGTAAAGTAGTGCTCAAAATTCTCCATGCCAGGCTTCAGCAATACGTGAACTGTGAACTTCCAGATGTTCAAGCTGGTTTTAGAAAAAGCAGAGGAACCAGAGATCAAATTACCAACATCCTCTGGATCATGGAAAAAGCAAGAGAATTCCAGAAAAACATCTATTTCTGCTTTATTGACTATGCCAAAGCCTTTGACTGTGTGGATCACAATAAACTGTGGAAAATTCTGAAAGAGACGGGAATACCAGACCACCTGACCTGCCTCTTGAGAAACCTGTATGCAGGTCAGGAAGCAACAGTTAGAACTGGACATGGAACAACAGACTGGTTCCAAATAGGAAAAGGAGTGCATCAAGGCTGTATATTGTCACCTTGCTTATTTAACTTCTATGCAGAGTACATCATGAGAAACGCTGGGCTGGAAGAAACACAGGCTGGAATCAAGATTGCTGGGAGAAATATCAATAACCCCAGATATGCAGATGACACCACCCTTATGGCAGAAAGTGAAGAGGAACTAAAAAGCCTCTTGATGAAAGTGAAAGAGGAGAGTGAAAAAGTTGGCTTAAAGCTCAACATTCAGAAAACGAAGATCATGGCATCTGGTCCCATCACTTCATGGGAAATAGATGGGGAAACAGTGGAAACAGTGTCAGACTTTATCTTTTTGGGCTCCAAAATCACTGCAGATGGTGACTGCAGCCATGAAATTAAAAGATGCTTGCTCCTTGGAAGGAAAGTTATGACCAACCTAGATAGCATGTTGAAAAGCAGAGACATTACTTTGCCAACAAAGGTCCGTTTAGGCAATGGCACCCCACTCTAGTACTCTTGCCTGGAAAATCCTATGGACGGAGGAGCCTGGTAGGCTGCAGTCCATGGGGTTGCTAAGAGTCAGATGAGACTGAGCAACTTCACTTTCACTTTTCACTTTCATGCATTGGAGGAGGAAATGGCAACCCACTCCAGTGTTCTTGCCTGGAGAATCCCAGGGATGGGGGAGCCTGGTGGGCTGCCGTCTATGGGGTCACACAGAGTCGGACACGACTGAAGTGACTTAGCAGTAGCAGCAGTATGGTTTTCCCAGTGGTCATGTATGGATGTGAGAGTTGGACTGTGAAGAAGGCTGAGCGCCGAAGAATTGATGCTTTTGAACTGTGGTGTTGGAGAAGACTCTTGAGAGTCCTTTGGACTGCAAGGAGATCCAACCAGTCCATTCTAAGGGAGATCAGTCCTGGGTGTTCATTGGAAGGAATGATGCTAAACCTGAAACTCCAGTACTTTGGCCACCTCATGTGAAGAGTTGACTCACTGGAAAAGTCTCTGATGCTGGGAGGGATTGGGGTCAGGAGGAAAAGGGGACAACCAAGGATGAGATGGCTGGATGGCATCACCGACTCGATGGATTTGAGTTTGAGTGGACTCCGGGAGTTGGTGATGCACAAGAAGGCCTGGTATGTTGCAACTCATGGGGTCGCAAAGAGTTGGACACGACTGAGCGACCAAACTGAACAGAACTGAATCTCTACATCTGGTACAAGGCTATTATTGTGGGATTTCTCTTCACCATCTTCTGGTGAATCCTTGTCTCTCTCCTGTTTTAGGTCCTCTTCATTGATTTATTCTTTAAGTGGAGTACATTCTTCAGCAGCTTTCTTAGAAAGGATACATGATAGGTATAAAAATGTTGAGAACGTATATACTTGAAAAATAACTTTTTTCCACTTGCAGACTCAATTGGTCATTTGGCAGGGCATAGAATTCTAGACTGGAAATGACATCCTTCAGAATTTTATTGTATTTTGGCCTCTAGTGCTGCTGATAAGTCAGAAGCCATTCTGATTCCTAAATTTTGTATTTGACTTAACTTTTTTCCTCTCTGGAAGCAGTAAAAATCTCTTGATTTGTCATATGGTACCAGCCACTTATGGGCTCTTCAATCTGGCAGCTCATTCTGTTCTTGAATTACACCATTGATTCTTCCTCCCCACCCCCACTTTTTTTTTCTTTCTCTCTAGAAACACTGCTATTCAGATGTAAGTCCTCTTAAGTGAGTGAAGTCGCTCAGTCGTGTCCGACTCTTTGCCACCCCATGGACTACCAGGCTCCTCTGTCCATGGGATTTTCCAGGCAAGAGAACTGGAGTGCATTGCCATCCTCTTAAACATGTACTCTAATCTCTTACTTTTTCTCTCTTGTTTTCTATCTCTTTGTCTTTTCGCTCTATTTGCTGGAAAATTCCCTCAATGTTATGTTCCAACTACTGTGTTGAGTTTTTAATTTTTACATAGGCAGATAATTCTTATCATATTTCCTTATAATTCCTATAAGTATTATATGCACATTATTTAACAATTAAGTATTACAAAAATATTTTACATAGAAAACAAAAGGTTTCTGTAGTTTCATTTAGTAGATCACGAAACAAGAGTAGAGTTCAGAAACAGATCCATGCATGATAGCCTAAACTTTTATTTATGAACAATACTGTATATATTTTCAACAATGTTGCTGCATAGTAAGAAATGTGACCTCCAGAGGTCTGGCTTTTGTCCCAGTACCTGGGAAACAACCTTGAAACCCTTTGAATCTCCTGAGCAATAGGAAATGTCTTTCTCTTTAATGGAGGGCCCCTGGAAATACAACTTGTATTTCAATCCTAATGAGATAACTCAGGGTGGGGGCTAGTCATGCAAGAAAGACAAAGCATGAGATTAGAGGTGTGGGACTTTGGGTCACATGATAGTCCAACTTCAAGGAAAGAGAAGTCTAGAATTCAACCACATGGGCAATGTTTCAACCGATCGTGACTCTGTAATGAAACCTCAGTAAAATCTCTGAATACTCAAGCTCAGCTTAGTCTCCCTGGTTGGCAATGTTCTGTACATATCATCACACATGACTGTCAGTAGAGTCACACATCTCTGATGATGAGAGAAGAAATGCATTTAAACACTTGGGGCATCCCTGGTGGCGCTAGTGGCAAAGAACCTGCCTGCCAATAAGAGATGTGGGTTTGATCCCTGGTGGAAAGACTCTCTGGAGGAGGGCATGGCAATCCACTCCAGTATTCTTGCCTGGAGAATCCCATGGACAGAGGAGCCTGGTGGACTACAGTCCATAGAATCTCAGAGCCAGACACGACTGAAGTGACAACACACACACACAGACTTTGCCCATGAGTTTCTTCCTTTGACTGGTTTTAATTTGCATGCTTTGGTTATAATAAAACTGTTATTGTAAGTACCCACTCCAGTATTCTTGGGCTTCCCTGGTGGCTCAGAGGGTAAAGAATCTGCCTGCAATTCAAGAGACCTGGGTTCAGTCCCTGGGTTGGGAGATCCCCTGGAGAAGGGCATGGCAACCCGCTCCAGTATTCTTGCCTGGAGAATCCCCATGGACAGAAGAGCCTGGGGTCACAAAGAGTTGGGCATGACTGAGTGACTAAGCACAAAACTGGTTATTGTAAGTATAAGGCTTCCCTGAGTTCTGTGAGTCATTCTAGCAAATAATTGAATCTGAAAGTTCAACTGGGAAAACCCCAAACTTGAAGTTGTTGTCTGAAGGAAGAGCAGTCTTATGGAACTGTTCCCTCTGGCTGTGCACTTTGGAAAACCCCTTAGAGATACCAAGGCAATTCAGTGAAGAAATGGCACTCTTTTCCACAAGTGTTACTGTAATCATTGAGATCCATACGTAAACAAGTGAACCGCAATGCTTACCTCAGAGAATTCCCTTGCGGTCCAGTGTCGGAACTTGCTTTCAGTGCCAAGGGCACAGAATTCAATCCCTGGTTTGGGAACTAAGATAATACAACCCATGCAGTGTGGCCAAATAAATAAAATTTTTTAAAAAGGTAAAAAGAAACACATTGAAATAAATTAGAAAAAAATATTTACCTCATACTATATACAAAAACTAACTTGAAATGGATCATAGATATAAATGTAAGAGCTAGAAATACAACATTTCTAAAATAAAAAATAAGTGAAAATATTTGTGACCTTGGGTTGGGATGTATTAATATATTAAATAGATCACAAACAGCAGGAGAAAAATGATGACTTGGACTTAAACAAAATTAAAACTTTTGCTCTTCAAGCCTGTTAAGAAAATGAAATGGCAAATCACAGGTTGGGATAAAATGCAGCTGACCTTTGAACAATGTGGAGGGTAGAGGCACTAATCTCTGTGCAGTTGAAAATCCATGGAAAACTTTATATTTGTATCTGAACTTAATTACTAATAGCCTACTGTTGATTGGAAACCTTACTGATAATATAAACAGTTGATTAACATTTATTTTGCATTTTATACTTATTGTATACTGTATTCTTATATTAAAGTAAGTTAGAGAAAATAAAATGTTAAGAAGATCAAAGAAAGAGAAAATACAGTTACAATACTGTACTGTGTTTATTTATCCCATAAGTTTATATTCTCTCTTTACAAGATGCATCATCTGCATCAATACTGTAGATATAGATGCTACACGTCTTACTAACATTAAATGTAAAAATGCTGTAGATGTTACATGTGTTAATAATGCTAGACATAAAAAATGAAAAGATGATGTGAAAAATAAATTCACATTTATTTCAGCTCAGTTCAGTCGCTCAGTCATGTCTGACTCTTTGTGACCCCACGAAGCACAGCACGCCAGGCCTCCCTGTCCATCACCAACTCCCGGAGTTTACCCAAACTCATGTCCATTGAGTCGGTGATGCCATCTAACCATCTCATCCTCTGTCATCCCCTTCTCCTCCTGCCTTCAATCTTTCCCAACATCAGGGTCTTTTCAAATGAGTCAGCTCTTCACATTAAGTGGCGAAAATATTGGAGTTTCAGCTTCAACATCAGTCCTTCCAATGAACACTCAGGACTGATCTCCTTTAGGATAGACTGGTTGGATCTCCTTGCAGTCCAAGGGACTCTCAAGAGTCTTCTCCAACACCACAGTTCAAAAGCATCAATTCTTCAGCATTTAGCTTTCTTTATAGTCCAACTCTCATATCCATACAAGACTATTGGGAAAACCATAGCCTTGACTAGATGGACCTTTGTTGACAAAGTAATGTCTCTGCTTTTTAATATGCTGTCTAGGTTGGTCATAACTTTCCATCCAAAGAGTAAGTGTCTTTTAATTTCATGGCTGCAATCACTATCTGCAGTGATTTTGAAGCCCCCCAAAATAAAGTCAGCCACTGTTTCCACTGTTTCCCCATCTATTTCCCATGAAGTGATGAGATCAGATGCTATGATCTTAGTTTTCTGAATGTTGAGTTTTAGGCCAACTTTTTCACTCTCCTCTTTCACTTTCATCAAGAGGCTCTTTAGTTCTTCTTCACTTTCTGCCATAAGGGTGGTGTCACCTGCATATCTGAGGTTATTGATATTTCTCCCAGCAATGTTGATTCCAGCTTGTGCATCATCCGGCCCAGCATTTCTCATGATGTACTCTGCATAGAAGTTAAATAAGCACTGCTAATGTTGTTCAGTCTCCAAGTTGTGTCCGACTCTGTGTGATCCCGTGGACTATAGGCTGTCAGGCTCCTTTGTCCACGGGATTTCCCAGGCAAGAATATGGGAGTGGGTCACCATTTCCTTCTCCAGGACATCTTCTCAACCCAGGGACTGAACCTGGGTCTCTTGCATTGCAGGAGGATTCTTTATCACTGAGCCACTACGGAATGAAGAAGCAGCAATGTTGTGGTAGCCTAGTATAATCTACATGATCACTTCATTGTATCCGCATTCTTGCCTGGAGGATCCCAGGGACGGGGGAGCCTGGTGGGCTGCCGTCTATGGGGTCGCACAGAGTAGGACACGACTCAAGCGACTTAGCAGCAGCAGCAGCAGCCTACATACCAGTGAACGAATTGTAAAATTTTTGGCATACAGCATTATAGTCATATTCATAATACAGTATTGGAACATTGTTACAATTTGTGAAAACCCTCTTTCCTGTGATAATAGGCTGAAACAGTTTCTCTAAGTACTAAAGAGAGAGAGAGGCATACTGTACAGTAATGTAATTTGAAAGCGAATCTATAATATAGTAAGAAAAGTAACATATTATTAGTTCAGTTCAGTTCAGTCACTCAGTTGTGTCTGACTCTTTGTGACCCCATGGACTGCAGCACACCAGGCTTCCCTGTCCATCACCAACTCCTGGAGTTTGCTCAAACTCAAGTCTATTGAGTCAGTGATGCCATCCAACCATCTCATCCTCTGTCGTCTCCTTTTCCTCCTGCCTTTAGTCTTTCTCAGCATCAGGGTCCTTTCCAGTGAGTCAGTTCTTCGCATCAGGTGGCCAAAGTATTGGAGCTTCAGCTGAACACAGTATTAATTTCATATTAAATATCACTCACCTTATTCCTATGCAAGGATAGACTAATCCATTTCATTACAAGTGTTGCACATGATGTTCTACACAATGAACACTTAGGCTATGATAATGACACAGAAGTCTCTCCTACAGTTTTTGTCAATCAATTATTAGGTTTTCACATGAAGACACTCACAAGCATGTACAATAAATGTTCATTTACTATTCATTAGGTAGAAGCGGATCATCATAGTGGTCTCCATTCTCATTGTCTTCATGTTGAGTAGGCTGAGGAGGAGGAAGAGAAGTGGTTTGGCTTGCTGCCTTAGGGACAGCAGAGGCAGAAGACCTGGAGGAGTCAGGAGAGGCAATGACACTCAGACATACATTGTTAATTTCTGACTTTTTTTTCCCCTTTTCATTTCTCTAAATGTTTCTATGTAATACCAACTCTTCTCCAGTTTGCTTTAGTTTCAGTGCCTGAAAGATAGAAGGGTCTATGTCTTAGAAGTCAAAAGCCATCTTGAATATCTTGAATAAGCAGAATATTTCCACCAGATTGTCTAATATCACTGTTTTCTGGCACTGCTTTTTCTACATCTTCTTCCTCATGTCTGGCTCTGGCTCAGAAATCCTCATCTCCGTCAAGCCCTCTTCTGTTAATTCCTCTAGTGTGATGTCTGTTAGCTCCTGAATTTCTACAAGATGCATATCTTGAAACTCTTCACCCCCTCACCTTTTTTTTTTCATATCCACAGTCTCTTTCATGATTTCCTTGACTGGCTCTGTCATGAATCCTATGAAGTCCTGCGTAACATCTGGCCAGTTTTCTCCAGCAGGAATTTATTGTTTCAGGCTTGATGACTTTCACAGATTTTTCTGTAACAATAATGGCATCTTCCATGATGTAATCTTTTCAGACTTTCATGTTGTTCTTTCTGTTGAGGTTTTCTTCTGTAGCATTGATAGTCATTTCCAGACAGTACCATAAATAAAGAGCCTTAAAGGTCCTTATGACCCTCTAATCTAGAGGCTGAATTAGAGATGTGTTTGGGGCCAAGTAGACTATTTTGGCGGAGAAGGCAATGGCACCCCACTCCAGTACTCTTGCTTGGGAAATCCCATGGACGGAGGAGCCTGGTAGACTACAGTCCACGGGGCTGCTAAGAGTCGGACACGACTGAACGACTTCAGTTTCACTTTTCACTTTCACGCATTGGAGAAGGAAATGGCAACCTACTCCAGTGTTCTTGCCTGGAGAATCCCAGGGACAGAGGAGCCTGGTGGGCTGCCGTCTATGGGGTCGCACAGAGTCGGACATGACTGACACAACTTAGCAGCAGCAGCAGACTATTTTGGTGGCTTCAAGTGTTGAACTTATGAGATTTGGGTTGGGGGGGGAGGCAGGCAGGAACAGTGTCCAATATAAAATGAACTGTAAAAGGCATTTCTTACTGGCAAGGTACTTATTGACTTCAAGGACAAAGCATTGATGGAACTAATGCAAAAAAAAAATGTTCTTATTGTCTGAGTCTCCTTGTTAAGCAATCAGAAGACTGTCAGCTAGTGTTTATCTTTTTCCTTCAAGGCTCGAGAGTTAGCAGCTTTGTAAACAAGGGAAGTCCTGATTATAAACCTGACTGCATTTGCACTAAATAGTAGAATAAGCCTCCTGTCCCTTCCTGTCCTAAATCCTGGTGCTCACTTCTCTTCATTACTAATAAATGCCTTGTGTGGCAATTTTTCCCCCAGAATAGAGCAATTTGTCTGCATTAAAAATCTGTTTAGATATTCTTTCTCCTCAATGATTTTCTAATGGCATCTAGGATCTCCTGGCCAGCAGAAGCTGTTTCTCCTGTTGTCTTCACATTTTTAAAGCTAAATCTTTTTCTAAAATGATCAAACCATCCTTCACTGGCCTTGAATCCTTTAGATCCCTCATCTTCCTTTTGCTTTAAGGTGTCATGTAATGACTTTGTTTTTTCTTGAAACATACTGGAGTCTATAGGTATGCCTTACCTATGGCAATACTGCACCCACATAAAAGCTGCATTTTCAACACATGATAAAAAAGTATTTCACCAAAAGTGCAATATTTTCACCCTGCTGGTGTAGCTGCACTGACGGCTTTGTGGATTTTCTTTTCTTTTTTCACAATGGTCCTCACTCTAGGTTCATTTATCTCAAAACAGCAGCAACCTCAGTTGCAGACCTCAATTTTTGGTGCATATTAAGCAATTTAACTTTTTTTTTTTGTAATGTCATGACTTTTTTTCTGATTCTTTGGAGCACTTCCAACGTCTCTAGTGGGCCTTCACTTGGGTCCCCTGATGTTATTCAACGTTTAGTGTATTGCACTAAACATGATGAAAAATACATGAAAACTGCTAGGGAGAATTTTTTGTTTATTTTTTTTTTTAATTTCATTGGAACGATTACTTTACAATATTGTGCTGATTTCTGCCATACATCAACGTGAGTCAGTCCCAGATATACAGATGTCCCCTCCCTCTTGAACCTTACTTCCATCTCTCACCCACTCCCACCCCTCTAGGCTATCATAGAACACTAGGTTGAGCTCCCTGGTCACACAGCAAATTGGGGGAGAAATTTTTTTTACTGTCATTTAAAATTTATTAGACAGATGAACCGCATAGGTAGAGATGATTAGTGCCACACGGTGTTTAAAGTGGATACTCACAACACTTGGGCTTATGGCAATAGCAACAGTGAAAGTGAAAGTGAAGTCACTCAGTCGTGTCCGACTCTTTGCGATCCCATGGACTGTAGCCCACCAGACTCCTCTGTCCATGGGATTCTCCAGGCAAGAGTACTGGAGTGGATTGCCATTTCCTTCTCCAGGAGGTCTTCCCAACCCAGGGATTGAACCCAGGTCTTCCGCATTGCAGGCAGACACTTTACCATCTGAGCCACCAGGGAAGCTCATAGCAACAGCGGTTGGCTACAAAATTGTTACAGTAGCACAGTGTGTACCACAATGAACTTTATGTACTTGTGATTTAAAACTGCCTCCTTACACTTGTTTGCATCTCTTTCTGCCATGAATGGTGTCATGTACAGTCTGTGAGTGTTTTTGCATATAAGTTTTGATACATTTTAACTTTTTAAATAGATTTTTGTATATTTTATGGTAAATGATAAAATAGATGAGTATCTAGTATCCACATAGCTTTTGATGCATTCATGACACACTTCACTTAAAAAATTATTTTTTATACTTCTAGATTATGTGGTTTGTCTGAGAGTTTTTTCAAATTGTCACAAATCTCAAAAAAATTTTTTCAATGTATATATTGGAAAAACTTCAGGTACAAGTGTATGTATCCACACAGTTCAAACCTGTGTTGTTCACAGTGCAATTGTATTGGCAAAAAAAAAAAAAAAAAGTATCTATCAAAGGACTTATATCCAGGCATATAAATTGGGCAATAGGCAATAAATGGGCAATAAAATGGGCAATAAAATTAGACAATATATCACAATATTCTTTTAATTGCCCTCTGCAGATAACACCTTTGCCATATGGGGCACTATAGTAATGACTGCTTAAAAGGTTTTAAATTTTTTTCCAGGAACAGGCACTAGCCTTGCCCAGTTCAAACAGGTTGAGACCACCAAGCATTTAGTTGGGCCCTAAGTGTCTGATGATGAGCTTTTGATGTCCAACGACCGAAAAAACTCCACCCTCAGTTCAGGCCAGCACCACCAGTTTTTGAACATGTGTCCCATGAAGAAGCATGTAGCTCAGATACACCTGCACAGAGTATATCTCACAGGTTTCCTCACCTGCCTTATATCTCTAATGACCTTTCTTCCTGATGCTCATACCTTGATTTTATCCTGAGCCCCTCACCTTCAGAAGGCAGATTTAAGACTTGTTCTTCCATCTCCTCACTTGACTGCTTCCCAAATTAACCTTTTCTCTGCTGCACACCTTGGCATCTCAGTATTTAGCTTGCCACATGTTGGGCAAACAAACCTGGTTCATCAGACCAGCACTCTTACTATTAGGTTTTCATACAAGATAAATAAAATCATACATTCACATAAAAATTTTTAAGTAATCCATGAAAGGAAAAAAAAATTGACTCCTCCAAATTAAGAGCATTTATTCTGCAAAAGACATGTTAAGAGGATGAAAGAAAAATCTGAGAGAAAATATTTGCAAACCACATATTAGACAAAGAGCTAGTTTCTAGAATATACAAAGAACTCTCAAAACCCAACTGCTAAAAAAATCCAATTAGAAAATGGTCAGAGGGAATAAACTGACATCCTGAAGAAGATATACAGATGGTAAATAAGCACATGAGAAGAGGTCAGAGGCCATAAGGGAAATAAAATTTAAAGCATGTGAGCTATCACTACACACCTAGCAGAATGGCTAGAATAAAAAATAATGACACCACCTAATGCTCATTAGAGCGAGGAAAAACTGGATCACTGACAATCTGCTGGTGAGAATGTAAAGTGAAATAGCCACTCTGGAAACCAATTTGGATGTTTCTTACAAAACTAAACATGTAGCTATCATACAACCCAGCAATTGCTCTCCTGGGCATTTCTCCAAGAGAAAAGAAAAAACTCATGTTCCTGCTAAAAAACTGTACACAAATGTTCAAAAACTTTATTCCAAATAGCCAAAAATTGAAGACAAGCAAGTGTCTTTCCACCTGTGAATGGGTAAATAAACTGTATACATCCACATTGTGGAAAACTACTCAGTGATAAAAAGGAACAAACTCTTGATGTATTCAATGGCTTAGATGACTCTCCGGGAAAATATGTGGCATGAAAAAGTTGATTTCTCCTAAATTACATAGTGTATGATTCCATTATATTATATCTTTTAAATGGCAAAACTACAGAAACAGATAAGAGATTAGTGGTTGCCAGGGCCTGGAGAGGGTAAAAGAGAGGTGAGTTCAGTTCAGTTCAGTCGCTCAGTCGTGTCCGACTCTTTGCGACCCCATGAATCGCAGCACGCCAGGCCTCCCTGTCCATCACCAAGTCCCAGAGTTCACTCAGACTCACGTCCATCGAGTCCGTGATGCCATCCAGCCATCTCATCCTCTGTCGTCCCCTTCTCCTCCTGCCCCCAATCCCTCCCAGCATCACAGTCTTTTCCAATGAGTCAACTCTTCGCATGAGGTGGCCAAAGTACTGGAGTTTCAGCTTTAGCATCATTCTTTCCAAAGAAATCCCAGGGTTCATCTCCTTCAGAATGGACTGGTTGGATCTCCTCGCAGTCCAAGGGACTCTCAAGAGTCTTCTCCAACACCACACTTCAGAAGCATCAATTCTTTGGCACTCAGCCTTCTTCACAGTCCAACTCTCACATCCATACATGACTACTGGAAAAACCATAGCCTTGACTAGACGGACCTTAGTCGGCAAGGTAATGTCTCTGCTTTTGAATATGCTATCTAGGTTGGTCATAACTTTTCTTCCAAGGAGTAAGCGTCTTTTAATTTCATGGTTTCAGTCACCATCTGCAGTGATTTTGGAGCCCAAAAAGATAAAGTCTGACAACTGTTTCCACTGTTTCCCCATCTATTTCCCATGAAGTGATGGGCCCAGATGCCATGATCTTCATTTTCTGAATGTTGAGCTTTAAGCCAACTTTTTCACTCTCCTCTTTCACTTTCATCAAGAGGCTTTTTAGCTCCTCTTCACTTTTTGCCATAAGGGTGGTGTCATCTGCATATCTGAGGTTATTGATATTTCTCCCAGCAATCTTGATTCCAGCTTGTGTTTCTTCCCAGTCCAGCATTTCTCATGATGTACTCTGCATAGAAGTTAAATAAGCAGGGTGACAGTATACAGCCTTGACATACTCCTTTTCCTATTTGAGGTGAATGGGGCTAATAAAAGGCAACACAAGAGGCCCCTGTGATGATGGGACTGTTTTGTATCTTGATCATATCAAAGAGGCCGGACTTAAGAGTATATACTGTGTGACTCTATTTACATGAAATTCTAGAAAAATAAAAAACTGTAGTGAAAAAAAAGATCAATAGTTGCCAGAGCCCAGAAGGTAAAGATACAGAATGACTGCATATGGTTTCCAAATAAATTTTGGGGTGATGGAAATGTTCTATCAATATCATCATTGCCGTGATAGTTAAATAACATTGCATATTTGTTAAGGGATTTCCCTGGTGGCTCAGTGCTGAAGAATCCACCTGCAATGCAGGAGACACCATTTGATCCCTGAGTCAAGAAGATCCCCTGGAGAAGGAAAGGGCAACCGACTCCAGTATTCTTACATGGAAAATCCCATTGACAGAAGAGCCTGGTGGGCTACAGTCCATGGGGTCGCAAAGAAGTCAGACATGACTTAGTGACTAAACAACAACAAATATTTGTTAAAATTCATTGGGATTTCCCTGGGGGTACAGTGGCCAAGACTCCACACTCCCAATGAAGCAGGCCAGGTTTGATCCCTGGCCAGGAAACTAGATTCTACAGCTGTAACTAAATAAAATCCCAAACGAAGATCTAACATCCTGTGTACTGCAACTAAGACCTGTTGCAGCCAAATAAATGAATGAAAATAAGCAAATATTTAAAAGAAACCTCAACTAATTGTGCACTTAATATTGATGATGAGTTTCATTAAATTATACCTGACCCCCAAAATGGGGCCAATACATTCACTTAACTTTGTATCATGAACTCCTAGCTTCAGGGTGTACAGCTTTTTCTTCTTTTCACAACAGTTGCATAGTATTCCATTGTATGGGTGCCCCATAATCCCACAATTAATTTAATTGTCCCCTTTTGATAAGCTTTGGACCGTTTCCAATATTTTATTTTCCAAATAATGTTGTAATAGTCAACCTTATCATATACCTTTGCATACTGTGTTTTTATTAAATGGATTCCTAAAAGTGATATTGCTTGGTTAAATGTTATATACAACTAAAATTTTAGTAGTAAGCATCACATTGCCCAATAAAATAAGGTGGTTCAACTTGAAAGGTTGTTGTTGAATCACGACACCGGGATTCTTGGCCCCCGGCGGAGAATTCAATCCAGGGCCAGAGACGAGGCTTGATCGCTCAGAGCTTTTGTGTAATAAAGTTTTATTAAAGTATAAAGGAGATAGAGAAAGCTTCTGACATAGGCATCAGAAGGGGGGTAGAAAGAGTACCTGCTTGCTAGTGTTAGCAATGTTATATACTTTCCAGTAAATCAAAAGAATGTCTGGAGGTTGTAAAGACCTCATCAGACCTACTCCCATAATTTACATTTTAAAATAACGGAATTAGCCAGAAGGTTTAATCCAGAGACTGTCCTCAGGCAGAATACATAATACATTGTTGTTATATAATCCTTGTAAAGAGCGGGTCTACTCCCATAATTTACAGAATTAGCCAGAAGGTTTAATCCAGAGACTGTCCTCAGGCATAATACATTGTTGTTATATAATCCTAAATAGAGAAGGAAAAAAAAGTTTGTCCTTTCTTCCTCCTTGAGAATTCCAGACCCCTCTCTCCTTGGGACCCCTAGACTTCTTATCAACCTGCTTAGGAAATGACTCTCTCTAAGTTGTACTCTCGCCATTGATGAGTAAGAGTCCTGTGGTTGTTCTAAGTGATTCTTTTTAAGCTCATTTACTTGTTCCTTTTCCCACAGCATTTTCATGCAGTTGGTGTTTTCCTTTTCACAACTCCCACAGGATTTCTGTAGCTTTGAGTTTTGACTGTTGATGCTTTGCTAGGATTTGTAGAATGACCTAGTTGTTTGATGACCATTCAATAAACAAGGAGTTCATATGACAGTGGGGAGCTGGACATGAAGAGCAATTCTATATAGCAGGATAAACGGCATGATACTTGTACATAAGTATCAAACCTACTGATAATAATGATAAGAGAGACAATAATGGTAATGGTAACATTAATAGCTAAAAATTATTGAACACTTACTATGTACCAAGAACTAGTCTAAGAACTACAAATATATGTATTTAATCATCCCAATAATGCTCTGAGGTAGAGACTACTTCTACTGTTTCCATTTTATACACTCCTTGGCTGGGCATTGTAGGCTAACAGCCATGAAGAGATACCCCACGCCCAAGGTAAGAGAAACCCAAGTAAGATGGTAGGTGTTGCAAGAGGGCATCAGAGGGCAGACACACAGAAACCATATTCACAGAAAACTACTCAATCTAATCACACTAGGACCACAGCCTTGTCTAACTCAATGAAACTAAGCCATGCCTGTGGGGCAACCCAAGACAGGCGGGTCATGGTGGAGAGGTCTGACAGAATGTGGTCCACTGGAGAAGGGAATGGCAAGCCACTTCAGTATTCTTGCCTTGAGAACCCCATGAACAGTATGAAAAGGCAAAATGACAGGATATTGAAAGAGGAACTCCCCAGGTCAGTAGGTGCCCAAATGCTACTGGAGGTCAGTGGAGAAATAACTCTAGAAAGAATGAAGGGATGGAGCCAAAGCAAAAACAATACCCAGCTGTGGATGTGACTGGTGATAGAAGCAAGGTCCGATGCTGTAAAGAGCAATATTGCATAGGAACCTAGAATGTCAGGTCCATGAATCAAGGTAAATTGGAAGTGGTCAAACAAAAGATGGAAAGCGTGAACATCGACATTCTAGGAATCAGCGAATTCCTAGAAAATGGACTGGAATGGGTGAACGTAACTCAGATGACCATTATATCTACTACTGTGGGCAGGAATCCCTCAGAAGAAATGGAGTAGCCATCATGGTCAACAAGAGTCTGAAAAGCAGTACTTGGATGCAATCTCAAAAACGACAGAATGATCTCTGTTCGTCTCCAAGGCAAACCATTCAATATCATGGTAATCCAAGTCTATGCCCCAACCAGTAACGCTGAAGAAGCTGAAGTTGAATGGTTCTATGAAGACCTACAAGACCTTTTAGAATTAACACCCATCCAAAAAAGATGTCCTTTTCATTATAGGGGACTGGAATGCAAAAGTAGGAAGTCAAGAAACACCTGGAGTAACAGACAAACTTAGCCTTGGAATGCGGAATGAAGCAGGGCAAAGACTAATAGAGTTTTGACAAGAAAATGCTCTGGTCATAGCAAACACCCTCTTCCAACAACACAAGAGAAGACTCTACACATGGACATCACCAGATGGTCAACACCAAAATCAGATTGATTATATTTTTTGCAGCCAAAGATGGAGAAGCTATATACAGTCAACAAAAACAAGACCAGGAGCTGACTGTGGCTCAGATCATGAACTCCTTATTACCAAATTCAGACTTAAATTGAAGAAAGTAGGGAAAACTGCTAGACCATTCACGTATGACCTAAATCAAATCCCTTATGATTATACAGTGAAAGTGAGTAATAGATTTACGGGCCTAGATCTGATAGATAGAGTGCCTGATGAACTATGGAATGAGGTTCGTGACATTGTACAGGAGACAGGGATCAAGACCATCTCCATGGAAAAGAAATGCAAAAAAGCAAAATGGCTGTCTGGGAAGGCCTTACAAGTAGCTGTGAAAAGAAGAGAAGCAAAAAGCGAAGGAGAAAATGAAAGATACAAGCATCTGAATGCAGAGTTCTAAAGAATAGCAAGAAGAGATAAGAATGCCTTCTTCAGCAATCAATGCAAAGAAATAGAGGAAAAGAACAGAATTGGAAAGATTGGAGATCTCTTCAAGAAAATTAGAGATACCAAGGGAACATTTCATGCAAAGATGGGCTCGATAAAGGACAGAAATGGTATGGACCTAACAGAAGCAAAAGATATTAAGAAGAGGCGGCAAGAATACATAGAAGAACTGTACAAAAAAGATCTTCACGACCCAGATAATCACAATGGTGTGATCACTCATCTAGAGCCAGACATCCTGGAATGTGAAGTCAAGTGGGCCTTAGAAAGCATCACTATGAACAAAGCTAGTAGAGGTGATAGAATTCCAGTTGAGCTATTTCAAATCCTGAAGGATGATGCTGTGAAAGTGCTACACTCAATATGCCAGGAAATTTGGAAAACTCAGCAGTGGCCACAGGACTGGAAAAGGTCAGTTTTCATTCCAATCCCAAAGAAAGGCAATGCCAAAGAATGCTCAGACTACCGCACAATTGCACTCATTTCACACACTAGTAAAGTAATGCTCAAAATTTTCCAAGCCAGGCTTCAGCAATACATGAACCGTGAACTCCCTGATGTTCAAGCTGGTTTTAGAAAGGGCAGAGGAACCAGAGATCAAATTGCCAACATCCACTGGATCATGGTAAAAGCAAGAGAGTTCCAGAAAAACATCTATTTCTGCTTTACTGACTATGCCAAAGCCTTTGACTGTGTGGATCACAACAAACTGTGGAAAATTCTGAGAAAGATGGGAATACCCGACCACCTGACCTGCCTCTTGAGAAATCTGTATACAGGTCAGGAAGCAACAGTTAGAACTGGACATGGAACAACAGACTGGTTCCAAATAGGAAAAGGAGTACATCAAGGCTGTATATTGTCACCCTGCTTATTTAACTTCTATGCAGAGTACATCATAAGAAACGCTGGGCTGGAAGAAACACAAGCTGGAATCAAGATTGCTGGGAGAAATATCAATAACCTCAGATATGCAGATGACACCACCCTTATGGCAGAAAGTGAAGAGGACCTAAAAAGCCTCTTGATGAAAGTGAAAGAGGAGATTGAAAAAGTTGGCTTAAAGCTCAACATTCAGAAAACGAAGATCATGGCATCTGGGCCCATCACTTCATGGGATATAGATGGGGAAACAGTGGAAACAGTTGTCAGACTTTATCTTTTTGGGCTCCAAAATCACCGCAGATGTGACTGAAACCATGAAATTAAAAGACGCTTACTCCTTGGAAGAAAAGTTATGACCAACCTAGATAGCATATTCAAAAGCAGAGACATTACCTTGCTGACTAAAGTCCATCTAGTCAAGGCTATGGTTTTTCCAGTAGTCATGTATGGATGTGAGAGTTGGACTGTGAAGAAGGCTGAGCACCAAAGAATTGATGCTTCTGAAGTGTGGTGTTGGAGAAGACTCTTGAGAGTCCCTTGGACTGCAAGGAGATCCAACCAGTCCATTCTGAAGGAGATCAACTCCGGGATTTCTTTGGAAAGAATGATGCTAAAGCTGAAACTCCAGTACTTTGGCCACCTCATGCGAAGAGTTGACTCATTGGAAAAGACTGTGATGCTGGGAGGGATTGGGGTCAGGAGGAAAAGGGGACGACAGAGGATGAGATGGCTGGATGGCATCACGGACTCGATGAACGCGAGTCTGAGTGAACTCTGGGACTTGGTGATGGACAGGGAGGCCTGGCGTGCTGCGATTCATGGGGTTGCAAAGAGTCGGACACGACTGAGAGACTGAAGTGAACTGAGGTAATGAAAGGTTGTGGATTAAATCAAATCAGGCAGAATGAAAAGTGTGTACAAAGGTCAAGGCAGAAGAAGGAAAGGTCAATTCAGAGGTCCCATGAGTAACAGCACATGGCTGGCAACCAAAGGGAACAGGCAAAGAAGCTGGAGGAAGTTCATGACTGGGTGGATAGAGATGCTTCTCATTTTCTCTTGCTACACACACACACACACACACACACACACACACACACTGCAGTTAGCTGTTCTCACCTTTTTAACCTTCGGTTTCTAGCAGAGACTGAGGGAAGACTTCTCATTAAGAACAATGGCTAGTTTCAGACCCAAAGATTAAGAGTCAACCAGACAAAGAAGAGGAACCACGTGTTCAGGCAGAGGAGGTGGCATGAAACGTCATGACTGGAGTGCTTAAGGAACTGACTGGCTTAGAGTGGCTGGGTATAAAGAGCTACGGGAGAGGAACTATCAGTGAGGCCAAAGAAGGTGGCAGATGCCAACTCATGTAGGGCCTGCAGGCCATATTAGGGAGCTCAAAACTCTGATCAAAAATCACGCAATGAAAAAGAAGTGACTCACTATCTACTCTAGACAGGCTCTGTCTTGGAGGCCAAGGGAGATGCAGTGATGTGGGCTGGATTTCTCTGGTGGTCCAGAAGAACTCGCCTGCCAGTGCAGCAGACACGGGTTCAGTTCCTGACCTGGGAAGATTCTACGCGCCATGCAGCGACTGGGCCTGTGGGCTGCAACTATTGAGCCGTGCTCTAGAGTTCAAGAGTCGCAACTACCGAAGCTCATGAGCCTAGAGTCCATGCTCTGCAACAAGGCAACAGCAATGAAGACCCAGTGTACCTAATCAAAAAAAGAGAAAAAAGACACGTCTGTTAACATTTTATTAAAAAGTGATGTTGATGGCCTTTAAGAAGCTCACAGATTAGCTAAGACAGTAAGACATGAGCAAATATAAGGGAGCCAATCAATGATAAAGGACCACATATAAAAGGAATGAATGTGAAATGTTGGGTTGTGGGAGGGAAAGAAAATTGGCTGGGAAAGTGGGACAGTGAGGGGTGGGGAAGGAATGGAGCCTTGAAGGGTGGGTGCCATTTGGAAAGAGATGGGGAGATAGCCTTCTATATCAGACATTGCAAGAATAAACAAATGAGATCTATCTGATATACTTGGAAGAGACTGAGTAAGCCCACCTAGCCAAAGCATGGATGTGTGCAAGGAACATGAGAGAAACTTAAAAAAGGTGCATAAGATCAAGTTAGGACAGGTCTGACATGCAAGGCTAAGGAATTTGAATTTAAATTTTTGTGGGCAAAGAAGGGCCATTCTGCCCTTTGCAGTGCCAAACAACTTGAATAAGGGATTTTGTTTGATAATTAATATGGAACAAGAGAGATAACCAAGTCAGGGAGCCAACTTGAGAGGTCAGTGCTTACGCCAAAGTTCTGTACAAGGTTGGCCAAAATAAAGAAGAACCGAAAGACCAGAGGGAACAATGCACTGCATTATTTACATCTTTTTGCAGGAAAGTAATTTTCTTTCTTACCATGACGTACATTCTCTTTTCATGGTAATCTGCCTTCAAAGCCTTGAAGATGAATGTATTTAAAGTTCTGGAAGCCAAGTCAAAGGCATAGTATGATGTCTTTTAGGAACATGTACTCAAGTTTCTTTATTGGCATCTACCACTATATTTCATGTCCTAACACTCCTGTCTGCTGAGTTTCCTTTTTCTACAGGATGTTCATTATTGAAGGATTCTTGAGACAATAATAAAATACATTACAATTATTTAAGAGGATGTTTGCTTCTCTTGGGTGTTTTACTCACAGCACTTCTGTGGGTTTTCCCACACCAATAACCAGTCCTCCAACTCTCCAGACACCAGCTGGGTTCCTATAATTCAGCTCTGTTCTGACACCACCTACTCGGGGTTAGTCCAGGCTCTACAGGATTAAAGGTTCAGTCCCACAAAACTGTCCCACTTATAAGGAACCCAGTATTTTCAGATGCCAATTGAAAGCACTGGGTCCCTTGGGTACCCACACTTCTGTCCAATTTGGTTACAGAATCAGGGGTTCCCAAACTCCCCCCACCAGCTTCAGGTTTGATCATTTCCTAGAATGGCTCACAGAATTCAGGAAAACACTTTACTGTCTACCAGCGGTTTATTATAGAGGGTGCAAATGAAGAGCCATGTGAAGAGGTATACAGGGTGTGGTCCAGAAGGGTCCTGAGCCCAGGAGCTTCTGTCCCTATGGAGATGGGGTGAGCCACTTTCCCAGAACAGAGATGCGTGTGCCCACATGGAAGCTCTTCCTGATCCAGGTTTTTATGGAGGTTTCACCACATACGTGTGATTGAGTAAATCACTGGCCATCGGTGATTAACTCAATCTCCAGTACTTCTCCCAGCCCAGAGCCTGGAGGTCTGAAAGTTCCAACCCTCAAATCACAGGGTTGGTTCCCATGGCAACCAACCCCACAAAAGATGTTACTTAGAGACCCACTAGAACCTCATTAGCATAAACTCAGGTAAGGTGGAAAGGGGCTTATTATGAATAAAATACCAAAAACACTTCTTTTCACTTCTATCACTCAGGAAGTTTCAAGGGTTTTAGAAGTTCTTGTACCAAGGAGCTGGAGATGAAGACCAAATATGAAGGTATTGGGTTGGCCAAAAATTTCCTTCGGTTTAAAAAGAATTAGTTAATTATTTATTTTGGCTGCTCTGTGTCTTCATTGCTGAGTGGGGGTATTCCTGGTTGCAGTGCATGGGCTTCTCACTGTGGTGGTTTCTCTTGTTGCAGAGCATGGGCTCTAGAGTGTGCCAGCTTCAGTAGTTGAGACACGAGGGCTCAGCAGCTGCAGCTCCTGGGCTCTACTAGAGCGCAGGCTCAATAGTTGTGGTGCATGGACCTAGTTGCTCCAAGGCATGTAGAATCTTTCTGGACCAGGGATCAAACCCATGTCCCCTGCATTGGCAGGCGGATTCTTAACCACTGGACCCCCAGGGAAGTCCTCCTTTGATTTTTAAGTAAAAATAAAAGATATGCTTTTCATTTTCATTAAGTACTTTATTGAACAATGTATTTACTGTTTTGTTCCCCTACCTTCTGCTGTTTTTTTCAGTCAACTTCACAATTCCGTCTTCCCAAAACTGTTTATCTTTTGGAGCAAAAGACTGTTTCAGGTGTTTTTACAGTCTTTCAACGAATTAAAATCTTTTCGTTAAGAGAATTTTATAAAGACCAAGATAAATGGACATCAGAAAAAGCAATGTCTGATGAATATAGTGGATGAATCAGAACTTTGTAGCCAGCTTGTAACAATTTTTGCTTGATCATCAAAGAAGCATGCAGTCTTGCATTATCCTGATGAAAGATTATGTGTTTTCTATTGCCTAATTCTGGATGCTTTTCATCAAGTAGCTGCTTTCAGTTGGTCTAATTGGGAGCATTACTTGTTGAAATTTATTGTTTGGTTTTCTGGAAGAAGCTCATAATGGAGGACTCCCTTCCAATTCCACTATATACACAACATCACCTTCTCTGGATGAAGACCAGCCTTTGGTGTGTGGTTGGTAGCGGTTTATTTCGCTTGCCCCACAATCTCTTCCATTCCACATTATCACACAGTATCTAGTTTTCATCACTCATCACAATCTGTATTAAAAATGTGCCGTCTTTTTAAAGAGTTTCCAGTAAACACTTAGTGTTTTTTCATTATTTGGCCCTCCTTTGCAAAATCATGTAACTTCATGAGAACCCACTTAAAAACCATGGAGCATCACCCCATCCCAAAACACACCATGTTCACACTTACACACACACATCCACACACACACATACAATTTTGCCTGCAATCTGAGACAGCTGCAACTTGTAGCCTCCAGGTTAAGAATCCCTGTCCCTGTGTGTCCAGGGGACAAATGCTGTCTGAAGGCCACAGAGAATTGAAACAAAATTCTATTACCTCTACAGTATTAAGTAAAAGGAAGAGAAGATATGAAATGTATTTCAATGATAAATTTTATTAGATTTTTGAAAGGTTTAAATGGTAAGCTTCATAATAACAAAAAGCTTTGCAAGTACACAGCATAAAATGCTAATAAATTTAAGGGATTCAGTTTCCACTTGTATATACCATATGGTACAGAGCTTAAAGCGGAAGAGAGGCCTCCTCATTTCCCCTTCCCCCCGTCCCATACAGTTGGCCCTTACTGGACTTGTTTTCAAGGATTTGTAATGTGGCAGAGGCTATGCTGGGTCGCAGGTGATGGGAAAAAGAAAGATTGTGAAGACTCTTGTCTTCTAGGGAGGTTTATAGCCCTGGGGAGAAGAACAGGTGTATATAAAAAAAAATCACACTAATAAAAGAAATCAATGATGTGCTGAAATGGACTTGTGGAAAAGCAGCAGGGAAGGAGGCAGTATTAATTTTACCTGGAAGTGAATTTGAAAGGAGCCCTGCAGAATCGGGAAGAATGTTCAGGCCAAGTTTGTTCTTTTTTTTTTTTTTCTTCCCCTGTTAGCCATAGGAAGAGAGAATTCCAGGACACTTCTACCCTGGACTTGTCACTTGGACTCTGTTCCTGCTATTCCAAAAAGAGAAATGGCCAAGTACATGCAACCCCCTCTTCAGTAATGACTGAAGTAGCTACTGTGTGTCAGGAACACTGCCAGGCAGTTTCTAGCTGTTCTCTCGAATTCTGATGACAACAAAATGGAGGGAAGTGTTAGCCCCATGTTTTCTGAGGAAACTTGGTTCTGAGTTAGGACGTCTCATGGTCATACAGTTAGAAACTGGCTGAGACAGGACTGTCTTTTTCCTCTGCCCCACTTGGTTGCTTTGCTGCTGCTGCTAAGTCGCTTCAGTCGTGTCCGACTCTTAGTGACCCCATGGACTGCAGCCCACCAGGCTCCTCCATCCATGGGATTTTCCAGGCAAGAGGACTGGAGTGGGGTGCCATTGCCTTCTCCGCTTGGTTGCTTTAGGCCCATGTTAAGGGGCCTTATGATGTTGTGTGGTGCACTTAAGCACATGCACATATGTGCATGTGGATATTTGATACTTGTATGAATAAATGGATACCTGAGGAAAAGAACAAAAGACTAAACTTTCCTGTAGAGGCAGTTCCCAGGAAGCCTGTCTTTGCATCCTGCAGAATGAATTTATCTAACTAACTATTGCCATACCAGCTGTCAGACCCTGGGGTCCGGAGGGACTCACCCCAGCAGGGTGTGCCAGCCTCTGCTACAGGCAGTCTGAAGAAGTATATGTCTACCCAGCCAGAAGCCATGCTTGTGCCTGAAAATTCACAGCACTACCTCTCAATTGTTCTGTCAGACTTTGCCACTGCATGCCCCGGATTTCACCACATGTGAAGAGGACTTGCTTTGCCTACAAAGGCTATAAGCTTCGTGAAGATGGGAGCTCCGTCTGCATCAATGTTACCAAAAGGAATTCAGGTCTGCTCACCTGATATGCAGCAAAGCCAGTCTCCTCCACCAAGGAAAGTACAGCTTTTTTTTTGCAAAGGGACAAGCAAGAAGAATGGGCAGCTCATGCCCAAAAGCTGCAAACTCCCTGATGACTTCAGGGAAGAGTCTTTAAGGTAACCTCTAAGGATGAGGGTCACGGAGTTCATGATCAGCTCGTAGACATTCTTCTGATTGGTTGGTGATGAGGTAATAGGGTAGTATTTCAGGATCTTAATCATCAACCTTCCGGTTCCAATCAGTCTGGGGTCTTGATGCTTGTGGTCAGTATGGAATCACCATACCAGTGATGGTGACTCTAGGTGGGGGGGTCTTAGTTTATGTAGAACAATACAAAATTATGCATCCAATTGTAATCTATCTTTGGGAGGAACTAGGAGTCTTGGGCAGAGAAGGCAATGGCACCCCACTCCAGTGTTCTTGCCTGGAGAATCCCAGGGATGGGAGAACCTGCTGGGCTGCCATCTATGGGGTCACACAGAGTTGGAAAAGACTGAAGCGACTTAGCAGCAGCAGCAGCAGTAGCTGCAGGAGTCCTGGGACTCTATCGTTTTAATCATTAACTGCTTGAGTCTGTTCTTTGGAAACTCAAGGAAGACCAAACAAGAAGCAGGGGCCATGGAGGAACTTTTGTATCCTGGAGGCCCTCCTTTTTAAAAATACTCATCAGTCTTGAGGGGAACAGAAGCAGGACAAGAAAGGGAATACAGTTTTGGATAGATAGGTTAATCATCAACTCAGCAGGGGAACTCAATTTTAGTGAGACTTGGTTTTATCACCACCCTGCTCCCTGTGGCCCCTGGGGGAGCCGGAGCAGCTCTAAATTGGGAACCGCCATCCACCGTTTTCATAAAGATTTACAGAGGCATAGCTGTCACTTGAAGCCCTTTAAATTATAGTGTCAAATACAGTTACTGTTATTATTAGAGTAAGCACTTGATAAGTGCTTGCGAAATAATTAAACAAATGATGAATAAACGTTCCAGGAATTCAGATTAGTGTAGGGGGAGAGGCCACTGAGTAAGGGAGACTGGAGAGTGGGAGAATTTGGCTATGCTGGCATATGGGAATGAGATTGGCAGTGGGGAATATTTCTAGAAGGGAAAAACTGCACCAGCATGCGGTTCAGCAACAAGCACTATTTATATGCAGCCACATCCTGGTGGTCAGAGGAGTTCTATAAGGAAGTTGTGTGGAAAGGTAACTCAAGATAGCCAACTTTGATCAAGAGTTGCTTTGTGCTGGGCACTAAGCTGTGTGCTTTACATGGATGGCCTCCTTGAATCCTCACAACAGCCCCATGAGGTGATTACTGTTATAATCATCAGGAAATTGAGACAGAGAACTTAATTAACTTACCTGAAGTCTTTGTTGTTCAGTCGCTCAGTTGCACCCGACTCTCTGCAACCCCATGGACTACAGCAAGCCAGACTTCCCTGTCCTTCACCATCAGACCAAATCAGGCAGTGATTTGAACGCCAAACTATGCCCTTGGACTCCCACAGTGGCAAAGGAGAGTTGCTGAAGGTTCTTGGACAGAGAAGTGGTATGGTAATATGGCTGCTGCAGGAAAAAAAAAAAAAGCAATACAGTGCGGGAGTTTGGACTTTGGCACCAAACTATCTGTGTGTTTTTTTTTTTTAAGTCTCATTTCTGCCACTTGGCAGCTGGGCTATCTTAGATGTATTATTTAACTCCTCTATGCCTCAATTTCCTCATCTATAAAATGGGGGTAATAAAAGCATCTAACTTTTAGGGCTTTATAAGGAATATTCCCTGGTGGCTCAGATGGTAAAGAATCTGCCTTCGATTCAGGGAGATCTCAGTTCGGTCCCTGGGTTGGGAAGATCCCCTGGAGAGGGGAATGGCTACCCACTCTGGTACTCTTGCGTAGAGAATTCCATGGACAGAGGAGCATGAAGGGCTACAGTCTGTGGGGTCACAAAAGAGTCAGACACGACAGATCGACTAACACTTTCATTACTTCACATGAGATAATAAATGTAGAGCACTTCAAAACAGCGTTGGCACGTATGTGATGACAACTCTTAACTATTATCCATATGTTAGCTATCTGCTAGATGAACTGGAGAGAGTTCAGAGCAGGCGCCCAGCAGGAGGCAAGGACTGAAGCAGTACTGCCTAGGGTGATGGCAACTGGAACAAAAGGGTAAGACATTTTAAAGTAAGATTCAATCAGCTTCATTAACTGGAAAATGAGATAAAGAAGAATAGTTAATAATGACTCTCAGATTCCTGGTCTCATTAACTGGGAGGAAAGGGGTGTCTGACAGCAACAGGAACACTAGGAGAGAGCTAGTTTGTGGGGGGCAAGGCCATTTAGGGAAGGCATGGGTAGCATGTCAAGGGAACTCTGTGTTCTATCGCTCACTCTGCTACCAGTTTGGCAGAAGCCTCCTTCTTCCTCTGGGCTTTCTCATTAGCAAAATGAAGCTTTTACACCTGACAGCTCAAAATCAGATATTTTCCAATTTCACCTGAGAGTACCCTAAAGGGGAAATGATGTTGTCAGAATGGTTCAGCCTTTTTGAGGTTCGAGGGTAGAGGACAAGAGGAAGGCAATAATAGAACGGGACTTCTCCCCTTTTTCTATTTTAAATTGAATTATAATTGACATATAACACTGTATTAGTTTTAGATATATAGTATCGCAATTTGATATTTCTATATAAAATGATCACTACAAGTATAGTTATCATCTGTCACCTTACTAACTTATGACAATATTATTGACTATTCCTAGCATATTCCCTGTCGTACATTACCTTTCATCCCTGTGACTCATTTATTTTGTAACTGGAAGTTTGTACCTCTTAATCCCCATCACCTATTTCACTCCTTCCCTCTGGCAACTACATGTTTGTTCTCTGTATCTATGAGTCTGCTTATGTTTTGTTTTTTTGGCTGCTAAGTCACTTCAGTCATGTCCGACTCTGTGCAATTCCACATATAAATGAAATTGTAGTACAGTATTTGTTTTTCTCTGAGTTATTTCACTGAGCATAATACCCTCTACATCCATCCATGTCATAATGGCAAAGTTTCATTCTTTTTATGGCTAATATTTCATTGCATATATATATATATATATACATACATACACACACATCACATCTTCTTTATCCATCCATATACCAGTGAGTACTTAGGCCCTTCCATATCTTGCCAACTGTAAATAATGCTGCAAAGAATATAGAGGTACCTATACCTTTCTGAATTAGCATTTTTGTTTTCTTTGGAAAAATATCCAAAAGTAGAATTGTTGAATCATATGGTAGTTCTAATTTTTTTAAAATCTCAGTTTTATTTATTTTACTTTGCAATATTGTATTGGTTTTGCCATACATAGTTCTAATTTTTTGAAGCACCTCCATACTCCACTACTCCATAGTGGCTGCACCAACTTATGATTTTACCAACAATGTGTAAGTGTTCCCATTTCTCCCCATTCTCGCCAACACTTGTGATTTGTTGTCTTTCTGAGAACAGCTGTCCATTCTGACAGGTGTGAGGTGGTCCCCCCTTATTTTTCTTCATTCCTCCTTAAATGTTGCTCCTTAGCCAGGCTTTGAAGATAGCTTGTCGCATGCATCCCTGGGGGAGAAGTGTCAGAGAAAGTCAAGTTCAGTGTTTATTTGATTTAGATGCTCTCTCTTCCCCTTGATTGGTTCCTGCCTCAGGCTTTGTTTTTCTACCAGATTAGAGAAGAAAGGGAAGGTTGTTTTTAAAAGTTCACTGTCCTCAGCATGAGAGACACAGCACGTGAAACCAGAACCCTTGGTGGTGGCAGCAGCCCAACACAGCTTATGCTTACCCAGAGGGCACGCCTGAGGGGGTGAAGCACCCTTGCCTGGGACACCCCTGGAGCTAGCCTCCAACAGGTGTGTACAGCAAGCTTACTATTCAGAACAGCTATTGCAGAACGGGTAGGCACTTTTTTGAGAAGAGCTGCATTTCAAAATAGAGTTTTACATCAAGTAAAATAGAATAACAAAGCCAAGGCTTAATAAGGAAGATATTGAATGCATACCAATCAACTGAGAAACACACACTGGGAGAAACGTTTGTTAAAAATAAAGCACTACTTTCACAACATAGCATTACAGTTCTACACAAAGGAGGTGCTCTTTCCTCCCCCCCCTTTTTTTTTTAAGCTGACAACTGTGCTTAGACCATTTCTCTCAGGTTGGACAATATTTAGGAATTAAACTTAGGAAATAAAATTAATTCTTACATATGCTGGCTGATAGTCATTTAAAAATCTTACCTGGTTCTCAGGTTTAATGCTTGGAGGAAACTGTCATTAAGTAGCCTCCTTTCAGGCTTCCCTGGTGGCTCGGTGGTAAAGAATCTGCCTGCCAAGATCCATAAAAGATTATATTTTTATTACTATTCAAATGAGTGATTAAATTTACTCTTTGCAGTGAGCCAAGAGTTCACATGCATTCTTTAAACTGCTGGATTTTGTTGGGCATCATTTAAAACATTTTGTATGTTTCTTCTTATCTGCGTGTTCTTGAATAATGTTCATTTGTCAGGAGAACTGTGAGAAATAAATTATGTGGATACTGAAAAAAAAAAAAAAAAAGAATCTGCCTGCCAATGCAGGAGATGTGGGTTCAGTCCCTGGGTCCAGAAGATCCCCTGGAGAAGGAAATGGCAACCCATTCCAGTTTTCTTGCCTGGGAAATTCCATGGGCAGAGGAGCCTGGCGGACTACAGTCCACGGGTTGCAAAAAATCAGACATGACTTAGCAACTGAACAAAAACAGATTCCTTTCAGTTAACACAGAGTCCTCACTGTCATTTGTGTCAGCAAATATTTATTGGGTATTTTTGTATTAAGTAAGGTCCTATTTATCAAAAGTATTTTAAACACTTTAAAGCAGTGTGCAAAAATGTTAGTGTGCTTAGTGGAAGCATAGATTCTAAAAATTTCATGTTCCACATTTTACAGGTAGAGAAACTGAGGTTCTGGGGAGCAAACAGACTCATCAATGATCTTTCCCTAGTTTCACTAGAGTGCCAGGTTGTGATCATTCAAGGAGATGAGACATGCCAAGTAACTGATAGTCTAGTTCAAAAGAGAGGATATTGAGAAATGGAAACCATGGTGTTTTTTAAAAATTTTGTTTATTTTTGGCTGCCCTGAGTCTTCATTGCTGCACGTGGGCTTTCTCTTGTTGCAGTAACTGGAGGGCTACTCTCTAGTTGCTGTGCCCAGGCTTTTCATTGTGGAGGTTTCTCTTGTTTTGGAACATGAGCTCTAGGGTGGGCATGCTCAGCAGTTGTAGCACATAGGCCTAGTTGCCCTGAGGCATGTGGGATCTTCCTGGACCAGGAATTGAACCTGTGTCTTCTGCATTGGCCGGCTGATTCTTAACCACTGGACCATCAGGGAGGTCCCAGTCATGGTGTTTAATTCCTTGCTTGTGTCCCATTCAAACAGCATGACTGATGTTTCTGAGGGTGAACTGGAGACCTAGGAGCCTGAGTCTTCCATGCAAGTTTGGAGAGAGAGTTCAGTTCAGTTCAGTTCAGTTCGGTCGCTCAGTTGTGTCCTACTCTTTGCGACCCCATGAATCGCAGCACACCAGGCCTCCCTGTCCATCACCAACTCCTGGAGTTCACTCAGACTCATGTCCATCGAGTCAGTGATGCCATCCAGTCATCGCATCCTGGGTCGTCCCTTTCTCCTTCTGCCCCCAATCCCTCCCAGCATCACAGTCTTTTCCAATGAGTCAACTCTTCGCATGAGATGGCCAGAGTACTGGAGTTTCAGCTTTAGCATCATTCCTTCCAAAGAAATCCCAGGGCGAATCTCCTTCAGAATGGACTGGTTGGATCTCCTTGCAGTCCAAGGGACTCTCAAGAGTCTTCTCCAACACCACAGTTCAAAAGCATCAATTCTTCGACACTCAGCCTTCTTCACGGTCCAACTCTCACATCCATACATGACCACAGGAAAAACCATAGCCTTGACTAGACGGAGAGAGAGTAGTGAAACCTAGCAGAAAAGAGGGCACAGAAGTGACCAGATGCGTATCCAGGACTCTCTGGAGAGATGGCAGGCTGCTGAAGGCTGCTGGTGACTGCCCTGAAGCAACTGTTCAATCTCTAGCAAAAAGCCTGGGAAACTTCAATGACTGGTTAAGTATCAACACAGAAAACATGGGGAAGAGTGCAGTGTGGCGAGGGCAGAGCCCATTTTTGGCTCCGTCATTCCAACAGAGTCAATCTCAGTGAAACAATCAGAAATATGGACAAAACTTTATATTTTTCAGAATTATTTATACTTGCCTCTGCACTCCTCATTTTTCTTTGCATCCTTTGCATTAGTCATGCTGAAATTCTTGTAGTTCCTCTGTGCATGATGTATCTTTGTTCATGTCCCAAGGCCTTAATATAGGGCTTCTCTGGTGGCTCAGTGGTAAAGAACCCACCTGCTCATGCAGGAGATGCAGGTTCGATCCCTGGGCTGGGATGATCCCTGGAGAAGGAAATGACAACCCATTCTAATATTCTCACCTGGGAAATCCCTTGGACAGAAGAGCCTGGTGGGCTGTAGTCCATGGGGTCACAAAAAGAGTTGGACATGATTTAGCAACTAAACAACAGTAACAAGACCTTAATATATACATTTACTTGGCCAGAAAGTCATTTATATTTTTCTCTTACACCCTGCAGGAAAACCTGATTGAACTTTTCAGTCATCTGGTCAACCCCAAATATCATATGTGTTATATTATACCTACTATTTCTATTTCCTTCCACTTTTCAGTTTTATTCCTCCTTCTACAATGAGCAAATTGTCACCTCCTTCCAGAAGCATTTTCTTGTCACTAAACATTTTGGGCTAAATTACGTCTCCTTAAAATTCTTGTGTTAAGGCCCTGACCCCACCCAAAGCCTCAAACTGAGACTGTCTTTGGAGATAGGGCCTTTAAAGAGGTGATTCAGTTAAAATGAGGCCCTTAGGATATGATAACTCAATCTGACCAATGTCCTTACAAGAAGAGGAAATTTGAACGTACAGACACCAGGGGTGCACATAGGCAGAGGAAAGACCACATGAAGACACAGTGAAAGGCCACCAAATGCAAGGCAAGGAGAAAGACCGTATAAGAAACCAAATCAAACCAAACACCTTCATCTTGGATTTTTAGTCTCCAGAACTATGAGAAAGTATATTTCTGTTGTTTAAGCCACCCAATGTGTGGTCCCTGTAGGTCCCTTCCTCTTTGGGTTCTTGTAATCCCTTGTGCCTCCTCTTGGCACCTTGTTTTCATATTAGATGCCTGCTTCCCAGGTCTTCTGTCACCTTTTGAGTTCCTTAAGGTCTCTCTAGACTAACTCAGTTTACATCTTCAAACCCAGCCCAGTGTCTGACCCCTGATAGCCAAGGGTTCAATAAACGCAGGATGAATGACTTAATCTGAATGAAAACAATGTGCCTTGTAACTGATGAACAATGAGGAATAGGATAAGCAAATTATAGCATCTTTATAGGGCTAAAACATGCTTATGACTAGTTTTGAATAATGTAGGGGAAATGCTTATGTTCTTATATTAAATGAAAAAAAAAAGGTGGAATAGCAGATTCTACCCTCAGGATGTGCACAACTATATTAAAACAATTCAAAGGAAATATATAAAATGCTCTCAGTGCCTTCTCCAGGTAGTGGCATGTTTGTCTTAGTTCTTGCCTCCTGTTTTGGAAATTTTCACCCGTAGCATTTCCTATTGAGAATCAATCTGTACTTACCTCCTTTGTTGCCTCTCTCTTTCTGTATTTCAACTTTCTGGTTTCTTATTTCTCTGTTTTATGAGTCAAGACTATAAACTCCTTGGAAAAGGAGCAGTGTTTTTGTACTAATATTTCTCTGGTGCTTGGCACACTCTATTAAACACTAAACATTTAGTCATTCACTAAATAATTCTTCAATGAATAATGGCAATAGCAACCACAAAAATGAAATTTTTTTTTAAGGAAACTCTTATTAAACTTCTTTTCCTTATGTCTGCTGCTGCTGCTGCTAAATCACTTCAGTTGTGTCCAACTCTGTGTGACCCCATAGACGGCAGCCCACCAGGCTTCCCCGTCCCTGGGATTCTCCAGGCAAGAACACTGGAGTGGGTTGCCATTTCCTTCTCCAATGCATGAAAGTGAAAAGTGAAAGTGAAGTTGCTCAGTTGTGTCTGACTCTTAGCGACCCCATGGACTGCAGGCCACCAGGCTCCTCCGCCCATGGGATTTTCCAGGCAAGAGTACTGGAGTGTGGTGCCATTGCCTTCTCCTTTCCTTATGTCTGGCAATCTGGAAATATGTGAGGAGAGATGATGGCTTGTCACTATGAATGGAAGCCAGTAATGATTCAAGTAACCTTGTGTCAAAAAAAAAAAAAAAAAAAGAATGAGATAGGCCCACAGTGATGAGAAATGTTATGCAATATGGGAAAACTTCCTAAAAGGCCCTGGGTCTCTCCACCCATGCAACATGCTGGGGGTGGAGAAAGAAAAATCTAACTATATTTTGTCAGATTTCCTCAGAATCCCTTCAGAGTACCAGTCGGTCTATTTGTTCCTCTAAAACTTGAGGTCATGGTAAGATAATACATGAGTGTTTACAACAAAAAGTTACTATCAAAACATATGGAATGTTTGGTTTCCACAGCTATCACTTTTTGCTCTCTGACTTTAGCCTGTTTCTGGTGAAGTTTACTAGCAGATACCCACGGCCACACCTGTAGATGGGATGTCTCCATAAACACCAGGTTAAGGTCTTCTGAAGAGTGACTACTGGGGGAGCCACCGCAGAGCCCCACTGAGAGCTGGGCCCTCTGGGTTCACCTCAACTTCACACTCAAAACAGAAGGGAGCTTACTGGGCCTGAAGCAGAGGATGAATCTTAGAAAAACACAGCTGCCAGGGTGAGCGTGTGCATGCACATGCTCCTCTGTGTAAATGCTCCTCCACATAACGCCTGTGCATCTTTCTTATTTACTTGGCTCTGCAAGCTAAACTTGTGGCCTTTAATCTCAACCGACCTGAATGGATGCTTCTTAATTATGCCTGGGATGTAGTAAATTAACACCCTATTAGAAAATCATTCACGTATTAAATATTTGGGAACTTATTACAAGAGAATTGCAACATGTAAGCCCTCAGGCAGGAAAAGATGTTGCTAATCTGTTCCATGTATGAAGCAGTGCTAGCTGACAGGACAGGCTGCTGGTCATACATCCATTTCATCAAATCCTACCTTTTAAATAAGGAAAAAATCCAGCATAACCTTTCTCCTTCACTTTTCCTACTTATTATTATGATTACTTTTTTTTTTTTTTGGACCATGCTGTGTGGCATACAGGATCTTAGTTCCTTGAGCAGGGGTTGAACCTGCCCTCTCTGCAGTGGAATCCATGGAATTCCAACCACTGGATCACCAGGGAAGTCCCACTACTTATTTTTATTTTATTTATTTTTTCTTTTTGCTGTGCTGGGTCCTCACTGCTACATGGGCTCTTTAATTTTGGTGAGCAGAGGCTGCTCTATAATGGAGGTGCATAGGCATATCACTGCGGCGGCTACTCTGTGGGCTCTAGGACACATGGGCTTCAGTAGTTGTAGGACTTGGGCTCAATAGTTGTGTCACACAAGGTTAATTGCTCCAAGGCACGCGGGATCTCCCCAAACTAGGGACCAAACCCTTGTCTCCTGCGTTGGCAAGTGGATTCTTTATCACTGAGCCATGAGGGAAGCCCCCCTTCTACTACTTATTATTAATTTTCTTCTTCTCTTTGGTCCCCTTTAAGTTGAAATTACGTCTTAGTTTGCAAAGAGCAAATATTCATTAATACAGCAAAAATTTCCAGGATTGAGTATCTTCTCTGTGCCAGGCATTGCTCTAGGCACTTGGGACAAACCAATAAATAAAATAAAGATCTCTATATTTGGAGCATATAAGGAGCATGTATTCCAATGGGGAAAACTGACAATAAACAATAAGCATACTAGCAAACACCCTCTTCCAACAACACAAGATAAGACTCTAACATGGACATCACCAGATGGTCAATACAGAAATCAGATTGATTATATTCTTTGCAGCCAAAGATGGAGAAGCTCTATATAGTCAGCAAAAATAAGACTGGGAGCTGACTGTGGCTCAGATCATGAACTCCTTATTGCCAAATTCAGACTTAAATTGAAGAAAGTAGGGAAGACCACTAGGCCATTCAGGTATGACCTAAATCAAATCCCTTATGATGATACAGTGGACATGACAAATAGATTCAAGGGATTAGATCTGCTAGAGTGTCTGAAGAACTATGGATAGAGGTTCGTGACATTGTACAGGAGGCAGTGATCAAGACCATCCTCAAGAAAAAGAAATGCAAAAAGGCAAAATGGTTGTCTGAGAAGGCCTTAAAAATAGCTGAGAAAAGAGAAACTAAAGGCAAAGGAGAAAAGGAAAAATATACCCATTTGAATGCAGAGTTCCAAAGAATAGCAAGGAGAGATAAGAAAGCCTCCCTCAGTGATCAATGCAAAGAAATAGGGGAAAACAATAGAACGGGAAAAACTAGAGATCTCTTCAAGATAATTAGAGATACAAAGGGAAAATTTCATGCAAAGATGGGCACAATAAAGGGCAGAAATAGTGTGGGCCTAACAGAAGCAGAAGATATTAAGAAGAACTATACAAAATACAAGAATACACAGAAGAACTATACAAAAAAGATCTTCACGACCCAGATAATCATGATAGTGTGATCACTCACCTAGAGCCAGACATCCTGGAATCCAAAGTCAAGTGGGCCTTAGGAAGCATCACTACGAACAAAGTTGGTGGAGGTGATGGAATTCCAGTTGAGCTATTTCACATCCTAAAAGATGATACTGTGAAAGTGCTGCACTCAGTATGCCAGCAAATTTGGAAAACTCAGCAATGGCCACAGGACTGGAAAAAGTCAGTTTTCATTCCAATCCAAAAGAAAGGCAATGCCAAAGAATGCTCAAACTACCACACAATTGTGGTAATTGCTCAATTGTGGTAATGCTCAACTACTGCACTCATCTCACACACTAGTAAAGTAATGCTCAAAATTCTCCAAGCCAGGCTTCAACAGTACACAAACCATGAACTTCCAGATGTTCAAGTTGGATTTAGAAAAGGCAGAGGAACCAGAGATCAAATTGCCAACATCTGTCAGATCATTGAAAAAGCAAGAGAGTTTCAGAAAAACATCTACTTCTGTTTATTGACTATGCCAAAGCCTTTGACTGTGTGGATCACCACAAACCTTGGAAAATTCTTTAAGAGATGGGAATACCAGTTCACCTGACCTGCCTCCTGAGAAATCTGTATGCAGGTCAAGAAGCAACAGTTAGAACTGGACACAGAACAACAAACTGGTTCCAAATTCGGAAAGGAGTATGTCAAGGTTGTATACTGTCACCCTGCTTATTTAACTTATATGCAGAGTACATCATGAGAAATACTGGGCTGGATGAAGCACAAACTGGAATCAAGATTGCCGGGAGAAATATCAATAACCTCAGACATGCAGATGACACCATCCTTATGGCAGAAAGCGAAGAACTAAAGAGCCTCTTGATGAAAGTGAAAGAGGAGAGTGAAAAAGTTGGCTTAAAACTCAGAAAACGAAGATCATGGCATCTGGTCCCATCACTTCATGGCAAATAGATGGGGAAGCAATGGAAACAGTGACAGACTTTATTTTGGGGGGGCTCCAAAATCACTGCAGATGGTGACTGCAGCCATGAAATTAAAAGACACTTGCTCCTTGGAAGAAAAGTTATGACCAACCTAGATAGCTATTAAAAAGCAGAGACATTACTTTGCCAACAAAGGTTGATCTAGTCAAAGCTACGATTTTTCCAGTAGTCACGTATAGATGTGAGAGTTGGACTATAAAAAAAGCTGAGTGCCAAATAATTGATGCTTTTGAACTGTGGTGTTGGAGAAGACTCGAGAGTCCCTTGGACAGCAAGGAGATCGAATCAGTAAATCCTAAAGGAATCAGTCCTGAATATTCATTGGAAGGACTGATGCTGAAGCTGAAACTCCAATTCTTTGGCCACCTGATGCGAAGAACTGACTCATTTGAAAAGACCCTGATGCTGGGAAAGACTGAAGGTGGAAGGAGAAAGGAATGACAGAGGAAGAGATGGTTGGATGGCATCACCGACTCGATGGACATGAGTTTGAGTAAGTTCTGGGAGTTGGTGATAGATAGAGAAGCCTGGCATGCTGCAGTCTATGAGGCTGCAAAGAGTTGGACATGACTGAGCAACTGAACTGAACTGAACTGATAGTAGACGGGAAAAATTTCTAGAATGTTTGAAGGTCATAGCTGATATGGAAAATAATGGATAGTGGGACCACATACTTTTGGGGCTGGTGGTGAAGGGAGCTGCAGTATTAAACAGGTGTTCAGCCTCATGGATAGACCAGAGCAGGCGTAAAAGAGTGGGAGGGGTTGAGCAGTTGGCCACGCAAATGTTTGGAGGAAGAGCATGGCAAGGAGGACCAGGAGAGCAAATGCTCTAAGGTTGTGTGTGCTGCTCATGTCAGAAGAACCCCAAGGACACCCTGTGGCAGGTTAGGAATGATCCTGGGGAGGAGAGTAGGCAGGGACAGGATGTTTTTGGCTTTTCAAGTCCACATAGAAGTTGGAAGAGGTCAAGTGACTGAACCAGATAGTTCTTTGAACAGAGAGTGAGCTAATTGCCTGATCCTGGACAAGGTCTATTTCAGAGCTGCTGTCTCTAGGGTTGAATTAAATCATTCCTAACTTTCCTTCCTTTCAGTTCTAAGGTCTTGTGGCCTACATGTTATTGGAGCAGCAATTGCAATTGAATTGCAACTCAAAAATCTCCCACATTGGCAGGCATTAGACCTAAAATCTTCAGACAAGCCTATAGGCCTCAGCCCTTCTGAAGGCATGGGACCGACCCCCTTGAACATTTGAATGAGAACTATAGAGAAAGGTAGAGCTGCATCAGCTCACAACTGTGAGGAGCTTGTGGAGTCCTTGAAGCATAACCATGGACCTTCCCCAACCAAAAGTGACCTGTGGGTTACTCTTTAAGAATCAGTGCATTTAAGGAGGGTTGTTAATTTCCCCTGAACTTTCTATGAAAAATGAAAATATTCCGTAAGTTTTGAGAAACTGAAAGAATAGTACACCAAACTTCACATCTTCCATTTCAACTTCAAAAAATGTTAATATTTTACTGTATGTGTCTATCTACCTTTGTTGTTTTATTATTGTTGACCAATGAGAAAGTTGCAGATATCATGGCACTTTATCCCAAAATAGTTTCCCCAAGTACCTCTTAAGAATTAGAACAATCTCCTATTATACCACACCACCATTACCACATATAAGAAAAATTAGACTGATGAAATCTAAATTCAAAATTCTCTTTATTCTAAGAATCCTTTTAGACACTACCAGGATTCCAGTCTAGGTCCACATGTTGCATTTAATTACTATGATGGCTGGTCTATTTTATTCCAAAATAGTTTATCCATGATTTTGTTTTCTGATTGTTTATTTTCAAGATACTGACATTTTGGAATAGTTCAGACCAGTTGTCTTATGGAATGCCCCTACTTTAGGATCTGATTGATTGTTTCCCACTAGTGTCTAACTCATTCTTCTATCCCTTTCATTCCCTGTAAACAGGAAGTTAGAGCTAATGGAAATTTGTGAGTTTTAGTTAGATTGGAATACAGTGTACTCTGGGAAGAGGTAGTCCATTTTCTAGGTATTGACTGGAATACTTAGAAGATCACTTTAGAAGATTATCTTTAGGCTCATAGGACTTCACTCCCATCCTTGACCCACCTGGGGAGGGATGCTATATGCAGACAGAGAGGAAGGTTTTCCTGGCAGTAAGAGGAGCAGCACTGAATTTGGAGTTTAGCCCTGAAATTGATCATATCCCTTTATCTGTTTCCTCACCTAAGATTTAATTTTCTTTTTAATGGATTATTGGATTCAAATGAAAGATTAGAAAATTCTTTTTTTAAAGATCTGTGTGGAAATAGCAGATGTCAGGGACTGACATCCAGTTCAGAGACATCCTTGATTCATCTCAAATTAGTGAGCAAAGTATGAAACTATCTGTCTCTCTATTATCTATCTACCTACCTACCTATCCATCTAGAGTAATGCATTTTTGTCACCTTAAGACTGCCTGGAAAGAGTAATGGGGGTCAGTTTTTCAATGATGACTTAAGAAAGTGATTCTTAATCATGGGCAGTTTTGCCCTCCAGGGGACATTTGGCAATGTCCGAATACATTTTTGGTTGTCTAACTGAAGACTTGTTACTGGCATCTCGTGGGTGGAGATTAAGATGCTGTTGAACATACTACAATGCACAGGACAGCCTCCCCTCACCAGAGAATTATCTTGCTCAGAATAGCAATACTATCAATACAGAGAAATCCTGATTTAATGTAAGGTACAATTAAATATTGAAACTTAGTCCAAAGTCCTGCACCAATTCTTCAAATATTGGGATCTGAAATAACTTAAATTCCATGCCATAACGTAGCAAATTATGAATAGAAAAAGAAAAACAAAGAAAAAAATGGAGATACAAATATGTTAATTATTTCAATCAACATAATTGCTACAGCTCAACTGAGCTTTCTCCAAGGCTAAAAAGAAATCACAATCAGTTGTATAATTTTGGTAAGTATAAAGAATAATTCCTAAAGGGCATTGCTTTTCTGAATATAAATTGTAAAATGTTATTTTCATAAAATATTTTATAATATGGTAGCAATAAATGACCTGATAATAGGATGGGCAATGTTTTCAGTATTCATGCAAAAAATGCAAAAGTTAGTTCCATATGGCTATTTATAACAGGAACTTAGATAAAAGCTATGCAGAAAATATTCAGATGAAATGCCTTCAGGGTAATTCTGAGAGGCACTGGATTAATATCATTCCATTTGGAGCCTTCTGTTGCTCTAATTTGATTACTGAATTCGATTATGATACCTGGAGGGATATAAGGTCTAAGTAAAGGCACAACTGAACCATGGCCTGGAGCCCTTATTATGTTTTTAAAAACTTTTTGTAAATACACTACTTAAAAAAAATCTTTATTATTTTTCACATACCATAAAAATCAGTTTTAAAGCATGCAAGTCAGTGGCTTGTGGCATATTCATAGAACTCTACAACTGTCATCATCAGCTAATTTCAGAATATCTGCATTACTCCAAAAGGAAACCCTGTACTCATTAGCAGTTACTTCTTCATACCCCTGAACCTCCTTCTGTCACCCCTGGCAAACATTAGTCTACATTCCTGTCTCTGTGGATTTGCTTATTCAGTCTTTTTATTGCCAAACAATATTCCATTATATGGAATGCTCATTCATCAATTGATGGGCATTTGGATTGCTTCCACTTTATGATTGTTATGAACGATGCTGTGAACTTTGGCAAATTTTTATCATGAAAAGGTACTGAACTTTGTCCAAAATTTCTGCATCTATGGGGAAGATCACGTGGTTTTTGTTCTTTATATCTAACATGGTGTATTGCTATTGTTGTTATTTGGTCACTAAGTCGTGGCCAACTCTGCAACCCCATGAACTGCTCTAGCCTAGAATACCAGCCTCCTCTATCCTCTACAATCTCCCAGAGTTTGCTTAAATTCATGTCCATATTGAGTCTGTGATGCTATTTAACCTTCTGACCCCCTGCTGCCACTTTCTCCTTTTCCCTTCAACATGGTGTATTATATTTATTGAGTTTCATATGTATGATCAACCTTTATATTCCTGGGATAAATATTAGTTGATGATGGTATAAAATCCTTTTCACATGTTTTTCGACTTGTTTTTCTAGTAGTTTAAAGACATTTTTGTCCATATTTATAAGGAATGTTGGTCTGTAGTTTCTTGCAATGTCTCTGTCTGGTTTTGCTTATTAGGTTAACGCTGGCCTCACAGACTGAGTTAGGAAATGTTTGCTTCTATTTTCTCTTTTGGAACAGTATGTGAAGAATTGATATTCTTCTTTATTTAAATATATATATTCTTTGTTGGTGAGGTCATCTGGTCCTAGGCTTTTCTTTGTGGAAACTTTAGAAAATAACGAATTAAATCTCTTTGTTACAGTTCTACTCAGATTTTCACTTTTGCTTGAGTCAGTTTTGATAGTTTGCATCTTTCTAGAAATGAACCCATTTTGTTCAGGTATCTAATTTGTTGAATACTATAATTATTCATAGTATTCCTTTACAAATCTTTTAGTTTTTATAATATAGGTGATGATACTCTCTTTTTTATTCTTGATTTTGGTAATTCTTGGTATTCTTGAATCTCAAATTATCAAAATATTCAAAAATATTCTTAATTATCTAGATAAAGATTTGTCAATGTTGTCAAATTTTTCCAAGAATTAAGTTTTGGGACCACAGTTTTCTGTAATGATTTCTTATTCTCTATTCAATTTACTGTCATTTTAATCTTTATTATTTTATTTTGTAAATATACTATTAAACGTTTATATAATATTCCATCATGTGGATGTGCTATAAATTACATTCCAATTTTACTATCTTTAGGTTTTCCCTTCCACCATTTTTCTCCATTATGAATGATGTCTGAGTGACTGTCTCTATGTAAGCATTTTCTGTTTCAAACTCTTATATGAGTTAATAGAGGAGAAATGTCTTTGCAAGGGCACGCTAGTCCTTTAATTTACCCAGCTAATTTGTTATTAGGTTTCTATTATTGAAACATCTTGAGCAGATGATGTGAACATTTCTAAAGAAATGTACATATAGGATTGATACATATAGGATTATTCCTTCTTACCCAAAATAAGATAAAGAAATAAACACATAAATGGAAGGAGTCACTTTCAAAGTTCCAAAATAGGTATTCGAGGGATATGATCTTTTTTAATGTGTCAATTTGACTAGAGTCCCCAGATACTCAGTCAAGCATAGATCAAAGTATTGCTACAAAGGTATTTTGTAGATATGATTAAAGTCCTTTGTTGACTTTCAGTAGGGAGGTTATCGAAGATGATCAACTGGTTGAATCAGTTGAAAGGTCCTAAGAGCAGGGCTGACTCTTGTCTAGAGAAGAAGAAATCCACCTGAGTGTTCCAGCCTACCTTTACTGATGGTCTGCCCTATGGATTTCAGCCTTGTCTAGTCAGTCCCCGTGATTGTGTAGGCTAATTCTTTGCACTAAATCTCTAAACAGATATCTTCTACTGATTCTACTTCTCTGATTGATCACTGACTTTTACAAGGAGGGCCGGATTTAATAAAACTTCTAAAAAGTTAAAAATTCTAAAACTCCTTCTATTACATTTATTAAGGCTGTAGGCTAATCTATTCAAACTCTATTGAGAGGCTACGACCTAATGTTTATTGTTCTAGTTGCTGGGGTTATAGGAATGAACAAAATAGAGAAAGTTTGTCTTCATGGAGGTTACATAGCAACAATAACAATATTGACTACCTGCTACTATAGTCACATGTGGGGGATAAAAGGTGAATATGACTGTACCTTCTCTTTTGGAGCTTGCAATAAGTCTGTCAATATTTAATTGGTATGAAGGAGAGTGAGACTAAGCATGAATTTTAATTGTAGGAACACACAATTTCTAATGGAGAGAGAAAATCAAGTGTTTCAGACACCCAAAGGAATATTCCCTTGAAGGAATATTTGAGATCTTTAAGATCCTGAGACTTCAACTTCATTTATATTTTAAAAATGAAACTAAGTTCATAAATGTATTTAAAGGTATCCTAAAGAAATCATATAAGGTTAAAAAATTATAAACGGAATTGTTAGTAAAACTCTCAAGAGGTTTCACTTTGGTGTTCTTTGTGGGCAATGTAAACAATTTATATTTAAAGAGCCCAGTGTCAAAAAACAATAAGGAAATAGTGAGATGTTGCTGGTGTTCTCCACCTTAACACCTTATTTTATTTCATTTTGTGCCTGAAGCTGCTGTGGAATTTGCAAAACCTTGAGCTGTTTGGACTCTGCTTTCTAGCCTGGATTAGGTTCCAGGTAACCTCATGGTGGAGCTGTCTTTTGGATCAACTTACTTTTGAAATGTTCCTGAAAGAAATTCTTTGGTAATGGGACTTCCATACAGTAGCTCAATCACTACAGTATTGTCTTAATTTGCTAATTTGGTAGAGGTATTTTTTCTTTTGAGAAAAGAAGAAAAACAAGAAAAGCAAACAAAACAAAAAGGGTTCTTTTTCTTTATAACTATAAAGAAGCAACTGTCTTCAGCAAACAGACGATAATAAACAGCCTTCTAGTGATCTTGAGTTATGAACCCATAGTTTATAGCAGGATGAAAATCTATCGACTTGAAACAGGCAATCATTCCCACCCAGCTGACCTATGCCGGTCCTTTCACCTTCACTGAGCAATTCTTTTCTGGTGCCTGGAGCGTAAAGGAAACAATCACCTGTAGCTGCGCTTATTCCGCGTTCGCTTTGGAAGCCAGAACTATCAGCTCTGAAAACAGGTCATGAGTGACTAGTAGTCCCTGCGAGGCTCACAGGAAGTAGTTGCAAAGGCAGGGAAAGTTTTCAACGACTGTCCAAGAGGCCAGTGAATGACAGGCGTTCAGGAGTTTCTCTGCTTGGCATCTGAAACCGCCACATGGAGGAGTTGCCTTGGGGACAGAATGACAGGTGTGAGCCTGGCGCCTGAGCCCCATAAAGGAGGAGATTTTGCTCTGTTGTGAAAGAAGCCATGACTACACGTAGGGCTGGAAGGATGATCATGGAGGATTTACGGCATTAGCTTCAGAAACCCAATACAATAGTTTCAGGTGGAGAGTCAAGATTGCGATGAACAATTTCTGAATTAATTCCAGTTCTGTGAGGTTGGGATCCCATGACATCAGGTATATGTTTCTACTAATAATTGTTATCATGGATCATTTGTTACTGAAGTTTACACCTTACTGTTATAGTACAAATGTCAGGGGACAGTGGCAAAATTGTTATGGTACAAATGACAGGGTACAATTACAAACCTGACATTATTTTTCACTTGTCTTACTGGCTCAGAAAACAATTTCAGAACCAGTTTGGTCTTAGGAGTTACTAGGTTCTTAATGAAAATCATTGTCTCTCCCCATACAAATAGGCAGGATACCATAGAGCAGCCAACCCTTTCAGTAAAGGGCCAGATACGATAAATATTTGGGGTTTTGTGGTCATATGGTCTCTGTCACAACTGCTCAATTCTGCTGTTGTAACACAAAAGCAGATTTATGTTTATTTATGTAAATTTTACATTAAAAATGTTTATTTATGTAAACAAACAGACATGGTTGTGTTCCAATAAAACTCTATTTATAAAATCAGGCAGCTGCTTTGACTTGGGGCCCTAAGTGTAAGAGCACAGACTTTGAAGCCAGGTTCAAATCCTGGCACTACTGCTAGTTGTGTGACCTTAGAGAACTTAGTTAACTTCTCTGTGCTTTGGTCTTTTACCTCTCTCAGTTGATAATAGCTGCTTTTGTTCAGTTGCTAAGTTGTGTTCGCCTCTTTGTGACCCCCATGGACTGCAGCAGGCCAGGGTTTCCTGTCCTTCACTATCTCCCAGAGTTTGCTCAAATTCATGTCCACTGAGTTGGTGGTGCTATCTAATCATCTTATCTTCTGTTGCCGTCTTCTCCTTCTGTCTTCTATCTTTCCCAGCCTCAGGGTCTTTTCCAATGAGTCAGCTCTTTGCAACAAGTGGCCAAAGTATTGGAGCTTCAGCTTCAATATCAGTCCTTTCAGTGAATATTCAGGGTTGATTTCCTTTAGGATTGATTGATCTCCTTGCTGTCCAAGGGACTCTCAAGAGTCTTTCTCCAGCACCACAATGTGAAAGCATCAGTTCTTCGGTGCTCAGCCTTCTGTATGGTCCAATTCTCACATCCATACATGACTACTGAAAAAACCATAGCTTTGATTATAAACTGTTGTTATGAAGATTAAATAAGTAAATGTGTAAAGGATTAAATAGTGCTTAGCTGATAGTAAGTGCTTTATAGGTGTTCATTAGATAACCAAGTGCTATATAAGTGTTTGTTAGATAACCAAACATCCTGTGAAGTAGGTAATAATATTCCTATTAAAATTGAAATTTTTAAGAAATAAATGTTACTTCTAAGAAGGTTAATATTAGAACCTAGTTTTCCCATCTCCAGTACAATTGCTCTTTTTTGTCATCAGAGGTGAAATCATTATATCTAAACACAGGGAAATTCCCAGGAACAGCTTAGCTTGTATTTCTCCTCTCCTTATTAAAAGACGCTTACTCCTTGGAAGAAAAGTTATGACCAATCTAGATGGTATATTCAAAAGCAGAGACATTACTTTGCCGACTAAGGTCAGTCTAGTCAAGGCTATGGTTTTTCCTGTGGTCATGTATGGACGTGAGAGTTGGACTGTGAAGAAGGCTGAGCGCTGAAGAATTGATGCTTTTGAACTGTGGTGTTGGAGAAAACTCTTGAGAGTCCCCTGGACTGCAAGGAGATCCAACCAGTCCATTCTAAAGGAGATCAGCCCTGGGATTTCTTTGGAAGGAATGATGCTAAAGCTGAAACTCCAGTACTCTGGCCACCTCATGCGAAGAGTTGACTCATTGGAAAAGACTCTGATGCTGGGAGGGATTGGGGGCAGGAGGAGAAGGGAATGACAGAGGATGAGATGGCTGGATGGCATCACGGACTCGATGGACGTCAGTCTGAGTGAACTCTGGGAGTTGGTGATGGACAGGGAGGCCTGGCGTGCTGTGATTCATGGGGTCGCAAAGAGTCGGACTCAACTGAGCGACTGAACTGAACTGAACTATCCATGCAAGGAGGTACTATAAGCAGTAGTGTGCTGGCACTGATTTGTGTTGGCTCATTAGAGCAGATTCCTACATTTTCAGGAATTTTGTGAGCTGTGTTTACTGTTGGTAGCTGGAATATGGCTGTGGTGGGAATACTGACACCATGAAATTGGCAGGTGCCACAAATCAGGGCTTTTTTCCTCCAGGGGTACTGGGTCACTAGCACATGTTGGGCTACATGCCAGCAGTAAGCACTCCTCCAAGCATGGATACTATGGTCTGAACAGTGAGTTTGTAAACTACATTCAGTGGCACGTGACCCACCATATCCTAGGGCACTGTGGCCTGAGAAGAACGCAGATCCCTGGCTTTCTGTCTTGTGGCAGAGACAGAAAAGATTACATGCTTTGCTTAGCAACAGAAATGAGTCTGTGGTGGCCTCTGGACCCTGATTTCTAGACATCTGACTCACAGCTCTCCTCCTCTTCTTGTTCCAACGCACACACACAAACACAGAGGCATGTGTGGTTCAAGCTAAATAGGGACAAAATGACTTAGGAGGAACTAAAGGAAATAGAGAGCTTGTTAGGTGAACACCATAAAGTACTTTAATGGCCACTTTTCATAGGAAAGGCAGTGAGTGCTATGGCATTTTTGCAATTGTTTTTTCTTTTTTAGATTTTCCTAAGGTGTAGCCCTTCCTCAAAACCGCCCTCTAGCCTTTTGCGGAAGCAGCAGAAAAAATCCCAAAGAGGCTGGAGTCAGCCAGAAGGCCAGTAAGCCAAATCGCTTCCTCTTATGAAGTTGTGAACCTCAATTTTTTTCTCTATAAAACTGGGAAGCTTAGTCATTTCATTGTTAGTTTTGCATTGTGATTGTGAAAATCACTGAAAATTTGTTATTCATTTACTCACCACATTTATTACTGAGTACCATCATGAACTGGGTCCTACATAGGTGCTAAGGATGGAAAGAATCGGGTACCTGCTCATGAAAAGTCAGAGTCTGGGTGCTTAAACAGATAATCTAAAGGGTTTGGACCCCAGAGGCTGGATCCCTACAGCTTCATTTGGTTGTACTGATCAAGAGTTTGACCCTGGACCCAAGTTTCCTGTGCTGACTCCAGGCTGTGTGCTGTTTATTAGCTCTGTGACTTTAAGAGAGTTATTTATTAACAGTATCTTTTCCTACTCTGTAAAATGAAATTTTAAGCTTTCCTCAGTTTCATCTGTAAACATTGAGATGATAGTACCTACTTCCTGAATTATTCCAATGATTAAATGAAATAATACATATAAAGCTTCCTCCGTTTCTTCGTCTATAAAAAATATAGATAATAGTAGCTACAGCTTTTAGTGTTGGTATTGCTGTAATGATCAAATACCATATGAAAGGACTTAGATTTGTAAAAGCAAAAACATGAATGCAACATAGACTAATGGAAGACAGACACTAAACAAGGTACTTACTCAAGATTGTAAATGCAGTGGAAAAGATGAACAGAATAGGAATCCTTAGCCTGACAGTCAGGAAAGGCATTTAACAGAGACAGTGTTTGAGACTGTAAATTCATTCATTCACATTTGACAACAAACATCTGACAGTCTACCATATGTCAGGCTTCATGAGTGGGCTCAGTCGCTTCAGTCGTGTCCAACTCTCTGCAAGCCTATGGACCACAGCCCGCCAGGCGCCTCTGTCCACGGATTCTCCAGGCAAGAATACTGGAGTGGGCTGCCATGGCCTCCTCCAAGGGATCTTCCCAACTCAGGGATTGAACCTGTCTCTATATATCTCTGGCATTGGCAGGCAGGTTCTTTACCACTAGTGTCCGGTGGTAATCAATCCCTGGGTTGGGAAGATCCCCTGGAGGAGGGCATGGAAACCCACTCCAGTATTCTTGCCTGGAGAATCCCTGGACAGAGGACCCTGGCGGGCTATGGTCCACAGGGTCGCCAAAGTCAGACACCACTGAAGCGACTTAGCAGCAGCACGAGTGCCACCTGGGAAGGCCATGCAAGGCTTCATCTAGTGCTAGACCTGTAGTGATAAACCAAACCGACTCAGCAGCATGAAGAGGTGGCTTCTTGGGAGGGCAGGGGAAATGCTTTCTGTGTCCCTTCCCCTTAATTCCAAAACTCCTTTGCCCTTTTCAAACATGGAAAACTGATACTTTTTCAGTCTTATGTAAAGTGCCATGCAAACATAGCCTCAAGACAAACCATTTCAAAAGACTCTCAAAAAGACTCACCACTATGTGGTGACTTGCTCTCTCAAAAAGACTACCACTTTTAAGCCCCTTCTAGAAAAATTCTGGCACTGTAGTAAGTCCTCATCTTTACAAAGTTGAAATCTGGTGGGGGAGATAGTGTTAAATACATACATAAACTCACAGGTAATTAAAATTGGGATGATGGTTATAAAGAAAATAAGTGGAGGGCATCAGAAAATAAAGGAAAGAATGAATTAGTTAGGGAAGGCCTTTATCAAGAACTGGTGTACACATATTTAAGCCAAGAGCTGAATTTGCCAGGGTTAGCCAAGCAAGGAAACAAGGGAAAAAGAGAAAGAAATGGTTGTGCAAAGCCCCGAGGGCAGGAAAGTGCAATGTGTTTGAGGAACTGAAAGAAGGCTTGTGATTGGAATGAGGTGAAGTAGGGAAAGATCTAGGATGGGAGGAAGGTGAAGGATAGGAGAGCCAGTAAAGGTGTAATGTTGGGCAGGCCACATCCAACACTGGACTTTGTAGGTCAAAGAAGTTCACACATTATTTTCAGTAAAATAAGGAGCAATTGAAAATGTTTGTCAGAAGCTATGCTCCAAGTCACACATAGTAATTCACTTTGCTGTTGTGTGAGAATGGGATTGGAAATGGATAAGGATGAAATGGTTTCTGGGAAGGCAGGCCTTCCTGATGTGACAAGCCAACTCATTGGAAAAGACCCTGACACTGGGAAAGACTGAAGGCAAAAGAGAATGACAGAAGATAAGATGGTTAGATAGCATCATGGACCTCATGGACATAAATTTGAGCAAACTGTGGGAGATAGTGGAAGATAGGGAAGCTTGGCACGCTGCAGTCCATGGAGTCACAAAGAGTCAGACACACCTTGGCGACTGAACAACAAGGATGAAATTCGAAAAATTAGTTGGAGGGTAAGGCAGTAGTTCCAGGTGAGAGATGGAAGTGGCTTGAATTATTCTAGTGGAAGTAGAGATGGTGAGATATGAAAGGATTTGTAGTGGATTTGATAATGAATTGGAAAGAATGACCCCGAGGTTTCTGGTTTGTGGAGCTGCGTAGGTAACAGTGCCACCAGATCAGAACTCTTAGGTGAATGTCTGGTTTGGGGAAGAAGGGCAAGAGTTGAGTTTTGGATGAGTGAATTGATGAGGTACTACTGAGGCATTATGTGACATATGGCTCATGGACCTATGGCCCAGGGATTCTGAAGTGAGACCTGGGCTACAGATATATATATATATATCATTATGTTATAAATGTACACACAGATGATAGCTATCACCATGGTGTTTGATATCATTTTGGGGAGCAAATATAGATAAGTGCTCTTATCCTTTTGGCGTGGTGGCGGGGGGTGGGTTCCAGATGACTTTGAAGAGCTGACAGAAGCTATACTTCTTCCTTTAAAAGTATTGTTTTCATTCAAGTTTAAGGAATTTATAGATCTCCTGAAGCCCATCCACAAGTTTTGTAAGGTCCATAGATGACAAAACCAAAGCAAACCAAAACAAAGACCAAAATCCAACAACAAATCCAAACAGACTGTACAAACAGAAAAACGGGCCCTGGATTGAGCCTTGGGGAGCAGCACCATTCAGAGGTGAGACAGAGGTAGTGGCCACAAGAGTCTGAAACGATACACACAAGGAGGGAGGAGGAAATAGAAAAGAGACATCGAAACAGAGAAAAGTGTTTCGGGAATGGGAGATAAAGTTGCTGAGAGGGCTGAGAGATAAAGACTGAAAAGTATCCACTGGAGTTGGCAATAGCAGTGACCTTCGGGAGGCCCAGGACTATACTTACAAAGGGTTAGAGCTCTTGGAAGGAGGCCCTGTCTGCCCCTCTGCAAAAAGGTGAGTGAGGGAGATACTCCATGCAGGTGTGGGTTAATGAATAGATTTGTGGGTGTTTCCTCTTGACTGTCTACAATTTTTTTTTCCCCAATGAACTAGAAAGGTAAGATGATGGTAAGAGAAGCAATCAAGAATAAGGGTGGAAAGTGAAGTGAGAGCTTACCAAATGACTGAGCGACTAAGCACAGGCACACGTGGAGGACTGTTACCTATCTGGAGTTGTAATTGGAGGTTGGGCCTTAAGGAATGAGTAGGATTAGAGGAGGGAAGGGCTGGGCTCAGCATGAACAGAGGTCCAGGCCCAGAATTATCTTGGGCCAAGAACCAGTGAGCCTTCCAGAACTTTTCAAGGTTTGCTCCACTCCCTTTCTCTTCATCTTTGGCTTCTCCTTTTCTAGCTTATCTTTCCCCTTAACCTATAAACATGCTCAAGCTTTTCCCAGTGACTCAGGAGCTCCTCCCATCAGTGTCCAATTTCTCTTTTTTCCATACCCAGAACATCTGTAACAGAAAACTGTTTGAAATATTCAATTGCCCTTTTCCTTCCTATAGCTTTTTCTTGTTTGGTTGTGTGTTGCCTTACTTTGGGGATGTTGGCTGTTTCTTGAAGTCTGGACCTCTCTGTGGTCTTTTAAAGGCATGAGTGCATCGACAAGCTCCTGTTGGGTTCCTTGGAGATACATGTAACAGCAAGACACCAGGGGAAACTCCTGCAGGATTTTAGATACGTTTGCGTTTTAGATAGTTCACTCTGGAGGCTGAGTAGAGGATGAATTTGTCAGAAGAGATTGTTAGGAGGCTACTGTAAAAGTTCAGGTTGGAAAGGATGACTGGAATGTTTGCCAGGGGAAATGGAGGTAGAGATTTGAGGCTTATTAAGGAGGTGAAATAGAAATGACTAGATGATTGGATAAGACAAGGAGCTGAATCAATAATGACTCGTACTTGGACTTCTCTAATGGTTCAGTGGGTAAGACTTTGCTTTCCACTGCAGGGGGAAGAAGCGGGATGGGTGGGCAGGTTCCATCCCTGGTCAGGGAACTAAGATCCCCCATGCCCTGCTGCAAGGCCAAAATAAAATAAAAACACTCACATTCATTCTCAACTTTCTAGTTCTGATGGCTGTGGATGCTGGTGCCAACAGCTGAGGGAAGGGCTGCTTTGAAGGCAGAGGACAAGTATAGTTTTGGACAAGCTGAGTTTGAGGTGCCCCTATGATATCTAGATAGAGCTTCCTGGCAGGCAGTTGGATATTTGGGTCTAACTCTTGTGGAAGAGGTCTGGGCTGCAATGGCTGATTGGGTAATTGCAACCTTGAGGTTAGAGGTGATCTCCTAAGAGTGGAATGAGAAGAACTGTGGGTTCGGAGTCTTGCATATAAGGTGGAGACTCAGAATTAGTGGCACTTAAGGATGCCACCCAAGGAGGCAGAGGCCTTATTTACTGAGATGTTAGAACTGGAAGAATATACTCTTCTGCAAACCAAGAGAATGTTGAGATTCCAGAAGGTGGGAGTCATCTGAATTGTCAAATGTAGCAGAGAGACCCAGAAAGAGAATGCCTGCAGAATGCCACTAAGATTTGGGAGAGTCAGGGGTTCTCTTACCCAAGCAGGGTGAGGAAGGGTGTGTGTTGGGGAGAAGAGGGGAAGCTGGAATGCCCAGTGTCCAGAAATGAGGAAGTGGAGACAGCAGAGAGACCACTGTTTTAAGAGGTCATGAGAGGGAGAGGAGCCCTTGGAAGCTAACTGGAGAGGGCACTTGGAGTGAAGGTTGGGCACCATAGTTTTGTTTTTAGGAGCTAAGTTTGTTTAAAGGCCAAGAGAAAACAGCAAGGATCCAAGAAGCAAGGAGAGGTGAGGAAGGAAGCTTTATGGGCTCAACCCCACCAAGACAGCTTCTTATACTTTGCCCAACAAATACCACACTCCTTATCTCATTTACTCATTTGAGGGAGGAAACAGACGGTGAGACTGACCCCATGGGCTGGAGACAGGGCTATAGATCCATCTGGGTACAATGTCCGCCCACACCACGCGGTACGAGAAAGTACGCGTAAACTGTCCCCCTCCATGTGACGTAGGTGCCCAGGAGCAGCGTGTTCTTGGCTCCCGGTTAGGCGACATCGATGCCATGGGTATGTGCTGTGTCAGATGAGGTGTCACCACGTGCCGTGGATCAAGGGTAGCAACCCCCGACTTGTAGTATCATGCGCCAGGAACCAGAGCCTGAAAGCTCCCAAGGCCGGTACACCAGAGGTCGGGAGTCTCTTCCTTACTTCCGCCCCTGCAGATGGGAGTTCTGTTGGCCGCGAGGTGAATGACACTAACAGTGATGGCGGGGCCTGAAGGGCGCGGGCGAGAGTCTCAGGGCGAAAAGATGGCCGGAGCCCGAGGCAGCAGGTGGCTGAGTGCGCTCCTTGTGCGAGTCGCCCAAGGGACACCGCGAAAACCGAACTCGCTATTTGTTCACCCGGCCGGAAGATTTGTTCATCTCTGTGCCCCGAGATAAATCTTTTGCTAGGGGAAGTATTTAACTTGCATCCAGCGCTGTCGGAAGAAAATCCCTACCGCTGGAGGAGATGTAGTGGGAGCGTGGGAGCTTTCTCTTGGGTACGCCTTCCAATCCTCCTCCCAAGGCTGGGCACCGCTGAGTCGGTTGTTAAATGCGATCTATAGTTTTTGGTTTCTGCAAGGGGGAGTGTAATGTTAAGGAACTGCGAGCCGAGCCAGGATCTAACCTCCTCTCCATCATTCTTGTACAAGCTACCTCTGTGACCTTGACTCTGGGCAAGTCAGGCTAGGCCCCTCAATACAACTCGGTTTCCCTGTTCATAAAATGAGGATTTGGACTGTAATCTGGTGTTTGCACGGCGGCCAAGATGGCAAATATCACCTCCTCCCGCCAAAAAAAAATGCCGTCCTGCGTTAGAAACACCTACCCAACAGACAGCTCCTCTGCAGCGCTCTTCCTCCCTCTTTCTTTTCTGCTCCAGCCTCGGGAAGGGGGGCTAAAGGGGAAGATGTGGGCGGGGCCTGGTCATCGCCCCCGCCCACTCCGGCCCCGCCCCTCCCGGCGTACCCTCTGCGCCCCTCCGCCCTCCGCGCTGGATGAGGCAAGCACGTGACCTCACATCCGGCGCGGGAGTCCCGAGCTAGCAGCGCGCGCTCCCCTGTCCGCCCGCTGGCTCTCCCCGCAGCGTGATCCAGGCGCCACCGCTGAGGGGAGGGGGGTTCGCTTCGTCGCTGGCGGCGAGAGGCAGTTTCGGAGTGCAGAACGCCCCCCTCCCCTGCCTACCTCCCCCTGTCGCCCGCCCTTGTTCTCGCCCTGCTCCGGCTGCACGCAGCCGCCGCGGGCGCAGAGGAGGAGAGCGCGGACGCCCCAGCGCCCGGCTCGGCCCGGGCCCCGCCGCGGCGCCTCCCTCCCCTCACCCGGAGCCGCAGCGCGCGGCGGCGGCGGCTCCTCGAGCTCGAGCGACCCGCGGCCGCCGGCGCTGGCCGAGGGCGATGGGGCTGGGCTGAGGTGAAGCGGCGGCGGCGGCGGCTACAGCGGCGAGCCCGGCCCCGGCCCCACACGGCCCTTTGGCAGCTCCGGACGGGAGGCCGCCCGGGAGACGGCGCGGGGGCGCCAGGTGAGTGGCTCCAGCTTCCCCGTCACGGCGGAGGGCAGGGTGAACGGGGCGTGGAGCGGGTGGTGGTGGTGATGTGGGAGGTTGGAAGAGGTGAGTGGTATTGTTGGGGGTGGCGGGCACCAGGTGAGCTCGGGGTCGGCCTCCTCGGGCCGGAATTGGGCATCATTTTTCTGGGAAGGTGTGTGTAGGGTGAGGAGGGGAGCGCTAAGACTGCTGATTGTCTGGGACAGGTGCGGCGAGAAGAAGGGCTCCACGTTGTGGGTGTGAAGGCCTGGATGGACACGCCGCTAGTTGGGGAGGCAAGTGCGTTGGGGTTTGCGAGTGAGATGGTGAGGTGGTCCAGCGCTTTTAGAAAGTCCTGGAGATGGTGAGATCGAAGGTAGCGGTATTGGCAGGGAGCTTGATGGGTTTGCTTGGGTACTTACTGAGGAATCACGGAGTAGTAGCTTTGCCAGTCACCGCATTAAGCCGAGTGAGGCCCAGAGAGGAAAAGTGACTTAACAACTTGCCAAAGGCCTCTCACTTCGGCTCTGGAAACACCTAGGGCCCTTTCCTCCAGTACTTCCGTGACCGCTCTCTCTATAGCTTCTCCTTCTCCCCACGTCTTCGGAAAAGTTAGGTTCTGGTGGATGTGTGACCTGGGTTTTTTCTTTTTCTTTTGCGGCCGTGGGGAGCCGAGGGAATCTGATTTTGTTGTTTAGTCACCTAGTCGTGTCCGACTCTTTGCGACCCCCTGGACTGCGGCACTCCAGACCTGCGTGTCCCTCACTATCTCGGAGTTTGCCCAAATTCATGTCCATTGAATGGGTGATGCCTTCCAACCATCTCATCCTCTGTCGCCCTCTTCTTCTGCCTTCTATCCCAGCGTCAGGATCTTTCCCAGTGAGTCGGCTCTTCGCGTCAGGTGATCAAACTATTGGAGCTTCTTCGGCATCGGCCCTTGCCAATGAGTATTCAGGGTTGATTTCTTTTATGATTGACTGGTTTGATCTCCTTGTTGTCCAAGGGACTTTCAAGAGTCTTCTCCAGCACCACCAGTGATTGGGGACTGACAAAAATTCGGAGCTTCCGAATTTGGAAAGCTTTTGTAACAGGTGTTTATTATTCCTTTTCCCATAGATCTGACAGAAACATCCTTGGATCTTGGTGTCTGGACATAGGAGGTATGAATCACTCACATAATTAACTACTTTTAATCATCAGTGTTTTAGAGCTATATTTAGTGGTTATATTAGTGGAAAACGAATGGGCATGGAGTTGTAAACCTAGAAACAGAAACCTAGGTTTCCTGCACATGATTCCAAACTAAATGAGTAGAACATTTGTGTATGTAATGGCTATTTTGGATCTCTGAGTCAGGAAGTTAGAATTTTTTTAAATCTTTGAGAAATGCAGGGACGTTTAAGATTATTGCAAAATGAACAGTTTTCTGAAGACTGCTGCTAATCTGATTTGATTGTCTTTTGAAGGGTGATTACCTAGTTAAAAATGCTGCCTTTGCTTAGAATTCAGCACACGTTTATTAATTTTGTTTCAGTGAAATATATGTGGTATTCTTAGGTTTGTTGCTTTGCATAATAGGCTATAGTTGCCAAAGTAAAAGTTTGTGAGCATCCCATTATGGTTTAGCAACCCCTTTTCAAGGCAGTTGCTTGAAATAGCAGGCCTATTATTAATCACTGTCACGCAAGTACTTTTGCTACTGTCCTTGTTTTTGCATTACCCACCATTAGATCAGGTGAGGGTGAGACAGCTAAGTGAGATTTTTCAACATTAGAACAACAAAGGCTGTTTTTGATCAGAGAATTGAGTAGGAAAAATGTTGATCTTGGTTGCTTTAAATCCTAAGTAGTGCAGTTGTAATAAAAATATTAAGTAGCAGTCTCTTTTGAAAATAAAGTTGACAGTCGTTACTTTGACTCCATGTTCAAATTATGTAGTAAGAGGGCTGAGTTCTTTGTCTTGGAAGCTTTATTTGGAGTAGCTCTGGTTATTAAAATTATGGTACTGTTATTTTGCTTAACTTCTCTGTTCTTCTTTTTCTTTCTTTTTTTATGAACAAAGGAGAATACTAGTACTTACATCACAGAGTTTCGAGGACTAGCTGAGAGCGTATGTAAAGGAAAGAGCACTCTTCCTGGCACGTAGTAAATAGTTTTTTTATCCCCTTCCATTCCATATACTGAATCTGGCTGTGCTTGTTTAGTATGGTGGTTTTGTAACCACTGTGAATATAGAGTTTCAAGATGTGAATATACTTTATTGCTAAAATTGATGACAGTCCTAGGAAATGGGCAGTGATGAGTGATACGGGGCATCCTGTGGAATTTTGTCTTTCTTTTGTAACTTTTCCCACTGGTCTAGGTGATGGTGGAAATGGGAACTTCATGCCTGTGAATGACAATGAGGGTTGTAATTTCTAAAATCTTAGGAGACAGAAATAGAATTTCGTAATGATATTGATTACTTGGTTCATTTAAAGCTGGTTTCTGTTCACTGGTATACGGGGTAATCTAAGCGGGAGACCTTGTGAATGGATCTTAAGTTGAATAGGAGTTAGCAGCTTATCACTCGGAGAAGGCAGTGGCACCCCACTCCAGTACTCTTGCCTGGAAAATCCCATGGATGGAGAAGCCTGGAAGGCTGCAGTCCATGGGGTCGCTGAGGGTCGGACACGATTGAGCGACTTCACTTTCACTTTTCACTTTCATGCATTGGAGAAGGAAATGGCAACCCACTCCAGTGTTCTTGCCTGGAGAATCCCAGGGACAGAGGAGCCTGGTGGGCTGCCATCTGTGGGGTCACACAGAGTCGCAGATGACTGAAGTGACTTAGCAGTAGCAGCAGCAGCAGCTTATCACTTACTGAAAACAACATTCTTAAAACAACTGTCAGTGGTATGCTAAAGGAACACAGTCTGATATCTGAGATCTACTTGATACATATTCAGAAGGTTTGATCCAGTGATGGAATGTGTTCTGAATGTGCTATATAGCTCATCTGGTTCAATCTGGATCTGAGAGTTAGCTGATGAGATTTAGTCTTTGGTTTTGGAACATAGTTTTTCTGTGTGAAATGAAGACCACTGGTTTGTTGGAGAGAGTAAATCTGTAGTTATCAAACTGTATTCTGATTGACCCATTTAACTAGTCCAGGTAATGTGCAAGGAAATGATAGTTAGCGTCTTTAATCTTCATTTGTTGAGAGTAGAGGAATAAGAGAGGATCAGAATTGGGCCACATATTTTAACATTCCGGTTAAAAAGTAAAAGATTCTAGGCTTTTTAATCTGGAGAAAAGTCAGTATCATTTATAAGGTAGAATATGTTGAATTAATGGTGACGTGAAAGTCGTTCAGTCATGTCTGACTCTTTTCGACCCCATGGACTATACAATCTGTGGAATTTTCTAGGCCAGAATACTGCAGTGGGTAGCCTTTCCCTTCTCCAGGGGGTCTTCCCAATCCAGGGATCGAACCCAGGTCTCCCACATCGCAGGCAGATTCTTTACCAGCTGAGCCACAAGGGAAGCCACAAGGAAAATTAATGGTAACTAGTAATTATAAAATTGAGATAAAAACATTTGTATTAGTAAGATTAAACATAGAGATAATGTGAAATGTCATGAATAAATGGTAATTGGAAGAAACGATCACTGTTACAATGGTGAGTTGAAATTATTTTTTGATCGTCAGTAAGAAAGGAAAAAAGTGGAATGAAGGAAAAGGAGAGTTGGCCAGGTGTCAAATGTCTGAGAGTGAGGAAAGTTGAGGATGAGGAATGCTGAAGAGTTTCCATAGACCAGCTCTTCAGAGAGAACTTTCCTAATACCAGACCTCATGATACTTAAACCCAAAGGCTTGTACTGGGGCCTTTGCTAGGTGAGATAGTAAGTCATTAACTCAAATAACAAACTTAGAGACTGTCCAAATTTAAAAAGCACTTATGTACCATAAGGTGTTTCCGCAAGGGAAGAGTTCTTACAGGTTTATGAAAATGGAGCTGCCCAGAGGCGTGTGTCTTTGAAGTTACAGGTGAAAATGCATCTTTCACCCCTTCTATCACCAAAGGCCACTAAAACCAGTATGAGCTGAGAATGCAGGAAGGAGTAGTACTCTGAAGTCTCTTTTTTGCATGTGACCTGAGATGAGTGAAGTAAGTTGTAATCAATCTCTTAATCAGAATTTCTATCTAGTTAAGCCTTTCACTTACTTGCTGTGGATCTTGCTTTTAAATAATCTGTTGAGGGAATTCCCTGGCAGTCCAGTAAGGTTAGAACTCTGCTTCCACTGCCAGGGGCCTGGGTTCAGTCCCTGGCTGGGGAACTAAGATCTCACAAGCCATGCCCCCGACAACCCCCCAACCTCCCCCAGAAAAAAAAAGCCATTGACAGTCAGATACTAGTTAGGTTAGAAATAAAATTTCCAGGAACAGTGAGTTGGAGTAGAATTTCCTGAGTACATAATGCGAAACTTGCTGATGTCTGTATAATCTTTTTCAAAAATTTTAAATAAAAATATTTCTGACTGTTGTTGATAGCAAAGTGAAGAGCTGTTCTACCTTAGCACAGTTGATTAATTGACTCTTAATTAGTTTTTCTTATTTTTTTCACAAAAGATTTATGAGTTGGATATTGAAATAAAGAGGTATGAGATTGGAAAATACTGTTGAACAGTCAAAGGTTATTTAGATTAGTCCCCTCTTTTTATAGAAAAGGAAACTGATGTCTGGAGAGGTAAGTGACCGCATGTTGGTAAAGGAGAAGCTTTCGGTTGGTTGGGTATTCTTTTCACCCTGTCTTTAGTTTGAACTGTGTAGTAATGGCACATCTCAAAGCTTGGTGGATGTTTGTGGGTTTTTTTCCTCTGTTGAGAACCAGCTTTAAAGGATTGCTTTTGATCATTTGACAGACTTCTATTACATTTTCAGTTTATTTTAAAGTAAGTCCTGGAACAGCTCTTACATGTGTTTAGTGTGGCTTCTTCACAGCATCTATGCTTTTTTCCCACTTGTGAAGTAGGATGGGAAACATGTTAGAAGCTTACTCTGCTATATAAAAGACAAGTGTTTTGGATCCTAATTCTTTCTGATCTAAAGACCTGAGTAAAGTGAAATCCAGGTTTATGTAGGGGCTTTGGACTTAAATTCTCATTTAAGGTAAAATCCTGTGTAGTCAAAATTACCTGTGAAAAAGTGGTTTAGGAAGGCACCAGTTTGAAAACTGGTTAACCTACCTACTGTTTTTCAGTTCTCACAAGCTAGTGTTTTCCCCAGCTGTTAGTACAGGTGACTTTTTTTTCTCTGGAGTCGTAATCTCGAAGGGTAACTGGACTTTGGATCGACTGAGGAACAGCAGAGTCAGTCTCCATTACCTGCTCACTCTGGGACGAGGATGTGAGGGCAAGCATCCTACCACCGTTATTTAGAGTGTTTTTTTTTTTTTTTCTTGCAGCACGGAAAATTGGATTGATGTAATTGAATCCATGTGTGATGTGATTCTACAGTGTGAATAATAGAGAAAGAAATTAGGTGTTTTAGAAAATCTGTTTCCCTAGGGTCATACTGGGTGTTTTATACCACATACTAGCATAATTAAGGGCTAAGGAATAAAGTTGGGATTATTAGGGCACTGTTGGTACTTTTTGTAATTTTAGGTGGATATTCAGCTACTTTCAGTGTTTTTAAGAGTGAATGTCACCTTACCGGGATTTGCAAGATTTGCATTATCTTGAAACAACTATAAGCTGTTAATATTTTCCATGAAGCTTAAAGTATTTGAACTTAGTGTCACTCTGGGGGTAGCACAGGAAGAAGACCCCATTCTTTAAAGAAATGTCATGGTGTCTGAAGATTTAACAGTCATATGCCCCAGTAGAGGGCATGGTATATTGGTTAAAATGTGACCTCAGAGCCTTATACATATAAGAGATTTTGAATTCCAGCCTCATTGCTTAACTACCTCTGTAGTTAAGTAGTTTTTAGTTTCTTCATTTGCTGAATGGAGATAATAAAACCTAGAGAGTTCTGAGGGTAAGAGGCCCAGTAATTGGTAAATTACTATTGTTAGTTTAATAATATTTAACATAGTCAAAACAAGCCACACTGTGTGTGTCTTTCTGTGTGTGTGATGAGAGAGTGTGTGGATTGTGATTGAGGATTGCTTTTTTCAGCTAGAGTAGCAGGCCATAATGATACACTGTTTAATTCAGGCTTTTCATAGGAAAAATACCATGATTTTGCGTCTTTGGTAGCAACATCCTAAAAAGTGTTAATTTCATGTGTTTCTTATACATTTGATGTATATTTTTATCTTGATGTTATTGGGTATGTCTTCAGACTCTTGCCCCCCCATCCTCTGTATTACTGTTACCTTTTTTTTCCTCTCCCTGGCTACATTATAAAATTTAAAAATATGTTTAATTATGTTTTCGTAGTAGGATTTTATGTTCCCTTATTTAGAAATTCTGATTAGTGAAATATGTCTGCGTCTTTTCTTTAAAAAGAGGGCTTGACATTTGTTTCACTTCTGTGGCCTTTGGATTGATTTTGTTAAAATGTGAGTCACTGGTTCTTCTTGGACCAAATATTTTTTCCTTACTATTTTTATTATATCCCCAAGCACCAGAGTTCTTACTTGCCTGCTAATTATCATAATATAATTGTTTACTAAGTAAAATGTAAAGTACTACAGGCAGGTGGCTTAAGTAGCACTTAATTACTTGAAAGACTACTCTAGCAAATTCTCAGTTAAAATAGATTTTTATTTTATCTATTTGTTATTTACTTATTTTTATTTATTTGTTATTTATTTAATCTATTTTTATCTGAGTTCTTTTGATGTGAAAATATACTTGTTATAATCCACAGGTATTTTCTGTTCAGTTTTTAGTGAGAAGAATAGAAAAACTGCTTAATTTTGTCAGGTTCAAAGCATCTTAATGTGTTTTTTCCCCAAATCCTTTCTCTGCATCCCATAGTGAATGACCTTTCTGCATGTTCTTTTAAAAGTTGTGGCAATTACCGCTTACTGTAGTGCATAAGAGTTGTGATTTTATAGGCAGTAAGGAAGGAGGCTAGGTTAGGGCTTCTTGGTTGAGCCCTGAGATTGTGTTAGCATATCTAACTGTTGGATACTTTGTTAGATCCTGTTGGTGCCCAGCACAGGACTGAATGTTGGGTATACACTGATAAGTGAGTTCTGCCTTCTTAGAGGTACACAGTCTAGCAAGGAAACTCAGAACTGCTGCATTGCACCCCATTCACATTGTCTTCTTTGAGAACGTGGGCCCCTCCTCATGGCCTTGGGTCTCTTTCAGTTGAGAGAAGTTCAGAAGCTTCATTACATACAAGTTAATCCATAACTTTATCAAACAAGGTCTTTCATCATAATTTGATTCTGTGCCATCTTTAAAAGCTCCATTTCCAGCCATTCCTCAGAGGCCATCCTCTGCTCCAGCTAGTTCAGGCAACATGTATTCCCTGACATTTTCTCAGAGTTCTCACCTTAGCACTTCTGCATGTGGTGATTCCTCTACTTGGATTCCATCCCTCTCTCGTTTCCCGTCTTTGTACGGCTTGTTTGCCTGATGAACTTCACCTGTCAGGTCATCAGGTCTTAGATAAGGGAGAGCTAGCTCTTCTCTGCAGGCTTCTCCGTCCCCTTCACACCTCTTCCTCCCTCCCCGTGCCCCTCCCTGCTCTCAGTGCTCCCGTGATGCATACTTTACTGCAGTGTGCAACCACTTGATGTGATATGTTTGTTTGCTTACTTACTTGTCTAACCTAGATTTGGCTTCTTGAGGTTAGAAATGTAATCTTTGTAATCTCCAGAATGTAGCACGTACTTGGCATGTGTGGACATGACATTCCAACAAATGATTTTTTAGGAAATAAGAAATAGTGATCAACCATAGTGATTCTTGCTGGAATGCTAATGTAATATTATTAGATTTATTTTGAAATATTAGAGTACTTTGGCAAAATCTTGGTGTTCTCAATTTGCCTTTCCCTAAATCAAACAATTGGTCTGGGATTAGATTTCAAGATACTAATACTTGGTTAGGATAAAGGCCCTGTTTTAAGTTCATTGATGAACATGTTGGGAGACTTTCTGTCCATAATAATGAAAAACTGACCATCAGTGGTCTCTAAAACAGAAACAGAGCTTTTCAGTCCAAGAAGAATGGTTGATCCATGGGGTTGCCACAGCGCCAGCTCCATCTGCCGCCGCCAGCAGCACCCCTGCTGCTTCTGGGCTGGAGTGGATGAAATGACTGTAGGGAGACCCTTCAGGGAAACTCAGAAGTACTCTCGACTCTTACATGAGCCAGCCTCTCTGCGTGCTAGAACCACAGTGCCCGCTCCATACTTTAAAAAAGGAAAATTTCATTACTTAGAGATTCATCAAAGCTTCCTAGAGAAGGTAGTTGACCATGGTCTGGAAGGACTAGCAGGAGGTCTTCAGCCAGACTGTTAGGTAGGGGAGGGCATTCTTTGCAGAAGGAACAACTTATATAAAGGAATGGAATGAGGAATCAGTAGGGCTCTTAGAGGAACTGCAAGCTGTGTTCTGTATAGGCTGGATTAAGGTTTGTAGGAGGTGAATAATAACCATTGTTGACTGGAGGATGATGTTGACAGCTAGGCAGGGCCAGGTTCTGAAGGATTATTGTCTTCGAATTAGTTGTGACTTTGTCTTGGAGCCCTGTCGGGCCTCTTCTGCCCCAGTTTCCCATGGAGGGCAAACACATAGTAGTGTTGTGTGTTGTAAACTTTCCAAAGACTTGCTAGTAAAAAGGCTGCTGCACTTTGTTTAATTCAGTACTTTTCTTCAATTTATATGAGCAGGCAATGCCTGTAAAATTTTGGAGGGACTTTTTATCAATTGGGAAATGCTGCTGCAGACAGTAGGAAGCTCTGGAAATTTTAAACAAAGAGAAATGATCCTATCTGGTTCTTCTATTGATTTGAATGAGGGAGACTGGAGAGGGCTCTGGACCCGAGCTGAGGCATGCCCGTGCAGATAGGGGAGGTGGGTATGAGACAAGCAGAGATGATAAGGCAGAGCCCAGATGGATATAGAAGGTGTGGGATAGGTAGGAGTCTAGGATGACTTCCAAATTCCTGGCATGGCTTTTGAGGCAGGGGCTATCTTATATTAAAGGAGTGGAGGGGAGCTAGTAGTGGTGGCAGCAAGTGGGAGAGTAGGTTTTTGGAAGACAAAACAAGCCTTTTGGGTGTTAGCAAAATGTGGTCAGTGGATGTTTGACTCTGTGGGTCTGGGAGAGAGCAGTGCTGACAATACTGATTGGTGGTTGCCACGGTCGATGGGACAGTGGTATCACCCTTTGTCCCTGACAGAAGCATAGAGAATAGTAATGGCCAAGAAGTGGGCAGAGGAAGTGGAGGCTTGGGGAATCTTAATAATTAAGAAGTGGGCAGAGGAAGTGGAGGCTTGGTCACCTGGCTACCTGCCTCATGGCCCAGGCTAGTGTGACAGGAAGTAGAATCCAGCTGCATTGTGGCAGGTAACAAGGTCACTTGTGCTCTGTCTCGGGAACTTGGTCACTGTTTTCCGTATGAAAGCGTGTATTTCAAGTATGTGTTGCTTCCAGATGAATTTTTGGTAAATGGATGGTGCTATCTACATGACATCCCTTAATTTGTTGATAAGACTTTTCGATATAAAGTCATTCCATGCTTGGCCTTCTAGGGAAAATGCAAAATGCTAATCTTAGTTAAGTGAAGATTATTTTCCTTCAGTTTTTAAAAGACAGTATTGATTGAAAACTGGTAAATAAAGTAGATAATGCCAGTTAAAAATATTTTGTAAACTAAAAATCCTTCTACAAATGTCAGTCAATAGTACCCAAACACATTGATTTTTTTTCTTTAATCCTGAATAGTGGATTACAGAATGACCATAGGAAATGAGGAAGTTTAGATTTCTGTGATAGTTGTGCCTTGAGTAAGGCCATTATCCTCTCCAACAGAAATTTAAAGTTCCATATTATTGAAGTATTCATTGAATGCAGAGATAAGGGCTTTATACTTGCTTTCTGTGCTGAGTCAACTTGGGTATGTTTCAAATTGGAGAAAAAAGAGTAAAGTGGGTTTTCCCACATTCACATAATTGAGAAAAGCTGATCCAAGTGCCTATCAGTTGTAGTTGTAAATGTGCAGGATTGGACTTTTTGTACAGAATGAGTTTCTGGTGATTTTGTGCTTCTTTGTGGTTGAGTCTTTATAATGTTTGGAAGAATGAAATGTGAGCCATACTGTAGTATAGATCATGAGTAAATTATGTTTTCTTACAAGCATAATACAGTAATCCTGAAGTGAACTGCTGAGTTAATGAAGAAAAATTATTTGGAGTTTGTTGTTATAAGAAAAATGAACAAATCTGTAGTCCATGTGTGACTCCTTAACATACTGAAGATTTAAAAGTATAATTCTCTGGAAAGTTCTCCTGTTCACCCCTCTTTTTTTTTTTTTTCTTTCTACTCTTCTCTGCCCCCGCCCCTTTCTAATCCTAGTTCTTCCTTTCCACTCTGCTGCCCTATTTTGATACTTTTCTGTGCAAATGATCACTTTATGTTTCAATATTCAACTACAGTGTAGTCTTTCAGAATACTTTTAATCATGAACTTAAACTGAGCGTTGTAGTGCCAGTAATGCACTTCACTCAGCTGAAATGACAATGCTATAAACACTACAGCCCTGGCTGTTCTTTGGAGGGAATGATGCTAAAGCTGAAACTCCAGTACTTTGGCCACCTCATGCGAAGAGTTGACTCATTGGAAAAGTCTCTGCTGGGAGGGATTGGGGGCAGGAGGAGAAGGGGACAACAGAGGATGAGATGGCTGGATGGCATCACTGACTCGATGGACGTGGGTTTGGGTGAACTCCGGGAGTTGGTGATGGACAGGGAGGCCTGGCGTGCTGGAACTCGTGGGGTTGCAGAGTCAGACACGACTGAGCGACTGAACTGAACTGATAAACACTGTCCTAGGAGCATGCATTGATGGCTGCATCACTGGGGTTAACTGTCAACTGCAACAGTGACATCTAAGCCATATCCCAGTTGTAACTATGCTAAAATATGAAAGATCAGTCTTAGAATTAATGTGTCTAGATTTCAAAGGCTACCTTTTAAACTGCTGATTGAAATGTCAAATAAGCTATTAGGGATTTGGATTAACAGCATTACAGTTTAGAAGAAATAGTTACTAATTTGCCTTAAAATAGAAGAAACATTCATGTATATATTGCTTAATGAAAACCTTTACCGCACCTCTATAAAGTAACTTTTTAAAATTGAAGTATAGTTGATGTACAATATTATGTAAGTTACACATGTAAAATAATAGTGATTCACAATTTTAAAGATTAGGCTTCATTTATAGTTATCATAAAATATTGGTTGTATTCCCTGTTTCGTACAATATATCCTTGTAACTCACTCTATACATAATAGTTTGTACCATTTAATCCCTTAACCCTAAAAGTCTAACTTTTAGTTTGGGGAATTAGACTCAAACAATTTGATTTATTTACATAGTTGTTATTAGAACTCCTGATTTGTCAGTTCCTGTTGTATCAAATGCCCATGCTCTACAGTTTCTTCTGTGTTTAAAATACTCTCATTAGTTTCAACTAGGTTTTTTGTTTGTAAGTACTCATTCTCACTCCCAAAGGAAAAAAAAGTCCAAAACTTTTATATTCTGTTTCAGAAGTCTAACAATGCAGAGAGAAATTTGAAGAAAGGGTTTGTGGTAACATACACGTATAGGTACATGTGTAATTTCTAATTGGGATTGTTGGATCAGAGTATGTAGAAGGTTTAAGTTTTTGTATATAGTCAGTTGATTTTCCAGAAAGCTAGTACAGATTCACTCTTAGCAATGTATAAAGGTGCTTTTTTTTGTTGTTGCCAGTTTAATAGATAATTTTATCACATAACTTCATACTTTACCTTATCTTGTTCTCCAGTAGGATCATGAGCTCTTTAACTGTTTTCCCTCCTCCCTGGTTCTACAATGTTGTACCCTAAATTCTAGTTTCAGACAAGTGTGAATTTGGGAGTCTGTATGAAGGGAATAATATCTGCCTTCCCCTCCCCATTATCATGTGTTTTATGTTTATTGTGATGTCTTATTTTCCATTGAGACACATGAAACAGAAGTTCTATTATGAGCAGCTCCTACTTTGTCATATTAGTATTTGCATTGGCACTAAAAAAAATCGTATAAAATTTCTTACCTTTACTCATACTTAATCAGTGATTGCCTTGTCAAAGTTGTGAAAGCTGTCAGTCTTTCTTACCAGTGTTGGAGCACCACCTCGTGGTGAAAGAGTGCAACAGCGGACTGTATACACCGGCAATACTTCAGGAGGTCAACAACTCATGGTTGGAATGAGTCGTGATTTATTACAACCGTCTCATTTTAGTGGAGAAATGGAAACCAAGATGGGTGAAGGAACTTGCGAAATAGTTCATGTGGAGTTACTCGGCATTTAAGAACAAGTTAAAGCTGACTTGAGTTCTGTACTCTTCTTTCTGTTGTTTTTTTTTTTGTATTTTGGAATAATGTTGTATATCTCTTACTGTTCCTAATATAGTAATGAACATGGCATATATGCTCACTTAAGATTTATAGATGAATTAGTTTGATAAAATAATTTAGAATTTGCTGTTGCTTATGCTGTATCTTTGGTTAGTAGTTTTCCTCAGTGGAGCCAAAACATGGAGGAAATAGAAGAATAAAATAATAAAAAAATAAAAAGAGCCAGCTGTAGCTTTTTGAAATATATTTGTTAAGGGAGGCTTCAAATGGCTACTTTACCATGTCTGGGGTGAAATAACAGTTAGAGAGAGGGTGCTACTCAGGCACAGAGTGGAATGCTTTAACAGAGACCATTGGCAGTTCCCGTAGGTTCAGGCCCACGGGTGGCCATGTGTGGTAGATTAAGAATTCTGTACATATGCTCAGTCTTTCTTCTTTCTCTCCTTATCTATTTAAAAATATTATTGCACATAGATGGTAGGAGCATTCAAAGAGTACTGAAGTCTCCTCCCTTCCCATCCTGACACACTAGCTACGTCACCCGTTTCCAGATCTGTTCAGCCTCTTGTTTTAGAGGTGGGTGCCAGTTTTCTTTTGAGGCCTTTTTGGTTCTGCCAGTTCTGAATATTCACTCTTTAGGACTGGTCTTAACCACAGTGAGCCTGTCTACTAGTAAGGTTTTAAAATAAATCTAGCAATTAAAGTACTTTCAAAACTCTCCTTGAGTAGGGAGTTTTAGAAAGTTGAATACATGAGGAAGATTTAAGGGGAAGTATAAAAGTGTTAAGATCAGAGTAACTTAAATCAATGAAAAAAATCTCATATTAAGTAGACAAACTTAACTATTTAATTATGCAAACTTAGTTATGTATGTAAATGGTTAATTTTACTCATTTCCTTTTTGAATTAAAAGAATGAAAGCATAGATGCCATTTGTCAGTTCAAAGGTGCCTTCTCCCAGTTTGTACTGATAAAATGCTATACAGTTGCTGTAATACTCAAAGCCATTATGTTGTGTAATGATAGTCTTACCAGATGGAGTTTCTCTGAATAAATGGGTTTCTTTCTTTCTTTAAATAGTGTATATAATAGAAAATGATTAAAATGTATGCACATATGCTATAGTGCAGGTTAAGTTAGAACTCTTAATGTTCTTAAATTGACCCTAAGACAGAAAATTGCATTACCTTTCCTAATTATAACTTATTTTGTTAAGCTATCACATTGTTTTGTAACTTACAAAAAATAAATTATACAAAGACTGCACTTTGCAAATGTAAATACAGTTTTGGTTTGGTGTATATTGGATACAATGGTCTTCCTTAAGCCTAAACACAGAAACAAAAGCATGTATTATAAGAGAAAGTTCAAGATGGGAAGTGATAAAATGGGTATTGAGTAGAGCTTTGTTAAAATTTAGCTGGTATCCTTGTAAAATTTCCATGTATTCACTAAATTATATTATGTCATTCTTATTGTTAGGAGATGACTTGAGTGTTAAGTTTTACCTTTTTCACAATTTTGTTACTGCAGTTGGGAGATTGAGACTTTTTTATTCTTTTTACACAAATATTTGTATAGATATTAAAATTAAGGTTGTGCAGTGAGTAAAGATTTCATGTTTGTTAGGGCACATTTTATTTCAATTGACTACTGCACATTTTATTTCAGTAGAACTGTTTTTGAATTGCAGAAGGTCATCTTAATTGCTGAGGATGCTACACATTTGACAATGAAATAATACTCAGAATGCTGGCTGTGCTGTTTATTCTCTAAGATTTTTATGACACCTTTTGCTTTGTGGTCTTGAAAGATGTATTTATCAAATCTTTATTTAACATGAGTAGGTATGTTTAATTCTCAGGAAAAAGAATCTAGAACTACAGAATAAAGTAGGATGATTCATTTTGTTTTTCAACAATACAAGGCAGCCCAAAAGTTTAGTGCAGTTTTAATTTTAAGACTTCAAAAGTACGTGTTTACAAACTTACGAAGCGCATCATTTGAGAACTTTTAAACTCTTAATTTTGTGAACATTAAATAGTATGTTTTTATTTCTTTTAACTCCAGTCTCCCTGAAGTTGGCAAATACCACCTGAAGTAAAAAATTAAAAATATTTATTCAGAATATAGTTTGCTTGAGGTTTTATTTGAGTGGCAGATCATTAATGAAATCACCTTGTAAAGTTAGCTACTTTGGAATTTTAGGCAGGTACATATCCTCAAAGAAAACCCGCCACACATACTGTTATAATATTGTTACATATATATTCTCTAGGCACATACATATCCTCAAAGAAAACCCTCCACACATACTCTTACAATATTGTTACAGCTCATGTGAAATTCAGGTTTGAGGCAAAGATACCTTAAGTTTCGGGATTTCTGTTCTTGTTGAGGCCAACTCATCCTGTTTTAGGAAATGAGATCTGACTCTTATTCTAGATTTAATACTGTACATTAGTAGAAAAAAGTTAACTTTCACAAAAATTAGATTTAGTGAGTTTTATTCCTGATAGCTTCATTTTGTCCTGTGCTTCTGTTCTTACTCAACACAAAAAAATCAGGTTCATTGTAAATGCAAGGAAGGGTTTGGTTAAGCACAATAGCCTATAAGCTGCTTGCTGTTTAGATAACATCAAGGCTCGTCATGCACTGTGAAATTGGGACTTCAGTACACTAGCTAGATGCAATTTATTCAAATACTAGGAGCTCTTCAGTGGCAGTCAGATGGCAGAAGGTGTATCTTCTGAAAATCCACTTAAAATTGGTACACTAAAAAATTCTGAATTTTAGTGTCTTAGTCATTTTGAAAACAGTTCAAAAAGAACTCAAGTACGTGGCAGAAAATTCTCATTTGAATGAATTTTTATGCGTAGTTTTATTGTTTTTGTTAAGAGCTGGCTTTTGAAAGTTCTGCTAATATCACAGTTGGAAGGAATGATGATATAGTGCTATCGGTAAGAAAAATTTCTTTGCTTTTTATAATCTAGAAATTGACTTGATTAAAAACACATACACTCAAACCACCAGAAGTTATACTTCTGTAAGTCAGTGGATTTTAGAAGTTTGATCTTAAAGCTTTAAATATTTAATTGGATAATTAGTAGACTAGTGCTTAACATGTATTTTCACCTTTATAAGTAATATATTTTGAAATGCGTATGTAGATTTTTATCTTCATAGATATGTCATAGAAATGTTAAGGGATTTCCATTTATATACATGTTTTTAAAATTTAAATATATATTTTCAGCATGTTTATGTTCAAATGTAAGCTGTTGCAGTTGTCTCACTGGGTTTTACTAAAAGTTTATGTGAAAAGTGAAGTGTTGGTAATTTCCTTTGAAGTATAATATATCTAGAGAGAATAGTAATTGGTGACTTTTAGAGAAACTTTTAATTTGAATTACTTAAATTATTTTTACTATTTCAACTTTGGTAAAACTTGGTAAGACATAAGAACTTTGCCTTAAAAAGTAAGTTAAATTTCGGAGAAATAACACTTGTAAGATGAGTAATGAGGTAATATGGTCAAGAATTACGTTTAAACAAGTGGGAATTCGGATTGTTCTAAGCAGTGCATCATGTAATAGCTCATTTAAGTATTTTTGCTGTGGTCATATGAGATGAAAATGTAGTTATCTTAGACTAATGTATACTCTCTCAAGAGATATTTTAAATAGTTATGAGTATATGAAATTAATGAAAACATTGATTTTTAATGGCAATTCTTTTTCTAAAATTATAAAAGCATGCTTATTTATCTACAGATATATTCTATGTTGAAAAATTAGAACTTATGTAAGTGAGGAAGTGCATCTATGTTTGTAGGCAATGGATAAAAGACGAGAGTGAAGAAGGATTAGAGTCAAAACCCAGGAGTAAGAGTTTATGGATAATACCTGATACATAATATGTTGAATCAGTAGATTTGGGACTCAGAGGCAGAGTCCTCAGGATCTTATCCCTTGGTGCCAGGAATGACTGTTCTCTGAAATTTTTCTTCTATTTTCACCTCAGATGGGCAGCTTTTTAAAAAAAATTGTTTTATTCAAGTATGGTTGATTTACAATGTTGTGTTAATTTCTGCCGTATAGCAGAGTGATTCAGTTATTCACACACACACACACACACACACATTCTTTTTCACATTCTTTTCCATTATGGTGTATCACAAGATATTGAATATAGTTCTCCGTGTTATACAGTAGGTCTTTGTTGTTTATCCATTGTATATCTGATAGTTTGTATCTTCTAATCCCAAACTCCCAATCCATCTTTTATACGTATTAAAAAGTAGAAAGAACAGAATAGTATCATTATTAAAGAGTAGAATAATTAGTATAATGAACTCTGATGGACCATCACTCAGCTTTTAAGTGAGCTTTAGCAGTTATCAACTCATGGCCATTCCCTGGTCCATAATAATTTAAAAGAAAAAAATGTTTCTTGGAAGTAAGTTCAGACCTGCAAAAAAGTTGGTATGTTTGTATAAAGTTGGCTGTTGGTTCCTTGATTCTCCTTCTGACATCTGCATAATCTAAAGCAGTGTCTCCTGCCATAGTCTTAATATTGATAATTTGTACCCCCTCGCCCCCACATGCAACTAGAAGTGATAATTTTACTGATGTCAAAGAACCAGCTCTTTTTCTTTAATTTCATTTATTTATTCTCTAAATTTTAGTCTTTCTCTTAATTGCTTACACTGGGTATTCCTTGCCATTCTTTTCCTGCTTTCTTAAGAACCTTATAAGAGAGTGCTTTCATTTCTCAGTGTTGTTTGTGCCGTTGTTGTATATAATTACCCACATAGTTACCATTTCTGGTGTTCTTCAGTCCTTTGTAGAGATCTGTATTACCATCAGTTATCTTTTTTACCCCCTGTGTCTGAGGACTTCCTTTAACTTTTTATAGTGTAGGTTTGCTGTTGGTGAATTTTTACCAGCTTTTATATCTGAGAAAGACTTAGTTCAGCTTTGATTTTGGAAGATATTTTTTTGCTGGGTATAGAATTCTCTTCATAGTTTCTTTTTCTTAATACTTCAAAGATCTTGCTCTGTCTTTTTACCTGCATTGTTTTTAGCAAAAAATTTAATGTCATTTTAAATTTATTTTCATCACAATTTTGAGCAGTTTGATGATGATGTGCCTTGATGTAATTTCTTAATGTTTTTGCTTAGTGTTGGTTGAACTTCTTGGATCTGTGGGTATATAGCTTTTCATATAATCTGGACATTTTGGGGCCATTATAGAATTACATTTTTTTTGTTCCTTTCTACCTTATGTGCATATCAGAGTACTTGAGGTTGTTTCACAGCTTACTGATGCTGTTATGCTAGCTTTTTTCCCCCTCCTTAGTCTGTTTTTTCCTCTCAGTTTTAAATTTTGGATATTTCTGTTACTTTGTCTTCAAGTTCATTGATTTTTTTTCCCCTGTAATATCTAATTTGCTGTTAATTCCATCTAGTATATTTTTCATCTCAGACGTTATACTTTTTATTTTGTGTTCAGTTTGGTTATTTTTTATATCTTTCATGTGTCTGTTTCGCATGATTAGTCTTTCCTCTTGTGTTTTGAACATGTGAGCTACAGTTACAGCAGTTGTTTTAACGGCCTTGTCTACCAATTCTGTTGTCTCTCAGATCTAGGTCCTCTTTGGTCCATTGATTTTTCTCATTATGGGATGTCTCTTTTTGGTTCTTTGGTTCTTTGTCTAGCTTTGGTTCTTTGTTAGGTTTCAGTTGGATAGCACACATGGTACTAGATAGTTTGCATTCCTGTAAATCTCCTTGGACTGTGTTCTGTGAAGCATTTACTTGGAAACAATTTTATTCTTGCAAGTCCTAGAAGTTTTGTTTGGCAGGACCAGAGTAGCTTTTAGTTTGGGGCTAATTTGAACCTACTACTGAAGCAAAGTGAAAGTCGCTCAGTCGCGACTTTCTGAGAAAAGTCATACTCTCAATCTGACTCTTTGTGACCCCATGGAATTCTCCAGGCGAGAAAACTGGAGTGGGTAGCGTTTCCATTCTCCAGGGGATCTTCCCAGCCAGGTCTCCCACCGTTGCAGGCGGATTCTTTACCAACTGAGCTTCCAGGGAAGCCCACTGAAGCAAAATCCTCTGGGTCCTCCTGATTCCATGCAACTAATGAGGTTTCCCACTGTGGTTGGTGGGAACAGGTACTCTCCCCCGTGTGAACCTGATGCATTCTTCCCCTAAAACCTTTTGAATGGCTTTCTTCTGGTCTTGGTAGTTTCCTCACACAGAAATGCTGATCAGTATTCAGTTGAAGACTTGAGAAGAATCCCTACTTTGCAAATTTTTAGTGTTCATTCTCTGTACACACCTCTTCTCTGGTAATCTGCCTTGCAAACCCAGTCACTTTGGCACGTCCTTAGACTCGCAGCTTCATCTCTTCAACTTGGTTGATTGCTGGGCTCCCCCTAGGTTCCCTGTCCTACCTTTTTTTGTGTGTGGCATCCTGTAATTACTCAGTGTGTAAACTGGGACAATTATAGAGCTCACCTAGATACTTCCCATTTTTATATCAGTTTCTTCCGTTGAGTGAAACAATTGTCAACAGTTGAAAGAAACGGTGACACAGTTGAAAGTGGCAGCGGTTTTTTCTTGGCTCCAAAATCACTGCAGATGGTGACTGCAGCCATGAAATAAAAGACATTTGCTCCTTGGAAGAAAAGCTATGACCAACCTAGACAGCGTATGAAAAAGCAGAGACATTACTTTGCTGACAAAGGTCTGTCTAGTCAGAGCTATGGTTTTTCCAGTGGTCATGTATGGATGTGACAGTTGGACCATGAAGAAAGCTGAACTCTGAAGAATTGATGCTTTTGAACTGTGGTGATGGAGAAGACTCTTGAGAGTCCCTTGAACTGCAAGGAGATACAACCAGTCAATCCTAAAGGAAATCAGCCCTGAGTATTCATTGGAAGGACTGATGCTGAAACTGAAGCTCCAGTACTTTGGCCACCTGCTGAAAAGAGCTCACTCATTTGAAAAGACCCTGATGCTGGGAAAGATTGAAAGCGGGAGGAGAAGGAAATGACAGAGGATGAGATGGTTGGATGGTATCACCGATTTGATGGACATGAGTTTGAGCAAGGTCCAGGAGATGGTGAAGGACAGGGAAGTCTGGCATGTTGCAGTTCATGGGTTCGAAAAGATTTGGACATGTCTGAATGCCTTAACAGCTTTGGTTGACGTCCAGTTCCTTGAAAACTATATAGTTTTAGATCTTTCATTAAGTTTGTTATTTTATTGGGTTGGCAAAAAAGTTCATTTGGCTTTTATCTTATGGGAAAACCCAAATGAACTTTCTGGCCAACCCAGTAGTTAGGATGGCTAGTCTGGTCTGCGTTTTTACATCTTGGTTGGAAACAGAACTCTCTTCCATTTAAGTATTTGATTAAGTTCTTCCCCTCAAGAAGCATATTTCAGGTGGTGATGGGAAATGGGGGTCAGAATTATATGTTTTGGTTGTTAAAATGACTCTGGGAAATCCTGAGTGATGATCCTGAGATTCAGGCCAGGAGATTAAAGGGTAAGAACCCCAGATTGGATTCTTTAGTGGGGACAGTGTCAGAGCAGAGTTCCTTTGCCTTATGCTTTGAAGGTAGGCATGTGTACATTTGAAACCTTGCAGGATTGGACTAAACCTTACAGGCTCAGGCAGCAACGGCTGACCTTTCTGCACGGAAAGAGGTTGGGTTTGCTCATTCTGCATGTCATCTGTGGCATCAGGTGTATAGCTCTTGAGAACAACTGCTACCTCAGGTCATATTGATTTGATGGGACAAGCTTACATTGGTGGGATGACTCTAGTACTGTACTTTTTTAGGGCTGCAACACACCCTAGTGTGAGAAGAAATTGTCACTAAATTACCTAAAAGGTTTTGTATGATAATGTGACTTGTTTTCCTCTGAAAAACAGGATAACTCTGAGGCTTCTTTTCCAAGATGGCACCAAGTCCAATGTATATGTGTGTGTGTCTGTGTATGTGTTTGTCATCAAATTCTTGCATTTTATTTCTGTGGAAAGCCCTGACTCTGCTTAACCTCTGGCCCTGTCTTCAGGGCTACCACAAGGTAGAGAAACTTTGAGTGCCCATTCAGGACACATCAGTGTTTTTTATTGGTCATTTTCTTGATGACATAAATCAGGAGATTTCAGTAGTCTGATGTGGGGGATTAAGTTGAAATTCTGCAGTTGGTTTACTTTGCTATTAATTCATGTCAGATAAACATTATATAGCTAAATTCTTTATCAGGTCACTCAGGAAGTATTTTTTGAGTACCAGCCACGTGTCAGGATTGTGCTGTCCACCACGTAGATGAGTGGAGGCATGGCATCTGGAATGAGGGAGGTAACATTTGCATTGTGTTCTGCAGAGGTCAACCACGTCTAAAGCAGTGGCTCTCAAATTCATCCACCTCAGGGCTCAGACCTTTTTACATTCTTGAAAATTACTGTGAACTCTAAGAAGATTTTGTTTATGTGGGTTTTATCTGTTATTGCCACATAGAGCTTTAAAAATATTAACTTACTAAAGCAGTAATAGATAAGTACATTTTCCCAAATAAATATATATATTTTCCAGAATCCAAAAAAAAAAAGGCAAGAAAACCTGCATTGTTCTACATTTTGCAGCTCTCTTTAATGTTTGAATTTAATCTGTTTCTTAATACAGGAGATATTTTTTTGTCAATGAGCTCAATAAAGTTTCTCCTAGAAATGAGCATCATGGGTAGTCAGGAACAATAAGATTACTCAGTGGACCTGGAATCAGGGTGGTCTCCAGTAGGGGTCCACGTGCATTAGAGATTGACCCTTGGCCAGGGATCGCCATACATGTGGTAGGTGCTCAGTAGATGAATCTGGAGAGTGAAAAAGGAAAATTCTGTAATTTGTCTTAGAATTTAAATGACTTTGCAGCAAGGCTAGTGCTAGTATAAATTAATTAGTGAAATATATCAAGTTTTATGATAGTAGTAAGTCATTCAGTTTCAAGAATTGGCACACCATTGAAAATGTTACGAGAATCAGTTAGCACCTTAGTGATTACTTAAATATCAGTTAAACTTTTATCCAAACAAGAAGTCTGATAGTATGCAGTTACTATAAGATACTATAATCTACTAAGATGTTTGTTCCTCTTTTCCTCAGTTATCTTTAATTGTTCTGAAGCACACGACCTTTCTAACCACTGTAGATATGGACAAAGAAGAAAGAAAGATTATCAACCAGGGTCAGGAAGATGAAATGGTAACCAGCTTTTGCAATTTACTTGTGAAGTGTGAGTTTATTTTTCTAGGGAAGTAGAAAAGTACATTTAAAAAAACACTAAAATAAAATACAATAAAACAGCAGCTAAGTCAGTGTGGTTTTTTCCCTTCTGGCTGTGTTTTTGAATTGGGATTATGTAGTACCTCTGGTATTAGTATGGTTCTTGTATGGTTCTAGTGTGCTTCCTGTTTCACTTGTGAGCTGTTAAAACTCAGAGGAAAATGTTTTTTCATTTGATATAACTTAAGAAGTTATGTTAGCTAATGCTTATATATAGTCCTAAATGCAAAATTTCTAATTTTTCCTTTATAAGAAAGTTTAAAATCAGCTTAGTAAAACTCCAACTCTTTCGTGGTGGTGTGTGTAGGGGAAAGATAGGGTTGTTACATTGAACTCTCATAACATTTGATATGTGATTATTAATCACTGTGTCCATGCAGGAGATTTATGGCTATAATTTGTGTCGCTGGAAGCTTGCCATCGTTTCTCTTGGAGTGGTGTGTACCGGCGGCTTTCTTCTCCTGCTCCTCTATTGGATGCCCGAGTGGCGGGTGAAGGTGACCTGTGTGAGAGCTGCAGTCAAAGACTGTGAAGTGGTGCTGCTGAGGACTACTGTAAGTCCACATGATTACTTGTAGTGGATTATTTGTGGGGTAAAATGATGTGTTTATGTGTATTCTGTTCAAAATAAAATATGATGAGAACATCATTGCTAGGATACAATGAGAAATACTAATCCTGGTATTTCTAAAGCATCTGTGTTCCATGTGACTAATATCCCAGTGATCTGAGTTCAAAGGAATCTTGAAAGTGGAAAAAAAAAAAAAGCGACAGTGTTAGTCACTCAGTCATGTCTGACCCCTCGTGAACCCATGAACTGTGGTCCACTAGGCTCTCCTCTGCCCGTGGGCTTCTTCAGGCAAGGATACTGGGTGGGTAGCCATTCCCTTCTCCAGGAGATCTTCCCGACCCAGGAATGGAACCTAGCTCTCCTGCATTGCAGGCAGATTCATTACTGTCTGAGCCACTCAAATCTACCCTTTTTTATAGCTCTTGATGCACTGAGAGATTAGATAGATGGCTGATCTGTCAAGGTTACCCGAAACGACTGTATCCCAGATCCCTTCTACTATGCAGTGCTGCTGCTCCCCAGGTTTTGTTTTGTAATCCTACTTGGAAGCATTTTATAAGAGGCTTTAATACCTAGTCTCAGTATGTAGATGGATTAAATCAAGAAATTACTCATAATCTTTTATGAGATCCTCTATCAGTAAAGAATGACGTATATAAAATGGTAAGCGATCAAGAACACTTTATGTTTGAATTTATGCATCTTCATGAAATGGTTTAACATTTAGTGAGTAGAAAGTGACACTTTCTCATTTAAAGATTAGTATTAATAATATATCATGTAAAAAATGGAAACTGTATATATGGTTATATAATATATAATTGACTCTTTACCCTTATTCCTTTCTCTTTGAAGGATGAATTCAGAACGTGGTTTTGTGCAAAAATTCGCTTCCTTTCTCTAGAAACTCCCCCATTTTCAAGTTCAAAATCTCTGGTTAATAAAGTTTCAAATGGCCATGCAGTTCACTTAACTGAAAATCTGGCTGAAGAGAATAGGCTTGAGATGAATAAATACTCACAGCCTCAATCACAGAAGGTATTGTGATCTTATTCTCAATGTTTCTTTAAAAACTGGAATTGTTACATTTTATGCTACGGTAGATGGTCTATAATTTCGTACTTATTTTTAAGATAAAACTATGCATATAAAATACCTGTTTATCACTATATGTAAACAGTTTAAATATTTACTAGAAGAAATGGATTATGTCACATGTGATTGCTTTAATTTTAATAGTTATATGCTAAATTTGTGTTAGTAAACTTAATTATTAACAAGTGATGATAATGCTTTTTGATGTAACCTTTTTATATGTTCTACAGATTCGCTATTTCACCCACCATAGTATGAAATACTTCTGGAATGATACCCTTCATAATTTTGATTTCTTAAAGTAAGTATTCTTTTGTTTGGATTGTATGAGTGTCTTGATTATGTTTTAGATAGAAAATAATTCATTTTAGTGTCATATAAGATGGACGATTTCCCTTCACTTATTAACTCCCTGGTGGTGTTTGAATACTCAGTAATATTCAGTAACCAGTTTAGAATAAACCCCATCTGCAAGTTGTATCCTGGCAAAATTGACACAAAAGTTAGAAGCACCATGCTCCCAAAATCCAGTCTGAGTCTTTTTCTTTTGGAGGATTCATCTCAGAGTAAATTTTGAGTATACCTCTTAGCCTGCCAGAGTATCTGAATTATCACCTCTCAATTTGCTGATGGTTTCATCCATTTGTATTCAGTACTTGAGGGATGGAGTGATAGACAAACATTAAATTTAACTTTCATATGTGGATAAAGATGGGACACGGTCAAATGTGTTAAGCCTTGGGTAGGACAAATTGGAATAATTCCTTAAAATTTGATTTTTATGGAGACTTCAAGTTACATCAGGACTGAATTTACTAGGATTTTATTTATTTATTTTTGGTTGCACCATACAACTTGTGGGGTCTCACTTCCCTCACCAAGGATTGAACCTGGGTCATAGCAGTGAAAGCCCAAAACCCTAACCATTAGGCCACTAGGGAACTCCTTTAGGATTCTATTTTTATTGCTGTTAAAGTGATTATCATAAATACCCATTAAGTATCCTTGCTTGAGAGTGGCAAAGGAATTCTTAATATTAGCAGTAAAAAGAGAATCACCTTATGAACATTTAAAATATTCATGCTTGGACTTTTTCCCTAAGACATTTCCTAAAGAATTAGATAATTCTAAAGAATATTGCTAATATTCCTGAAGAATTGGAATATTATGGAATGGAGCAGAGGAGTTCCACCTGCCTAGTTGTGAAGACCATTTCTAGTTAAGAACCATTGCTTGTTTTTTAGAGAATACTGCCAGTGAACTGTCATTTTGTTCTTAAAAAATTTTTGACTTGGAGTGCCCTGGGGGAAAATAGCAAACATGTTTGCTGTGTAGCCTTTTCCAACCATAGCAACTTGTAGGATTTAAACTTATTCCAATGATAGCAGTTAATTAGGGAGCTTAGTTTTTTCTTATGGAAAAAGTAGAAAAAGATTGGAGTTAAATGATGTGTTAGATTCTCTACAGTTTTTGGGAATAGTATCTCAGTTAAAATAAGCCTTGAGAGGAAAGCAGGTATGTTAGTCGAATCCCAGTTTTAATCATTACAGATTTTAGGCATTGCCTGTGACTTAGACGGATTTTTCACTTCTCCTTAGATGAGAGAAGAATTCAGATTGATGCTTTGTGTAGAAAGAAAAATAACTGAGTAGGGCTTAGTAGTGTGAAGCTTCAACATTTAAGAAGGGAAACTCTATAAAAAGTAAAGTTTGAAACACTCAAGTTAGTCGTACTTTACCTTTGATATTTTTGGTTATTAACTGTTACAGCTTTGGCACAGACTTAAAGGATAATAATATTGTTATATAATCTTATACCATGATAGATACATTGTATAGCTTAGAAGTTGCCACATTTGAGATTTAGGCCTTTTATTACTGTTTATCTTAGGAAGTAAAGATTTAAAAATTATCATCCGTTGTCTCAGTTTTTGTTAGGGGTTTCTATTTTTAAGGAAATCACACTTTAAAATCAGAAATAGAGAAAAATTTCTGATTAAGGCATTAAGAAATTTGGATATTTTAAACTTTGTTTAAAGTAAAAACTTTGGATTTATTTAGGGGACTGGATGAAGGTGTTTCTTGTACGTCAATTTATGAAAAGCATAGTGCAGGACTGACAAAGGGGATGCATGCCTACAGGTAATCTTTATCCAACTAAAGTTAGATCTATTATCAAAATTCTGAAATAAAGTAGTATATATAGTTTACCCTTTTACCATATAGTTTTAATGTTAACAATTATTTAAATATTATAACATAGTATTTGACAGCTTATTGATATTTTATTTGGGTGAGACTCTTCAGTTTAAGAATTATAAAAGTGTTGAAGCCGATTTTGAAATGAATATCCCTGAAAATATACTGTATTTCATCATTTCTAAGGTGCACACTTTCCTACGTTTTAACATCTCTATAAGGAGGGTGTGTCATACAGTGGGTGAAGTGTCACCCTTTACTTGACAGCATTTTAATCTTTCTTGATAGTGCATAAAATCATGGAATGTCTTACAATTGATAGCATCTTCAATTTACTGAAATATTGGGAATTGTAAGCATGAGCTCAGATTTACTAAAATGAAAATTTGTAAATTGGGAGACAGTATCTTTTTTATAGTGTTATTCTTTGCTAAGGTATAAAAGTATACTAGTGTATTATGTATTGTAAAGATAATGCCGTTTTCAAATTAAATTAGGAATTTTCTTGTACTCCTGTAGCATGTTCTTTTAAAGGGTTGCAGTATAAATTCATTCAATCAGACTTATGCTTCATAGAACACGAGAATTAATTTATCATCTAGAAAGTGCTATTATAAGGAACTTTAGTGGAAGATTTTAAGCAACCTTTCTTAAGCATTAAAAAAATGGCGCAAAATGTATACTGTTTTGAAATAAACGTTTTTAGTGCAATATTCTTATTAGAAAAATAGTATAGGACACCTCAAATTACTTATGTAGTCTCTTGAAAAAATTAATTGCATTTCAGAATTGTTGAGCTGTATTGTGTTTATGGGTGGAAAAGAAAATCTTTTGCTGATACGGTTTATTATAGGTTAGTGGGAGAGGTACTTGTCACACAAAAGATAAAATAATAGTGTAGTTATCCAATATTGACTATATTGATTTAAATACTGTAGATAGAGAATTTAAATTGTAGAAGACAACTGTTTAGAAAAACGAATGTTTAAGTTCCAGAATTTAGGAGCAGTTGGTGTTTTGAGCCTTATCTAATGCAGTGCCTTCCGTAAATTGTACTGTTAATAATACAGTATAATGTAATATTATTGTTATTATATTTTCCTGTTATAGAAAATTGCTTTATGGAGTAAATGAAATTGCTGTGAAAGTGCCTTCAGTTTTTAAGCTCCTGGTTAAAGAGGTAAGACAATTGTACCTGTCTTAACATTTGTGATCAATAGGTTTGTCAATTGAAAAGAGCCAGGATTTAAGTAATAAGATATTCTTGTTTGTTTCCTAACTTATCTTTGCTTATTATTTTCCTTGGAAGGTCAGAAAGATCTTTCTCCAGTAGATTAGTAATTTGGGGGGCATGATTACTTTTTTATTTTGTCTGATTTTTTTGCTTTTCTTGTCTGTAGATTTTCTTCTTATTCTCATGAAGTTGTGCATCTAAACTTTGGCCTATTTTGCAGATGTGTACCTCTGTCTTCCCCCCTACCCCCCGATTTTAAAAATAATTCTTCATGTTTTCTTCATGTGGTACACTCTTAGTGACTAGGCATCATGCCAGATGTTTGCAGTAAAAACATAACATGATGAGTGACAGTGAAGAATTCGCACTTTAGCCTAGGGGGAATACATGTCAGTAGTTACTGCAGTGACTTCAGTTTGTAAGAGCCATAGAGGAGGCATAAGTAAAGTGTTGCGGCCTGTAAAGAAAGAAAGTGGCTTTGCCTAGGAGGGTTAGGCTCTCCAGGCTTCTTTCTGATTTTGGGCTAAAGATCAGAATTAGCTGTAGTGGGTCAATACTTTGAGTAGAAGTTAGATTGCCTTCCATCATTTCTTGAGAGTAGCTATGTAATGGAGCTTTAGAGCACAGCAACATGTAAGGAGTCGGAATTAGAAAGACTGGCTTGTAACATGACTCCATCAGTAACTAGCTCTGATCATTAGAAGACCTTTCTCTCTGCTGCTCTTGTATTGGTAAAATTGTAGTAAATCCTTTAATGGCCTCATTTGATTTTGAAGTAAAATAGGATTATGTATGTAAAAGTATTTTGAAAAGTACAGAAACATCAATTTTAAGATATTGGAGATTATTAATGAAATTGATAAAAATACTATAAAATTTGGGTAGTCAAAGTCTTTAGCAGGACTCCTTTTTTTTTTTTGAAGTAAACCCGCCAGTTGGTTTTTTATTGGCCAAATCAAATGCAAACATCTTTTAAATTTTTTTAGATTATGAAAGGATGGTAACACATTTATAGGAGACTTGGAAAATGTAGAAGAAGGTTAGATATAGTTCCACTATACATTATAATTCTTTTTTTAAGTAAATTAAGGTTTTTAATTGGAGTTTCAATATCAAACTCTCAAAAATTAATAGAATAAATAGACAGAAAAGTAGAAAGATGTAGTAGACCTAAAAAGCAGTATGAACCAGTTCAACATAGTAATAATTAAGATTTATATAATTCTCACACAACAGCAGAATACAAATTCTCTATGAGTTCCCACAGACTATAAGCCAGAAGACACTGGAACATATCCAGGGACATAAAACAAGGTGGAAAAATTTCATGGTCTAAAGGTATTGAAATCACACAGTCTGTTCTCTTTATCACTGTGGAATTATGTTAGAAATCAGTATCAAAATATACTTGAAAATAACACACATAGTTTCAATTGCTATGTGACATTTACCGTTAGAGATCTTTGACTAAATCAAAAGCCTCAATATAGTTGAAAGACTGAAAAAACTCAGAAGGTGATTGCAGAGAAGAAAGGATTTAAATGAGAAATTAATATCAAAGATACTTTAAAGGTCTCATGTATTTGGAAATTGAACATCCATGTTTAAATGATGGGTGTATGTAAGAAGCCATAACAAGGAAAATTAGAAAATATTTGTAATAGAATAAAAATGAAAAGAGAATTTATCAGAATTCGTTGCATGCAACTGAAGCTGCTTAGTGCAACTAAATACAGTATGGAGTCTTGAATAAGGTATGAAAACAGAAGAGTGGACAGTAACATAAAATTTTGTGAAATTTGAACAAAATCTGTGCTTTTGTTAATAATACTATATCACATGTTAATTTCCTGGTTTTTTGTTTTTTTTTTTTAGTATTTATGTTCTCAGAATTGGATTAGAAATTTCAAACCTCATTCAAATTTTTTTTAAGTCACTAAAATAATAAGTGTGGAAGTGCACACATGCACATGCTTTCATCCACCCAGCCAGCCTACATTTTTTGGTTGGTGCATTTAATCCATTTATATTTAAGGTAATTATCACTGTTGGTGATTCTGTCACTAATTGTTTTGGGTTTTATTTTTATAGGTCTTTTCTGCTTCTTGTGTTTAGCAGGACTCCTTATCTTTTTTTTCCCATTCAGGTTTTAATCCTCATTTATTTCCTTAGAGAAAGCAAAGCATTGTAACTTATCTCATATTTGCCTTCTCTTTGGACTTCAGTGAACTTTTGACTTATAAGTAAATTGATGTTTCAGGTTCATAATAAGTAAATGTTCCATTTGGTTAAACGTTTTGTACGCTTTGGCAGCACAGTAATTATTGAAAGTAAATGTGTTTTATTGCTAAGGCAAAGTGAAGAACAGCTAAATTTACACATTTTAGCTGTTTCTAGCTGAATCTGTATTTGGGTTTGGTATCAATCTAACTGGATGCTCTCAATTTCAGTTAAGCTTATTTAGTCAAATTTTAGTAGTTTGATGATTCTTTTCTAAAAAGGCAGTATCTTGCTCTACTCTTTGGGTAGTTAATTACATGTTGCCCTAGGGTACTATAGGGTAATATCTTGTTAGTTATTTCTTAAATCTGTATGGTTTTAAATATCTCATTCAATTTGACTTAAAAATTTTGTTTTTTAGGTTCTCAACCCATTTTACATTTTCCAGTTGTTCAGTGTTATACTGTGGTGCACAGATGAATACTATTACTATGCTATAGCCATTGTGATTATGTCTGTAGTATCAATTATAAGCTCCCTGTATGCCATTAGAAAGGTGAGTCCAATTTATCAGGGTTTTCACAACTGTATTTGTACTTTGTAATAACACATAAGGTGTGCAGAATGATATTTGGTATAAAGCACGTTCTTGATACAGTTTTTCTTTTATGTACTCCTTTGCCCTCTTTTTGAGGTGGGGGAAGGCAGATGCTTTTTAAAGTCAGAGTATCACTTGATTGCTTTGGGACTGTAGGGGTCTCTAGTTGCTTATCTTAGACTGGAATACTGGAGGGCTGAATCTTCTGTTTTTAGGGCTGTCTTGCTAAACTGCTTCTTATTTTGTTTCGGGCTGAAACATTGATCTTCGAATCTTTTGGTCTTGACTTTTTTAAAGGTAGAGTAATATGTGTTTATTATTAGCTTGTGTGCTAAGTCACTTCAGTCATGTCTGACTCTTTGCGCCCCATGGACTGTAGCCCACCAGACTCCTGTCCATGGGATCATCTAGGCAAGAATACTGGAATGGGTTGCCATTTCCTCCTCCAGGGGATGTTCCTGACCCAGGTATCGAACCCGAGTCTTGGATCTCCTGCATTGCAGGCGGGTTCTTTACCACTATATATTAGCTTATCTTAGTTTATATTGCCCTTGCTTTCTAGTAGATTGAAGAGTGAGTTTATATTAATGAGTTCAAAATTTTTTTCCTCTGATTCAGCAATATATTATGTTACATGACATGGTGGCGGCTCACAGTACTGTGAGAGTTTCAGTTTGCAGAGTAAATGAAGGTAAGTACTCAGTTTACTCTTAGAAAAGTAAATAGAAAAAGATATCAACTGTGCACTAATGTGTAAAGCAAGCCCAGTATATTATGCATATACACGTAGTTCCATAAGAAACAAAAATGTGTGTTTGGATTTATAGTCATGTCTCTGTATCAAGTTCATTCATTTATGTGAAATTTTTTTTTTTTCTGTAATGTGACAGCCACTGTACTAGGCTCTCAGGATGGACATAGTCCTTGCCATCATTGAACTTCAGTCCAGTTGGAAAGACAGATGATAAACAGAACAATGAAGTGTGATAAATGATAGGGAGAGTTCAGGGAACTTAGAGTTCATTTAATACAGGTGTCTTCTATATAGACATCTTTCTAATATAGGATGGCTGCTTTGAACAGGTATATTTTAAATGATTGGATTAGCCAGGTAAAGTATAGGTGAGAAAGTGATAGGGCAGGGGTGATGTGAGAGTTGGACTGTGAAGAAGGCTGACCGCCGAAGAATTGATGCTTTTGCACTGTGGTGTTGGAGAAGACTCTTGAGAGTCCCTTGGACTGCAAGGAGATCCAACCAGTCCATTCTAAAGGAGATCAGCCCTGGGTGTTCTTTGGAAGGAATGATGCTAAAGCTGAAACTCCAGTACTTTGGCCACCTCATGCGAAGAGTTGACTCATTGGAAAAGACTCTGAAGCTGGAAGGGGTTGGGGGCAGGAGGAGAAAGGGATGACAGGGGATGAGATGGCTGGATGGCATCACCGACTCAATGGACGTGAGTTTGAGTGGATTCCGGGAGTTGGTGATGGACAGGGAGGCCTGGCGTGCTGCAATTCATGGGGTCACAAAGAGTCAGACACGACTGAGCGACTGAACTGAACTGAACTGAGAGAGGGAAATAAGAGGGTTCTAGTGCCCAAATACCTGGAAATTAAAGAGAGTTCATTTGTTCATTGCAATAACTGAAAGAAATTCAGTGTGGCAGATGCAGCAAATAGAGGGTAGACAGTCTTTTAAGGCTTGTGAAGGAATTTGGACTCTCCCAAAAGGCAGTGGAAAGACATTGAAGGGTTTTAAGCAGGAGAGTGATATGATCATATTTGCCTATTTGAAAAAATCCTTCTGATTGCATGTTCAAACTTATTTAGAAGGAAGTAATATTGAAGGCATGAAATGAATCAGTGTGAGGGTTGTGGAGATGGAGGGTGGAGAGATGGCTTTGAAAGATACTGAAATGTGGGCATTGAACAAGATTGGATAATAGAGTGGTGTCAGGCTGGCGGGGGATGGATGTTGGTGTCATTTAATTAAATAGGGAACACTGGAGAAGAAGCAGAATTGTAGGGAAGGATAATGTTTTGGACACATTGGTTTGTCCGGTGAGATATGGAAGAGGTTAAGGATACAGGGGAGGCAGCTCAGCATCATGGGTCTTGGAGACAGCAGCCTCTTTGATTTATCAGGAAAACCAAATCAGTGTGCATTCTCTTCGACTTGGTATCCCACATCCAAGTGTGAACCCAAGTTAGCCAGCAGGTTGTTTTCTTCTTTGCGCTTCTTGGTCACTTGCTACTTTAGCTGATAATATCACCTTTCCTAGCTGCAGTCTTAAGATGTGTGGTTTATTGGTGTTCCTCCCCTTCCCACTCTGCCGTTGCCAAAGATGCTGGGCATCTCTCAATGTATTTCTTCCTTACCCCCTCAATAGTCCAACAGATCATTGATACTTAGATTCCCCATATACTTAAGGGTTAGAATTTCAGGTGGCATGAGGGTATTGAGTCAAGTTTTTAAAATAAAGGATCATATTAAGAAATGAAGAGTATTATACTTAATACATGCTAAATAACTTTAGAATTCTTTGCACTTAGCTTAGTAAACTACTTATACCTTTTTTTTTTTTTTTAAGAAAGAAAAGAATATTTGTCCTAAGGGCCAATATCACAAACAGTAGTTTTCTCTTCATCCATCTTTGCTTAGAAACTAGTGTAAGTCTCTTCTAAGCAAGGGTAGGGGAAAAAAGAATGCCCAAATATAAGGCTACCTTTTACTTGAGAAGATCTTGAAAGAAGTGTTTAACTAAGTTGAATATAATACATAAATTTCTAAGGAAATAATGAACTATATATGATAGTTTATACATTTATTTGAAATAATATCTAAGATATTTTGAAACTATTCTAGGAATATTGAGAAGACAATATAGATTATAAATAGTAGCCATAAGGAAAAGAATGCTGTTAGAAAAGAAAGTGTTAAAATTTCAGTGCTTTTCTCTGTTTCCAAGGGATTATAGAAATCTCAGATTGTGTACCTGTTGCAGGGGGGTGTCCTGGGTGGACTTACTGCCTGTTTAGCTCACAGGGCTGATAGTTAAGGTTGACCATCCACTATTGAAATCCACCCATCTGTTAGCTTAGAGGGGGCTTGGCATTAACTGTGTGCACTTGGCATACTATCCTGGGACAAACTAGCTGACACATTATAGACACTGTGCTCTGTTAGCTTAAGGAATAATAATTTTATTTGTCAGTATTCCTCATCTATTGGAATTTTCTTATTTAACTCCATTATATTTTTAATGTCTTACTGAGATCAGGTGACCTTTGGATAGATCTTTAGTTTGTTGTATTTTTATTACAAGTTAAAGAATACTCTTTTCAGACCTTTCTTTTTCTTTCCTTAAATTCAGAAATAGAAGAGATCTTTTCTACAGACCTTGTGCCGGGAGATGTCATGGTCATTCCATTAAATGGGACAGTCATGCCTTGTGATGCAGTGCTTATTAATGGTACTTGCATTGTAAATGAAAGCATGTTAACAGGTAAACTAAATTAAATGAGTAAAAACCAGCTGAGTTGCTTATAATGATATTAGGACTAAGTAGTTACTGATTAAGCTTGTATCAGCATTAACTATGCAGTTTGTATCCTTTACTCACAAATGTCATGTAATAGATATTGAAGTTTTCTATTTTTGAGGGAACCAAATCCTGCATTATACTCAGCTGTAATACTAAAGTATAATGCTGGTGCTCACATCTCTTGTCCAGCTTCTGTGCATTCTTCTGACAGGAGGAAATGCTTTATGGGAAGGGACTAGGAAAAAAGTTCTTTCCCCACAGCATATTTATTGCTGTTCACTTTGATGTGCAAAGTGTAGGAATAAGAGAGTTGATATTTTTGTTAAATTGGGGGAGAAATAGACTTCAAAATAACTTCCCTTTGGAATTCAGAATCTAGAGGTGGAGCTGTATACCTTTTTATCATATGACTCTTTTAATTGTCATAGTCAATCTGGCAAGAAAGTGATTCTTATATAATACATTTTTGAACTATTGAGAGTCTGTCTTAAAACACATTCATGCACATAAACAGCCCTGAAAGGTGAGGGAGGTTAGGACTGGATCTTCACATGCTGTGTGTTCTTGGGGTTGCAGAGTGCTTCCCAGGTTAGTTCTCAGGGGTGCTGTGGTGATCACAGAACAGGTGCTGTGGTAATGACAACAACCTTGTCTTCTTATGAAACTTGATGTAATTATTTCCAAGTGATTACCTTTGCGTCACAGATGACTTTCGAGAAATACTGTGGAAGACAAGATTTGCTATTTCTGGGTAAGGAAATTGGAAGACAAAAGGCTGATTGATTAAGCTGTATTGTTCACATTTGAGAACTTTTAATAACTGTTGTCAACAGTATTTAACATTTAGTAAATGTAACAACTCAAGATTTGTGTGTTTGATACTGATTTCTATGCTTTAATTTATGAATTTTTTTTTTTAAAGGAGAAAGTGTTCCAGTGACAAAAACTAATTTGCCAAATCCTTCGGTGGACATGAAAGGAACGAGAGATGAATTATACAGTCCAGAAACACATAGACGACATACTTTGTTTTGTGGGACAACTGTTATTCAGACTCGTTTCTACACTGGAGAACTTGTCAAAGCCATAGTAGTTAGAACAGGTAGAAAATACTTAATCTTTTCTTGCATGGTTTAGCACATTTGATGCTTATAGCATGTTTAAAGAGAGATTCTGTTTTTAGAGATAATTATCATTTTCTTATAGAGTTACTATAGAATCATTTTCTTCTTTCCTTTTTTTTTTAAAAAAGGATTTAGTACTTCCAAAGGACAGCTTGTTCGCTCCATATTGTATCCCAAACCAACTGATTTTAAACTCTACAGAGATGCCTACTTATTTCTACTGTGTCTAGTGGGTGTGGCTGCAATTGGGTTTATCTACACTATTATCAATAACATTTTAAATGAGGTATGTATGTGGGAAACCCTTAATAAAGTTTGATTCTTAATTATCACATGGCTATTGAGGATTTGAGATGTGTCTACCAAGACTGGAAAATTGAAATCTTAATTTAACTTGGAGCCATATGAGACTTGTAGCTGTTATGTTAGGAAGTACAGATGTACATCACTATCATAGCAGAAAGTTTTTATCAGGTTTAGATGGTCTTTTATTTGCTTTCTTGTGACTTAAGGAAGAAGTGATCACATACTCACCAAAAGCTTTATTCTTTTTTCTTTTTTTAACCTCTGGTATATACAGCATTAAAATTATTGGTGATTACTGAATTGAAGATATTTCTAAGGGACCTTGTTAAATTTCTTTTTTCTGTTCCTTGTAAAGACTGATAGTAGTAAGAGTCAGTATCTAAAAATGTTTACTTTGAAGTATGTAGTGTATGAAGTATATGGGGCTATTAAAGTAGGAATTTAAAAAAATAATAGCTATCATTTCATAGCCCACTGACGATTCATTGAGCTTTCTATTTTGCAGCATCTCTAAAGGGGAAAAAAATTATAAATAATTAATAGATGAATATATATGTGCTTAATATATATATAAAATTAAAGAAATACTCATTGGATTAATAAATATTTAATAGTAGCGGGGTCTGACATTTATTTTTATGTTAACTGTAGGTTGAAGTTGGGGATATAATCATCGAGTCTCTCGACATCATTACAATCACTGTGCCGCCTGCGCTTCCTGCTGCAATGACCGCTGGCATTGTGTATGCCCAAAGAAGACTGAAGAAAGTGGGGATTTTCTGCATCAGTCCCCAGAGGATCAACATCTGTGGACAGCTGAATCTTATTTGCTTTGACAAGGTTGGTTCAGTTTCATAATCATTCTTAAAGGTCCCTCTGTGGTTTTGTAAAGCTAAAGTATTTAGATTAATGATTTCTGTGTTCTTTATCAACTAATTTGCATGCATTTTAAAAGAAATGTTTTTCTAATTTTCCTTTTTCTTAAACTTATTTGGCATCTGTATCATTTTTATATTATTTTTTCATTTTTAAAAATTTTTATTACTTTGGATATTGCTTATTTGCCCACATCTGCAATTAACCAGTCCTTCTAGAATTATACCTTGTAGTAGTAGTTAAATTTATTTGCTCTTTCATGTTTTTAACAGAATAGACTTCATACAGATATGTTTTCTGGAATGTTATTGCTATGAAGTATATACATTTAGTGTTTGCTCTATGATTTTATTGAATGTGTTATAAAATTACAAAGGACACTGATTATATAATTTCATGTGAAAATAACAGATTTTTTTACTTGTTTGAAATACAGAGGGTTCTCCTTTCCTCACGTGGGATCAGTTTTTCTGAAAGTTCAGAGAACTAAATCTTGACCAGGTTCTTTTGGGTAACTGATATGATACACATTTGATTTTTGTGTATCATCTTTATTATCAAGAAAAAAAAGTGAGGTGTATTTTGTTAAGAAAAAAGAAAGTCATAACTGAATGACTGTTTCATATTAAATTAGTCTGTTCAGAAAATTTTTTTTATGTTTGATCTTTTTTGGAAATGTTTAAAAAGTTTTTAAGCAGACCCAGAAGTGGAAAAAAAGATGTAAGTGAAATAAACTCATTTACCCATTATCCTACTTAAACAGTTAACCAGCATTTTGTCAGTCTTAACTTTATTGTCCCCTCATTTTGAAGGTGGCAGCATTAGACATTATATTACTTTATCTGTATATTTCAGTATGTAGCTCTAGAAGATAAAATAATGTTTTAAAAACACATCACCATTATCACTGCTTACTACTACACTTAACAGAATTAGCAGCCTCTGTATTACCTAATATCCAGTACATATTCAGGTTTCCCTGCTTTACAGTCTGTGTTTTCAGTTGTAATCCAAATACAGATTGCAACGATTGCAGTTAATCGGTAACCATTATTTTTCTTGCCCTTCTTTTCCAGTCATCTTATTGGAGAACCCAGGTTATTTATTTCCTGAATTACCTCTTGATATCATTTAACTTTTTTCTTCTTCCCTGTTTTGGCTCCATATGCCCTAATCTCTCCCTCCTGTGTTGGCATCTATTGTGATAGGTTGAGTGGCGCATTGTTCCACTGTTTAATAACACAAGCACATAAGTATACATTTCTATACATATCTCCCCCCACCCCACCCCACCCACGCAGAGGAACTGTACCAAGGGAGTGTTCTGCACCCTTTTCCTCAGTTTTGTCTTGAAAGTTATTCTCTGTTAGCACACACACACAGATCTTGCTCATCTCCTTCCCCATTTTATGTCTGTATAGCACTCTATTATGTAGACATGGCATAGTTTTTCATGATTTTGTAAATATGTGCTTTTTTTTTTTAAGACTGGAACCCTTACTGAAGATGGTTTAGATCTTTGGGGGATTCAACGAGTGGAGAATGCACGGTAATTCTTAGCTAGACTTGACCATTTATTGTTGTTGTTGTCAGTCACTCAGTCATGTCTCACTATTTTTGACCCCATGAACTGCAGCATGCCAGACTCCCCTGTCCTTCACTGTCTCCTGGGGTTTGCTCAAACTCACGTGCATTGAGTTAATGATGCCATCCAACCATTTCATCTTCTGTTGTCCCCTTTTCCTCCTCCCCTCAATCTTTTCCAGCATCAGGGTCTTTTATTAGTTTATTTTTAATAAATATATTAATATATGAAACATTCAGACTCATAGAAAATAATATGACAGACAGCTCTGTACCCACTCCTGAGATTAAACAGTTGACATTTTGCCATATTTGTTTCAGGTCTCTGAAGCAAAAAGATTTAAAACATTACAGATACTGCTGACGTCTTACCTATCCCTTTGTCTATCCTTGCTGTTGTTCTGAAGTGGTGTTGTTATCCTTGCATGTTTTTATAGTTAACTTACTGTGTCTCTACCCATAAACGAGATCTGTCCATAAATAAGTATATACGGCTGATACGCACTGTATGTGTTTTTGCTGCCTTTTGGCCTCATAACATTGTTTCCAAGATTCCTCCATGTTGATATGTATAGATCCAAATTATGAATCTTAACTATTGTTTAGTATGCCATTGTGTGACTAAACCGTAATATTTGTTCTTCATCCCAAGGGCAGTTTCAGTTTTTCTCCATTTTTCCTTCCATACTCATAAACAGTGTTGCAATTAAAGTTCTTAGGGTTACAACTCCTGTCAGTATGTGGTTGAGTTTGAGTAAACCAGCTTCTTCACAGTTTCAGTACTGGATCGTACAGCACATGTATGGCCACAGCTCTAGTAGGTACCATCTGCTTACTCTCTAAGTGATGGTGCAGACTCACTCTCCCTCCGTGTTTGGGTGATCCTGTTGCCCCGCATCCTTGCCAAACTTGGTATTGCCAGACTTCTAATTTTCCCAAATGAATAGCTATGAAATGTTATTTCATTGTGGCTTTGTTCAGAGTTTCTTCATAACTTATAAAGCTGAACATTTTTTCAGATTTTTTGAAGGAGGATTATTTGGCATTCTGTGTATTGTCAGTTTATATCCTGATTTTTTTTTTAAATGGTGTTGTGTGTCTTTATCTTATTCATTTATTAGAAGTCCTTTGTATTTTCTGGGTGATAATCTTTTTCAGTGCTATGCGTTATGAAAATATTTCTCCAGTCTCTTATTTTATATTTTTTTACTTTATTGCTATCTTTTGATGCCTAGAAGTTTTACTACTGTAGTTGTGTTTTTGCTGGTTTTTTTTTTTTTTCCTCTCTTGAAAGTATGGGATTTTGGTGTATACAGTTTGAGAGATTGTTATTTGGTTCATGTAATGTCAGAGTTGGCACATCTTGGTAAATAGCATATCACATTGTGAACTTACTTATCCCTAATGATGCCTATTGCTTTTAATTCTGTTTCATCAAATATTTGTGTGCTTGCATACCAGCTTGCTCTTGCCTGATATATATATATAACTATGTATCTTTCTTTCCATCTCTTTTCACTCTTTCTCTGCCATTGTGTTCACATTTATTGTGATTTCGGATTATTTGAAATTATTTCTACCACCGACTCTCTTACCCAGTTCCCACACACAGTTTTCACATTTCTCTCATTTTTTCAGAATTTATACATCCTAATCTTTATTACTTGTCCGTAAGTTACTAATATTCATATTTAGAGTCTAAAGTCTATGAATGTCTTTTTTTTCTTTTTTTAAGATTTTATTGCTTCTGTTCTAAGTTGTGGTTTTTGGCCTCAAGGCATGTTGGCTCTTAGCTTCCTGAACAGGGATCGAACCTATACCTCCTGCATTGAAAAGTGAAATCTTAACCCTCGAGTACCAGGGAAGATGCTATGGGTGTCTTTATTAGTTTCTAACTCCATAAAACCTATAGACTGTACACTACTTTTACTTTTACCTCCCTTTTTGTATGCATTTGTTATATAGCATTTTATGATTTTTATGATTTTGGTTTTGTATACAGTCTACATGCTAAGATGTACCTAGGTGGATGGATGGATTTGGTAACCATTGTTTCTTATATCCCATTCCTGTGGATTAAATTGCCATGTTCGTAGATGTCTTAGTCTTCTTTAGTAATTTTTTTTTCTCCTTTGTTATTTAAAAAATACTTCTTTATGCTTGATTTCTGCAGTTTCACCATGATATTTTTGTTTGTTTGTGTGGGACTAATTCTGCTTCTTGATTCCAAAGATTCATTCTTTTCATAAATTCTGGAAAGTGTGCAGCTTCTTTTTATTCCCATTGTGGCTTTCCCCCCATTCTTTCTCTCCATCTGGAAATCCTAACCATATCCTGGATAATAAATTTCATTTTTTTTTTTTTTTCAAATCTGGCTCTCTCCTTTCCCCACCATGGTGTCGTGTTCTTTTTCAAGGTCTATAATTTTAAAATGCCTTCTTTGCATTCTTTCAGATTGCCATTCTATTATCTCGTTTATGGGATTCTAATTCTGTCTTTGTTGTGTCTATTGAGGCATGAGAATTATTTCCTGGTTCATTTTAAAATTATGGATTCATCCTTAGCGGAGTTTTTTTGTGAGACTCCTTTGTAGCTGTGTTGTGGGAGTGCCTCTCCTGAGAGTTTTGACCTTTTTTGGCCAAAAGTAATGTCAGTGGTACCAGGCAAACTTTAATGTTACTTTTATAACTTGGGGATTTCTGGACTGGACAGTAGCATATATATTCAAACCCAGATGCCATCCTGAGTAGCTTAATGGTTTAGAGTTCAGGCCCTGACACCAGACCTCTTATGTTTGAACCCTTGCTTTGCCACCTGTGTGCTGTGGCTTGGCAAGTGGCTTAAACCCTCCTGCTTCAGTTTCCTCATCTATAAAATGGTGATAATAAAACACCTTTCTATGGTATAGGATGAGATGAGGCAAGTAAATTTAAAGTTCTTTGAATAGTGCCCAATACATAGTAAATATTACATAGATATTAATTATTTTCTTGAACTTTGGGTGAGGGGAAAGGGATAAGCTTATTCTTACTTACGCATTTGAGTCTGTGGGTGAATCTTTTCTTTTTCCAGCGTTGTAGTTCTTCAAGAGCGTCTTGGTGAGAGGGATTCTCTCAGTTCCAACTTCCTACTTTGCATGTGCCCAGGGCTTTGTCTCTTGTTCTTGTGTGGTTATTAAAACCCAAGGCCTTAAGGGTACTGAGAGGGCTCCCCTCCCTTCTTCCTTCTCCCCCCGTAGTCACAGCATCTGTTTAAGGTCACACCCCTTTGGTTGTCCTTTCCCTGTTTTTGGCACTTAAAAATTTCCCTTTCTTTCTTACAAGCTCAGGTTTGTATTTGAAAGGTAGTGTGTTACACAGTCATTTTATGTTTTTGCAAGAGATTTTTTTGTGTGTTCTAATTTCCCATATGTCCATAGGCAAGCGTTTTAATTATTATTTAGTAAGTAGTATTTTCTGTACCAGTACATCTGGTCTAGTTATTTAGAATCTAAGAGAATACTATATTTTACTCATGTATAATAATTTTCATGGAAGAAAATGTTTTTGAATGTCAGAATATATAATGAAATGAATACATGCAATATGTACATAAATGAGAACATTAAATTTCTACTTTTAAAAATAGTAAAACCTGAGAAGTTCTGTTAAACTACTCTCTTCAGTCTTGGGGTTTATGAATCTAATTCAGTGCGTTTTCTATATAGTTTTCTTTTGCCAGAAGAAAAGGTTTGCAGTGAGATGTTGGTAAAGTCTCAGTTTGTTGCTTGTATGGCTACTTGTCATTCACTTACAAAAATTGAAGGAGTGCTTTCTGGAGATCCACTTGATTTGAAAATGTTTGAAGCCATCGGATGGGTAAGTTCAATGTTTTAAAGTATGGTTAACTTCAGGAAAATAGTAAAAATTAACTTGCAGAAGAATTATTTCTTCAACTTGTGTTGATTTTGGTCTGTCTCATATAAAGAACTATGTAATTTCTAAAGATATGTCACCGGAGAAATATTTACAGTTGTGTAGAAATTCTGTTTTACTTTAATTGACTCATTCAAACAGCCTTTAATAGGGGAAGACCCGGACCGGCTCAGGGCCCTGTTGTATGTTTACGGGAGAAAGCAGGATCATATCTTGAGGCAGTAGGTCTAAGCAGTAAGGTGATCTCAGTGACTCAGTTTGTTGGCCATAGGGAAAAAGTATAGAGTGGTCTTGTGTCTTCAGGCCCCACATTCTACTTCCTGTGTCCTTTCTCTCTCTCCTTCTCAACACACACATGTGCACACACACATGCTCACAGAGGTTTCTGTTTGTTCACTTCTTTGTTTTGTCATCAATTATTTTAATTTCCGAGTGCTTGCTCTGGTTGTTAGTATTTTCCAGCATCCAGTTCTTGTTTTACAGGTTATTAGTTTGTTTTTAAAGTTCCCTTCTTGCTTCTGAATTTTTCATTTTCTCTAGGTTCAATTTTTTCTCCCTTCCTATACTTAATCTTCTCCTTTATACTTTAAAAAAAAAATTGAGGTGTCATGGACATCTTCCTGTTGATTTTCAGTATATTTCTTCATCCTACTTTCATATTTAAGAGAGTGAAGGTTTGATTTGATACTCTGGGTAGGTGCTGCAACAAGGTTTTTATCCTTGCCCATATGTATGTTGGTCCTGAGAAGTATGTTGGTATATTGGTTTTCCTGGGAAGGGTCTTCCCTGAATGGGAAGGCTGCCTGGGGGAGCCTGTTGTAGTGGGGCCCCATCAGCAGGCCTTGAGTTCAGGAGAGAAGTAGTAGTCTTCTGGTTGCTTTCCCACTCTCTCCCACAGTGCTTGCACAAGCAGTACCCAGGAATACTGCCCCTCATTTTAGCAGCCCTTCCTCCTCTCAGGGATGTAGTTTATATCTCTATAGAGTATGACCTCTGTGACTTTTTTTCTTTTGCTCTGACAAGCTATTCTGATTGGTAAGTTTGATCCCGCCTCTCCTCTGTGTCCTTTCGTGCTTATCCTGGGCTGCTGTCTCCTTATTGCAGTATCCATCGCTGTATTGCAGTTCTGCTCTGTTTACTTTTGCAGTGTTATTTCTTTTCCTGTGTGTTCGGTTAATATTTTGAAAGGTGGGGTTAGGGGGGATGAGTGACAAAGTTCTCTGCCGTCTTCTGAAAGCCCACAGTAAATACTCATCAACTTTAATTCCTTAAAAGAGGCCCACTTCTTTTATAAAGAGTAAAACAAAGTATAGTTGATTCATCTCTGATATTTTCTAAAGCTTTTCTCCTGCTGATTTCGGTAGATTCATTGCTCTGTATGTGACCCTTAAAAAGTGGGCTAAATAAGTCAGTTGGTATAGTAAATAGCGTGCTTTTTCGACTCAGATGCTTTGATATCTGATCTTACCACAGAGTATCTATGGAATGTTTTTACATAACTAGGCACTGCTGTTATTTAAAGTGATTAATACCATGTAAGATGCATGCCAATTTCAGAGGTGTTAAAATGTTTCTTAAGAATTGTGTAAAATTGGCTAATTCAGCATAGCTCTCTTCCCCATCATTTTCCCACTCATGATTCCTTCACTTACAGAGTGAAATTAGTTTCTTATTCATATATGTGTATTCAATATGTTTTGTATTGAATTTTCCACCAAAAATAGTTTAATATTAAATTTCAAGGAGCTAGCATAATAGTGCTTTAATTAGATGTGTTCAGACTGGGAAAACTGGGCTTCCCTGGTGGCTCAGTGATAAAGAACTCACCTGCCAATGCAGGAGACGCAGGTTCAGTCTCTGGGTCAGGAAGGTCCCCTGGAGAAGGAAATGGCACCCACTCCAGTATTCTTGCCTGGGAAATGCAGGAGCCTGGCGGGCCTACAGTCCATCAGGTTGCAAAAGAGTCGGACATGACTTAGTGACTAAGCAATAAGAACAACAAGCTGGAAAGCTAAATTTACAATTCCTGCCTCAGTGAGCTCCTGACCCAGTGGTTCTACTAAACATATCTGAGCTCTGCATATTTTGAATCCTCTTCTGTTAGCAGCAGGGAATCTCTGGATGATAGACTAAAAATTTTTGAAACTGCAGGGACGTTCTGTATTTTACAGAACTAGTCTCTAGACTTAATTGGTTATAGGCGCAATATTAGAAGTTTTTCTCTATTTCTTTACTAACCTCTGCCTCCCCTCTCCCACAGGTTACTAGAACTTTAAAACTAGCTTTATTTATACTTTGTTTTACTTAAAAAAAAAAAAAAAAAAAAACCTTAACTGAGGATAGCCATAATGTTTTATTTTAAAATGGAACCAGTGAGTTGAATTTATGAGTTTCATGAATCAGTGTGTTGATTATTTTCCTTTCAGATTCTGGAAGAAGCAACTGAAGAAGAAACAGCACTTCATAATCGAATTATGCCAACTGTGGTTCGTCCTCCAAAACAGCTGCTTCCTGAATCTGCACCTGCAGGAAACCAAGAAATGGTATGGAACTGCCTGATAATTCTTTTGGTGCTTACATTTTCTCTTCATTTTAAAATATTGCTGGAAGATGGAATCACATGTCCTTTTAAAAACTCTAATGCAGATATGAATATCTTTACTGCATTTATCAGGAACTATGCCTGGTGTGTTGGAGGCATTCCATGGAAAACATTGAGATTTAATTCTCAGTGCTGTTCCTTTCTTTCCTACTTACCAAGCAGCTTGGAGCCTTGTGATTTAGATGCATGGTGGTTAAGACTTTTAGTTTGCATCGTATTCCTAGGATTTAATAAAAAGAATATGTGGAAGCCTTTATTTTTAGGTTAATTTTTAAATATATACCTCTTAGTTCGTTTAAGAACTTCATATGTTAATATTCCTAGGATAGCAGAGTATTTTGAAATACTCAAGAATAAACTTTTCTTTTTTAAGAAATGGGAGCTGGTAGAGAAGCAATCTTAAAACCTGACTTTGAAATATTAAAAATTCTGTGTTATTTTCCAATTAAATTTGTGGATACGCAGTTAAATTTTTTTTTCACTTGAGTGTGTTAATTGACTTAATCTGTACTTTTACTTTATTCTTTTTGTCTTCTTTTCTTTTTAGGAGCTGTTTGAACTTCCAGTAAGTGAAGAATGTTTACTCATTACCTAAGTATATCTTAAAAAAAAATTTTTTTTTAATTGAGGTATAGTAATGATTCTGGGAGGGATTGGAGGAGACAGAGGATGAGATGGCTGGATGGCATCACCGACTCGATGGACGTGACTTTGAGTGAACTCCAGGTGTTGGTGATGGACAGGGAGGCCTGGCATGCTGCAATTCATGGGGTCTCAAAGAGTTGGACACAACTGAGCGACTGAACTGAACTGAACTGAAATATACTGGTATATCTGTTTTAATTCTTTGAAAAATAATGGTTTGTGCATCTTTTGAAATTCTGTAGGCTGTTTATGAGATAGGAATTGTTCGCCAGTTCCCATTTTCCTCTGCTTTGCAACGTATGTGTGTGGTGGCCAGGGTGCTCGGGGACAGAAAGATGGATGCCTACATGAAAGGGGCACCAGAAGTCATCGCTGGTCTTTGTAAGCCTGAAACTGGTAAGGAAGCAGCAAGGCTTTGAGTGAAATTCTGATATTTGTGTAAGCTGGTAATCACAGTTCTAACAATGACCTTCATTTTCTCTTTTTTAAAAGTTCCTGGTGATTTTGAAAAAGTTTTGGAAGATTACACCAAACAGGGCTTCCGTGTGATTGCTCTTGCACACAGAAAATTGGAGTCAAAACTGACATGGCACAAAGTGCAGAATGTTGGCAGGTACACGTTGATGAATGGTTTTGCCTACAGTTTCCAATAAGGCATCATTTATGTTTATGAAAGTCTTGTGCAATCATTTATATTCAATTTATTATTTATTAAGTAAATGATTATTGGATATGTGCAAATGTATAGCATAATTCAATGTTTTAGGCCATTGAGATAAAAGTACAACTCCCTGGAACCATTTTTAATTAATTTTTTAAATGTTTATTGAGTGCCTGCTATGTGTTGGGCATGTTCGAGGAACATAATTATGTTTTTGGTTAACATTCTACGGAAGTTTATTTTCCAATGATCTACAGTTATTCCTTGGTATCTATAGGGGATTGGCTCCTGGACCTGCCATGCAGATTCAACTGTGGATCTTATAGTACTAATAGTATTTATTGAAAAACATCCATGTGTAAGTGGACTCACACAGTTCAAACTCATATTATTCAAGGGTCACCCATACTTGCTTTTGCCTAGTAGTTGAAACCAAGTGCTCATTTGATCAGAGTATCATGAGTCACAATAAATACACCTTCCACCCTCACCGCCAGAGGTTAGATGGCCATTACCAACATCACATTTACCTCCAATTACAGCTATGTGTCACATTCAAGGATTGTCCTGTTATAGTAAGACTGATCTAGCCTGACCTTTTGAAAATAACACTTTTGGTTAGGAATATTTCATGGTGGACCTAGCGTTTCAAAGCAGAAAGTAAGATTTATTGGCTCTCCTGCTAATTCTGCCTATCAAATAGACTTTTCTTTTCACATCCCCACTGTCATTATCTCTCATTCAGGGACTTAGCTCTTTTCTCCACTTTTCCCTTTGTCTAATCTGTGTACCACACTCTGTCCACTGAGAAGTCTTTAACATTCAAATCTAATACCAGTCTTCTACCTGGAATTCTTATAATAAGTGGCTCCCCATCACCTTTCAGAGGAATATAAATCAGGAAAGAAAGAATGAAACACATACTTAATTTTTTTAGAAGGGTAAATGATAACAGATAATTATCAGAAAAGGATGTATAAGTGGCCACTGAACACATGAAAATGATGAGACACTTCAGTTTTGGGGGAGCTGCAGAATTAAACCATAACCAGCGTTTTTTCTTAAAGTTTACAAAATTCAAAAGATTGATGATATCAAATGTTAGCAAAGGCTTGAGAAAATTTTAACAAAAATTCTCCAAAGAAGACATACAGATGGCTAACAAACACATTAAAAGATGCTCAACATCACTCATTATCAGAGAAATGCGAATCAAAACCACAATGAGGTACCATTTCACGCCAGTCAGAATGGCTGCGATCCAAAAGTCTATAAGCAATAAATGCTGGAGAGGGTGTGGAGAAAAGGGAACCCTCTTACACTGTTGGTGAGAATGCAAACTAGTACAGCCACTATGGAGAACAGTGTGGAGGTTCCTTAAAAAACTGGAAATAGAACTGCCTTATGACCCAGCAATCCCACTGCTGGGCATACACACTGAGGAAATCAGAATTGAAAGAGACACGTGTACCCCAATGTTCATCACAGCACTGTTTTAATAGCCAGGACATGGAAGCAACCTAGATGTCCATCAGCAGATGAATGGATAAGAAAGCTGTGGTACATATACACAATGGAGTATTACTCAGCCATTAAAAATAATACATTTGAATCAGTTTTAATGAGGTGGATGAAACTGGAGCCAATTATACAGAGTGAAGTAAATCAGAAAGAAAAACACCAATACAGTATACTAACGCATATATATGGAATTTAGAAAGATGGTAACGATTACCCTATATGAGAGACAGCAAAAGAGACACAGATGTATAGAACAGTCTTCTGGACTCTGGGAGAGGGAGAGGGTGGGATGATTTGGGAGAATGGCATTGAAACATGTATAATATCATGTAAGAAACAAATTGCTAGCTAGGTTCTATGCAGGATACAGGATGCTCTGGGCTGGTGCATTGGGATGACCCAGAGGGATGGTATGGGGAGGGAGGTGGGAGAGGGGGTTCAGGATGGGGAACACGTGTATACCTGTGGTGGATTCATGTTGATATGTGGCAAAACCAATACAATATTGTAAAGTAATTAGCCTCTAATTAAAATAAATTTAAATTAAAAAAAGCTGAAAAAAAATATTGCTGCTGAACTATTATAAATTCATAAAGAACTTGCATAATACCTATTAAAATCTAAGGTTACTTATGCAATTTGACCCACCATGTACAGTCCAAGGAATTCAGCTGAAAGAAATATATCTATGTGAGATAAGATTCAAGTTAAAATAGGGTAAATATCATAAATATGATAGTAGTTAAATTATGAAGTATTAATACTTTTAATTATTCTGAGCTCATTAAATGAAAAGTGAAGTGCAGTGTTTATAGTGCAATCCCATTTTTCTGGATGAAAATTAAGGGAGTGGAGTGGTTAGCTAAATAATAACTGAAAGGAAAAGGAACTTTAGGAATTCTACCCATTAAAACAGAATATTGGGGGGGATTTGGCCTAAGAAGGGACATAAAAAACGCAGCAGTAATCAGATGGTTTGAGGCATATTTGTGATTAGGAGCCACACATGTAAAATACTGTATCCTAATTCCTACGAAGGGTACATTAGAGTTGCCTTTTTTATAGCTTTGCCTTTTGCCACTCCTCCTCCCAGACCTTAAAAACTGAAAATTGAGTTGCCTCTGGTTCTTGAGCCTGTCTTTCAGGCAACCTTCCAGCCTTGGACCAACTGTTCCATCTGCCAAGGATACCCTACCCTCCCTATCAACTCTTCTCTCTCTCTGCTTCCCTTCCTCATCTTTCAATTAAGATCTTCTCCGTGTTTCCATTCTACCTGTGGGAACAGGTTTTGGCATTTCTCTTATAGCTTGAACCTGTGTATCTTGAATTGATTATTATACTCTTCATTAATTAGAGGGCAAGATTTCTATGACCGGCATCACTCATAGGAGAGTTAGGAAACTGGCTGCAGGCAGAAACCAGTACAGGAAAATGGTTACAGAGCTTTGACCCAGTAGTTTTACATTGGCACAGCTTTGTGCTTTGAAATACATTTTCAAGACTGACTTCTCCTCTTACCTCCAGCAGTATCATTTGTATAAAGTTTTCTAATTCTCTAATATCTTTACCACCCATTGTATAAATATATAATTTTAAAGGTGTTTAGACTTAGTTGCTGTTTACTTAAGCACTCTTATAGTTTAATTTTGTGTAGAAAAACCACTTGGTTAATACAAGTCTGAAATTTTGGTCCCTAATTTCAAGCCCTGCTTTCTCCATTGAAGAGAGTATTTCTCTTCAATGTAATAGGATTTCGATAGCTTTAGTTTAAGAATGCTGCTATCGCTGAACAGACTTCTCCGTTACAGTACTGAAGCACATATTATTTTTGTGTGGTCTCTTTGCTTGCATGTCTGTTTCCCCACAAAAGGGTCTTGAGAGGAGGAGGAGGAGTAGTGTTAGTAACTCAGTTGTGGCTGACTCTTTGCGACCCCATGGACTGTAGCCTGCCAGGCTCCTTTGTCCATGGGATTCTCCAAGCAAGAATACTGGAGTGGGTTGTCATTGCCTTCTCTAGAGGATCCTCCCGACCCAGAGATTGAAACCAGGTCTGCATTGCAGGAGGGTTCTTTACTGTCTGAGCTACAGGGAAGTTTAGAGATCATGGCTTTTCATCTTTGACCTTACAGTGACTTGTGTGGTACTTGGTGCATAGTAGATAATCACCTCTTTGAAGGAACAGCATCTTGTTAACTACTGAAAATGAACATTGTAGAAAACCCATCTCTGAGTCCTGAATAGATCTCATTGTTGGACTGCTAATACTTTTTGCATCACACTTCCAAGATCAAGATTTTGATCGAGTTTTATAAAATTCCTCAAAGACTTGATAGCGAATTCAGTATAACTGTTGAATGTGCCTGTGGTACAGTTTTCCTTTTCTCTTAACATTTAAATTAGAGTATGTTGTGTGGGAGGACAGTAAGGAATAGATATATTTTATGTTTATTCAGTTTGTAGATAGGATACAAGATGAATATTCGTTAGTACTAGAAGAGTTCTATGTCTTATTACAAAGATATACATTTCCTAAGAATCTTTATAAACCCATGTTTCAAAGGGTAAAACTTAATTTCAAAATGTATTTCTTGGGAATTACTTTTTCAGATTTAAACTTTTTGAGGTTGAACTCATAAACTTATACATTTATTCAGCATATAAAATGTTTTTAATTTATAATTGATGGCTATTTTAAATTGCCTTATCAACAAAGTGAACAAATGCTTGTTCTGTTGACTAAATCATTATGTTAAAATTTCTTTTTCTGCAGAGATGCCATTGAGAACAACATGGATTTTATGGGATTAATAATAATGCAGAACAAATTAAAGCGAGAAACCCCTGCAGTACTTGAAGATTTGCATAAAGCCAACATTCGCACTGTCATGGTCACAGGTTAGACTTTGTAAAAGGACACACGGAAAAACTGAGTGTGACTCTTAGAGTTCACGTTATCCATCATTAAGGAATGATCAGTGCATTATAAAAGCCTACTTACCACTATATAATTCCATCTAATACTGCATTATTATCAGTCAAGTAATTAAATTTATCATAGAGTAGCTCCATCCTACGTTGCCCTGTTTTCAGCTCTGAATACTTTTCTAAGATAGGGGACAACTTCACAATACACTTTGGAAATCCTTTAGATCTGTTTATAATAAGTATAATAAACTAGTGAAGGACACACTATAAATATTTAGCTGTGCTCTTTTTTGTTATCTCTCTCTAATCATGTTTCTTATAGCAGTTATTTTCCTTTGCTTGTGTTAGTTATTTGTAGATTTGTTTTCTCTACTAGAATATAAGATTTTTGAGGATGAAGAATATGATTGACGTATTTTGGGATTGTCTATAATTTTTAGAACTGTGCCACCAGATACATCGGAAGTGATTGGTTAAATTATATTTTTATGTATAGAATAGTACGTTTATTATTGTTTGAATGTGTAATAGTGAAAAGAGCCATTTTTTGGTTTCTTTCTTGACTACTGCATTCAAAGGATTCTCTTGGTGTTAACACTGTTGATAATATTAGATAATTACCATTTCTTAGCTGTATGAAATTGTGGCAGCTCTAAAGTTTTCTTAGCAAAAAATCAGATTTAAGGCATTTACTTTATAACATTTATGTGTTCAGTAAGAGACTTATAGAGAAGATCTGTGTATGTTTTTATGTTTAGGAACTCTGAGGTCCATCTGATTCCAGATAGCTTAAGTAACCAAATTTATTAGCGTCCCAGCAATTCTTGGTTCTAGTGACTTTGCTTCAAAGCTCTTTCTGTCTGTATTGCTTGTGCTTGTTGTCCTGCCATGACAGAATATGGTGTGTCCCAAGAGGATTTGTCAGGTCACAGGAAGACATGCTTGGAAACAGTGGGCAGGATTAAGGGAAGAGGAGACAATAGTACCTCTGTTCTGGTAGCAGTGGGCTCCCCAAACCTTGCCTGCTTCTCCTGTACATTTGTATTTTCCGCCTTGATCTTGTCTTTAACAGTGTCTTTAATACTTTCCTCTCATGACTGAGAAGTTGTCTGTCTTGCTTTTCTTTATGTTTTATAAATATTGTATACTTGTTACTTTGCTTTTTTTGTTGTTGTTGTTTGTGTGTGTGTGTGTAATCTTGCCTTTGTAATTCACTTTTTTCTTTATGTTGTGCTCATATTCTTGTATAGATTACCAATCACTCCTTGGTTATTTCAACAATATTTATTGAGCACTGTGCCAAGCATTCGGAGAAGGCAATGGCACCCCACTCCAGTACTCTTGCCTGGAAAATCCCGTGGACGGAGGAGCCTGGTAGGCTGCAGTCCATGGGGTCACTAAGAGTCGGGCATGACTGAGCGACTTCACTTTCACTTTTCACTTTCACGCATTGGAGAAGGAAATGGCAACCCACTCCAGTATTCTTGCCTGGAGAATCCCAGGGACAGAGGAGCCTAGTGGGCTGCTGTCTATGCGGTCGCACAGAGTCGGACACGACTGAAGCGATTTAGCAGCAGCAGCAGTGCCAAGCATTCAGTGGGTACCCCTAGTGCATGACTCACAAGGGTTGAGAATGTATTTGACTTTAACAGTTGTGGGTGAGAATGTTCTGACTATTTAGTATCTATCTTCTTTTGATTTGAGGCTTCCTTTGATATGTATGTCCTGATTAACTTTTAACTCCAGGATAACTTTTAAATTCCAAGAGTAAGGACTATACATTAACTTCATTTTGCCCAGCCCACTTATGGGGACTGTAGTAGATTCTCAGTAAATACTTGTTGTTTAATACATTTATGTTTTCATTTTAATGTATTTTCAATGTTTTGAAAATTAGGTGACAACATGTTGACTGCCGTCTCTGTAGCCAGAGACTGTGGAATGATACTACCTCAGGATAAAGTTATTATTGCTGAAGCATTACCTCCAAAGGATGGGAAAGTTGCCAAGATAAACTGGCATTATGCAGACACCATAACACAGAGTAATGATTCATCAGCAATTGACCCGGAGGTAATGTCAAGTAGAGTTTTCTTTTTTGAAGCTTGCTTATTTTAATTTATTCTGAAATAATAAAAAGTGGTACATTAAAACTCAACAAAACAAAAAGTTAACAAAACAGAAGCCTGAGCCCTCTCCTCAGAGACTTGGATTCACTAGAATGAGGCCAGATGCAGTATCTCAGTGTTTCAATTTTGATGTTTTTAGCCAAAGTTGAGAAGCACAGTTTTATACTATAAGAATCCCAAGTATTTATCTTATTTTAAAAGTAGTGATAAATGGTGCAGATGGTCCATAATATTTGGCTCATGGATCATTTCAAATTGAAGCTGATATTTAGACTTCCTTAAGTGTTACTCTTTAAATAATAATATGGATGGATTATCTTAAAATTGAATTTTCTTTAACATTCAATAAATGTTTAACAGCGTTTTATATGAAACATCAAATGAAAAAATTTAGTTTTGGGTCAAATATTTTCAAAATAGGATTCTTTTACTTGATCTGGCTGCCTAAATACTGTTCTGAATGTCTTATACACAGGCTATTCCAATTAAATTGGTCCATGATAACTTAGAGGATCTTCAGGTGGCTCGTTATCACTTTGCAATGAATGGAAAATCATTTTCAGTGATTTTGGAGCATTTTCAAGACCTTGTTCCTAAGGTTAGTGATTTGGGTTATGTATGTTTTTATATGAACATATGGCAAACAGTATTTTAAAGAAATTCATGTTTTTTCCAGTTGATGCTGCGTGGCACTGTGTTTGCTCGTATGGCACCTGATCAGAAGACCCAGTTAGTAGAAGCATTGCAAAATGTAGAGTAAGTATTGGTGGGTCTTGGTTTTGTTTTGTTTTGGTGGCCACACCGCATGGTATGCAAGATCTTAGTTCCCCGACTGGGGATCCAACCCGTGTTCCCTGCAGTGGAAGCTCTGAATCCTAATCACAGAACTTCCAGGGGTTTTCCTGTTTTTGTTTAATACTTATGAATTGTAGTTCTGTTTTCAAAACCAGAAAAGTAACTAATATTTCATGTATATAAATGTGTCAACTCTAAGACAGCTAAGCCTCTTTAAAAGAGACTTCCTGGTGGCTCAGTGGTAAAGAATCTGCCTCCAAAGCAGAAGACTGGGGTTCTCTCCCTGGGTCGGGAAGATCCCCTGGAGGAGGAAATGGCAACCCACTCTAGTATTCTTGCTTGGACAATTCCATGGACAGAGGAGCCTGGTGGGCTATAGTCCATGGGGTCCCAGAAGAGTTGGACATGACTTAGTGATTAGGCAACCAACAAGTGCTTATTTATTTAAAGTACATATCCACTATTCCTCTTCTAGGTGATATCCATGAGGTAGAGTTAATTCACTCAGCTTGATAGAAGTAATGTTACAGTTTTAGTAAATAATGATGTTTTCAAGTTTTTAAAGGAGAAATCTTTACTGATAGCCTTAAAAGTAAATACCAAAGACTAGGCTGGCCTGAGTCCTTTGTGCTAAAGATTAGGCAGTTGAGATGTCCATGTGATAGAAATAGAACAGTGACCCAAGTCATTTGAGTTGTAGGCTGGTGCTATTTGCAGAGTAACATGCCCGTGGTCATTATAATGAAAAGATTCATTAGTTAGCACTAGGGGAATCTTAGTTTGTTAACTCTTCCTAGTACTATACTGGAGGAAATCTTAAATTAAAAGTTGTATATTTTAAGAAATTAATAAAAATCGTAACGTAATTTTTGTTTCTTAGTTACTATGTTGGGATGTGCGGTGACGGTGCAAATGATTGTGGTGTAAGTATAGACTTTGTGATTTACAGTTCTTTCTCTGGCTAAGTCAAGTACCCAAGACTCAAAAGAATTTTCTTCTTTAATCCATTAGGCTCTGAAGAGGGCACATGGAGGCATTTCCTTATCAGAGCTTGAGGCTTCAGTGGCATCTCCCTTTACCTCCAAAACTCCTAGTATTTCCTGTGTGCCAAACCTGATCAGGTAGTATACATTAGAAATCTTGCTCTATTAATCCAGAAAAAAAGGTCATAGGAAGTAATATGAATTTGTTTTAATGGTGTGTTAGTGCACTTGATCTGTAATGCTTTAGCAACAGATTGATTGCTACTCCTCATTTCTTCCAGTTCTGCTTTGGCTTAGTTCTTTTTGGCAAAAAAGTGCATTGTTGTAACTTGAATGTTGATGTTCATCTGTCAAGATATAATTGTGGTTTGGAGGAGGCATTTAGAATACTTCTATTCACATGCCAACATTTGTTTTCACAGGGAAGGCCGTGCAGCTTTAATGACTTCCTTCTGTGTATTTAAATTTATGGCTTTGTACAGCATTATACAGTACTTCAGTGTTACTCTGCTGTATTCTGTGAGTACTGACATTGCCAACAGAGATGGTACTTAGTGTTAAGACATTTAAATTAAAAATATTGGGCATATATGTTTCAGTTTGAATATATTCATTAATTGTGAAACTTAAATAACTAGCGCCTATAAATTTTCCTTTAGTTTGCTGAATTTTGAGTAGCAAATTGAAAATCTCGTTAATCTGGAATAACATTTTCTTTAAGGCCAACAGCTGTGGCTTCAGCCTTGTGAATAAAAGATAACTGTATTCTTTTTTTGCCTTTAGCACAGATTGGACATTTTTTTTTTCAGAACTCTTCAAAATGTCAAGCTGTGACATATTTTAGAATTGCAGTTAACTTTGCTATACATTTATAAGGAAAGGCCAGAATGAGAGAAGATGTTTCAGATGTACTTTTAGGACTTGTATAAACAAGTGATGTCCCTAGGTATGCCATGGATTTTGTGGTTGAGGTGATCTCACTTTAGATTTTTCTCTGAGTGAACATTGGTGAGATGCCAAGGAGTCTTTGTGAAACTATCCCTTTTTACCATATGTGGAAAATATCAGGAGGGATGGTGTTGGATATTAAGAAAGCTTCAAAATATTAATTTTCAAGAATGTTGAATATTGTGGGTAGAAGTCTGTGCTTTCTTTTTGCCAAAAAACTTTTAAAGGTTTTTATTGAATGGATTTTTAGAAGCTACCTTTTATACTAATATATTAAATTGTAAATATGTTCTGTTTCACTAATTTAAAAGCAAATGTGTTTAATTTTTAAGCAGGCCAAGTGTCATTTTGAAGTTGTCATTATTGGGGGGGGGGGGGAATTAAAACCAAGGAGGAAAAAGCTAATAAAAGCAGGGGGAAAATAGTATAAAAGTGGTACTATAAGAATAGTTCCTGAACTGTAACTATTAAAAAAAAAAAAAATTCCTTCTCTAGATCTTAAGTAACCTGGGAGACTTCCAGTTTCTCTTCATTGATCTGGCAATCATTTTGGTAGTAGTTTTTACAAGTAAGTATTTTGTTTTGTTACTGTTTTTAAAGCATAGGAAATTCTGATGTGGCTTATTAAACTTTGGTAAATTTACATGAACAATTATAACACAGTGCACATCTTTTCATTTTCTATGTAAGGTTCTCTTATTTCTGATTGTTTATATTTTGTCCCATTTTTTTTATTCTTTCTCTATTTTTTTCTGAAATATTTGAGAATATGTTAACATTATCATGCCCCTTTGCCTTTGAATGTTTTAGTATATATTGCCCCAAAGTCATTCTCTTGTCCAGCTAAACACAGTTACAAAGACTAAGAAATTTAACATTGATACAATATTACCTAATCCATACCTGTATTCAAGTCTTGTCATGTGTCCCCAAAATAACCCTTAAACCCATTTTTCCCCCTAGTCTCTTGGCCCAGGATCTAGTCCAAGCTCACAAACTTCATTTAGTTATCATATCTATTTTGTCATCTTTAATTCAGAATACTACGTTCAGCCTTTTGCGGGGGACTTCTTGATGTTGATATTTATGAAAGAAGATAATCAGTTATATGGGTTTGTCTGATGTATTCTCACTAGACTCAGGCTATGCATTCTTGGCAGGAATATCAAAGAAGTGATGCTGTGTCCTCCTGAGTACATCATATAAGGAGACAAGGTGTTGGTTTGTTTCAGTATTGGTGTTAACATCAAAATAAATAATGATGGTAATGAGATATGATCTGTTTAAATAAGTAATTGGGAGAGAAGGGAAAGCTATTCCTTATAGTAAAGTGCTAACTAACAATATAGAAGGAACGATTGGCTTATCCAGTGGAAAGACCCTGGTCTTCCTGACATTTTAGAAGAACTTTTCGTTGTGGGGATGCTATCCTGTGTTTCAGGTTACAGTATCTCTGACCTCTACTCCCTCGATGCCAGTAGCACTCTCCCATTTGTGACACCCAAAAATATCTCCAGACATTGTGAAATGTTCTCTAGGGGTCATACTTTGGTTGTGAACCACTGAATTTGTCAGTCTTTAGTGAATGCTAAAACTAAGTGAATGGAAGTCAATAAGAAACAGGATTTTTTACACAGTCTTAGCATCTTTCTACAAATTACTTATTAATTGCAAAGAGAAAAATAGAAATATTACGGTGGAGAAACTTGGCAGCCACCACCTTAATAAGTGATCAAAGTCTGTTTTTAATGTTACTGTTATGTTTATATAGTTTCAAACCTTTGTTAATGTCTTCTTAGGAGGAAGAAATGTGTATTATTTTAACTGTAGCTTTACAATTAAAGATTCAGAAATAAATTCTTAGTTAAACATATAAGGGTGGTGATGATATGTGCTTATACTTAGTATGCTTTTTGCTTGTACTAGTGTTTCCTTTGAATTTTAGTAGACTAAAAAGTACTCCTGAGCCATTTCTTGAAAAAGCTTAAATTGTTCACTTTTACAGATTACTTAAACATATATGGCATCTGGCTTGGTTTTTGGAGGTTTTTCATGTTACAGATTTGTTAGAGAAAAATAGTTTTTCTAAGTTCCTAAATGAATCTGATTATGTATTTTATAATGACAAATTAATTTAGTTACAAACCTTTCCTCTCTTTCTCTTCAATGTAGTGAGTTTAAATCCTGCCTGGAAGGAACTTGTGGCACAAAGACCACCTTCAGGTCTTATATCTGGAGCCCTTCTCTTCTCCGTTTTGTCTCAGATTATCATTTCCATTGGATTTCAGTCTTTGGGTTTCTTTTGGGTCAAGCAACAGACTTGGTATAAAGAATCACATCCATATTCATAGTAAGTTGGTCAATCCATTAAAAAAAAATGTGTAGAGTGTATGGGGTTGCAAAGAGTCAGACATGACTTAGAACAACTGAACAACAACAGCAATGTATATGCATGTAAAAATATGTTTAAATTTATGTAAAAATTGCATGCAGCTTGATTACACATTTAAATAATTTGATCTGCATTTGACTTTATCTGTAGGAAGATGGTCAAGCCAGGTCCTAATAATCGTGACCCAGACGGACCAGTTTCTTAAGTTGCTACTGAGCCTTGCTTTCCTTATGTATAAAATGAGAAAAGTGAAATTAATTACTAGGGTCTCTTCTAAACTCAGAATATTTATGTGTCTAACTTCTCTGTCCTCACTTTGGGAAATGGTATTTTGAAACTTAAAAAATTTGAGTAAAATTATTAAGTGGATCTTTTATTTGTTTACGAGCTGAATGTTTTCCAGTTCACAAATTATAACATTTTTTAAATTAATTACACATAGGTAAACATAAAGTCTCTTTACCTTTACTGTGCTGAAAGTACATGCTCAGTCACTCAGTTGTGTCCAGCTCTTTGGGACACTGTGGACTGTAGCCTGCCAAGCTCTCTGTCCATGGGATTCTCCAGGCAAGAATATTAGAGTGGGTTGCCACTTGATCCTCAAGAGGATCGTCCTAACCCAGGGATCAAACCTGCTTCTGCATTGGCTGGTGGATTCTTCACCACTAGCGCCACTGGAGAAGCCCCATGCTAGAAGTACTCTGCAAATTAAAAGAGTGGGGAAAGGGTTTATTAAAAATAATGTCTTATTAATTAATGAAGTTTCTTTCCTATAATTTTTTTAAATTGACTGAAATGTGACTAGAAAGAAAAATTGGTTTCCTTTGGGACATAGATACTGTGTTTACTAATACAGGGTTTTTTTTGTGTGCGTTGTAGTGCTTTTAATACTACAGAAAGCCCAGACGGGAATTCTTCGCATTTGAATGATGAAACCAATCCTGATAAACATAACATAGAAAATTATGAAAATACCACAGTATTTTTTATCTCCAGTTTTCAGTACCTCATAGTGGCAATTGCCTTTTCAAAAGGAAAACCCTTCAGGCAACCTTGCTACAAGAATTGTAAGTCTGGCATTTACTGTGATTTCCATGTTGATTCCCTTCTTCAAAAGTAATGCAGGAGTAGAGTTAAAACTGTCCTTTCAAAATAAATAGATCTTCGCAAATAGAATGAACCTAGTGATTTAGATGTTTACGGTCTTGTTTTATTCTCATGATAGCTACCACCCTAGGTTTAAAATTAAAGTCAGCACTTCTAAACATTCCTGGTTTTCACATCCTATTCCTCTGGCTCCAACTTTTATTTTTACAGCCCATTGGAAAGTTAGAATTAGAAGCAAGAACAGAGGCTCCTCACTTGGGACAGTGGGTAATATACTTTCCTTCTGGGTGGTCTGCACAGTACCAGCTCTTTCCTCATTTTTGACACCGTTTCAGCCAGTATTCACCTGGAGTTCTCCATTTCTGTCAGCGTTGCATCTGCCTCAGAAGGGGCCAGTAGAATGGAGGCTTGTGCCTATGAAAACTTGTTTGCCCGTGGCTGTAAGAGACAGCATTTTGATTGATCACAGTTAGGGTTTTGGGGGGAAAAGAAATCATCACCTTACGTAAGTTGCTGGTTTTAAGAAATTGAAACTGCAGTAATAAATATATCAAACAGTGTTAAATTTTTTTTTTTCACATAGGACTTTAGACTTTTGCAGTATCTTGGGGTGAATAGTGATTATTCTCTTGCTGTAAGGAAGTCTCAGTGTTCTGGTTGGCACAGTGTTAGGTCGCAGCTTTTGGTGTCTCATAGGAGGGATTACTGTGCACATCTCTGTCTAATGTAGCGTTTACAAAGCATGTTCACATACATTGTCTTATTTAGTCTTTACTTCTACCCTCTGGTTCATAGGGCAGGTTTTATTACTTTGTATTTTAAGCAGGTGAGAGTTCAAAAATATAAATGTCAATAATTGAAATTTGGTTTCTACTTTTTTCCTTAAAAAATGAGCTGATATTTCTTATTTAACAAATGAAGACTGTATTACTGAAAATCTTATTAAAACCATTGGGGACAAAAGGCCTTGCATAGAAGGTTTATCATTGTACTTTTTAAGAGAACTTCATAACTAAAGTTACGTTATTATAAGATGAACTTGTCAAACTTAAGGTTGATGTATTTTGTCTTTAGTTGGGTATCTTAAAATTTCAAGGAAATACTGAGCATGCCCAAGGGCAGCTAAAACATTTATCAAAGAGCAAAACTAGTTGGTAATAAGCAAGACAGTCACACCAGGAAAGTTCATTTCAGAGATCTAAGTAAGTCCACTCTATTAGGTATTAGATGCTTATTTTCAAATGCATCTGTTATATTATTATGGGAAATTCCAAAAAAAATTAAAGGCTTAAATATTTTGTATTCCTCGTTTAACTTCAAATTGATTTAAATAAACTCAATTGTTGATGGCCATACTTCTTTTTTAAAATGTATGTTAAAAATAATATTTTAGTAGAAATGTAGACACAAAACCTTTGTCCTTACTGTTAGCAGCTTGTGCATTCTGTCAGTAGTTATGGAAGTCCATACTGTCATAAAACATGCCTCCTGGAAAATGTAATAGAAACAGGAAAGTCAACATATATTAATACATACTTTGCCGATTTTCACATCTTGTCTGTCTGTCTGTGATTGAAGTCCCCTGATCTTGGAATGTAGTTGATACTGGTAAGTAAAGAAAGGAAAGTAGAGAAGAAAGTAAGAAATGACAGAAATAAGTATTACTGTATAAAGTGATATACAATGTAAAGTGTAAATATAGATGCAGAAGAGTAGGGGAAAGGTTAAGGCTTTCCTAGAATGGACATTAGCCTTTCCTTTTCTAGAATACAGAAAACAGGTCTTCACTGGAGCCTGCTACTTGCTGTTCTCTGTATCTAAACAGTGTAATATATTCAGTCTATCTTGAGGTGGTTTTTTTCAAGAATTAACCTTAATCTTAGGCATGTAAGGCTTTATAATAGAGTTTTTTGCTCACTTCTAGTGGTTCAGTTTGATTCTAAGTAAAAGCCTAATTTCAGTCTGGTTACCTATTTTTGATGTTAGTTCAGCCAAGTTATATTTTCGTGCTTGACTGTGCTGTCATTTCAAGGACCATGATCACATGGATATAGTTCTAACACTCTCTCTTAACTAGATGTGATTTCTTGGGATCTGGCTTCAGTTTTTGCTACACTTTAAAAATTTTGATCCCTATAATTTACTGCTTGTGAAATCCAGGTTATTTTTCAGTTTTTGAAGGCATTATTACTGGCTTGCCAGTGTCTTTCCTGTTCAGGCCTGTGTGATTTTTCCTTGCCTGAATTGGTTGGAGCAGATACCTAGAGGCTCTGAAGGATAAGGTGACCTTTTAAAGACAAGTAACTGGGTAAGGAAGGAAGGATTAGGAATAAAAAGACTTGAAATTTGTGGTTATAGGTCAGACGATCCTGGTTGGTATTTTTGAAGAAGGAGCAAGAGGTATATGTCAGAGCCATAGACAAGTATTTTGGATCTATTTACTCCATATAGGTTTTTGTTTCTGAGTTACTTACCAACATAAATATGAAGGAAATCCTTTATGGTGCCTTATTTTGATGCCATATTCCATCAGAAGGAACCGGTATTAGGAACAATTTTGTGACGCTAAGGCTGGGACATATGAATAATAAATCTACTCTTTCCTATAGGAGCCTCACCATATCCCCATTTTATAGCTAAAAATTTAACTATGAATGACTTGCTGATGTTCACATAGCCTTGTGGCAGTATCTGAAACAGAATCTAAACCTTTAACTTGTGGAATATTCTCTCAGCCACCGATCACCACCAGTACAGAGTTTGATAGCTGTCTTCTGGTGAAGAGTATTCCTTGCACTTCATAGGATTTACTAAGGAATCACTGACTGTGCCAGGAGATTCTAGGAGCTGAGAGCACAGTCTCCTAGAAACTCATACCTCTACAAAATGAACATCAGATTTTTTCATTCTTGGTTGAAATTCTTATTCATTTTTCCATTTTTGTTATTATATAGACCTGCCAGCCATCTACCACCCTTGTCAAATTCCTTTGAACAGTGCCTCTTTTTCTCCCCTGGCTAAACAAAGGAAGGATTCAATTATTTATTTTCTCCTTCAGATGGAAATCTTGGCAGATTTTTAGAGGTGTGATCAAAGGTAGTGGTTATAGGAGAAAGACAGATGAGAATTTGAGAATATTGTTGAGGTAAATGTAAGAAGTGTTTCAGCTTGAGTAAAAAAAATTTTTTTTTTCTTCTGGTAATGTGTGAGAACTAGATTGAAAATCTGTTTTTGCTTATCATTGTAAAAATGCAGTAGGATTTGGAAAACATTCAATATAGGCTATTACTTCATTGAAACAAAACATTTTCTGTCTGTTTCTCTCTCTGACACTTATGTTGGGACCTTCCCCCCGCCCCCCGCCCCAGTCCTCTTTCTGATTTAGTCTTTGTGTGTTTTTTGTGTATGTTCATGTACTTCCAGCTCGCAACTTTCCAAACACTTTTTCTTTAACTGACTATATAAATATTTGAATGGCTGTGTAGCATGTATTACTTTTGTTGCTACATTTATTGACTAGAATGTTGTATTTCCTGTTTGCAATTTAGTAGAAATTTGGTAAAAAAAAAAAAAAAAATCTAGAAAAACATTCCTTCTTTTATCTTAAATGGGTTCCAAATTTTTCACCCTGTTGGTCAGAGGCTCGTAGTGAAAAGATTTCTCACTTATGGCATGATTGGTAACACAACTTTCAGCCTAAGCTGCTAGAACAATAAATATCTATAATATATATACAGCAACAAATATATATATAAAACAGTATTGTTTCTATAGAATAATAACAGTTGGCCTATAGTTTTCAACTGACATAGTAACAAATTTCATATTTACAAATGTCTCCCACATTTAAAAATATTGAAACCCCCCCCCATTTACAGTCTTTAAATAGGATATCAAACTTCTTTACTCAATCTGAAGGATTCACAATAAGGTTTTGATTATATGTGGTCATAGTAAAGTTTGAGTTTGAAGCTGACCTCAAATAGGAACTTAGAAATAAATATTCCAGACCAAGGGAAAACGGAGGAAAAAGTTGGAATCTGTCAATATAAATTGAGATTATCTCTGAGACCCCCTCATAGCTTGTTACATAAGGGTGTGCTTCTATGTGCATGTGAAAGTATGTATGTACAGTTAACAAAACTGTCATGAGCAGGGAGTTTTTTGTTTTTGAGTTAGGAAAGAGATACAGAGTGCTGATGGATGGAATTTACCATTTCTGCCTACAACAGCAAGCCACAGGGTTAGCCCACACTAAAAGTAGCAGGTCAAGCAATTCCTGGGTTTTGGCTAGTGTTTTCTGTGGAAATATTTTCATGGAGGAGATTAATGAGAAAGTGGGATTCGCTTAAGTATAGAGTATAGAAATGTAAGTATAGATATAGAAATATACTTACATTCAACTTAGAATGCCTCTATTTAGGATTATAACTAATACTGATGATAAATGTTATCAGCATTTTTACAATCAACAATAATTGTCTTTGCATATAGTTTTAAATGATAATCTCATTTGCCGTAAACAGTCTGGTCTCCTGTCTGTGAATTATAGATTGGCTTGATTATCTTATAAAGTGGCTGTCTGTGATTAGTACAAATACATGTCCATAAAGGTCCATCCCTTATTTTTTTTAATAAACGCTGATTATTTTCACATTACAGAAATACATCCTTTGGGCCTGTATGATCTATCATATTGCAGGAAACATCATATAGCACACATTTTATATACTTCATCCATCTAAATAGATGTATTCAAATCGAGTTTAGGGTTGGCACTATGCCAGTTGTTAATAAATGCCTTTTTACTCCCTGATTTAATTGTTTTACTTTCTTTTCCAGATTTTTTTGTTGTATCTGTGATTATGTTGTATGCTTTCATGTTATTCATCATGTTGCATCCAGTTGACTCTATTGACCAGGTTCTTCAGGTAAGGCTTAAGCACATCAGTTATTACTGGTTGTCTGAAAAATGATAGGATCTGGGGTAGCAGTGGTTATTAAGATAGTAGGGGAAGATGACACATTGTTATTACACAGCAGATGAGAGTGCTGGGTGATTGCTAGGGCTTAAGATTTATCCCCCTCCGTTGCTCTTATGTTACTGGGGGAAGAGACTAAACTGACTGTGTTTCTTTCTTCTAGTGTGTTCTAGTATAATTTTGAGCATGCCCTCTTCAGCTTTCTAAAGTCCCAGTTGTTTTTCAGAGTGTTTGTACCACTGTATGAGAGCTTTTGTTCCACATCATTGCCAACATTTGTCTAGTGGGTATAAAGATGTCATGTGACTTTATAAGTAATTTTGATACATGGTTGGGTAGGATCCGTATTCTCACCTCACGTTGTTCATGTTGATCTTTTCGGCTGTCCTGAGCTTTTCCTCCTTCATATAAGTTTTAAGTGTAGTTTGTCAAGTACCAGGAAAAGCCCTTTTGGATTTTTTATTAGAATTACACTGGGTTTATCAAAAATTGAGGGAGAGGCTCTGTTTTCTTCAGAATATCTTTTTCTCTAAAGGTTTTTATTACAAGTTTTTATTAGATTTATTCCTGTAGTATTAACGGGGTTTGTTCCTCTGATATGTATCTGTTTAAAATTACATTGCGTGATCCTTTTATGCTGGTGAATCAGTGCAGTTATTTGGACATTCATCTCACATCTATCAGCTTTGTCAGACTTCATTCTTGGATTTTTAGATTCTCTTAGATTTTGTTTTAGACACTTATCATCTATAAATAGTGACTTTTTTTGTTTCTCACATTTCAGTCCTTAAGTCTTCTATGTATTTTTCATGTTTGTTAACAGCATGAATGTTGGTGTGATAGTAACGTCCTTACCTCTATGGGGAGCATTCCTAGTATTTCACCATTGGATATATTATGGGCTGTAGGTTTCTGGTATATACATTTTACCAAGTTGAGGAAGCTTACTTCTATGGTGTTGGTGACATAAATATTTAATTTTATCTAATGCTTGTTCTATAGCTGTTGAAATAATCACATAGTGTTTCTCCCAGGAGAATGTGGTGAATTACAGTTGACTGATATTCAAATGTTGAATCAGTACTGCATTTGTAGAATAACACCAATTTGGTCACGGTGCATTCTTTTTTATATCTGCTCAATTTAGTTTATTACGATATTCTTCAGGATTTTTGCTTTTGGTTGCATGAGTGAAATCAGACTTAGTTTTCTTTTTCTTGATGTTATTGATAGGTTTAGATATAAAACTTAAATGAACTTTATGGATGAGCTTTATTTCATTGACTTTTCTACATTTTAACTAATTCTTTTAATGGATATTTAGGTTGTCTCCACTGTTTTGCTATTATAAACAGTGCTATATTTGCAGATTCTTGCATACTTCATTAAGAAAGACATATTTAGAAGTTAACGTCAGTAGTAGAATTTCTTGGTCAAAGGATGGCAAAGATATCTAGAATCTGAATTTTTATAAACATATATTACTGGACTCTGGAGAATTTGGCGGTTTATAGTCTTACTGACAAAACGTGGTCCACTAGAAAGGGAATGGCAAACCGCTTTGGTATTCTTGCCTTGAGAACCCCATGAGCAGTATGAAAAGGCAAAAAGATATGATACTGAAAGATGAACTCCCTAGGTCGGTAGGTGCCCAGTATGCTACTGGAGAAGAGTGGAGAAATAGCTCCGGAAAGAATGAAGAGACAGAGCCAAGGCAAAAACAATGTCTAGTTGTGGATGTGACTGGTGATGGAAGTAAAGTCTGATGATACAAAGGAACAATATTGCACAGGAACCTGGAATGTTAGGTCCATGAATCAAGGTAAATTAGAAGTGGTTAAACAGGAGATGGCAAGAGTGAACATTGACATTTTAGGAATCAGTGAACTAAAATGGACAAAAATGGGTGAATTTAATTCATTTGACCATTATATCTACTACTGTGGGCAATAATCCCTTAGAAGAATTGGAGTAGCCCTCATAGTCAACATAAGAGTCCAAAATGCGGTACTTAGTGCAATCTCAAAAATGACAGAATGATCTCTGTTCATTTCCAAGGCAAACCATTAAGTATCAGAGTAATCCAAGTCCATGCCCCAACTGCTAATGCTGAAGAAACTGAAGTTAAATGGTTCTTTGAAGACATACAAGACCTTCTAGAACTAACACCAAAAAAAGACGTCCTTTTCATCATAGGGGACTGGAATGCAGAAGAAGGAAGTCAAGAGATACCTGGAGTAACAGACAAGTTTGGCCTTGGAGTACAAAATGAAGTAGGGCAAAGGCTAACAGAGTTTTACCAAGAGAACAGACTGGTCATTGCAGATCCCCTTTTCCAGCAACACAAGAGACAACTCTACACATGGACATCATGTGTTGGTCGATATCGAAATCAGAAATCAGACTGATTATATTCTTCGCAGCCGGAAATGGAGAAGCTGTATACAGTCAGCAAAAAACAAGACGGGGAACTGACTGCAGCTCGGATCATGAACTGCTTATTGCCAAATTCAGACCTAAATTGAAGAAAGTAGGGAAAACCACTAGATCATTCAGGTATGACCTAAATCAAATCCCGTAGGATTATACAGTGGAAGTAACAAATAGATTCAAGGGATTAGATCTGATAGACTGCCTGAAAAACTATGGCAGAGGTTTGTGTCACTGTACAGGAGGCAGTGGTCAAACCATCCCTAAGAAAAAGAAATGCAAAAAAGCAAAACGGTTGTCTGAGGAGGCCTTACAAATAGCTGAGAAAAGAAGTGAAAGGCAAAAGAGAAAAGGAAAGATACATCTATCTGAATGCAGAATTCCAAACAATAGCAAGGAGAGATAAGGAAGCCTTCCTCATCAATCAATGCAAAGAGATAGAGGAAAGCAATAGAATGGAAAAGACTAGAGATCTCTTCAAGAAAATTAGAGATACCCAGGGAACATTTCATGCAAAAATGGGCTCAATAAAGGACAGAAATGGTATGGACCTAACAGAAGCAGAATAGATTAAGAAGAGGTGGCAAGAATATACAGAAGAACTATACAAAAAAGATCTTGATGACTGAGATAACCACAATGGCGTGATTATTCACCTAGAGCCAACATCCTGGAATGTGATGTCAAGTGGGCCTCAGGAAGTATCACTACACACAAAGCTAGTGGAGGTGATGGAATTCCAGTTGAGCTATTTCAGACCTTAAAAGATGATACTGTGAAAGTGCTGTATTCAATATGCCAGCAAATTTGAAAAACTCAGCAGTGGCCACAGGACTGGAAAAGATCAGTTTTCATTCCAATCCCAAAGAAAGGCAATGCCAAAGAATGTTCAAACTACCGCATAATTGCACTCATCTCACACGCCAGTAAAGTGATGCACAAAATTCTCCAAGCCAGGCTTCAACAAAAACAGTGCATGAAACAAGAACTTCCAGATGTTCAAGCTGGATTTAGAAAAGGCAGAGGAACCAGAGGTCAAACTGCCGATATCTGTTGGAGCATAGAAAAAGCAAGAGAATTCCAGAAAAACATCTACTTCTGCTTTATTGACAGCACCAAAGCCTTAGACTGTGGATCACAACAAACTGTGGAAAACTCTTCAAGAGATGGGAATACCATAACCTTACCTGTCTCCTGAGAAATCTGTATGCAGGTCAAGAAGCAACAGTTAGAACTGGACATGGAACAACAGACTGGTTCCAAATCAGGAAAGGAATATGTCAAGGCTGTATATTGTCACCCTGCTTCTTTAACTTACATGCAGAGTACATCATGTGAAATGCCAGGCTGGATGAAGCACAAGCTGGAATCAAGATTGCAGGGAGAAATAATCAATAACCTCAGATATGCAGATGACACCACCCTTATGGCACAAAGTGAAGAGGAATTAACGAGCCTCTTGATGAAAGTGAAAGAGGAGAGTGAAAAAGTTGGCTTAAAGCTCAACATTCAGAAAACTAAGATCATGGCATCCGGTCTCATCACTTCATGGCAAATAGATGGGGAAACAGTGGAAACAGTGACAGACTTTTTTTTCTTGGGCTCCAAAATCACTGCAGATGGTGACTTCAGCCATGGAATTAAAAGACACTTGCTCCTTGGAAGAAAAGCCATGACAAACCTAGACAGCATGTTAAAAAGCAGAGACACTACTTTACCGACAAAGGTCTGTCTAGTCAAAGCTATGGTTTTTCCAGTAGTCATGTATGGATGTCGGAGTTGGATCATGAAGAGAGCTGAGTGCCAGAGAATTGATGCTTTTGAACTGTGGTGTTGGAGAAAACTCTTGAGAGTCGCTAGGACAGGAAGGAGATCGAATTAATCAATCCTAAAGGAAATCAGTCCTGAATATTCATTGGAAGGACTGAAGCTGAAGCTCCAATATTTTGGCCACCCGATGTGAAGAACTGACTTTCTTCACAGAGATGAGAAAAGGCCTAGAAATCTTCCCTGATGCTGGGAAAGATTGAAGGCAGGAGGAGAAGGGGACGACAGAGGGTGAGATGGTTGGATGGCATCAGCGAGTCAGTGAGCATAAGTTTGAGCAAGCTTAGTTGGTGATGGACAGGGAAGCCTGGCGTGCTGCAGTCCATGGTGTCTCAAGGAATTGGACACGACTGAGCAACTGAACTGAACTGATAGTTCTTTTTTACGAATTTGCTTTAAATAGTATAGAGTTTGAGTATTACGTCATTGTTAGATCAGTGTCTACTTCATTGCTTAAAGATAGGATTTAAAAAAAAAAATAGGGACATGTTAGAAGTCATAATCTAGTAGGGTATGGGCTTTTGAATTTGAATAGGAATTGTCTCTTTAAGTTCAGCCATTTAATGTATATTTTAAACATTTAGTTACTGCACTTTACATTTTATTATCTGAAAAGTGGATGTAGTATCTCTTTGTGGCGTTGTTGAGGATTGAGTAGATAGTATATGTGAAAGTGTTTGGTATATAAGAGGGATTAAATAAATTTGGAAATTATGATATAATGTTATCATATCAGCTACATACTATATTACTTTTGTCTTACAGATAGTGTGTGTACCATATCAGTGGCGTATTACTATGCTCATCATCATTCTTGTCAATGCCTTTGTTTCAGTTGCAGTAGAGGTAAGTAAGCACCTCACATAATCAAATGGCTACCTTGCTGCTTTGTGATTTTTGGTGATTTAATGGTAATGCAGAAAATGGAAAGGTAACATTATGGAAATCCAGAAAGCGTTTGTTTCACCCTAGTTAAATTCTTTTAGCCTTCTCTTCTCACTTTTTCTATGAGCTAATAATAGTCATATTAAGAGATATGAGGGAATTCCCTAGTGGTCCAGTGATTAGGACTCCACGCTTTTACTGTGGAGGACACAGGTTTGATCCCTTGTCGAGGAACTAGGATCCTGCAAGCCACGCAGAGTGGCCCAAAAAAAAGAGAGATATGACTTACGTACAGTCATAAATAAGCAGTTAGAGATCAAAAATTAGTGATTGAGAGAGGATTGGTGCTCTGGTGGCCCATAAACTGGTAAACCGAGGCCGTGAGCTCAGAGTACCACCCGAGTCCTGTGATGTACAGTAAAGCCTCACATTCAAGGCAGGAGAGGGACAGGGCTGTCTCCATGAAGCATAGTAAACATGAATAGTAAGAGAGTTTACTGAAAATATAAAATAATGACTGTTATAAACTTACTCAATTGCTGGAGCTTCTCCCTTGGTATTTACTTTAAGTTTCCCTAGAAGGAAGAGGTCTTAAGTACTCTTTGATCCATTGTGTACCATCGGTTATTCTCTAGGATTGCCTTTAGGTCAGCTTTTCTAAAAGGAGATAGTAAGTTCTCATTTGCTGCTTATTAATAAAATTTGGTCTCTCAGAACTAGTTATAATTCGCTCTTAGAGTAGAAGTATATCAGATGAAGAAGGAGATACAGTTGTGGTTTTTTCTTAAAATTTATGTATTTGTGGCTATGCTGGGTCCTTATTTGTTACACGTGGGCTTTCTCTAGTTGTGGTGCATGCGCTTCTGATTGTGATAGTTCTCTTGCTCCAAAGCGCAGGTTCTAGAACTTGCAGGCTTCAGTAGTTGAGGCACATGGGCTTACATCTTCCCAGACCAGGGACTGAACTTGTGTCCTCTGCATTGGCAGACAGATTCTTAGCCACTGGACCACCAGGGAAGTTCCAGTTGTGATGTTTTAAGTTAAGGGTTTCATAAGAGTAGGCTTTTGAACTAAAATTAGGTATTTGTGGAAAGTATGTATACTTTAGAGATAATAGCTCTAGACTTAGAAATTATGTTTAATTTGTTATCTTTCTAAAAAAATGACTTGGTATTAAAATTGGGGCCATCGTGGTAGCCTGGTAATGTTATGGTACTGATCTTTTTCAGTTGCCCAGTTTAATGTATTTTTGCTCTTTTATGGAAAGCATATCTAAGATAATGTATATTAAAAGCTTTCCTTTTTCTATAGTTTATCTTTTCACATAAATGTTATTTAAGATAAAATATTTATAAAAAACAGATTTCTGGGGAATCCTTTCTAATCTCCATTGATTTATTCTTGCTTACTTTCAAAAGAATTACTTTTTCATCATGCTCACATAGGTATATTTAAATATAAATAATTCATTGTTACAAAAAAAAATTCAGATTATAAAGCATTATTTTAATATGAGAAAGGCCTGAGGATTCATATAAAAGCCATATTCTGTAGAAAATTTAGAGACCCCATTTTACCAAGAATTTTGTGATTTATATTTGTTATAAAAGTCCTGTTGTTATTCTTTATCCTTTTTCAATATTAACTGAAATTCTCTGTGTGAAAACCAAATCATGTTTTTCACTAATGTTTCTGCATTGTGAGAGCTTTTTTAAACGTGTGCATTAATAAAGAATGATGTAGTTGTTTTTCATGCTTAACTCACTGGACTGTCTCTCAGAATTTCTTCCTTGACATGGTCCTTTGGAAAGTTGTGTTCAGTCGAGACAAACAAGGAGAATGTCGCTTCACCACCACACAGCCACCACAGGTTGGAAACCAGCCCTTACTCAGTTCTTCTCATCAGCTGTGTACTCTGCATTGTGTAGGATGTGTAGGATGGTATTCCATTGTGTGTTGCTCAACCTTTCCCTCTGTGCCTGGTATTTCATTTTTTTGTAAAGACATCCTAGAAAATTCATGGCAAGCATTTGTTACAGATGTTTTAGGACTTCAGAAATTTCAAAATCTCTTTTCCATTCCGATCTCTTTCATGTCAGTGTGTGAAGGTCTTGTTCTCAGTGGTAAGAGGTAATTTTCTCATTTCTGTCTGGCTTTAATTTTGTTTCTGGTTTTTATAAAGAGTCCCATTAGAAGCTAAATGAGATGGATGTAAATAAAGTTATGAAATGGAGATTGGTTCTTCATGGATCAGTGTTCAAAAGTCAAAATTTTGAGGAATTATTTCTGATTCCTTGTTAGTTACTGTACCTTAATTTTGGGTTTCCCCAATCTCTCATCGTTCAGAAAAAATTTCAGAGAGAGTGCTCATTTTTATGCAAACCGTGGTTTAGGACTTTTTACTGTGTTTGTGGTAAAAAGGAAAGAGAAACAGAATAAAACCAATTTTTTTGTGTTAGGATGTTGAAATTCTTGACAGAAAATATAGGTTAGTCTTATTTTTTAAACCAGTACCATTGAATCACAGCACTGAGGCAGCTTACTGAGTGCAGAGAATTTAACAACTCCCTCATTTTGCCCATTGCTATTTGTAGGTTCGGTTTATACACATGAGTTCTAAACCTTTCACTCATCTCAAGCCACACAGACTCTTTCCGAATTCAAGAGGATTCCCTGGCATGGGTCACTCACTCATTTTTAGCCTTCTTTTACCTGAGCAGCTGTGTTCTGACCTTTACTGTGGTAATTCATTAGGCTTGGTGCCTAGCATAGTATCACAGGATCACTTTATAAGAGGTCCTATAGAGCACCGTTTCCTCTTCTCATGCTCGATGATGAGTAGGGATAGTTTTGTAATGAAAGTGATGAGTCTGGAATCTGCTTTCGCTTCTTTTTCTCAACGCAGTGTAATACCCAGTTGTCCCCAGTAGTGTGACCAGAGCTGTATTAGAGACTCAAGTCCTGAGAAAGACCGCCTCGGTCCTGGTTACCTCACTGTATTACTTCAGAGGGTTAAGTCTGGGTCATATCATCAGTCCTCATATAAAATGTCTGTACTGTCAAAGCCTTGGCCCAAGAAAACATTTCTGTTGAGTTTTTAGTTTTTCCAAAGAGATCTCCGACAATTAATCTAAACAGGAAATGCAGATTCTGAAGAGGAACTATACCCTGGTTAAGTCAAAAGTGGGTAGCATAAAAGCTCCTTTAAACCATTTGAATTGGAAAGCCCTCCTCACTTTTCAATCAAAATTAAGTGGCAGAAAATTCTATCATTTGTTATATTTGTTTTCTAAAAATTTATAAGTAAGTATGTGTCCTTACTGTATTTAGGAGTGTGTGCCTCTCATGTGAAGCTGTACCTCTGAAGTGCAGCGGCGGGGAGTGAAGGTAGAAGAGTGGTCTAGAGCAGGTGGCTCCAGCAGGCCCACATGTTTACCAGTCCTGAGCATCATTGAGTAGACAAGAATCTTGGCCTTCATTATCTAGGATCATGATTTAAGGAAGCATTTTTAAAATTACTGGCTTTAGTAAAGAGAGTTCTTAGAAACTCAGCACAGAATGCTGTGCTTTCATCTTCTGACACTTGCGTTTGTAGTTCACTCTCACCGTTCGAATTTGTGCCCCTTGGAGACCCATCAGTTAGTCAGATTCCTGTAAGACTCAGCAGAAATAATGACACCACCACCACCACCCCCTCACCCCCCCCCACCCCGCCGCCAGATCCTTCCAGTCTCAAGGTGTTTCTAACTTCGGTTAATACATAAAGAGCATTCAGTCAGCTTGCCGTGGTTATGCAGCTTATGAGAGTGGCAGAGCTGGGAGTTGAAGCCAGGGTTTCCGTTTCAAGAGGAACGCCTTTTCTACTATGCCACACTGCCTCATGTTATGGGGCCATAGAGACGCAAACTGACATAATAATCAAGTGACAAAATGGAGACAAGCAATAGCTTCTGTTTCAGTACCTACTTTTTATGGTAGACACTGGGAGGTATTTTGTATAAATTCTCTCTAATTGTTATAATCACCTAAGAGATTGGGATAGAGAGATTAAAGATACTGCTGTCTTCACAGATGAGGAAATGGTGTTAGAACTGGAATTCAAATTCACCTTTATCTGGGTCCAGGAAAGGCTGCAGAGGCTTGAACATTCTTGAAAAACCAAATAAACTTTTAGGTGTCATTTTATTTAATAGTAGATATTTTAGATATGGGTTTTATTTATTTATTTATTTTTGCCCACTGAACATTCATGCAGCTAACCTAATTTAGATACAGGTAAGGTTTTTATATAATCGTCATTTATTTCCCATGTTTTTTATTGTTAATAAAATATTAATGTTTTTTTCTTATTAACGCTCAGTGGCCTCAGTAAATGTCCATTGAATCAAATTGAATCAAATGGTTAAATAAACCATTTATAAATAATCAAAGTTAAAACTCATATGTAACCAAGTATTTTTTTTCCTACAATGACCTTGAGTGGCCCCAGATATTAATACTTATTCTCTGACCAAAAAGAAAAAGTAAAGGAAAAATGATTGTTGAAATGGCAGTGATTTTCAAGCGAGGACATTCACAAAATGCCTGAGCTCACCCCTTCCTCTGCTGAATGAGAAGTGTTCAGTGGAGGACCCCATCGCCTGTGGCTTACTACTCAACTTTCCCCGTGTTTGAGAGGATCTGTGCTTCATATTCTCTTTTAAAGAAGCGTTCTTGTGTATCTTGTGTCTGATAAACCGAGGCTGCTTAGTGCTGGATGTGAAACTAAAGTCATTAATATCAGGTATTTTGATAATGCCTGAGAATTTGTCCTGATTTTGTTTTCCTTTTAGAGGGAAAAAAATCCAGATGTCAGCCATAGTCTTTATGCCACTTAGGATATTATTCGAGCTTATTTAGATAGAATGCTAATTCTGATTGTCTTTGTTTTATATTCAGGATTGGTATGAAAAAAGACTTATATGCATACCACAGTACCATTGCAACATTTTTCCCATAGCATTGCTTTATATTTTACTTTCTACCCCTGAAAACATTTCCTAAAAGACACTGCTAGGAGTAAGCTGGGATTGGGGTTCTGGAATGAACAGCCTGGACTGGTCTTCTAAAAAGCAGGAGAATTTTAACTTTTTGAAAGTTCTTTGTGGTTTCTCTGCTGGGCTGCAGTAGCTGCTTTCCCTTCTCTCAGGGATACACTTGGTTATTTAACCTTTCCTTTCAGCAGCAAGTCACAGGCTCCTGTTACCGGGGCTCCTGTGTTCTGCTTCAGGGACTTGGCCTTGATGTTTAGGGAGGCCTGGTACGCACTCTTAGCCCTGTGATGCAGCTCTTCTCTCTCCTTGCACAGTGCTTGCCTTTGTCCTCTTGCCACCGTCTTCTCTCCCTTGATTTAGTTCTCATTTTGGCATGCCTGTAGCACCTTTTATTTTCTCTACCAGTGAATTAGATTGTTTGAGGATGTCTGTGGTATGTTTGTGTTTGTAAACTAACAAGTCTATGCTTGCTTATGGTGTATTTTTGTGTATAATCTTTAGGGGAGGTGAGGGTTCAAGAACAAAATATGAATCTAAGGTGGAGGGGGGGGATCCCTAGTGTTCTATGGGACTTAATTTATTATAACAAGTGTATGCTGCTTTTAATAGGGGCATGGGTTTGTTTTTTTTAAAATACACTTTAATGTAAAATGAATACTATTCAGTTGTGATTCTGTTTGCAGTGGAATTTGTTTAAAATGTTATTGCTTGCCTTACTTTACTGGTGGGGAATGATGGATTTAATTTAATTTGTGTGTGTGTGTGTGTGTATCTTACATTTGAATACACCTGACTGTGACTTTCCTTAATTCAGCCTGTTATGCATTGCTTTCAGCCTAGCTGGCTCATCTGGGCAACAGTGCATATATGTTTCTGGTTCCTCTCTCTTCTTTTTTTTAAAGTCACCTTCCTTCACCATTCACCCTTGTCCGTGATCCTTTAACCATGTCATTTGTTGTAAAGTAAAAAGTGACAGCTTTCACATTGATTTAGGAACAGTGATTTTTTTTTTCTGTAGTTAGATTGAAGAATTTGAACAAATCTTGGGGAAAAGATAGGTCCAAGTGGTGAACCATAATTTTAGATTAAATGTTAAGGTATGTCGTGCATATACCTGTATTATTATTCTTTGGATCACCTGAAGAATCCTCTGTCTAGTCTCTTCTATATTCTAAGGCAGATGTTTTCCTGTGGATTTCCTTTAAGGTGATAATAACTGTTTTTAGCTATGATATAGAGGCTACTAGATAAATAATCCTCAAATCTGTATCCCCACTCACCCACCCTACCACGAATTCAATATAGCTTACTTGTGACAGGCCACAGGTTTTGCCTTTAAACTCTTGGTAATGGTGCAGCTTACTGTATTTTGTTGACAGAGTAAACTAGAAGGCCTTTAAAAGCACGTCGTTACGGTATCTGTGTATTTCATGAGGTTGCAAAGAGCAGACAATACTGAGCGGCTTTCACGTCTTCCGTGGTGTCTTATGTTCCTGGTGCTCTGCCGCGTGCCCATCCCCAGTTTTGAAGGAGGAGAGAGTAGTAGGTCCTGGAGACCTACCGAGTAAAAGTATGAAGAAATTTTTAAAAGGTTTTCATTTTAAAGTATTTTTGCTGTTCTCCATTGGCCAATTGAGAAACCTATGTTTCAGGATCTGTGTTACATCGAATTTGTCTTTCTCGATCATGAAGTTATTTTGAGAGTTAACATTAGAATGTCTTTGTCAGTTACATTGTTTCCATTATGTGAGATTACAGGTGATCCTTGAATATGGCAAGGATTAGGGTCGCTGACCCTCCCTTCAGCCAAAAATCTGCCATGATTTATATAATTTATAGAATGCCCAGATAATGGGGTCCCTCCATACCTTCAGATTCACCCAAGCATGGATCATGTGGTATTATACTATTTACTAAAAAAATCCACGTGTAAGTGGACCTGCGCAGGTTCAAACCCATGTTGCTCAAGGGTCATCTTTACTTCAGTTGAGATTACACCTGGTTGTAGCCTGGGTTATATGTTGATGGCAAAACAAAACAACCTAGGGTTTAAATTTTCTTTGTAGAAGAAACAGTCAAAGTAATTTAAGAACTGACTGTTCTTTAGCGATGAATCTAACTACAGATTTCAGTATAGTTCATTTGGTTTTATTTCCAGTTTCAATAAGACAAATTCTGAGGACCTGTATTGAATTTACATTTTTTTGTACAGTAACCAGGAACTCTGCTTTCTTGTTCTCCAAGAACTATCTAAGATCACATTCAGTAAAAACATTAGGATTGATCAGAAGGATTTCTGTGACAGCAGAGCTTTTTATAGTGAAATAATGCTAAGAAATAGTACTTGCTTTATACCTCTGTTTCCAGTTGTGGAGCACCAAGGGGAAACCATCATAAAATAAATTTGTTTTTTTATGTTAGTGAGAATGTAGTTTTAAAAGAAGTTGATGGACATTAAACATGATCTAAGCTCTGATTTTGACCTAACAATATTTAAATAATACTTTGAAAGGTGATACTAACAGTAGCAGTGGTATGTTTACACCGTTTTCTTCCAAAAATGATCAGGTGGTTAAGTTGCTAGAAGCAATAGCACCAAAAGATAGTTTGGGGCTTTCATATAATATTAACAATTTTTTCTCTTTCTGAATAGTTTAAAGTTATTCTCAATACATTAGATGTTTTATGTAATGGAATCATAGCCTCCAGGTATACAAGTTATTTTTAAAATGTGTATTCATACAAGAGGAGATAGGAACATAGAACTAAATAAAATGAAGTAAATTACATAGATAATTTTAAAACTATACTCTTAAAAAAAATAATGTTCCTAATTAATTGAAAGCTGACTTTTTTAAATGTATTTTTTTTTCATGTATTTCTTGTGCTCAGAAGTCATTTCCTCTTATTTTTCTGTGCTGATGAACTATGCTTTAACAAAATTGTTTAAAACAACAGCTCTTAATTTACTGGGTATCCCTTTTTTTTTCGCTTATGTTCTTAGGAGTCACTGGATTGGTGGGGGAAATGCTGCTTGTCTTGGGCCCTGAACTGTAGGAAGAAGATGCCAAAGGCCAAGTACATGTATCTGGCTCAGGAGCTCTTGGTTGACCCGGAATGGCCACCAAAACCTCAAACAACAACAGAAGCTAAAGCTTTAGTAAAGGAGAATGGGTCATGTCAGATCATCACCATAACCTAGCAGTGAATCAGTCTCAGTGTTATTCTAGTAGCAGTACTGAGGAGAGTGTGACTGTAGGACTTTATCTGATCCTGTGCGTCACAATGGCACCCTTTCAGTTTGTCCCCCTTCCAATATAGTATTTGAGAGCTTTTTTTAAAAAAACAGAAACAAAAAGAAATTGGCCTGCCAGTTAAATAATTAATTATCTATAAAGTCCTATACCTTCATTCAGTAACTCTAAATATTATATTTTTAGAACTTGCTTCCTTATTACCCTCAGTAATACTCTATAGGGTAGAGAAGAAAGTTGGTATCTGAAAGGTGTTTAGATATTATTTTCTAAGACTTATTAGTTTATGCCTTTAAATTTATTTTCACAGCCTCCTTTTTAGAAAAAGTCATCATTTATATACAGTCCCTAAATTTGTGATTGATAAATAAAATGGGTATTAATTAGCCTCCAGTGAAAATAGGTAAAAAGCCTGTTTTCATTTGATTTCAGTATTTCTCCCAAAGAAAACTTTGTATACATATACCAGTTCCCTTTGATAGCCTAGAGTTAGGAGTGAGTTTAGGGTGTTGCTTATAGAACAACTCAGGTAATTTCCATTTATGGTTTTTATTTTCTGTACAGACTGCCTGGGTTTTATTTTTCTATCAGCAAGGTGCTTCACTGCCTTCTTGAGATGTCTCTCAAAGCTATTAAGTGCATCTTGGGCTGCGTCTGGTGTCAGTAGTGTAATCTGCTTCAGTTATATGCTTAAATATTTTTCAGTAGGAGGAAAGCTTATTTCTTTTGGCAGTAGATGTAGGTCTATCTTTGTAATATACCTTCATACCTGTTTTCCCCCCCCCCCTCAGGTTTTATATTATTTAAAATGCCTTTTTATTTTCATTTACATCTCTTATTACCTAAAGACATAGGATAATTGTCTTTTGGTTTTTTGTGTTTTAGTTTTGGAGTTAGAATTTTCCCTCTTAAAATTTTAAAGGTTTGATGTAGGTCTCTCCTGTCAATAATGAGGCTTATAAAATGAGCGGCTTTGAATGACTCCTTTTTTTTTCAAACCAGTATGAACCCGGTGAGTTTTTTTTATGCCATTAGGTGGCGCCAGAGGTCAGAGCGTACCTATTTTGGATTGGGTGTTTGCAAATGAACATACTGGGTTGTGGAAATTTCTGGGAGGAAAAAAATGAAGTTTAAAAAAAAAAAAACATTCATTGAGCCAAAAGAAATGTGGAACATGTTTTTCACCTTTCTGTTTTTCCTGGTTAGCGTTTAAATTCTAAACAAAATTAAGGTGATTTAGAAATGTCTTTATAGGTAAGATCCAGAAGTTTGGCAAAGCCTGGAGTTCTGATAAACAGGAAAACTGATACTGCTGTAAAGTAGCTACTAAACTACTAAGACTGTATGATCTTATCCTCTGTTCTTCCTTGACCAGTAGCATGCTTGTGCTTTCTGCTTCTAACTGATCATTATCTTCCTGATACATATTTACCAATTTGCTCACATGTTACCCAGAACCGTAGAACCACGTGGTTCTCATTTTTTATGCTGCAGAGACCTGATGATGTTTGGTAACTGTAGAAAAATGTAAGTTACACTCAGGATCACTGTTACTGCTATGGCCACTGATGATTCTTACAAAAATATAATCGAAGTTTTCCATCAAAAAGTATGATACTATATTAATACACATTAGATGATAAGAACAGTTGTTCCATGAATGATTCTATGAAGCTATGCATCTTAGACCTCTTGAGCTGTGAATTAGCACTTTTTTCTATAGTTACTCTTTTAATCATTTTATAATTTCCACATTCAGTTCACTTTCAATATATATGAGTGTATCCTTTGATTTAAATACTGAAGCGTATAATTAATTGCTAAGTAGCAGCTTAAAATCCAATTATTAGATTGTATTTAACATCCTTAAGAGCATGATCATAAAAGAGCTATATTTTTGACACCCTCCCCCCTTTTTTAACTTTTAGATTTTATAAGGGTTTTATATCACATCTTCCCATATTGTTTTCAGAGGAATGAGGTTTTTAGGTAGGTAGACAGAGCATTTGTAGGAGGTTAGATTTGAATATAGACAAGGTGGGTTGTTCAGGTTGTTATTGGATGGCTTCCAGAATGTAATTTGAAGAATGTCTGTGAGTCCAGGTGTGGGTCCTGCTCAGTGCCATAGATAGAGTCCTCCTCTCTCTGTAGGTCACCATTACATAGTAATTTCGATTCTGAATTTCACATTAAATTATTTGAGTGTATACAGATCTAAATTTTAAAATCTGTACATATATTATTTTGAAGTATTAAGATTAATAAATATTGCTGATTTAAATTTTATTTATGCATATACTTAAAGGACAGAAATGTCCAGAAAAGTAATTGTTAAATAATATGTAACTTTTTAACTTTTTAAATAAATAACAAGATTTTTAATGTGTGTCTCCCTCAGGGTTGTTTAAAGTTTTTTTTTTCCCTCCCTCAAATATAAATAGTGGTAACTATATGTTTTGTAACTTTTAGCACCAACTGCTGTAAAGCGATGCTGCAAATAATGCTTGAATAAAAAGTGGCTAAGCCAACAATAAAATAAAAACTTTTTATATTAGTTTTGTAATCCCTACATTGGAAAGCTTTCCAAATTCTACTTGCATTTAAATAAAACTGTTGCAGTTTTTACTATTTATTTTGTTTCCCATGTTTAAGAAAATAACTGCACAGTTTCAAAGGCATGGAAAATTATATCAGCGTTTATGTACTCTGTTCCCAAAATGGCTATGAATCCAGTGTCCAGAGAAGAGCAGAATTCCAGCTTTAGAAAACATTCTAAGATTTCACGCATGCAGTTTTGACATATCTGAAAATAGACTTTTGTATATTTGTGGTGGGAGGTGGTTGGGAACTTTTAACAAAATGTTAATTTTTGTACAGTCTGTGGGCATTTACACATATTTTTAATGCATTAAGATTTGGTAATTATGTGCACATTAAATTAATAGTTACTTTCTGTTATGATTTGTGAATTCCCTAAGACTTTGGATTTTTTTAAGTAACTTTATATCAGAAATGATACTGCATCTTTATATTTTTAAAATTGTATTGCTGCTCAAGAATGGTACCCTGATGTCAAAAAGGCATACATTCAAATTGTACATTCAGCACTGTAAATAACCTTATGAATTTTTTTTTGATTGAAGCTGGTCACAATAAAGATTTAAATGAATGATATAACATTTCTTTTTTTCTGTGTCTTTATATACATCTGTTTGCTCTTCAGTTACGTGAATACTGCCCACTCTGGATTTATTTTCCTGCTTAATATTTCCCCCGTTTCTTTAACTTCGAATTTTTCAAGAAAACAGTGCAGCTTTCCACATGTCACATGTCTGTGACCAGTCCCTGGTAACCCATCAGTCAGATGCATTGTAGAACCAAATGTTAGTATCAGGAGATCTGAGGGAAATGGTGAAATAGAAGACTGGGGACTCAGAATTTATTAATAGTTAGGAAGATCAAACTAAAAGCTGATGCCACGTAAGCCATGGTAAGCTTGAGGTGAAGTGGCACCCATGGATGTGAAAAGAGCACTCCATGGAGTGGGAAACCTTGGAACTAACTACTGACCACAGGAATCCCAGAGAGGGCAGGATGCACCTGGCCTTCTGTTTGGGTAGGAGGGCTTTCCTTGTATCATAGCTTCTGCAGGAGCTGTGTGTTTGCTGTGAGCCAGGTGGATGGTTGCCTGGTGTAAGACTTAGTTTGAGCCCAGGTTCCTTCCATTCATTGTGGGTTGATCCTGTCCCTTGCACCACAGCCTGCTGGTGGTGGTACAGTTGTGCTTGTCTCTCCATCCTCTTCCCCCTCCATCAATTCCAGGTGTATACTGCAGGAGAGGACAGAGGGAGTCCTGGGAGTTTGAATGAGATTGTCCCCATGCCAAGTTGGGGTTGTGGTTACTCTCCAAGCACAGAGAGATCCCCGCTGTGCCCTGGCCTTGGAATCTTACCCCCCCCCCCCCATTGGAGGAAGAAAAGCATATCATTCCGGTGGACAACCTGCTTTTGAATGGCCAAACCGTGTAAGCCAGGGTTCTGTGACTTTGATCCAGAAGCTGCCACTTAGGACAGCAGGTTCCTGACTTGTTTCATGGATTCAAAATCCAAAGGACTGGAAACACTGGTGGTGTCATTACTTCAGTGCTCAAAGTCCTCAGTAGCTCATCAGTTTGTTCATTGAATGAACTCAGTGTTCCTCCACTGTCTGCAACTTCTGTGCCCAGTGTTCCCTCCTTGGGTGATTATAATGTCCTCTCTTCAAAATAAAACTTGGAGGTAATTCTTGGAAATCTTCCTGGGGAAATAGGCCAAGGAAGCTTCTCCTGAGTTTGACCCGAAGTTGTACTTTGATCCACAGCACCTCCTCCAGGGCTGGCTCCCGGCATTTGATGGGCAAGGGGGCCTTTCACTTGGTGTGGTCGTGTATGTGCACGGCAGACCTCCTGTTGGGGAGCTGGTTCGGGCTCTGGAGTTGCTTCCCTTGATTTGAGTGGGAAGACGGGCCTCCTGCAACACCTGGGATAGGCAGTGGCTTTCCCTGTGGTTTAGGACTATATGCCTTAGAAGGTAATTTCAGTCAGCTTAGCATTTAATGGGCTTTGCCTGCATTTGGCTACATCAAAGCCTAAATAGATTTCAGTTACTTTTCTGTTAAACCTGCCAGTGTCGGTTTGGGAGACTTTTTTTCCCAACCAGGATAAAAGAAAGACCATTTCTGCAGTACCACTCTTCAATAATTCCAGAAGTTAATGTTTATTCTTTTGCAGTTCCGCCACTGGCTTTTCCCAGTATTTTTAAATAACTATGTTCTTTCCTTTTTTTCTTAAATAATGCCATTTTCCCTTCCAAATTATATTTGCATTAAAAAAATTTTAAGTGACATTAAGCACATTTGATAAAATTGCAACCTCACAGGTATGTAAGGAAGTCGCCTTTTCCCTAGTTTCTCTCAAAGGGGGAATACTAAAGTTTCTTGTGTGTATTCTAGAAAAAACATATATGCTCATGTTTTAAAAAATCCTACACCTTTGTGTAGAACCCCATGTTATATGCTACACAGCCCTTTTTTTATGTCATTCAGTGTATTTTAGAAAGTTACATCAGTAGTTGCAGCTCAAATCCGTTCTTCTCAAAGTCTGCAAGGCATCCTATTGGATGGATGTACTATAAATGACTACTTCCCTATTGATGACCATTTAGGCTTTTTTTTTTTCCTATTCAGTTCAGTTCAGTCACTCAGTCGTGTCCGACTCTTTGCAACCCCAATGAATCGCAGCACACCAGGCCTCCCTGTCCATCATCAACTCCCATCCAAACTCATGTCCATCGAGTCGGTGATGCCATCCAGCCATCTCATCCTCTGTTGTCCCCTTCTCTCCTCCTGCCCCCAATTCCTCCTAGCATCAGGGTCTTTTCCAGTGAATCAACTTTTCACATGAGGTGGCCAAAGTATTGGAGTTTCAGCTTCAGCATCAGTCCTTCCAATGAACACCCAGGACTGATCTCCTTTAGAATGGACTGGTTGGATCTCCTTTTTTCTATTACAACCCTGCAAATAAATGTTTGTGTAGATGTCTTAATGAGCATTTCCATAGTATGTATTTTTAGTAATAGAACTATTGGACAAAGAATATGTATATTTAAAATTTGGCTGATACAATTAAATTTTCCTCCCCAAAGTTTGCTACTATTTATATTCCCACCAGTGTATGAGAATGTCTACTTCTTCATACTGGATAAAACGCTGGATATTTTCAGGCTTTATATTTCAGTGTGGTGTTGGCACAGGGATTATCAAATAGCTCAGAACACAGACCACACATTCATCCAATGGTGATCTGTGACAGCGCTGACATTGTAGTTCTGAGGGAAGAAAGGATATATATGTAGAACAACTGATCTATTAGAAAATAAATTGTACTTACATCATACACAAAAATCAATTCTAGATGGAAGAAAGACCTAAATGCAAAGGACAATATTCTAAAATGTAGTTATTATAGGAGAAGTTTTTTGGTTTGTGAGGAAAGGAATTATTTTGATAGACAACAAAAAAGATATCATAAATATTAATAACTGCCTATATTAAGACTTCTGTTCAGTAAAAGCCAGAAAGGAGGTGAAAAGGCAAAGCACATATTAGATGAAGATATCTGCAACAAACACTTACAATCCACAAAGGATTAATATCCAGAACACATAAGGAATGTCTACAATTCAGTTTTTAAAAGACATTTTTCCATGTAGAAAAATGGTCAGAAGAACCCAAATTTCTCAGAAGATTGGCCCTTAAAAATGTGAAAAATGCTCAAGTTCGTCGTTCAGTAGGAAAATGAAAAACTAAAACCACACTGAGACAACTCTTTCATATGAATGGCAAAAATTAAAAACAATTTCAAGGCATGGGTAGAGATGAAGTATAGGACCTGTTATACATGGTAGGTGACAACATATATTGGTACAACTACTTTGCAGAGCAGTTGGACATTCCTATGTTCAGTTGAACATGTGGACACCCTCAACCCAGCAAGGCCATTAGGGAACATACTTGAAAATACTTTTAAAAAAGTGAGTGGAGCACTTGAGAATGTCCTTAGCCTTATTATTCTTAAAAGGGGCAGAGGGGAACCTGAGTAGAATTGTAGTGAAGTAGCAGATAAAGGAAGGTCCCGAGGAAGTGTAGACCAACCAGGGATATATGGCTGCTGCAGTGATCCTTCTGTGTGACACTAGACATGCATCAGCAGGTCATACTGTGCCATTTATGAAGAAACTGCACCCCTCCTGCTCATCTTTCAGCTTTGGCAGCAGGACTTGGGTTACATACAGTCTCTTTCAAAGTTTGAAGATAGCTGTCATTTATTTGTCATTAAAAAACCAGAATATGCCCTCTGCGATAGGGCTCTTGCCATGACTTTTGTTCTGGGAAAGTCTTTATCTTCAGGATGCAAAGATACTCCTCTCTTCCTTTGGAAAGTGCCTGCTCACATGCAAAGCTCTAAACCATTCAGTTGCTTTGGGGTGCAGCACCATTTCAGGTAAGGCCAAATATTCTAAAAATTAAGTGTGGGTAAGTGGAGGGCTTGGCTAATCTGTACAAATAACAAGTAAAATTTAGTACAAGATGCGGTTTATTTGAAATTACACGTGGGAAACATTGTTTTGGCAGATTAGTATTACTGTGTGTATTTCATGGACAATTCAGTGCCTTGAGTACTAATTTTTAAGTAAGCATCTTAGAACTAATAGTTCCTTATTTATGGCACAATCAGAAATACTGTCAAATTCTAGCTCTGGGACCCTGGTTAAGTTACTTACCCTTTCTGTGCCTTCAGTTGCATCAGCCTTTAATTACGGATAACCCAACTCACATGGCTCAGACTGCAGTGAGTCCACCTGCAAAGCGGGAGATCTGTGTTGGATCCCTGGGTCAGGAAGATCCCCTGGAGAAGGGACCGGCTATCCACTCCAGTATTCTTGCCGGGAGAATTCCATGCACAGAGGAGCCTCCTGCTATGGTCCTTGGGGTCCCAAAGAGTCAGACATGACTGAGTTGCTTTCACTTTCACAGGGTTACTGTAAGGAGTATATGCATTAATTAAATACAGTGCTGAGAGCAGTGTGTGACATAAAGTGATGAAGTACTGTTAACCTACTTGTCTCAGTGTGGCTGAGACTTCATTATTTTGAGCTGGTCCTGTGTTAGTGGAGTAAGAAGGCACTGCAGATACAGCGTGATAGTGATTAAAAGAATCAGGCAGTGGTTGCTGCTATTTTAACAGACTTTGCTGTTCCCTTCAGGGCTGTAGGTCATAGGCACCCCTGGCTAAATTATAAATAATTTTTAAAAAAATTTAAGGTGAATCCAAAAAATTAATAATAATAAAATCAAGAGCAGGGTTATTTTCACAACGGGCACTGCTCTGTGATACCTCCAAGCTTGATTGTGAGAAAGATTATTTTAGTTCTTGCTATGTAAAGATTTAAAGGTATTACCTTTTTCATAGCTTGCAAATGCTTTAATTTTACCGATTTGAATTAAGAGCGGAAAATCAGTGAATCAAGAGGACAAGACCTTGGAGTGTAAAATGAATGTCTTTTCACCACCCAGGAAAATCAGCACTGCTAAGAGGGAGACGTAGTGTGGATCCGGGTAACATTTAAAGTCAGTGATAATCCGGGTGAAAGGATCATGCAGGATTACGAGCGTTTGCCCTTTCGCTTGTAGCCCACAGATCTGCCGCGGACGCCGTTTCAGACATGCTGAGGAGCGCTCTGCTGTGCGCAGCGCTCTGGCTCCTGCGCGCGCAGCCCTTCCCCTGCCCACCCACCTGTAGGTGCGCCTTCCGCGACGCCGCGCAGTGCTCGCGCGGCACGGTGGCCGGCATCGCCGCGCTCGGCCTGCCCACCAACCTCACGCACATCTTGCTTTTCCAAATGGGCCGCGGCACCTTGCAGAACAACAGCTTCAGTGGCATGACCGTCCTGCAGCGCCTGTTGCTGTCCGACAGCCACGTTTCCGCCATTGCCCCGGGCACGTTCAACGACCTGATAAAACTTAAAACCCTGAGGTTATCGCGCAACAAGATCACTCACCTCCCAGGCGCACTGTTGGATAACCTGGTGCTCCTGGAACAGTTGTTTCTGGACGGCAATGAACTAAAGATCCTTGACAAAAACCTGTTTCAGAAACTGGTTCACCTGCAGGAGCTCTTTCTGAACCAAAACCAACTCGCTTTCCTGCCTGCTAGCCTCTTCACACACCTGGGGAACCTGAAATTGTTGGATTTATCGGGAAACAATTTGACCCACCTGCCCGAGGGGTTGTTTGGGGCCCAGGTTAAGCTTGAGAAGCTTCTGCTCCACTCAAACCGGCTGGTCTCTCTGGGGTCGGGGCTGTTGGACAGCCTGCGGGCCCTGACGGAGCTGCAGCTCCACACCAATCACCTCCGTTCCATCGTCCCCGGCGCCTTCGACCAGCTGCGAAGCCTGAGCTCCTTGACCCTTTCCGGAAACAGCCTCGAGTTCCTGCCCTCCGCCCTCTTTCTTCATTCTCACAATCTGACCTTCCTGACCCTGTCTGAGAACCCGCTGGAGGAACTCCCCAAGGTGCTCTTCGGGGAGATAGGCGGCCTGCGGGAGCTGAGGCTGAAAGGCACCCAGCTGCGCACCCTGCCCGCCGCCGCCTTCTGCAACCTCACTGGCCTGCGCATCCTGGAGGTGTCGCTGAGCCCGGGGCTGAGCGCGCTCCCGGAGGACGCCTTCCGAGGCCTCGGCGAGCTGCAGGTGCTCGCCGTGAACTCCACAGGCCTGGCCTCCCTCCCCGCCGGCCTGCTCCGCGGCCTCGGCCGGCTGCGCCACGTGTCGCTGCGCAGCAATCGGCTGCGCGCCTTACCCAGCGCTCTCTTCCGCAACCTCAGCAGCCTGGAGGAGGTCCAGCTCGACCACAACCAGCTAGAGATCCTGCGGGGCGACGCGTTTGAGGCTCTGCCCCGGCTGGCGGAGGTCCTGCTGGGACACAATCCCTGGCGCTGCGACTGTGGCCTGGGGCCGTTCCTGGCGTGGCTGCGGCGGCACGCGGGCCTCGTGGGTCGAGCCGAGCCCCCGCGGTGTCACGGGCCCGGGCCGCACGGCGGCCGACTGCTCTGGACCCTGCAGGCCGGCGACCTCGTCTGCCCGCGCTCCGAGTCATGGATCCGGCCAGTGGTTGAGGGCCAAAGTCAGGACCATAGCCTGTTCTGGGGTCTTTATTTTCTGCTTTTAGCCGCTCAGGCTCTAATTACCGGGATCATAGTGTTTGCGATGATTAAACTCGGCAGGCTCTTTCGGAAATTAATCACAGAGTTCTGGTTTGAGGCGATGAGAAAACCTTGCAATTAATTAAAACGTGACCGGAGCATTGGCAGACGCGGCTCCGGGGAGAGCTCAGATCCGCTGACGCTATCTTCCTCTTCCTTCTTCCTCCTCTGCCATCTCCTTCCCTCCTTCTCTTCTCCCTGTTCAGTGACACCTCTCCCTCTGAGCCCCCGTACCATTTACAGTGGTAAACCGTGACTGTCTGTTGTGCCTGTCTCCCTATCCACAGTGTGCTCCTGGCAGCGCGGACTGCGACGGCCCCTCCCTGTGCCCACAGTCGAGGGTGGCTGGGTGGGTGGGGCGACAAAGGCGGTCTCTGCACTGTGAACTGAGGGTGGGTGCAAAGGAGACAGCCAACTGCAGCCTCCCTCCTGCACCTGGTAGATGTCTGGCAAATGTTTGCAAAATGAATAAATAGAATGCGTGGGATCCGGCGATGGTGGGTTTTCCTAGGGGAGAAGATGGGTTGCTCTCTTTCCCTTTATCTGAAAAACAGAACTCTTTCACAGTTCTTTTCCTCCCATTTTTTTCTCACTTTACGTATGTCTGACCTGTGGGATTTGGGGGAGAGAGCTGAACTCCATCCACGCAAGAGTATGGATAGGCTTGCGTGACTGATGATGGGCTGAGAGAGAGACAACCCAGCCCTCCCTCCAGGAGCTCGGTACCCAGCGCGGTGCGGGCTGAGTGCCTAGGAGCTGGAGAAGGGCGGGTGGGACCGGGGTTGGGGGAGGAGCGGGGACGTTCCAAGGGCTCTCAGCGTGCTGCTGGGGGATGCTGTTGATCCTGACTGTCGCCGGCTGCTGCGTGCCCGCGGAGCCCTGCTCTGCTTGTTCACGTGATCTGTGAGTTCCTGCTGGAGTCCTACAAGGGTGAAGTCTGTCATTTCGACACTGGGTTGGTTTTCATTTCCTGGAACTAAAGGCTACCTCATTTCACAAGCATGTACGGGACACCTGACAGTGACAGGTGTTCATGCATGTAATGATGAGCTTGGGTTCTAATTTATTATGCTCGGATCACATTCTCATTTATTCCAATTGAAGGCAGTAAAACCCTCCTTTCTTTAATTGGGTGTCTGCTTGGGAGACCCAGTGGTTAAAGCATGGGCTGGAGAAGAGTCAGAAACTGGTGGGTTGGGATCCCAGCTCCACCTACTAACTGCATAGGTTTGTGGGCAACACCCCTGAAATCTCCAAGCCTTGGTTTCCTCATCCCTGGAAAGGGATAAATTGTACCTGCCTCTTAGAGTTGTAAGAACTAAAGACAAGCTTCTGATGACTTAGCCCAGTGCCCTGCATACAGTAAATGCTCAATAAATGGTAGCTCTTATTATTAAAGGGCAAGCAATTATTACTGCTGTCACAATTTTAAAAGAGCTTTGAGCTGGTCTTTTTTCTTCTTCTTTTTTCCTCTGTTGTATTTAAAGGTGAGACCAAACATCCTGGAATGAGTGATTACATTCAAGTTAGTCTGTCTTCACTTGTGAGTGGTCTCAGCCCTGTGTGGTCAGGCTCCGTGCTCAGGCTCCAGACAAATAGATCCTCCAACAACAACCATTGGATATGGAGCAGAAGAGCTGGGGCTTCCTGGCATTTGTAGGTGCACTTCATTTTCAAGATCAAGTTCTGATGTCTCCTCCTGGTGAAGTCTTCCTGGCTGCCCTGGCAGACTAAAAGTGTCCCCTTCTGTGTGCCCCCCTCTCAGGCTGTCAGGCATTGGGCATGCTCCCCACTCCATCTAGCCCACTCACCTTGCACTCTAGGGGAATATGTGTATGTGTGTGTGTGTGTGTGCCTCCTTATTTATTTCCACTCCTCCACACTTTGAAACTACCTACAGCATAAAACTCAGACTTTTTTTTTTTTTTTGATGGACTATGGACTCTAGTCCTAACCGCCATGCTTTCTTACAAGGATGAAATAGTCCAGGCCAATGCATATGGGGCTTGATAGATGTTGGCTATTCAGAGAAGGCAATGGCACCCCACTCCAGTACTCTTGCCTGGAAAATCCCATGGACAGAGGAGCCTGGTGGGCTGCAGTCCATGAGGTCGCTAAGAGTCGGACACGACTGAGCGACTTCACTTTCACTTTCATGCATTGGAGAAGGAAATGGCAACCCACTCCAGTGTTCTTGCCTGGAGAATCCCAGGGACAGGGGAGCCTGGTGGGCTGCCGTCGATGGGGCTGAACAGAGTTGGACATGACTGAAGCGACTTAACAGCAGCAGCAGCAGAAGTTGGCTATTACTATGATTTGCTCTCTTAGAACACAGCATGTTCTAGCGCATCTCAATGCCTTTGCCCACATGTGTTTATTCAGCAAATGTTTATTGACTACCTCCTCTGTACCAGGCACTCTTCTAAGCGAAAGGATAAATAAGCAAATAAAAATAGCAAATAAAACAAAATGTTTACATTTTGGTGTCCCCTTCAACTAAAACATCTCTCCCAAACTCCTGGTCATTATCTTCAAACATTCAGAAACGTGTGGAGAACGTCTTTGGACACCTTAACCAGCTGTGTCAAATCATTATACTTTGCTTTATTTGCTTAGATATCTTTTTAACCAAATAAAATGCAACAGATAAATTTGAAGCTCCTGTCTCTGTCTTGCCCCTGTTCTCGTTCCTTTCCTTAGAGGTAACTGCATTAATAAATTGAATCTTTCACATCCCTAGGTGTCTTTTTATACTCTTACTACATGTGCCCACAACTCTCTAAGCAAGTGGAACCCTTGGCCTATTTTCAAGGTTGTCTATAAATGCTACTTTGCATATAGTATTAAAATTTTTTCCTGGGCTCACATTTTTGAGATTTATCCACATGAAGTATTTGGCTCTAGTTCATTTTAATAGCTACATAATAGTGAATGAATATACCACAACTTATCTGTTCTCTTGTTGATGAACATTCACTCCTAGAGTTTTTTTTCTTTTCTTTTTATGCCCCGTTACTCTACAATTTCACCAACTCTTGATAACATCAAAATTTTAAATTTCTGTCAATCTGAAAAGTATGGAATGATATAGCTATTTTATATTTCCCTGATAACTAGTGAAATTGAACTTATCTTTAAATGTTTATTGAGTGTTTAGATCCTTCTTTGAATTATCTGTGCATATACATCAACCAATGCATGATGGGACATTTCATCTTTTCATTATTACTAATTTGTAAGAACTCTCTACATATCCTGGACACTAATGTTCTGTAAATTATATTCTTTGCAAGTATCTTTTTTCACTATCTGACTTTCTTAAAAAAGACTTTTATTTGTCTGGCTGTTTCGGGTCTGTGTTGCTGTGTGAGCTTTTCCCGAGTAGCAGAGGTCAGGGGTTATTTTTGTTGTGGTGCTCCGGCTGCTCATTGCAGTGGCTTCTCGTCGTGGAGCATGGGCCCTAGAGCACAGATTCAATAATTGTGGCGTATGGGCTTAGTTCATCCACGGCAGGTGGGATCTTCCTGGACCAGGGGTCAAACCTGTGTCTTCTCCACTGGCAGGTGGATTCTTTACCACCGAGCCACCACGACTGAAGCAATTTAGCACTCATGGACTTTTGTTTTATGGATGCAGTCTCTTGGATTTCTCTTAGGATACTAGAATTTAAAATTTTATAGTTTTTAAAAAACTTTTTATTTTATATTGGTGTATAGCCAATTGACAAACAATGTTGTAATAGTTTCAGGTAAATGGTGAAGTGACTCAGACATACATATACGTGTGTTCATTCCCCCAAACTCCCCCTCCCATCCAGGCTGCCACATGAGCAGAGTTCCACGTGTACAGTAGGTCCTTGTTGGTTATCCAAAATTTTGAGGTTTTAAAGGCTTCCTTTCTGAGCTGTATCTGTTTTCTCTGGGATTTGTTGCTGTTGTTTGCTTCCCATAAGTGCTTGGTTATTGGCTCATACTTGAAAAGTGAGGCAATAAAAATCACTGACTCTGAGAGCTTTGTGCACATGGGCGAGCTTTATGTTAAGGGTTCTGGAGTAGCAGGCTGAGTATTACCCTGGGGATCTCAACAGGCCAGAATATTTGTGGAGGGTTGTTTTCTCTGGCACAGTGTAATTTTAAAAACTAATTTGTTTGTTTTCCTAGAGACGGAAGCAGAGGCAACTGTCCCATATAGTAGCTTTCAAACAGCCCCCTGGATTTTAATCCCAAATCTCACACCCACCTGTCCTGCACTGAGTGAGTGAGTGAGTGAAAGTCACTCAGTCGTGTCTGACTCTTTGTGACCCCCATGGAATTCTCCAGGCCAGAATACTGGAGTGGGTAGCTTTTCCCTTCTCCGGGGGATCTTCCCAACCCAGGGTTTGAACCCAGGTCTCCTTCATTGCACGAGAATTCCTTACCAACTGAGCTATCGGGGAAGCCTGAAAACTGTCCTGCATTGTTCCCGGTATAATCAATTTTCAAACTCCTCTGGAGCTCTGTTAAGGAAATGCGATTGCTCTGCTCAGCTACCTTCAACTGTTCTGTTCCATAAATATGCTGAAATCTCTAGTCCATTGGTAATCTTTTTCCATTCCCTGTGATGTAGTGGGTTTATCATTTCAGTTCCTTTGCTGCTATCTAAGTGGGGTCCCTGCAGGGAGAGGAGATAAATGCGGACAATCAATTTGCATGTTTAACTGCAAGTCCATCCATTTATTTTCTCCAAGTTTCTAATCCCCTCTCCCCTCAGCGTGTTGTAATTGGCTTCTCTTTCTGAAACGACTGCAAGTTGGACTTTGAATCCCTGCTGACATTGCGATTGACCAAGTCAGTTTTGGGAGAAGTCACCCTGGGCTTCCCAGCTTTTAAAAATCATCATTACTACCAGGGCGTGCCGAAGGCAGGGAGATTCCAGGACTCACTGCCCAGTCATTGCACACACCCTCATTAGGCATCTGGAATGTTACAAGATGATTTCCTCACCATCATAAAGAGACAAGCATTAATTGATTTCAGTGGCTGGATCCGGAGTACCGGGAGCCTGAAATGCCCCCGGGGCGGAACAATAAACAGCCCCTCCCCAGTGACACTCTTCCTCCATCCCCTTCCACCTCTCTGTTGATGCTTCCAGGTGCTTCTTGACTTTTATTACCCCAGCACAGATATTGATATTTTCAAGTCCACTGCTTGGGAGGGTTCTGTGTTCTAGCATCTGCCGCATCCAACCAAGCTTTATTAAACATCTAATACATGCTTAGTACCATGAAATCAATTTTCCTAACCCTCAAACTGCCCTGAGAGGCAGTTGTTATTATCCCACTTTATTGATGAGAAAACTGAGGTCCAGAGTGGAGCAGTAATGTACCTAAGGTTATGACTGGCTGAGCTGTCTGTGAGCTCTAGTCTCCTGGCTTCTGGCCTAGACTATTCCAAGCCCCCAGTGCTTCTCCTGGTATGGACAGGTCACCTGCTCAACCCAGGACATGATGAATATGGGAGGCAAGCACCAGGAGGACATTCTTTTGTGGTTGTAGACATCCTGACCTAGGAGTTCTAGTCCCTTAAGCCTACTGGGGGCTCCCTGAGAGCTGAGAGTCATTCGGGGGGCTTTGGTTGCTGAGAAGGAGGAAAGAAGAGAGATACAGAGAGAAGAATAGGGAAGAAAAAAGAGTGGGAGAGAGGTGGTTGAGAGGAGAAGGAAACAAGAGAAAGGAAGTAGAAATCTAAGTGCACACCATTCTGACGGTGGCTGGAAGGGTGGCCTCGACCCAACAGTCACCGTCAAGAGCCCGCGGGAGGCACTGTTGTGCCGTGGGAGTGGCAGAGGGTTGGTCTCAGCTGTGGGTCTCAGCAACGCCACTGACTGACTTCCCCCATCCTCTTGGGGGTATTATCAGAGTCAAAGAAAGGGAGTTCCCTAACAGTCCACTGGTTAAAGCATCACTGCAGGGTGAGCAGTTTTGATCCCTGGTCGGGAAACTATGATCCCACATGTCACATGCAGCCAAAAAAAAAAAAAAAAAAAATTGAGTCTAAGATGATCATGGGTGTAAAAGTGCATTGTAAACCAGAGTTCTGTTCAGCAGGGAGTGGTCTCCTTGTTGTCAGCACACCATGAGGGCAGAGTGGTTTTTGATCCACAGCCTCCACATCTCAGAGCATAACCCAAAACAGTCCAGCTCAACACAAAGAAGACCCAGGATTGAAAAACATCACAGAGGATGCAAAGGGACAACAGGGACACAAGCCTTTCCCATGGTCCTGGCCTCCCTCCACAGGCCCTGCAGCCCAGAGCTCCCACATTCCCCTTGACCACCATCACGGGGGCTGCCAGCCTGAACCCCAGTCGAACCCCAGAGAGCTGGGGGCTGTCTCTGCCTTGACAGAAGGCAGAAAGCTGGGCCTCCTTCCTGGCTCCAAAGCCCTAGCAATTCAGATCCTCAGTGCCATCAAAAGAGAAACAGATAATGTCAGTATTTCTGTGTTTTTGCCACCTTCAAACTCAAGGTCAAAGTCAGCCTGAGTTTAAATTCTTTTCAGCTAATTTGTAGGGCAGAGGTAGAGGAGAGGACTGCAGTGAAACCCTGAGGCCCACCCAGCTTTGGGAATGCTAGTGTTCTAATGAGTTACTGGCTTCCTGTCTCCAGCACTGGCAGCACAGGCGTGTTCTTTACCACTAGCACCACCTGGGAAGCCCCTGCATACAGCTACAATGCCTTAAAGAGTCTATTCCCACAAGCAATTAGTTATTCCCTGTGGAACATAATGGCCGAAACAATGGCCACCAAAGATGTCTGGGTTTTAATCCTCAAACCTATGAAAGTATAAATAGTTTACCTTACAAGGCAAAAGGGGGTTTTGCAGAAATGATTAGGTTTAGGATCTTGAGTTGAGAAGATTATCCAGGTGAACCCAATCACAAGGGTTCTCATATGTGAAGGGAGGCAGAAGCTGGAGAAAGACCTGAAGATGTGACGACAGTGCTATTGGCTTTGAAGATGGAGACAGGGGGCCATGAGTCAAGGAGTGCAGGCAGCCTATAGCAGCTGGAAAAGGCAAGGATGCTGATCCTCTCCTGATACCTCCTGAAGGAGCCCAACCCAGCTGACACCTTGAGCTTAGGCCAGGGAGACACATGTTGGGTTGGTGGTCATTCATTCTTACAGCAATAGGAAACTAACTTTTTCCATTTCCATGCCTCGATCACAGCATCTAGCAATGTTTACTGTGATTCTACATGTGCGGATCTCCTTAACTGGGCTCCTTGGAATAAAAGCTGTATATTAAGTAGCCTTCTGCCATGGTGCTCCTGGGTCTAATAGGTGCTCTCCTAAATGAATATTCTTACCTAATTTGAACTCCAGAATCAGACCTGACAGAGGTCAGCTGCCACACAGATGTCCTGCCTTTTAAAGAATTAAATATTCTTCCTTTTAAGGTTTTGGAAAATCAGGATTTACCACGCATGTAATTATGAGCACAGGTTCACATAACTGTTCTCTGAGAAATGGTGACCTTTGTTTGTGTGTCTCTGAAGCTTAGAGAAGAGATGGCAGGAAGGAGAAGGGGCCTGTGGATAAGCTGCCTCCTTAGGTCTCTAGGAGGGTGATTTGAGATGTTGGCCTTCACCTTGAATGTTATGTGGAACCAAGATTAGTAATTAATCTAGTGGAGGCAGGGTAGTAGAAAATGATTAGGGCGAAGGGTGGGAGGGGGAGCTGGTGAAAGACTGGAACCCAGGGATATGGAAACTGGTTGAGAAGCAGGGGTGTTTAGTCTGGAAAGGAGAGGATTTGGGGGGCTGATCTCTGAGTTTAGGGCTTCCTAGGTGGCACTCATGGTAAAGAATCCACTTGCCAATGGAGGAGACATAAGAGACTGGGGTTCAATCCCTGGGTCGGGAAGATCCCCGGAGGAGGGAATGGCAAGCCACTCTAGTATTCTTGCCCAGAGAATCCCATGGACAGAGGAGCCTGGTGGGGTAAAGTCCACGGGGTCGCAAAGAATTGGACATCACTGAGCACACATACATCACTGTGTTTAACCAGTTCGGGGTTGCTATGGGGAAGGGAGAGGAACTTGTTCCATGGGGTCCCAAGGGACAGAACAAGGACCACTTGGCAGGGAATACATGGTGGGTGGTGGGGGAGACGCTTGGCCCAAGGATTGGAGTGGCCATCATGTGGGGGCATGAGCTGTCTCTGTGAGCTGCTCAAGCTGCAGCTGAGCCACCCGGTGACGGAAGGAATTCCAGTGTTTGATGGAGACAGGTGTGAGGCTGGACCATGCCCTTTAAGATCCTTCTCCCTCACACGGCCTGTGATTACTCTACCTTGCCCCAGGTTGACCTGGGCAAATACAGGTGTAACCCACTGCCCAGACTCTGGCCTCCGGAGATACTGGCCATGGCCTTGTTGAGCTGCTTTGAACAAAAAGAAAGAGCAATTTGCTGACACTGTGTTGGTGCCTAATGCCCTGGGGTCAGTCACGTCCTCAGACATAAAGCCTGCTGTCCCAACAGCAGATTTTTGCAGCTTACTCTTTTCAGGGAGGAGGCCTGTCACTGGCCAGCAGGGCCTCCCAGGAGTTTATATTCCAGATTGCTTTGGAAAAGCTCAGCCCTAGGTTCCCACAGTCCTTCGAGGGCTGGCCCCTGGCCAAAGTGTGTGTTAGCTCTTCTCCTCACTTCCTGTGCCCTTCCTCTAGACACCCACTCCCCCAGCTCCTCCACTCCGCCCCCCAGGGATCAGATCCTCACTCTGATACTGACCAGCTGTGTGACTGTGAATGAGTTCTTTCCCTTCCCTGGGCCTTAGTGTCCCCAGTGGTAAAGTAGGGGTCTGAATCAGAAGGCCTCTCCCACTCTGATGCTACCAGAGCCCAGAGTCTAGACCCTGAATAAAACACTTCCCTCCTTTGTCCGTCTGCCTCTGTCCTTTCAAAGACACATCCCTGCCACTTGTCTCCCCACCCTACGCTGCCCTTGAATAGTTGAATGTCTCATCTCCTTCCTACTACTTAAGCAACCACAAAAAGGGCCCGTTTTCAGTCTGAGTCTGTCCAAGCGTCTCTGTCCCCACATGCATTCCTACCACCTTTGCAGAAGCACATTTTAGCGTTGTTCTCATGGGCTCCTGGTTGGAGGCCACCCAGCCAGGTCCCCTCTGAGCCCTGGGTTCTGTTGGCGCTGTGGCTAGGCCCAAGGCTCCCAGCTAACTGGGAACAGAGCCTGCCTGTCCTGCAGCAGCTGGACAGTCCCTGCCACCCTCTGGCAGTCCTGGGATCTCGCTCATCCTAGTGTAATGGCAAGAGTTCTCTGGGTAGTCATGGCCCTGATCTCTCCCCCCACTGATGGCTGGACACAGGTGTTCTTGGAACAATCACGATGAGACCTGGGTGAGGAAGTGTTTTGTAAGCAGCAGAGCTCTCTGTGAGGAATGACTACATCTGGGAGGTCCACTGGGACAGTCAGGGAGGGCCTCCCTGTGACTGGGCTCTCCCTGGTAGCGTCGGGAGAGGCATGTTAGGTCAACTGGTGATACTGGGCTTAGACACATTGAGTCAGATGCTTCCTGGAAAGAGAGAAAGAGCAAGACAGAGACAGAGAGACAGAAGGAGACAAAGATTGCGTGTGGACTCCATCTTGGCCGTGCCCCTCACTGCAGGGCCCTTGGCCAGTTCTCCGAGTCTGTGATCTCAGTTCCCTCAACTGCAAATCGAGAAATCTGCTCTCAATGTCAGACCACCACAAGCCCCTGCTCTCAGTGAGTTTCAGTGAACTCAAGGCTCTTCTCTGCCTTCCTGGGACATCTGAGTTGTCACCAAGGCTGAGGCAGCAGGGAACCAGAGTGGTCTGGGCAGAGGAGGGAGCCAGCGGGGCCGTGGAGATCCCTGCTTGGGCTATACCCCGACAGCCCTCCTGCACCGAGGCGTCAGCCTCCTGACAGGCCTGCAGTGCCAGCCTCTTAACCAGAGCCCTGCCCTTTGGACGTGGTTTATAGACCGAGGTATGGGATGTCACTTAAACACCCAGTGGAAAACTAGTTCCCACATCTTTGTTTCTTCCTGAGGAATACCTGCTTCTGCTCAGATTAAGCAGGTGGTCCTTTCTTGGGCTTTTAAAGACTCTCCCTTTTAAAAACACTTAGACTTTATAAGAGGTCAGCTCCAGCATGGGTGGGTCTGGATTTCTGGGGAGAAGCCCAGTACCTTGACACTTGGCCTAGGCAGCAGAGCTGGCCTCATGGCCACATGATGTTCTTTCAAATCTCAGGTGAGTAGAGCAATATTTAGGGCAAGTTGCTGGAAAGAGAAGACATGGGAAGTGGTTCAGTCACTCCCCCAGGCCCCCTAGAAGATGTCCCTGAGACAAGCAAGCAGTGTAGAGAGCTGTGAATGGGCTTTCTAAATTCCCACGCATAAACCCATATAGAAAAGTACATGAATCACATGCGTGCCACTGGATGAATGATCACAAAATGAAGTTTGAAGTGTTCACTTTGAGTCTCATTCTTGAACCCCTTTTAGTTCTTCACTTTTGTTTTTCCTCCTCCTTTCCTTCTTCCTTTTAACTTAGGTTTTGTTTATAAATGTTTTGTTACATTTTATTTTGTTGTTGTTCAGTCGCTCAGTCCTATCTGACTCTTTGTGACCCCATGGATTGCAGCACCTCAGGCTTCCCTGTCCTTCACTGTCTCCCGGTGTCTGCTCAAACTCATGTCCATCGAATCGGTGATGCCATCCAACCATCTCATCCTCTGTCGTCCCCTTCTCCTCCTGCCCCCAATCTTTCCCAGAATCAGGGTCTTTTTTGAAGAGTTGGCTCCTCGCATCTAGTGGCCAAAGTATTGGAGCTTCAGCTTCAGCTTCTGCGTCAGTCCATTCAGTGAAAATTCAGGGTTGATTTCCTTTAGGATTGGCTGGTTTGATCTCCTTGCTGTCCAATGGACTCTCGAGTCTTCTCCAGCATCACAGTCCAGAAGCATCAATTCTTCGGTGCTCAGCCTTTATGGTCCAACTCTCACATCCATACATGACTACTGGAAAAACCATAGCTTTGACTAAATGGATGTCACGACTATACTGACCTTTCATTTGAGCTACCTCAAATCCTTTCTGGAACTGGAAGGGATGAGAGTAAATATGCAAAAAGATGAATGAGTGTCTGGATAAATACACAGTTCTCTGAGATGACTGGGAAGCTGGTCCACCCAAAGTCACTAGTCCTGAGGACCATGACTCCATCCTAGACATGAGGAAAGGCTTCCCTGGAGGGATGGGTGATCAGAGCAGGAGAAAGCCAGGGGGAATCCTTGTTCAGTCCTGACACCAGCTCTGACATCAGCTCTCTCCTCCTTGTCACTTGTCACCTGGGTCTCCACTCAGCCTGTTAACCACTTGCCACTTCCTTCTAGGTTCCAGCTGTAATAATCTCCATCATGGCACTTCTGTCTTCAAAATCCTCTGCTGTCAGGAGCAAAGCTTAGTTATGTCCCTTAATTTGTCAGCAGGGAAATGACTGATGCCAGAGAAGACAGCCTGTCATTCCAAGGACTCAGGTGATGGCTCTGACGATGGAACCCAGTCACTACTGTCATTTACCCTTGTTTTCCCCTCCGAGTAGTAACCACAGCTTCATTAATGAAGACCAGCAGCTTGTTCAGCTGCCTTATTTCTTATGCAAAAGCTGACCAGAAGGCCGTTTTAAGAATAAAAAGGTGTGGGGTAACAGAAAATGCAGGATTCTAATCTCAATGTTTGACTGAGACATCTCTGGAATTCAGTTTCCTTTTCTAGAAGAGTGTAGATTTAAACTAGATGAGGTCTAGGGTCCTTTCCAGATCTTGGCTTCCCCTCAATACCTCCTCAAAAGCATATGGTTTGGGTGAGCAGTATTGTGAGGACCCTGACCACCTTTAAGTGACAAAAGTGGTTCTGTAGAATAACACATGTATAAGCAATTGTTTGAATGAAAGAAGAAACAACCCCAATTCTTTCTGATACTGATTTTATTTAGAAAAGTTTATAGATTTATTTCCTTTTTGCACAAGTCCTTAAAAGGAGGAATGGGAACCTCGCCATGAAAATGTCTCAGTTTCTTAACAGTAGCTGCCGTGACCGTTCAAGGTACATTGAATAGATGGCCTAGAAACACAAGTTGGGAGTTTTTTGAAGCAAATGAGGAGCAGAATTACAGAGGCCTCAGCTCAGGCAAGCCATCTGAAGGGGCTCCAATTTGAAATGCTCTTTTTAGGTCCTACTATGGAACTGAGTTGCTGAAGGCTCCAAGTGCGATGAAACCTCTGAAGAGCTAACTATTTATGACAGTCTGTTACTCTGTGAAAAAATCTGGGTCTGGGACTTGTCCAGACCCAGCCCAGCGGACTCCCATCCTGCAAGAGCCACCACTCTCCCAGCCAAGTCTAGAAGGAGCCTGGTTTCCTCTTTGCACCTGTGTGGTGAGAGAAGGCCTTCTCTGGTCTTGTTTACCATTTATATATAATAAATAACAATGATAATAAATTAAGCTGGAGGCTGTCGAGTCTGGGTACTGATGTATGTGGTGCACAGTATGGAGTCAAAGGGTCTGAAATTAGTCAAAATTAGGGTGTTAATCACTCAATCATGTTCAGCTCTCTGCAATTCCATGGGTTATAGCCTGCCAGGCTCCTTTGTCCATGAAATTCTCTGGGCAAGAATACTGCAGTGGGTAGCCAATCCCTTCTCCAGGGGATCTTCCTGACCCAGGGGTTGAACCTGGATCTCCTGTATTACAGGCACATTCTTTACCATCTGAGCCACTAGGGAAGCCTGAAATGAGTCAAGGCAAATGCAAATATGAACTGTGAACAAAAATTTCCCACCTCCTTCTATCCCTTCTCTCCTCCCTCCCTCCTTTCTTTCTTCTCCTTTATCAGATGGAATGGGATGAAAATTTATGATTTTTTCACAGAAAAACAGACTGTTATAAATAGTTAGCTCACGTAATGTCCCACTTTATGGATGGGAAAACTGATACCCAAAAGGGAACAGGACTTACTAAGGTCCAGATTCTGGGCTCCTGGCTGTCCCTGACTGTCTTAAACATGTTGGTCTAGCTAAAAGCATCTTCTTGCTCCTATTTGGGTTGTACACAGAGAGACATTTGTAGCGGGAGTGATGAGCCAGGCAAGTTTCTCAAAGTGGGGAGCAGGAGAAGAATAGGGCTCCTCAGATTGAGCCCACGTGCTCCTGTGTTTTTGTGTAAACTTCAGTCATGTAGGGCTTTCAAACCAGACCTGTTCATTCGTGTCATAATTAAGGAAAACACAGCTGCTCTCCCTGCGCTCATCTCTGACCTTTAATTAGGTGTGGTGACGCTCTGGAAGCTGTTCTAGCCATGAGGACCAGGAACTTGCTAGTTTAATCATTTCAAAGGCTGCTCTGTTTTATTATGGTATAAAATTTGGAAGTCTCACATTAAAATGTACAATTAAATGTAACTCAAATAAATTGCTTTAGGCCAAAGAGAACTTTTCCCTTCTTCTTCTAGCTCTGTCCCCTTCCCACTCCTGTCTGTTGACTATTTTAAAACTCCCTGAATAGCTTTGAGGGAAATGGAGGATGGAGCTCTTTGAAAAGCAGTGTTTAAAAAGACATTTGGCAGCCTTGCTGGAGTCAGTCTGTAGATTCAGAGACAGCTACTGGTTAGGCTCACACTGTCCTCTTGGCGTGACTTGAGGCTGCCAGGACAACAAAGCAGAGGCTGAGGCCTCATGGTCCAGGTAGGCTAGTCTGACAAAGTAAATGAAACTGTAGCCACCACCAACCACCCTCCTGGTTTGCAGTCAGCTATTGAAGCCCAAATCTCTCAGCCGGACATACAAGGGCTTCACGATTGACAACCAGCACCCTTCAAACAGTACCCTTTCCTGCCTTTGATCACCCCGTGGCCCTTGTCTAGAATGCTTCCTCACCCCCTTCAAACCCTTGCAGAACCCCATTCACTCTCCGAAGCCTGCAAACCCCTCGCCATGGCTTCCTTGATCTGTCTTGGCTGGGGAACCTTGCCCTCTTCTGTCCTTTCCGGACACTCCGCTTGCATGAGGTCAGGACCTGTTTTAGTTTGGGATGCTTTATGGCGGCTGTTTATGTGTCTCAGGCCCCTGAGACTGACCTCTCAGGATGCGGCCTTGAAGGTCATTCCAGTTTGTCTCTGCAGACAGTTTGTCCCTACAAGTGCCTACCAGGAGCTCAGCTGATGGCCACAAAGGTTTGCTGGGACATCTGTTCATCTGGACTGTGAGCCTAACCTATCCCTGTGGTCCTACCTGCACGACTCACTTAGTAAAAGAGCGTTTCACTCGAGGGCTGGTCCTGAGCAATGGAGGTCCCTCCTGAGAAATACTGAGCCCTCGATTATAGGGGCTGGCATGGAGGATGGGGTCTTTAAAATATGGGGAATTTAAGGAATGTTTTCGTCAATGTAAAAATCATCAAGTCAATTACAGAAAATGTGGAAAATTACAGAAGACAAAAAATTATAGGGGAGGGAATGATGGCTCATATGCTCGTCACCCAGAGGCAGGTCAGTCTCTCTCAAAGGCCCAGACATGTCTGCTGGGTGAAGTGAGCTGAGTTCCGGCCAGAGCAGAAGGGTGTGTTCTGTGACCTGTCCACGTCCATCTGAACCAGGAACCAGGTTCCTTAGTCTCTATATTTATCTTTGATAATGTTTTCAGAGAGGCCTAATTTTAATTGCATAGAGAAATATCTCACCAGTTAAACAATGATCTTCAATTCTGTCCAGCATAATTCAGTATGAGAATTGTTCACTCATATATATTATATACATATGTGTATCTCATATCTATATCTATATATATATGAGATATAGATATAGTTGTTGTTTAGTCACTAAGTCATGTCTGACTCTTTGCAGCCCCATGGACTCGTGTCCATTGAGTCGGTGATGCCGTCCAACCATCTCATCCTCTGTCATCCCCTTCTCCTCCTGCCTTCAGTCTTTCCCAGCATCAGGGTCTTTTCCAATGAGTTGGCTCTTTGCATCTGGTGGCCAAAGTATTGGAGCTTCAGCTTCAGCATCAGTCCTTCCAATGAATATCCAGGGTTGATTTCCTTTATAATTGACTGGTTGGATCTCCTAGCAGTCCAAGGGACTCTCAAGAGCCTTCTCCAACACCACATTTCAAAAGCATCAATTCTTTGGCTTTCAGCCTTCTTTATGGCCCAACTCTCACATCCATACATGACTACTGGAAAAACCATAGCTTTGACTAGATGGAACTTTGTCTAGATGGACCTTTGTCAGCAAAATGATGTCTCTGCTTTTCAATATGCTGTCCAGGTTTGTTACAGATTTCTTTCAAGGAGTAAGCATCTTTTAATTTCATGGCTCAAGTCATCATCCTCATTGATTTTGGAGCTCAAGAAAATAAAGTCTGTCACTGTTTCATTTTTTCCCCATCTATTTGCCATGAAGTGATGCCATGATTTTAGTTTTTTAAATGCCGAGTTAAAAGCCAGCATTTTCACTCTCCTCTTTCACTTTCATCAAGAGGCTCTTTAGTCCCTCTTCACTTTCTGCCATGTGTATCTCTAAGTAACTTGAAAGATAAAAGTGTACACCCATGTTAATAGCAGCATTATTCATAATAACCAAAAGGGAGAAGCAACCCAAATGTCCAAAAGCACAAATGCTGTATGACACAACTTATGTGAAGTGCCTAAGCATTCATATTCATTAAGGTAGAACGTAGAATGGTGGTTGCCAGGGGTTAAGAGAGGGAGGCATGGGGGGCCAATGCTTCATGGGTACAGAGTCTCAGTTTGGGGCAATTCAAAATTTTAGAGATGGATCGTGATGATGGCTGCACAATAATATGAATATGCTTAATGCCACTGAACTGTACCCCTAAAAATGGTTAAAATGCTAAGTTTTATGTTATATGTATTTTACAACATAAAAAAAGGAATTTTCCTATCAAATTATGTGAGACAGAGTTGAAGATCCTTGTTTAACTGGTGAAACGTTTTCCTATGCAATTAAAAATGAGGCCTTTTTGAAAAAGATAAACACAGAGACCCAGTCTAAATGAGCTGGTTCCTGGTTCACCCAATGTGGACAGGTCATAGAACCAACCTTTCAAGTCATTTGGATAAATATATATAAGCTTCCCAGGCTTAGCAGTAAAGAATCTCCCTGTGATACAGGAGACATGCAGCAGACCTGGGTCCCACCCCTGGTCGGGAAGATCCCCCTGGAGAAGGAAGTGGCAGCCTACTCCAGTATTCTTGCTGGAGAAATCCCGTGGACAGAGGAGCCTGGCGGGCTACAGTTCATGGGGTCACAAAGAGTCGGACACAACTTAGTGACTAAACAACAACATATACGTGTGTGTGTGTGTGTGTGTGTGTGTGTGTGTGTGTGTGAAATTGCTGGGTCATACAATAATGCTGTGTTTAATTTTATTTTATACTGTAGTACAGTTGATTTACAATGTATCAGTTTCTGGTGGTCAGCAAAGCGATTCAGTTATTCAGATAGATATATCTATTCCTTTTCAGATCCTTTTCCTATATTGTTTACTACAGAGTACTGAGTAGAGGTCTTTGCTTTGTTTAATTTTTAAGAAGCCACCATGTTTTTATGTACAACAGTAGCACCATTTTTACATTCCCACCAGCAACACACAAAGGCTCCAATTTCTCCACATCCTCCTCAACATTTACTAGGTTCTATTTTGGGGATAGGAGACATCCTAATGAGTGTGAAGTGATACATATGGTTTTGGTTTGCAATTCTCTGATGACTAGTGATGTTGAGCATCTACTCATGTGCTTGTTGGCCAGTTGTATATCTTCCTGGAGAAATACCTACTCAAGTCCTTTGCCCATGTTTTAATTGGGTTGTTTGTTTATAAGATTGGTTTTTCATGTGTGAAATCCTCTCTCCTCCACCCATTGCTTCCAGGCTTGACAGACTCTGACCAAACAGCCTCCTTGGGACACTCATAACTCTAAACACATCATCATCATCATCGGGAACAGAACGCGAGGATAAAGAACCACCCCATGACACCTGGACAACTACCACTAATAACCAGTTATGGATGGAGATGAGTCTGGGAGTTGTCACCGAGGATTTTAAAAGGCAACTTTCAGAACCCTCCCACACTGTTGGTGAGAATGTAAACTGGTGCAGCCACTATGGAGAACAGTATGGAGGGTCCTTTAAAAACTAAAAATAGAGTTACCATATGATTCAGAAATCCCACAGGCATATATCTGGACAAAACTCTGATTGGAAAAGATACATGTACCCCTAAGTTCACACCTGCATTCTTTACAACAGCCAATATGTGGGAGCAACTTAAACGTCCACCAACAGAGGAATGGATAGAGATGTGTTATAAATATAATGGAATGTTACTCAGCCATAAAACAGAATGAAATATGCCGTCTGCAGCAACATGAATGGATCTAGAGATTATCACACTAAGTTCAAGGAGATCCAACCAGTCCATTCTGAAGGAGATCAGCCCTGGGTGTTCTTTGGAAGGAATGATGCTAAAGCTGAAACTCCAGTACTTTGACCACCTCATGCGAAGAGTTGACTCATTGGAAAAGACTTTGATGCTGGGAGGGATTGGGGGCAGGACGAGAAGGGGACGACAGAGGATGAGGTGGCTGGATGGCATCACTGACTCGATGGACATGAGTCTGAGTGAACTCCGGGAGTTGGTGATGGACAGGGAGGCCTGGCGTGCTGCGATTCATGGGGTCACAAAGATTTGGACACGACTGAGCGACTCAACTGAACTGAACTGAACAGAAGTAAGTCAGACAGAGAGACAAATATCCTATGATATCACTTACATACGAATCTTAAAAAATGAAACAAATGAACTGAGTTACACAACAGAATCAGACTCACAGAAATAGAAAACAGATTTAGGGTTACCAAAGGGGAAAGAGTGGGGAGAGATAAACTAGGAGTCTGGAATTAACAGATACACACTACTATACATAGAATAGATAAACAGTACGGACCTACTACATAGTACAGGGAACTATATTCAAGAACCTATAATAAACTATGATTGAAAAAATTAAGGTGACTTTCTACTTGTTTGTCCCATTAACTTGTTTGTCCTACTCTGTGTATTTTAAGCATTTTATTCTTCCTTCATGAGGCTGGTGTACGATTCTTTAAATGGCCCAAATCCTGACACTTTGGGACAAGTAGGAAGATTATAAAGTCATTTTCTTAAAGACTATCCTTTCTCTGAGAAGTAAAAAGCAGCTGTCCTGTAAGAAGGGGAGGATGGGGAGGAGAGAAGGGCCCTCCCAAGCACTGAGCACCTTCTGTGATCAGGACTGAGCTGGGTGTTTCACCCATGATTTTTCTTCTCATCTGAGTTCACACACAGAGACAAGGAGGCATGGAGAGGCGACTAACTTATCAAGGACCCAGTCAGAGAAGACAGGCAGAGGTGGAAGGCACTCCAGCAGTCTGAGCCCTTTTCTGTGGCAGCAAGAAAAGGGTGCAGCTGTGGTCCCTGGTGCAGGGACCATCCCTGAAGCTAGTGTCAGGAACTGGTTTCAAGAAGAAGATATAATTTGCACTCTCTCTCTCTTACAATCCCACTCTCTCTGCTGGACGTTTCCACTCAACCTCTGAGGCATTCAATCCTCTCTCACCCCCCAAAGCCCCATGTCCCCTCCAGGGTGGGCCGTTTGTCCCACCCTTCTCTCCGGGACCCGCTTCCTACATCTGCTCTGGTCCTGCACACTACCGCCATGTCTATGGGCCCCATCTGTCAACCGCCACCCCCATCTTAATGCTCCATCCTGCTGCTCAGCACTCCTACCTTCCTTACTGCTTTCTGGTCCCTCTGCTGGGCTCCTCTTCCTCTCTCTGCCTCAATAATATTGCGGAGCCCCAGACTGCCTTTCTGAACCCCTTCTTACCTTCTTACTCTGCACCCAGACCCCTGAGAATCTGATGCCAGCCGCAAGCTGTCTCCCTAGAAAAGTGCTCCTGCACAGCACATGCTTCGACAGGCCACCTCAGGGGGTCACAGGTGGCCCCTCCCTCTCGTCCTCTATGTGTAGAGCCTGCTTGAATGGCTGGGGTTCTTGAACTCCACATCCAGCACCTTTTCTGGACAGTGTCCTTATTGACAGTTCCTCACATCTCCATCCCTACCCAGACCCTTCCCCTGAGCTCAGACCCTGGTCTTGGACTCTGCTAGACAGTCTACATTGTGGTCCCTTAGGGCTCAAATACAGTCTGTCCAGGTGACTCTGCCATCTCCCCACACGCCCTTCCCTGCGTTTCCTCCTCTTAACAGAACTCACCATCCACTCAGTCACTCATGCTGAATACCTGCCCGTTTTCCTTCACGATTTTTTTCTCCTTCATCACCTGTGGCATGGACTGCTGCGAGTTCTTCAGGGGCTGCTCACCCCTACTTCCATAGTTATAAGAGCTTTGCTTTTATACATGGCACTCAGCTCAGCACTGCGTTTCCCTTACAAGTAGCGGCAGCCACGCAACTAAGTTCTGACTGACGGAACGTGATCAGAAGTGGTATGTATAGCCTCTAGGTCATTTCTGTAAAGAAAAGGACTGAGTCCTTCACTTCCTCTTTCCTTGCTTTTCCTTTGGCTGGAATATGAATGTGAAGGCTGGAGCTGGAGCAGCTTTTCTGGATATGAGATGGCAACCATGGTTTGAGATGGGAATTCCATCTCAGTCAGATAGATGAGAACCCAGTACCTGAGGCAGCACCATTCCAGCTCTAGATGGAAAATAAGCACTCATTTAAACTCTTTATTTTTCAAGCTCACTTTGTTGTCATCTTACCCATATAGTAACAGCTCTCACTTAACCACCATAACCAATCCATCATTATGTTTAACTCCTAATGTAACGTTTGATTCAGGTTTCTCTCTCAGTCCTTGTCTTGTCTTAGCTCAGGCTTTCACCGTCTCCCCTCTGAGCTATTTCTATAATTGTTTTCATGTCTCCATACCCCTACCCCCTCCTCTCATGCAATCCATCTTCTGTACTGCTGCCAGAACTGTCCATCCTCTGCATCAGTGATCCTCGACCTCAGCACTCTTGACATCTCAGCCTGGATAGTTCTTTGTTGTAGGGGTACTGGCCCATGTCTGGGAAGATGTTTAGCAGCATCTCTGACCTGTACTCACTAGATGCTACTTGCATTCTCCAAGTTGTGACAACCAAAAATGTCTGTAGTCATCGCCAAATGTCCCCTGGGGAGCAGGGTGGCAAAATCACTCTTGGTTGAAAACCACTGCTTGACCCCAAGCTGATAAATCTCTCCTTGACCAAACACTTCCATGGCCTTCCACGGCCTGCGGAATGAGTCTGCTGGTGGGACCCTGCACACGGCACACTCTGCTTTTTTCCCAGATAGTGCTGCCACAGAACCCTCACACACACCTTGGCTGTGGTTTATTTGCTACAGCTTGGATATGCCATGGTCTTCGGTGCCTGCGTGCCTTTGCAAATGCTATTTGTTCTCAGAGTGCCCAAAGGCCTGACCATCCTACCAGGCTTAGACCAAGAGTCATCTCCTAGGGGAAGCCTTCCTCTTGCAGCTCAGGCAGGCTGGGCAGCTCCCTTGTGTGGCCCCACCTCACACAGGCCTTATGCTCAACTGTGACTGTTCACGTGTTTGGGTCCCTTTCAGACAAATTCATTTCTGTATGTGGGCCCCTGGCCAGACCTGCTTTTCACTGAACACTCAGTTTGCTGAGTGAATGCTGGGGCTCCAAGCTGAGCAACCAGGATGGTGGAGGGAAGTGACTGTGTGATGTGTCCAAAGGGGTAGGAGAGGAGGGGGCTCTGGAGAGGGGTGAGCCTGCTCACGGGCCCCAAGCATCCAAGGGGTTGGCCCATGGGTGACAGCAGGCATGATGGGGCCTGAAGCAGGGGAGGGAACCATTGGTAGAGGGCCCAGGGAGATAGGTCTCAATGCAGTAAAATGAAACATTAAAAAATAGAATGCTATTTTAATCTTTTAAAATAGTCATTCTAATGGTCAATTAGATGCAATTCAAGAATGTATGTTTATTTAAAATTTTAAAATTATAGTATAGTTGATTTACAATATTAAGTTTCCAATGTACAGTCCTCTGTGCTCTCCAGCTGGTCCTTGTTGGTTATCTATTTTACACATATTAGTGTGCATATATTAATCTCAGCCTCCTAATTTATCCCTCCCTTCACCTCCCTTTCCTCTTTGGTAGTCATAAGTTTGTTTTCTGTGTTCGTGTGTCTCTTTCTGTTTCAGAATTAAGTTCACTTGTGTATTTTCTTAAGAGAAACGTAAAACAATACACAGTGATAAAAAACCCTCCTTCACCATTGTTCCCTGTTCCCCACTACTGTGGCAATTTTATATGTATCCTTCTAGATCTTTTTCTATGTGTTTACATATGAGATGTAGACAAAGTATGTATTAACGTGTATGTCTTAATACACACACAAATACAGATGTATAGCTGGTTGAAATTTTCTCTCACCTGCACTGTCCTCTGTTGTTCCTCCTTGTATGTGTTGGTTTTTTATAAAACAGAGTAAGTAATCAGAGACAGGTGGTGGCTGCATCCCAGTCCTGTTATGAAAGGCTGTCCAGGTGAGCAAAAGCGATGCCTGGCTTTGGGATTCACTGCTCTGAGGAAAAACCTAAAACTCCTCCTTCAGAGAGAAGCCAGAGCTGTGGGAATGAGCTTGGAACCACAGCCATGCCTCTGGAACTCAGGGGCCATGGCCTTCTCTGGCTGCAAGACAGCTGGGCCCCCTGGGAGGGGAAGAACAGGTGACGGCTGAACAGGGCCACCTTGGAAAGGAGAGAAGTAAGGGGACAGGCCCTGGATGCCCGTGCCGGGCTGACCCCATAGGCACTGAAGAGCCATGCAGTGGGAAAACCGAAGTTTTTGAGTGATCGTGATCAACAGAGTGTTTTCCTAAAACCAGTTAGTGCAATCATGCACTTCCTTGGTGGCTCAGATGGTAAAGAATCTGCCTGCAATGCAGGAAACCCCGGTTCTATCCCTGGGTTGGGAAGATCTACTGAAGTAGGGAATGGCAACCCACTCCAGTATTCTTGCCTGGAGAATTTCATGGACAGAACAGCCTGGCAGGCTCCAGCCCATGGGGTGCAAAGAGTCAGGCGTGACTGAGCAACTAACACACTATATATTAGTCTGCTGAAAACATCATATATTTTTCTTTCTTAGCAAACAGAGATGAACCCCATCTTTTAAATTAGCTGCTTGGTACGACTGAGCGACTTCACTTTCACTTTTCACTTGCATGCATTGGAGAAGGAAATGGCAACCCACTTCAGTGTTCTTGCCTGGAGAATCCCAGGGACGGGGGAGCCTGGTGGGCTGCCGTCTATGGGGCCGCACAGAGTCGGACACGACTGAAGCGACTTAGCAGCAGCAGCAGCAGCAGCAGCAGCAGCAGGGGTTTCAGGATGCGTGGAATCATTGTCTTATGGGATGGACATCTGCACTGCTTACAACGATCTATTATTGCCAACAATGCTGCATGGACCCATCTTGAACATGTAGCTTCTTGCCCATATAGTTTCCCATCTGTGTATGTGGCATTGATGCTGGTAAATGGATTTACACATTTTGAATTTTGGTACCTACTGCTCCACCAGTTTATATTCCCATCAAAGTGCATAAGACCACACACATCTTTCCCACGCCTAAGTGTCTCCATGTTTTTTATTCTGCTCAACTACCAGGGGACTTTACTGTGTGGTAATGACCTCCCCACCCTGGAAGCAGACCAAGCACAGTTATAACTTCATCTCTTGAGGTGGAGGTGGAGGGGCTTCCTCCCCAGGGGGGAGGCTAGATCACATGGCCCCCAATTCCCTGGCTTCTGTGCTTGTTTCCCAAATTAGAGAATCGTGTGTGGGTGGGAGGGCAGAGTTCCCTGAAACTCTGAGACAACCTGGCCCTTCTGGTTCTCCCAGGGGGGCTGGAAAGTGAGCTCTGAAGTTTACAGGGCCTGCAGGGAGTGAATCAGGCTTTTACTTTCACCAGTAATAGATCTCACTTCTGGGGACTGGCTTGGATCATTTCGCTTTCCCTGTAGCAGAGAATATGCCTCCCCATGAAAAAGAGGGCCTCAGTGAGCAGAAACCCAGATGTCCTGTAGCTAGATCCCCACAAACACTCTCTTTTTTAAAAAATTGAAGTATAGTTGATTTACAATATTGTGTTACTTTCAATTGTATAGCAAAGTGATTCGGTTATATGTACGTGAAGTGAAAGTCGCTCAGTCGTGTCCGACTCTTTGCAACCCCATGGACTATACAGTCTGTGGAATTCTCCAGGCCACAATACTAGAGTGGGTAGCTGTTTCCTTCTCCAGGGGATCTTCCCAACCCAGGGATTAAACCCAGGTCTCTCGCACTGCAGGCAGATTCTTTACCAGCTGAGCCACCATGGAAGCCCAAGAATACCGGAGGGGGTAGCCTTATCTCTTCTCCAGGGGATCTTACATATTCTTTTTTCTCAATTCTTTTCTATTATAGGTTATTACAAGATACTGAATTTAGTTCTCTGTGCTATACAGTAGGTCCTTGATGTTTCTCTATTTTATATATGGTTGTGTGCAACTCTTGCCCACTGTTAATGTGGGAAACAGTCCTCTCCGCACAGCCCAGTTACTGTACTGAAACCTAGGGCTGGTCCTAAGGACAGAGAGAATGATAGAAGTGCTCTGGAAAGTGCTTTATCTGTGAGTACCCATGGGTCCTCCGTGAAACCTGGGAACCCTGCTGTACTACACCTCCAGAAGTATGGCTTGGACTGTGCCAGTCCCCTCCTCCAAAACCTTTGGGGGCTCCCTACTGTCTGCAGAGGGGCATCCCAACCCTCGAAAAGGTGCCCCAGGCCGCCCCTGTGGGGCCATGAGCACCTTGGGCTCATGCAGTGTTTGACTGTGAGCTCTCTCTCCTTCTTGCTCTGACTCCATGATTTTCCTTAATTGTCTCTGCATTTCCAGATCCAACTCATCTTTCTATTTTTAATTACAAAATTATTTATCTATTATTTTTGCCCCACCGTGAGGCTTGTGGGATCTTAGCTCCCTAAGAAGGGATTGAACCTGGGCCAAAGCAATGAAAGCACCGAGTCCTAACCACTGGGCCACCAAGGAATTCCCTCTGCTAATCTTTTTAGGTCACTTATTACATGAAACTCAAGTCCTATCCCTTCAAATGCACCCAGAGGTATCAACCTTATCCCAGGGAAGCTTCTATCAGTGACCTTCTGTCAGGGGCCTCCCCTTCGAATCCTTACTCTGCACCAATCACCACACAGTCACACTTCTATCTATATTATTATGTATATCCAAGCATGTATATACAATGTGGTGGAAATAGCATACAACAAAGAATCTAAGGTATGAATTTTAGATTCGCCACTTAGTAGGTGGCCTTGGGGAAATTAGTTAACTGCCCAGGGCCTCAGTTTTTCTATCTGTAAAATGTGGGCAATTACTCCCACTCACAGGTTTATTTGGTAATCATTGGTTCTTGGCCATGTCTATGTGTATGCACACGAGTGTGTGTGTGTATTGACTTCCTAGGGGACGTTTGGCACTGGGTAGAGACATTTTTGGTTGTCACAACTTGGGAGGGATGTTTTTGGTGTCTAGTGGGCAGAGGTCTTGCACGTATGGATGCAAAGTTGCTTCAGTCATATCTGACTCTTTGAGAACCCATGGACTGTAACCCACCAGGTTCCTCTGTCCATGGGATTCTCTGGGCAAGAATACTGGAATGGGTGGCCATGCCCTACTCCAGGGGATCTTCCTGACCCAGGGATCAAACCAGCATTTCCAACAACCCCTGCACTGGCAGGCGGGTTCTTTACCACTAGCGCCACCCAGGAAGCCCCAGGTAGAGGTCAGGGATGCCTAAGCATCCTACAATACATAGGACAGCTCCCATGACAAAGAATCCTCTGACCCCAAATGTCAATAGTGGTGAAGCTGTGAAACCCAGTGTAGACAAAGTAATGCATAAATGCAATAAACGCCTGTGCGCTTTCTGGTTCACAGTAGGTGCTCACTGAATGGCGGGAAATGTTTCTGATTCATCCCTGTCTTGTCCAACAGCTCCCAGGACGGGGCTTAGCACAGGGCAGCTGGGTGTCAGGATTGGGAAGGGAGGAAAGAAAGTAAAGAGGGAATATTCTTATTCTTGTAGGTTCTAAGGAAATGCAGCTGAAGACTCAGATTTGGGGCTGTGGAGGTTCCAGGGGAGTAAGGGTTCGGGGGGAGTTCTCCACATGGACTATTATTTGGAAGGGAGGCTGGTGGCTGAAGAGGACAGCTGGGAGCTGTGTGGGGATCCCCTCCAAGTTCTGCCTGCCCGTCTTGGGCCAGTATGACTTAATGGACTGGGTACTTTTTGCTTCTGGCTCTGAATCATGGGGCCATGGTGAGGAGGCATGCGGCATGATTCAGGTTGAAGGGCTTGACCATGGCAAGCCACCCAAATGACTATTTCAATAATAACACTATGCACTTTTATGTTTTCCTTTCATCACAGATCTCAAAGCACAGTGCAAACATTAATTAAGACTCTCGGCATCCCATGAGGCACTGTGTGTAAATATCGCTCTCCCCACTTGGCTGCGAGGGTAACTTGCACCGAGGAGGGCAGGTGGCTTAGCCCAGCGTGGCTCATACCTTGTTGAGGCTCCACCTTGGAGAAGCTGGGGCCTAACAGCCTCCCCACCCCTCCAACTATGACTTCTTTCTTCCCTTCCCAGACCCTTGGTGATGCTATGCACAGAAATGGTTTCTTACCCTCCCACTTGGGGCAGCAGGTTGGTGGCTCCAATGCAGGGGTGCGGGCCATAGGGAGATCCTCACTCTGACAGGTCCCCTGACTGCCCTGTGTACCCACTTCTGCGAGGGGCAGTGAGGGAACAGAGGATGATGTCAGAAGGGAATTGAAACACTGTTTTTAGGAGTAACACCCTGGGGGTAACTTGCCTCAGAATTTTCCCAAAATGTTAGCACAGGGTCAACTGGGTTAAGCAAATAAGAGGGTTCCTTGTATTATTCTTGCAAATGTTCTGTAAACTTGAAATTACTTCTGAGTAGAAGGTTTAAACGGAAAAGACGGATGCTTTTTCTAGAGCCACAGCCCTTTCTTAGAACCGCAGCAGCCAATGCCACTGAGAGTCCAAAAGAAACACTGGGGAAATAGAGACAAGAGGAAAACGTGTTCAAAAAAACAAACAACGCTCTCTTCCCACCCCGGTTCCCGGGCCAAAAAAACAGCACAACATCTGGCAGAAGGAAACCCCCTCCCGTGAGCGCGGCAGGCTTGCCTCCCCGGGGGATGCCGCGCCGCTGTCCTCGCACGTCGGGCGCTGCAGTGGCGCGCGCGCCCCTCCCTGCCACCGCGCCGACACTGCCCCTGGCGGTGACTCACGCTGGGCAGCCCTTAAATACGCGGAGGACCCAGGAGCCGCACTCATGCTGCAGCCTTGAGCCGCCCCACGTCCTCCTCTCCGGCTCCCTCTGGTCGACGGCAAGCGGGCGGGCGGGCGCCGAGCTGCTGGTAAGTAGGCGGGTTGGCCCCCTGCCTCCTCCCTCCCTCCTACCGGACTGGAAGGACCCTGGCTACCCACCCCCCTTTCTGCTGACCCCGCTCCCCCGGGGAAGAGTCCAGAAGAGGCAGGGCTGGCGTGGTGCCTGAGGATGCTCTCAGAACGCGCCTCCCTGCTGCCCAGGCGCCTGGGGCCGCAGCCCGCCTCTCCTGATCCCTGACCCGCCTGTGGCTCCACTTGTCCTACCCGTCCCTGATGTCGACCTGAGATGCTGAGAAAATGTTTTAGGTTGGCAAGACGCGTGGAAAGTTGACTAAATTATCACACCAGTTACCCAGCAAGTGTACCTCTTTCAGGATACTAGCTCCATCGGAAGAAGAGTTTTCTCTTTTTTAAGTTTCAGATGATTCAAACCCAGGTCCTCTTCTTCAGCACTTACTATGGTGGGCACCAGTGGTCCATGGTGAATTTGGGTCTCTCAGGGATTGCTGGGGGCTTCCCCGGCAAGAACTGTCCTCTTTTCATAGACTGACTCACAGTTGCTACGAAAGCAGCTTCAGCAGATGTTCTGGTGTCTGGTTTGGATTCCAGTTTGGAATTCCGCTGTGGATTCAGAGTTTTTCTGGATGCTAAGTTTGTGTGTGGCTTAGGCCACTTCCCCCTCTTGTCTTGCCGCTAAAGGCTTTGGGCGGAGAGAGTCAGGGCTGCAGATGGATTTGTGATGAGGGTGGTTTGCATTTAAGACTGTGACTGTTGTACCTTTACCAGCTTCTCTCCTCACACATAGAGGCAGAAGTGGGGCCAAGGAACCAACTGTGGAAAACCAGAACTTCTCTAGAGTTTCCCAGCCATGCTGAGTGCCAGTCTACGTCCAGGGCCAGACGCGTGACCTCCGAGCGGGCTGGGACTCTCTCTTGGATGACACATCACTCAGACTGAAGGTGCTAGACTGAAATGCTCTGGCTTCTCCTTTAGGATTATATCACCGTAGCTCAACTGGCTCCATAATTTAGAACTTCTCTAATGGCTGCCACTTCTTACACTCTGCCTCGATGGAACATCTGGGGCACATTCAGGGCCAGACCGTCCTATTTGCCTGTGGTCCTGAGTTGGCCAGGCGGGCTCTGTGGGGAGGAGACAAGTATGTGAGAGAGGTCAGGGCCAGGGGGAAGGGTTCTGAACAGACCCTGCAGAAAGTCAGGACATGGAAGGCTCTCCCAGGGCTGGAGGCGCTACTTGGCTTGCTCAGCAAAGGAAGGGGTGGTGGGGTGTGGGTGGAAGTAGATCCAGATGGGGCGAAGTCAGGAGAGCTGGGGCAGAAGCTGTTCTAACTCTGTCCTGCCAGCGCACGCTCCTGGGGCAGTGATCACACATGGTAATTTGCTTCGCTGAGTCCTGACCACCAACGGCTGACTCCAGCTTCCGGTTTCACTGCCTCCCTGGGCTTTGGGAACACGGGATTTAGAAACTTCTTTCAAGATCCTTTGAGGAGAGGTTGATCCATTTTATCAAAGTTGCCCCCCCACCCCCAGGTGGTACCCTGAGAAAGGGGCTGTAGCCCAAGGCTTTTAAAATAAAAGCCCCAAGTAGGAGTGTCTCTTTGGTCTGCTGGCAAGTTTCAGTATCTCCTGCCGCTTCTGCCAACCTAATTACAGCCCTGCTCTGGCCTCTTTAGGAAGCCCTGCCTCCCCTAACCCTGGGGCTGGAAAGGACTGGCTTTTTCTTTCTCATTTTCTTCTTTAAACAAATGAACTGTATGTTGACTTTGGTGGGCCATGAGAGATGGGGTCAATGATTAAACCCGGTGGGGCATGAGGGTGTGGCCCCTCTTCCTTTGGGGTTCCAGGATGTGTTTAGGGGTAAAGTCCTGAATGGGGCTGTGAATTGAGATGATGGGATCAATCCCTCTGGTTCCTTCCCTGCACTCCTCCAGGGCACTCAGGTGAAACTGAGCAAACATAAGCATCAGGGCAGACTTAAGGAAGAACATCTCTCAGACCATGCAGCCTGGGAGTTGGGAGAGGCACTTGACCTTTAACAGTCATGCTGGGCAGCTAGAGGGTGGACTGTAGATGAACCTGAGATCATTGTAGGATGGAGAGAGAGAAGCCACCTCTTTCTGCTTCCAGGTGCTGCCAGACACGTGGTTGATGAGGTCCTAAAGCCTCATGTTAAGGTTCAGGGGGTCACCAAGCATTATGGTTAGATAGAGCCCTGATCTGGGTGTCTGGAATCTTCCATTGACTATGTGACCTTAGGCAAGACCCCTCATTGCTCTGGGTACCTTAGTTTTCCTCTCTACACATTGACCAGATGGTTAGATCAGATGGGCTCAGAGGACCCTGATACCTTTGATGCCTTGCCCTCTAAGTGTTGCTCCTGGAAGTAGCCTCCACTGCTGGATTCAACTCAGTTCAGACCCCAGATTTATGACAGGGATGGAGAAAGGACCACTGAAGGAAATAGCGACAGAGGGGGCTGGACCAGGTCTGTGGCCTGACCTTTAGCTCCCCCCATTCAGGGTTCAGTCTCTCTTTACTGCTTGGCAGTAAATGATATATATCGGGAGTGTGGGGTCCCAGCTGACCTAGGTCTCAAGTGGTGGTAAGGGCTGTGGACCCCTGTGTCAGAGTCACTTAGGGGATTTGTTAAATGTGCAGGGTCCTGGGCACCCACTCACCCCAGACCTCAGGGTCAGGAGCTCTGTGGATGGAGCCTCCAGAGATTCTGATTTTACTCAACAGGTGGATAAACAATAATTGTAAGTAACATTTAGTACTCATTTGGGGCCAAGAGCGAGTCTAAGTGCTTTACATGTAATCCTCATTGATGTGATGCCGTGAGGTCGATTCTGTTAAGCAAACTTCCCAGGTACTTCCAGACAGTGTTTGTGTACTGATTGGGGTCGGGGGTGGTTACCTCATATCAGTGAGATGGGAGGTTAGGATGCAGTGAGCCTCTTAGTGACTTCAGATCCAGTGGACCAGGTTCAGAGGAGCAGCTGGACCGAGGCTGACACTGGCTGAGTGAGGGAGAGACAGTACAGCTCCCTCGGTAAATGGGGCAACATTCAGTGCACACGAGGCCACATTTTGGGAGGCCTCTCTGGGGGAAGGACACAGGCCAGGGAGAGAGGTCTCCTGTCTGGGGCTCAGTTTCCCCAGATGGGCTAGGGGGTGGCCTCCCAAAGGTCCCCTCTGAGCTCCCCAATCCATGAAATAGCTATTGGCCATGTGAAAATGCACCAGTTAACAAGCGGGATTACCCTGCCTGGAAAACTTCTGAAACATGGTGGGCCTGCAAAGATGGATACGAGGTCCTCAGGCCTCAGAGAGAAGGTGGCTCTGCTGGTGGTTCCATGCGACCTGTAGGGGGCGGTGGGAATGGCGGGGCTTCAGGCCAAATCTCCATTCTGTCTCTGGGAATATATCAGAGCTGCCCAGGGGCCTTGGGAGTCTTTACAGGAGGGGAAACTGAGGTCTGGAGAATTCACCTAAACTTACACTCCAGGTTGGAGTCAAGACTAGGTAGCTCATCCGTCTCCTAGGCTCTTTCCAAAATCTTTGCTCCATGGCATTGAAATAAGAAGGCGTCTCCTCCCATGGAAGCTCGTGTTTAGGGAATGTGAATGATGGTATTAAACCCCAAAGTCCCAACCCACCAGCCAACAAAGCCCAGGGCTTCGAGGCTAATTATGTGTTTGCCCATGAGTCATATAAGCAGTTCTTGCTAAGGCGACCCAGAGCCAGAGCTCCGGGTCTGAGCACTTCTCCTCCTGGGGAGGGACCATGTCAGAGTGCCCAGGTGAGCTGTCTGTCCGTCCTTCTGTGTACTGTGGGCTCAGTGAATTCCCCAGGCCCACGACAGACGCCAGGCTGGGCCTCCTCCAAGGACAGGGGCTGGTCGCTGCAGTGACTGAGAATGCGTTTGGCTGCTTGGAGGAGGAAGGTGTAATTAGAGTAGCTTTGTGGGACTTTAACTGGCATTTGTCACGGCTACCAAGCGGCGCAGGGCAGCGTGGGCTATTAGGCTGCTGTGTGCTGGGCTCCTGAGCGCCTCGGGCTGCCACAGACACAGGCCACCCTAACTGGAAATCTAAGGGCAGGCCCTGCGTCCAGCCCTGCTCCTGCGGTCCCTCCCTCCCCGGAGGCTCTGCAGCTGGGTTTGGAGTGGGCTCCCCAGAGGTCCTTTGGAGCAGTCAGTGTCAGCTGCAACAATAACAAGTGCTGGCAATTAGGAGCCCACTGCATGTGGTGCTGGGATGGGCTCTGCAGACAGGACGGTTTTATGAGGGGGAAAATCTGCAAATTCTTGCAATATTTGTCAAGCTGAGTGTGGTCTGTTTTAAACAACAGTGGCTCTGCTCCTATAAGGGAATTATCTTGTTCTTCTTCCTCCCAAATCACAAGGTACCTCCCCTGGCCCTGGGCCCTTCCTGGGCCTGGTTTGATGCCCCTCCCCAGCTGGGGAGTACAAACTCAGAGAGGTCTGAGATGCGTACCTTGGCCCACACCCTCATTTATAGATGGGGAAACTTGAGAGGCTGCCCTGGGCTCGCCAGGTTATGGGCACTTTAATTTACTCTCTAATACTTGGGCAACAATACCATTTTGAAGTATTCTGGGCACAGAAGCTGAGTACTGCATGGCTCATAACCAGAAGTGATGCTTCGCCTTTGGTAAGTTAGTCCAGGGAGTGTATCTCTCTCACACACATGTCAAGGGGATGGGCGAACACCCGCTGTAGTCTGCACAGACTTCCTTGGGAGTGCAGACACTATTGTCTTGTAGATAGTGCAGACACTGTTGTCTTGTATTGTCTTGGTAGATGGCTCTCATGTCCTTGCTCTGACACCCAGCCTTAGAATCCTAACCTCTTGGGGATGAACAGAACACCAGCTGTCATCCAGCTCAGTACTCTACCCGGTGTTCTCCAGCATCCTTACCAAGTAGTTGCTCAGTTTCTATTTGAACACTGTCAGTGATGGGGAGCTTACTACCTTATAAGTTTGTCCATTCTGATTCTGACAAGCTGTCTTTGGTGATGAACTGAAATATGTGACCCCATAGCTTCTACACACTGGTTTGGACCTTGGAGGCCACATGAGTAAGGCTGCTTTCTTTATCCCAAGTCAGCCCTTGACATATATTAAGAAAGTACTTGCAGATTCTTCACATCTCTCCTTCTGGCTATTCATCCACAGTTCCTTCAGTGGGTGCAAGGATGTTCTGGTGTCTGCATCCCTTCACCCTCCTCAAACTCTTCTCCAGAAGTCCTTCAGGAGACCAGTTTATCACTGGTTTTCTTCAAGTTCAGGGTGAAACTGAGATCAGCACTGCTGATGTGGACTGATGAGGGCAGTGTAGAGGAAGACAATCACCTCCTTTGTTCCACACTTAACACTTCTATTAATGCAATCTACAATCACATTAGCTTTTGTGAGCAGTCTTCCTTCTCTGTTACCATCAATTAAAAAGCCCTAACATCTAAGGGTGGATGTTAATTCACTTTTTTCAGTGCCCCCTATCTAAGATGTTAATTTTCTGCTCTCAAGTTCTGGATCTGACATTTGTCTATACAAGTTCATCCTTTTAAATGTGTCCGTAGCTTATTCTGGCCCACTTCCTCTACATCTTGATTTCATTAGTTAAGTTGTTATTTTTCTTTCTTCTCTCTACAGTTTTACATACTTATTTGAGTCTTTGAAGTGAAAGCACAGCAGGTCAAGCCTTGGATGGGTTGTGACTAAGGCAACAATCAAGGTCCGGGGTGGGATGAACTTGGGTAAACTTTCTGGGGGACAGGGGAGGGTTGCACTGAGTTCCAGGTAAGGAAGCCTGGGCTATTCTGAGTTAAGGACCAGACTCAGGACCCCATGAGTTCAAGGGAGCAAAGAGAGGTCAAAGAAATACCTTGTCTACCCAGGTAGTTTATGGCCTTATAGACCATCATTTGAATTCTTTCCTCTGACTCAGGGCTTTTGCTCATTAAAAGGAGAGGCAAGGAGAGGCACTGCATTAACACTCAAAGTTCTCATCAGGTATCTGAAGATCTTGGCTTGAGGCTTTAAGCCTCAGTTTCCCTGCTTCCTACATCCCTTAAAATGATGGGAGTGCATGATCAGCAGTTCTTAACCCTTTGGGAGTTACAGACCTCTTTGAACCTCAGATGGAAGTTACAGATGCTCTGCACATACACAGAAATTCTTCATCACTTGACTAAGAATGCCAAGGTTAAAAGCACTTTGAGGCCTTCCTGCCTGCAAGAGTCTATAAGGGCATATTGTGGGTGAGCTTGGCACATGCTCACACATTTTCACAATGCTGTACAGATCACTTCCACAGCCTTTCTCCTATCTGCCCCCTCACAATGGCCCCAGGTGGGGACAGTGGCTATCAGCATCACTGAGGGTGAGGAAGCTGAGCCTGGAGGCCTCAAACTTCATTCAAGATCTAGCGACCCCATGGACTGTAGCCTACCAGGCTTCTCTGTCCATGGGATTTTCCAGGCAAGAATACTGGAGTGGGTTGCCATTTCCTTCTCCAGGGGATCTTCCCGACCCAGGGATTGAACCCGAGTCTCCCGCATTGCAGGCAGACGCTTTATCCTCTGAGCCACCAGGGAAGCCCCAACAACTAGTTAGTGGTCCTTAAATATTCACATAGGGCCCAACCCCCATGTCCCATTTCCCACTTTCTATACAGTTTATAGGCCTGAACTCAAATACCAAAACTTCCATGATTATGGATCCATTCTCAGATCAGTACTGTGTCTGAGGGAACATTTGGGCCTACCTACCACCTTTCAGTGTGTCCAACTCTTTGTGAGCCCCTGGACAATAATCTGCCAGGCTCCTCTGTCCATGGAATTCTCCAGACAAGAATACTAGAATGGGTAGCCATTCCCATCTCCAGGGGATCTTCCTGACTCCGGGATCAAACCAGGGTCTCCCACATTGCAGGCAAATTCTTTACTGTAGGAGCCACCAGGGAAGCCCTCTCAGCTCAAAGTACATCCTGAGTTTTCTGGGACTTACTCAAGGCCACTCGATGTTTCTTTTGGAAAGTGGTACTGGTACCCAGAAGGCAGACTCCAAACATCAGCTGACCCACAGCAGTCCTTTCAGCGAGATAGGAAGTGGTGTGGATAATTTCCTTTTTTTTTGAGAAGGTGGTTTGCATTAAACCGTGATAAACACCTGTGAAAGGGTTAACACAGGGCAGGCTGTTGCTGGTGGTGATGGGGCTGGGCGGGGCCCAGGGAGAGCAAAAACCGAGCTTCCCTGCAGTCTTTTCCACCAGATCACTGCATGGTCCAGCTCTGTTGGCTGTCGCAGCTCCTCCCAGCAGCCTCCATGTTCATGGCCTCAGCATCTGCCCCCCGGTTCAGGCCTGGTTTATTCTCATTTCCTATTGGTTTCTCCTGAGGAAGCCATGTTCAGCCAGCAAGTCCAGGAACTGAGAGGGACACAGAGATGGATAAGATACTGTCCCTGACTTAAGGGACTCTTCAGGATGGGGCACCAGCAGCCCTGCCCTTGTGAAGCCTACTGAGCAGTGAGGAGGCAGACGGGGTCACAGGGGATGCCACATGTGGCCTCTGTGGCTGGGTTAGGAGGGAGGTTGGGGAAACCACCGGCATTGGAGGGTGACTAAAGCCGACTTATGGAATCCTAAGGTGGCGGCATGTGAAGTGTGGGAAAGATTTGGATGAGGATGAAGAGCCCTCTAGGTTGGGGGGATTGCTTGGGCAGCGGCCTGGAAGTAGGAAGGCCGGCAGGGAAGATGAAGAGGCTTGCAGATCAAGCTATAGGTAGCATGAGATGGGCACGTGGTCATGGGGTTCAAAGGCAAGCCAGCGTTTGGCACCCAAGGTTGATGCTGGGTTAAAAGTAGCGGCAGTGTTGGTGAGGCAGTCCTGACCCGCGTGCTCTCTCTCCCCTTGCAGAGGCCATGCCACCGAAGCATTACCTCCTTCTGCTGGTGGGCTGCCAGGCCTGGGCTGCGGGTCTGGCTTTTTATGGCTGCCCGAGCGAGTGCACCTGCTCCAGGGCCTCCCAGGTGGAGTGCACGGGGGCACGCATCGCGGTGGTGCCCACCCCGCTGCCCTGGAACGCCATGAGCCTGCAGATCCTCAACACACACATCACCGAGCTCAATGAGTCCCCCTTCCTCAACATCTCGGCCCTGATCGCACTGCGGATTGAGAAGAACGAGCTGGCCCACATTGCTCCCGGTGCCTTCCGCAACCTTGGCTCGCTGCGCTACCTCAGCCTTGCCAACAACAAGCTCCAGATCCTGCCTGTTGGCCTCTTCCAGGGCCTGGACAACCTCGAGTCGCTCCTGCTGTCCAGCAACCAATTGGTACAGATCCAGCCGGCCCACTTCACCCACTTCAGCAACCTCAAGGAGCTGCAGCTGCATGGTAACCACTTGGAGTACATCCCTGATGGGGTCTTCGACCACCTGGTGGGCCTCACCAAGCTCAATCTGGGCAAGAACAGCCTCACCCACCTCTCACCCCGGGTCTTCCAGCACCTGAGCAACCTTCAGGTCCTCCGGCTGTATGAGAACAGACTCTCAGACATCCCCATGGGCTGTTTCGACGGGCTCAGCAACCTCCAAGAGCTGGCCCTGCAGCAGAACCAGATTGGAATGCTGTCGCCCGGCCTCTTCCACAACAACCGTAACCTCCAGAAGCTCTACCTGTCCAACAACCACATCTCCCAGCTGCCCCCCGGCATCTTCCTGCAGCTGCCCCAGCTCAACCGGCTCACGCTCTTTGGGAATTCCCTGAAGGAGCTCTCTCCCGGCATCTTTGGACCCATGCACAACCTGCGGGAGCTGTGGCTCTATGACAACCACATCACCTCCCTCCCCGATAACGTCTTCAGCAGCCTCCGCCAGCTGCAGGTCCTGGTCCTCAGCCGCAACCAGATCAGCTACATCTCCCCGGATGCCTTCAATGGACTGGTGGAGCTGCGGGAGCTGTCCCTCCACACCAATGCACTGCAGGAGCTGGATGGAAGCGTCTTCCGCATGTTGGCCAACCTGCAGAACATCTCCCTGCAGAACAACCGCCTTCGGCAGCTCCCCGGAAACCTCTTCGCCAATGTCAATAACCTGTTGACCATCCAGCTGCAGAACAACCAGCTGGAGAACCTGCCGTTGGGCATCTTCGATCACCTGGGGAAGCTGTGTGAGCTGCGGCTCTATGACAACCCCTGGAGGTGTGACTCGGACATCCTTCCGCTCCGCAATTGGCTCCTGCTCAACAAGGCCAGGCTGGGGACAGACAGCCTCCCTGTGTGTTTCAGCCCAGCCAGTGTCCGTGGCCAGTCCCTCATCATCATCAATGTTAATGTTGCTGTTCCCAGTGTCCAGGTCCCAGGGATCCCCGAGGTGCCCAGCTACCCAGAGACACCGACATATCCAGGCACGTCCAGCTACCCCGACACCACCTCCATCTCCTCCGCCACTGACTTCACTAGCTCCACAAAGGACTACACCGATCTGACCACCATTAAGACCCCCGATAGTCGTGACACGGGGGGCATGACCCGGGCCCAGAGTGGACTGGCCATTGCCGCCATTGTCATCGGCATCATTGCCCTGGCCTGCTCCCTGGCTGCCTGCATCTGCTGTTGCTGCTGCAAGGAGAGGAGCCATGCGGTCCTGATGCAGATGAAGGCACCCAATGAGTGTTAGAGAGGAGGGCTGGAGGAAGGGCTAGGTGACGGTGGAACCCCCAGAGGACCCGGGATTTCACTGTGCTGCCTCTACCTCTGGGTCCACAGACCATTCCCTGTCCCTCTCTCTCAGGTCCCCTAGAGAAAGGCGTCCCTACCTTTTCCTGACCTGCCTGGTTCTCCTGCAGATGAGGTTCTGGCAGAACCTTCTTACTACCAGGGAGATCTAACCCGCCATGGAAAAAATCCTGTGGTGGTCCCAATTCACATCCCTGGGCTTCTTTCAAGAAAGCCCCTCCTCTAAAGCTCGCCAGCTCTCCTCCAAAATGTGCCTTCCCTGTGTCTGTGCCCTTGCTGGCCTCTGTAGACACAGTTATCACACACCTGCCACTTTGCGGGAATAGTTCTCCACCGGGACAGCCCCTCTCCCAAGTATTATGTAAGTTGATTCCCCTTCTTTGCTCGTCTTGTTTGTGGCATGGCTCCACCCTGTCCCCTCGAATGAAAAGTCTCTCTTCATTTCCTGCTCCTGAAGACAAGGTGACTTTTCTCCTCAATGGAGGCTTCAAACCTTTTAGCTGCTTTTTCAAGAACTGCCAAATGCCCTGGCTTTCAGGATGCTATGATAGAGAGAAAGGGAAAACTGAGGCTGCTCAGTTTCTGAAGGCAGAGCCATCATCAGTATCTCTCTTGTGATTTTTATCTGGAAAAGGAAGAAAGGCACCGGTGAAACAAGTTTTGCCTCTTTAGAGAGTATTTCTGAACTGCAAATTTTGCTTTGGAAATTTTAATCCTTTAAGGAATAAAATCATGTAAAAATTCTGACCTTCCCAAAACATGAAAGTCAGCTTATTGGTATTGGATAGAGAAAGCAATCTAGTACCTGGGGGTCCTTGTGTTCACCTGCAAGTTTTTCTCTTTTAACTGTGTCTGGAAATGTAACCTACATACAGAAAAGTGGGGGCATGCTAGTGTAAGGTTTGATGGATTTTCACAAACTGTACACACCTGTGTGATTAGTACCCAGTTCAAGAAACGAGACATCACCAGGATCCTCCATCTGGGGCTTTTACTGGAGAAGACTGGGGCTTGTGGAGATGGCATGGACTTACCTGGGAACTGGCTCCCCACAGATCAGGATAGGCCCCTGCCCGCCCTCCCCCTGCCGCCAGTCCTTGCAAAGGCCCAGCTAGCAGCGGTGGAGGAGAAGATGTAGGTATACTCTGGCCTGAGCAGGAAATTGTGTTAAATGCCAGACCTTCAGGCACCCAAACTGGGCAGGTCAGAAGCATCTCAACTAGAGAGGCCCATGCAACCACACACCCTACCCTGCCAACAAGCTGTCTGTTGCTCATTGGAGGTTCCTCTGCTTGGGCCTTTTATGGGCATGAGATGCCCTATATCTGTTTTTAATTTTCACTCTGCATCTGGGGAAGTGAAATAGCTCAGAGATGAGATCCTTTAATTGGACAGCCAAGTATAATAGAACCCAGCAATCCCTCTGGCCGTGGTAAAATTCTTCATAGACATTACAGTCAGCTAGAAACTGAACTTCAGCATTCTCACACACAGCAGGCAACATGGATACACAGACAGGTCAGACTGGGTCAGGGACCTCTCTGAAGCTTCTCCCTGCCTGTAGTCTAGTTACAACAGTTGAGTGCTTTGGTTCAGTGTTGCAGTCACATGAATACCTGCCCTGGCCACCATTCCTGCTGCACACATATTCACACAGGTCAAGAAAGTACACTCATGACGATGCATGTCTTTCTCTGGACACCTGGTATACCACTTTAGAAGAAGAAACAGTGAAATGGAGACTTCCAGGTGTCCCAGAAAAGAGCTGAAGCCAATACTGTACAGATCTGGAAATCTGCCCTAAATCCTGACTGGCCTTTACTAGTTCCCTCTGCCGCATGAGACAAATAAGAAATCCACCTCAGCCTTAACAGCATGGTGCTGACAGGCCCTGACGAAGAGTCCAGGAGCAGATGTGTGTTAAGAGCTAGTACGTTTTGTAGCTTTTCACTCTCCGTCACAGGAAATCTGGGAGAGATGTTGTTAGAGGCAAAAGACACTATTTCCCCAAGGTAAATCTGGGTCTCCAAAATGTTTCCAAAATATTTATAGTACCTGGCAGACATGTACCAGGGTTTGCCAGGGTCCGAAAAGAAATGAGCCTAGAGCTTGGGGCTTGAGCATCATTCCCAATGGTGACCTGCCTTGTTGACCCTGGGCCCCAAAGGGGAAGCATGGCCTACTCTCCTCCAGACAGGAAGCATGGTTCGGCACTGCATTCCTCAAAGGACTCCTTGTAAGGAAGCCCCAGCATCTCATTGTGCAAGGGTGCAAGTGGGCCAGAGATATCAGAAAAGTAAGGAAGGAGTCTTCATCATCCAGTGTGACCTGTCAAGCTGAGCCCAGACCCTGGGTATTGATAGCACTGGCCGTGACCTTGGAATATCTTTCTCTCTGGCCCAAGATACCTCGTGTGCCTCCAGATCAAAGGCTGGTCTGAGGGTAGCTGTCCTCAGATGACTCCTCAGGGAAGCACACTGGGTGGGGCTGGTGGACCCTTTTCCTGACCTTCTGAGTGCCCCTGGTCCTTTCTCCATCAGAGACTGGAGGGAACCATTGAGCCTCCTCTTCCTTGGCAGGCCGTGTGGTCTCTCTAAACCATGTTGTCTGGTCAGGAAGCTGCCAGAAAAGGTGGGTGGAGTTTCCTTTCCAACAGGCTCTTGGCTCTTCACATTTGCTCACTTCTTGGGGCTGAAGTGAGCTGCTTGGTTCCCCAGAGTTGAGTTCACTTTTCTCCGCAGCTCACTGGCTTCTAGTCCTCCTTGTCAGTTCTCCATTTGGAGTGGAGGGTCAATATTGGAGGAAAGACAATAAAAACTGGTTAGAACCACTGTTTTTCAAAAATGTTTACTCTGCATAGATACCCTTCAAAGCACTTAGCAGACATTTTCTTTTTAACCCTCACAATAGCCCTGTGCAGGAGTGGTACATGTGTGAGGATCTAAAACCTCTTGCTTCTGCAACATTATTTAACAGGCAGTGAGTGTTCCTTCTCTCTTTAAGCTCATACAAGAATTCATGGCCTGTCCTAGGCTTCCATTGCTAAACCAAGGAAAATGGGAATCATTGTCTTGTTGCTCCCCGTCATCTTAGTATTCTACGCCACCTGGTACTGTGTGGATCCAAAGCTTTGTAAATACAGGAAAAGTTAAACTCATCCATCCATTAAAGAAAAACTGGCTTTCCTCAAGGGAATGTTGGGCTGTGTGTATATTTTTCCTCCTCGTCAGTATTTAAAGGCACAACACCGTTCTCAGAACTCTTCACGGGCAGCAATAGCATTGTCACAGATGTCTGTGTAGTGCAGTGTTGGGAATCATTTCCAGACTCAGGAATTTTATGAAGAGGAGGCAGCTACAGATAACTAGATAACTGGAGTTGCTATAGAGACGGGAGGTAACCTGCCTTTAGCTATGAATCACTCAAAGAAATCAACCCACAGACCCCACAGTTGGAACTGAACTGGAGTTGCTGGGGAGGCAGTGGTGGTCTTGGGGAGGAGGTCATGGCTGTGGTTCAGAGAGGGGCAGGGTGGGCACTCCTCCAGGCCAAACTCCTCCCAGTCTGAGCTTTCTTCTTCACCCAAGGAGGGATTGTTCTCACCAACTCATCGCCTTCATGCTGCCTTCAAAAGTGGATCGATTTTGCCTCACTTAGGGAGTCATTGCAAACAGTCCCAGGTGCTTGGTGATGCATTTAGAGCTTTCTAGGCCCCCAGGGTTTTATAGAGTGTGAGCCCTGGTGGGCGAGGTGGGGGGTCCTTCTTTGCTGGATGCTGCTTGTAACAGATTTGGAGTACAGAATCAACAATAAATGGTATACACAGGACACATGTGTTCCGATGCACGCCTTGGCTAAGGGATCTCGCTGTTGATTCTCTGCTTGTCACACAAATGCAAGGCTGACCCAGACAGCTCTTCACAGACACCAGATATTCATGGCTGGGAAAGGCCTTTGGAAAGTGAGTCAGATCAAAATAATATCTTGAGGTCACTGTGGCTGGATGGGGCCTTAGGAATAGGCTCAACCCATTTTATACATGGAGAAAATAAGACCAGGACAGGAAATGAATTTCTCATAGTCACCTAGTGAACTAGTGGCTGAGCTTGCAAGACAGCCAGGCCTCCAGACTCCCAACCTGGAGCTTCTTCTATGTCTCAGAAAGGCAGTGAATTTCCCTCAGCATTCATCAAAGTGCACATGCGTTCACACTCATGCACACACAGGTGCACTCTAGCTTTGGTGGGTAGGACTCTCCTGCACACGTCTGGAATCTTACAGTGCCTAGCACCCAGGCTTAGTGAGCCCTGGGCTCTCAGAAGACACCCTGTGAGTGAAGGTGACTCTCCAGGTGTCCAGAAGTCCCTGGGACCTTTTCAGGCCTCAGGTTCAGGGGTTGTCACCACTGCTGGTGCAAGTCCAGGGTTTGTGAGAAGGATAATCTTTTCTCTGTCCCTCATTCCACTGCCATGCCCAGGAAGAGGGCTTCAAACCATATTTCCTGGGCTCTCTTAGCTCTTCAATCCCTTCTGCCGGGTGTAACCCTGTCTCAGGAGGCTGGACCTGGCGAGGGTCAGTAGTGTGTTCACTGTTTCACAAAGCAGGACCCAATCAATGACTGGGACAGGGCCTTATGCACCTTCCCTAACCACTGAGCCCATCCACTCAAGATGGGAGCCTGGAATTCCAACAAGGGAAGAAGAGTGAGCGCCTATCTCCCATGTCCCAAAAGATGCCTGGAGTTCTTAATACAAACCTGCCCTCCACACCTGCACATCTGCCCAGGGTCCTGCCCGCAGCACAGACCCACTGTTTGATTTCACACAAGTGCATACGAATGAACACACACACACTCACACACGCTCTCCTCACTCTGCTCTGCAGCCCCTGCATGAACACCTTCAAGGCCAGAAAATCACTGCCTCCTCATGCAACTGCTTTCATCCTTGGATAATCTCAGTGGTGAATGCGTTCCTGTCCATACTGAGCCAAAATTCACCTCCCTATATCACGTCCCCCTTTTAACTCAGAAAGTCTTTAGAACATAAGTATTCAATAAACAAATACAGAAGGACAGCAAACCCGCAGGATTTCTCCTGGCACTGGGAGTCTGCAGGTGTCTGCGGCTGACTGCCCAGCTGTGTCCAGCCTGGCTTGCACAGGAAGGGATATGTTTTAACCCCTGACCCCAGTGGTCGCCCCAGAGCAGCCTACTGGGAACTTTCTAGGGCCTGGTGGATTCCCCTGGGGTCCTTAAGATGCCAAACCTGTAACCTTGGCTGGATTTTGGCCCCAACAAGGATCTCTCCGTGGTAAGAGTTCAGGGTCGTTTTGTAATCTTCGGAGGCCTTGCCTAGACTCTCTCCTGCTGTCCTGTGACGCTGGTGACATTGCAGGAATGCTCAGGCCACGTGAGGGGAGGAACCTCTGCCTGGAACTTTGATCAGCGCCAGGGCTGCTGGGTTCGTGCTGACCACTGACCACTCCAGAGGCCCTTCTGCTCCAGAGGAAGAGCCAGGGCAGCTGGTCCTCACCTGTCAGCCCCTCACGGTATGGTCACTACAAGGCTGCAGGGGCCATGGGGGCATGGGAGGAATCTGGGGTCCCAGCTCAGGGGCAGGAGACGGGCTGGCCGCTTGTCCCAGATTTCAGAGCATATCCCTAACTCCAGGCAGGCTGCACCTCTGTGCCAGGGGAGGGGAAGTCCCTGAGGGCTTCTCGGCCAGGGTCGTGCTGGGTTGGGACTGGAGGCAGACTGTGGCAGGGGAGTTCTGAGATGGAGGTGGTCTGGTCCCTGTGCTCAGGGAGCTCCCAGTGAATAGGAAGGATAAGTAGTGTGACCATATGTCCCACTTGGCCTGACGCCACCCTTGTTTATGCCTGTCGTTCTGGCATAAAGAGTCAGACACGACTTAGTAACTGAACAACAGCAAAGTCACTAAGTCGTGACTGACTCTTTTGTGACCCCATGGACTGTAGCCTGACAGGCTCCTCTGTCCTTGGGATTTCTTAGACAAGAATACTGGAGTGGGTCACCATTTCCTTCTCCAGGGGATCTTCTTGACCCAGGGGTCGGACTCATGACTCCTGCATCGCAGGTGGATTCTTTACCACTGAGCCGTTAGGGAAGCCCATAATTATCAATAGCTCCTCTTTTATTCTCAGAAGTGCCCTGGTTTGGATGATAAAGCTGAAATAAAACATGCATGTGGCTACCTTTTAGTCAAATATTTATTATATACCCTGCACTATTAAGTGCCGTATTATTTACCATCTAATTTAGCATATTATGGTCCAACTGGGTGCTAATTTTAATACTAAGGGATGGGTTATAACCAGGCATTGGGAAATTGAGGCTTAGAGAAATGGAGTGAACTGACCATTCCGACACAGCCAGTAGGCAGTGGTATCAGAATTTGCACAGGGTGCAGCACCAATAGAGTCTCAATCCCTGAAGCAGGACGAAGACGAAGGCCCTAGATACAGGCTCACGAGGGCTGCAAATACATTCAGTTCCATTTGGCACCCAGGGCCTGAGCACCTATCTGTGCTCAACTTTAAGTCAGGTGCTGGGGTGCACGGCCAGGAAAGGGATGCTGCGATCTCAAGACCTCTGCCCCTCCACCCCCATCCCAGAGGCTCCTAGTCAGGTGGTGCAACTGACTAGAAGGCAGCGAAGGACCCACATGGTCAATAGAAGACAAGTTCCTGAGGGAGCCAAAGGAGATGCAGTCAAGGAAGGCTTCCCAGGGGAAATGTGACTTATGCTGTCCTGGAGGATGGGGAGAATGGGGGCAGGTAGCAATAGGGAAAATGTCAAGGATGGGCCTTCTACAGTGGAGGCGACTGTGTAATCAAGGACCAGAGGTGGGGCCCATGGGGAGCATTTGGGGAAAGGAAAGTGCCAGGTTCACAACCTGCTCTTACTTCAGAATGTTTGTTCTCTTCAAGAAACTATAATGGAAAAGAATATACAAAAAAAATGTATATGTCTGACTGAACCACTTTGCAGTGCAGCAGAGATTGGGACAACATTGTAGATCAACTGTACTTCAATTTTTAAAAATTAAAAAAAAGAAGCGGAGACACAGTAGATAGACAAGTTTCGTTGAGTCTCTACAATGTGATTGCAAGGAAGGAAAGGAATCAAGGAAGCACCTAGTGTGTGCTTGGAACCATGCTTCAGGTTTTATATGATTTCTTTAATAACGTTCAATCTTACGACAACAGTGAGGCCTGTTTATTATTTTTTAAAGTTGAAAATCTATGATTAGGCAAAAGGAAAAAATGAGAATCACCTGCAATTAATTCTGTTCGTCAGAGATAACCCCTGCAAATATTTTTGTATATAATCTGAAGCCATTGAGTCACTTCGTTAACTTAGCCTCCAGTGTGGGTGGAAGGGTCTTATTATGAATAGCAAAGACATTCTTCTCTTATTACTCAGGATATTCCAAAGGTTTCTGCAGCTCTGCGCCAGGAACCAAGAGGAAGACCAAATATATATTTATTATATCAGAGTATCATAAACCCATGGCCAATTATCTCATTTAATTGCCACAATAGCCCTAACAGTATGTAATGTGGGTTTTGTTTTTCACGACTGATCTCCATTTACAAATATGGAAACTGGGACTCTGAGGGATTACTTCACTGTGTTTTGGGGGGTGGGGGGTGGGGTTGGTTGGTGGGGAGGGGCCTGAGGTGGGAGCCCAGCCCAGGTCCCCCAGCCTCAGCCACTTGGCTTATTTCTCTGATTGAGAGCAAAGGAGACCGGGGTCCTGGGAACCTCGGTGAAGCAGTCACGGGCTCCAGACGAGACTTGGAAGCCTTTTTTCTTGCCCCAAGATGTTCTGGAGCCAGGGCAAAATCCAACCGTGTTGTTGAGACAGACCCTGATGTAGATACCCCAGTCAAGGGGCAAGCCCCTGGGGCTTTCGGGCTGGACTCTGAGCTCCCATCGCCCTCTGGAAGGAGTGAGGGTTGGCTCTGTGGTGGATGACACAGAAATGCGCCAACACAAAAGCAATCTGAGAAGAGGGAAGAGTCCATTTGCAGCCAGTTACATCCCCCACCCTCAAAAAGCCAGGCTTCTGTGGCTTGCTGAAAGCATGGAACATTTTTGTGGGCATATTGCTGCTCTCTGCGCAAATGCAGAGGTGGTTTGTCAGGTGACAAGCTGGAATCTTCCGGCTGCTGCCCCACGGTCCCCTCTGGAGCCAGCCTCCGAGGTCCCTAGGCAGGAAAGCTCCCCATCTCCTAAGTCCCTGGTGACCTGCTCTCAAGGGTGGTATGGGGAAGGGGCCGAGTCCAGGGCATCCTGGCCAGAGCCATCAGAATCTGAGCTCCACTAAACCAAGCACAAAACAGTGACCCATTTCCGCTGGCTGGGAGGAAAGAGCCAGAAAGTTTAAAGGGGCCTCTCTCGGGTCTGCCAGTGAGGCGCTCGGATGATCCCATCTGTTTCTCCTTAGCTGACTCCTGTGGCTACTTCAGCCCAGAGCGAGGGCTGGCCTGGGCTCCTGTAGCTGAGAGCCCTCTCTGTGCCTAGCTCTGGGTTGGGAGCTCTCAGTGCATTTTCTTACTCAATCCTCAGAACCCACGAACGAGGAAGGTAGTGTTGAAGCTTGCTATTTTGAAGATAAAGAAATTGAAGCACAGACAGTTTAAGTAATTCAGCCAAGGCCACACAGCTAATAAGGGGTGGAGATAAGATTTGAACCCAGACTGTCTGACACTAGAGCACAAACTCTTAGCCATTCTAGAGGGATGTGAGAGAGAGTCTTGGGCTGGGAATGGATCATCAGTGTTTGGAAAGCATCAGTGTTCTCACTGTGAATACTATCCTCCACTTCCTCTTGCCCCAATAGACTGGGGCAAGAGGATCTTGCTCTGAAGCTTTCGAGGCCCTGTTCTGGCTTTCCTCTTACCATGGCACCCCAAAGGGTGAGAAGTTTGCAAGATCAAAGGGATATGCCCAACCAGAGGCTGCATCCCCATTTGAAACCCTGCTGCAGGGACCCAGGACCCAGGGCTTATGTGGGGCACATCCCAACTTCATCTTCCCTAAGCCGACTCTTGTCATGGAAGTGCATGCCCGTAGGCTTGTGGGCTGCTGGGGCGACTGTGGGCTCTCTACTCACAGTACCAGAGAGACTTGGGTGGGAAGAGGAGGGACCAGGCAGTAGGCCAGGTCCCCTGTTTATGTTTCACTGTGGGTCTCGGAAATGTGAGGAGGGGTCTGCCTGTTCCAGGAGCCTTGTGGTGTCGCTGCAAGCACCTGGCTCAAAGCTCAGGCCACGGGGATAGATTCTGGCCCGCACTTCTTAACTATAGCTCCTAGTCGCTCTAGCTCTGGGAGCCCTGGTTTCCCTGTTCTGGGTATGTCTCCGTCTGCCAAGGATCATGATGAAAGCTCTAGGAGCTAGCAGGTGGGATTAGCCTCTTAGCTCAGCTCCTTATATCAGAGAGGCTTCCCCCACCTCCCCCACCCACCACTGCTTGAGCCTAAGCTGATTTGTTTACACTTGATTTTCTGCGCCTCTGATGCCATAGTTTTGTCTCAAGTCTTGAGTTCTCTAGTTATGGGTTCTTTTGGAAAATTATAAAGGATATTATTTTCAAGTTACAGTGGGTTAGAAGTTAGAGGTACGGAGCGGGGTAGGTGGGGCACAGTCTCCCCCTCTCCATGACCCCTCATTCACGGGCACCTCCTGCTTTGGTCACAGCTCTTCCAGCAGGAGTGATCAGGGAGACCAGATCTAGGTTCTAACCAAGGGCCCACTGTGGACCCCTGGGAGCCTGGCCTTGCTCTCTTGATGAGGCTGGCCAGATGGTCCCTGAGGACTTTGTGTCCATTCTAATGAGATTTCTCCCAGAAACTGCCCTTCAAGAGCCAAAGACTGAAGGGGTTAGCAGGAAGAGGCTCGGCATGTTGATAACATTATAGCATGTTACAGACAAGAGTTGCTCCCTCTGGTTGGCAGGGGTGTAGGGAGGAGGGCGCAGGGCCACGTTCATGCCTGACTGTGGTCATTCTCTCCACGCTGGAACCATTCGAGGGAGAGGCAGTTCTGCCCCAAACGCTGCTCATCCCAACTGTGGAAGGGTTGGTTCAAGAAACTCTAGCTGAGCCCACCGTGAGTCAACACTGTGCTGGATGCTGAGCATAGAGCGATGACTCTACCCTAGACAGCGATCACTCTATCTTCTCACAAAAGAGACAGCTGTGAGAATGCATCCTGCAGAGGACCATGCTAGGTTGCTAAGACAGAGAAACATACGGCCAGGCACCTCCTTCCTGGGGTCAGGGAAGCCTTCTGTCAGGATCCCCAGGGGTTTGCGTAGAGTCTAGGGGCAGCCCAGGTGGCAGATATGAGTGGGTGAGTGGAGGGGACCATGGCTACCCCATCCTTTAGCCAGGCCCTCTGCTTCTTATTTGTATTCTGTGCATCCAAACTTGAGAAGATAAAGTCTCAGGCTAAAGTTGAGCTCTGTAACTCTGGTCTGGGTGGGGGAGGGCGGTAGGACCAGGAGGCTTGTCCCTTTCCCTAGTGTGTCCTGTGTGGCAGGCTGGTGCCATCACTGTTAGAGACCTTCCCAACCACTGTATAAAATCCACTTCCCATGGCTTACATAGGAGCCTCCAGGGAGTTATGTGCTTTCTTAGGGAGAAATTGTTCCTTCTCTATTGATTCGGCAGAAAATTTCCTGGGAAAACTGAGGGTTATGTTCTTGCCTGGAGAATCCCAGGGACAGGGGAGCCTGGTGGGCTGCCGTCCATGGGGTCGCACAGAGTCGGCAACGAGTGAAGCAACTTAGCAGCAGCAGCAGCAGCAGCAGCAGCAGCAGGATTGGGTGTCTGAATGGGAACAGGTCTCAGGGGGCTTTTTGAAAGCACTGTCTTTGCTTGCGGAGCCCTTTGGCCCAAGCGGAATCGTGTGATGGAGAAGGCAGCCAGCAGAGGGCAGCAGAGAGGCAGCCAGCAAAATGTGCTTGGGGCCAAGGCTCCCAGAAGGGAGCCAACTGAGCTCTTGGCTGAGGATAGGTAAACTGAAAAAACTATGATTTCTATTGTGTGAGGGTTTTCTCTTTTTTCTGCCTTTCCTTCTTGCTGTCTTTAAAGATAAATATATTCTATCTAAAGGGCATTTTGTTATTCCTCCTTTTTTTGGTGTTCAAATAATCTTTTCTGTAATGATGGTGGTTTGCACCCTTTAACAATAGTTAACACAGCTTATTAATTACACTTTCAGACACTGTCCTAAAACCTTTACCTATATTTACTCATTTAATCCTCCGATTATCCCAACATGGTTAGCACATGGCTATTATCCTCATTTTACAGATAAGGAAGTTGAAACACACATCCAAGGTCACATAGCTAGAACACTGGAGTGAGCTGGGATTCCAGTGAATAGAACTTGAATCACTATACACCACCTAAATGTTGATGTGGGTGGGGGCAGTAGTGACCTGGTGGTGCAAACCCCAAAACGGGGCAATTAAGCCCCTGTTGGTCTTGTCATGTGAGAATGTGAGCCCAAAGCCCCTAAGTCATCCTGAAATCCGGAAACATTTAATGTGCTATTTCTCAGTGTCAATATGCCAACTAGTGGCTCATACATTAACAAAAAAAAATTGAATGGCCAGGGAAATAGGCTTATAAGCTGTGTCACCAATTTGTGACCTGTGAATGGATACTGGCATTCAAAAAATTGTATATTTAGTGAACTATAAACTTGGTTGCCTTCCCTTATTTAAAGCAACCCCCCACCCCCACCCCAAACAAATACCTACGGGTCTGTAGAATATGCGCCTCTGGGACCTTCTTGTCCACACAGTGTTGGCAAGTTTTGTGGGCTCCAAGGCGCTGGTGAGCTGAGGGGAGCATGTTCACAGCAGTGCTGAGGAGAACACAGACTCATTTCAAGATAAGAGCCCATCTATCCCGGTGGCCGCTCTCAGCCTCAGCTATGCAAAGAGCTGATGGGAGGAACTCCTCATAAATAGGTTCTGGAATGTGCTGAGGTTTGGAAGCTCAGGAAGAGTTATGGTTTAAAAATTTCCAACTCAGGAATGATCTGCCCATATCTTATGTATTATCTTAAAAATTCCACAGTACCCATGGTCTCCTTTCATACACTTCTTCCATGCCTTTTGGTCTTGTTCCTACCTCTTTCCTTTTCACTGGTGGCTCAGATGGTAGAGTATCTGCCTGCAATGCAGGAGACCTGGAGATCCCCTGGAGAAGGAAATGGCAACCCACTCTAGCATTCTTGCCTGGAAAATCCCATGGTCGGAGGAGCCTGATAGGTTATAGTCCATGGGGTTGCAAAGAGTTGGACACGACTAAATGACTTCACTTTCACTTTCCACTTCTTCCCTCCAATCTGGAAAGAACTCGGCTAGTCCAGGAGGCCAGGGTCTAGGTCCTGACAGTAACCCACAGGTGACAGCCTTGCTGTCAGGACGTTAGAACTGTGGTCCTACTGAACTTGCAAGGCTGCTGTGAGGCCCTGTGAGAACAACTATCAGAAGCATAAGCAGGCTCCTGGCTCTCTGATGGGTGAGCTGGTCACCAGGCTGCCTGCCCTCGATGAAGGTGCCGCTTCTGTTTTTCCTTCCCACTCGGGTGTAGGAGATGCCGCCCGGAGACTGGCTGCGCTGGGCCTGCCTCCTGCTCCTGGCTGGGCCCACCCTGCCCTGCCCCCAGGGCTGTGACTGCTTCATCCGGGAGGTGTTCTGCTCGGACGAGGGGCTCGCTGCCGTCCCACTGGACATCCCGCCACATGCCACAGACATCATCTTTGTGGAGACCTCGTTCACTGTGGTGGGCTCCAGGGCCTTCAGCGGCAGCCCCAACCTGACCAAGGTGGTCTTCCTCAACACCCAGGTGTGCCACTTCAGGCCAGATGCCTTCGGGGGCCTGCTGGGGCTCCAGGACCTGGAGATCACCGGGGGCAACTTCTCCAACCTCAGCGCCGACATCTTCTCCAACCTGATCTCGCTGAGCAAGTTCACCCTCAACTTCAACATGCTGGAGGCCCTGCCTGAGGACCTCTTCCAGCACATGGGTGGCCTGGAGTCCCTCCAGCTGCAGGGCAACCGGCTCCAGACCCTGCCCCAGAGGCTTTTCCAGCCTCTGAGAAGTCTGAAGACCCTCAACCTGGCACAGAACCTCCTGGCCTACCTGCCTGAGGAGCTCTTCCACCCCCTTGGCCGCCTGCACACCCTGAGGCTGAGCAACAACCAGCTGGCAAGTCTGCCCCGGGGGCTCTTCAGCCGTCTGGGCAGCCTGCAGGAACTCTTCCTGGACGGAAACTCCATCTCCAAGCTGTCCCCAGAAGTGTTCGCACAGCTCTCCTGCCTGGAGGAGCTGTGGCTGCAGCGCAATGCCATCAGTCACCTGCCCGGGTCTGTCTTCTCCGCCTTGCCCAACCTGACCTTCCTGAGCCTGCAGGGCAACGCGTTGCAGACACTGCCTGCCGGCCTCTTCGCCCACTCCCCAGGCCTGGTCAGCCTGTCCCTGTCCCACAATCAGCTGGAGACAGTCCCCGAGGCAGCCTTTGCCAACCTGACCAGCCTCAGATTCCTCACGCTCTCGCACAACGGCCTCACCCATCTGCCGGCCGGTGTGTTCAGAGGCCTCGAGGGGTTGGTCAAGCTCTACCTGAGCAGCAATAACCTGACGGTCCTGCACCCCACCCTCTTCCAGAACCTGTCCAAGCTCGAGCTGCTCAGCCTCTCCAGGAATCTCCTGACCACGCTCCCCGAGGGCATCTTCGACACCAACGACAACCTGTTCAACCTGGCCCTGTATGGGAACCCCTGGCAGTGTGACTGCAACCTGGCCTATCTCTTTAGCTGGCTGCATCAGTATAGCGACCGGCTCTTCAACATCCAGACCTACTGTGCCGGCCCTGCCTACCTCAAGGGCCAGGTGGTGCCTGCACTGAAGGAAGAACAGCTGGTGTGCCCCATTACCCGGGACCACCTGGGCTTCCAGGCTCCGGGCCCAGAGGACAGGGAGCCGGGGGGCGCCTGGGATCTGGTTGCGGAGGAAAGGGCAGCCAGGAGCCGATGCACCTACAGCAATCCCGAGGGAACCGTGGTGCTGGCTTGCGACGAGGCCTGGTGTCGCTGGCTGAGTGTCCAGCTGTCCCCCAGGCAGGGTTCGGGCTCCCCAGGACTACCCATCAATGCCAGTCAGGAGTGGGACTTGAAGTCCAGCTGTGGCTCTGTGAGGGTCACTGTGTCCATTGAGGCTCTGGCAGGGGAGCCATAGGTGCAGGGCAGATGGGCCAGGACCCTAGGCAGATGGCCTCTGGGCCCAGCTGGGCAAGAGATGGTGAGAGGAGCTGAGGCTTGGGTTCTTCAGATGCGGGGGCTGGAGTTGCATCTCCAAGGTGGACAAGGGGGCATGGCTGGCTCCACCACCCAGGGCCTCTTTCATTACCCTGGTCTCTGAGAATGATACCTAACAGGACCTTCTGCAAGCTTTGCAAAGCACCCATCAAAGCTGCGTTGTGGTCTGGAGAATAAAGTAATGTGGCTCCCCTGGTGTTTTCCTGTTATTTAATACTCACCCCTGTCTCATCTCCACCCTGAGATACCAGGGCTCCGTTTCCACAAAATAGAGGCCAACCTCTCTTGACATCCAGTTCAAGAGCCAATGTCTGTTTCTATTCCTCTGCCTTGAAACGTGTTTTTTTTTTTTTAATTGAAGGATAACTGCTTTACAATATAATATCGTAGATTGATGCATATACATGGAACCTAGAAATATGGTACTGATGAATCTATTTGCAAGGCAGCAGTAGAGATGCAGAGATAGAGAACAGACTGATGGACAAGGTCACGGAGGGTGGGTAAGGAGAGGGTGAGACAAACAGAGAGAGAGGCATGGAAACATATACACTACCATATGGAAATGTGGTTTTAATTGATAAAAAGAGAAAGGGAGAGGATAAAAGCAGGGCTGACGAAAAAGATGAGGGGCGGGGTAGAGTTCTGACTTGGTGTTGAGGACTCAAGCTGTGCGTACCCGCCTCCAGGGGGTCCAGGAGAAATCAGGTGACGGGGGCCCTGGGGAGGGCGAACGCGGTGGCTTTGCCTGCTCAGCCCTGAGGAGCGAGCCGGGAGGACAAGGAGCTGGGTGGGCGGGGACGGATATCCTTCAGTTCTGAGCGTCTGCGCCTGTGGGCTGCTCACTCACAGCAATGGCCCTCTCTCAGGTCTCAGGACACCATCCTCTCACCCAAGTCTGGCTGCACCCCCCCAACCAGTTTTCCCCTCACCTCCTGCATGCTTCAGGTTGGCTGTCATTCGGGTTCCCTGGGTAATCCCCATGCAGACCCTTGCAGTCAGATCCCACCTCTACGCTGATGACCTCAAATCTCCATCTTTAAAAAAATAATTTAATTAACTTATTTGTTTGTTTAGTTTTGGCTGCAATGGGTCTTTGTTGCTGCGTGGGCTTTGCCCTAGTTGCGGCAATTGGGGGCTCCTCTCTGGTTGTCTCAAATCTCCGCCTTAGGCCTGGTGTCTGGCTCCACGGTGACACCTCTCTCTGCTCAGCAACTGGTGTTCCAGCAGGACAGCTACACACATGTGTAAGCCAGACTCTGTCCCAGCTCCTCCAGGACCCCTGCCCTGCAAGTCACCAAGCCCAGGAGCTGGGAGTGGTCTCCAGCCTCTCCTCCCCTTAGTCCTCATGGCCAGCCTGTCACTGAGTGCCTCTGAGTGTCCTCTGTCCGTATCTCCTTTCCCGTTCCCAGCCCGGAGAAGCTCTTGGTCTCCCTGGACTGAACCACGGCCCAGCCGCCTGCCCGGTTTCCCTGCCCACGCCTACAGCATGGAATGGCTTGGCTTGGCTGAAGTCCAGGGGTTGGGAGAAGAGAATCAGATGTAAGCAGGCTCTCCAGGAGCTCACGGTCTGATGGGAAAGATCAGATAGGGGGTGTCTGGGATGGAAACACAAGCTTGATGGGGTGGGCGCCAAGCAGGTGCTGGCGAGTTCAGGGGAGGCAGAGGTCAGACGAGCACAGACCTCCGGAAGCTGTGTTGGATCCCTGAGCCTTGAGATTGTGCAAGCAGAGCGTGAGCCAAGGGGTGGAGACAGGCAAGCGGTGAGGTCAGGGCTGAGGCCTCTGAAACAGGCTGGTTGGAAAGCAGATGGAAAGACAAGCAAGGCTGGAAAGCTAGCTGGAGTCTCAAGGGCCACGGTGAGCAGGCTGCATATTCATTATGGATGCCCAGCTGTTCCTGAAGGACTTTATGGAAAGGAAGGTGCTGGGGTCCAGCCCCGGTGGATCCAGGGTAATTTGAAGGGGAGACAGAATAGGCGTCCTAGGAAAAAACTTACTTAATTACAGATATAGAGAGAGATTAGAAACGGATAGTGTAGTAGGAAAATTAGTGGAGAAAAGGAGGCTGAATAACTTGGTTTATGTGGAATACCAATCACCACCTACATAGGCCACAGGCGTCTTTCCGTTCTCCCGAAGGAGAGGAGGCACTGAGGCCTCCCTGGTCCGATCTTAGAAGCCCAGGCAAAGTTAGTAGGCTTGATGAGTACCCACGTACCAGATGGGAATTCAGCCAGAAGGGAAGAAAACGACACAGGGGAATCAGAATTTCCAGAAGCTGATCCGATTTCTTTATTTTTGGGTTTGCTTATATACCTTTTGTTACACATAGGGATGAATACAGAGTCACACGGGGGTCAGCAGTCCTGACCTTTATCAAAATCAGGTGCTTTACATGAAAAAAGATCTTAGGGGTTTTACATCATCTTCTGGCCATGAGGCCTGCTGACATTTTACGACCCTTTCTTTCTGATAACCAAAAACTTATTTTTTCCAAGGGTGTTTTTTCTTAAACCAGGCACCACCCTCCAAATAAAGTTGCATTCCTATAGGGTGAGGGTGTAGTGAGTTACAATCAAGAAAGGAATTTATTTAACCCAAGGTTAACATGATTAATCTTAAAGGTTAATACTTATTTCTCCTATATGCTTAAAGGTTAATACTTATTTCTTCTATATGCTAGTTATATTCATTATAAGGGCAGGGAATATGGAGATTTAGCAGCAAACATCAGCCCAACAAATGAAAATCCTTTCACCAATGCTTCCCTTAAGATCTATTTAGTCTTAAGATAGTGATAAAGTTACATTTTTACATAGCAAGGACACAGTGATTTATAACAAAGTACAGTGATCTATTACAAAAGAGAAAATTCATTAACTCAAAAAGTCTAGTATTGCTAACCTTAAAAACTACTATATTTCCTTTTCTATATTTCAAATACATTGATTAATATATTCCCAGGTGCCTAAGGATATGGAGGCCTGGCGGCAAGCATTGACTCAACAATGAGAAAAGCCCTATGCTAATTAAGACTCTCAAAATACTCCAAAACTCTCTGTGCTGTTTATGGTTGAGAGGTAGTAAACAATCATGTGGCAGAAGTATGGATAATCCTGTCACACAAGCTAGTTTGCCAGCAGAGAGGTTTGACTTGAGACACCCTTGTTCCACCCAGGGCAGGGAATTAGCAGCAATTATTGGCGCAACAAATGAAAAACCCTTCACCAATATAATTCCTAACCAACCCACTATACTGACAATTTCCCAAAAGAATTTGCCTTTAGTAAGTCTAAAACATCTCAGGTTGGGAGGCTGTAAACAATCACATGTGGCTGGACAAACCTATACAGGCGGGCTAGATAACCTTCAGAGGAGTCCGTAAGCTGAAACACTCTTGTCACGCCCAGGAATTTTTATTGCCTTGGAGCTGCAAGTTTACTCCTTCTCCGAGAGAACCGGTGGGGAACAGCCCCCCATAAAGTCAGAGGTGTAGGCGAGAGCATGAAACAGTAAAGTAGATAGACTCTGGTTCTGGGGGTAGATGCTAGGGAACAGGGGGTTTCCTGAGGCTTGATCACGCCTTTGCGTATGCCAAGCCTCCGTCCTCATGACCTTTGCCATGGGCGGAGTTCCTCACGCTAGCCCCCAGCAGGAAGGCTTATGCCTGTGAAGTCTGACAGCAAGAGGCAGGGAAAACAGTGAGGACTCCTGCCTGGCTTGGGCTCAGAGCCCCAAGGGCCAGGGGCGCCAAGGAGATAGAATGAACAGTTGTCAGGACCTGAACAGTACCTATACAAATGGATTAAAAGACTGAAATGTGAATTGCAGAGATGCAGATTCAAACAATACAGGCATTGCCTTGTACCCATTAATTGAGAATTAATATTAATAATATGGAAATGAGAAATCAGGATCATGCTCAGTGCGGACAGAGCGGAGCCTCAGGGTGCCCCTGGCAGCCACTCCTCCCAGCACAGGAGACAGCCTGAGGCAAAGAAAGGGTTTGGTGAGGGGGACAGGGATGGGGTGGCTACTGGAAGATGGGGGCGGGGAGGGAGATACCTGGGGTGACTCTCAGTTTTCTCTCCTGGGAGATGGGGAGGACAGTGAAGCCACTGACCATGGGCAGGTGGAGTTTAAGGGGAAAGGAGGAGAAAGATGCCAGCTTTAGGCAAAAAAGTACAACTTTGCCATCCTGTCCTGTCCAGTGATGTCCCTTTAAAAAGACGTGCTGCCTGAGAGTCAAGCCAATTAGAGTCTAAGGTGATGGAAGGTAGCCTGGCAGATTTGCCAAAGGAACAGACTTTCCCAGATTCATTTGGTCCAGTTCTCCAAAGCATCTGGTTTAATAGTGATCCTGACCAGCTCCTCCAGGTTGGGGAACATGGCTTCCTCAGACAGGAGGAGATCCTGAGTGACTGAGGGTCCCTTGGTGCTGGCCCCCATGCTTTTATTTTTGCTGGTCCAAGCCCAGGCTGCGCTGACCGCTGGCTTCCAGCTGGTCGTGAGGGCCACTGTCTGGGGAAAGGATGGCCATACCTAGCACACAGGAGACACATCACAAATCTCCATCAGAAGGATGCCCGCTGAGCTACAGCTCCTGGTCCAAGAGGTCTTTATGTCTACTGCCAGGAATAAAGGAGCAAGATAATCAAGTAGACATTTCTCTTAATTATATCTCCACCCCCCCCAAATATAACACTTTGTTAAGTTAAAATATAATAATTTTTCTCTGTGTTGAACGGTGCTGGGGAAATGGGGGAGAAGCACTGGCCAGCAGTCAGGGCAAGCTGTTTGCAGGCCTTTTAAGTTGGCTGAGCGAGACCAGAGTCACTATGCTCTTTGAACAGGGTTGCCAGGGTTACAAATAAGCACACACATGCTGCGTGGGACACACTTATACTAAAAAAAGGATTCTTAGTTTATCTGAAGTCCAAATTTAACTGGATATTTTATGTGGTGAGCCAACCACCTGATGAAGGTAAAGTAACAAAGGGGATGTAGGTGGGGGGTTGGGGATTCACTTCCGGGTTGGGGAGGTCAGGCCTGAGCCTGCAGTGGTGCAAGTCCTGACCACTGAAGGCCACTAGGATCCTGAGGCTGGAGTTGACAGGAAGCAGGAGGTGCTGAGCATCCCCCAGACAGAGGTAAGCAGATCAGGAGACAGCTCTGAGTGTGCTGTGTACCTGGGGTCCTCGGTCCTGCTGCCTTCTCGTGAGGGGGTCCTGGTCTGGTGCCACAATAGGGCTTTTTTTGATGGGTTCTGGAAAGAAATCAGGACACTTGACTCCTCCTTCCTCAGCATTTGCCCTTTGGCAAGTCATGGCTCCTCTCTGGCTGAAAGAGGTTGGTTCTCAATGCAGACTGAACCCTGGAGGCAAAAAGCCAACAGGACCCCATTTACAGAGATGATGATTCAGTTGGCCTGCGGAGACCCAAATATCAGTTTTAAACACACACACACACACACACACACACACACACACACACACCCCTCCAGTGATTCTAATGCTCAGCCAGGCTTAAAATCTCAGGGCTGGATTTTGCCCAGTTCTAGGTCTTCCCACTCTCTATAGCTGCCCCAGGGCTGCGGAGCAAATGTATGCTTTGTCAGGCCCACCTGGTGAAATGTTCAGATGAACTCGATGAAGCAAGCCACAACGCCATGTGGCAAAATATCTCACCAGTTTTTTTTTTCTTGTGGTGCATTTTATTCTATGTAATCTTCAGCGCTCTCAGGTTTTGGAGTGACAATAAGCTGGGTGCAGGATGCCTTGTTTTCTTGCAGTACAAGGGTGGCTAAGTTCCTTCAAAGTGCCTTCTTACAGCAGAAGAGAGTCCTTGCGCCAATGCCTGGAAAGTTCCACAGTTCTTCAGTGATCCCCCGCCACTTGCCAGGAAGGCAACCTTGGGCCAGTTACTGAAACCCTCTGCAGCTCAGTTCTCTCATCCATACCATTTACCATGAGGATAACAGTACCTATCTCATAGTCATTGGTGAAGATAAAATATTCATGTCGAGATCCCAGCAAAATGAGATGGGGTAAGGTCTCAAAAATGTCATCTATTATTATTATTATTTCTAGGGAATTGTGAGGGGTGTTGGCAGTGGGTAGGAAGGAACTGGCTAATTGCTTGGCCACTGCATTTGTTTCACCTGTATCCTTTGGTATTTCTAGAGGATGTAACATTGCTGTTTATATATCAAAATTATAATTATTGGGAATATTGGAAATGCCATTTTTAAAACTGTTCAGGGCTAACAGTGGATATTGGAAAACTGGACGGTTCTGCCAAAGATTAGACAATTTAGCACAACAGTAGTCCAGTTGGAGAAGGAAATGGCAACCCACTCCAGTGTTCTTGCCTGGAGAATCCCAGGGACTGGGGAACCTGGTTAGGCTGCCGTCTATGGGGTCGCACAGAGTCGGACACGACTGAAGCGACTTAGCAGCAGTAGTCCAGTAATGAATTCTCTCTCACACTGCATCCCCACTGCCTCTGTCCCCCACTGCCTCCTGTTGCCTCTGCTGACAGTTCAACGTCTCACAAACCTTCAAAGGTTCCCGATTCTGGGTCTCAGGGCGCCCCCACGTGGCCTACTGGCAGAATAGCTTTCCCAGAAGTCAACCTGGGAGGCCTAGGAAGGACACCGCACCGCAGGGACTCCGTGGTCCGGGACGCTTCCCGGATGGCAGCTCCTGCGGAGGCTTCTGTTTCCTGCGAGTCTGGAACGCGCCCGCGCCGAGGAGCGGCCGGTGCGGAGGCTGAGGTCTCGCGCTCACCACCACCTCGTGGTGTTTAGGCACGCCGGGCTGATGCAGCGTGTCCTGCACGGGGGTGAGGTAAGGGTGTGAAGGGAGACAATCCTGTACGACTCGGGTAGGATTGGGGGAGGTGGCCCTACTTCTCCCGCGAACAGATCTCCAGACGCGGCTGGGGGTGAAATCCTGCTGGCGGTAATGATCTCTGTTCACATACATTCTAAGTAGTCTCTGCCTTGCTGTCTGAACACTTTCAGTTTTCCAAGACTGAAATGTATTTCCTCAGCAAATACATTCTAGGAAGATTGTGCTTTGTTTTCTTTGCAATTTTATGCAAGTTGTTCTGGATTTGGGGGGAAAATTCCCCTTGGCAATACTTAACCCTTATTTTAAGAAGTAGAGTACAGAGGAAAAGCAACTTCTCTAAAATTCATCCTTTCCTCAGTATGGAAGTAAGTGAAAGCCTCTGGCTACTTCACCAAGTCTTCACCAAGACCTTCACCAAGGTGTGAGGTCTAATCCAAGCATTTACACACAGAGATGAATATTATTTTATTATAAACTACCTTTTGGGGACTTCCCTGGTGGGCTTGTGGTTAAGAATCTGTCTTGCAATGCAAGAGACTAGCGTTCAATCTTTGGTCCCGGAACTAAGATCCCACATACCGCGGAGCAACTAAGCCTGCACGCCCCAACTAGAGAGTCCGTGCATCTCAACAAAAGATCCTGAATGATGCAACCAAGATTCCATGTGCCACAACTAAGACTGGATGCAGCCAAATAAATAAGTTCAGTTCAGTTCAGTTCAGTTGCTCAGTCGTGTCTGACTCTTTGTGACCCCATGAATCGCAGCACGCCAGGCCTCCCTGTCCATCACCAACCCCTGGAGTTCACTCAGATTCACTTTCATCGAGTCAGTGATGCCATCCAGCCATCTCATCCTCTGTCGTCCCCTTCTCCTCCTGCCCCCAATCCCTCCCAGCATCACAGTCTTTTCCAATGAGTCAACTCTTCGCATGAGGTGGCCAAAGTACTGGAGCTTCAGCTTTAGCATCATTCCTTCCAAAGAAATCCCAGGGCTGATCTCCTTCAGAATGGACTGGTTGGATCTCCTTGCAGTCCAAGGGACTCTCAAGAGTCTTCTCCAACACCACAGTTCAAAAGCATCAATTCTTCGGTGCTCAGCTTTCTTCACAGTCCAACTCTCACATCCATACATGACTACTGGAAAAACCATAGCCTTGACTAGACAGACCTTAGTTGGCAGAGTAATGTCTCTGCTTTTGAATATGCTATCTAGGTTGGTCATAACTTTTCTTCCAAGGGGTAAGCGTTTTTTAATTTCATGGCTGCAGTCACCATCTGCAGTGATTTTGGAGCCCCAAAAAATAAAGTCTGACACTGTTTCCACTGTTTCCCCATCTATTTCCCATGAAGTGATGGGCCCAGATGCCATGATCTTCGTTTTCTGAATGTTGAGCTTTAAGCCAACTTTGTCACTCTCCTCTTTCACTTTCATCAAGAGGCTTTTTAGTTCCTCTTCACTTTCTGCCATAAGGGTGGTGTCATCTGCATATCTCAGGTTATTTATATTTCTCCTGGCAATCTTGATTCCATCTTGTGTTTCTTCCATTCCAGCGTTTCTCTTGATGTACTCTGCATAGAAGTTAAATAAGACAATATACAGCCTTGACATACTCCTTTTCCTATTTGGAACCAGTCTGTTCCATGTCCAGTTCTAACTGTTGCTTCCTGACCTGCAAACAGATTTCTCAAGAGGCAGGTCAGGTGGTCTGGTATTCCCATCTCTCTCAGAATTTTCCACAGTTTATTGTGATCCACACAGTCAAAGGCTTTGATATAGTCAATAAAACAGAAATAGATGTTTTTCTGGAATTCTCTTGCTTTTTCCATGATCCAGCAGATGTTGGCAATTTGATCTCTGGTTCATCTGCCTTTTCTAAAACCAGCTTGAACATCAGGAAGTTCACGGTTCACGTATTGCTGAAGCCTGGCTTGGAGAATTTTGAGCATTACTTTCCTGGTGTGTGAGATGAGTGCAATTGTGCGGTAGTCTGAGCATTCTTTGGCATTGCCTTTCTTTGGGATTGGAATGAAAACTGACCTTTTCCAGTCCTGTGGCCACTGCTGAGTTTTCCACATTTGCTGGTATATTGACTGCAGCACTTTCACAGAATCATCTTTCAGGATTTGAAATAGCTCAACTGGAATTCCATCACCTCCACTAACTTTGTTCGTAGTGATGCTTTCTAAGGCCCACCTGACTTCACATTCCAGGATGTCTGGCTCTAGATTAGTGATCACACCATCGTGATTATCCGGGTCGTGAAGATCTTTTTTGTACAGTTCTTCTGTGTATTCTTGCCACCTCTTCTTAATATCTTCTGCTTCTGTTAGGTCCATACCATTTCTTCCTTTATCGAGCCCATCTTTGCATGAAATGTTCCCTTGGTATCTCTAATTTTCTTGAAGAGATCTCTAGTCTTTCCCATTCTGTTCTTTTTTTTTTCTTTCCCATTCTGTTCTTTTCCTCTATTTCCTTGCATTGATCGCTGAAGAAGGCTTTCTTATCTCTTCTTGCTATTCTTTGGAACTCTGCATTCAGATGCTTGTATCTTTCCTTTTCTCCTTTGCTTTCCGCTTCTCTTCTTTTCACAGCTATTTGTAAGGCCTCCCCAGACAGCCATTTTGCTTTTTTGCATTTCTTTTCCATGGGGATGGTCTTGATCCCTGTCTCCTGTACAATGTTACGAACCTCATTCCATAGTTCATCAGGCACTCTGTCTATCAGATCTAGGCCCTTAAATCTATTTCTCACTTCCACTGTATAATCATAAGGGATTTTATTTAGGTCACACCTGAATGGTCTAGCGGTTTTCCCTACTTTCTTCAATTTAAGTCTGAATTTGGTAATAAGGAGTTCATGATCTGAGCCACAGTCAGCTCCTGGTCTTGTTCTTGTTGACTCTATAGAGCTTCTCCATCTTTGGCTGCAAAGAATATAATCAATCTGATTTCGGTGTTGACCATCTGGTGATGTCCATGTGTAGAGTCTTCTCTTGTGTTGTTGGAAGAGGGTGTTTGCTATGACCAGTGCATTTTCTTGGCAAAACTCTATTAGTCTTTGCCCTGCTTCATTCCGCATTCCAAGGCCAAATTTGCCTGTTACTCCATAGCTTACTACAATTAGAACATCTAATTTTTAAATTTTCTATGAGAGCTGATGATAACTGTGACATTTATTTCAGGAGACTGAAGGGGATGTTAGGATTTATTTCATAGAAATTTCAGAGACTCTGGGGTCAGCCTTAATAGAGAGATACTTCATAGTGAAAGACATTCCTGTTTTTGGGTGGGGAACCCTAATGCTCCTGCAAGGTTGCACTAAGCATTCAGGACAATGGGGCTGAGTTGTTTTCTGGAAACTCCTTGAGCTGGAAATGAAGAATCTGGAGAACAACCTCCCTGGGAAGATTCCATATCCTGACTTCTTTGGGCCAGTCAAGCACACAGGACGAAACGTGGCTTTTGTTTGTTTGTTTGTTTTCATGGTCTGTACAATTTATACAAGCAGCAGGGACCCAGCTTGGGTTCCTACATATCCTACTAATATAGAATTCTCTCTACAAAATACAGATAATTTAGTCTCCCACTGAGGATTAAAGAGAGGCAGCCAGAGAGGGGTGGGGGGCGGGGTGGGCACAAGGAGGAAGGTCAAGATCCACCCTCTGAGGCAGGAGAGGGCAGGGGCAGGGCCAGGCCAGGACAGAAGGCACCATCAGCACTGGCAGGGATGGGTCCAGGGAGGGGCTACAGAAGCGTAGAGCAGCCAGGGGCTGGGGGCAGCAGAGTGGGGGGCCAGTATTTTTAAGAGGAAGGGGGTTCACTAGTGTCTTTTGTAAGAGCTGAAGGTACCATCAGCGGAGGTTGGGGGTCTCAAGGGATACAAATAAGGTGAAGGTGAGAAGGTCAGGGTTGGGTGACCTCAAGTCCTAGGAACCCAGGAGCTGAGTGGCTGCTGGGACACTCCCAGTCCAGTCATGCACTGTCGCGCTCTGGGAGCAGGGGTCCAGGTCTGAGCTCCCGACAGCCCTATGCTTCAGCCAAATTGCCCTCAACCAAGAAACTGATTGCTTCTCATAACCAGATTTCACCTCTGGCTTGGGGAATCATGGATTTGGGAAATTCACAGATTTCTGCATGGAAGCCAGTTCAGTCGCTTTTTTCAAGGGATTATGTTTTCTTCCCTTGCCAAATTTGAGGAGTCTCTCCCTGCAGTCACCGAGGTGATGAGCTGGACTCAGGGGGCTTCTGCATCCCCGTTAACACTCTAATCCATGAGATTCCTTCTCAGGTGGCCCCAGAGGATTCCCAGGTGGGTGGAGCTGTCCACATCTCGTTGCCTCCCTTGGTGCAACAACTCAGAGGGACGATGGGCCTCACCGAGGCTGCAGCATCCTCAGGCGCAGTGAGTACCAGCTCCGCTGACCACCTGACAACCACCTAGCCTCCGCCTCTCTGCAGCCAACCACACTCAGCCCCCAACCACATCCTCGTCAGCCTCCTCTGTATGAACTCCAGCCCTCAAACCACACATAGTAACCACCCCTGTGACGACACTTTATCAACCCTGATGTCTTTGAACTGTGATCCTCAAACTTTAGCCCTCCTGTCACCTGCCACCTTGCCCAGAACACCAGGCTTTGGGGTCTGCATAGCCGAGGCTTGGCTAGGGGCCAGGGCCCCAGTGGGACATGCTTCCCTCTGCCTAGATGTTGTCCCTCGCCAGAGGGGAGCCCACTGCCACCCTGTGGGACTGAACCTGGCCAAGAAGGAAACTCCCATTCACCATTCAGTCCTGGAGGTCCCGGGTCCAACAACAACACCTACACGCTTTTGCCACCCCTGTTCTCAGCACTCAGCTCACTGACCCCTGGCCTCACTCCCACAGCTCCAGGAGGGTTACCACTGGCACACCTACTGCAATACGTCCTCAGCCTGTCCCTGAAATGCGGCTCTTTTGTGGCTTTTCCCCAGTTGTGCCATCAGCCATGGCACCCAGAGGCTGCCCCACGTCCTTGAGGCTGAGAAAGAGGCAAGGAAAGAGGCAAGCCCAGAACAGAATTCTTTCCACGGGCAGAATCCCATGGAGTTACCTGAGGCCAGTGTGGGCACACACCTCCTGTCCACAAGAGGTGACATGTGACATCCTGGGAGAGGAAAGAGGCTAGACTAGGAGGCTGAATGTATGCCAAGTCACTTTAGTTGTGTCCACCTCTGTGCGTCCCCATGGACTGTAGCCTGCCAGATTCCTCTGTCCATGGGATTCTCCAGGCACGAATACTGGAGTGGATTGCCATGCCCTGCTCCAGGGGAGCTTCCCAACCCCAGATCCAACCTGTGTCTTTTACATCTCTTGCATTGGCAGGTGGGTTCTTTACCACTAGGGCCACCTGGGAAGCCTGGGAGGTTTTAATTCAATCCCTGGACAGATTCTTGCTCCAAACTGTGTGTGTCAGTCATCATTCTTTGTGGAGTGTGAACTTTCTTGGCATCTGTGAAGCTGGTAAACCTGTGAAGACTCTCAGAGTCTTAAAACTTACATCTATGGAGTCAGCATATCCTAATAAAAGGCAGGCTGAAGCCTCAGGGCATTTGCAATAAGTGTTATTAGATCCACTGCCTTTGCCCACAAACACATCGTCAATATAAATTGAAATACAAGAACTCACTCATGCAAAATTTCACTACCCAACCCCTATGCTCTCCAAATTAGAGCTCTAAACCAGGAAAAAGAAACATGTCTTGAGAGCAGCCAGCGTAAGTTTTTGCTGCCTTGGATGAAAGCATGTGCATCTGCTCAAAGGAACATTCCTGCCCTTGGAATCTGTTCACTTCTATGTTAGACAAAAGTCCATCAAGTTTGATCATATGGTTTCCAGACTGTAGTAGATTAAAGGCAAAATCGTAAATTGGGAGGAGAGTGGCAGTCCTGCTGGAGACTTGCCAGCAACAAAGAGAAAAATAGCAGAATCGGATATGAAATCCCAAAGAAAAGCAGCTAGGCATTTAGTAGGGGGCACTTGGGTGGCTCTGAGGGCAACATGTTATTCCAGCTCAGAGCTGGAGGTAAATATGGAGCTCCCGGGTAGATGATGATGACCCGAGATGATGATGCCTGGAAAAAGTCCACGTTAAGTATAACACTGGCTTGGTTTTCAATCCCTGCAAGCACAGTTTGGGGCAAGGGCTTGAATGCAGTTTAATTAGGAGGTGATCCCAAGAAGAAGGCCCAGGAGACAGGGAAGGAGGAAAAACCAACACACAGATGACTGTGGAAGCTGCTCTGGGCAATGGGACTGATTCCAGAAGGACGGCCTGAGACACATCCAGAGCGACTCTAGGAGGCAGAGCATTTCGCCACCAGTGCCCACCTCCAGCTCCCACCGCCCCGCCCCCCCCCACTTCCGGGAAGTGGGCACAAGGATGGAGGATGATGGGTGGCGGGGATCATTCACAGGGTGGTGCTCAGTTACCCCGAAGATGAACCCATCCAGAGTGGTCCTTCAAGAGGGCTCTGGGCTCGCGGTGTCCGTGGGAGTGCTGAAGAGCTCGTGCGCTGACCCGCGTGCTCCTGCGCGGGCCAGAGCCCGTGTGCCTATTTGTTTAAGCGGAGGCTCCTGGAGACTTTTCATTCCTCCCAGCATCACCCTTCCGGGCGCTCCAGAGCCCCTCCTGCTGCCACCTCTCCAGGAGCGTCCCTGGAGCCACAATGCCTTCACTCGCTCCCCAGACGTTTCCTGATGGTTTTGGTCAGGCTTCCCAGAAGCGGACCCATCCATGTTGCTGCAAATGGCATTATTTCATTTTTTTATGGCTGAGTAATGTTCCACTGTGTATGTCCCACATTGTCTTTATCCGTTCCTCTGATGATGGACATTCAGGTTGCTTCCATATCTTGGTTACTGGAAGTGGCGCTGCTGTGAACATAGGGCTATCTTTTTGAATAAAGGTTTTCAACTCTTCTGGATATAAGCCCTAAAGTTGATGTTTGTAGGAGAGTGAGATAATTGAGACAAACCAGGCTTATGAGCAGAAGGCAAGAATGAAAGGTAATTGTCACTTGAGGACAGGACAAAGAAGTGTAAACAGTGGCGTTGAGTGTCCTCTTGGTCTTGCCCACCCACGTTGCAAAGAGGACAGAGCTAGCTTTTCCACAGAGTATTACATGCCAAAGGAAGCTATAGCTGTGTGGGCTCATTTGCACCTTAGAATCCGCCGTGACCAGATCAACCACGTGGATGGTGGCTGTAGCTCTGCTCTCCAGAGCCCATTTTGGAAGGAGGGGCTTTTTGAGTGATGAGTTTTCCTGCCTGTCTCCAGCCTCCATAAAGTATATTGGCAGGACACGGGGACCTCTCCAAGCTGTGTGCTCCCGGCTGACCCATTCTATGCCTGGAAAGGACGCTGCGCCCCCAAAGAATGCTTGGGGCCGGGGTCGGGTCACGGGCGGAAGCCTGAATGCCAAGCAGTCATTAGGGGAGATTGATGGAGGGGAGCGCGTTGCAGGGGCCCCGGAGGCCTGCTGCAGTTTCATTGCGGTTATTTATGGCCTAGCTGGGGCGTCAGAAACGGGTTGACAGCTCGCCATAAGCTGACCTGGCTGGCGCACAGCCTGCAGCCTTCTGCCTGCCCATCCCTCAACTTGAGGAATGTCAGCCTCAAAGACAGTGACCAGGCGCGGGAGGTGTGGAAGGAGAGATTCCAGAATGCATCCTAACCCTGAGACCTCTTTATCCACAGAGAGGCCTGTGTGTGCGTGTGCAGGACACATGCTTGTACTCCCTAAATATTTATATAAGCAGACATCTGTGAAAGAGACATAGCACAGCTAACTGAAATTTTTTTTTTTTTTTGGGTACGCGGGGAAAGGAACACAAATAATCCCAAGCAGCAAGTAATCCAAAAATTGGCTTGGGGAATATATGCTAAAGTTTTTATTTGTCTTTTTGGTTGTTTTTGCTGCGTATATGTGAGTGTGTGTCTTTTGGCAACAGAAGTACCAGTCTAATCCTATTTAATCTATCCGAGCTTCGTTTTCTTAACTGACACTGTAGGTCAAGGAAGTCCAGAAATGTCCTGGGTGCCAGGGGCTAAGTGACATGGTTACTGAGATGGTCAGATGTCTGTGGATGACCCAGGACACCCCAGGGACAGACGGCAGGACCCACCACAGTGATTAGCAGCAGTCTGGCCGATCGTGGCCCTAGCAGGGTTGGCGGCAGTTGTGTACAGGCAGAAGCCCAGTTTGGAGGCCTGGTGAGGCCACTTCCTTGTCACATCTCCCGGGTCTGCCTCGGTGACCCGGAGATCAAGGAGATCAAGGACACGGAGCAGGAGAGAACGCTCTGGAAACTGGAAAGGGCTCCTCGTGAGCTCCCTGTCATGACATTTCTCTGCCTGCCTCCTGGGAGGGAGACGCCCTCCCAGAGGCAGAGGCCAGAAGTCTGGTCCGGGCAACAACAGAGTGGCAATTCTGTGTTTGGGGCCCTTGAGAGTGTGGCTTCTGGGGGGGCTCAGCCTTGGGGAACAGGTGACTGCCTGGGGCCCTGCAGAGCCCCAGGAGGAAGGGAGAGATGCTCCCTGAGACGAAGGCTGCCTGTTGTTGGAGGGCACGCTGAAATCACAGTGTGAGAAGTATTGGGATGACCAAAAAGTTTGTTTGGGTTTTTCCATAACATCGTACAGAAAAACCCAAATGAACTTTTTTGCAACCCAGTAGAAATCTGCACCACTCAGCAGTTCAGTGAAGTCACTGAACTGAAAAGCTGAAGGGAGAATCACTGGCCCTGGGTACCTTCATGTCCTTTCATCAGTTTACTCCACACCAAGCCCTGTAATAAGAGGCCACAGTCTACGGTGACCAAGTCATAAAACCTTAAAGCTTTCAATGTATACGTCCTCACCAATATTTCATTCATTAAAAAAAAACACAATTTACATCTTTAGAGCTGTAGCTCAAATATTTCTCTGACCCAGGAATTCATTTCCACTATGTCTAATCGTCTCTCTCTTACTTCCTAGGTTTCATTGGAGGCGCGTTTTCGGGGTGTTCTGTGATCAGCAAGCAGTATGTCTAGTCCCTGCTCTGGGTGCTCAACATCTGGAGGGTTGGCTGTCAGCCAACACTTCCAGCTTCAGAAGAAAGTGCCTCAACAGAGAGAATCAGAGGGGTCACGGGACTCCAGAGAAGTATTTTTGTCAATTGCTACAAAGCAAATTACCCTGAAATGTTGTGGCTTAAACCAACAGTAATCATTATTATCTCTCAGGGACTCTGGGGGCCAGTATACAGACAGAACTTAGTGGGGACAGCTTGCCTCTACACCATTATGTAGGGCCTCCCAGGGGTGACCTGAAGGTCCATACTTGCTGTGGTTGTTGACTCTAGGCCCATGGCTGTCTCTGTGGCCCTGATTCCTCCCAGCGTGGTGACTGGTCCCAGGAGGACCCAGAGATGGAAGGGGAAAGAGAGAAAATGAATGAGAACCAGGCAGAGTGCTGTCTTTTTCTGACCTGGCCCCTGAAGGCATCATTGTGCTCCACTGGTCAGGCCAGTCACAAGCCACCCTGCCCTCCAGATCCAAGATCCAAGGAGAGAGGACAGAGACTCTCCTCTCCGTGGGGGTAGTGTATATCCATCATACTGCTGGGGGATCTTACAGGATGGCCTAAGTATGTCAGAGCCTTTGGAGAATGCAGTCTGCCACGTCCATCTAGGACTGGGGCCAGGGGGCAGGAGGCCAGAGGAGGGAGTGATGCTTGAACTGAGTGTTGAAGACTGGAGACAAATGTGTGGGAGGAGAGGGGAGGAGAGAGATTCCAGGTGGAGGGGCAGCATCCTCTAACGGTCAAGGATTTGAAAAAGCCTGGAGCGTTGGGGGCAACCGCTAGCAGTTCCATGACTGGGGCTGCTGGTGCAGGCTGGGCAGGTGGGAAGTGGGGCTGCAGTGTGGAGTGGCTTAACGTGTAGTTTGTCAGCCCCTGTGGTTGTCAATCCTCTAAGAATCAGACTCTCTTGCAGGAAAGAAGTACCTATAGGATCTTGCACATCATTTCAGGGATCCAGGCCAAGGTTCCTAACACCAGGGGAATTCAAGGATCCCATCCCGTCCTGTGTTCTGTGGAGCCAGCTTGGGTTCTGCACTTGCCAGTGGTCTCTCTGCAGGCATGTGTGACCTTAGGAAACCCCAGGGGCACAGCAAACTCAACCTGAATGCCTTGCCCAGCCCTGGTGTCACTGAGCCCCTGTTGTTCCTGGCGACTGCTGGGCATTCTGGTCTTCCTGGCATAGACAGAGCCTCATGTTCACAAAGTGCCTTTGTACGGTTCTGTTCTCCCAGTGATGGGGGCGCAGTATTCTCTCTACAGACTGGAAGCCAAGGCCCAGAGAGCACCAAGGTGTGGATGATGACGTGGGTCTGACAGCCTCTCCTGGCCAGCCTTTCTCCTGACCTTGGGGCTTGGCATCTCACTGAGCCACCTGACACCCCCTTGCCCTGCCCCACCCACGAGGCTCAGCTCCGGGAAGGTGTGACTCAGGCATGAGTCAGCTTTTGCCTCCCCTGGGAAAACCTCCAACAGAGCCATGCTGATGACACCTGCCTCTCCAGCCCTAAGTCTGCGTCTGCAGTGCACGCTGGGTACGCTGCCAGGGAGGTCCCTCACACTTCCCATGTTAGGTCTGCACTCATCTTTGCTCACCCAGGTGCCTCTAGTAGTCCTGTGCCAGGCATTTCCTGTCTTTGGGCTTTCATGTACTTGGCCATTAGCAGGTGGGCGGAGAGAGGCCAGGATCTTCCCCTCTCTCCACTCCGGGAAGCGTCTCCAGCAGGGCCTGGGGCTCCTCCATGCCCCCAGTTCCCACTGCACAGGCCTGTTCTGGTTTCGGCTGGCCTTCCAGCTCTCCTCACACTGCCTCCCACTCCATCCCTCCTTCTCTGGGTGGTGCCAGTGGTTTTCCCCATTGCTAACCGCTGTGCAGCCTCAACATCTTATGCGGCTTCTCAGCTTTTACATCAGTATGCAACCAATTCCCTCTGTTTGAGATACCAGCGTGCTTCTTGTGGCCCAACTGAACTCCTGACTGAGACCACTCCTTCCCCCTCAGGATGGCACCAAGTCAGAGTGTTCAGCCTCCCTCGCCTCCCCCTCACACAACCAGTCACTGAGTCAGAGGACTGTGCCTCTGGAATCCTCTTCAGCTCACTCACCCCTCCCGTCTGCTGCAACCTGGGGCAAGTCTTTATCATCTCTTGCTAGGATGACCCCAGCAGCCTCCCACAAGGACACCCTGCCACCCCACCTTCCTCCACAGTGGCCTGGGGCTTTAGACAAGGTCCCCAGACCTTTTCTAATCAAACCTAACTTTAGAGCTGGTGTTTCCAGTCTAGTCCCATGCTACCTTCCAGCCCTGGCCATCCTCCACACCCACCTCCTCCCACCACGCACGCTCTGCGTGGCCCTCCACCCTTTGTTCACCTGTTTCTTCTGCCTGGACCACCCTCTCTTTCTACAGGTAAATGTCTATTGATTCTTTAAGACCTGCAGCACGTCACTCCCCGTTCTGCCTTCTGTGGCCCTGGACCTGCCTCCTCAAGAACCCTTCTCCTGGGCTTCCCTGGTGGTCCAGTGGTTGAGAATCTACCTTGCAGTTCAGGGGACATGGGTTTAGATCCGCGGTCTGAGAAGATCCCACATGCCACGGAGCAAAGAAGCCCACGCCCAGCACTACTGAGCCTGCGTTCTAGAGCCCACGCTCCACAATAAGAGACGCCACTGCAACAAGAAGGGCAGCACCACCGTTAGAGAGTAGCCCCCACTTGCAGAAACTAGAGAAAACCCGCACACAGCAGCAGAAACCCAGCTCAGCCCCCCAACTCCGCCCCTGCTCTCCCCCTTCCTCCCCCGCCCCGCCCCTCCCCTCCCTCCCCCGCCCCCCCCACCGCCGCCAAAGAAAGTCCTCCTATGTTTCTCAGGGCTGGAACCCTGTCAGAGCCCTCCTGGTACCCCGGCACCCAGCCCTTACACAGACGGCCATTGAGTCTTTGGTTGGCTGGAATAAAAATTGCTATTGGGGTCAGCTGGCCTCCCGATCCTTTGGCAACGAGGCCTGCTCAGGTCCCTTTCCTGTTTGAACAATTAGCCAGAGTCAGGGGCTTCTCCTCTCCTAACACCAGGCCTGTTCATTTCACTGACATTCTCAATGATCCCGGTTAATGTTTAATTTCAGTTTCTTTGTTTTCTGGAAAGCTGATAATAGGGTGGTGTAGCTGGGAATGTAAAAGACCACAAGTGGAAAACAAACACCTACCCATTTTTATTTAACAATTACAAATTGTTTATTCCCCCGCCCCACCACACCCTCAGCTTTGGGGGAATGAATGGAAACGAAGGGAGACTGTTAAAATGCATGTATCCCTTCAAAATTGAGATAATCTTACAGAGAACTTTGGTGGTTCTCTCACTCCAGGCCCTAAAGCTAGGGCTTTACATATCAGCCACTTGCTGGACTCTAGAAAGCCTCAGTCTCCCTGAAACTTCCACCAGTGTCTGTTTCCTGCATCACAACTCAGATGGCTTCTCATAGGGTCCTGGATAGAACCCAAACTCATCAACTTTAAAGTCCCTCGTCCCCATCTCTGTCCAGCCTCAGCTGCTTCTTTCCCAGTCAGACATCCTGTTTACAGATCCCAGACGGGACATGGTGGGGGTGGGGGTGCGGTTCTCACCTTTGTACCTTTTGAGGGCAAGGCGGTGAGTGGAGTGGTTAGGAGTGTGAGGCCCAAACTCGGGCACATTCAAAGTCCACCATGCCCTGCTTGTGAGGGCCACACACCCTCCCAGACCCACAATGCGCATCCCTCCAGTGTCCATTTGCTCCAAACGCCACCCCTCCTCCCGCCCTCAGGGGCGTCAGAACTCCTAGTCCTGTGACATCTATTCCACGGTCATTTATTTGTATGTGTCTCTAGCCTCTCTACCTGGACTCTGTGTACCCCTCAGAGTACCTGCATGACAAATAACAAAAATAAATATAGAAATCCATTGTGAACTGCGATCAGAGCCCTCCATCCCTTCCACTTTGGAAAGACCTGATGACCGGTATATCCCCTCTGTTAAGACAGGTGCCTGTAAGAAAGGCCTCAGATCTGTGTCTTTTCCCTGAGAAGTCAGAAAAATAATCATGAGCGAAAAATGGGTGTCAGTCTCTATACACTTAACAGTGGCTGACCCTCAGTTCTCAAACCCAGCCCCTCCTGAGTCACCCTGTGCAGGCCGCCTCCCACAGTGTTGCAGTTTGCCTGTGTTCCCACTCCCTGCCTCAGCGTACTCCCAAGCAGACAGGACAGGAAAGACCTGGGCCTCTGCAGGCTCCCTTGAGCACGAGGTGCCTGACCCATGGATGATGAAATCATAACTCACAGGACTGTTCCCGGGACGAGAGGGAATATTTATGAATAGATGAAACTTGAGGGGCCCAGGGTGACTGACCCTTGGCGAGTTGCTTCCCGGCCTGGGGCCTTCCTTTCCCCCATCTGTCATGCAGGAGAAATGGGTCAGGTAATCTGGAATGTCCCATCCAGCTCTCTGACCCAGAGGTTTTGGGGAGGATATGGAGAGGTTTTGCCAGCACTCAACACAGTCTGAGCCTGTGAGGCCTGACAAAATGGTGTTTAGAGCGTGCTTCTAATCCTATCCTACGAATTGATAATTTAAATTATCAGTAGATTCTGATTCAGTGGATCTGAGGTGGGGCCTCAGGTCTGCATTTCCAGGCAGTTCCCAGGTGATCTCAGGGCTGTGCCCTGCCCCTCCGTGAGTCATGTAGTTCAGCCCTAGGTCCTCAAGGTGGGTCCTGGGAACCAGAGCATCAGCGTCACCTGGGAAACTGCTAGAGCTAGAAGTCCCCACCACACACGTACTGGGGCAGAAAACTCCAGTATTGCCAGGCCGGCACCTGGCAATCCTTGTTTTAACAGCCTTCCAAGTGACTCTGATGTAGGCTCAAAGCAGTAGAACCAGTACTTTAAGGGAACCAGAACTGTACTTGGTGGACCATAGGAAACACCTCAAGAGTTTTAAAAAAGACTGGCGCCTAGGTCCCGCTCCAAGGGATTCTAATTTAATTAAGGTGGGGTGTCTCAAGGGCACTGGGGTTTGGAAAAGTCCCTCACACGATTGAGATGTGATCGCTCTGTGTGTTAGAAGGTATCAAAGATGTCAGACCCACACCAAGGGCTGCGGGCCTCCTGGACGCGCTCTCCAGGACATGGCCACTAGGGCGCGCTGTTGCGCCGCCTGGGAGGCCGCCGGGCGGACGACTCAGACTCCTCCCAGCCCGGGGCTGTAGGGGCTGCGAGGCTGGGGGAGGGGGACCCGCGGGAGCGGCTCCCGGCCGAGGCGGCCCTCCTCCGTGCATCTGTACCTAGTTAGAGCTGGCCGCGGCCCCACCGCGCTTGACGTCAGGGCTGTGCTCGGTGCTGGGGAGACGCGGCCATTGCAGCCACTCGTCACGAGTCGCTTCGCCCGGCCAGCCGTGCTGCCCGCCTCCTCCAGGCAGGGCGCCGGTCTCACCCTGGGTATCCTTTGTTCATGCTCCTTGGATGACGCGAGATCTCTTCCCAGATTCCACCGGACTAGAGCAGCAATGTCCTTTCCCATTCCCCGGCAGCTCCCTGCCCCTTCTCTATCTTATCAGGATCCCCGAAGGTCCCCGGAAATCCCCCAGACCCGGTACCCCCCAGGCCAGATCCTTGGATCTTCCACTTCAGCTGCAAGAACCAAGTCTTACCTTTCTCCTTCTGAGTTTTTCTTCTTCCTGGCTCTCCCCAGCTCAGTTCCCGCTGCCTACTCCTTTTCTCTCTTATCTGAGGTGTGTGGATCAGATATTTCAACCTGATAATGTTCTTATATGCAGGAGCGGGAGAGATGGGGCCAGAGATTGCCTCCCTTGAATATGACCGACAAGGCAGTTGTCTTTGTAAGGAACGTTATCTGTGGTGAGGAGTGAGTTCTGGTTGTTGATGAAAATTTAGTTTAAAAAACAAAAAAACAAAAAAACCAACTCCTTCCTTGAAGCCAGGATGGGAGTTTATTCTAGAGGAGACTGCCCAGTCAGGTGCAGTGATGTTCTCCCTCTCTGGCTTCCCCTCCGGCTGAGGACGTCCCTGGAGTTGCTTTCCCAGCAGGCATGCCAGAGCTGCCTTTATCATAAAGACTCCCATTTCACCCGATATTGCTCCCCTCCCTCATGCTTGATTTTCTGGGGCTCTGTGTGAAATTTCATCTGGAGAAAAGTTTTGTGGGTAAAAGCAGCCTGAACACCTCTGGTCTGGATGATGTCTGATGACTCTCTGGGCTTCAACAGCTCGTAATTTTAAAAAGAGGAGAGGAGGTAATTCTGGGAAGCAACAGGCAGGCCTGATTCCTGCTCTCTTCTTGACCTTCAGTGCGCCTGGCTCCTTCACTTGACACCGCTGCCCCCTCCCAACCATGACCAGCCAGTGAGGTGGGCATTCCCTGCAGCCCCCGAAAGGGGAGAGGCTGCTCGGGTGTTGGAAAGAGACACAGACCATCAGCACTGGGCAGATGACAGGGAGCCAGGCCAGCCCAGATGGGGAAACCGAGGCCCAGAGAGGGAAAGGACATGTTCAGGGTCACACAGCTGGTCTGCAGCACATCCCTTCTCAAGCTGATTCCTCAGAAGCCCCTGGTAGGGTCCCTCAGGGCTCCAGACGCAAGATTGGACACTGTTAGGCAATGTTGAAGGAGTGATGGCTGGGTTCCAAAGGGAGCTGGTTTGGTTTAGTTTGAGAAATGCTAGTCTCTCCTTGAATCTAATGAACAACCCCTTGCCAGAGGCAGATGTCCTTCCAGGGCTCAGCTTGACCCTGGGGTCTCTGACCCAGCAGGACTGGTTGGAAACAATTGCCCTAGGACTCGGGAAATTTCACCTGCCAGGCACCAGTCCCTATAGACAGAAGGCCAAGGAAGAGATGTGGGAGGTCAGTACAGATCCTGCACCTTCTAGCAGAGCCTCTGGAAGTAAAGGTCTGAGCCTTGAATTGGACTTCGAAAAGGGCCTGGGGGCGACCCCGGGGATACAGGCAGCTGTGAGCTTGGACCAGTTTCCCTACCGCCTCAGCCGCACATCTGGCTAGAGCCCAGCTGGAAGTCAGGGCCTCATGAAACAGAAGCTGGAGGAGGACCAAGGAGATTCATGCTCTCGTCTTGTGGGTCAGGAATTAGTGCAGGGCAGGACAGGGATAGGCCCAAGGTCACCACACAGTTGGCAGCAGAGTGGAGCTGGGACAGGCTTCTGGACTCTGAGTGGATTGTCCTCGCCGCTGTCCAGCTTTCCATGTGGATGGAGGCTCTGCTTTCTTTCTCTTTGGGCTGTGTAATCTGTATCTCTGTGTGTGTGTGTGCACACATGTGTATAGACATTTCCTGTGTCTCTGCCTCCAATTCCTACCAGCTTCATAAAACTCAGAGAAAAGAGATTCTATAACCTCAGTCACCTATTCCAGGATCACTATCAGGAAATCCTGTTCCCATCTTGCCCAAAGCTCCCATGCTCTAGTTTAAGTCTCTCCAGGTGGGGCTGGCAGGGTCTGTGGGATTTACTCCAAGGACCCCAGGGAAACTGGCTGGGCTGTTTTGGGAGGAATGCTTACATCCACTTTGCAGCCTCCAAGCACACGCTCTCTCTGCCTGAGGTCTTGAATGATGCTGCTTTTGGAGGGCGAGTGTGATCCCAGCCAGTGATTTATTGTCTGTTTACTCAGAGAACGCTTGTTCGTTCCTGCTGGTGGGAAGGGATGGAGCAATGGAGGGAGGTGAATGCGTGTCCTCTGAGCTGCAGAAGGAGCTGCAGGGAGGACTTCCCCACTGCCCCTGACGGGTGGCCTCTGTTAGCTCATCCTCCCTGGCTCTCTCCACAGGATGAGAAGAGCATGCTTCTCCCCTACCTGGGAGGCTTCAGGCACATTTTCTGCTCAGAGGTCATTGAATGCAAAATTCTACCCAGAAGATGAGGAAGGAGGGAAGAACTCTGCAGGTGTGGCTGTGCTCTGGGGAGGATCTGTGCTGGATCCTTCTGTGGCCACCCTAGGCTGGAGGGATTGCCTCCATTCTCCAGAGGAGAAAGCTGAGGCTTCTGGTGCCTAAAGGGTTTGAAGTCACGCAGAAGTGAACAGAGTTGCGGTCCAAACTTTCGTCTGGTTAGTACCAATGCTCATCCTGCTCTTCCACCAGGATTACTCTAGTGTATCCTGGGCCACTTACGTTAGAACCGCTTCCTGATTCTGTCCATCTTTTTAAACAGTTATTATCCACCTTGGCTGTTCCAGGTTCACTGGAGTCAGCAGGGAGCTTCACAGAGCTTCCATGCCTGGGGAGATCAAGATATATAGAACCAAGTCAATTATACAGTTGTCTGAGTCAACTTGGGCTGCCATAACAAAATACCGTAGACCAGGTGGCCTAAACAAGCATTTATTTGTCACTGTTATGGAGGCTGAGAAGTCCAAGATCAAGGTGCCAGCAGATTTGGTGTCTGGTGAGGACCCTTTTCATGGCTTGCAGATGGCCACCTTTATGCTGTGAACTTACATAGTGGAGAGAGCGTGCTGGGCTCTTCCTCTTCTTCTAAGGGCACTCATCACACCATGGGGGCTCCACCCTCGTGACCTTATTTAAATTTCTCAAAGGCCCTGTCTCTAAATACCATCACACAAGGGGTTATGACTTCAAGGTATGAATTTGAGAGCAGGAGGACACATTCAGTCCATAGCAATGGTATAACAGAAGGTGATGATGCTGTGTGACAAAAAAGGAGAGTGAGATAGGAAGTGAGAAGTGGGGAGGTGGTATGTGGGGGAGGGGTTGTCATTTTATTTTTTTAACTTAAAATATTTTTATTGAAGTATAGTTGATTTACAATATTGTGTTAATTTCTGCTGTACATCAAAGTGATTCAATCATACATATATATATTCATTTTCATATTTTTTCCATTATGGTTTATCATAGAATATAGACTATAATTCAAATATTGAATATTGTTCAAAACGTGTGCTGTATATTAGGTCCTTGTTTGGGTTGTCATTTTAAGCATAATGATAAGGACAGGCCTTACCAAGAAAGTGCCATTTGAACCAAAACTCCAAAAAGATAAATATTTTGCTGTTGAACCTGCACTTCCCATATCCACTTCATACCTGCTCCTTCAGAACCTCTGGGAATGGGGTCTTGAAACACATGTTTTAACAAGTCTTTTATGCCCAGCTAAATTTAGAAATCCCTGTCTGCATCCTGGTGCTTCTTCTCCACGCAAAGGACATTTACCTAAGAGATGAGGAAATATTTGTGCAAATCTAGGTGTGACTTCAGGAGTTCAAGAATGAAACTGGAATCCAGGTCCTGATGATGACTCCCTTTGTGACTTGGTAACTAGCTGATACTTAGTAACTAAAATAGGTGAAGTGCACTCATGACCATGACTGGGTCTGGAAGGATCTATCAGTGCAAAGCAGAATGTTCATATCATCCAGGCAAGGTGCAGCCCAGGTCCCCGGAGCAGGAAGCCATTGTCATGAGAAGAGCATGGATCAGAAGACTTGCATTCTATTAATAGATCACTCCCAATGGTGGTGAGCTTGACCAAGTCATTTGCTTTGAGGAGCTTCAGCTTCCAGGGTTGTGAATTGGGTCTCCTAAAACTTTTCCCACTTATTTCAATGCTATCTCCACCTCTGCCACCAGCCAACCTGTGTATCCATCCATCTACCTATCCCATCCATCCATCCGTTCATCCACTCACCCATTCACCCATTATCACCATAACCATCAGTATCCCTATTTCATTATTACCAGCATTTCTGGCGTCCCTTATTCAGACCAACAAAATTCCAATAACTTTACAGTAAGCTAGAACTTTTTGTAAAGGAATTCAGTTCGGTTCACTTCAGTCTTTCAGTCATGTCCGACTCTTTGTGACCCCATGAATCGCAGCACGCCAGGCCTTCCTGTCCATCACCAACTCCCAGAGTTCACTCAAACTCATGTACATTGAGTTGGTAATGCCATCCAGCCATCTCATCGTCTGTCGTCCCCTTCTCCTCCTGCCCCCAATCCCTCCCAGCATCAGAGTCTTTTCCAATGAGTCAACTCTTCGCATGAGGTGGCCAAAGTATTGGAGTTTCAGCTTTAGCATCAGTCCTTCCAACGAACACCCAGGACTGATCTCCTTTAGAATGGACTGGTTGGATCTCCTTGAAGTCCAAGGGACTCTCAAGAGTCTTCTCCAACACCGCAGTTCAAAAGCATCAATTCTGCGCTCAGCTTTCTTCACAGTCCAACTTTCACATCCATACATGACCACTGGAAAAACCATAGCCTTGACTAGGAATAAAGGAATTAAGCCTGGAAAAAAAAAAAAAAAAAAGGAAGAAAAATTGTATGGAGAGTAATTAACTGGGATAGTGAAATCTTTCATCTGGGAAGATGTGTTCAATGAGGTCCAGCAGTGGAGTTCGTGCTTGCCTGTCTGGGGGAGCCAAACAAGTGCCTTGTAACTTCAGTTGCAGCGGGAGCCACCGTGAAAGGCAGCCTCAGATTTCCCCTGATGGCAGGGAGCCCTGCCTCAGTGCCCAGCCCTATTAACTGTTGGCTTCCCAGTTGCTGAATCCAGCCAAAAACATCCTCTACTGTTTGAAGTACTTATTGGAAAAGCAGATTTCTTCTTGGCTGGAGCTCTGAGCAGTTCCTTGTGTGGGGTACTCCCCAGGGCTGTAATTGAACACAAGAAGGCATCGGCCTCCTTTTGGCATTCTTGCTTTCATCTCAAAGTCACATTTTAAAATTTATATTAAAAAAAATAAAGTCAGGGCAAGGGGCCAGCCCGGCTCGCGCGGCCACTGGTGCCAGAACCCCCAACACAGCAGCTACAGGAATGAAGGCTGTGGAAGATTAGTGGGGGAATTAGGACCATACAGTGGAGCGGTGCTTCACGCCAGCTTCTGAGAGCTTGCTGAGTGCTTTGGAGGCTGGGCCTTGGTACGATGTGGGCTTTGCAGAGCAGGAGGCCTGTGGGTATGGAATGGGCCCCACTCACAATAGTCCATTTGGAGGAAGTTTTCTAAAAGCCTTGGAGAACTGAAGCCTTGTGTGGACACCCTTTTGGGGTCTGATCAGCGTGGTCAGCAGGAAATGCTCTCTCCTTTCAATCTGGATCCATTATGCTGCTGGGGAATTTGCTTCCAGAAGCTTTTATGGACACTGGTGACCAGGATTGGAAGAAAAGCCCTGAGTGCAATGGCTAGTGCTCTATTCTTTCTCCTCTGGATGCTGCCTCTCCCGGGAGCCGGGGGCAGGATTCTGAGAACAGCAGGTATGTAATGGATGTTTACTAGACAAGCTCTCCCAAGCAAAAAGATTGCAGTTAAGCATGGCACAAGCTTTTCCTGCAAGCCTTAGTAAGATCATTATCTTTTCCAGGGGCCAATGTGAGAGAGAAACACTAAGCGTCAGGGAGGGTTGAAATATAATAGCGTCCTGGAGAAGGAACTGCCCTCACAGTTCAAACATACACCCAAGCACCCAGTCTCAGGCCCAGCTGCCCCTGGCACAGGGCCATCATCAGCTGTGCTCCACTATGACCCCTGAATTGTTTTCAGGAATTTTTGTTTATGGGAAATCACTGTTGTTTATGTAGCTGGATCTATGTCTATCCCTGTTTGACACTAAGATCATTGATACTTTGTGTTTTGCCAAAAATTAAAATTTAAAAATTGTGTGCTTGCAACAAGGAACATATCTTCAATAAGGTGATTAAAATCATCTTCCTACTTTCAGGACTACAAGAAGGCAGCAGGAAATAAGTATATAAAACTTAAAACTCTTATTAAACGTAACTCTGAGGGTCCCAGTGGCCAAGAAAAAAGGAGAAGTTGGTATTTTGGCTTCTTAGTGGGGTTAAAATTTCTCATTTTTGAGTTTTAAAAGAAATTTCTGAGGGACTCTTGTAGAGCGATAGGATGGACCAGCATGTTGACAACAGTTTTATGCCAAACACAGAAGTAGCTTTCAAAGCAATATTTTCTATATGGCCTTCACCAGCACTGAGGGTGTCACTGTGACGTCTGGGAAGCAGAAAGGGGTAAGCAGAGTGTAGGAAAGTGTACAAGGATGGATAAGACCATTGTGTGGTCCCTACCTGGGGGCACTTTGGGTTGGGTCTCGGGTGTAAAAAGAAGAAAGACAAGCCACCAAAGATACTGGCCGGACTATATCTCAGGGGAAGCATTAACTGTGCATGTGGTCAATCTCCCTTCCCCGCACCCCCAAGGAGTGAGCAGAAAATGAGTCATCTGCTTAAATCAGCTAATGTCTAAATTTGGTGTTGGTGCCCATGCACACCTGGGTGTGTGAGTGGGTGTAAATACAAGCCCTTCTCCCATCCTACTTGCCCCGCACCCCCAGTGTACACACCACCCCAGAGAGCAGCTTGCAATCAGCACCTCTATGGATAGTTGACTTTGATAACCGGCCAAAATATAGCATCTTTATAATGCTTGAGGGTCTTTAACTCCTTGGAAGAATAAGAAGACAGTTTCTGAAGGCTTGGGGCAGACATCCTGTGGGCAAAAGCCAGAACAGCTCCAACTACATATTCAGGAACAGAGGCGGGCAAGGTACGCAGCCGGGAGGAGGAGTTTTCTTTGCTCCATGGCCGCAGGACTCCTTGTTAGACTGAACTGAGCTCGCCTGAGCTGAGCACAATCCCTGGGCCCCTACAGACCTGCCCTTTGATGGTATTTTTCCCCCTTGGGGAGGTATTGACTTTAGAACATTTAAAAGATCTATTTATTTATTCTTACCTGAGGATCTAGTGTGTTCCCAGCACTGTGCTAGGCCCTGGAAGTGATGACAAACAGACGCCTTGCCCTGAAGCGCTGGAGAAGGTGGAGAAATCTCCACTCCCACAGATAATTATGAGACACGATCTCCTGTGTGATGAAAACATAATAGGAAATAAAGGTAAATTCTATAATTCTTCTTTACTCAGACTGTCTTTCCTTCCCTGGAACCACAGGCCAGTTTCCTTCCTGTGTCGTGACCGTGACCATTACTGATGCTGGGGGTGCTGGCCTGACTTTGGCTTGACAACTGCACCTTTGGTTACCACGAAGTCCCTTCTGAATTCTGAGAATAGAACCATCAGCACAGCTACGGGCCTGGGTAGCCGAGGTGTCTCCCTTGGCACGCTCCTCTCTCCAGGTGTCCCTACGACCTGAGGCGCCGTCCCCAACAAGTCAAGCTCCCCAGCCTGCATGGGGACGGAGCCCGCGCCTGTTCTCCTTGCATTCATGCTCCAGCTCAAAGAGCAGCTGGGGATTCCTGGCCTTATTTCCTCCGTGGCAAAGATGGGGGAGGCGGTGGAGGTGGAGTCTTGGTATTTTAGTGTGTAGTCACACCTTCTGCATCAAGAGAAGCAACAAGGTGGGGTGGGGAAGGGGTGCTGAGCTTGTTTTTTCTTGCAATAAGCAGCGTGTGGTGTCTTTTCAGTGTTCTTAACCGTTTTCTCCCTTGAAACCCATGGAGAAGGTTTATTGTGGCTCTGGGCTGGCCACAGCAGCAGCACCTCTGCCCTTGTTATTACAGAAACACACGTTCTTGACTCCCCCTGGGAGTTACTGAATCTGAAACTGGGGTGGGCCCAGCGGTTTGGGCTTACTAAGCCCTCCAGGTGACTCTGAGGCCACTCATGTTGGAGGGCCAGTGAGTAAGACTAGCTCACCGCGACAGTGGTTCTTGGTCAGGGACGCTCCCCTGGGGCATGTGTCATACGCTGTGGAGCTGGGGTAACGGTGACAAATGTAGTTTGAAAAAGTCCCTAAAAAGTTATGGTCTCTGTCCCCTTCCGCTCCCCTCCCCTATTGGAAAATCATTGATCTAGAAACTAATTTTGCATTAGAAGAATCTTGCAAATGTCTCTGTATTTTGGTGATTTTTTTTTTTTTTAAGCTTCAGAAATTTCATGATACCACAGAGTGATAGCAGGGAGGCCTGGAAAACCTCCCTCCAGTTACATACAAAGACTTAATTTATTCACTCTGGAGACTTAGAAAGGAGACGAGTTTCCTCAAGGTGATTTGGAAAGTCTGTCCTGTGTGGCTTGCTGACTAGGAGTTGACTGAGGTGACAGTCCACCCCAGGAGGTGGAGACCCACCCTCGAACCCTGCCCTGCCCTCACGGGAACATGGGGAGCATGGCCCCAAGGATGGGAGGTTGTGGTCCTTATCCTCAAAGCAGCATGTACCGCTGCCTTCTGTTTTTTACAAACTCCTTAAAGGGAATGAATGTCAGGAGCCTCTTTTTATTGCCCATGACAGGGAGAAGATAAACCTTGAGTTGTCTGCTCTTTGCAAACAGCGGTGGACCTGAGGGGTTTTTTGTTTGTTTTTGTCCCCTCTAAAAATGTTTTATTTGGGAAGCTTCCCTGGATTTAGAGAGAGGGTGGGTGTTTAAGCAGCCTTTGCTTTAATTCACCCCAGCTCACTGCTATCTGCAGGTGTTCATGCTGCTTCTACTTGCCAGGAAAACCGTGAGAGGAGGGAGACTGCTTCTTAGAAAGTGGGTTTTCCTGTTGAAGTGGGCAGCCCAACAAGGCCTGCTTATCTGGGTGACAGGCCCCACCTCCCCAGGAGGTAGTATTTCCCCTGTGGCTCCAGAGGCAGGAAGCAGGTGGCAGGGAGCTGACCCCGCAGGCTCCCCCAGAGCGGGCGGGGGTTTGCCACCAACCGTGGCGGTGCTGATCTCCCTGATTGCCGAGTGGTTTCGAGTCTCTCTGAAGAGATGGGATCGGCTGACATCCTCAGTAGATCCGGTGGTGCAGGCTCAAGGGGAGGCCTCTGGGCCTCAGTCCGGGGACACAGGTCTGAAAGGACCCGGGGCTCCACCTGCTCCTTGAGCAAGGGTTGGGAGGAAAGGAAGCCCACCCCCTAGAGTGGACTGTATGGAAGGGGAGCCGTTTTCTCACGTGATACCCCCACTCCACCCCCAAGTCCTCACCGGGACGCAAGCTCCACAGGCATAAGATAGGTTGGTCTTGCTCCTCACATACCCTCCGCCATCTAGAACAATGCCCGGCACATGGTAGGTTCTTACTGGGTATGTACTGACTAAGTATGTGAATTTCTACCCCTCCCCCTCAAGCCTGCTCTCAATCCTGACATGGAAGGAATGAAAGGTCTTGTCCCCCAGGCTGTCAGGTGCCTGGGGACAAAGAAGAGCTCTTGGGGAAGACTGTCGCCCTTCTGCAGATGTTTCCAAGTGACACCAGGTCACTATGTCACATGTTTTATAGGAGTGGATGGGGCCGACAACCCCCTCCGGCCCCTCCCTAACGCTCTGGGTGGGAATCTGGCGTGCCAAGTAAGGATCAACAAGGTGACTAGACACACAGCTCTTTACAGACGGTTGGGCCAAAGCGTTTCTGGCAATTTGCTTTTAAACCCGCAAGTCCCCATGAAGCTGGAGGCTACCTGACGTGGATGCATAGCAGGCTGCGTGTTGGCAAGCACTGGGCAGGATTACTGGAGCCCTGGGGCTGCCGTGGGTTTGTGGTTCTGGCTGAGCGCAGTGTGGCAAGGAGCTCCCTGCCCACGGGCTCCAGGCTGTGGGGTCCTTGGATGAGCACCCAGACCGTCAGACTTGAAGGACCTGGCAGGATGCCTATCTTAACCCATCCCAGGGAGGAACCCCACCATCCTCCACAGCTCTGCCTTGGACCAGAAGATTATGAACAGTTTAAACTATTAGTAATATTAATAGAATATTAGTAATATTAATAAAACAAATATTCCTGGGGGCATGACTAAGCAGTTGAATTTTAATGATGTCTATAAAAGGCAGTGGGGTCATTGCTGTGGTTTTCCAACTTTCCCTTCTAACTATGGGTGATGTCACTGGTTCGGAGGTGCTCCCCTTGATGCGCTTGGCAACAAATACGATGACAACAGGAGGGTAATTAGGAAAGAAGAAAAGGACAAGGAATGGATACAAATGTGATATGCCTCACTAATCTCAAATTAGATAAATTTGTTTTAATCTAACTTCCATTTTACAAAGAGGCCTTAAGTCTAGCCCCTTCTAAGCTTGCCAGCAAGAGAAGAAAGAACAGGGCAGGGATTGGCCTGAAGTCATATCAGGTGGCCAGGGCAGCCCTGGGATTGGACAGCTGCAGATACAAGTGTGTTAGAGTGGCTTTGGGCATCTGGCTGGAGACTTTAGGAAAAGGCTAACAGGTTTCAGATCCTTTGATAATTTGCTTATTCTGAACATTTAATCAATTATTCAATCATTCATCTTCCCATAAGTGCCTTTTGAACACCTTGTCTGTGCCTAGCACCAGAAGAACAATAGCAAGAGGCCAGGTTACTGCCTTCCTGAGCTTATGGTCTCACTTCCTACCCTCCTCTGCTTCTCTGTTTTTGTTTAGTCGCTCATCGTGTCCAACTCTTGCGACCCCATAGCCTGTAGCCTGCCAGATCCTCTGTCCATGGGATTCCCCAGGCAAGAATCCTACAGGAGGTTGCAGTGTCTTTCTCCAGGGAATCCTCCCGACCCAGAAACTGAACCCAAGTTTCCTGCATTGTCAGGCAGATTCTTACCGCTGAGTCAGGGAAGCTCCTATTTCGCTGCAGGCAAGGTAAAAGTAGTCAGGCAATCTGCACGGCCTTTGTCTCCACATCATTCTGCCCTACCTGAGCCTACGTCTGTGCCCTTGTCTCTGCCTCTGTCCTGCTAGGATGAGCTTTCCACACCTGGCTGAAGCCAGCCCCTCCACCTGCCTGAGCCACCCCACGTCCATCTGGATTCTCAGACGTTGCTCCCATGTCTCTCTTCTCTCTCTTGTCCCACCCATCTTTCCCTCTTTGCAGAGTCTCTCCTAACAGCATCAGCCTTGCTGTTAATTCCCTCCATCTAAATATACCTTCTCCTGACTCCACTTCCTCCCCCAGGAAGTTGGCCCTGGAGCTCTCCTTTTTACAGCTAAACCGTGTAGACAGTCGTCTGTACTTATCACCTCCACAGCCTCTCCTCCCACTCTGCTTTGAGTCCACTCCAGTCAGACTGTCTCTCTCAAAACTGTCTTGACAGGGTCTCCAGTGTTCTCGTTTCGCTAAATCCAATGGCCAGTCCCTGGGCCTTCTGCACTTTGCTTGACCTGTCCGCTGCCTTGGACACAGTGGCCCCTCCTTCTCTTAAGCAGTTTCTCTCACAGCTTCTGAGACATCACCCTCATGTGGCTCTCCTTCCACTTCTGCCTGCTCCACCTCAAAGTTTTGCTGGCTTCTCTTCATCTTCCTGATGAAGATGACAAGGCTCAGTCTGAGTGCCTCTCCCCTCTCTGTCATCACTCATCCAGCCTCAAGACTTTAAGTGAGACTTATGCGCTAACTTCCAAGGTTATGTTTCCTCTGAACTCAAGAAGGCCTGTTTGCATCTCTGTTTGGCAGCTAACACACATCTATTCCAGAACCGAGCTCCTGCTTGCCCATGCCCCACCAACAGGCAAATCCCCTCTTGCCTGTGTTCCGCCCCCCACCCCCCACCCCGCCGCCCATCCTTCTCAGCTAATGGCAACTTCTCTGATTCTTCTTTCAGGCTCATGTCTCAAACTGATTGTGTCATCAAATCCTGTGAGCCCTACATCACCTTTATTGCTATCACATTGGTCCAATCTACCATTATGTCTTGGCTAGAACGTTGCCAAAGCCTTCTAACTGGTTCTTCCTCCTTCTGCTGCTGCTGCTGCTAAGTCACTTCAGTCGTGTCCGACTCTGTGCGACCCCACAGACGGCAGCCCACCAGGCTCCCCCGTCCCTGGGATTCTCCAGGCAAGAACACTGGAGTGGGTTGCCATTTCCTTCTCCAATGCATGAAAGTGAAAAGTGAAAGTGAAGTCGCTCAGTCGTGTCCGACCCTCAGCAACCCCATGGACTGCAGCCCACCAGGCTCCTCCATCCATGGGATTTTCCAGGCAAGAGTACTGGAGTGGGGTGCCATTGCCTTCTCCTGCTTCTACCCTTCCCAAAGATCTCCCTCCCTGCCTTCAGTCTATTCTGTACACAGTTCCCAGAGGAGTCTTTCCAAAAACAGGTTAGATCATGTCTCTTCCTTCTCATCTCACATGGAGCCTCAGCCACATTCGTCCCAAAGCCCTTAGAGCCACGTGTGTTCTGTCCTTCCATGATCTTTCTATCTCCTCCTACTCTTTCCACTGTGTTCACTCTCCCTGCCTCAGGACCTTTGCACTAACTGTTTCTTCTGCTGGGAACTCTTTGCCTCCAAGATTAGACAAGCTAAATGTCGCTTGAGTAAGGTTTTCCCTGATCACCCTATTTAGAGTCGCAACCTATCCCACTTATACCTACTGTCCCCATCCCTGCTATTTTCCCCAGTGTACTTAAGCATTCTTCAGATATGTAATTTTCATGCCGCTGGTGGTAAAGAACCCACCTGCCAATGCAGGAGACATAAGAGACTTGGGTTCCATCTCTGGGTCAGGAAGATCCCCTGGAGGAGAGCAAGACAACCCACTCCAGTATTCTTACCTGGAGAATACCGTGGACAGAGGAGCCTGGCAGGCTATGATCCGTAGGGTTGCACAGAACCCGACATGACGGAAGTGACGTAGCAGGCATAGTACCAGGCATAGTTGATTTGCAACCTTGTGTTAGTTTCAGGGGCACAGGAAAGTGATGTGGTCATACCTCTGTATACGTTTTCAGATTATTCTCTATTATAGATTATTATAAGATATTGAGTATAGTTTTCTGTGCTATACAGTAGGTCCTTGTTATTTATCTATTATATGTATAGCAGTGTCTATCTGTTAATCCCAAACTCCTAATTTATCTCTCTCCCCTCCCTTCCCCGTTGGTAACCATCAGTTTGTTTTCTAGGTCTGTGAGCACTTATCTCTCTTTAATTCAGTGATTTACCAATTCAATGGCGGGGGTGGGGAGCCTGTACTGGGTCCAGGTAATAAGGAGGTGCATCATCTGTAGAAAATTAAAAAATAATCATGAAATGTACTAAGTCAGTCTGTTTTCTATTAGCACCATGCATTGGCAAGTCTAAACATTGTTATATGATCCTCCTCCCCACCAGGGGAGCTCCCTATCTCCTACTCTCTACTATATAACACACTCTGTATTTCCCTTATTTATTTGCTTTCCTTTCCCCTCCCTTAGGATATAAGCTCCTTGGAGGCAGGATGTTTGGTCTGTTCCCTACTGTGGCCCTCATGTGTGCCGGGTGGTAAATGCGCAGTGAGGGGCTTCCCAGGTGGCTCAGGAGCAATGAATCTGCTTGTCAGTGCAGGAGATACAGGAGACACAGGTTTGATCCCTGGGTTGGGAAGATTCCCCTGGAGGAGGAAATGGCAGCCCACTCCAGTATTCTTGCCTGGGAAACTCCATGGCCAGAGGAGCCTGGCGGGCTACTCTCATGGGTCTGCAGAGTCTGACACGACTGAGCACGCACGCACACGTACATGCAGATGCTCAGTGAATTTCGGTCTAAATGAATAAAGCAGAAGGCACTGTAAGAGCCCACAGTTGATGGTCATCAGGAGGGTTTCCTGGTTGAATCCACTTGTAAGTGGTTGAGGCAGAAGGAACAACAAGTGCAATAGCTATGATCATCTTCACTCTCGGGGTCGCCAGCCAAGGGCAGGGGTCAGAGTTCATGAGTGTCATTCAGTAGAAGACCTTCCTTCATAATGTTGATGTTTGGTAAATGAGTGTGTTCTTTATCGGTAATTGCTTGAGGGTTCCTGTTGACATCTTACAGAGGACTGGTTGTCACTTCCAATCAGAATGGCTATTCCCCACTCCTGAAGAACTCCAGGCCTGGGTGGGGAGCACACTCTCCCACACTCCAACAAATGCCTTCTTAGCCTTGTGGTAAGTGTGGCAGCTGGGAGGCCACCCACAAGGCTGTGGTAACATCCAGAGAGTGACTGACAGTTAAAGGCTGGGAGCCTTCCATTGGGAAGATGGTCCTACTTTCTTTTCCCTCTTCTGGGCAGAACTTGTACCATCTTCCTTTTGGCTCATTGTTCATTTCTGTATTTTAACACTTATAACACGTTCCCATCTTTATTTGCTTCCCCGTTTTTATCTTCTACTGAATGTCACTTCAGTAACAGAAATAATGCTGACTCACTTCAATTTCTGGCCCCTAGCATAGAACCTGGCACAGTGGAAGAAATCAGTAAATGTTTGCTGAATGCATAAATAACAAGGCAGATGTTGTATAAAGTGCTATTAATATACTAATAAAAAAGAATATAATGGTTATTGTGATTACAACTTTTGAATGCCAGTCTTAATAAGGAGAGCGACTAGTCCATGGAAACTATATGTAATATAGAATATTCTATATTATTATATGTAATATAGACTATATATTTAATATACTTTTTTATATAAAGGAGATGTGTCACATAACTCTGTTCTTTTAAGTTCCAGAAACTCAATATCATCCATAGTTACTCAATTGTGACACTCTGTGGCATTATCAGTGCAGAGTGCCTATTAAAGTGTCAAATATGTTATAGCTTCAAAAAATATGAATTAGACTGAAGACCAACTTTAAAAAAAGATGTTAACCTAAAATACTAGTTTTATAAATGTACCAAATCTTAGATATCAAAACCAGCCCATACACCAATGTACTGATTTAGCCGCAACTGGCAGATGGGCCCTACGCCACTGGAAAGAAATCTTATAGGCCTCAGAAATCAGTCTAATGAAATAAGATTTTTAACTAGTTCAAAATCAGAGTTCAAAAACAGTTCACTTAATATTTATACTGAGTTTAAGATAGGAGGTTGAACAAAACTAACTTGGAAACTTTCATAGTGTTTTAAAAAAGCAACATTTGAGACTTAAAATTGACCATTTCATTATATCCAGTGGATTTGAGTATGAAATATATGCTACAATGTTCATTTAGCAGATACCTCCCCAGACTTTTAAAACCACCACCAATAAACATTTACATCTTTCCCCTCCTCAGAGCATTTCCCCAGGTATACACAAATACCACTCGTTCTCAGGTCTTTTGCTCCAGATTAAACAGGTTCTCCACCCAAGAGGGCCCACGGGATTCTGCTCCAGCCAGAGCAAGGTCTCTGGCCCTTGGATAATTTCACCACCTCTGGTTGACTGAGCAGGGCTGGGAATCGCATCATGGAAGCTGCCTACCTCCTTCTCAGGCCAGCCTAAGACGGGATCAGCATTGCATCATCTACCCTGGGCCTCAGCCCACCTTGCTTGAGGCCAGCTCATCAAAAGTATTTTAAGAGCTTTCCAACAGTCCAGCTGCCATTCATTCACCATCCCAGATGGAGAAAAGCTTGTGTGGTGAATCCTCTTCAGGGTGACTCCAAGTGGCCTCTTTGTGAGCTTCACGTTGGGCAGACTGGCTGCCGGTCATCAGGTCTGGGAGTGTCTGGACAAGGTTCACCGTCAGAAGTGAAGTTATCTCGTCCGAGAGGACACGAGCAGAGAAGCTGCAGAAACCTGGGGTCCAGGACTGAATGTGCAACCCTTCCTCATCCACTGCCCACACCAGCTCCTACACAAGTGCCCGAGCACTGCAACATTCTGTGGCAGTTTTTATTTATTTGGCTACACTGGATCTTAGCTGTGGCTCTCTTGATCTTTGATCTTCATTGCTACATGCAGGATCTTTACTTGAGGAATACAAACTCTTAGTACAGTGGGATCCAGTTCCCCAACCAGGGATTAAACTTGTGCCCCTTGCATTGGAAGCGTGGACTTTTAGCCACTATACCACTAGGGAAGTTCCTTGGGGGCAGTTTTTAAGCCAATTTTAGTCTCAACTCGGGCTTTCCTTCACTGGATATCTAAATTTTCAGACTATCCAGTGGGTTCCTGTTTCTTTTCTAATAATTTTAGAAAATGTCACAATTCATGATCACTGTAGGAAAAAACAGGGGGGCAAAGTAAACAAAGGGAAGATTAATACCAAAAAGTTAACATATATATTAGCCAAGTTGGCTGAAAATCAGTCCAGCAACAAAAAGATGGTGCATGCCAGAAACTCCCATTTATTGCTTCTTCTCTGTTTCCTTTGGGGACCTTGGGACAACTGCCGACATCCAAACGATGGGCATCACTGGTGCCCAGTATGCATAGCATGGAGGAGGAGGAGAGTAATAACCTGTCTGCAGAGCCGCAGTCCTACATTTTCACTCATTGCTTCCAGGGAGTCGCCCATTGCAGGCTGTGGGCTGGGATCTGGGTGAGGTTTTCCTATCACTAGCTTGAATTGCTATCTGTACTACTCTGAAACAATTCACCTTCCTCATCACCAACTGCAAGCAAGAAGCAATAATACCCTGCTGGGATGGCAGACAGGATGTGTAGCTGCTCTCAGAGCCCTGTGGGTTTGTGCTTCCCACCTGTCCTGCCTACTCTGATGGTCCACTGTTAACACCAGCCCTCTGGGTGGGCACCAATAGGGGCAGCCTTCTGTTAGCCTTCACTAATAAAGGCAGCCCCAGCATAGCACTGAGGAACTGGAGTGGCTCTTTGGTCCTTTGGAAAGTTCCCCTGGGAGGCTGTGCTCTTACTCTGATGGTGAATGTTCTTTCACCCCTGTCCTGCGGGTGCTGGTCCGGTCCCCTGTGAGAAAGGAGCACAGCAAGGGTTTGATCTGAAATAGTCCTCCATGCCCCCCATGAAGATGTGTCTATTCCTGTGACTTGCTGGCTTCACATGAAATGGTCCATTTGACTTGTCTGCACACCTTATGATCACAGCATCTTGGAATGCCTTTGGGTCATTCTCCAAAGACTCAGGATTTGACTCCGTGGAGCACCTGCCCAGAGCGCTTATCACAGGCTCTGTAGGTTCCTCTGAGGTGGGGTTAGGGGGAACAGCAGATAGGAGCAAGCCTCCTCTCAGAGGAAGATCTGGCCTGCCACTGGCCGCCCCTCCCCAGACCTCATCACTTCAGAGGCACTTCCCCAGGCAGCAGCCCTTGGGTGCAGTGGGTTCCGACTCTAATGACACTGTGGTTGGGATTTTAACACCACCTACTAGAAGGAAGAGGGTCACATACATTATTGTTCAGCTTCCAAGTGGCCTCTCTCCATTTTTGCCTAACAGGTGGCTCCCAGAATATTTTTGAGGTCATGCTAACCTCTTCTCTGCGTCAAAATCTGGGCCCTCGGATTCCCCACTCCCGGTTGTGCTCTGCCAAGTGTGTTCTGCCAACAGCAAAGGAGGGCCAGAGAGCGGGCATACAGGAGTCAAGGCCTGGATCATCTCAACGTGGGCCCTCAAGGCAGTTTAGACGCCATCCTTCCCTTGCCCTCAGGCTGGAAAGAGCCTCTCCACCGGGAAAGGGCTGCTCTGGGGTGGGAGCATCTCTTGGGGCAGGAGGGTGTGGCATGCCAGGAGCTCGCGGGGTAGGTGCGACAGTGGGGGTGGGCGTGGGGGTAGCGGAGGAGGGCCCAGCAAGAGAGGAGTGCTGGGGAAGGCTGGGGAAGGCGGGTGGAGCAGGGGAGGCCTGGAGGAGAGGCGCCCCCCGCCCCCCACCGCCGCCCCGCTTCATGGGTCGGTGGGCCGGGCGGCTAGCGAGAGGGAGGCGGGCCCGATGGTGGCCAGAGCGGGGCGGGCGAGGGGCGGGCCGGCCGGTGTGGCCGATGAGCCAGTAATGAAGCCGGGCGCCTGGGCCCCCTTTGTTTCCGGGAAGCCATTTAAAAAGCCCCTTCCTCAGCCCGGGTGCGGGGCGAGCGGAGACAAAGGCCGGCGGCGCAGAGGGCCGAGCGGAACGCCCCCTTTTAGAAGGGCCTTTCCAGTCCTGGGACCGGCAGGAGGCTCCGCGCGCAGCTAGGGCTCCCGCTCAGCACGCGGGCCGCGCGCTGCCCTTAAGGGCTAGGAGGCCCGCTGCAAGCTGCAAGATGACGGAGATGAAAACACACAGCTCTCCCTCGCAGGAAGGCGCAGATGCTCCAGCTTCTGGGCTCTGGGCAGATGGCCGAAGCGATCTCCCAGTCGGCTTCCCACCACCACCTGGCACCAGGGGGAGGAGGCGCGTGCGCCACTGTAGGCCGTCCCGCCACGTGGTCCTCGGTGCCACTGTGGCACATTCCTGGCCTTTGCAATTATTGGAAAATGAGAGGCTCTTTTCTCTCCCATGCTTCCCCCTTCCCCCTCCCTTGTTTTTCTTCCAGGCTTGGAATTATCTATTTTAGCAGTTCAAAAGACATTCCATTCCCATGACAAATTCAGCAACGGTGTTGTTGGCATACCTAGCTAGTTTTTCTTACAGGGAGATTCAAGCAATAAATCATAAGGAGTGAAAATTTAAAATAGCATTTCTTTAACTTTTAATGTGTACTTTGCTTATTTTCAAGTGCCAGTAACAGCTCTGTTTCTTGACGTCTCTCAAAGTGAACCCATCTGAGATCCTGAGTAGTGGATTTTATTCCTTTACAATATTCCTAAAGAAAATGGATGGAGGAGATACATTTCAAACTCCTTCTTAACTCTAAAATCCCTGAAACGATGAAAAAAGGCTGATGGAAGATTTTAAAAAGGAGGGGGCTGGGGGGGGGGGGGAGTTGGGGAGGAACAAACTATCACTGTGGCTGCCGACCCACCTATGGATCCCATCCATCCATTATTCTGTTTAATGCTCTCTCCCTCCTTTGGCAGACCTGAACTTTACATTTGTTCCAGAAACAACATCCACACGTTGACTCACCCAGGGCAGACTCACATGAGCGCATGCCAAAGTACCTGGAAATGGTTGATCATAAACACTCTCAGTAATGGTTTGTCCAACAGAAGACACTAAACTGGGTAAACATGAAAGATAGGGGGATTATTTCCCCAAGAGAACAAACCATTCTAAAAGTTTGAACACATTTTTAACAAAACTGTTTCAGACTTTCATCCTCAAATGTGTTGCAATTTACACCCATGCTGGAGGATGGAAGGGTATCTCACCAAGTCATTGTTTCCAGTAAAGGTCATTTTTGGCTGCTCAGATCACGACTCTGGTATGTCACATTGCACAGGTATTTTTCACAGCTCACTGAGTCTGATGGCTCTGAGAGCATTTAAGGCTGCCGCAGAGAGGAGCCCAGGGTCGCGGCGATTAGTGGGCTTCTGTAGGAAGCACGGTGGAAGGGACAATGGGCCAATTACCAGCAAAGCCTGCGGTCTCCCTTGGAGAGGTTAAGGAGGAGAGCACATGGCCTTTGAGCTAGCGTGTCATCTGTCCTGGGGCTTAATCAAGTTATCATATCACCCCAGGGTCCCCAGGCCTCCATCCATCGATTTGAATGAAGACAAAAATTTGCAGACAAATTTCTAGCAGCAGGAAGTTGGTGCTCTCCTGCAAGGCTGGATGAAAAGCACCTGTAACCTTGTCGGCCTCGTCCGACTCCTGCTGGGAGCTGCTTCAGGCTGTAGCCTGTTGGCTTCAGAGCCTGCCTGTCAGCAGGAGCTGAGGCTGGAGCTGGGGGGCGGGGTGGAGTGGTGGATGCCATTATGTGTTTCAAAAGAATGCCCCGGAGCGGACCGGCTGTGGCCAGAACTGCACAATGTGGCCAGCTACCATGAGTGTGTAGGTGGGCATTCTCCCTTTCCTTTTGATATTGGCCTGCAGTCATTTTTAGGTTAAGATGGGGGCTGACATGCAGCAACCCTCATGATGGCACATAAAGGCAATACTGTGTCTCCCCCTCTCTCTAGGGCTGGTGAGAAGCAGGGAGCTCTCCAGAGTGCCATCAAGGCCAGTCAGATTTCTGATCCTCTATAAGCTGCAGCTTCCCCATTTGTGAAGTTCAGGGATCTCCCCTAATCCGCAGGGAGGAAGGGAAAGGGGGTTTGGTGTAGCAGATTGAACATTGGTGGGGGATTCTGAGACCTGTGGTCGAACCTGGCTCTATAAGAGAGGTGACTCAGTGTCTTTTTGTTGTAGTTATTCCATTTGTCAGAGGGGAATAATGATCCAGGCTGTTAGCTACTCCACAGCTTATGATCAAATGCGATGATAGATGCCAATCAGTAAATGAAAAACCTTTGAAACCACATTACTGGTGCCTCTACAGCCCTACCAGCATCAGTGCTCTATGACTCAGTGTTACAAAGAGGGATTGGAAGAGAGGAGTTATTAACAAGCATTAATATGAGAACAAAGAGTTGCAAATGACTTAGCAACTGAACAACAACCACAAGTCCATCCTGAGAATAAGTTGATCACTAACTGTGAATTTCATGTCCTTAGCAGGAAAAACCAGAAGACAGGACTTTTAACACTGTGGGGCTGGCTGATCTGATCAAAATCAACTTTTTAGAGGTCTACAGGAAAGTGGACTTTTTTGACATTCTGATGAAAGTCTACCCTAAAAAAAAAGTGCCTGGAAATCTGGCCAGTAAATCACTTCTCCCCCTACTCTTCAGATGGCGTTCATGTTCTTGGCCATTTTGTGAGTTTGATCCCTGGGTTGGGAAGATCCCCTGGAGAAGGGAAAGGGTACCCACTCCAGTATTCTGGCCTGGAGAATTCCATGGACTATACAGTCCATGGGGTCTCAAAGAGTTGGACACGACTGAGTGGCTTTTACTTCACTTCACTTGTGACAGGGAGCATGGGCCTTAACCCATGGCAGCTCCAGCCTGTTTCCTCCCCTATAAAACAGGATATGTTTTCTCTGCCCTCTAACTCATGAGGGCATTGGGAGACTCCACTGGTTAACAGGTGAGAAAGTGCTTTGTAAATAAAGAGAAGGTGCTAGGTAGGTTTACGCTGTATGTATGCTCACACATACACAGAAAGGACTATTAGTGCCCATTTAACTGGAACTTGAATGAACACGTTGGGGAAATTTCATGGCCTTGTGGACTTCAGCACATGGATCCAGTGTCATAGATGATCTGGCTCAAAAGAGGATTCTTCATTCAGAGCTAACTTCCGGCCTTTCTCTCTGAATGAACAGTATTGAGGTGTCCTGCTGGATCTCAACTCCCGAGGGAGTGGCCCTGTGGCATAAGCAGGGCTGGAATGCTGCTGCCCAAGCACAGCAAAAACCAGGCAGCAAAAAGCTAAAATACTAACTGTCAACTCTTCATTCAGTACTTTCCCACTTGCCTCCTGTTAAACTCCTGCACCATCAAGATACCCATGACTCCCTCAAACAGAGCATGAGGTCCTGCCCCACGAATGTTGTATCTGTTGCTTCCCCTGCCACTGTCTCTTCACCTTCTCTGCTTATTAAATCTGTCTCATCCTTCAAGGTTCTGTGTAGTGCTCTCCTTTGTGGGACACAGTCCTCAAGCTCCTAGCCCAATCAGAACTGACTGCCTGCCCCTGTCGCCACGGGGGGTCTTTGTCCTGTGCTTTTTGCCCCACCGTGTGGGTTTTCTATTAGCATTCATGATGTACACCCTCCCTCCCTGCATACTCTGTGGATTTCTTAGGGTCAGAAACCACATCTGACTCCTCTTGGTGGCTGGGTCTCTAGTATCGCTGCTGGTGCATAGTAATTTATGTATTGAATGTTGAATTGCATTTGCCCTTCCCCTCAAAGTGTTAGAGAGTGATGTGCAGAAACCGTGGGAGGGGAGGAAAAGATGAAACCTTCCTTTTTCATGCTTATTTAAACCAAATCCATTTTTGGTTTTGCCTTGTATAGCAGCTAGTTTGAAAATCTAAAAAACTGCCCCACTGTGACTGGCAATTTGCATGTAAGTTTAATTAGGACTACTTTCTAAGTGTTTCAGTCCTGCCCAAATGGGGCATTTCTTTGCTGTCTCCTGAGTGACTCTAGGAAATCTTTACAGAAATGGTTCCTGGCCAAGTGGACAGCAAGGCAGCTCTGCTCAGGGGCTTAGCCTCATAAAACACCCTCGTGTGTTAATCTCCACTAGTTTACTTCCATGAGAAGGTATGACTTCACACTCTGGAAAGGACCAGTGGTCCTGTTTCTTAGGTGCATTTTCACATGTTCCCTCAGAGAACATTGTGACCCAGGGGAGCATTTCTCCCATTAATTCTTAGTGTGAGGTCTTTGGACCACCAGGGATTTGCAGAAGTGGTAAACAAGGCTCTTTGATGCTTTTCCGTGTTTCGGAAAGCCTGTGGTAAGGGCGCAGGACCTACTATGTGTCTTGTTCTCTTGTTTTTGACTCCATTTAGTGTGGTAGCGGTGGGTTGTTCATGCTAATAATAAGCGACCCGTAACTATATATAATTTTTTAGGTCAAAGCATTTTTAAAAAATTGTTGTTGTTGTTTAGTCATTAAGTTGTGTCCAACTGTTTGCAACCCCATGGACTGCAGCACACCAGGCTCCTCTGTCTTCTACCAACTCCTGGAGTTTGCTTGAACCCATATTGGTGAGTCTGTGATGCTGTCTAGCTATCTCATCCTCTGCCGCCCCTATCTCCTTTTGCCTTCAATCTTTCCTAGCATCAGGGTCTTTTCCAATGAGTCAACTCTTTGAATCAAGTAGGCAAAGTATTGGAGCTTCAGCTTCAGCACCAATCCTTCTAATGCTACTCAGGGTTGATTTCCTTTAGAATCATTTATACAGTAATATTTACTCATTTAATGGATGCAGTTTGATGGGGTCTTGGCAATTGTATACAGTCATATAGCTGCTATCACAGTCAGAGTACAGAGCATTTTCATCATCCTCAGGAATTTTCTCAAGTCCCATCACAGTCAGCACCCTCTCCAGACCCCATGCTCCAGGCAACTGCAAATCTTGTCATTATAGTTTTGCCTTTCCTAGAATTTTATATAAAATGAAACAACACAGTACATTGTCTTTTGTGTTTAACTTTTTTACTCAATGTCCAGGTGTTGAGATTCATCTATGTTGTTGCATGTATCAATATTTTTGTTTCCTTTTATTGCCTAGCAGTATATCATAGGATAGCTATAATTCATTTGTTCATTCACTTATTGAAGAACATTTGGGCTGTTTTCAGATTTGGGCTGTTAAAAATATGTGACTATGAATAACTCTGCTATAAACATTTGCACACAAGTCTTTGTGTGGACATATTTTTCCGTTTCTCTTGGGTGAATACCTAGGAGTGAAATTGCTGGGTTATATGGTGGGCATACATTTAACCTTATAAGACACTGCCAAGCACTTTTTCAAAGAGACTGTGCCACTGTGTATTCCCACCAGCAGTGCATGAGAGTCCATTCTCCCGCCTCACAAACTGGTGCTGGCAGTCTTCTCAATTTTACCGATTCTAGTAAAATGATATTCCATTGTGGCTTTAACTAGTCAGTCATGTCCATATTGGCTAGTCATATATCTATGTTGAGCAGGTACCTTTTCAAATCTTTTACCCATTTTTAATTGCATTCTTTGCTTTCTTATTATCCTGGAAACAAGTCCTTCACCAGTTAGGTCTTTTGCAGGTACTTCTTCCTAGCCTGTGGCTTTTTTTTTTTTCATTTTAAATGTGTCCTTAGATGAATGAAAGTTTTTAATTTTGGTGAAGTCCATTTTCTTATATATTCATGCTTATATAATTCATTCTTATATAGTTCATGCAGTTTGTGTCATGTTTCGGTAATCTTTGCCAACACAACATCACAAAGATTTTCTCCCATGTTTTCTTCTAGAAATTTTATTATTGCAGTTCTTATGTTTAGGTCTATGATCCATTTGACTATTTTGTATATGGTATGTTTACATGGTATGAGGTAAGGTTTACAATTCAATATTTTTCTCCATGATTATAGGATCTTTCTTAACACTATCTATTCCCCATTGAAGTACCTTGCACTTTTATAAAAAGTCAATTGACTGTATGGCTACAAATTTATTTCTGGACTCTTTTCTCTTCCATTGATTTATATGTTTATAATTATACCAGTGCAACAGAGTTTTGATTACTTGATTACAGAAATTGGGGAATGCAGTTTCTTCAAAGCTGTTTATATTTTAGAGATCACTTTTTTTATTCTTTGCTTTTCCATATAATTTTAGAATCAACTTATCAATTTCTTCAAGACAAGCTTGCTAGGATTTTGATTGGGCTTGCATTAAATCTACAGATCAATTTGGAGAAAATAAACATTTTAACAATGTTGAAATCTATGAACATGGTATATCTTTCCATTTACTTATGTTTTCTTTAATTTCCCTTAATAGTATTTTGTAGTTTTCAGAGTACAGATCTGGCACATTTTTCTTTAAATTTATTCCTAAGTATTTTTCATACTGTTTGTAAGCAGAGTTGAATTTTCTTTTTTAATTTCCCAGTTGTTCATTACTTTTATATAGAAATACAATAGCTATTTTATTAAACTTTATTTTGAAAAAATAATAGATTCACAGGAACTTATAAAAGTAGGACAGAGGCCCCACAAACCCTGCACCCAGTTTCCCCCAGTAGTTATAGTAAAATATTATAACCAGGAATTCAACATTGGCACAACGTGTGTGTATCATTATCACATGTATATATTCATGTAACAGGCACCGCAGTTGAGATGCAGAACTAGTCCCTCATGGCAAAGATCTCCCCTGTGCCGCCTCTTTATAATTATAGTCATCCCCTCTTCCACCACCCTAACCTCTGGCAACCACCAATCTGCTTTCTATCACCATAATTGTATTATTTCAAGAGTGTTACAGACATGAAATCATACAGAATGTGGCCTTTTGAGCTTGGCTTTTTCACTGAGGATGTACCATTGAAATCAATCCAAATGGCTGTATGTATCAATATATCTTTTCTTGTTATTGGTGAACGGTATTCTATGGTATGAATATACCCCTGTTGGTTTGAATACTCACTTACTGAGAGAGATTTTGGTTGTTTTCAGTTTGAGGATGTTTCAAATAAAGTGGCTAAGAACAATCTTGTATAGGTTTTTGTGTCGACATAGATTTTCATTTCCCTGGGGGGAGGTATGCCTATAATTATTTACAAGTGCTGTGAGGTATGGTAAGTGTATGTTTAGGTTTTAAAGAAACTGTCAAGCTGTTTTTCAAAGTGGCATTCCCACCAGTGACGTATGAAAGACCCATTTTCTCTGCATTCTTGCCGGCATTTGATACTGTGATTATTTTTAAAATTTCATATCTAATAGATCTGTAGTGATAGCCCATCATGATCTTATTTTGCAGCTCTCTAATGGCTAGTGATATTTAACATTTTCCCATATACTTATTTACATCCCTAAGTCCTCTTCAGTAAAATGTCTCTTCATGCCTTTGCTCATTCTCTAGTTGGATTGTTTGGTTATTTTACTGTGGAGTAAACTCCATTTGCGAGTTTTCAAATATATTCTAGATATAAGTTCTTTTTCAGATATGTGGTTTGCAGATATTTTTTTTTCCCAGTCCATGCTTGTCTTTTCATATCTTATGAGGTTCTTTTGTAGAGTAAAAGCTTATAATTTTGATTAAGCCCAATTTATCAATTTTTTTATTTTATGGGTTATGCTTTTCATATAAGAACCTTTTACCAAGCCCTCGGTCTTTAAATTTTTTTCTGTGTTATTGTCTAAAAGTTTTATGTTTTACATTTAAATCTATGATCTATTTAAAATTAATTTTTGTAAAAGATATGAAATGTAAGTTTTTTGCCTTTAAATATCCTCTTATGTTTGTCCCAGTTGATGTTCTTTGAACTTGATAATGTGTTCTATTTTTCTGGTTCTATGTGTATTAAATAATTTTGGATAATCTTCTGGACATTATGCATGTAAAGTTGTGTACATTCTGGAATTTAGCAATTTTCTCTGATGGATGTTAATTCTTTTATTTTATCAGGCAATTATCTTCAGTTCAGTTCAGTCGCTCAGTTGTGTCTGACTCTTTGCGACCCCATGAATCGCAGCACACCAGGCCTCCCTGTCCATCACCATCTCCCGGAGTTCACTCAGACTCACGTCCATCGAGTCAGTGATGCCATCCAGCCATCTCATCCTCGGTCGTCCCCTTATCCTCCTGCCCCCAATCCCTCCCAGCATCAGAGTCTTTTCCAATGAGTCAACTCTTCGCATGAGGTGGCCAAAGTACTGGAGTTTCAGCTTTAGCATCATTTCCCTCCAAAGAAATCCCAGGGCTGATCTCCTTCAGAATGGACTGGTTGGATGTCCTTGCAGTCCAAGGGACTCTCAAGAGTCTTCTCCAACACCACAGTTCAGTTCAGTTGAGTTCAGTTCAGTCGCTCAGTCGTGTCTGACTCTTTGTGTCCCCATGAATCGCAGCATGCCAGGCCTCCCTGTCCATCATCATCTCCCGGAGTTCACTCAGACTCACGTCCATTGAGTCCATGATGCCATCCAGCCATCTTAAAGCATCAATTCTTTGGCGCTCAGCTTTCTTCACAGTCCAACTCTCACATTCATACATGACTACTGGAAAAACCATAGTCTTGACTAGACGGACCTTTGTTGGCAAAGTAATGTCTCTGCTTTTCAATATGCTATCTAGGTTGGTCATAACTTTTCTTCCAAGGAGTAAGCATCTTTTAATTTCATGGCTGCAATCACCATCTGCAGTGACTTTGGAGCCCCCCAAAATAAAGTCTGACACTGTTTCCACTGTTCCCCATCTATTTCCCATGAAGTGATGGGACCAGATGCCATGATCTTCATTTTCTGAATGTTGAGCTTTAAGCCAACTTTTTCACTCTCCTCTTTCACGTTCAAGAGGCCTTTTAGTTCCTCTTCACTTTCTGCCATAAGGGTGGTGTCATCTGCATATCTGAGGTTATTTATATTTCTCCCAGCAATCTTGATTCCAGCTTGTGCTTCTTCCAGCCCAGCGTTTCTCATGATGTACTCTGCATAGAAGTTAAATAAGCAAGGTGACAATATACAGCCTTGCCGTACTCCTTTTCCTATTTGGAACCAGTCTGTTGTTCCATGTCCAGTTCTAACTGTTGCTTCCTGACCTGCATACAGATTTCTCAAGAGGGAAGTCAGGTGGTCTGGTATTCCCATCTCTTTCAGAATTTTCCACAGTTTATTGTGATCCACACAGTCAAAGGATTTGACATAGTCAATAAAACAGAAATAGATGTTTTTCTGGAACTCTCTTGCTTTTTCCATGATCCAGCAGATGTTGGCAATTTGACCTCTGGTTCCTCTGCCTTTTCTAAAACCAGCTTGAACATCTGGAAGTTCACAGTTCATGTATTGCTGAAGCCTTGCTTGGAGAATTTTGAGCATTACTTTACTAGCATGTGAGATGAGTGCAATTGTGTGGTAGTTTGAGCATTCTTTGGCATTGCCTTTCTTTGAGATTAGAATGAAAACTCACCTTTTCCAGTCCTGTAGCCACTGCTGCAAAGAAATAGAGGAAAACAACAGAATGGGAAAGACTAGAGATCTCTTCAAGAAAATTAGAGATATCAATTAAACATTTCATGCAAAGATGGGCTCGTTAAAGGACAGAAATGGTATGGACCTAACAGTAGCAGAAGATATTAAGAAGAGGTGGCAAGAATACACAGAAGAACTGTACAAAAAAGATCTTCAGGACTCAGATAATGATGATGGCGCGATCACTCACCTAGAGCCAGACATCCTGGAATGTGAAGTCAAGTGGGCCTTAGAAAGCATCACTACGAACAAAGCTAGTAGAGGTGATGGAATTCCAGTTGAGCTATTTCAAATCCTGAAAGATGATGCTGTGAAAGATACTGTATACAGTCCTACAATTTGGAAAAACAATTTCTGTATGACCTCATCAGATTCACAGAATAACTAGAGTAGCTGTATGAAGTGGGCAGAAGAAGAGGTATTATTCCCCTTTGACAGATGAGGAAGCTGAGGTTGCAGGTTGACTCTAGGCTGCCAGGACTAAAGGACAAAGGATAGTTAAAATCAACAGAACACTCTATGTATCACAAAGGATTTTTCTCAGCATCTCAGAGACTTCAGGCTTCCATTCAAATTCATGTCTGAGCCAATCTCTGGATAAAAAAATTTTTCCTGGGACATTTTGGGGACAGATGATGTAAACAATTCCCCAATGCCCTTGGTCTCAGCCCCAAGGGGTGTGGTACAGCTGTGACTGTAACAGGGAGGAGGCAGTCTCTAGGCGGCTTTCCCAAACATTGCTTCTGGAAACATTCGCCTCCAGCCCTCAACAAAAGCTCAGGTATGGAAGCTTCGTGTGCCCTCTGACCTTTCACATCCCAGAGCCTCGCCGCGGGGAGGAGGGGCTGCTGCACAAAAGGGTCTGCGGAGTGACTGGCCTGCCTCAGCTCCCTGCTGTCCCCCACAATGGGGCCTGAGGCCCTGGCCGCCTCTGGAGTCCAGAGAAAAGGGCCGAGATAATGACAGGCCCAGCTACCGCTGCTCTCTTCAGAGAAATGAGAAGAGGGAGGCGGCCAAACCTCCTGGATAATAAAGAAGTAACAAATGGGGAATAAAAGCTTATGGAAGACATCTTAACCCAGGGATGAAAAAAATGTCAACATCTGTGAGGCTTTCTGCACCAGCAGACCCAGCCCTAATGAAAACCCTCGAAAAGCCATTCACTGACGCAGAGGCGAAAAGGCTACACCTTTCTATGTGGGCAGTGAGGGGGTGTCGAGGGTTGGACAGGGCTGCCCTTTCCCTTTCGAATGCTGTTGAACCAAGCGCTAATGTTCATCTTCAGCTTTATTAAGGAACCAGGGGCCAGAGGAGAATGGAGGGGCCGAACCAACTTTATGCCGAAGTCTGTGAGGTGGGTGGATTCAGGAGTGGGCAAGATGTCTGCACTTTGTGGCCAGGAAGAAAGCCCGAGGAATTAGAGAAAATGCTGTTTAACAAGAGTCTCCTTTGACCAGGGCCTTTCGGAAGGATGTGGCTCCAGGAAAGTAATCCTCTTAGCACAGACTTCTCTGTGTGTACAAAACAGGGAAATCGTATCTGAATGTCCTCATTGCATTTGCTAAAATACCTAATGAAAACACAAAGATGCCTTACCCCGATCTTCACCCTTCCCTCAGAAGAGGGAGAGTGGCAGATGTTTGCTCATAAGGTTGATTTTAAAAATTCAAACTGGGAATCTGGGGTGTGGGAGGGGCGAGCCTCCTCTCTTTCCAAAGAGTGTGAGTTATGGAACTTTGAACCTTTGGGTCCTCCCCCAGGGTTTTTGACACCTTTCAGGTGCTAGGTGTGATTTTATTTCTTGGGTTTGTGTTCTGTGTTCACCATTGGAATGTGTCTCCAGAGGCCTCAACGAAAGAAGAAACCTCAAATCCTGGCCAAGCACAGCAGCTTCCTGAGGAGAGTGAGGAATCTGGTAGGAGAAATGTGCTCCCAAATTTGTGACTGCTTTGCAGGGGGGAATGTTGTACCCTGGCCAGAGAGCACCTGGATGGTCCTCACTCCACTCACACCCACTCCCACAGGTATGCATCCCCCTCGCACACACTCCCCCCGCCACACACACATAGCCACCCATGCCATTCACTCCTGGGCAAGGTCAGTCATGTCTGACTCTTTGGACTGTACAAGCCCATGTACCCTGTCAGGCTCTTCCGTCCATGTCCGTGGGCTTCTCCAGGCAAGAATACTGGAGTGGGTTGCCATGTCCTCCTCCAGGGGATCTTCCTGACCCAAGGATGGAAGCCGTGTCTCCTACGTCTCCTGCGTGGCAAGCAAATCCTTTACTTCTGAGCCACCAGGGAAGCCTGCCACTCACTCCCGCGTATATGTAAACACAAGCACCCTTAATAAATAAACACACAATACAGCATCTTTCAAATACCCACACCCACCCACACACTCCCAGGCTGAACTGTTTCAGTTAGCTTTATAGACAAACATCTTCCTTACCAATCACCTTAGTACACAGGATTTTAGACTAAATGTTTCAATTATGACTTAACTCTGAAAAAATACAAGATACAAGTAAGCATAAGTATCAATAAAATGTTTGGGGGATTGCCAATGAGGCTTTACGTAGGCTGAAATTGGATATTATGCTTTTATTTTTTCCTTTGATATGTTATTGGGCTATTTGAAATTCAAAGCTATTGTTTGCCGTTGAGATGCGAAAAGGATGGAGGGGAAGGGGGCAGCCACAGAGAGGCTGATTTTGGCCCAAGGTCTGGTCCAAACTGTCCCCCTGTGGGTTGGCACTGTGCTCCATGGCTGCCTCTAGATCTAAAGTGAGCTCTTCATCTGTGGGTCAGCAGATGTCCAGGGCAGGCAGTCAGCTCCCAAGCTCTCAAAGCATTCAAGTAGTGCCCCGAGAACCTTTTGTCATTTGTCACAGTAAGTTGGGGGGGTTTCCCATGCCAGGTGTGCACTTGAACTGTGTGTGAACTCTGATGTCTGTTGTAATCCCAAAGTTAATAATAATATGTTAGTTATGAGTACTAATTATGTGCTAATCACTGTTCTAAGGGCCTTAATGGATCATCTAATTTAATTTTCATAGTGCTATGGTTTGGACTGTCTTGGTATACCAATATTGTAAATGAGGAAACAAGCATGGAGATGTTAGTAACAATAGAACCAATATTCAAACCCAGATCTGGGTAATGCCAAGCTTAGGCTATTGACCTCATGCTACAACAAGGCCCCTTAAAAGAATTTGACTCTGAATGAGTTTCTGCTCCCTTCTTTTCTTGGTCCACAGGATGACACTGACTCTGTTCCTCCTGGTTCACTCAGATGCCACAGCATCTCTCATCCTCATCCCTTTGGAGGGAGGAGGGAGATCTGGGGCATCCCTGCCAGCCTGTCCCTGCTGTGGGCTAGCGAGGATTCCTCACCCGGCTGCCCGGCTTTAGACCACCAGGGTGGCCAGACATTTTGCATTGCCTGCACCTGGGGGCCATGGGCGGACAATCGCATCAAGTGCTCTGTTCACAGGCCAACAGGAGTCTGAGCAGCTGTGCTAAGGCACTGGGCTCACTCACAAGGTTCACAGTCCTTCCGACCTATACATCCCTCTGAGGAGCGCACCTTCCCACTCTCCAGGTCCTCTCTCCTGAGAACACGGCCCACCGGGAGAAGGGTCAGCAGACACCTCTGATCCTTTTACGTCCCTCATGCCTGATGCTCTGGGATGGGGGGTGGGGAGCCGGAGTCATGGCCCTGGAAACTACAGATCATTGGCTCTAACTCCCTATGGTGGTTCTAGAGCTGTTTCCACAGTTCTCTGATGTGATGCCCCTCAAGAGGCAGAGCTCAGGCCCCTTCTTCTTGAGTATAGACTGGACTTAGTGGCCAGCCCACTAGGGAGTAGAATGTGGCAGAACTGATGCATGTCATTTCTAAGATTGTCTTATACAAAGACGGTTGCTTCTGTCTTCAGTTCTCCATCTCTCTCTGTCTCTGTCCCTCTCTCTCTGGAATCACTTGTTTTGGGGAAAGTCAACTGCTGGGATGTGAGGCAGCCCCTGGAGTGAGAAACCAAGGCCTTCCTGCACTTGCATAAGTGAGCTTGGAAGCGGTCTTCTGAGCCTGCTAGCAGCCTTGGGAGCCAGCCTGGAAGCAGCGGCTCTCCCAGCTGAGCCTCGGCTGACTGCAGCCCCAGTGGGTGGTGGATGGTGGGCATCCTGACGGCAGCCTCGGGAGATTCCTGGAGCTGAGCCCATAGCTAAACCTCAGCCAGATTCCTGACCCACTGTGAAACTGTGGAGAAAGCAGGAGATAGTGTCGGTGTGTGAAGCCACTACCCAGGGGCCCTGTGCCAAGCTGCTCTCTCTCTCACTGTGCAGCCGCTGCGGAGAACTGAGGCCCTGCTGGGGGAAATCACCTACCCATTTCCACAAATGACGAGTTGGTTCTTGAAATGAACTTAATTATTTTGACTTTCTGTCTCGTTCTCTTTCCACTACATCAGATTTCCTCTGGCTCCCATTTCCACTAATGGATGAGAAGAAATTAATCTGGCAAAGCTCTGGGAGTGCCCGCCACTGCCCCCCACCATGAGCGCGGGTCTTTCGGTTCTGAGTGGTGTGGACACAGCCAGTGATGCCCCAGGGCCTAGGGTTTGGTGTGGGGGTGGGGGTGGAGTACAGAGCATCCCTTCTGGGCCCGTTTGAGAAGGTAATGGCCCCTAATCTGCCCCCCTTCCCAGGGTTCATGTTGGGCTGACGTGGGAAGTTCCACCCATGCATATGAATTTTGAATTTAATACAGAATTTACCACCCAGAAAGGACTATGTGAAGTAAGTGTAATTTGCCTGTGTTTATTTATTTTTATCATGAACTTAAGCAAAGTTTATGGGAAAAAAAAGGAACCTGATGATCATGAGATGTAGCTATTTTACATCTCTCTAAATTCTCTTTGTTGGTGTTCTTTGCACAGCTGGAGTGGCCCGTGGACACTATGTAGAGTTTTGCCTTCCTCACTCAGCAAGTGTCTGTTGTGCCTCAGGCCCTGTTCCGTTGAGAGAGCCTGCTGTGCCTGGCACTCTCTCAGACCACCCTCCCATTTGCCCAGCTTGCCCCCTCGCCTTCTCTCTTTGTGGGGTAACCCCAGTCTCTGACCCCTGGCTCCACCCCAGCCCCTCTCCAGCCCAGGCTGTCTCTGCCTGGGCCGCTCATTGGATCTCACGGTGTGGCAGACTGGGAGCCTTGGCACTCTCCCTGCCTACACTGGGGGCTGGCCAGTGCTCAGGAGCCTGCATGGCCTTCAGTCCTGAATCTGGAGGAGGGGCTGAGGAATCTGCCTTTTTACACATTCCTCTGGAGGCACTCAGTACCATCCGTGAACTACAGCTCTGCTCCTGCCTGTTTAGCTTATGGAGCTCTTCAGAACAGCTTCACTGGCCTGGTTTTTAGCAAACTTCACAGAGACAGTCAGAAGTAACCTTCAGTTTCCCGAGCCAGAGCCCTCAGTTGGACTGGGTCTTCCCGCCACCCCAGGGATCTCCTCACAGTCCATCTTTATCTCCTCCCGTGACCTGATTTCACTGACAGCAGCAGGAGGTCAGAAGCTAGGAGGTCGTTCTCCAGTGTTGGAAGCCCTAGAGAGTGGCTTCTGAGGGAGGAGCTGGCGATTATCGATCATAGTGCGCGCATGCTCCGTCACTTCAGTCGTGTCCGACTCTTTACGCTCTACGGACTGTAGCCCACCAGGCTCCTCCGTCCATGGAATTCTTCAGGCAAGAACACTGGAGTGGGTTGCCATGCCCTTCTCCAGGGGATCTTCCCGACCCAGAGATCGAACTCGCAGCTCTTACATCTCCTGCAGTGGCCAGTGAGTTCTTTCACCTCCGGGGCCACCTGGGAACCCGTCAATCGCAGTGAGGGCTGAGCAGTCACTCCTGACCTCTGTGAGTTGGCTTTCTGTGCACTGTACATTCGGGACGGGTGACAGAGCAGGAGGTCTGCAGCAGGGACCACGGGGAGAACTTGAGGACGAGGTTCCCATAGCGTCCTCTCATTGCAACCCCCCGCTCTGCCTAAGGGGCCAGCTCCCCAGCACTTCCAATCTGCTGCTTCCCCCAAGTAGAGCAAACCACCCCTCGCCCTTCTGGGGTCCACACGATATCCCTGCTTCTCTCTGAATGCGAGCAAGTCCCCAGCCTGGGCCTCAGTGGTCCCAGACATACATGGGGGCTCCAAGGAAGTACTTTTCAGCTCTGAGACTCTGTCATATTTGCCGCAGGTAGAGGAGTCTCTCTGTACCTCCTAGATCCTGTCCCAGATGTGACCACATTTTCTCCCAGGGGAGGTCTTGAATCCACAGCCTTGCAGGCTCCATTTACTCTCTTGTAAATAAAGAACAAACCAAAGCTCCTGCCTCCAAGTTCCATCAAACCTGTCAGGCTGAAGTGTCTATCAGAGGGGAGACTGGAGCGAGAGGGGCTTAGTAAGTGACACAGGCTGCAAGCTTGCCGCAGACATCTGTTTACTTTCACACTCTGAGTGCCCTGCAAGGGAGGCTGGGGCCGCAGAGCAGCAGTCAGCTCCTGGCTTTGTAGCTCTGCTTTGAGGCCAGGCTTGTCTGAATTCTCCCCAGACGTTCCTCCTAACCCCCTGCCCACTGAGAAAGAGCCCCGCCAGCTCTGTGCACCAGTGGCTGCACAGTGGGAGATGTGATCAGAATCTAAACACAGCCTGCAGAGATGACCAGAAGTTTGGCACGGGCCCAGGCAGGAACCCCCAGTCCTAACAGCTGCTCTCCCCCACATGACAGACAGACTCAGCCACAGCCTGGAAATAACACGCTAGGTGTCATCTATGTCACCTGCCACCCTCTTGCCATCTCTGTCTTCCCTGTGATGACATTTGGGGTCTTGTGAGATGTCAGTCAAGGGAGCAGTCGTTGTTCACACAGAAACCAACCCTGTGTCCTCTGTCACATGCTCACTTCCCTCTCGCCAGTCGCCTGGACTCCTCGGCTGCCCTTGAGAAGCCCTCGGGCCACCCGTGAGGATAGACAGAGCCCCATGAGGGAGTCTGGCCACAGACTCCTCAGACTTAGGGCCTTTGGTCTGGATCTGAAACTATTCCATTAATTTGATACTGACTTCGGTTTTCCCTGGTAGCTCAGCTGGTAAAGAATCTGTCTGTAATGCAGGTTCGATATCTGGGCCAGGAAAATACCCTGGAGAAGGGAATGGCTACCCACTCCAGTATTCTTGGGCTTCCCTGGTGGCTCAGATGGTAAAGAATCTGCCTGCAATGCCGAAAACCTCGGTTTGATCCCTGGGTTGGGAAGATCCCCTGGTGGAGGGCCTGGCAACCCACTCCAGTATTCTTGCCTGGAGGATCCCCATAGACAGAGGTGCCTGGTGGTCTACAGTCCATGGGATCGTGAAGATTTGGACATGACTGAGTGACTAAGCACAAGCATATGTCCACAGCTGGGGACTAATCCCATAATTCCTGACTTTTACAGAGGGCAGCAATAGGCCCCCGAACAGGGTGGATGCAAGGAGCAACCACGAATGGGAGAGAACAGTGAGGGCTGGATCTGACTCTGAAAGCCAGGGTGGGGGATGGGACAGATAAGACTGACCTCGCTCCAAAAGAAAATGATCCAAAGATGTGATTGTCACAAGTGTGTGATCAGGGTCATGATTGACACGAGCGTTCTCGTCCTGGCTCTGTCACCCTGGGCAAGTCATGCACTCTGGCTGGGCCTCAGTCATATTTGCAGAATGTCAGGATACACTGATTGACAGCCAAGTGTCATCCCAGCATTTATGTGCTATGTTTTTTTTTCTATTCTGTGAGTGTCCAGTTTCCAAAGGCTATGTTCAAGGGGGTAGTGACTGGGGAGACAGGAAGAGGAGCCTGATGGTGAGTGTCCCGGGGGACTGTGCACAGGATGCTATTTCCCGAGATCAGAGAACAGCCTCTTCTGACCCTCGGAGAATCTAAGCGAGGCCCCAGCTGGAGTGTGGCTGGACCAGGGCTGGGTTCATACTTTGCTCTGTTCTTTCTATGGAATCATCTCTGCCCTTTCCCTTCTGGCTTTACATGTCAAGACACTACCATCCTCTAAGCCCCTTTGCAGTGTCATCTCCTCCACGTGGCCTTCCCTGGGGCTCCTCCCACCAGAACCCCTGCAGCACTTAGTCCACCCTTCTCTTGCCCCCTTAACTTCTTAGACTGGAGCCATTCTGGCTGCCCCAGTGGCCCAGGAAGCCCCTTGAAGGCTGGGCTTCAACATGATAAGTCATTCTCTCCCAGCCCAGCACAATGAATGACAGCAATAGGTTCCACTGAGTGTGGAGTTGAAATTACTCAGAGGCCTCAACATCTGAGCTCCCCAACTCTGCCCCCAGCCCCCGCCAGGCCTCAGAGATGAGACCATGGAACCCCCATCTGAGCTCCTGGAGTATATGTCCCTGCACGGTCAGGCCCATGGCCCAGCGCACAGGAGGCTGCAAGGGAACCACACTGTCTGTTATATTTTAAAGGGGCCTCTCCTGCAGGGCGCTCCTGGGCCAGGCAGGAGAATGGGGGACAGGAACCCCTGCCCTTGCCTGTGGAGAAGAGTTTGCTGAGGACGCCGAGGACTCCAACCCTCTGAGTTTCGGTGGCTGTAGACCCTCCATCTTTCCGTGTCCTGTTTTCACCTACACCAACCCGAGGTCAGAAGAGGAGACTCTGTCATGGATCATGGATCATGCTCACGGTCCATTCACTTCCTGTTAGAAGCCCCGTGAGGACACGGACAAGTATGGTGTAAGCCCTCCCTGGCATCTCACTCTGTATGAGCCATGTGGAAGGGACTCAATGAATGAGTTTTAGAGTCGGATAGAATCTATTTTTCTTTTTTGTTCCAGAGCTGCTAAACTTTGAGAAGGACCTCAGAGCTCACACACTGAGTCCAGTCCCTATCGTGGGCATGGGCTGTGCCTGAGAGTCCCCAGAAGGAATGGTTCGGAGCCACCTTGAGCCACCGACCCACACTCACTGCATGCACTGTGACCCTCCACTCTGCTTTTAGGAAGTGGCAGCACAGCAGGAGTAGAGGAGTGTGGGCTTCAGAGTCAAGAAAGACCTGAGTTTGAATCCTGGCTGCATATCTTCTAGCGTGTTGCCTTGACGCTCTTCACTTTTCTTACTGATAAGAGGGGTAACATTACTAGCCACTCTGCAAGGTTGCTGTTTGATTGAAAATCAGATCATGTTGGCAGATGCCGGAGCACAAGAAATGTTGAGGCCATCACTACCTACCTTCTTGATCAGGGAGGGAGATAGGATTTGTCCCTGTGGGGACTAGTGAGACACTTCCACAGCTCTGATTATATCCATGTGCCCTCCCCAGTTGTCTTTAAGTGAAGCTGCGTGTGTGCGTGCTTAGTCACTGCAGTCATGTCTGACTCTGTGTGGCTCTATGGACTATAGCCTTACAGGCTCCTCTGTCCATGGGATTCTCCAGGCAAGAATACTCGAGTAGGTTGCTGGGCCCTCTTCCAGGGGATATTCCTGACCCAGGTATCAAACTCACGTCTCTTACACCTCCTGCATTGGTGGGTGGATTCTTTACCACTGAGTCACCTTGGAAGTCGCTAAGTGAGGTTCATTTCACTTCAGTTCAGTCTCTCAGTCATGTCTGACTGTGACCCCATGGACTACAGCCTGTCCATCACCAGCTCCCAGACCTTACTCAAACTCATGTCCATTGAGTTGGTGACGTTATCCAACCATCTCATCCTCTGTCGTCCCTTTCTCTTCCTGCCGTCTATCTTTCCCGGCATCAGCGTCTTTTCCAAGGAGTCAGTTTTTCACATCAGGTGGCCAAAGTATTGGAGTTTCAGCCTCAGCATCAGTCCTTCCAATGAATATTCAGGACTGATTTCCTTTAGGATTGACTGGTTGGGTAAGTGAGATTGCCCAGGGGAAAAAGTTAGAGGGAAGTTTGTCTTGTGGGTAGCTGGGCTTCCTTCCGTTTGAGTGTGGTTTGGCCTAGAGGGGCCACTAGGGAGTGTGCCCCAGGGTCTCCTCTGGCAGAATCTGGGTCCCTGGGTCCTTACCTGACCAGTCTCTGACTTGGGACAGCCCCTTATCCCCCTAGGCATGGGGAGGGTAACTCCTGGCTCATTTGCAGCTCTGGGCTATAGCAGACATCCATGTGAGGATTTTATACACACAGAAGTGCTGGGTAAACACTGGGGTCACCTCCGTTTTACTGTGAGCACTACCATTTCCTTAAAGAAATTTTAAGAAATAAAAACGTTTGCCCTATGTCTTGGTTCAAAACTTTTTTTCTTTTTAAACAGCAGAAAAAAAGGAGGGAACAAGCTTACAAAGAAAAAAAAAAAGGATTCGAGCCAATAGCTGTTAGACAAAGAGAAGACCCGAGGAACAGAGACTGGTCTCCAGGGGAGTTTGCCTGAGCCAAGAAGAGCTTCAGCCAACCCCCTGGGCTGGGGGCCAGTGCTTCCTCAGGGGCGCAGCGCCCTGCCCACCTTCCCAGGCCTGGCTTCTCCCTCTGTGTGGAGGCAGGAGGCCATCCTTCTCTTGCCTCCCGTTCCTATCCTGCTGTGGAGCTGGCTCGACTTCCTTCACCTTCACCTTCCATATTTCTCTGACCTGGGACTTATTTGCCCACCAGTTTCCTGCTCTGCTCAGCTCCCTTCCAGCCCGGGTTCCACTGCTGCCCTAGAGCAGGTGAAGCCCTGGAGGAGGCCTCCCGCTGCTCTCTCTCCCCTCCCTGTGGGCCTATGCAGGCCGGGTGGTGCTCCCCAGGCTGCCTGTCGTTGAGGATGCTGACCTCCCTGGCCCAGGCCTGCGGCACCTTCCTCAGCTTGCAGCCTGGGTAGAGGCCTTGGCAGTGAGCATGCCTGAAACTTGAAATCCATCCAAGGCCCAGTTAGAAAAGGATGGGGGTATAGAATAGACCAGAGAGCTTTTGGGTGGGCGGCTGTCTCTGGCAGCCACTGAAACCTTACCTAGGCCCAGCTGGTAAGAGGCTGATTGGGAAGAGGCTTTCAGATGCCCCTGCCACCTTGGAGTGAGCTACTTGATGGCTGGTGGCCATGCTGGCATTGGCTCCTTTTGAGTACAGTGTTAAAAAAACAGATGGAGTTGATGGGAAGGCCTGGCTCCAGGGAGGAGGTGGAACACATTTCCCTGTCCTGGTAGGGTAACCAGGTGACTGGGACACGCACACCTAGGGAGGAGAGATCAGAGCCCACAGGCACCTCACTATCAGCCGCTACGATTCCCTATTTTGCAGATTGGGAAACAGGCCCAGAGAGGGGAGTGTGCTGTGCTAAGTCGCTTCGGTCGTGCCCGACTCTGTACAACCCTATGGACTATAGCCTATCAGGCTCCTCTGTCTGTGGGATTCTCCAGGCAAGAATATTGGAGTGGGCTGCCAGTTCCTTCTCCAAGAGAGGAGAGAAACCCATGCAATAGCAGAGCCTGGTCAGGAGCCCAGGCTCCAAGGCTGCCCAGACCTCTGCCCTCCTCCCTCACCCCCTGCTGCCTCATACCAAACCAAGCAAGTCCAGGTGCCCAATGCAACAGTGCCCCAAAGGGTTATAAACCAGCTGACTGGAGTGGGGGTGCACTTTCTCAAAGAGGAAAAGTGTTTGATGACTGACTGTGTCTCCCGGTGCGCAAAGGTCCCCACCTCCCCAGGTATAAATCAGGTTGGACCTTCCTGAAGAGGCTCTTGTTCTCCCACTTGATTCCCAGTTGCTGGAAATGTCAATAAAGTGATCACCCAAGCGCATGCGTGGTGGGAAGTTTTTGGGTCAGGGAGGGACCTCAAGGAGGTCAGCTTTCAGGATGAGCTGTTCTGACATCTCAGACCCGTTTGTCTCCGTATATCCAATTGTGCATGTTCTCTTGTTTTCTGACGCCATCTCCAGTGGGGAGCAGTGAGGCTGGGTGGGTGGGGTGGAGGAGAGGATTTGTGGATGGGGTGTGAGAGGCTATTTGATGTGGGGCTCCTTGAGGTGGTGGCAAGCGGAAGACCATGTGACTCTCACATAGTTGTCCATCCTCCCACTCCCTCCCTTCTCATCTGTTTCTCACCTAGGCCACAGCCTCCAGATTGCTCCCCCCACCGCTATCTCCCCCTTCCGTCTGGGCTCCCCATTGCTTACATGATAAACTCTAAACTCTTTCGCTGCACTGTTTCACTTGCTGTATCTTTTGTTGCCACAGACCACTCACCATTCTGAAAACCTGCACTCTGGGCTTTCCCTGCCTGCCTCTGCAAGCCCACCTGCTTCCCTCCTCCAGCCACGGGACCCTCCTTTCAGTCCTTGGACCCAGCAAGCACAGGCCGCCTCTGCACCTGCCGTCCCTCTGCCCGAAGCCCTTTCTGCTAGCCAGCCCCGTCCCCAGCCCCATCTTGACCCAGCACACTCCCACCTCCCTCTGACACTTACTGAACTTCTGGGTGTGCTCCCTCGGCACCTGCCTGCTTTCCTCTCACCTGCTCTTCTCCTCCACAGAAATACAGAAATTTCAGAGTACAGAAATACTCAGGACTCTCACCTCCTCATGAGGATGAACTGCTCAGTGAAGGGGAAGTTGCTCGGTTGTGTCCGACTCTTTGTGACCCCGTGGACTATACAGTCCATGGAATTCTCCAGGCCAGAATACTGGAGTGGGCAGCTGTTCCCTTCTCCAGGGGAATCTTCATACCCCAGGGATTGAACCCAGGTCTCTTGCATTGCGGGCAGATTCTTTACCAGGGAAACCATCAGGGAAGACCGAGAACAGTGGAATGGGTGGCCTATCCCCTCTCCAGTGGATCTTCCCAACCCAGGAATCAAACTGGGGTCACCTGCATTGCAGACGGATTCTTGACCAGCTGAGCTACCAGGGAAACCCCGATGAACTGCTCAAGGGCAGGCCTATTCCTCGTTTACCGTGGGCCGCCAGTCTAGCCTTTAGTGAGTGCTTAAGAAATCATTTGTTAAGTCAAAATCATCTTTCTTACTGGCCTGAGAGCTCCTCCGAGGCAAGACCTGTCTGTATCACCAGGATGACTGGGGCAGTACTGGCCTCATAGACTGCCCACAAATGCTTGGCCAATAGAATTTCAGTGATGCTGTTACTGGGGAAGTGATCAACAGTGTTTTTATTTTGAAACCTGTCCCACCTGTAAAAAGAAGAACTCCCAGCCTGTCTTGGTTACCAACCATTTTTGGTTTTCAAAGATGAAAAGCAATTAGCCACAAGTAGAGAATGACAAATACTCAGGATGGGAGATGGAGAGGAGGGGGAATCAGTTATGGGAGTCGGGGGATGATGGGGGCTGTCAATCCCTGAGCTTTCCTTCTGCAAGTGAGAAGGAAAACAGAGGAAGGCTATTCTCAGAAAATCTCATTTTCTCCTTAAGGCACCAGGAAAGTGTTGAATCCTTCTTTCACTGGAAGGCACCAGAGTCTATGAGCAGGAGGTGTCTCTGTTATATTGGAGGTGCTGCCTCAGGTTGCAGGGACCTTGTGAGCCACCTGAATGAAACTCCCGCATTATTCAGAATTACAGTTTAACAATGTTTCCAGAAGTATTCAATATCTCCTCCAACTCTGGGCTTTCAGCAATTAAAATGAAATTATGTTGGTCATTGAGCTGTATTTGTCAAGCACCTTAGTTCCTACTCTTCTGATATTTACATTTTATTGGGATGGGAAAGATTAAACACATACACACATGTATGAGAAAACAAGAAAATATCAGAGTGTTCTCTGCAGATATTAACTCTGGGCAGATCAGGGCAGGCTTCTTGGAGGAGGCAACTTTTGAGCTGAGGCCAGCCACAGAAGCTGGGGAAGGGCACTCCAGGCCAAGGGCACAGCCAGTGTGTGTTCAGAGCCAGCCTGCTGCTTCCAAGGTCTGAAGAGAGAGGGAAGAAGGAGGAAGAGGAGATGAGTGGGTCCCAGAGGTGGCAGATGGCAGATTAATTCAGTGATTCACAGAAAACGGGGCTTGGTGAAGAGAGAATGGACTCAGGAAATGGATTCTAGGTTAGGCTCCACCACCGACTTCCCCTGGGACAGGTATAGGGCAGGTGCTCTCAGTCTCTCCTTGGTGCTCGGCTTCACAAGTCTGGGGGGCGTCTGGCCATCCCAGCCCTGAAGAGGCAGGCCATTGCCACGCACCTCTGCTGTGCAGCAGATGGAAGCCGGAGACACGTCCTCTGCTCCATCAACACCAGTTTGCCAGAATGAACCAGCACCCTTCCAGTTGCACATTCCTGGGGGTCTGGGCCGGGCCCCCTTTTAAGATGAAAACTGCTCCTCCATGGAGGTGACTCTTGCCTGCTGCCTTTCCTCAAGCCAGCGGCTGGTCTACAGCTGGCCAGCTGCCGGCCCGGGTTCCAGGCTGATGGGGCTGCTGGATCGATAGGAAGCTCCGTGGCAGCCACAGGGGGCTCCAGCCTCCGGAGCAACTGGCCACGGCCCAGCACCTCCCTCCTGACTCAGCGTGACTGGAGTATAGATTCTGGCGAGTGAAGGCCACGCACCAAACTCATGCGTGGCAACCAGGGACCACCCAGCCCTGAACAGTCGGCTCACCAGTTTTCAGGGAAGGTTATTTTCATGCGCGGATTTGTTTTTCCTGGCACTGGGATGGCCACGTGCTTCAGGGCAGTGACTGGAGGCGCCTCTGTGGGCTCTATTTACACAGCGAGGGGAGAGAGATACACTTTTTTTGTGTCAACAGAAGGATGCTTGGGAACAGGACCGTTTACAACCCGTTAAACGGCCTGTCCCCACAGACGCCGGGCCCCTCCTGTGTGCGGATAATGTGTACAATATGTGGAGCGCTTTGGGCGGGCCGGCAGCACGCGCTGGCCAAGCACTCCTGTTCTGAATAACCCTCTGCGGCAGGGCCAGCTGATTCATACCAGGGAGAGGCTTGCATGTCTCGCGCCCAGAGAATCCCAGAATACCCGGAAAGTGAGGGGGATCCCGAAGGTCCTTAGCTCGTGATCCCCTTTAAAGAGTCACCTCCTCCCACCAAGTGTGTCCAGTCTGAGCATTTTAGAACACCTCCACACTGCCAGCATGTGGGGCCCTGGCAAGGGCATTCCATGGGTCTCGGAGCTGATGGTTGAGGAAGGCTTGGGTTTGCCGACCAGCTGCTCATACTCTTCTCATTCTTCATCTCCCACGAGTGGGAAATGCAAGTTCTAAACCAGATCAATAAGATGTTAGTAACAACAAGAAACCCTCACCTGCGCATGCGCCTCAGGCTTACTCTAAGGCTCCAGCCACCTGGAGCTGGGTACAGCGGGGGTTCCCACCCTAGTGCAGCTAGGACACTGAAATCCAGGGGATGACATGATGTGGTCATCCCACAGGGAGCTGGCAACACTGCCCAGGAAGAGAGGCCAGATTAAATGCGTCTCCCTGCCCTCAAGCAGCTCAGCCTAGCAGGAGAGCTAGGATGTGCTCACAAGCAGACATCCAAAGACTCGGGCATGGGGTGGGGGTGGGGGTGGGAGGAGGCCTCAGGTGGTACCCCTTCTCCGCTCCATGAAGCCCCCTTTAGTTCACTAGGCAGTGGTCTAGGGTAAGGGCTGGGTGCTGTGGTCCCCAGGCTTCAATGTCCTGGGTCAGAGACCAGGGCCCGCCTGTGCCCTGCCAGAGCCTGGGGTGAGCCGACCGAGGGTGGTGGCGGGGGCCTGCTCTGCCACTCTCCTAGATGCCCGGAAGCCTGAGGGCATGACAACTGGCTGCTTTCCCAGAAAACACAGTTCAGTTCGTTGTCTGCCTGGCCTGTGCTTGAGCCCAGGCCCAGCTCTGTCCCATGGCGGGGATCAACAGTGAGCCGCCCCCGCTACTGGAACCCAGGGAGGAGAACAGGCTCCCAGACCTGAGAGACCTTCCTTGTGGGTTGGGGACCTTGGGCTAACCTCTCCAGCTCTGCTCTGCGGGCGAGGCGTCAGTGGGAGCTGAGTCTCCAATCCAGACCTCTGGGCCCTTCCCTGGGAACCGGGGATTTCAAGGGCTGGGTGCAGCTGCATTCAGAGCAGCGGGCCAGACTCTGGAGAACTCAGAGGAAGGACTTTGTTTTCAGGGAAGGAGACAGGGCAGGGGTCGTCCCCCTCCCCCTTCTTGATGAGTGAGTGGCCCCTCTCCAGCCTGCCTCTGCCAGGGCGGGGGCACGGGGTCGAGGGCACTGGAATGACTTCCTGCCTCAGTCTTTGAGCGGTGGGCTTACCACAGCTTGTGGTTGGTCATCCAGAGGAGCCTTTCTGTGCCCTAGATCTGACCGCAGTGAGCAGAGAGCGTTTTTCTGCTGGGAACAGTAGGGTAGGCCTGCTGATGGGAGGGAGGGCTAACTCTGAGATGTGCGAGTTTAAAAACACAGGATGATCTTGCAGGAAAGTGGGGGTAGGAATTGGGGGTTTAATTACATTACCTCTAGACATGGAAGTTCTTATGATTGAGGAGCAAGGAAAAGAACGCTCTATTTTCAAGATGGTGCGATGTTTGTGTGAGGGATGGGAGTGGAGAGGGGTGGGCAGTGGGCAAGGAGGTGGCCATGTCTCCCTCCTTGAGGCTTCTGCACTGACCAAGGCCCATGAAAGGGAGAATGAAAAGACCTGATTTCTAATCCCAGCTCTGCCAAAGACTGCCTGAGCCTGACTCAATGTTCTCATCTGTGAAATGGGTTGTTAAAAATGTGTCGCCTGAAAAATCACCAAGTGGTGGCAATTGGATGTGAAGCTTTTGTCGCCGTCATTGGATAGACCCGGTGAAGGAGCCCCACTTTTTGGGACAGGGATGGGGAGGGGGAGGGGCAGTTGAATGGGCGCTCACACCATTCCTTCCCCACTAGGAGGAGCACTTGGCACTTCCAGAGGATGGATTGTGTGTGTGGCTGGATGAGGGGGTGGAGGGGAGCAGAGTCCGCCCTGCTCCCCCCTCCTCCTGCCCCCACCATCGCTGCAGGCTTCCCTTAGGGCAAACGTCCGCCAGAGCAGGACTCTGCCCGCTCCCCACCCTGCCCTAGCATTGGCAGGGTTTCAGATACCCAGGGCGGTGGGGGTGGGGGGGAGAGGGGGAGGCCTGGCCGCCAGGAAGGGTGGGGCTGCCAGGCAGGCACCACCCAGCTGCAGTGTGACCCCGCCAGTCCCGGAAACTCTCCAAACCCTGGACCTCAACGGACGTCCGGCAACTCAGAGGGGAGGCAGCAGGGCCTGCCAGGACGGAGGGCCTGTGGGATGCCTCTGAGGTCCCGTTGAGAAACGAAGAACTGCGTTTTATCCTACTCTGGAGTCAGAAGGCTGTGTGATGTCCTCCCAGTTTAACAGAAGTAGCTGGGCGGCCTTCAGAAATGCTTTTCATCCCCAGATGCTGCCATTGGGCGGTGCACATATCCTGGATTTATTAATTTTTAAAAACTTGCCACTTGTTGAAGAGTGTTTATCATGTGCTGGGCACTTGCTCAGCTTGTTCCCTATGTGGATCCTTCACCAGCTCAGGGAGACACAATGACATTATCACTGAAGCTCAAGGGCAAGGGTTACTTGCTCAAGATCACAGAAATACTAATTACTGGAGTCTGGATTCAAAACCAGGTAGGTCTGGCTGATTCCAGACCCCAGCTTCTTAATTTTCCTAGAAGGCAGGAACCATAGTTCACACACCCTTGCGGAACACCTAGTACCTGACAGGTACCCAATAAAGATGCATTGAATAGAGCTTGATACATTTTGGGCGGTCTGATTCTCTCCATTATAGTCTGATGAAATGACAGACTGAGCAAAAGTACCTATCTCAGCGACAAGCATACAATTGGTCCACATACATTGAAAGGTGAGACCCGGCTTTGCTCCTTTCTACATGCGATATCTGTGCTCATGAATAATATTTTCAGAGAACACAGCTTCCCCTTGGGTCTCTGCTCAGGCAAGGCTATTAAAAGTCCCCATCAGACCTCGCCTTAGTGAATGAAGGGTTTTGGGAGCGGGGTGGGGGAAGGTAAAGAAAGAGGCTGTGACTCTCTTCTCTTGGAGTCTGAGGGTGGGGAGGAAAGACACCTGCTTTCTTTGCTGACACTGCTGAGGGAGCCCTTCTGTCTGTCTGGATGGAAGTAACCTGGAGGCTTCTGGACCTAGAAGCTTGGCTTGCTCAGAGCTCTGAGAGGCTCTGGGTCTCGCTGTCTGGCCCAGGTGTGTGAGATGTGACGGTTGTGTCCCGCAGTGAAGGATGCTGGGTGAGTCGGGTCTTGTGAAAGAGGAAGGGGCCTGTGGTGGGACAGGTAGTACGACTCCAGGTCCTCTCGTCCCCCCAAGGTGCACTTGGCCTGCTTCCTCATTCCCTGCCTCCTGGCCTGTCTGTCTTCAACTCTCCTTGAAGTGGTCAGGATAGAACTGTTCCATAATTCCAACAGTTCAAGCCTCTCCAGCTGGGTCTTATCCAATCCACATTGACGTGGAATCAGAGTCCAGGCAGAAAACATAACCTATTCCAGAAACCTCAGCCAAGGGAAACCAGTTATAAAGGCACTGGAAGAGATGAAAGGGCAGATGTGGGTGAAAGCTGGCCTCGAGAGTAGCAGCCACGGGAAAGAAACGACACCATGCCTGCTGGAAGTCTGGAGCAGAGGGAGTGTTTCCAGAACCCAGGGAGAGCTGGAGTCCTGGCGGAGGTTCCCTGGCAGGAATGGGACCCCAGAGGTGATCTGCCAGATAGAGGGAGAGGGTGTGGGGAGAAAGCTCTGGTTTTTACCCTCCTCTTCCTCGTAGTCTCCTGATTGGTTGGGACTTGAGCAAATGCAGCCTGCAGGGGTCAGTCCCCCGTGAGAGAGGGCAGAGGAAGTGCGGAGGGGAGGGCAGATGGGCAAATGACCTCCCTACCTCCAGCGTGTCAGACCTTTGGAAAAGAACACATCTTTCCAAGCAGTAATCAGGAGCGTCAGCCCTGGAGAGTAAACTTGCCTCTGGAAATGGTCCCAGATCCAGTGATGGTTACTGCAGTTAGTGGTGATGCCCAAGTGTTATCCCTGCTGGGCGCGAGCCGGGGAAAAGGAGGATGCGTGTGTGTGTGTGTGTGTGTGTGCGTGTGTGTGTGTGTGTGAGGTAGATCTGTCTCCTTACCTTTTTCAAAGGATAGGAGCACCTCTGGTGCTTTTAATAGAGCACCAGTTTTCACGTTAGGTCATAATAGCAGTTTCTGGGGCAGAAAGCTCCATGGCAGGCTGTAAGACAGATCAATATGCCTATTAGGAAAAGGCACTGGCCTCAGGAACAGGATACCTGAGGCTAAGTCTCAGCTCAGACAAGTCACTTACCATCTTCGAACCTCAGGCTCTGTGTCTTTCAGATGGGGACTGTACGTTTTACAGGGTTCTGCAGAAATGCAGGACATCATGTATGTGTGGGGGTTTGTAGACTATAGCGGGCTTGGGTAGAAAAGCCTGTGCCTGGGACACACACCAACACAGGAGAGTCTGCTTGTGGACTTGGTGAGTCCCCGTGGAGTGGGCGCCTAAACCCCTCGTTTTATCATCGCAGAGTTAAAAAGATCATTGCAGTCGGCTTGTCCAAGCTCTCTCCTGAAGGAGAGTCAGTTCTCCAAAGTTCTTGGAGATGATCCTTCCTACTTTTCCTCCTCCCTGCTTTCTCTGCTTCTCTCTTTCCATTTCTCTCCCCGCCCCCGCCCCCCACCTGCCTGTTTTTCTCATTCCCTCTTCCTTCCTCTCTTCCGCAAATATTGGGAGCACTTACTCTCTGGCAGGCAGTGTGCTGGATGCTGGATCCTGCAGCAGGAATGGAGACAGAAGTGCTCATGGATCTTACCGTCAAGCATTTGAAAGTCTGCAAACGGTGTCTGTTGAATACCTCTAGTCACAGGATACAGGATGCTCACTACCTTAGAAGACAGTCTATTTTGTGGGTTCATTTCCCCTTATTTAAACCAAATTCTGCCTCCACGGAATGCTTGTTCTGATCTTTGAAACTAGACAGAATAAGTCTAACCCCATTTCCTATGTCACCGCCCTTAAAATGTGGGAAAATAAACATGGAATGCTCAGAAAATATTCGCACTCTCCAGTTTCCACTTGTGAAGGGGGAGCTGAGTCTCCGTGAAGTTAAATTCCTTAAGGGCGTGAGGTCAGAGGCAGGGTGGGCTATCACCCGGGTGCTTGGGCCCAGTTCCCAGGCCACCTGGGGCAGAGGGAAGCTGTGTGGTGGAGACTCACGGAGGGACGCAGACGGAAGTGCGCAGGTGGCCAGGGAGGGGGGCGCACTGGAAGCAAGGGGGTCGGTCAGTGCGGAGGGTGCGGGGTGCGTGTGAGACATGCTTTGGCTGGCTGCCTAGGACAAGCCTGAGCTCCAGCGTTTCTGAGCTGATTCACTGCTTCCTCTCGCCCCAAAGGAATCCCCTTTATAGCTCTCCAGGCCGGACCCCTGGGTCCCTGGGAATGCTGTCTGACAGCTGTGTGAGTGCAGCCGTGGCCCCTGCACCGGGTGCCAGCTGGGCGTGCTCTGGGAGCCGCCGCCTGGGATGTCAGAGGCGAGCTGCGGCAGCCGCCCTTCCGTCAGCAGGAAGCCCAGCCGCATACACTTGGACAGGAAGCCCCTGCGCTGGCCAGCTGAGTGAGCTCTGGTTTCTCCTGCGTCTGAGGCTTTGGCCCAGCACGGAGGGAGGCGAGCCAGGTGCTGCGGCTGGGCGGCACTGACAGCTCCGCGGGCTCCACCTTGGACTGGGGATATGGGTTCAAGGGTGTGAGCAGAAAAGCAACATGGAGGCTGGGCCAGAGGAGTTGCTTCCTGGAGGAAGGGTGAGGGAGTGGGAACACAGTGTCTAGCAGAGTGGGGCCAGCTGGCTGAGTATCTGCAAAGACTCTTTTGTGATGGTTCCAGACAGAACATGTTCCCTTGGGTTCAGACCTCCAGCATCAACTCACACCAGCTCCAACCTCCGGGCTGCCTCCACCTCCAAGAAAACACAGGATCATCTCTTGGGGTGGGATGTCCACACATTCCCAGCTTGAAAATGACTCCTCTCAGGGGAAAATTCTTTTGTAACATACCAAGCTGCATTCTGAGTGAATTAATAAAATATGGAGTGTACTCAGCTGGGGACAAAGGCAATTTTACATTCAAGGCTGATAATTTTGCTTCTGAGCTACATGTGAGGATCTTCAAGGCAGCCTATGTGTGCATACAACCACCCCAAGGACCCCCAGAATTTGCAGAGTGCTTCAGTTTTTCACAAGTCACTCAGGGACTTCCCCGCCCCCCACATTTCACTTTCATGCATTGGAGAAGGAAACGACAACCCACTCCAGTGTTCTTGCCTGGAGAATCCCAGGGATGACAGAAGAGCCTGGTGGGCTGCTATCTATGGGGTCGCACAGAGATGGACATGACTGGAGTGACTTAGCAGCAGCAGCAGCAACAGGCCAGTAAGAGATAACCGATATCTGAGGACCAGGAGGTAAGTAGATCGGCTCAAGGCCCGGCAGCTCAGCAATGGCACGGTCAACTTCTGATGCTCTGGAAAGAGACCTAGATGATTACTTTCCAGGGGCCTGAGCATCTCCTACTCTGCCCTGGACTGTGTGCCTTCAAGCACAGGCACACTGTGGGTTGAGTGGTGCTCTGGGCTGGAATCTGTTCCTGATAGCCCATGGCTTTGTCAAAACCTCCTCCTGGGTGAATTGTGTCTGTGGCTTTAGTTGCTCTCCTTGGCATCTCCACAACTTTTAATTTGTGCCATTTTATTTAATTTTTAAAAAATATTTTTTGATGTGGGCCATTTTTAAGGTCTTTATTGAATTTGTTACAATATTACTTCTGTTTCATGTTTCTTTATTATTATTATTTTTGGTCATGAAGCATGTGGGATCTTAGTTCCCTGACCAGGAACTGAACCCTCGCCCCCTGCATTGGAAGGCGAAGTCTTAGCCACTGAATCACCAGGGAAGTCCCTGTGCCTTTTTAATAATCTAGATTTCATCTATAGTTGATGCCTCTGTAATTCTGATTCTAGACCAGAGGTAGGCAATTTTTTCCTAAAAAGTGCTAGATAGTAAATACTTTAAGTTTGTGGTCCATTTGGTCTCTGTTGCAGCTGCTCAACTTCACAGTTGTTGATGCAGAAGCGACATAGACATGTCAACAAATAGGGTGGCTATGTTCCAATAAAACTTTATTCACAAAAACAGGCAACAGGCTGGATTTGGTAGCTAAACTGTAGTTGGCTGACCTCTGCTTTAGAACTCCTTGAAGACAAAGGCTCATTTGTTCATATACAACCACAACCGCTCTCCCCACTCTCTGCACCCACGTTGTGTTGACTATGTTTATGTTTATACTTTGAGCTTAATAGGAATTCAGTGTTAATTCAATGAATGAATACATGAATGAGTTTCAAATGAAACCGTTATAGAACTTGTTAGGTTTCAATTCAGATCCTTATCTGGAAGCACTAGGACGTTGTTGAGTCTAAGTTCATTGGGAAGAAGGGCTTCCCTGGTGGCTGAGATGGTAAAGAATCTGCCTGCCAATGCAGGAAATTAAGGTTCGATCCCTGGGTTGGGAAGAGCCCCTGGAGAAAGGAATGGCTACCCACTCCAGTATTCTTGCCTGGGAAATCCCATGGACAGAGGAGCCTGGTGAGCTACAGTCCATGGGGTCTTAAAGAGCAGACACAACTGAGCAACTAACACTTTCACTTTCACTGGGAGGAATTTGAAGGTTTCAACACCAATTCTGCGACTTGCTAGCTGTGAAAACTTGGGCATTTTGGCTAATCTATCTCAGTCTTAGTTTTCAGGCTGCCCATATGAGACATAGGATGATAACTACCTCAAAGCATTGTTGTGGGATAAATAGAGAAAGCATGGAAAGCTGGGGACCCAGTGCTGAACAGACAGTAAGTGCTGAAGAAATGGTGACAGCTGCTCCTAGAAGGAGGTGGTGTTACTGCTGGAAGCCGAACTGAGCCTCAGCACCTGCCTCTGACACATGAGGGGACATTGTGAGAATAAGTGGAAAGATATCCCTTGGCCTGGAAAAAGTAGGGTCATGTAGACCCAGGCTCACTGTCTAGAACAGACCTCCTCATCTTTATCCTCCACTTCCTAAGCTGCTCTAATTTTTTAAAGTCTTTGTTGAATTTGTTGCAATATTGTGTCTGCTTTATATTTTAGTGTTTTGGCTGCATGTGGGATGGAATCCTCACTCCCTGCACTGAAAGGCAAAGTCTTAACCAACTGGATGGCCAAGGAATTCAAGCTGCTCTTCTGTCTCCATCTCTCCAGATCCCACGTCAGAAATCTGCAAGTCATCTGCAGATGAGGCTTGCTCCCTCCTATCCCAAGACCAGCAGCCACCAAAGAGCCACCCTCCCCTCCTCCCGATACCCCTCCTGTCACGGTCTTACACCTATGCAGTTGCAATAGCTGCTTCCAGTGGCTCACAGCCCTATGCATTCAACCACTATGCTGTTATGTTTATGCTTCAAAATACACATTTACCTTGTCCCGCTCAGCTTCTAAAATCTCCAGTGCCTCCCCATTCATAGTAGACCAAAGTCCAGTTTCTTAGCCAGAGCTGTTCTCCATTGATCTCTGTTGGTCTCTCCAGCTTCATCCCTTAGCATCCTTTGCTCGCCATACCACTTGTCCTAGCCTCACAGATGAACTTCACTCTATGCATTCGCCTCTTTCGCATTTTTATGTTGTTATGCACTTTTACCTTCTCATACCCCAGAATTCCCATCCTCTCCAAAATGTCACAAATCAGGCATTAAACACTATCCTGTAGCCCTAGAGTTTTTAAACACTGTATTTAAAGGTACTTCACTCAGTTCTAGTTTGGAACTTAGCTCTGGGAAGATTTGTGCCAATGGTATATTAAAGTGTCTGATATATAAGTTCCCTCTTTTTCCAGTGGTCATGTATGGATGTGAGAGTTGGACTCTGAAGACAGCTGAGTGCCGAAGAATTGATGCTTTTGAACTGTGGTGTTGGAGAAGACTCTTGAGAGTCCCTTGGACTGCCAGGAGATCCAACCAGTCCATTCTGAAGGAGATCAGCCCTGGGATTTCTTTGGAAGGAATGATGCTAAAGCTGAAGCTCCAGTACTTTGGCCACCTCGTGCGAAGACCTGACTCATTTGAAAAGACCCTGATGTTGGGAGGGATTGGGGGCAGGAGGAGAAAGGGACGACAGAGGGTGAGATGGCTGGATGGCATCACTGACTCGATGGATGTGAGTTTGAGTGAACTCCGGGAGTTGATGATGGACAGGGAGGCCTGCTGCTGCTAAGTCACTTCAGCTGTGTCCGACTCTGTGTGACCCCAGAGATGGCAGCCCACCAGGCTCCCCTCCCCCCCCCCCCCGGAATTCTCCAGGCAAGAACACTGGAGTGGGTTGCCATTTCCCTCTCCCATGCATGAAAGTGAAAGTGAAGTCGATCAGTCGTGTCCAACTCCTAGCGACCCCATGGACTGCAGCCCACCAGACTCCTCCATCCATGGGATTTTCCAGGCAAAAGTATTGGAGTGGGAGGCCTGGTGTGCTGCAATTCATGGGGTCACAAAGAGTTGGACATGACTGAGCGACTGAACTGAACTGAGTCAATTAAAAGGGAACTTATATATCAGATGCCTTTTGTCTAGAAGTGTCCCTGGTATATCCAGAAAAGAAATGTGCTGGCATTGGGCTTATGGATCAGCTCTCTTAACAGTAAACGCGAGGCTTCCAATCCAGTAGAATAATGATGCGGCCAGTGTGAGTGCTATGTGACTCAACTGTTCTTCCAGAGTCCCTCTGGTGTCACAGAGGGCTCCTCGCAGCAACAAAAGAAGCTGTCACTGTGACCAATCATGAATTCAACACTGTAACAGAGTGGCCTTCCCCCACATCCTCTGCTTTAGCTCCTCTCTGAAGTACCTAGATAACAGTATTTGATGCACATTTCCTGAGTTGTGTGGCAGATATGAAAACCCCCCACTGCATGGAAGATGTTGACTATCATGAGCACACAGCCCCAGGCTTCCTGGAGCCTAAGGACGGATAAGGTTAACCTTGTGACCCCCCCATGTTCCTTCATCATCAGCCCGTCAGACACGTGCACAAACTGATTCTGAGACCGCTCTCCCTCACTTGGCCTTTAAATATGCATTGCTGAAACCTTATGGGGAGCTCAGGGATTTTTACAGCGTAAGCCACCTGTCTTGCAGCACCCTGCAGTAAACCCTTCTCTGCTCCAAACTCTGACGTTTCAGTTTGTTTGGCCTCACTGTGCGTTAGTCACATGAACTTGCGCTAACAGCAAGATCAGCAGCTGGTTCTTGGTCTCCTACAACTTCAAAGCCTGGCGAACTTAGAATGAAGAATAAGGCCTCCAGGGTACAGGAAATGAAGGGTGAAAAATCACATGGACGTTCTCCTTGACTTTCTGCTGATGGGTGATAGCAGCTCTCCTCAACCTTGGAAATGGCCTCAAGTGGAAACACCCAGGACCGGTCCATATTGGTCCTCTCTGGACCTCTCTGCTCCACCCCAACTCTATCCCTGGTCTTACCTGCTACCCACTCGGGGCTTATTGGAATCCTCTTGCCTCTCTTGCTCCCCTAAGGATAGGGAACCAGGACACGGTGCTTCACACAGTATTGATGGGACTTTCAGCCCCATCTGTTTGCACCCCAGAGTTAGGTAGCCTAGTGGCATTTCCAGAGGCACAAAGGTATTTTCTTTTACAGAGCCATGTAGAAAGGCATAATTCTTCTCAAACATCAGCAAAGCAGAAAACTTGGGTAAATGAATCGAAATCTTTTTCTTAAAAATAAGAGAAAAACAGTTGTTTTTGCTTAAAATATGCTGTTACTAATGTCCCTAATATAAAATTCCTTTTTGGTTTAGAAGTAGTGAAGTGTAATGGATGGAGAATGACATGGAAAAATTTCTCTTAATCAGCTCATCTCTATCTTATAAAATGCTCCTTTTTGTTGCTAACTCACCTATACCCTAGGACTGTTAGGAAAAACATTGCTGGTTGGAATTTCTACAGTGCTTTGAACTGTTAGTAAGAAAGAACTGTGAGAGGCATGTCTGGGTTTTAGAAACTTGAAATATTGAAACCTCAGCTTATTAAACAAATGGATAGATTTAGACATGGTAAAATAATCTACAACATTGAAAAGATGACTATGATGCATTTAAAATGTGATTAGATTTACTGAGGTTTAACTTAGCATTTTAAGTGAACCTTCTGTGGTATAAAGCAGTTACAGGACTTCTCAATATTGTATTGATTAGGATTTGGTTTGTGTTTAAGCAAGGTTTGTGTTTCTCTTTCATGTAAAAGTTTTGGTGGGTGGTCTGCAGTTGATGTCACCTCCCTAGTATCAAAGATCCAGATTTATTCATTCATTTCATCCGTCAGTCAGTTAGTCAGCAAAATTTGTTTTTAGCACCAATTAGGTACAGGCATTATAGAAACAGAGGAAGGGAATAAAAGGACAAACAAAAATCTCTGCCATCATCGACTTTACATTTTGTTGTTCTCTTGGGCATGGCCTTGACCTTATTGCCTGACATGGCAATATCTTTGCATTCTAGGCAGCAGTCTAGAGGAAGAAATTAAGAAGGAGGCCAAGAATGCACCTTTGTAATCTCTTAAGAAAGGATCTTGGAAGCCACATGACTCTTTTCCCTACATTTCATGCAATGATTAGTCACGTGGTCCCAATGAACTACAAGGGAAGCTGGGAAATGTAGTCTTAATTTCAGCTGACCACCATGTGTCCAGGTGAAAGTCTATTATTAAGGAAGAAGGGAAGATAAATAATGGTGGGGGCAAGGGATTACAGATATCTCCCACAAATAAGACTTGTAATTAAAAAATTCATTTTATTTAATTTGATGTGTTCAAAATATTATTTTTCCAGCCAGGAACAAATATAAAAATTATTATTTCACATTATTTTGTTTTGTTGCTCATCTTTGAAATCTAGTGTGTATCTTACGCTTACATCACTTGCATTCTCTCCTTCACTCACCTACATCTCAGTTCAGATCAGAACATTGCAAGTGTGCAGTAGCCACACTGGATAATGCATTCCTGGAGCCTGGCAACTTGAAGTGTGGACCATGGTTCAGCAGCATCCACAACACTGGGAAGCTTGTTAGAAATGAAGACTGTCAGGCCCCACCCCAGACCTGCTAAATTAGAATCTAAGATCCCCATCTGACTGGTGTGCATATCAAAGTATGATAGGCACTGTTCTATAAGGCTTCCATGAGAACCTACTGGCAGTTTCCATGAGAACCTAATAAAAAGTCCAGAGAAAAGAGAAACCACTCCCAGTGAACTCTCTGGAATCAAGTGTGAGAACTGGTCAGGCACCACCTCTCCTTTTCCTGATCCCATTAGACTGTTAATTAGACCTTCTAAGAAGGGACACTTTTAAAGATGTTACATTTAAATTAACAAATTAATTTTATTAATTGACCTAGGGAGAGATATTAAACAGCAAACAGTATTGTTGGGTTATGAGTGGATTTAATTTTCAAGAGTATCCTCCAATGCCATGAGCACAACTTTAAAATACATTATATTTCTCTCAAGCTTGTTGCCTGATTTTTTTTTTCACAGCTTTATTGAGATACAATTCACAGGCTATACAAGTCACCGATTTCAATTGCATATTTTTTTTTTGGTATATTCATGGAGTTGTGCAACCATCACCAAAGTCAATTTCAGAATATTTTCATCATCTTTAAAAGAAATCCTGTACCTCTTGGCCATTACTTCCCATTTCCTGCTAGCCCTAGGCAATCAGTAGTTCACTTTATGTCATGATAGATCTGCCTATCGGAACATTTCATATAAAGAAACATACCATCCATAGTCTTTGGTGACTAGGATTTTTCCTTAACAATGTTTTCAAGGTTCATCTATATTGTGAATGTGCGTGCATTCTTGCCAAGTCTCTTCAGTTGTGTCTGACTCTTTGAGACCCTATGGACTGTAGCCTGACAGGCTCCTCTGTCCATTGCATTCTCCAGGCAGGAATACTGGAGTGGGTTGCCACGTCCCCTTCCAGGGGATCTACCCGACCCAGGGATTGAACCCTCATCTCTTACATCTCTTGCATTGGCAGGCAGGCTCTTTACCTCTAAGCCACCAAGGAAGCCCCATATTGTAGATGTTCAGTTCAGTTCAGTTCAGTCGCTCAGTTGTGTCTGACTCCTTGCGACCCTATGAATCACAGCACACCAGGCCTCCCTGTCCATCACCAACTCCCAGAGTTGTCCATCACTCAAACTCATGTCCATCAAGTCAGTGATGACATCCAGCAATCTCATCCTCTGTCGTCCCCTTCTCCTCTCATCCCCAATCCCTCCCAGCATCAGGGTCTTTTCCAATGAGTCAACTCTTCGCATGAGGTGGCCAAAGTATTGGATTTTTAGCGTCAACATCAGTCCTTCCAATGAACACCCAGGACTGATCTCCTTTAGAATGGACTGGTTGGATTTCCTTGAAGTCCAAGGGACTCTCAAGAGTCTTCTCCAACACCACAGTTCAGAAGCATCAATTCTTCGGCACTCAGCTTTCTTCAGAGTCCCATGCTCACATCCATACATGACCACTGGAAAAACCATAGCCTTGACTAGACAGACCTTTGTTGGCTTTAAAAGATAACTTATATGATGTACTCTGCATATGAGTTAAATAAGCAGGGTGACACTATACAGCCTTGATGTACTCCTTTTCCTATTTGGAACCAGTCTGTTGTTCCATGTCCAGTTCTAACTGTTGCTTCCTGATCTGCATACAGGTTTCTCAAGAGGCAGGTCAGGTGGTCTGGTATTCCTGTCTCTTTCAGAATTTTCCACAGTTTATTGGGATCCACACAGTCAAAGGCCTTGACATAGTCAATAAAGCAGAAATAGATGTTTTTCTGGAACTCTCTTGCTTTTTTGATCATCCAGCGATGTTGGCGATGTTGGTTCCTCTGCCTTTTCTAAAACCAGCTTGAACATCTGGAAGTTCGCAGTTCACGTATTGCTAAAGCCTGGCTTGGAGAATTTTGAGCATTACTTTCCTGGTGTGTGAGATGAGTGCAATTGTGCGGTAGTTTGAGCATTCTTTGGCATTGCCTTTCTTTGGGATTGGAATGAAAACTGACCTGTTCCAGTCCTGTGGCCACTGCTGAGTTTTCCAAATTTGCTGGCATATTGACTGTAGCACTTTCACAGAATCATCTTTCAGGATTTGAAATAGCTCAACTGGAATTCCATCACCTCCACTAGCTTTGTTCATAGTGATGCTTTCTAAGGCCCATTTGACTTCACATTCCAGGATGTCTGGCTCTAGGTGAGTGATCACACCATTGTGATTATCTTGGTCGTGAAGCTCTTTTTTGTACAGTTCTTCTGTGTATTCTTGCCACCTCTTCTTAATATCTTCTGCTACTGTTAGGGCCATACCATTTCTGTCCTTTATTGAGCCCATCTTTGCATGAAATGTTCCCTTGGTATCTCTAATTTTCTTGAAGAGATCTCTAGTCTTTCCCATTCTGTTGTTTTGCTCTATTACTTTGCACTGATTGCTGAGGAAGGCTTTCTTATCTCTTCTTGCTATTCTTTGGAACTCTGTATTCAGATGCTTATATCTTTCCTTTTCTCCTTTGCTTTTTGCTTCTCTTCTTTTCACAGCTATTTGCAAGGCCTCCTCAAACAGCCATTTTGCTTTTTTGCATTTCTTAGATGTACCGGTACTTTATTCTTTTTTGTGGCTGAATATTATTCCATGGCATAGATATATCACAATTTCTTTATCCATTCACAAATTTGTAAAGTGTTAATACAAAAGCTAGAGACAATGGGGAAAACAGTAAGTAAATCTCAAGGAAATAACAGCTCCTACAGGGTTCAGAGTCATAGAGAATCAGAATGAAAAACAACCTTAAAAATCACTCAGTCCTTTCTTTTCCATGTGGAAAACTGGAGACCCAGGGTAGGAAAGCCATTTGCCCAGGGTCCTTCAATATCAGGGTTTGAGCTGGAATGAGGTCCAGATTGTCCTTACTCCGAGTCCCTGCCACTGCCTGCATCCAAGGTCTCAGGGCTCCTCTCCAAGGTGGGAACGGTAGTCCCTAGTGACAGCAGGGAAAGGCACAAGTCTTCTCTCTCAGTCTTGGTCTCTAATTCAGAGAACTGTTCTGAGTTCAGAGCCCCAAGGTGGGTTTGAAGTTACTTCTGGAGAACTGTTTAGCAGCACTGGTACTAGGAAGTTTGTCTGATATTCTAGAACTCTCTCCACTGCACCGTCAGCCACTTCTCTCAGTTATCAGAAAGAATGTATGAAAAATGCAGGAACCAAGTGCATCAAAGCTGGAGCAGACCTCACACCAACCGCTCAGGCATGAGCCTGTGATGTGGGGCGTGGAAGTCTATTCCCTTTCAGCCTCCATCAAGGAGACGGGGCCATGGCTTTCACCTACTTGGGGATTCTTCTAAATTAGGAAGACTGCATGCTGGGTAGTCAAAAACAACAGGCGTCCACAACCGTCATGAATCTAGTGTTCTCAAATGAGAAATAAATGGGACGCTCTCTTCCAGCAAACAATGCCAGGGTTGGGGACTAACGTGGGGGCAGCAGGACGGTATTTGAAACAAGCCTGAGTATCCTTCTAGGGGCACGTGTTCACTTCTGACTGTCTCTCAGAGAGACAAAGGCAAGTTGAGTGGCCGACCAGGGTCCAACGGGTGATGAACCCGCGAAGGGCCAAGACTCTGGGTCGTGTGAGGAACAGCAGAGGTAACACAGGCCATTTAACCCCAAGAAGAGTCAGGCTCTGGAGGACTGGGAGAGTGTATTCTCCTGTCTTTAAATATTGGAGGAGCTCCCAACGAGTCAAGGTGGTTGGGGGAGGGGGTGGGCAAGACTAGAATTGAGAAGCGGGAGAGTACAAGGAGGCAGGTTTCAGTTTGATGTGCAGATGTTTCTAGCAACCAGAAGTGACCACCAAGTGACAAGAGTGATTCCAAAGGTGGGGACCTCTCCTCCCCGGAAGTCTTCAAGCTGGGGCATTGGTGTTCAGTGGATTAGCCTCTAAGATTGTGCTGTCCAGTGTGGTAGCCACCAGCCACATCTGGCTTTTGAGTACATGCAGAAATGATGGGCTTTATATAGAAAAAGGCACATACAGAAAATGATGGGCTTTTGAGCACATATAGAAATGATGACCTTTTGGATATATTGGCCAAGGCCAGAAGGCTGCCACCTGCAGGCACAGGTTCTTCTTCCAAACTTACCCCATTAGGTGAGTCTTCCTCCTCAGGGGAGAAGGGAGGCAGGGGTGTGTTTCTCCCAGTGCTGCTAGAGTCAGGAGGGGTGCAGGGATGAAGGTTAGGTGCGCCCAGGCTTTTAAGTCCAGTGTAAGCCAGTGTCTAGCATTGTGTGATGGAGAGAGACTGGGGTTGTGGATTAGATGCCTGGTGGACCAACCTGTGTAAGCTCTGTCTTCCCACCAGTGCCAGCAATGCCCACGTGGGCAAGAAGCGTGACTGCGCACATAGGGGTGCGTGGCCTTACTGAGTGCAAGCTCAGGCCTCGATGCCGTGTGGCTATTGATCGAGTACTCGACCCCGCACTTGGTGGCTCACCTGTGACACCCAGCACGGGTTTTCAGGGCTGGGCTTTTGCGTGTCTCTTAGCCGCCTGTCTTGTGTCTGAATTCTAGAACTGTGTGATTTCAGAGCCGTTAGAGCTCCCAGATACCATCTGGGCATGCTGCAGATTAGGTAACTGGTCTGTAAGAGGGGAAGTGAGGTGGCAGCGAGGAAGAGGGCTGCAATGGGGGGTTGTCCGTGACTCGTGTGACTTCTCCACCCCCTCCCATCCTCTCCCTGTCACCACCACTTCCTAGACCTAGTAATTCAGGAAGGCAGTCTGTCTGACCAAAAGGCAGGAAGTCCGGCCCGCTCCCATCCCGGCGGCAGCCGGTTCTGTTCTCAGGCCATCAGGGACCACACGCCCTCCAGGGCTGTGACACGAGCCCGGACTGCACACTTTGGTTCCAGGATCTGATGGGCTTTATATAGAAAAAGGCACATACAGAAAATGATGGGCAGAAAAGGCACATACAGAAAATTAGTTGTTTATGTTTTTCTTGCATTTTATGTCTCTCTGACAACCTCAGGTCATCTCAGGTTCTCATGGATATCTTCCAGACCCAGCATCTGGGAAGACACAGGGAGATACTTTCGGGATTTTTGTTATCATGCTTTTCCCATTTACTTTATAGTTCATTGCATACGTGCTAAGTTGCTTCTGTCATATCTGACTGTGTGACGCTGTGACTGTAGCCAACCAGGCTCCTCTGTCCATGGGATTCTCCAGGCAAGGATTGGAGTGGGTTGCCATGCTCTCCTCCAGGGAATCTTCCTGATCCAGGGATCGAACCCTTACCTCTTACATCTCCTGCATTTGAGGCAGGTTCTTTACTACCTGCCTGAGCTTCCCTGGTGGCTCACACAGTAAAGCGTCTGTCGGCAATGCAGGAGACCTGGGTTCCATCCCTTGGTTGGGAAGATCCCCTGGAGAAGGAAATGGCAGCCCACTCCAGTACTCTTGCCTGGAAAATCCCGTGGATGGTGGAGCCTGGTAGGCTACTGTCCATGGGATCGCAAAGAGTCGGACACAACTGAGCCACTTCACTTCACTTCACTTCACTTCACTTCTTTACTACCAGCACCACCTGGGAAGTTCCTTATTGTTCCTTAAATGCAACATATTAAGTTTAATATTTTAATGCAAATCTATTTCAAACTCCAAGTATGTGATAAAAGAACTTATTTTTTTCTGAAAATACCTTTAAAAACAAATCACCTGTGATGTAGTCAATGGAGTACATATTACAAAATCAGTTTTATCATAAATATATTTGAGCCCAAGTTTCACTAGCCATGAACCAGAAGTGTGTTATGCTGATTACTAGATTGCCTCTGTATATTGCATTTGTCTCATATCCTTTCTATATATGCAAAACGCATTATAACCACTGATTCTAGATGAATCTATTTCTTGGAGAGCAATCAACATGCCAAGAGGATGTTTTTTTATATGAAGAGGAATACAGGCAGACGAGGCTGAGTATGCTCATAGTTCATGTTCGCAGCACAGATGAGGAACCTCTTCAGAGCTGGAGCCAGACTCCCGGGTTCCTTTCTTAGCTTTGCTGCCATACAGCTGGCGAGCTCCGGGAAGGCAGCTCCCTCTCGGCCACCCTTCTCCAGCCTCAGGGACAGCTGAGTTGAGTGAGACATGTCACTAAGGATAGCCTGGGATTACAGAAAAGGTGCTGACCCTATAGCAGGGTGCCATGGTGAATTGTTCTGGGGGGCTCAGCCTCCTAGCATCAGCATGGGTTACCCCCATCATGTGCCAGGAATGTGCTATTAAAAGGCCTCCTGCAGCTGACTGTCCATAACCTCTGTCCTACCATGCAGTTGGGTGAGATCTCTCCCAAGCTGTGGGCTTCTGACAGTTTTTAGCCAAAAAAAAAAAAAGAAGAAGAAGAAGAAAAACCAAACAAACCAGTCACTCCAGATTGGCCTTGCACCCTGTCTTATTCGCTGATGAAGCAGCCTTTCTTACACACAAACTTTTCAAACCTACCTCTTCACAGGAGACCCATCTTAAGGGGATAAGCTTTAGCATTGAAAATTCTCCTTCCATCTTTGCTTGGCTGTTTGTTCTCATTTATTCCAGGCCCTAAACTTCAGCCTGATTTGTGCTGTCTGAATATTTGTGTTAAGCAGTCAGCCTGGACTTCATCAGAATGGCAGCCTTTTAGGGAACCCTGTTGTAGGGCTAATGTCTGGGGTTTCAAAGAGCATGCACTTCAAGGCTCTGACCGGTGCTCCAGAAGGGTAAAGGTTGGCACTAAAAGCTGCCATCTTTATGGGGGATATTAAGCAAATGGAGTTTTCTCCTAAAGCAGCCGAAAGGGGCCAGCAGCAATTCAGAAGAAACTCGGTGGGGCCTGAAGCTGCACTCACCACCTAGTGTCTCTTACTTCCCTTGAGTGTCTGCATGCTCCGGGAGAGTATTTCTGGAAAGTGCACCATCAACTCTGTACTGAGGGCTGAGTGGGGGGAGGGCGGACCTGACGTGAGTATGACTGCGAGAGTGCTAGTGGCTCCTTCCCAGCCACCTCTCATGGGTTTGGACACCCAAGCCTGACCTGTCTGCCAGCAGAAGGGGACTGGCCTTTGTGTGGCTACAATCCCAAGACCTGAAGCACCTGGACCAAACTGAGGATTTTGCCTTTAGTCCTCCAGGTCCCCCCTAGCACTAGAACTCTGTCCAAAACTCCACTTTTAGCCCAGGCAGCTGGCGAATCTCTCACCACTTTCTCGAATGTTCTCTGTGTCTTCAGCTGGGGTTCTGTTCCGGTCTGGATGGTCACCAGCTCTCACTACATAGCCCAGCTTGGATGCTGGCTACTGCCAGTGTCCCGCTGGCTCTGCAAACAGGTAAGACTGGTGCAGACTCCTCATTTCCCAGCCCCCTCAACCTGCTTCCATTTCTGTGACCCTCTCCAGCAGGGAAGGGCTCCTCCTCCACTCAGCACCCAGCTAGGAACCTGACAGTCAGCTTAGACCATTCCCTCCTCGGTCTATCATTCAATTAAAGATAATTCTCTCATTCTCAAAAATACTGATTTCTCTCCATTTCCACTGTTACAACCTTAGTTCAACCACCTGTAGCTGTCTTGCTCACCACTGCAGTCTCAGCTTCCAGCAAAGCACCTGTCAAGTGGTTGCTCATAATATTTGTTGAATTGATGAGTGAGGGTGAGTGAACCAGTGTAGACTGTCCATGGTGATCTATCTAGTCTCATCTCTCCCCTCACTCCTGACACCAGTCCTGAACTCCTTTCGGCTCCCTGTCCATCCGCCTCTTTTGGAAGACTTCTCTTGTCCTCCCATCTGAATGAGATGGCTCCTCTGTGCCTCAGAGCACCGCACGCCCAGCCCATTTCTATAGAGCACATGTCCCACGGCGTTGGCGTGCGTGTGTATCAGTTGTTCTCACTTGACAGTTCCATGAAGCAGCATCTGTGTCTCACTAGTCTTTGCATTCCCAGCACTCAGCACACAGGAGGGGATCCTCCTGCATTTGTTGACTAACTAAAGATCTAGAAATGCCTGCTTCCCCACTTGACCCCTTGCCACCCTCATGGTTCCCCCCATTCCTCACGCCATCCTCCCAGGCTTTGGCACTGGTCGGATGTGCACTGTGGTCCAAGAGTCTCAGGACAGTGCCACTGGCCGTCTCTATCTGGGCACTGGCAACACCTACCCCTGTTCTTGTCCTGTATTAGGGTGTCCTAACCTGGTAGGCTGCGGTCCATGGGGTCGCTAAGAGTCAGACACCACTGAGCAACTTCACTTTCACTTTCATGCATTGGGGGAGGAAATGGCAGCCCACTCCAGCGTTCTTGTCTGGAGAATCCCAGGGATGGGGGAGCCTGGTGGGCTGCCGTCTATGGGGTCTCACAGAGTCAGACACAACTGAAGCGACTTAGCAGCAGCAGCAGCAGCAACCTGCACAGTGGAGTGTGCTTTTCTGCTTTTAACCTCTCAGAGTCTATCCAGAGCTCACGCCCTGTTCTGGCATTTTCTGACCGGATCTCCTGTAGTGTTTTGTGTTAGGCTGACTCCTTCACTGGGCCATGAACCCTCAAGCAGGGTGACATCTAATTCATGTCTGACCACTCTTCCCCACGCCCACAGCACCCAGAACTAGGGCCTGTTGGTGCACAGAATGTTCCCAGGAAAGGGCAGATGGTGCCCTTGGACAGATCAGAGGCTGAGGGACTCAGGGAGGAGTGGGGTTCTGGGAGTTAGGATGACTGGAGGGAAGCCCCAGAGGTGAGAAGGGAGGGGAGTAAAGGGGAGCTATTTCTCCCCAAGAGTGTGGGTAGAGGATGAGATGGTGTGGCAGGGCCAGCAGGGGAACAAGGCGTGTATGGAGGAAGGGAGATGGCAGAGCAGATTGTCGGTCTCAGCGCCTATTATACATGCCCAAGCCCCCTCCCCTTTCCCAGGGAAGCCAACTGACGGGCCTGTGCCCACAGAGCTGTGCCCTTGGGGGCCATCTGCCTGTGCCTCTCCTTGGCCGCAGCAGCTCTTGCTCTCCCCATGTGATGTAAAAGGCTTCACTTCCTTTATTGTCCAAAAAATCCAGTCAGAGAAATGCTTAGAGAAATACTTTCTGTCTCCTCTATGAAGGATGTGAAGTGAAGGTTAGTTATCTTCACCACTGCCATCCCCTGGCCATTTCTTACGTCCCTGTCCCCAAGTATTCACCTTTATTATCTCATGTTGATCATCACAGCTGCCATTGTTTACACTTCCTGGTTAAAGACACAGAAGTTCAGAGAGGCTGAAGGGCTAACCCTAACCCCATGCAGGGTGGTGGAGGTGTGGATTGAGAAACACACTCTGGACTTCCTTGTAGAAAGGGTGGGCTGGGGCACAGCCCAAATCTACTTGTGTACACATGGAGTGTGCCCGTCCTGGTTTCCTCTGTGAGCGCCTGACGACACCTCTGCACGTCTGGGGGTGCATGTCCGGTTCAGGACGAGCCTGTGCAGGTGTGGGTGTGTGAAACCGCACGGGGGGCAGCCTCGGAGTCGCAGGCGCGTGTGAAGGTGGCCTGGGCTCCTACACGCGCGTGCACACAGGCACTCTTCCACTGCTCAGATGTCTTGGCTGAGGGTTTGACAACTGAAACCCAGCTGCGTTCTGGCCGGGAAACATCCGCAGTGGAAACCTAGGAGGAGCTGACAGTCCCTAAAGAGGGGTTCCACACGCTGCCAGCAAGCGCTCCTGGCCCGCTGCCTAATTCCCTGCAAATGCTCTTTAAATCTGTTTCTAATTTGGACTCTGCCATCCCCTGCCCCCACCCAGCCCTCTCCGCTCTCCCGGCTTGCCTCAAACTTGCAGTCAAATTATGCTGAATAATGGCTGCAGAATGGGGCGAGTGCTAAAGGTCGCCAGTGGGCTGTTGCAGGGTGTAATAATGTCACATTTTAATTTACGCAGGGAACGGTGAGGGGATCAAAACCAATAAATTTTGGCTGCACTCGCAACCTCAGCCAACGGTTAACTCCTGCAGGTCATGCCACTTCCAGGGAAGAAATTACTAACTGTCACACCCCACGATCCACGGTGCTGGAGAAAACCCATGTGCATTTGTACAGATGCAAAACACGGCATTTTCATCTGCAAGGGGACGTGGATGTGGAGACTTGCAGCGTCAGCAAGAATCTCCAGTTGTCGCAGCATCACCCAGCTGTTCTGAGTATTCAGATTCTAAAACAAAATACGTCTCCCATATATTTTGCAGTCCTGTGAAGTATTCAACATCGGGATGACCCAGATCCATGGGAAAGTGTATACAAAGTGGAGTGAGAAGAGTCAAGAGCAGAGTTGTATGTACACATTGATGGCAGCTCTGAAAGCTTATTTACAGGCGAGAACGGTGGGAAGGGGTTACTGGGAGACATCTGTTGGAACTGGATTTGTGTGGAGGGGCTGGGGATGTGATATGTGATACAGTTGTTTTAATAACTAATATGGACTTAAAGCATGAATTCTTGGAAAGCAGAGGGCTTGCTTTACTGACCCATTATGGTCCCTTGAAGACCAATGCAGTCCAGAGATCAGGAGGTCTAGAGATTGTTCTCACCTGTGCTACATGGCCAGGTAGATGGGGAAATCACGGGCAGGAGGAAGCCGTGGGTTGCCGGTGTCTGGAGGTCTTTGCTGAAGAGGTTGTGGTCATGGTAATCTGGTGAGAGCCCCTCCCCTTCCCCCCAGCATCCTGAGAGTCTACAACTGGCGTGTGCTCCAGGGGCCTGGCGTGCTGCCCATCCCTCAGCTGGCTCTGCAACCACGGGAAGGTGGGATCTGCAATCCTGGGGGCCGCCGCTGGGAAGCTGTGAGGCTGTCAAGACTCTGGAGTGCACACTGCTCCATCTGGCTGGAAAGGAAGTGGGAGGGGGTGAAGCTGCTCTGGGTTGAACGACACCCTGAGGGGTTGTGTTCCCCATTCCTGCCACACACCAGACAAGCGGCCACCAGGATGCCTTGGGAAGAAAGAGGAGGATGGGCCCGCAAGTCTGCAGTGCCCCCGGCCTGTCTCTGATGTCATCTCTTGAGGCACTTCCCTTTCATATCCTTCTCCTTTTTAAATGGTTGCCATTTATTTAGTTATCTGTGATGCTTAAGACTTTGCATATGTCAAAAGCCTCATTTAATCCTCAGAACACACCTGCAAGGTAAGTGTGGCAGAGATGGCTAACCTTCAGCTGAAACCCCTACTTCCCTTTCTTTAGGGTTGAGCTCTTGCTGGGAAGTAGCTGCTCATTCAGGGACCACAGTTTCCAGCTTTGCAACTAGTTGCACCCAGAGAACTGGGTTCTGACCAGGGGGTGGTGAGCAGAAGTGAGTTGCTCCACTACAGAGCCTGGCCAATGAAAACCTCCCAGGAAGCTCTCTCTAAACTCTGTCTGCTTCTGCCTGAATGGAACAGGGACTAGCCCCAGGATGACCTTGGAAACCACAGATTTAAAATGACAGAATATCTTTCAGCCTGTGTGAAAAAAGATTGCTCAGTCCCTATGTTCCCTGCCTAGTCCTGAGCAAGATGTAAACTTATACCCTATTGTTTCCAAGCCCTTAGACTATTGGGAGTCTGTTTTTATAGCAGTTAACCTTCCCTAAGTATAATAATTAAATATGAATTCCCATTTCTGTTTTACAGATGAGAAAACTGAGACTCAGAGAGGAAAATAAATTGTCCAAGGTCACATATTCAGTACTAGCAGGGTCACCATGCAAGTCTAGCCTTCTCTGGTTCCATGCTCTAGTCTTATGAGTTTACCCAAGTATGTTCCACAGAATACTATTAACGCAACAAAGACATCCCAAAACACCTATGCTCGAATAAGTTTGGGAAATGCCAGCTTAAAGAGAGCAGGCTTCTTGCAGCTCTTTTAAGGATGTATATATGCTAATGACCTCTGAGATTCACCACCAGGAGGGCTAGCAGGCAGGGAGCAAGGGTTTCCCAATCTTTGAGAGCACAGAAGCCTTTTCTCTCCAGAGCTTTGTTGAGAGGAGCACACTTTGGGAAAGGTTGAACTTCAGTATGCTCCCTGTTATGGGTTGGATTGTGTCTCCCTACCAGCCCCTCAAAAAGAGATACTGAAGTCTTAACACTCCTTACTTCAGAATATGACCTTATTTGGAAATAGAGTCTTTGCAGATGTAAGCAAGCTAAGATGAGGTCTTTGGGTAGACCCTAATTCAATATAACTAGTGTCCTTGTAAAAAGGGAAATTTGGACACAGACAGACAGGAACAGAGATGTGCCAGGAGAATGCCGTGGAAGGGCAGAGAATGGGAGAGATCCATCTCCAAATGAAGGAGAACCTAGCATCACCAGCAAACACCAGGAGCTAGCAGAGGCGGGGGAGGACTCTCCCCTAGAGCTGAGAGACAGGGAGCAGCCCTGCCAACAACATCTTGATCTCAGACTTCTGGCCTCCAAAACTGGGAAAGAGTACATTTCTGTTGTTTTTAGGTGCCTGGTTTGTGGCACTTAGTCCTGGGAAATGAATACACTGCCTCAAGCTCCTTTCAAAACTGAAGTTTCTTGACATTGGTACCTTACAGATGGGGCTTCCTTGGTAACTCAGATGGTAAGGAATCCACCTGCAATGCAGAAGACCCAGGTTCAGTCCCTGGGGTGGGAAGATCCCCTGATGAAGGGAATGGCTATTCCACTCCAGTATTCTTACCTGGGAAATCCCATGGACAGAGGATTCTGGCAGGCGTCCATGGGGTCGCAAGGAGTCAGACATGACTGAGTGACTAACACTTTCATCTTACAGATAACCATCCACATGACTAACCAAGATGGCTTCAGTTTACCAAAACTGAGATGGGGGAAAAGAGAGGTGGGAGGGACAAGTGGCTGCTAAGAGCTTCAGCCTTGATGCCAGGCTCCGCACCCTATTTTGACCGCCTGATCTCTCAATTTGCTCTTTTGGAAGGTGGGAAAGACTCACAGTCACTTCAGAGACCAAGGGGAGAGTTAAATGAATTAATACACCTAAAATATCTAGACTAGTACCTGACAGACAGCCAGTGTCCATTCCTTTAAAGTTATCCAGGCAGTGGACTTCCCTGGTGGACCAGTGGTTAAAAATCTGCCTTCCAAGGCAGGGGACATGGATTTGATCTCTGTTTGGGGAACTAAGATCCCACATGCTGTAATGAAAGCCTGGTACAGCAATAAGTAAATAAATAAATATTCAAAATTATCTAGGCAGGATGGCATGGTAACTGGGTGAGGTGGAGTGGCAGATAGCGGAGTGGGAAGGTCAACCTGTGTTTGAATTAAAACTCTGCTTTTTATCAATGATGATACCTGGTAGGTAAGCTTGCTTAGCTTTTCCAAGTCTCAATCTCCCCATCTCTACAATAAAAGTCGTGTCTGATGCTACCAGAGGGTCTTCAAAGAAGATAAAATCACAACCCTCACACAGATAACAAATGGACACTCACGAATGGTTTTATTTAATTCATTGTTAATGAGTGAATTGGAGAGATGTTACAATTGGTTCAAGGGAGAATCTTAAAAAGAGACAATTCATTGTTAATGAGTGAATTGGAGAGATGTTACAATTGGCTCAAGGGAGAATCTTAAAAAGAGACAATTCATTGTTAATGAGTGAATTGGAGAGATGTTACAATTGCTTCAAGGGAGAATCTTAAAAAGAGACACATGTGCAGATCAGAAATCTTGAAATGCATCTTCAAACGGACACAGCCAGCTGGCTTTTGGACCGTGGGTGGGGGCTGCCCAGCTTGTGCGCATGTCCACAGTCAAGGATCCTTGTGTGTCCTCTGTTCCCTACCACTTATAGGGCTGCAGAAGGAGCGCAGAGGCTAGAATCAGCCCACAAAGGTCTGCTCTAAAAATATGCACTTTTCTATTAGAGACACCTAGTAATCATTTTCGCTTATTCCGGATTTCCCTATGGTCTTGCCACTGAATTGGTTAACCTGACCCTAGCTGGGGTCCTAGCCTGGGCTGAGACCCCCGGTCCTGGCCAAGGAGGTTCTTTTTCTGATCATATTCATGTAGCCAATAATGAAACCAATGCTGACACCGGAATAGCATGTGCTGTACTCAATGTACAAAGAATGGGGATAAGGGAATCTTGTTCACAAACCAACTTCTCAACCTAATTTGTGTGGAGACACCAAATACATAGGAGGGTTGAAGTGAAAGAGAAGGACTCTAAAAGAGTGGGAGGAATATTCATGAATTATCCCAGGAGTATGGTTTGGACCCAGAAATGATGCAATTCTCCTTTCCAGTCCTTGTATGAGCTTTTCGGATTGCTGTCACAGCACCTGTCAACCCTCATGGCACCTGTGGCTGTGCCATTTAGCAGCCAGCACCACCGAGAGAGGAGACTGGTGGGCTACAGTCCATGGGTTTGCAAAGAACTGGACACAACTGAGCAACGAACACTTTCATTTTCACTTTTCATATTACACTGAGCATATGAGGCTCAAGGTCTACTGGAAGTTAAATCCTTTGCCATCTTGGGCCGTGTTGATTCTAATCTGTTCTTGTTTTTTACCCTTCACCTCTTGGAACTTAGATAAGAGTGATTGTTTCTTTTTGAGGAAGGGTTGGGGTATGATTCTGGGGCAGCAGTCTCATATATTCGTGTATACAAGATTAGAAAAAAATAGATGAATATGTGAAAAAGTAAGTTACTGAATAAGATAGGACCCTATTTTCATAGAAACAAACAAGTTATATGTGTGTGTATTTGTGCATGCATACACACGAGTGGGTGTGTATACATAACGCTGACTAAATACAGACCAGTGTCAGGGAGGACACACAGGCAGGCCCCACTGGGATGTGGATGGAGGCTTCCATGGCTTGCCTCCTGAACTTCTGTCATGTGAATAAAAACCAATACCTGCTTCACAGTATATTGTGACTAAGGAGTGTCTGAAAGAAATATATCTGTAGTGCTTGGTGCAATGCCTAGCATTCGTAAATAGTAGATTTTCGCTTTTTTAATGATAGGGTTTGTGGTATTATTAGCATACATTCGAAAAGCCTGGAGCTCCCAGGAGTGTTCTTAGAAGAAATGACTAAGAGGATCAACCACACTGCTGCCCAAGGCCCTCTCCCTCTGAAAGAAGCTAGTTTTGAAATCCTGGGCTTGTGTCTGGGGACTCACCTATGTGCCGCTAGCCCCCCTGAGGGTTGGAGGGGACCTCCTTCCTGAGTTATGACCTGGGGGTGGCTCCTGTTTGCTGTGCTACCTCAGCCCAGCTGGCACCCTAATCTCAGTCACCTGTGTTTAGCTTGATAAGCTACTGGGCCACAAAAGTGGTGCCTGGCTGGAGCAGACTCTAGACAGAGGTCTGCCTCTACGCCCAGTGCCCCCTTCTGCCTAGGCTGGGGTCTGAGCCACCCTTAGCTCCATATGAGTGCCGTTAGCATCCCCCTACTAGGGGAAAGGGGTGCTGGTCACAATGTGCAAACAGACAAAATAGAGGTTTTGAGGATCTAATTTTAGCCTCCAACTCATCCCTAAAGAACAGCCTTATGCCCCGGAGAGGACTTGGGAAGGGATCAGAGTACTCAAATCTGGTGAAGGCTTGCCCATTAACTGGCTTCATCACCATGGACTGGGCCTTAGTGTTCTCATCTGCCCAATGGGAATAAGACTAGTATCTATCTCCCAGAGCTATTGTGAGGCTCAAATGAGGTTGTCTGTAAAGGTGCTTTGTGAGCTGTGAAGTTCTGTAGAGATTTAGTTTTGGATGATGCAATGAGGTACTGCAGGAAACTAAACGTGCTATGTATGTATGTGTGTTAGTTGCTCAGTCATGTTTGACTCTTTGCAACCCCATGGACAATAGCCTGCCGAAAGCCTCTGTTGATGGAATTCTCCAGGTAAGAATACTGGTCTGGGTCACCGTTTCCTTCTCCAGGGGATCTTCCTGACTCAGGGACTGAACCCAGGTCTCCTGCATTGCAGGCAGATTCTTTACAGTCTGAGCCACTAGGGAAGCCCGACATGTACTATAATAACAGCAAATATCATATGGCACTTACCCCATGCCAGGCCCTTTACGTCTATATAGTCATTTAATATTCACAGCAGCCCCACGAGAAGTGTGCTATTATTCAGTCCTCATTTGACAGATGAGAAAACCGAGGCAAAAAGAAGTAGCTCTTCAAACCCTGCTGTGGCAACAGACCACCTGGACAGAATCCTTCCTGTAGGAACTGTCTCATCACCAAACCCACACACTCAACTGGGTTTTCTTTACCTTTTTATTGCAGAATATTTGAACATATATAAACTAAAAAGAATCTTAGCATAGAATCACATGAATTCTTATTAACCAGATTTACTAATTATCAACTCATGGCCAATTTGCTTCATCTTTATCCCCGCCTTTCCCTGATTTGGGCTTTCCCAGTGACTCAGATGGTAAAAAATCTGTCTGTAATGCAAGAGACCTGGGTTCCATTCCTGGGTTAGGAAGATCCCCTGGAGAAGGGAATGGCAACCCATTTCAGTATTTTTGGCGAATTCCATGGTCAGAGGAGCCTGGCAGGCCACTGGGGTCCATGGGGTCACAAAGAGTCAGATGTGACTGATGACTAACACTTTCACTTTTTCCCTGGTTTATTCTGAAACAATCCTAGAGATCATGTGTATATACATTTATTTCATTTTGTGTTTTCACAAGATAAAGATTCTTCCCAAAACATTTACCATAAAACCATTGTTGCCTAAAAAATTTTAATATTCATAGCATCAACTATTCAAAAAGTTTACTTGAATTGGGATACAAATCTGGTTCTTATATTGTAGTTGGTTGATAGGTCCCTTAAGATCTTTTAAATCTATATGCTTCCTTCTCCATTTTCTTTCTTGTATTTCGTTTGTTCATTGTTGTCATTTGAAGAAACCAGGTCATTTGCCTTATGGAGTTCACCACAGTGTGGTTTTTGCTGAATGTACCCCCATGGTTTATTTATGGCTATGGGCCCTCTGTCCCCTAGATTTTCAGTAAATTGGTAGTTTCATCTAGAGGGCTTCCTGATTCCATTTCTTTCTTTCTTTTAGCAAGGGCATTTCAATAGATAGTATCCTTTTCTTCCTTTCAGTCCCCCAACTATTGATCTCTCTTCTTCCCAGTTTCAGGGGTACGTCTTGAAGAATGTGTCCTAGGAGTAGGCACACTTGGATCTAATGGAGACAAAACTGAAAAGGAAATGGTTTAAGACATCTAGAAAACTCAAAGTCTTTACTTGTATCCACTGTTTAGTTAAGATGGTCCCCTTCATCATAATAGTAACTATAACTTCTTGAGTGTTTACAATATGCCAGGCCCTGCTTTGATTGTTTGTAATGTGAAAACTGCTTTTTTCTTCTTAACAATGCTGTGCAGTCAGTACTAATAGTATTATCACTTATAAAAGGGGGACCAGGCCCAGAAAGATTAAATCACTTGCCCCAAATCTCTCCATGGTGTTTGCCAGGGAGAACAGTTCTGTCTCTGGGAGTCCTTGACTTAGAGACTCTGCCTTCTCACTCTGATTGAACTTTCGTGAACTCAAAATAGTGTGTCAACTACAAATTCCTCTTTTATCTTTCAGAGGATTTGCCTCTGTGACAGCTGCTCACATCCAGATTCCTCGTCTCGAGGTCCTCTTGTAGACATAAGAACTATGCTGCCTTCTCAGGCAGCACTTTGCAAGATTCAAGGAAATGGCCCATCTGCCTGGAGTCCTTGACTTTTTCTTGATGCTAGAGGACCACAGTGATGCCTTTCTATAAAGGCAACCTGTTAGACACTGGTTTGTTTATTTATTCATTGATCGCTTTACAAAATACTCACTCCTCACTCCACCTGATAACACCAATTCTGTGAGTCCTAGGGTTGGAGTTGTTCCTACCTAGCTCTGCTGCTGCTGCTAAGTCGCTTCAGTCGTGTCCGACTCTCTGCGACCCCAGAGATGGCAGCCCACCAGGCTCCCCTGTCCCTGGGATTCTCCAGGCAAGAGTACTGGAGTGGGGTGCCATTGCCTTCTCCCTACCTAGCTGTGGGCTTTGCCTAAACTGGGCTATGCCTAAACCACGAATCTCTCTGTTTGACCCACACAGGGATAATGATCTTTGCATCTTTCAGGGATTCCTTTTGTCTAAGGCTCCTCACCAGAAAAGGGAACCCAGGATGTGTCATGTGACAGGTTCAAGAACTGTTCTGCTGGGAGCCAAACCTTGGGGTGGTGAGGTGGGGCTGGAGGAGGGCAACAGCTGGCAGTGGCAGAACCAGCTGCATCATTTGCAGGGTTTATTGCAGAATCCCAAACGTGGGGCCACTTGTTTCAACGTGATCAAGAATGGCAAGGCAGTGACAGAAAAGCATTAAACCAAACATGGGGCCCTTCCAAGTCGACCCTCACTGGTACTTTGAGACCCATCCACAACACTTTTATAAATGGCGTGATATCTACAAAATGAGACCAGCTAGGCTGGGCTGTATGTGCTACTACGTTATGCAGGACCTCAACTAACTCTGAACTGTGGAATATTCCAGACAGAGCGATGGTGGAAACAGACAGAGAACATCCAGAGGGAAAGTCTTGGGTGTTTGAAGACCACACCATGGTGAAAATGGTCCAGCAGTGATTTCTGCCTCACAGTGAGGGGATGGGGGCAAGCAGAGTGTGAAAAAATACATATGTTGATTTAGTTATAAATGCAAACCATAGAAAGTAAAGCTCCCACTGTAGCTTCTTGGTCTGTTCAAGAGGCAGAGAAGGTAGGTAAGAAAGCTTGGCACTGTATTGAGTTAGGGAAGGTAGGGAAACAGTGCCTTGATTCTTTTTGAAAAACAGCAATGCAAGGAGAATTATTTGGTAGATGTTTATGAATATAAAAGAAATCTGGAAATATGGAATGACAGATTCCGACAAGATTTCTTTGAGGAGAACCCACAGCAGAATGGAAGGAGGGCACCAGCTGGCCACTTCTCCTGCACAGGAGGAGTTAGCTACTCTGTGGATGGGGCCATACCCAGGGGCAGGAATGTCTGGAGTCTGTGAACCATGCAGTTTTTCCCCAGCTACCTCTACAGGCTGCCAGAAGCACTTCTTCCAGAAAACCTAGAGATAAGGATACATGTTGCACAATCCAGGGGCACTCTTCATCTTCTAGTTCAGCAGAGGTGCTGTCCACCAGGACATCTTTCCCATTCCCTGTGATGCGACCAATACCCCACTGATTTTCCTGAGCGGCTCAGCATCTCTCTCTTCCACCCAAGGTGAAGGCATTCTAGCAAACAGAGGCTTTCCCACTGGTGGTCAGTGTGATTCTCCATGGGACACCATCTTGACTTCTCAGGATGGCTAGGCCTAGCCAATGAGAGACACCCTGTGTCCTCCTCTCTCTTCTGCTTTGCCCTACAGCATGGCCCCTGAGTTCCCATCAGGGATGAAACCAGCTTGGAGCCAAATCACCCTGACTTCAGAAAGTAAAACTTGGTCTTCCTGAAAAGTACTTCATTTCAGCTCAGTTCAGTTGCTCAGTCATGTCCAACTCTGTGTGACCCCATGGACTGCAGCAAGCCAGGCTTCCCTGTCCATCACCAACTCCCACAGCTTGCTCAAACTCATGTCCATTGAGTCAGTGATGCCATCCAACCATCTCATCCTCTGTCGTCCCCTTCTCCTCCTGCTTTCAATCTTTCCCAGTATCATGGTCTTTTCCAATGAGTCAGTTCTTCACATCAGGTGGCCAAAGGATTGGAGTTTCAGCTTCAGCATCAGAAAAGTACTTAATTTAGTTCTAATGCCCCCTTAGTCCTTAAGTCTGGTTATCTTTTTTCCTGGCCTGGTGGTAATTTGCTATGACCATCAATGGCAGGTTGAGAACTGCAGTGATTGAGGGCAAAGAACCTGTAACCAGGCTGCTAGAGGTCAAATTCCACCTCTGCCAATACTAGCTGTGTGAACTTCAGCAAGTTATTGAACTTCTCTGGGCCTCAATTTCCTCATCTGCAAAATGGCGATATTATGAATTATAAGGAGAGTTACATGAATTAATACAAGAGAAGTCCTTCTGTCATAGAATAAATGTTATTATTAAATGAGAAAAATGATTAATTAAATAAATATGCACAGTTACTATCAAATGAAAAGATGAACTTACTGGTTTCTCTATGACACCAGTAATTACATGGGGAAATTTTTTGGCCTGTGACTGAAATATTGTCTTAGTCGTTCAGTTGTGTCTAATTCTTTGCGATCTCATAGATGTTTGTCCATGGGATTCTCCAGGCAAGAATAGTGGAGTGGGTTGCCATTCCCTTCTCCAGGCGATCTTCCTGACCCAGGGATCAAAACCTGGGTCTCCTGCATTGCAGGCAGATTCTTTACCATCTAAGCCACCAGGGAAGCCCGAAGTATTGAGTATTACTGCCTTAAAGCATCTTCCTATTTGCTCAAAAGTCAGTATACCTGTGTCTAGATGAGCAGATTCTTTCTTGCTTTGAAAGAAAAATGGAAAGGAAAGAAGTGATTTCTTGTGTGGGGTTGGATTCTGTCCAGAACTGTATGGCCATACTTTAAACTGATGAATGGCTGAATTGCCAGCAAAAATTCTGACAGGCAGAGACTGCTGGGATATTAAAATAAAATGATAGAAAATGAAGACAATTCAGCTAGAGTTTCCTCAGGAGCATTTGATCCGACCAGAATTCTTGCCAGAGCAAATGAGACCAGAGTGAGTGAACACCTGTAACAACATTGCTGTTGTCTCTGCCTGAAGGGCGGCCACTATGAGATGGAGAAGGAAATGAATGGGGTGGAGGGGGGAGTCAGACAAAGGAAAGGCACAGGCCTGGGGACCAGAGCATTCATGCTGCTGTTAAAATGACAATGGGGTTTTTAAAACTGAGCAACACTTAAAACAGGAAAAGAAGTAGCTCCAAGCCTGTAAGATGATGCCTGGTCCCAGGTCAGCCAGGTATGGACTCATCCATGTTGGCGCTGTGTGTGGCCCATCAGGTCCTATCGGGTGGTCTCCCTGGGGCAGGCTGGTCTCTGCTCTCTTCATGGAAGCTAAAACTCTGACACCGTAACTAACTACTAAAATTAACAAATTTAAAAAGTATATTTTTAAGGGCTTCCCTGGGGACTCAGTGGTAAAGAATCTGCCTGCAATGCAAGAGACACGGGTTCAATTCCTGATCCTGGAAGATTCCACGGAGCAACTAAGCCCATTTACCACAACTACTAAGCCTGTGCTCTAGAACCCAGGAGCCACAACCACTGAAAGCATAAAAAGGAAAAAAAAATATATATATATATATTTAAAATACATGTTATTTGAAGAAAGCTTAGCAAATATAGAAAAATCAAACAAGAAGAAAAAATTTTTCAAATCTCACTACCTAGAGCCAGTATTTTTGCTAATAGTTTGGGGTTTTTCATCCAGACTCTTAAAAAAAGCCAGGGGGACATGCTTAAAATATATATACATATATAGTTTTGATTATCTCTAGTATTTCATAATCATTCTATATAGTATTATAACATTTTATAGATACGTTGGATGAGTGTACAGTATCCTATCAGATAGATTCATCATAACTTTCAAAATAAAAGGACATTTAAAATATTTTCTTTATAACTAGTATAAACCATAATACAATGAACACTTTTTAAATAACTACTCTTAGATAAAATTCATGTACCATAAGATCCACTTTCTAAAGTATACATTTCAGTTCAGTTCAGTCATTCAGTCATTCAGTCATTCAGTCATTCAGTCATGTCCGATTCTTTGCGACCTCATGGACTGCAGAATGCCAGGCTTCCCTTCACCAACTCCCAGAACTTACTCAAACTCATGCCCATTCAGTCGGTGATGCCATCCAACCATCTCATCCTCTGTTGTCCCCTTCTCCTCCCACCTTCAATACTTCCCAGCATCAGGGTCTTTTCCAATGAGTCAGTTCTTCCCATCAGGTGGCCAAAGTATTGGAGTTTCAGCTTCAGCATCAGTCCTTCCAATGAATATTCAGGACTGATTTCCTTTAGGATGGATTGATTGGATCTCCTTGCAGTCCAAGGGCCTCTCAAGAGTCTTCTCCAACACCACAGTTCAAAAGCATCAATTCTTCGGTGCTCAGCTTTCTTCATAGTCCAACTCTCACATCCAAACATGACCACTGGAAACACCATAGCTTTGACTAGACGGATCTTTGTTGGAAAGTAATGTCTCTGCTTTTTAACGTGCTGTCTCTGCAGATGGTGACTGCAGCCATGAAATTAAAAGACAGTTACTCCTCAGAAGAAAAGTTATGACCAACCTAGATAGCATATTCAAAAGCAGAGACGTTACTTTGCCGACTAAGGTCCGTCTAGTCGAGGCTATGGTTTTTCCAGTGGTCATGTATGGATGTGAGAGTTGGACTGTGAAGAAGGCTGAGCGCTGAAGAATTGATGCTTTTGAACTGTGGTGTTGGAGAAGACTCTTGAGAGTCCCTTGGACTTCAAGGAGATCCAACAAGTCCATTCTGAAGGAGGTCAGCCCTGGGATTTCTCTGGAAGGAATGATGCTAAAGCTGAAACTCCAGTACTTTGGCCACCTCATGCGAAGAGTTGACTCATTGGAAAAGACTCTGATGCTGGGAGGGATTGGGGGCAGGAGGAGAAGGGGACGACAGAGGATGAGATGGCTGGATGGCATCACTGACTCGATGGACGTGAGTCTGAGTGAACTCTGGGAGATGGTGATGGACAGGGAGGCCTGGAGTGCTGTGATTCATGGGGAAGCAGAGTCGGACACGACTGAGCGACTGAACTGAACTGAACTAGGTTGGTCATAACTTTTCTCCCAAGGAGCAAGCATCTTTTAATTTCATGGCTGCAGTCACCATTTGCAATGATTTTGGAGGCCCCCCAAATAAATCTTTCACTATTTCCATTGTTTCCCCATCTATTTGCCATGAAGTAATGGGACTAGATGCCATGATCTTAGTTTTCTGAATGTTGAGTTTTAAGTCAACTTTTTCAGTCTCCTCTTTCACTTTCATCAAGAGGCTCTTTAGTTTTTCTTTGCTTTCTGCCATAAGAATTGTATAATCTGCATATCTGAGGTTATTGGTATTTCTCCTGGCAATCTTGATTCCAGCTTGTGCTTCATTCAGCCTAGCCTTTCTCATGATGTACTCTGCATATAAGTTAAATAAGCAGGGTAACAATATACAGGCTTGACATACTCCTTTCCCAATTTGGAACTAGTCTGTTGTTCCATGTCCAGATCTAACTGTTGCTTCTTGACATGCATACAGATTTCTCAGGAGGCAGGTCAGGTGGTCTGGTATTCCCATCTCTTTAAGAATTTCCCACAGTTTGTTGTGATCCACATAGTTAAAGGCTTTGGCATAGTCAATAAAGCAGAAGTAGATGTTTTTCTGAAACTCTCTTGCTTTTTCAATGATCCAGTGGATGTTGGCTTTTTGATCTCTGGTTCTTCTGTCTTTTCTAAATCCAGCCAGAACATCTGGAAGTTCATGGTTCACATACTGTAGAAGCCTGGCTTGGAGAATTTTGAGCATTACTTTGCCAGCATGTGAGATGAGTGCAGTTGTGCGGTAGTTTGAGAATTCTTTGTAGTTTTTAGTATATTCACTGTTGTACAACCATCACTGCTATTTAATTCTAGAAAATTTTTATTAACCCCCAAATAAAACCTGTACCCAATCCTTCTCTCCTCTAGCCCCTGGCAACCACTTATCTACTTTCTATTTTTATGGATTTACCTATTCTGAACATTTCATGTAAGCAGAATCATATAATATGTAGTCTTTTGTGTCTGGCTTCACTTAGCATATTTTCAAGGTTTATCCACATTGTGTGAAGCATGTGTCAATACTTCATTCCTTTTTATGGCCAAATCATATTCTACCCTATAGATGTACCACATTTCATTTATCCATTCATCAGTTGATGGACATTTTGGCTATTTCCACTTATTTTTTTTGCTATTATGAATAATGTTGCTAAGAACACTCATGTACAAGTCTTTTGCGTGGACATATATTTTCAATAACCTTGGAGATATACATAGGAGTGAAATTGCTGGGTTATTGGCAACTATTTAACTTTGAAGAATTGCTATTTTACATTCCCACCATCAATGCATGAGTTTCCTAATATCTTTTTTTTTTATTTTTAAATTTTATTTAAAAAATTAAAAAAAAAATTGGCTGTGCTGGGTCTTCATTGCAGCATGTGGACTCTTTGTTATAGTATGCAGACTTCCTCTAGTTGTGGCATGCAGGCTTAGTGTCCCTAGGCATTTGGGATCTTAGTTCCTGGACCAAGGATCCAACCTGTGTACCCTGCATTGGAAGGTGAATTCTTAACTACTGAACCATGATGGAAACCCCCCAATTTATTTATATCTTTACAAAGTGAAGTTGCTCAGTCGTGTTTGACTCTTTGTGACCCCATGGACCGTAGCCTACCAGGCTCCTCCATCCACGGGATTTTCCAGGCAAGAGTACTGGAGTGGGTTGCCATTTCCTTCTTCAGAGGATCTTCCTGACCCAGGGATCGAACCCAGGTCTCTCGCATTGTAGGCAGACGCTTTAGCATCTGAGCTACCAGGAAAGTCTCTAATCCTTTTGCAGTAGAAATCAAATTTTTCTGGCATGACTCCATTGCCAGCGGGATTTATCAAAACTACAAATGCCAGCACATTGAATATTTCAATACTGTACACAATTGTTCATATTTTAGCTATGAAATAAACCAAATGTAAATGCTTAATATATGATACAAATCCACAGATTCTTCACAGAAGAAAACAATGGACTGATTTTCTACGTCACTGTTCATTATTCTTCAGTAATATGTCTTGAGTTACTTCAAATATAATGTATACACCACTACCAATGTTTTCAACATTTTCTATCTAGGTCCTAAAGGGTATAAACAAGGATGCATACAGTCCCCTTATTAATTTCTGTTTGTTTTTCACCAGCCACCCTAGAAAGTGTTAAACATCTTTTCATGTGCGTATTGGTCATCTATATGTTTTCTTTGAAGAAATGTCTATTCAAATTCTTTGCCTATTTTAAAATTGTGTTATTTTTATTTTTAAATTGTAAAAGTTGTTTTTATATTCTGGATGAAATTTCTCATCAGTTATATGCAGAAAATTCAAATGTTTTCTTCTGTTCTATAAGCTGGTTTTTTTTTCACTTTCTTAATAGTGTCCTTTGATGCATGAAAGTTTAAAATTTTGATGAAGTCCAATTTATCCATTTTTCCTTTGGTTATTTATTCTTTTGGTATTATATCTAAGATTCCATTGCCTAGGCCAAGGTTGTAAAGATCTACACCTATTTTTTCTTCTACAAGTTTCTTAATTGTTATAGAGAATTTGTTCACGAGATTATGAAGGCTGGAAAGTCCCAAGACCTGCAGTTATCAATTTGGAAACCCATGGAACTGATGGAGTGGTTCCAGTCTGAGTCTGAAGACCTAAGAATCAGAAGAGGTAGCGGTGTGAGTTCCTGCCTGAAAGCTGGCAGATTCCAAATCCAAGAAGAGCAAGTGCTTCAGTTTGAGTCCAAAGGTGAAAAAAATGACTGATACCCCACTTAAGCCATCAGTTAGGGGGAAATTCCCTCTTACCCAAGGTTGGTCAGCCTTTTTATTCCATTTGGTTTGGTTGGTTTAGTCACTAAGTCATGTCCGACTCTTGCGACCCCATGGACTGTACCCCACCAGGCTCCTCTGTCCGTGGGATTTTCCAGGCAAAAATACTGGAGTGGATTGCCATTTCCTCCTCCAGGGGATCTTCCTGACCCAGGAATCAAACTCGGGTCTCTTGCATTGCAGGCAGATTCTTTACCAACTGAGCTATGGGGGAAGCCCAAGGAAATGGCAACCCACTCCAGTGTTCTTGCCTGGAGAATCTTAGGGATGAGAGAGCCCGGTGGGCTGCCGTCTATGGGGTCACACAGAGTCGAACATGACAGAAATGACTTAGCAGCAGCAGCAGGCCTTCAAGCGACTGGATGAAGGCTACCCACACTAGGGAAGGCAAGCAGCTTTATTGGACTCACCCATTCAAATGCGAATCTCATCCAAAAATATCATCACAGAAACAGCCAGAATAATGTTCAACCAAATATCTGGGCACCTGGTAGCCTAGTTGATAAGTAAACTGAAACACCACACCTAGGGTTGGTGAAGGCCTGCGGGTGACATGTGAGCTAAGAGTCAGAATATTTGGGAAAGAATTTTTGAGGTACAAGGAATAAGTTCTGATGTAAGAATAACCTATAATACTCAGGAATAGTAGAAGGGCCAGTGCAGTTGGAAGGAAATGAGCCAGAAGGAAAGGAAGCTGAAGACAGGGACGGGGCCACATTATGTGTGATTTGTAGACTGTGGATAGAAGTTTGGATTTTATTCTAAGCAAAGTGGGAAGGCACTGGAGTGATATCAGAAAGATCTAGGTGGTGAAATGAAAAGGGTGTGTGTGTGTGTGTGTGTGTGTGTGTGCGTGTGTGTGTGTTGGGGCAGGGAGACCAGTTGCACAGTCAAGATGGTAGCAGCTTGACTCAGGGTGGTGGCTGTAAAGTTTATGGTCAGAGGTTAGATGTATTTTGGAAGGAGAGCTTGAAGGACTTCTTAGAGGACTGCATGTGAGATGTGAAGATAACAGAGGAATCAAATATTACTTCTAGATTTTGGCCTGAGCAACTGGATGGATGTGGTGCTATTTATCAAGATGGGTAAATGTTTGCTGGGGCTTGGGGTGAGTAATGGAATTCTGGAGAAAATCAGTTCTCTTTGACCTCATTTAGTCAGTGTTTGTTACATCTGACTAGAAATCAGTTCTTTTAATCAGGACAGGTGTTTTCCCTACAATACCGCTATTTATCTGCTTGCTAAAGAAAAGAAAAAGCACAACATGAAAGTTGTGGGTTGTTTTATTTGGGACAAAATGAGGACTATAGCCTGAGAGACAGTCTCTCAGGTAGCTCTGAAGAACTGCTTGGAGGAGGCGAGGGTTGGGGGGTAGAGGGGTGGGTTCAGTATATATGTGATTTTGGTGAAGAGGGTACATGCAATCAAGCACACATTTTGGCAGAGGGTTGCTGCTAGTCTCAAGGAGCAGTTGTTAACGATTTCAGTGCTTTTCTAGATATGAGAAGGTATAAGAAACTCGGCTCATAAAATCTTCTCCTGAAAATACCTATCTACTGTTCCGCCAGTTTTTTCCAGAGCACAGAGCGCCTCACTTCTGGTCTCCACCTCTTCTTACTCCTTTCAGGGTATGCTGAAGTTCAAAGACTACAGCGACTTGTGACTTTATTCTTATAGAACCAGATGGCAAGTGACGATTTTTAGTCTCCGCATCCATGCAAAATACATGTATCGAGCGCCTGTGTACAAAACAGGCGCTGAAGAAAGAGCCCTAAGTGAGCCAGACACAGCAGGAGTAGCTGCTCTCTCTTGAGCTCACTCTGTGCTGGGCTCTGTGCAGAATATGAAATGAATCAGACACATCTCCATCTCGCCAGATGCTTTCACCTTCTTTGGGTAGTGTAGGCAGAGGCAAATGAATAACAGTTGAAAGCCATAAATGCCTTTAGTGAGTACCTGCTCTATTTCAGGCACTCTGTTAGCCATGCCACATGTTAGAAGTACAAAGTTGAATTAAGATGCAGTCCCGTTCCCGAAAAACTTACTTTCCAATGGAAGAGACAGACACCTTCACGGGGAGGAATGACTAAATGGTTCTAATCCATTGTGGTCAATGACAGGGCACTGTGAATGCATAAATATGCTTAGCAGAGGCCATCATCCTGTCTGAGGATGGCCACCTAGGAGAATGATAATTCTTAAAGGATGAGTCTGACCAAGGAAGGATGAAGGCATTCAATACTAAGGGACACACAAAACAGAATAGTGAGTTGCCACACTTTTCAGCAGAGAAGTGGATGTTGGTCTTGCGTTTTGTAGCTTCATATATGTAGAACAGTGGTGGCTGAAATGGGGGCAGAGGGCAGATGGGGCCGGGAAGCACTGGAGACGGCAGTGCCAGCAGGAGGACGTGGTTGAGGACAACATCTAAGAGAGGAAAGATGGGAGCCGGAATGAGTGGTAGGAGGGTTCAACCTGGTGAGAGCTCGGCCAACCTGCAGACCTGGGTAGTCAGGCAGCTTTCACCATGGAGGGGGCACTGAGAAGGACCAAAAGGGACACCTAGGGGGACTCAAACCTAAAGCAGATCAAGAGGCTGGCAGAGAAGTTTCAAGGAGAGGTGATAACAGCCAACAGGTACTTCTTCCCTGGTTAGCATTGCATGACATCAGGTAATGCTCAGGGCGCTGGTAGGCATACACTCCATTTCAAAGGCAAGGAAGTGAAGGGTCAGAGAGGCTGAGTGGTGGGCCTGGGGTCAGATACCACACAGAGCCATGGGTTTTCGTTTTGTGCTGTGTCTCCCCTGCTGTAATGAAACTGAGAAAACACCACCCCCAGAGAGGGCCTTGGCTTTATACACAAAGACCCCCAGGAACAAGAAGAAGCATGAGACTGGGCAGAGCCTGCAGAGTTCCTGCCCAGCACTCAGGCCTCTTCCAGCCCTGCCTTCACTCCCCTGAGACGGGTCTCCTGCCTTCCCTGCCCCCGGCAGGCCTGACAGCCGTCAAGCTCATCACCTCCAAGATCAGAAAGACTGGGAAGTAGACATTAGTGCCCGTGAGCTGAGGAAACACACAGAAGAGCAATTAAAGCGGCGCATGGGGGTGAGCTTGCCTTTAATGGTTTGCAGCTGCAGAAAGCCGTCACCTCCCCCTTTGGGCTCTGCCCTGCTGCTGGGCTGCCTGTCTGCATTTCGCATCCTGACCAATTAGATCCCCATGTGTGCTGCAGGCGTGAAAAAATAGAAAGTGAATAATCCTTCATTCTCTGCATAGCAAGCAGCTTTGATCCTCTGTCACGGGGACCCCATTCCATCAGAAAGTGCATCCCTTCTCAGTTTGCTTGTTTTTTTTTTTTTAAACCCAGTTTCCTTGTTTCAAAATTACATTAACCTCTACCCAGAGACATGTGAAATGACCACAATTCATCCTCAGACCCTTGTGATCAAAGCTGGGTTGGGTTTTTGCTTCATCTCTTTTTTAAGCTCTTGCTACACAGTCCTTCTTTTCTCACATTGGTTTGCTGCCAATGTTTCCAGGCTGAAATCAAAAGGAATAGTCTATTAATATCAGGCTCCAGCAACAAGGCCACCATTGTCTGCCTCGTTTCAGAGTACCTATGGTCCTGGTGTGAGAGAGATGGTGAGTGTGTGTGTGTGTGTTCAAATAAGCAATTTCTAAATAAGCAGGAAGAGAGGGAATTAATAGCCCTAATTTATTTCAAATGTGAAGTGAATCTCAATGACTCTGTCTATAGATTCAAATTGTCACCTGTTTAGATTTTAAAGTATTGAGCTCTCAGAAGCATATTTGTTAGGAAAACTTATTTTAATGCTATAAATAAGGCGGTGGTAAAGGTGACAGTGTAGGCATACAGGCAATAGGGGGTGGTGGTGGAGGAGGAAGGGGAATTGAAAGTGGTGTGGATGGTATTGGCGATGGTGTGGAGGAGACAGAGCCGGTGGAGGGGGTGCAGGAAGAGGGTGGCTGTGTAATGGTGGTGTGGAAGAACTGTAGGATGGGGTGGCTATAGAGGTGGTGAGGGAGGAAGTAGAGGAGGAGATAGTGGAGTGGTCTGGTGTTGGAGGTGGGAGAAGTCATGAGGGAGTGGAGGAGGAGGTGAAGGATGTAGTCACGGCAGAAGTGGAGGCAGCGGCCGTGAAAGACACGAGAAGGGTGCAGAGCATAGTGGTGGTGGTCTTGGTGGTGATGGTGGTGGAGGTGGTGGAGGTGGTGATGGTGGAGGTGGTGGAGGTGGAGATGGTGATGGTGGTGATGGTGGTGGTGGTGATGTTGGTGGTGGTGGAGGTGATGGTGGTGGTGGTGGAGATGGTGATGGTGGTGGTGGAGGTGGTGGTGGTGGTGGTGGTGGTGGTGCTGGTGGTGGTGGTAGTGGAGATGGTACTGGTGGTGGAGACGGTGGTGGTGGTGGTGGTGGAGGTGGTGGTGTTGGTGATGGTAGTGGTGGTGGAGGTGGTGGTGGTAGAGATGGTGGTGGTGGTGGTGATGGTGGTGGTGGTGGTGATGGTGGCAGAGGTGGTGATGGTGGTGGTGGAGGTGGAGGTGATGGTGGTGGAGGTGTTGGTGTTGGTGATGGTAGTGGTGGTGGAGGTGGTGGTGGTGATGGTGGTGGTGGTGGTGATGGTGGTGGTGGTGGAGATGGTGATGGTGGTGGTGGAGGTGGTGGTGGTGGTGGTGGTGGTGCTGGTGGTGGTGGTAGTGGAGATGGTAGTGGTGGTGGAGACGGTGGTGGTGGTGGTGATGGTGGTGGTGGTGGTGATGGTGGCAGAGGTGGTGATGGTGGTGGTGGAGGTGGAGGTGATGGTGGTGGAGGTGGTGGTGTTTGTGATGGTAGTGGTGGTGGAGGTGGTGGTGATGGTGGTGGTGGTGGTGATGGTGGTGGTGGTGGAGGTGATGGTGGCAGAGGTGGTGATGGTGGTGGAGGTGATGGTGGTGGTGGTGGAGGTGGTGATGGTGATGGTGGTGATGGTGGTGGTGGAGGTGATGGTGGTGGTGGTGGAGATGGTGATGGTGGTGGTGGAGGTGGTGGTGGTGGTGCTGGTGGTGCTGGTGGTGGTGGTAGTGGAGATGGTGATGGTGATGGTGGAGGCGGAGGTGGTGGTGGTGATGGAGGTGGTGGAGGTAATGGTGATGGTGGTGGTGGAGGTGATGGTGGAGGTGATGGTGATGGTGGTGGTGGAGGTGGTGGTGGTGATGGTGGTGGTGGAGGTGGGAGGTGATGGTGGTGGTGGTGGTGGAGGTGGTGGTGGTGATGGTGGTGGAGGTGATGGTGGTGGTGGTGGTGGTGGAGGTGATGGTGGTGGTGGTGGGGTGGGAGGTGATGGTGGTGGTGGTGGTGGGGTGGTGGTGGTGATGGGTGGTGGGAGGTGTGGTGGGGTGGTGGTGTGGGGTGGTGGAGGGTGGTGGTGATGGTGGTGGTGGGTGGTGGTGGTGGTGGATGGTGGTGGTGGTGATGAGTGGTGGTGGTGATGTGGGTGGTGTGGTGATGGGTGGTGGGAGGTGGTGGGGGTGGTGGTGGAGTGGATGGTGCATGGTGGTGGTTGGGGTGATGGGTGGTTGGTGTTGGTGGTGGAGGTGGTTGTGGAGTGGGTGGTGATGGTGATGGTGGTGGTGGAGGTGGTGATGGTGGTGGTGGTGGTGGTGGAGGTGGTGGAGCAGGTGGTGGTGGTGATGGTCGTGGTGGTGGTGATGATCATGGTGGTGGTGGTGATGGTGTTGATGGCGGTGGTTGAGGCAGTGGTAGTGAAGATGGTGGTGGTGGTGATGGTGGCGGCGGTGGTGGTGGTGGTATAGGTGGTGGTAGTGAAGATTGTTGTAGTGATGGTGGTGCTGGAGATGATTCTGTTGGTGTGGAGGTGGTGGTGGTGGAGATGTTGATGGTGGTGGTAGTGATGGTGATGGTGGTCGTGGTGCAGATTTTGATGGTGGTGGTGGTGCTAGTGTTGGTGTTAGTGGAGGCAGTGGTGGAGGTGATGTATGTAGAAGAAGTGGAAGAGGATGTAAAGGGTGTGTAGGAGGTGATGGTGTTGGAGGATATGAAGGGTGAGCAGAGTTTCTGAAATTGAGGTATCCATGCTTCCTTCACTCTGTCCCAGCAGATCCCAGAAGCTGAGAAGTCTTAGAAACTTATCCCAGGAATCCTTGGTTTCACCTGCTGCTGCTGCTGCTGCTGCTAAGTTGCTTCAGTCGTGTCCGACTCTGTGCGACCCCATAGACGGCAGCCCACCAGGCTCCCCCGTCCCTGGGATTCTCCAGGCAAGAGCACTGGAGTGGGTTGCCATTTCCTTCTCCAGTGCATGTAAGTGAAAGTGAAAGTGAAGTTGCTCAGTCGTGTCCGACTCTTAGTGACCTCATGGACTGCAGCCCATCAGGCTCCTCCGTCCATGGGATTTTCCCGGCAAGAGTACTGGAGTGGGGTGCCATTGCCTCCTCCATTGGTTTCAGCTAGGGTGTGCAAATCTTTTCTCCTTGCATACCTGGGCAGATTTTGTGTGGTGATTGCTCCCAGCTGAGGCCTGCTTGGATAACCTTTGTTGGAAACAGTCCTCCCTGGATCAGTATCTCATAGATGTAGGTCCACATAATCCAAGTTCGTGGCATGCATCTGCTACAGGGTAATCCTTTGGGGAGCTGTGGGTAGAGTTTGGGGTACTAGTGGGGTAGAGATCATCTGGATCACTCCAATAGAATATGCTTAGGGCTCTTGAGTGAACTGCATGATTCAGTAAGAAAAAAGAACTAGGGGTCCCAGAGCCTGGATGCTAGCCGTGTCTCTGATAGCTCTATGACCTCCATGGGCCACTTTCCTCTCCATTCCCCAGTCTCCATTTGTGTGAAATGGCATCATCGAATTAGAAGAGTTCTGCCAGTTCTGACCCTTGGCTTCTACTTGGAGAAATTAAGACAAATATTAGAACTTTGCTTGAGTTCTGTCCTTTCTGAAGGTTGAGTTTTATTTTCCATTTCTTCTGGCTGGGTCTTTTTCTGAAAATAGAGCAGAGTGGCCTTAATTCACTCATGTCAGCCTTGGGTGAGAGAGAGGGTGGGTCACATGACCCAGTGCCCATTACCCTCCAGCCACCACCAGAACCAAGTTCAGATCAAAGTCAGGTTGATTCTTCCCACAGCTACCTTAGAGGAAAGGTTACAAGTTCTGGTGAGAGGGTTCCAAGTGGCCTGCTATCTTCTATCAGTGCACATTGCCCAAGGTGAGAAGTATAGATCAGAGCCCTAGAATAAAGCTGGACTCCCCCAGCCAGAGAGTAAGCTACTGACCTTGGTCTAAAAAAGCTGGCAGAGACAGGACAAGGGAGGGCATGTGGTAGGAAGGCCAATTTAGGGTAGGGAGGTTTTTGTTGAGATGTCACCTCCTCAGATGATCAGATCTGCACCTCTCCCAACAACTTCCTTTCCTAGAGGTGACTAGAGGTGTTCTAGTCACAATCTGTAATGATTGTTGTTGTTTAGTGGTTCAGTCACGTCCAACTCTTTGCAACACCACGGACTGCAGCAGGTCAGGCTTCCCTCTCCTTCACCATCTCCCAGAGTTTGCTCAAACTCATGTCCATTGAGTCAGTGACACCATCCAACCATCTCGTTCTCTGTCGTCCCCGTCTCCTCCTCCTCCTTTGTAATGGCGCATTTAGCCGGTTGGGCTTCCCAGGTGGTGCTAGTGGTGAAGAAAATCCCTGCCAGCGCAGGAGACACAAGAGACACGGGTTCAGTCTTTGGGTGGGGAAGATCCCCTGAAGGAAGGCACGGCAACCCACTCCAGTATTCTCGCCTAGAAGAATCCTGTGGACAAAGAAGCCTGGTGGGCTACTGTCCATGCGGTCTGCCTGGAGTCCTTGGATTTTTTTCAGCCAAGTTTGAAATCTCAGGCAAGTGGTTCAGCCTTCTTGGGCCTTAGCCTCTCAGAGCATCGGGCTGGATGGTCACTAAGGTTTTAGCCAAATGTGATCGTTCCATGTTCATTCAGGAAGTAACAACCGAGTACCTCTGTGTTTCAAAGACTGTGCCGCAAGCTAGGAATACAGCAAAGGACAAGGCACAGTCCTTTTCTTCATGGAAGTTCTAATGGAGAAGGCAGAGATTAGACAAAGAGTTACACAAAGAGCTTCCCAGGTGCCTCAGTGGCAAACAACCCGCCTGCCAATTCAGGAGACACGGGTTCGATCCCTGGGTTGGGAATGTCTCCCTGGAGGAGGAAACCCACTCCAGGATTCTTGCCTGAAAATTCAATGGACAGAGTAGTCTGGTGGGCTACGGTCCATGGGGTCTCAAAAACTCAGACACAGCTGCGCACGCACGCATGCATGTTTACACAAATAAGCATGTCACACAAATTGTTCTGGGAAGAGGAAGTAAAAGGTGCAATGAGAGTTGATAAATGAGCACCACTGATCATTTATAAACTATTGGGGTAATTGTAAGGTCAGATAAACCTACTCCCCCCAAAGAGATATCTTTTTAATTTTAAAAATGTTCAGGCTCTGGGAGAAGGGACCAGGTAGCTTTGGGAGAGTTTCTGGCTGAGTCTCTGTATGTGGGCTCTGCATCTGGGTAGATGCTTTCTTCATGGTAGTGATGAATCTCAGGGCTCCTGGTACATGGCATGTGGGTCCTCCTGGAGCCAGGAGGGTGTGCTCATGGAGTCATCCCTGGGCTGAGGGGAGATGGGGAGTTCGCAGCAGTGTGAAGACTGGTTTTCTTCTATGGAGCAAATAAAGTGAAACTTGGTGTTTTCAACTTTTTGGGCCAGTCCCCTCAACCCACCTGGCCAAAGCCCCACAGGTAGCAAATAGAAGTTGGAGGTGGAGGGACTGTCCATTCTTCCCTTACTCAGTGTGTGATTTTGTGGTGGGTATGAATCTTATGCAAATTTATTTGTGCAAGAAATACCACTTTATTTTTTTTTAAACATCTTAAATCTTTCTCGATGCCCTCATCCTTCCAGTTGGAGGAACTCAATCCTTATCATTGCTTGACTCTCTCCTCCACTCTCCCTGATGGGTCCTGAGGAGGCTGAGATACTCCAAGCCCTCCCAGGCTTGGTCTTCCTGGGGTGCCATAGAGCTGTGTGAAGAGGTCACCTTCTTTTAAAGGCTTGAGACTGCACAGGACTCCAGGGGCCTCTCTCCATGGCTGGAGAAAGTTCTCATCTCTCTCTCCTAGTCTGCTTTCAAAGGTCCCTCCAAGACACCTGCATCTCTCTGTGCTTTGACTTCTGCAAAAGACAGTAAAGGACTCCATTTTCAGGCTTTGGTGCTTATTTCCTTGTAGAAACCCTTGGCTCTATTGTTAATCTGAAAGCCTAAAACCTGCTGGGGGTTCTTAGACCAACAGTATGTTTTGGGGGGACCAGGGGGAAAAGGGGACCATTTTTCTTTTTTATAGAGGTAGAAAATGAGGCTCAGAGAGGTTCAGTAGTTTGTCCAAGGTCATGTGACCTGTAAGTACATAAGCTGGGATTCAAACTGGGCCTGGCTCAGGCTAATAGTTGTATCTAGCCACCCTCAGGAGAGAGCACCTGAGAATTCTCATGCCTGGGGATTCTCTCCATGATGTTCTACCTCCTTCTCCTCATTCCAGACTTTCATGGTTCATGGAACCCACCCCTCAGGGCTTCTCCACTTTCCCAGCCACAGCTGCTCAAGGCATAGGCTGCCCCTCCTCCACTGCGAACTTCCTCCCAATCGTCCATCTCAGCAGGCCAGCAGGGCCAGGGCATCCCAGGTGTGTGAGGAATATTTCTCCTCCTGACAGTCTCCCAAGGACATTGTTAACCCCTTGGCAACAACACAAACTCTGTTTTTCAAATTACATCAGTCAATGACTTTTTAGTTTCTGTATTTATCAAAGTTTCACATGCACATGATGGGGAGAGTCAAACAGTTTTAAGAGGGTGGCCTTTCAAATGTTTGTGTTTCTGTTCTACTTTTTCAGTTTTAAGCACTGCCTCTGGAATCCCCACCAGGAAAGAGGAGATTTGCTCTTTCATCCCCTGCTCTAGCCAGCTTCCCCTTCCTTTTCACTCACACTCCTTTTCTAGTCCACATCTTCCCAAGATGGTGAAATGCTAATATAGTTTATTCTGGATTTACAGTGTAAAAAGCAAAATTCAACCCAGTAAGTGTTAAAGATCTTGGTGGTTCTCTCTATTCGATGATCCATGAGCCAAGCAGCAACCAAACTGGCAGATAGAAAGAGCTCTAAGAGGCTGTATGAAATGAAAGACTTTCATAGGCAGAAAGGAGCAGAAATAAGAAGTTATACTAGGAAGGTTGCTTTCAGGAATGGCACGAGTCTATCAGGCAGATTTCCGGCCTGGTAACTACGCAAATGGTTTCTGATGGACTGGTTTACAATTCCAGTTTCTGGGAGAATTGAAAATTGTAATGGAGCCTCAGTTTGGTGACATGAGGCTTAGTATAAGTGACTCTATTTTGGGTCTGTTGTCTTGTTTTTAACAACATTATGAAAATATAAATTATATTTACAATGGAGCCTTTTGGTAAACTGTGATTGATTTCCCTTTCTGGAGTTAGTAACTGCTTTCTTTTTTTCATTTGCTTTGTTTCCTTTGTATTAAGCAATAATTAAAATTCAAACTCTTTGCCAAAGATCAAAATACCCTCCACAGTTATTTGAACAATCAAGTCTTCTGTCAAACTCCCCTCTGTGTGAAGCCCCTCCTGGAGTTCTCTCCTACAGCCGTTCAGGTGGCTTAAGGTTAGGACCCTGGGGTTCCTCCCTTTCCAGGTTGGAGCTCTTGCCTCCTGCATTCATGTCTACCTCTTTCTTGGTTTACTCTTGAATTTATGAGAAGCTCATTTCAGTAACTTTGTAAGAAAGAGGGCCTGCCAGTCATGTATTTTTAATCTCAGCATCGCTAGCACTTGGCATCATAGGTGCTCAGTAAATGTTTGTTAAATTGATGAAAGAATAAAGGAAGAAAGAAAGACAGGAAAACATCAGGAGAGAAAAAGTTGTTGTTGTTTAGTCACTAAGTTGTGTCTGACTCTTTTTGTGACCCCATGGGCTGTAGCCCGCCAGGTTCCTCTGTGCATGGGATTTTCCAAGCAAGAATACTGCAGTAGGTTGCCATTTCCCTTACCAGGGAATCTTCCTGACTCAGGGATCGAATCCGAGTCTCCTGCATTAGCAGGCAGATTCTTTACCACTGAGCCACCAGGGAAACCCAGAGAAAAAGTTATCACACATCTAAGAGATAAAAGGGAAAATAATAAATCCTGATAACCTGATGTTAAATGACTGACCTAAACTTTTAATTTATGATTTACATAAGCAATAATGAAAGTTCACAAGAACACCTGGATATAGGGAACTCTTCTTATCTTTCCTAAAGCCACAGGGGAAAGAATATAAGCTATGAATGAACTACCTAACCTTTCCGTGTCTCTGTTTTTTCCGTCTATAAAAAATAGGGATGATAATGCTTACCTAGGAAAATAGTGGTGTTGAATGACAGCTAATAATTGCTGAGCACTTTCACTTGCTGACCCATCAAAATGACATTTAAATTAAGTTAAATGTATGCAAAATACCTAGCTCAGTGCCTAGACTTTTGCAGCACTTGGTGAATGAAAATGACTTCCCTTCTTTTTCAAGAGCTCAGGGCTCTCTGAATTGTTCAACACAGTAGTATCAGCGGTGTTGAAAATGGTTATAAAAAGCCATGGATTGGATTTGGATTCTAGAGTGATAGAGAGATGCCCATTCTAATCTTGACTTTCCACGTGACTCATTGTGTGCCCTTTAGCAAGCCCCTCCCCGCTCTGAGCCTCAGTGCTTTCTTTAGCAAAACCCGGGGCTACGTGGATGGCAATTCAGTTCCCTGTCGTCACCCCAACTTCATCATGCTAGAATCCCATCCTTCTAGAACTGATTCCACCCAGTGGCTGTGAGCGCCGATTGCCTACAGATAGAGGCCACGGCTGGTCCTGGCCCCAGCTCCTGCGGGACTGGGGAAGGTGTCCTGAGGTTGACTGGGGAGGAGCCAGTGCATTCTTCCACAGTTAATGCAAGACAGCTCCGGCCTTGTCTCTGACCAGCACCAGGGAAGTGGACTTCATTGCAAAAGCCACCTTGTCAGAGTCAGGTCAGAGTGATTAATGACTCTTTAATCCCACAGCAGAATACCTGACAAAGTACGCTAGGGCCGCAAAGGCAGAACAAACCGAATTAGCCTGGTCGACCCACTCACAAGGTGTGGGTTGCTAAGGATCCCAAGAGCTTGGAAAGGAAGCCTCTCCCTTTAGGTCTGTGAAAGCATCAAGTGGCCACAATGGGGAAGGGACTCCATTAAAAGGAGGGGGTGGCCAATGAATAAACATGCAGGTTACCGTGTTGATATTTCACTGAATGCCCTTCTGAAGTGGGGTGCTTGGGGCCTCGGAGGCCGGTGCCCCTGGTATTGTGCTGGGGGAGGGACTGGCCATTTGAAGTCAAGGTGAGGACATACTGGGGGCAGATGGAACCTGCTTTGTTTGTGAAAGAGTTTTTCTGCTATTTATGCTAATGAGTGGGAAACACTTCTCAAGCATTTCAGATGATTCTGTAATGAGGCCGGGCAGAATGTGCCAACATTGTTGGCCCAGGACGATTTTCAACTCCCACTCGCCACATTAGCAGCCCCTTTCTTTACATGAAGGCCCTTGGAGGGTAAAAGGGGACAATGAAGGAAGAGTGAACACATCACAAAGAGCGGCTTTTGTTTCGCATTCCTTTGAACCCTCTCAAAAGCCCGGTTTCAAGGGGTGTGTTGGGCCTGCCTTTCAACGTTACTGAACCCAGAATCCCCTGTTGTTTAGCAACATAGAAAGCTGACCTTAATTGACTCCACTTCTGAACAGGCTTTGTAAATCACTCTACCCCAGAGTGAAATTTCCTGATGTGGTCTGTATGTGATACACACCGTTTATACATGGGATACTAACTAACGTGGCTTCACGTGTATGCAGTGATTTCCAGCTTACACCCCATTATATGGCCATTGTCTAGTTGAATTCTCACAAGCACCTACCACTGGATGAGGAATTGTTGCTCTCATTTTACAACTTAGAGAACTGAGGTGCAGAGAAGTTAGGTGGCTGGCTCAGAATCACACATCAAGGAAAAACCAGAGCTTTGGTCTCTCTGGCATTTCCCACCCTATCACTAATGTTACTGCAAGGGAAGTCATGCAGATGTGTGTGCCAGAGAAATATCTTCAGTGATGAGCTGCTTAAAAACAGTGTTTTTTGGAGAAAGAAGGGCACCACTGTATTATGGTAACATTTTTGAATTTCCAGTTCAATTTCTGGGCATGATAGCATTTCCTGGACAAGATTTCTCCTAAAACTATATCTTAGTCATGCCTAAATGATTTGTACATGCCCCACTCCATTCCTTCTCACTCCCAGGCCACTCAGCTGCAGGCACATGGCTGTCCAATGGAGTAGCCCTGGATATCCCATCTTCTCTAAAGGATGGCGCTTCTCTGAGCCTCATCAGTGGAGTGTGTTGTAAGAAAGGGGGTCCACCCTGGAACTTGTCCAGAAGTGTGGCTATAGTTCAGGCTCCCCAAAAATCTCCATCCTCTAGGCCTCTAGACTACCAAGTATAGAAGTTGACTTTGACTTCTGACCAGGGCCAGCTTCCCAGACATGTGACCTGTGCAGCTGTACAAGGTGCTGTGCTCAGAAGGGCCCTGTGCTCGGTTTCATGCTCTGCTATCATCATGTCGACAGGCTTAATGATTTCATCCTCTGTTTTGTACAGTGAGGTCCAATAAGATGATGGAGCAGGAAGAGGCATGCAGTGTGCTTGTCCACTGCAATCCTTTGCTTGCTGCTCACACACAGAACGCTCCCAAGCCCCAGGACAATAGAATCCCCCTACGGAGGCCCAGAGTCACGGAAGCTCAGTGACACTCAAAGCAAGGTAAGTGTGCTGCGTCCGCAACTGAGTAAGTGGGGCGTTGGTGGCCCCAAGAGGCTCATGCTTTCTGTTCAAACCAGAATGGAAGAATGCAGGAAGAAGACACAGATGTTCTAAGAAACACGACTGACAGATGACCCCATCATATCCTTTTTGACTCACGGGACTTCCCCCTATTGACCAATCATTTACACTGAAAATGATGAAAAAACGAAAGGGAGAGAGAGGAGGACGCAGAGTGGCTAGTCCTTTCAGCAGCCTTCCTAGTAAACCCAAGACAGAGTGCGCTGGGGGAACGGGTGTGTGTTAAGAAGTAAAATAAAAAACAGTTGAGTTAGTTTTGAGCAGCACTTCCGCTGTTCTGGTAAGAACAAAAAACATATGTACATGTGGGATATAAAATCAAAATTCTATAATTTTGGTGATTCTGCATAGGAGTTAACTGCTCTTGTATTTGCATTCAAAACTGGCCTTGTACAATCTAAAGCTGAATGGTAAAGCTCATGCTAATCATTTAAAAATTTCATTTTGCTTTACTTAGAATGGCAGTAAATAGAAGATCAAAATCACCATGAGAAGCTGAAAGTGAGGCCACAGAGGAAAGGAAGAAGTTTATACTTAAGACCTTCAACAGCACCTTTTCCCGACTTTTCAAACAAGGGGCTCCCTACTGCCATTTTGCACGGGGTCCTGCAGATTATGTTGCCAGTTCTGTTTCTGACAGAAGACGTACAGAAAGTAAATATTAGATGTTTAGAAAACATGTTCTGTGATCACAGATCTCATGATTCAGCCAAAGAGAACTGCTCTGTTACTGGGGTGGAGCCTTCTGTTTCATTTGGGTGTGATGTGGGGCTGGGCGTGTGCTCTGTTGCTCTGTGGGTGGAGGGTGGTATGGTGGGGGTCACATGGATGTATCCCCTATGTGAACATGGATAAGTGACTTATCCCAGGCTGTTTTCTTCCTTCTTTCCTCTTTTCCTATCTCTCTTTCTCCCTCTTTCTTTCTTTTTAGTGAGGTATAGTTAATTTGCAATGTTGTGTTAGTTTCAAGTATACAGCAAAGTGATTCAGTTGCACACACACACATAGATATAGATTATTTTCCTTTATAGGTTATTATGAGATATTGAGGCTGTTTTCTTAATCTGCAAAATGGAGATAACACATGCTTTCCCCACTGGTCAGGGGTTCCAGTAAAAGAATGGATATAAAGATATTTTGAAAACTGTAAAGTGGGTGTGTGGATAAAGTACTTTATATATTTTAGTATTATTTAAAAACCACAAAGTAGGAATAGTGGTATCTTTGTCCCCTCCGATTTCCAAATGAATTCTGAATGACTTCCTGCCAAGTTTGCGTAAATCCAAATTCATTTCATTTTTTCTTTGACATAAATCTGTTAATAACTGTTTGGAAAAGCGTATGGAATTCCAGTATGATCACAATTAATTTTTTTTTCCCTTTGTAGTCATGCAGTATAAAACAATGTTTTTAAAGGCAAGAGTGGTTTGGCCAAAGTAAGAAGGTTTTACTCAAAAAACACCCCCAAAACAAAATATAAAGTAGTTGATACAGTATTCTATGATTACACATCTGTCAAACCTATGTATAGAAAAAGTGACAAGGAAAGAAACCAAAAGCCCAACAATGAGATAAATAAACAACTTAGTACAGAGGACAAATCAGCCATAATCACATAGGATCCTAGCATGACATGGTCTACTGTTTTTAACAGAGTTTGGATGACTTCTGGATTCAAACGTGTTTCTCTAAATGTAACAGCTGCTCACAGGCCAAATCTGACATATCAACCCACAGCAAATGTGCTAATCATATCCTTCAATACTAGCATTATAAATAGTTCTCTGTCATAACGAGGACTTTGTCATAAATGGCAGACTGATACAGCAGAATAACGGTTGCACTAGGAGGGCAGACATTTCTGCCTGTGGCCTTGGAAAAGGCACTTCTCTTAGCACGGGCTTCAGTTTTCCCATCTGTCTTCGGGATGGAGTGGACCGTGAACTTGAAAGGGCCATCCAGCACCAACACTCTGTGCCTTGATGGCTTTGATGTGATCTTCTAAGTCTCACTGCCACCTTCAGAGCCATCTGAAAGAGGACATGCATAGACATGGGCTCATCCAGTGTGAACAGGTTCCTTGCCTCAAGGTGACACAGCAGATGTGGGCTCTCAGTAGTTGTCCCCAGTTCACACCAGCATAGCAGTTGACCTGTGAATGTTTGTTGAACACTGACTTATGGTTTCATAATTTACACCTCACTTAATTCTCCTTTTAGACTGCAAGCAGGTTAAAGACAGGCTCACCAGATTCCTCTCTCTCTTCCCATAACCCCCAGTGCACCCACAGGGCCTGGCACATGGCAGGAGCTCAGCAGATGTGAATTTCCACATTTCCAGTAGACCTAAATGGTAACTAACAATCATTTTGCTGAGATATTCTCAGGAAGGGCCCCAGGTTGCAGAGATCAGTCCTGATGGAACCTGCTGCCCACCAGTGGGAAGAATAGGGGTACAACTTGTGTTTTGGGGGGAAGATGTGCAAACCAGAAACTGTCAAGTCCCAGAAAGTCTTCCTGCCTTGACTAAAACCACACCTTATGGCTTCGGGCTTTTCCCTGCTTTGCAGTCCAGTTCAAAATGACATTTAAAATATACCCTTTGAGCCAGCACCAAAAAATTGTGAGAGACTGTGCTAGTAGCAGCTGCATTAATAATAACCTCAAACTGGAAACACCCCAATGTCCGTCAGCAGGAGAGCAGGCAAACGTGAGGTGTTTTATCCTTATTGGAAAAACCATTCAACAGTAAAAACGACAAACTACAAGGATGGGTCCTAAAAGCACATAAAGGGAAAGAAACCAGAGACAAAAGAGCCCATACTGACCAATTCCATTTAAATGCAGACAAAACAGACAAAACGGATCTAGAGTGAGAGAAATCCGAACAGTGATTGCCGGGGGTGGGGCAAGGGGAGTGGGCATTTTGACTGGAAAGAGGGCAAAGAAACCTCTCTCTAGGGTTTTCATTATGTTCTCTGTCTTGACTGGGCTGGTGGTTACATAGGTTACATTTATGAAAACTCATTGAACTGTACACTTAAAAAATCTGTATGTTGTATGGATGGTAAGTTAACCCTCAGTTCACCTCCTCTCCCAGCAGTATTTGGAACTGAAGCTTCTCAGACTTTCAGTGGCTGGCTGTCTCCTGGCTCAGACACTGGGCAGGGAACTGGGATTCCTGTGACTGTGGCCATACTGCCTGAGGATTTCTTCACATCCTCCCAGGGCGGCCGCAGCACGTGGCCCATTTCTCATCCAGGCACTCTGCCGGCTCGCCCTGACTGCCTGTCTCTCTCAGGGCTCTCCTGGGGCCCATGCAAGATACCCAGCCTCCTTCCATTTAGTATTTCTTTAGATCTCAAGTTCTCTCTGCGTTTTCTCTTCTCCAGACTAATCCTCAGTTTTTTTCCATTCATGCTTCACTGAACATGGTTTCCAAATCCTTCCTCCTCCGAGAGTCTCTCCCCTGGATCCTATCCAGCTGCCTGGGGCCCATTTAAACGATTCTCTGAACGCTTGGGCTGACAACACGACTCCTACCTCCCAAGTGACTGCAGCAAGAGGTGGCAGGCTACAACCCTTTGTTTGAGCAACCCAACAGGTTAAACTTCTTTTTTTTTTTAAAGGGAGAGAGAAATGAAAACGTGATGGGTATTCCACGAAGGCTCCTGTGAATGATTGACATACATTTAAGGGGATGATGTATTTGTGTGATGCCAGGGGGCTGATACATTAATAGATATAATTTGTAGGCTCCCAAGGAGAGGTTAAAGAGGAGAGCACAGATTCCTTTGAGCTGACTTGGTGCTCCCATGTCATCTGTCCCGGTCTTAATCAAGTTATCATATCAACCCAGTGTCTCCTGGACCCCAGCTCTCTGTCTGAATGAGGAAAAAAATTGCAGACAAATTTCTAGCAGCAGGAAGTTGGTTCTCTCCTGCGAGGCTGGATAAAAAGTACCTGTAACCTCTCCAGGCCTCCCTCCTGCTCCTGCTGGGAGTTCAGTTCAAGTGGTTCCCTTATTTGATTACGCCTCTCAGGCCTTCTCTGGTGTAGGTATCCAATTCACCGCCATGACCACTGGCTCCCTACGAAGCAGAAAACATTAGAGTCACTCTTTTGTGAAATTACAGGGAAGCTGAGTGGGCCAAGCTCTTGTGGGGGATGTGTGTGTGTGTGAGAGAGAGAGAGAGAGAAGACGCACAGATGTAGATAAAGAGAGGAATGCTGTTTGTTAGCAAATGTGGCATTGATTTATATTCACTTCCTTTAGGCACAGAGCAACTGAGTGGCATCTCCAAATTCTCACGATAAAAAAGCAAGAGGTAGAAGAGAAAAAAGACTCCTGCTAAGTGCTATATATCATTACTCTTTTTTTTTTTTAGTGTTTCCAGAAGATTTAGAACACGCGTAATTTAAAATCAGTGGACCAAGTTCTCCTATTATGGATGCCTTTGCTTCATGACTATATAATTCAAATTATAACGCTAAATATTATTTATGAATGTGTGAATTATGATGGTCTTTGTAACTATGTTCAGGGTATTATTGGAATGATGCTGATAGGTTGGTGGATCTATGCATCTATTTCTCCTACACATTAATTTTTGAGTGGACAAAAAGATCTTCCCTGTAGCTCAGACCGTAAAGAATCTGTCTGCAATGCAGGAGACTCGGGTTTGATCCCTGGGTCAGGAAGATCCTCTGGAGAAAGGAATTCAATCCACTCTAGTATTCTTGCCTGGAGAATCCCACAGACAGAGGAGCCTGGCGGACTACAGTCCACAGGGTCATAAAGAGTCGCACACAGCTGAGTGACTAACGCTACTACTACTACAAAAAGAGTGGAGATGATGTATATTGTCAGCATGGGTCTACTCTACATTACCTCTAAAAAAATCGGTTTTCTTTAAAAGAAACATTTATTTCCACAGGTGTGCATGTGCTCAGCCATGTCCAACTCCTTGCAACCCTATGGACTATAGCCCGCCAGGCTCCTCTGTGCATGGGATTCCCCAGGTAAGAATACTGGAGTGGGTTGCCATTTCCTCCTCCATGGGATCTTCCTGACCCAGGGATCGAACCCACGTTTCCTGCATTGGTAGGCGGGTTCTTTACCACAGCTACCTGGGAAGCTGGTTTCCCCACACAGCACCAAAAAAAAAAAAAAAAAAAACCCACAAAAAAAATACAGACAACAAAAAAACACACTTCCCTGTCTACTGTGGACAAAACTTGGCAAGGCGAGGCAATATTTTGTATTCATTTCAGGAAATCTCAACCTAATCAGGGAAAATAATGGTACCATCGTTTATCTTCAGGTGCCTAAGACACCTGAGAATCCGGTGGAAAAGGAACTTTTTCAGATTGGCTTTTGGCTTCCGGCAGTGGCGAGGAGCTGGTAGTGCTGAGCACTCAGAGGGTGAAATTGGACTTACCCGCAGGCTGAGGGCAGCGCTGGGCTGGCAAGCCTGGGGGGTCGACATCCATCCATTCATTCCTAAGGGGGGAAAAAGGAAATACACTATCTGAACTCAAGAGGCCTACTGATTTATCCCCGTTAGCAGGCAGGACACTTGACAAGCCCACGGGGCTCGTTAGCATCTTTATTCAGAGAAGGCAATGGCACCCCACTCCAGTACTCTTGCCTGGAAAATCCCACGGACGGAGGAGCCTGGTAGGCTGCAGTCCATGGGGTCTCGAAGAGTCTGACACGACTGAGCGACTTCTCTTTCACTTTTCACTTTCATGCACTGGAGAAGGAAATGGCAACCCACTCCAGTGTTCTTGCCTGGAGAATCCCAGGGACGGCGGAGCCTGCTGGGTTGCTGTCTATGGGGTCGCACAGAGTCGGACACGATGGAAGCGACTTAGCGGCAGCAGCAGCGTCTTTACTGCGAGAAGACCTAGTCCACGAATTCCCACGGGAGCCAGGAGTCAGCGGGGCGCGCTTTCCTTAAAACGCCTTCTTCACAGAGTGGGCTGCAATCGCAACCGTTAAAGAGGCCTCACCGCACAAAGGGGCGTCCCGGCTGTAATCGGTAATCTGGAAATAAATTTGATTTTCTGAATTCTTCGGCAGCTGGTGACAAAGGACCAGGTATGGAGCGTGGCGGGGGCGATCCTTGCAGAGGCACCCGCCTGGAGGGACGCGCGAACCCGCGTCGCACAAAGGCAGCTGCCGGCGGCACAAAGGCTCGCCCGGGGCTCCGCGCTGTCCGCCCGCTCAGGGCCGGTCGGCCGCGAGCGGCGCAGGGCGTGGACTGGCCTCGGTGGAGGCCCTAGACCGGCCGAGGCTGCCCCGCTGCTGGCCCGGCTGCGGGTACTGATCCCTAGGACAGCAACTGCCTTCATCCTGGAACTCCAAGGGCCTTCTGCTAGGGCCACAAGCAGCAGGGGACTTTGAAAGTTTCAATCGGTTCATCAAGAAGTGTGCACAACCCTTGCCTAACCCAAAGTTTTGCTGTGATTTGGAAGGGATCACCAGAAATTCCCTGAAATTTCCCTAGATTCCTGCCATCTCAATGGACTGGGGCTTCACTTGTCTTTTTATTGGGCTCTGTTTGGTCATTTCCTGAGTCTTGTCCTGTCTTGTAAGTTTCTTGAAGGGCAATGGTGTATCTTATTTTTCCCTTGGTGGCAAAGTCGAAGTGCTAAGGGGAAACTCCTGGGAAATGGAGCTGTTAGGCTTGTAAGGGCAGGAATTAATGCTTTGTCATTCATTCATTCAAAAATATTTCCTGAGCACTGCTCCCTGACCCCCCAGCCCTGTGCTGACTTCCGGACATTTTCACCACTTCTGGCTCCTGTCACATCTTTTTCCTAAGTCAGCTACAGTAGTAGCACCTCCCAAACTCTCCTGGAACAGAGTGTCTGGCTCCCCACCAGGCCTAGAAAGTCCTGCTGGTAAAGGTACCGATTTGCTTCTCCTCAAACTTGAAGATGTGTGTGGGCCGGATTTCCTCAGCACCACTCTGGAATGTTCTGACAGTCATTACCCTAGACACTAGCCAAACTTTGGTCTCACTTCATTCCTGTCCAAAATGAGGCCATCCATAGCATTGATGTGGTTTGTAGAGGATGTCAGGACTCCAGAAAAGCAGACTCAGAATGGAACAAAATGTGTTAAATAACACACACCTTCCTATTCCCACTCTCTTTGCCTAAAGAAAAGTTTAATGTCTTTGTGTTAGTCAGTCATGTCTGACTCTGACCCCAGTATCTTTTGCAGCTATTAAAATACAAGTGGCCATTTAAAAAGATATTATAGAAATGGCACTCCCCTGCTAGATTAATTCTGCCTCAGGCTTAATTCTTTTTAAAAAACTGTTGGTGGCTCAAATGGTAAAGAATCTGCCTACAATGCAGGAGACCTAGGTTCCATCCCTGGGTTGGGAAGATCCCCTGAAGAAGGGAATCGCTACCCATTCCAGTATTCTTGCCCGGAGAATTCCATGGACAGAGGAGCCCGGCGGGCTACAGTCCATGGGGTTGTAAAGGGTTGAACACGAACACTTTCATAGTTGATTTATAATGCTGTGTTAGTTTCAGGTGTAGAGCAAAGTGATTTACTTCTATATATATCTGTCTTCCCTGATGACTCAGAGGGTGAAGAATCTGCCTGCCGTACAGGAGACATAGGAGACATGGGTTCGATTCCTGAATCTCAAAGATCCCTGGGTGGGGAAGATCCCCTGGAGAAGGAAATGGTAACCCACTCCAGTATTCTTGCCTGGGAAATTTCATGGACAGAGGAGTCTGGCAGTCTACACAGTCCAAAGGGTTGCAAAGAGTCGGACATGACTGAGCAGGAACATTGTGCCTAGTATCCATATATCTTTTCCTTTTCAGGTTTTTTTCCCACATAGGTTATTACAGAATACTGAGTAGAGTTCCCTGTGCTATACAGTAGGTCCTTGTTGGTTATCTGTTTTATATAAAGTAGTGTGTATGTTGGCGCTTCTCTAGTGGCTCCGATGGTAAAGAATCTGTGCTCATCCCCAACCTCCTAATTTATCCCCCCTCACCTTTCGCCTTTGGTAACTATAAGTTTGTTTTTGAAGTCTGTGAGTCTGTTTCTGTTTTGTAAATAGGATAATTTGTATCATTTTTCTAGATTCCATATATAAGTGATATCTCATAGGATATGTCTTTCTCTGTCTGACTTACATCAGCTAGTATGATAATCTCTGATCCATCTATGTTGCTGCAAATGGCATTATTTCATTCTTTTTTTAAGTTGAGTTGGCAGATTCTTTTTGTTGTTGTTGTTCAGTTGCTCAGTCCTGTTCAACTCTTTGCAACGTCATGGGCTGCAGCACGCCAGGCATTCCCGTCCTTTACAATCTCCCGGAGTTTGCTCAAACTCATATCCACTGAGTCAGTGATGCCATCCAACCATCTCATTCTCTGTCATCCCCTTCTTCTCCTACCTTCAGTCTTTCCCAGCATCAGGGTCTTTTCTGTTGAGTCAGCTCTTCACATCAGGTGGCCAAAGTATTGGAGCTTTGGCTTCAGCATCAGTTCTTCCAATGAATATTCAGGGTTGATTTCCTTTAAGATTAACTGGTTTGATCTCCTTGCTGTCCAAAGAGCTCTCAAGAGTCTTCTCCAGCACCACAGTTTGAAGGCATCAGTTCTTCAGTGCTCAGCTCTCACATCTGTACATGAATACTGGAAAAACCACAGCTGGTTCTTTCACTTGACCCTTTCTCTCAGAATCAATTACCAAATAATAATACCAATGCCTCACGTTACATGCCCTTAGACTCTGTCTCAGGGGAGTCCTCTTTCCTGCTGGAGCCCTTTTATTTCAAGTTAATCCCTAATTAAATTCAGTGTAATGTGGGACCTGTGTGTGTGACTGTGGGTCTGTGCATGTGAGCAAGGTGTTTGCAATCAGCACCACAAAGCCTGAAAATGGAGTCTGATTAAATGAGAATCTAAACATAGAACACATACCCTAGGAGATCTAGGAAGAGAAATTATTTTCACCCCAGCACAGGGACAGCAACCTACAGTGTGTGTGTGTATGTGTGTGTGTGTGATGTTGGAACAGTGTGATGCTGATAGCTGCTGCTGCTGCTAAGTCACTTCAGTCGTGTCTGATTCTGTGCGACCCTATAGACGGCAGCCCACCAGGCTCCCCTGTCCCTGGGATTCTCCAGGCAAGAACACTGGAGTGGGTTGCCATTTCCTTCTCCAGTGCATGGAAGTGAAAAATGAAAGTGAAGTCGCTCAGCCGTGTCCGACTCTTAACCACCCCATGGACTGCAGCCTACCAGGCTCCTCCGTCCATGGGATTTTCCAGGCAAGAGTACTGCATAACAAATTACCACAAACTTTATGGTGTACAACAGCACTCATTTGTTATCTTATTTGTGGGTCAGGAGGCTGGGGCAGCTTGGCTGGGTTTCCCATTTCAGGGTCTCTCACAAGGCATTCATTCAGGAGGCAGTCAGGGCTGGGGTCTCATCTGTAGCTAGACTGGGGAAGGATCAGTTTCCAGGCTCACATGGTTGTGCACAGTTCCTGGAGGGTTATTGGACTGAGGTCCTTGACTCCTTGCAGGCCACTGGCCAGAGGCCACCCTCAGTTCCTTGACTTACGAACCTCTCTATATGGCAGCTTACTCCATCAGAGCCAGCGAGGCAGGCAGTCCATACAGAGAGTCTGCTAGCAAGGCAAGTGTTATAGGCTTATGTAGTGTCCTCATGGGATTGAGTGACATCGCACCATTTGTTGTATTCCATTGGTCAGGAACAAGCCACAGCCCTACCTGCTCTTGAAGGGAGGGGATTATACAAGAGTGTGGACACCAGAAGGTGTGAACCATGGGGGTCTCCTTGGAGTTTGTCCACCACATTCATCTCACCCTATAAGTGGACTAGGTTGGGGATGTGCCCTGGTCACAGTCTCAGTGGTTAGTCTAGTGGCTGGATGCTCATCTTGCTAGGATTTCTATTTTGTCTGTGCTCTTTCCTCTATGGCATGTCTCCTAGATACAGGTGTAACACCTGTGAGGCCCCTGGTTCTGGAAAGCAGGCTGGTCTCTACATAGCAGCCTTTGATGGCTTCCAGCATAACATCCATTCCCCAAAATCACTGTGGTCTGCTCCCAAGGAATGCAAAGAATCATAATTTCCCTGGCTGCCGCAGAATATCCCCAAACCAACACAGTAGAGAGAATCTCATTTCCAGATCAATTAAATGGGGACATTTTGAGAATATCAGAGTTTTTCTAGTCCCCTACTTCTAACCTGCTCCAACTCCTTTCAACAGCGGAGAAAACCGAAGCAAGGAAGAAATAATTTCTTCAAGCTGCCATGGACACCGCCCAGCTCTTTCTTTCTGACACATATAAAGTGTCAGTGAGAAGGTACTGCCTTGAGCAAGTAACCATAGGACGGGCTGGCCCACAGGTCAACTGGAACTAGGACTCAAAACCCTCAGGGTTGCTTCTGTAACCTTGGAGGTTACTCCTCTATCCCTCCATTGCAGCCAGAGCCCCAGGACCCCAGCCCCATCCGGGCCCCAAGACCAAAAGGAAAACCATCAAGAAAACAGCAGTCCTCATCCCATCAGGTCATGTTGCCTCTTGAGAGAGAAAAAAAATAATTACTCAAATCATCAATTCCAGACATGCAAATCTGCTTAAACAGCTAGTTCCCCAGGGACCACACATCACTGATAGAATGCAGTATAATAGGACCCTAGCTTTGCCTCTCTAATTTCAGTAGGATTATAATTCCCACTGCAAGGAGTGGAAGTTACTTCTAGTTTGACATGGGGAGAGAAAGATTGAGGTTCTTTTTTCTGGGTCCAAGTCTTTGTCCCACCTCCTCTCTGCACTTGAGAGAAGAAAGTAGTATTTTTTTATCTTTGGTCACTGCATTTGGTAAAACAGCCTCCCAGGAAGCCATGAACAAAATCTCCTCCTCTATCTGTGTTCTTATCAAAGCAGCCTCTGGCTGCATTCTCCTTCCATGGTCCTGAGGATAACTGCAGGAACAAGTGAAACGGTATAAGCAGTTCCTAAGTTTAAACAGGGTATCTTGAGTTTAGAAACCCTGAGCTGTCTCCTGGCTGGCTTTGAAAAGCTGAAATCACTCCGTGCGTGGGAGTAGTTCAGAAAATACAAAGAGGCTGTGCCTCGGATCAGCTCATTAAGTAGTGCTGATCCTGGGCTGCCTTTGAGTTTTATTTCCTGGGATCAAATGGATGTTTTTTTTAAATTATTTTTAAAAATTGAAATATAGTTGATGCACAATGATTCGGGTATACAGCAAAGTTGATTCAGTTTTATATATATATATACACACACACACATATATATACACACATATACATATTCTTTTACACTATAGGTTATTGTAAGATTTTGAATATAGTTCCCTGTGCTATGCAGTAGGTCCTTGTTTATCTATTTTATACACAGTAGTGTGTATGTTGGAGAAGGAAATGGCAACCCACTCCAGTGTTCTTGCCTGGAGAATCCCAGGGACGGGGGAGCCTGGTGGGCTGCCGTCTATGGGGTCGCACAGAGTCAGACACGACTGAAGCGACTTAGCAGCAGCAGCAGCAGCAGCAGCAGCAGTGTGTATGTGTTAATTCTGAATTCCTAACTTATCCCTCCTCTGCTTTCCACTTTGGTAACCATAGTTTGTATTCTATATCGGAGTCTATTTCTGGTTTGTAGATAGGTTGAAGCCCGTAGACTTCCTGATGGCACCTGTTTTCCAACAGAAATAAGAAATAGACTTCAGAAGAAAAAAAACATTGAATGGTTTGGGAAGAAACAGAAACACTTATTTTAGCAATAAGATGCACAGAGTTGGTTGGTTTCCACTATGGACTTTCACAGCCCTTCTTTGTAGCCCTGTCTGGATATTGACAACTCTCGCCCTGGGGAGACTGATGCAGCATGGGAGCAGGGCTTGTGTCTTGTCCATTTCATTTTCCTTTTTGTAGGCCTTACACAGCTCATAGTGGCACAAGTTTGATGGGTAGTTGAGTTGATAAATTGGTTTGAGGAAAATGTCTTTGACTTAGTTATTTTGAATTTTTGTTAACAAATTGTCTGCTAGCATTCCTGTGCATACGCAGTCAGCTTTGAAATGATATAGAGCAGCTATGTGCAGATATGAGCTTTCAAGAAAACAAAGACTTCCACGTGGACATACAGTAAGTCCCCTGCATACCAACCTTCAAGCTGGGAACTTTTGAAGATGCAAGCGAACATTCCATCCATGTCAGGTGTGAGTGAATTTGCAACTGGTCCTCTGTCTCCTGTTGTTGACGACCCTTCAGCTCTACCATCTCCCACCACCTCTCCCTCCTCCAGTCAGTGACTCCTCTTGCCCCTGTGTGCCAGCTGTTGTACTGTACTACTGTACTTTTCAAGGTATTGGGTAAGATTTTAAATGTTTTATATTTTGTTTTTTTTATGCATTATTTGTGTGCAGAGTATTGTAAATATATTACATATTACAGTATAATACTATGTAGCCGATTGAGTTAGTTAGGTACCTTGGCTAACTTTGTTGGACTTACGAACAAACTGGACTTATAAACGCACTCTCAGAATAGAACTCATTCACATGTAGGGGACTTATTGTATGGCATAAATGAATCAGGTCCCTCTCAGGAATTAAAAGGAGATTGTATGCCTATTATCCCATGTTCCTAGTCATCCCCTATATGTACTGAGCACTCAGTGAGTCTACATGGCAAGCTAGAGGCTTTATAGAGACTATCACAAAATCCCTTTAAGGTCCTCTTCTGCTCATTTTACGGATGAGAAAACTGAGGCACAGAGATGAAGTAAATTGCCCCAGGTCACTACCTGGTGATGGAGCCTGAGCCATCTGGCTCCAGACCCCAGCTCATGACCTCTAAAGAGTCATGGAAACTTTGTCCCAGCTGTGCATTGACTGCAGTTAACGTCTATGACACACTAGTTCCTGCTCCCAGTGCTTTAAGTACATGAATGAAAGTGATCAGGTTTCTACCCTTTTAAGTTCTCTAAGTGGGGTGAAGGAGGGAGCTCAGACAGGCACCTATTACTATAATGCAGGATGAAATAAAAGTGTCATCAAGAAGCAGGATGTGCTATGGAGGATCAGGAAAGGCATTTTGGAGGAGATGAGTCTTGAAGGATGGGGAAGTTATCAACAGGTCATTGGGGAGGGATCCAGATAGAGGCCAGAACCAGCAGGTGGAAGGGGGTTAGGTACCAGCCAAGGGACAGGAGGCTGGGAGGTGAGGCAGGGCCAGTTCATGGAGGGTCCAGCTACCTGCCTGGAGGTTGTAGCCATTCTGATAAGCATTGCCAGGGGTTCATTTAGATGAACAAGGAAAACCTGAAGTCCAGATGGGTGAACCAGAGCCTTGTGGGGCTGACGCTCCAACTACTGGCTTAATGCCTCTGTTAAGGGTTTTCAAAACTTGTCTCTTCTTTCTGAGGTTTCTGTCCTCTCTGTTGGTTTCTAACAAGTCTCTGCTCTGGCTCCCACATCCCCTACTCCCTCTGCCCCATTACCTCCTGATTGTGATTAGAGAGTTCTATGGAACTGTCTCAGTACCCTTCAGAGATTTGCAGTGGTTAGTAACTTGCTGGGAGCCTCCTCATTCCAGCTCTCTGATCACTCTCTCACTCGCCCCAGCTGCTCCTCTGTGACCCCAGTAGCACTCAGCCATGGCGCTCCACGTTTTAAATATCACACGGTCCTTTAAATATCAAACGGTCCTTCTGGCCTCTTAGCCGATGTAAACATTATTACAACCTCATTGTCTAGAAACTGAGTAGAAACTCACTCATGAGAATCCACTTAATAGCTTTAAAATGAAGCACCAGTCGAAAAGTTCAGCCTTCAAGGTGTTTGTGGGGAGAGGCTCGAGTCTACCGTTCCTGTGGCAGGTTACCCTCTGCCTCTGCCTCTGCCCAAATGTGCCCAGTGGTTATGTTCACCACTTCTGGAACCTTTCCTCCTTCTCAATGCACTGGCTGTAAGGGGGCCAAACCCACTGAGGAGAGGAGGCCCCACTTCAGGAATCTGGTACCCTACTCTCCCTCTCAGCGCTGTGGGTTCTGCTCACTCATGTCTTCCACTCCCTGTGGCTTGAGATTCTACAACAATACAAACGTTCTTTGAAGGGGGTGCCTTGCTTATTCATCTTTTCGATCCGCTTAGCTTGGCGGCCCGCACACAGGAATGATTCAGTGAGTGTTCATTGACTTGCTTCTTTCCAGTTCACCAGGCTTCCTGGGAATGACTCCATGCCCCGGTGCCCCTCTGCTTGCCTGGGCACAGGAGTGGTCCCAGGCAGCCTGGCTCCCATCAGTCAGCTTTGCAGGTCTCGTTTCCTGACATAATCAGGAGCTTAGTTCCACTCTGAACCTCCTCCCACTTCTCATGTCTAAAGCTATCAAGCCTACAACTTGATTCTCAAAATACAGACAGTGGGCTGCAAAATACTTTTTAAACTCCAAAGTGCAGCGCGAGGGTAGAGAACACAAGTGAAATGATGAGATTTCTATGAAGGACCGTAATGGCTAAGAGCAGAACTAGGACGGCGGGGTAAAGGAAGGGCCGTGCAGACAAGGAGAGTAACTGCGAAGTGAGTTTAGCCATCTAGGGAGTTGTTCCCTCGACTCAGCAAGGGTCAGCTGAGACAGAACTTGTATATTTTCAGTTGGAAAACAAAATGGGTTTCTGTCAGGAGGGCATGTATGATTCCATTTCATCCACTTCCAAAAGCTATTTGAGAAACCTGCAATAAGTTATCAGCCAGAAAAGGAGAAAGAATTTACATAGTGGCCCCAGCTTAAAAATTCTGTGACCGCTTTTCCTCTCTGTATCTCCATCTGTAAAATGAGGGGTTTAGGATTGGAACAGATAACCTGTAAAGTCCTTTTTGGCACTGGTGGCCTATAATTTGTTGAGAAAATCAAGTTTTCTGTGATTCCTTACACGGCTGAGTTTACTTCCTACGCGTCTCTTCCTGACACACATCTCCTTATTTGCCTTTTTTTGGGTTGTTGTTTAAGTGTAGCTTTCCCTGATTAGACCATAAGCCCTCCCAGGTCAGGACTGTGTCTTGCCCAGTTTTGCGCCATCCTGACTCAGTGCCGGGCACATAACAATGATCATTGTCCAATGAAGAGGTCTGAGGTGCTGTCAACATCTCTCTTCTTGGGTGACTGAAGGGCTGGGCTGACAAATAAAACTTGCAATGGACTGTTACTGAGAGAAAAAGATTTCAAATAGCCTGTCTGAAACATTCTTCAGAGATTCTTTATCATATCTTCTGAAGCTGGTGAATAAAGGAAATCAAAAAGGGTAGCACATCTCCATTGAACACATTTTTTCAGTTTGTACTGATTTTCTTGACGTCTTCCAAATTTAACTGGTGTCTGTCTGGCCATCTCTGATCTCTGACAGCATTTTAACATCATAAGCATCTTTGCAGGCTGATGGAGATGATCCTACCAGCCGCTCATTTGGGGGTGCCTGGGGTGTTGTGATTGGGTGGTTCATCATTTTATCTGAGCTAAGGTGATGTCAAGACACAATTTCTTAAGTGGAAAACTCAGTCATTCATCCAGATGCTGTGTCTTTGAGGAGTAGATATGCTCACCTTCGATAATATAAGGTCCTTATCATGGAGTCCTTAATTTGAAGGGGTCCAGTATACAAGATGTTGAGCCTGTACAAAGACTGCTGAGTTGGGGGACTGACTAGATGACTTTGTTCCATCAGACCGACTGCCATGATCGTGGCTTGGTCACTGTCTTTTTTTTTTAAGAGCAGCTTATATTACTGTTGGGTTTACTTTCCCTTGTTAAAAAAAATATTTTCAAAGTAGAATCATTCAAATGTGAAAACTTGAGAGAGGATGCTACAATTGGGTAAGAGCTAGCATGACAGCTCGTGCATTGGGGTCCTGGCTCTCGTCTCCCTCGGGTCTGGAAAGTATTCTTGACAGCACAGTGTCTAGATCTCTGTTGGCTGCTGGAGTCCCAGCCAAGGAAGTTCAATTCCTGAATAGACTCAGTGGGCAGAACGTACTCTGTGCACCCAGGTCAAGAGTCTGGAAAACGGTTGGGCAGGTACTACGCCTTGCTTGGCTAAGCAGATAGAATGAGAAGAAAAAATAAAGAGAGATGAGGATTGAAGTAATGCAAAAAATAAAATTCAGGGGTAGAGAATAGAAAGAAAGGAAATATATCACTGACCTAAAATTGAAGACATGTAGACTTGAGTATACAGGGAGTTGTGCCAATGAATTCAGTCTTCTGGTTATGTCCATAGTGGAGCCAAACCTCAGAGAGGGGTCAGGACTGCCCAAGATCACACAGCTAGTTAGAGATGTACTTGAAATTAGAAGCCAGGTCTCCTGGCTCCAGGGCTGGTAACAGGACACCATAAAGTTAGCCAAAACTTATTTTATTAAGATCATCTATGTTTATTTAATAAAACCAGAGAGTCAGGGAAGACAAAACAATTTAATTAGTTATGATTCATCAACTGGCCTTCAACTCCTTCTCCCTTTTTTTCTCTGAAAAGTGTTTATTAAGGTTCAACTGGCCTCCATTCTCTCTGAAGCTTTGAGTCTTACGAGAGGAAAAAACTAACCTTCTTCCTGGTCTCATGAGAGGGACCTGTAAAAACACCTACTTGAGGTCTCACCATAGCAGCCCCTCAGAGAATAAGATCTTATCCAAATCCGTTTTTCTTTTGAAGCCTTTTTTCCTCCAGTCTTTAAACATAAGACAATTCAAACAGTTCTTCGGTAGCATACCCCTCTTTATTTGACTGGGTGGAAGATACTGTTTTTGAAAAATTAACTGCGATAGTGTTATTCCCCGCCCCCTCCATCTCCAGCAGAAGTATACATGTCTGAGGTTTCCTTCTGCCCCAGGCCCTTCCTCTTTGATCCAAACAGCTGGGGCCTAACTGCATCACTCGCTGCTCCTAAGAAGAGTGTCGCAGACAAATGCAGAGAGCCACGTGTCAATTCATGCATGTCACTAGGGAGTAGCAGGGGACAAAGCTGGAAGAGTAACAAGGGGGGGTCAGTGTATGAGGGCTTTAAATGCTAAATGAGTGTTTTCTTCATCCTATAGGCCTGGGATGGCCAGAGGAAGTACTTAAAGGGGAAACACCACAATCAGATTTAGTGTTTAGAGAAGACTGTGGATGGTGGTAACAGACAGGTAGCAGTAGGGAGGCCAGCTGCCAATCTGTTGTAGAAGAAACTGAAGGGAGAGGTAGAGACGGCTTGACTTTGGGCAGTGCCAGGAAGGAAGAAAGGGAGATAGAGTCAATAGGAAAAAAAAATAGAAGAAAGGAATGCAAGGGTCTGGCTATGCTGAGCATGAGGAGTGGAGGCATCTGTGAGGTTGGGGATAGGAAATGAGGAAGGGAAGTTGAGGAAAATGAAAGTTCTGGCCTGGAGGCCATAGCCTATCCAGGGGATGGCAGGGGTAGGGGGCAGGGGGCGGGCGGTGGGGGCGGGCAGCGGTGGGCAGACAAATGTGGCAGGATGTGGTCCAGGGCTGGGGTGGAGGGGAGAAGGAGTGACAAGTTCAGCTCTGGCATATTTAAGGAGTTTGTGGGCTATGTTGGTGGACAAGTCCTAGGGGAAGCTGGAAACACAGGTGTGGGGTCAGGAGGGCCCACAGGTGAACATGTGGACTTGAAAACTGACAGAAAGTGAGGGCATGAGGCTCCAATAAGTTTATGACTAAACGAACATCCAGCGTTCTAACCATGGGGTCTGCATCCCATATGCTGCCACTGTATTCACTTTCTAAGGCACCACTCAGACCCGATTACTCTACCTTTACCTGCAAATACCCCTACATTTCCTGCAGATCCAACTGTCCTTTCTTGACGGTTTTCATTCTCATGCTTATTCTTCTGTCTTCTTGGAATGTTTCTTCCAAGAATGCAAGCCGTTACTGCTGAAATGTACTGTGTATTATCTATTCTTCCAAGAATCAAATAAAATCTTTCCTGGTCTCTCACCCCTCTAAAGTGATCTGTTGTGTTCCTGGACTTTTTAGTTTAAATTGTGATAATTCTTTTGCTCTGTGACACCCCCTTCGCCCACTACCACCATCACATCCTCTTTAGCCCCTCCCAATTTCCACACCATGTGCTTTAAGGAAGGGACACCTCTGCAGAGTGCAGAGAGCAAGTAGGTCAGATCTTGTATTTGAGTTTCACAAATTGAGGGTGTAGAGTTACAAGAAACTGGATTTTTGAGTTTGCATGTTATATGATATGTGACAGATTTGGAAGACTGGATTGAAAACCAAGTTAGATGAAGAGTCTTCAGATTGGGGGAGGGGTGAGTTGGAGGGAGGTTTATGAAGTCTGGGTTGAGAGAACCAGTCCTGGAGAGACCACTCAGACAGAAGAGGAATCAGCCTCCAGGAGTCAGGCAGGCTCTGCTCTGCTGGGCATGGGCGCTGGCAGCTGGGGTGGTGCTACAAACCACGCAGTCTCCATCACAGCCAGCCTGCATCCCACCACATTATGGGTATCGAGGAGCCCCATCAACTGTCCTTCCTGTTGGACCACTGTCAGGGACCAGCCATCAGGAACCCTCCTGTCAGTGCCCAGAGACTTTGTATAGTCCCTATCTGGCTTGCCTGTGTGGACAACTCCCTTTTCAACTGCCCCAGGATAAAGGGGCATGCCAGACATCCATATCTACACTTCTGTGACATTACCTGGAAATAGCTCAAAATTCCCTCTTACGGAAAGAAACATACGCCTTCTGCATATACTTTTCTACCGGTATCAGATGATCGTCTCTCCTGTGTTGCAGATATTCCTTACTGCTGGATGTCATCTACTTGCCTCTCCAGATACACTCTCTGCTCTTCTTCCCTCCAGTCTCTTCACCAGAGGCTGATTAGTGTGGACTGTAGGCCTTTGGACTTCCTGTTGGTTTCAGTCAGTGGAGAGCCCAGCAGGAGATTGGAAGGACAGAGAGCATGAGGTCAGGACATTTATTCCCCCAGCTTGAATTCCTCTCTCCTGAGTTCCTTCAACCTCTCCTCATTCCTTCCAATAGGAACGGGAAGCAATCTCTGTGTTACCAGCTACCTCAGGACATCACTGTGATTTCTCTGCATGCCAAGTCACTTCAGTCATGTCCGACTCTTTGTGACCCCATGGACTGTAGCCTTCAAGGCTTCTCTGTCCATGGGATTCTCTAGGCAAGAAAACTGGAGTGGGTTGCCATGCCCTCTTCCAGGGGATCTTTCCTACCCAGGGATCAAACCTCTGTCTCTTGTGTCTCTGCATCGGCAGGCAGGTTCTTCACCACTAGTGTGTTTCTGCTGCTGCTGCTAAGTCGCTTCAGTCGTGCCCAACTCTGTGTGACTCCATAGACGGCAGCCCGCCAGGCTCCCCCGTCCCTGGGATTCTCCAGGCAAGAATACACCTTGCTTATATTTTCATCATTCATGCCTTTGTTAAGCTTCCTTGAATTATCCTAATTTGATTATGACGTCTGATTTCTTCTGGAACACTCCTGTGGATTGTATTCAAAGATGGTGAAAAAGGCATCTCCCATCCTACATGCTCTTCTTAACATATAGTGTGACTTTGACAAATCTCCCTCTAGAGGAAATGACACTTTGACTTCTGAACTAGTCATATAAGATGATACAGCTTCTGCCTGATTCTCTTGGGACATGTAACTTTGGAGCCCTGAACTGTCAAGTACACAGTTTATCCTAAGGCTGCCATGCTGTAAGGAAGCCCAAGTTGGCCCACTCAGAGAAAGAATGTGGAGAGGCCCTGAGATGCTATGAAGAGAGATGCCTAGCCAGCCCCCAGCTGCTTCAGCAGCCTGTGTCCGGTTCCAACTAGAGGGGAGCCCTGTGCCAGAACTGCCCAGCTGAGCCCTTCCTGAATTCCTGTCCCAAAAGTACTATGAAAGATACTAAGATGATTGCTGCTTTAAGCTGTTAAAATAGGGATGAATTGTTAATGTAGCAGTAGATTGCTAGGGCAGACTCTCATAGATATGTTGCACAGCCAGCTCTCCCCACTGAGCTGTGAGTTTCCTGTAGTGAAGGGATCATGCCCTGTTATCTTCCCTAGACGAGCAGCACAGCAGTCCATTCATGAATATTTGTGAATGTGTCCAAAGGGTGCAGCTGATTGGAGTTTTGGTCCTCAAGGAAGATTTGTGTGTGTGCTTACTTGGAAAATAAGAAATGAGGACCATTGCACCGTTGACTGCATGAAGGCAGACTGTGAGTTCTGCTTTTTTTTTTTTTTTTACTTACAAATAGGCCTCTTTGAATCCCAGTGACCACAAGCAGATATCCCTCAGAATTAAGATGCTCTTTAAAAAATAATATTTACCCTAAGAAGTAGAACAGTAATTGTGCCAAAATGAGGTCCTAGACTTTCCCAAAGACTTATTGAAAACCCCATCCTATGGATGGGCTCCCTGTTTTCTCCCCTTTGTGTGTGTGTCTGTGTGTCTGTGTGTGCATGTGTGTCTGTGTGTGTGTGTGTGCTTTGTCAGCTCAAGGCCAGCAAGAGAATGCTCTTTAACTGGGAAATGGAGTTAAATGTGAGGAAAGAGGCCACTACTTGGATTACATTCCTGAGATGATGGGTCTGAAAAGTGGGAGTGCCAGAAATTTCCTGGAAAGTTTATTTTTGCGGAGTTTTAAGCCTGACTTCAGACCATGAGAGCTCTTGGATAGTGCCAGTTTGTTGAAACATGTAGAGAGCCAACTGTCCCTAGAAATGAGGTTTTCTCTTGCCAGCTGAGAGTTTTGTGGTCTGGCTCGCCTCTCTGCTCAAGTTAAGGCAGACCTTAACTTTTACAGCAAATTGTCAGGAAAGGTCAGAGCGATGCCGTGCTGCCAGGAGGGCTGATAGGAGTTCCTCTAGACCAGTGTTTCTTCCAGGGAGCTTGTGAAAACACAGATTCAGACTCATGTGGTCTAGAAGAGGGCTAGGACCCTGCTGGTCCAAGGATTAGGCTTTGTGAGGCAGCCTTGTGGAGGGTATGGCTTACTCACCAAGGGTGGGCCCTTGACTGACCCACCTTCATTGGGCAGCCCTTCCATTGGGGTTCAAAGTTTTTTAAATTTATTCCCAGGGTCTTCTAGTAAAATGAAAATGCCTTGGGTTGGGATGGGGTGTGGAAAAGGTATCCCCCTGAATTGGGGCAGCAAATAAGTCATTGCTACTTAAAATCAATCATCACGACAACTCAGCTTTAAGAAACTTACCCTTTGCTGGGCTCCATGCCAAGGCCTTTGTGTGTTGTTCTGACTCATCCAATCCTAATGATCACCTGGTAAGGCAGGTTCTAGTATGCCCTTCTTACAATGAGGAAACAGGAGCAGAAAAGTTAAGTTCCTTTCCCAATGTCAAACAGCTGGTGTGGAGCAGCACTGAGACGGGTTGTAAGACTTCAGAGCCCCAGGTCCTGAGCAGGAGGACCTGGGAGGCTCCTGTACGCAGCAGAAGGGTTAGATTCAGGGAGAGGATGGGGGAGATATGATGGGTCAGCCACCTCTTAGTATTTCCAGGGACAACGTGGCTACATATTTGGCTGAAAGTAGTATTGTTATGTCCACATTAAACCAATTATCCACGTCTTTATTTAGCATTTGCTGAACATGCAGTGATGCATCTGACCTTGCACTAGGCACTAGGGTAATACTCTGAATAAGCCACATCTCTGCCTTCAAGAAGTACAGAACTTCTTTGAGGTGGGTGACCTGCAGTAATGCCAGGGTGACAAACGAGAAACATGCAGCCACAGCAAATCTCACTGCCATTTTCATGACTCTGGAGCTGCTGCTGCTGCCGCTAAGGCGCTTCAGTCGTGTCCGACTCTGTGCGACCCCATAGACGGCAGCCCACCAGGCTCCCCCGTCCCTGGGATTCTCCAGGCAAGAGCACTGGAGTGGGTTGCCATTTCCTTCTCCAGCAGACGCTTTCAAATGCTGAAGTTAAAAAGTCTCTGCCCCCAAACACTTAACCCCCTCAAGGGTTTAGTTGGTGCCTTGATAGTATCTCAGTTGACACCCTTTGCATGTTCCCGCCGCTCTGTCTTTGCTTGTGCTGTGTCCCCCTCTAAAGTACCTTTCAGCCCCTTCTCCCTTGTCTAAATCCTGGCCACTTCCTCCGTGAAAACTGAACAGATCCCCTAGTGACACATATCACGTGGACCTACACCAGTCCGGGGTGACCCATTGTCCCAGTGTGCCCCGGTCTGAAGCATTTCCTGGTGGATTGCATTTCCCTAGCCACGTAACAAATCATCACAAACCTAGTAGCTTAGAACAACACCCATATTAGCTTACAGCTCCATGGGTAGAAGTTCAGGCATGGATGGCAAGGCTAGGTCCTCTGCTCAGAGTTGCAGAGGCTGAAAGTCAGATGTCTGCCAGGCTGAGTTCTCATCTAGAGGTACTAGGTAAAAATCTGTTTTCAAAGCTCATTCAGATTGTTGGCAGAATTTAGTTTCTTGCATTGCTGGGTTGAGATCACCATTTCTTTGTCAGTTGTCAGCTGGAGGCCGCTCAGCTCCTAGAGGCTACCTGTATTTCTTATCATAAGACCCTCTCCGTCTTCAAAGCCTCATTGGATACTCTTGTACTTCAAATCTTTCTGACTTCATCTCTGACCTCCAGACCTGGATGTAAAGGGCTCTTTTGATACAGTCAGGCCCACTCAGCTAATCTCCCTATCCTATTTATTCATACCTGCAAAATCCCTTCAAAGCAATACCTAAGTTTAATGTTTGATTGAATAACTGAGTGAGGCTGTGTATGCAGCAGGTGCTAGGAATTTGGGGAGTAGGGCTTCCCTGATAGCTCAGTTGGTAAAGAATCCTCCAGCAATGCAGGAGACCCCGGTTTGATTCCTGGGTCAGGAAGATCCACTGGAGAAGGGATAGGCTACCCACTCCAGATATAGATGGAAGGGCTGATCAGTCACAGTCCTCCAGCACTTGGAAAAATAGAAGGGTTTTCTTGCAGTGATGTCCTAACCAGCCTAGGTAGCTGAACTCTACTCCGAAAATTCCTTCAGTAATTTAGTGCAAGAAACACATCTTCCTTCAATTTAAAACTTTCGGGTGGTATAGCAATACAGATGTTAAATATTTGGTGGGTATGGCTCGAGGGTAGGGGGTGGGTCCATAATTCTGAATCCTTTGAACATCTTAGCGGCCTCTCTGGATGAAAGGTGCATGTTGAATGTGGCAGTATATGAAATTAAAAGAAAATAATTTTCTGCTCAAACAGTTGTGGGGTCTCTGCAGACCAGAGGGATGTATCAGAGCAGTCAGTGGACCCTAGGGCACAGGGCCCTTTGGAAAACATCTGGAAATGGCACATCTAACTCTAACACAGCAAATCAAGGATAAAGTTGTTTGCGGAGGAATTCCTCAGTTTCAGGGCATTTCCTTGCAAAAAGAGAAGGCCTTCTACTGCAAACTTGTGCAGAGAAGAGTGTGCTAAGAGGGGTTTATTGTTTTCATTAAAATAATTTCAGCTTTGGATGATTCTTTCCAAAACAACGCCCAGCCACAAACAAAAGACATCCAGACATTCCTTTCCCCTCTTCCTGCTCCTAAAGCACACAGCTTGGGCTTTAAAGGGGGACTTACTGCCTTTGTCCTGGAGCCAGGAAACCAGGCGGTCACACAATCAACAAACCAGTGACAATGACAGACAGTACAATTTCCTACTTCGCTGCCGTAAGCAAACACTGAGCAATGAGGCAGAGAAGGCCTGGGCCATCAGCAGCCCGGGTAGAAAAGGAAGACAAACCGAGCCCCAAGGAAGTCCCAGGGAAGACAAACAGGTCCCAAGATTTAGAAGAGGCCTCAGGCAGCTCCAGAGCTGGAGGGGGAAAATAAAAGCCCGCCTCCTCCCTTCCTCCTTCCTTCTTCACAAATGTTCCAATGAAGGGTCCCTTAATACCTAAGCTTAGTGGAGCTTAGTGAACTGTAACAGGCCCAAACAGAGACCGCTGTGACCTCCACAGTAAATCACTTTCGAGATAGAGATTGGCCTCCCTCCTTGACCCTCCTACACTGCCTGTAGATCAGATTTAAGCAGTTGAAGTTGAGGGGAAATGTTTTTTAAAAATTGCCTTTTCCACTCTCTTTATTTATGTGGATGGGATTTCCTATTATGAGCATTACTTTTTTGAAATCTCTTAAATCCGTGAGCTGTCCTGCTCTCTTTTGCTATGTCCTTTAAAAAGAAGTTCCATTCCCAATGACCTTGATGTAATTTCCAGTAGCCTTTTTCAGTAGTTGTCTCTGGACCTGAAAGGATTCTGAGGTCATGTAAGTCCAGCAGTTACCTAACATGGTTATCAGCACCAGCCCGAAGGCTCTGGGACCTGTGGAATCAGACTTACAGGGCTGGCCCAGGAGGCGTGTTTAAATGCCCCTGTCTCTTAAATCCCACCCTTGGTGAATATCATGGCTTCTTGGTGGACATGCGTCTGGGAACATAGGAAGTGGAAATCTCTCCCACACCATCATCCTCAATGAACAGGTGTGAAAACTGAATTCCAAAAAGAGGTCATGATTTGTCCAAGTTCATGTGACAAGTTGATTGGCAGAGGTCTCCTGACTGAGTTCAGGAAAGACTAGGACCTCTCATCTGTAGCTCTGTGCGTGTGATTCTGACTCCAGGGCTGAAGAATGACCCTGTGGTGACCGGGATGCTGATTTTACAGGGAGGCTGCCTCTCTGGCAACCACATTCACCTCACCAAAACCTCACTTGGGAGACTCAGTTCTTTGCCAAACTCAACCATCTAGCTCAGTATCCTCTGGGTCACTTCTTGTCTGGTGTGTTTGTCCAAGACTGGTGGTTAAAGCTGAATATGAGATTCAGTAGCAATGATCTCATTCCTGGCGAATGCTTTCTTTCTCCCTTCCTTCCTTCCTCTCTTTCTCTTTCACAAAGAAGAGAAAGCCGTTACTTTTTTTAGCCACTAATCCTTAGACTACTTGTTTTCCCTGAAATTTTATGAGCATCTACAGAGTTAAGCTGAGGAGTTGAGAAGCCGAGTGCAGACACCACTTCTGTGCCCAGGAACCACCTCCCTCCTTGTTCCTCTAGTCAGGGTGCTTGTTGGGAGCATCAGTTGAGGGCAGCTTTGTGCCCTGGATCTGTGCCTTCTTTTGTTATGAAAAAAGGGAAAAAAAAGTTTAATCTGTCATCATTCTAATGTTTGTCAATGTAATCTGTGGGGGCAGGGATGCAGTTTTCAACTCTGACATTCCCAGGAAATGGTTTATTTTAGTGTGGAAAACCAACGACCTTACTCAGTATCATTTCTTCTTTCTCACCTTCCGTTTCCCCCTTCTTTTTCTCTTCTCTCCTTTCTTCGCGTCGGCCTGTGTCTTCCCTTCATCACGCTCCTCCTCGTCCTCATCACCTCCGCTGGAGCTGGCAGCAGGAGGAAGAGGGGAGAGGGCAGGAGGGTGAGGAGGAAATGAAGAAGCAGAAACTGGTGAATGAACGAATACAAGGGTGTGATTGTGATGATCCCAGCCCTGGTTTGAGCACCCGAGGGAAGGTCTGGGATGACGTGTTGCACAATTTGAACTTTCGAAGCAATGGGCTCTGCCAGGGAACTTCCCCCACCGCATTCCGTTTGATGTGGGAACCAAAGTAAAGGTTACAGTTCATCTTGAGAAGAGAGTGAATTTGATGGTCTCCATACTGAGCCAAAACTCTCTTCTCCCTCTCCCACAGCACAGTCTCACAGACTGCTTCTTATTCCTACAGTGGATGGACCTCAGCTGCAGCTTGAAGGGTCTGAACATACCAATAATAGCCAAAATGACGCCCACCGACTTCTACTCCAAACCGATTCCTTCTCCGCTACCTTCTCCTAAGGGGACAGCAGTTTTGTAACCTGGGAGTCCTCCCACATTCAGTGGAGGGGCTCGGTCATATTGTAGATGGAGACAAAAGGAAAACTCAGCAAGACGTCCTGTCTTTAAATCCTTTTGTATTTTATACATTGTAAATGCTTTGCATTAATTTTTATTTTGAAAAATATGGCGTTAAAGTGGTATTTATCTTGATTACTGAGTTTTTTTGATTCTTCCTTCAATTTTGCCCACTGGTCTCAACTTCATCTAACCCCCTCCAAACTCTTCAGTTTAATTGGTGACCAGTCCATTTAGAGTTAGAAACAAAAGCCCCACACTTCCCCTAGCCCTACCCTAACTGCAGTCTTACTCTCCTCACTCCACTCTCAGGTGACACCTCTATCAGTGGTTTGGCTACATCCCTCCAGACTTTACCTACAAACACTGGATCCAGAGAGGTGGAGTGAGGTAGGGAAGGCTATGCTGAGGGTGGGTGATGGACGGGGAAGTGACTGTGACCTTCAACCCCATGCTCACCTGCCTCAGCCTGGATGGCCTCTGTGTCCCAGGAGTTTTACGAATGGGCACAGCCTCCACAGCTTCTAGGGCGTGTCTGTGCTGATATTCCACGCTCCTTGCCTGCTCACAGACCTAGCAAACAGAGATGAGGTCTGAGTTCTTACACTAAGAGTCCCCAGATCCTTCTGGAGACATTGTTCTCTAGAAGACCCTGCTCTCTCTGCAGTATTTTCTTCATGCCTCTATCATCATCTGAGGTATTATTTACTTACTTCTATTGACTGTCTGTCACGTCTCCCTCCTCACCCAGAACAGGAAGTCCATGAGGGGAGGGGCTTGGTTTTGGTTGTGACGGTATCGGAGTGCCTAGAACAGTGCCTCATATATCAAGGCAGCTCAGTAAATTGCTGAGTGACTGGATGCTCTGAATGACTCTCTTAGTCCAGTCTGGCTGCTATAAGAGAATACCACCGATTGGGAGACTAATAAAAAATAGAAGTTTATTTCTCACAGTTCCAAAGGCTGGAAATTCGAGATCAAGGCACCAGGAGACCTGGTATCTGATGGGGGCCTGCTTCCTGGTTCATAGAAGGCTGTCTTCTCATTGTGTCCTCACAGGGAGGAAGGGGCAAGGGGAGTCTCCCAGATCCCTTTTGTCAGGGCACGAATCCCATTGATAAGTGCTTCACCCTCATGACCTAATCTCCTCCCAGAGGAGAGGCCCCACCTCCTGATGCCATCACCCTGGGGGTTAGGATTCAGCATGTGGATCTGGGGGTAACACAAAGATTTAGAACACATCAGTGATTGAGTAGGTTTGCAGCCTGTGGAGACAAAGTTGACAACCAATCAACACCACCGTCCTGTTGGAGGTGTGAATCAGGCTGGGCATGAGGAAACAAAGGCTGAGGACACGGTCTCAGGAGTCTTGGTACCAGGGCACAGAGACCTCAGCCAAATAGCCCTAGGGAATTTAACAATTGTTTTCATCATTCATGCTTTTTCAAACCTTCAAATGCTGAAGAGGAACAAAAATAGGGAAATTGTTTATGATCTGTGGTCCTTTTTTTTTTTGCCTTGAAGTTGAGTGAACAAAAACAATGGAACTCACCCTAGAGGAATGTTGAAAGTCACATTTGCTGTTGTGCCCAAGTTCATCCGCCTATTTAGAAGCGAAGGAGGAAATACATCATGGAGTGGTACTGACAAGTGTGGAGTTTACTGAGAGTTCGGACGAGTTCAGAGGATATTTGGCACGCATGGCTTGCCACAAAGAACCACATATATCTCATCACTTCAGTGAACCTTGGTCTCCTCAGCTATAAAATGGGGTGCCAAAGCCCCGCCCTGTGGAAGTGACCAGTTGGTGAGTCTGAAGTGCTCTGTAGACCGTCAGATGGTGTACAAGTGCATCCGTGTTCTCATTATAAAAGGATCGGAATTCTGCATGGGAAGATGACATGCACACATGGCAGGGAAAATGTATTGAGATATCCATTTGGAATTTGTTCTTATTGTATTCCACCCCCCCACCCCACCCCCCGCCCCCGCCTCATTCTAGGTAAATAGTTAGGCCACTGAGTCTCTTTGTCTCAGGACTCTTTGAGCCAAAGGATTGAAAGCAGGAGTTCCGTAAGACGAGCGATCTCTCCCTTTCTGTTCTGGCTTTAGAGAGGAATTGTGCTTAGGAGGAGGCCGTGTGGTAGGCTGGGGAGCAGAGGGAAGGGAAGCAGAGGAGGGGAGGGAAGAACTGGCTGGAGAGGTTCTCTCAGACCTGGAAGGGAAGCAGGTTGGGGTTCCAGGCCCTTACTCCCCTTTCTCTGAGGGCCCCAGGGTAGAGGCAGAGCCTCAGGGAGCCCAGTGACCCCCATCTTCTGCAGAGGCCATGGTTCAGGAGCAGGTGACCAGACAGCCTGCAGGGACCTTGGTCTGTGAGCACATCAAGTCCAAGGCTGTGACGCTGCTCCACCTCTGCGGCACCTAGGGGGGTGTCCTGCTGCCGCTTCCAGGACAAGCCCCATTCACTTACGACCGAATGGGTAAATCCTCCACCAGCCTAGTGAATGAGACTCTCCTAATCAGAATTTGGTTTTAGAAAAATCATGTGGTATTTATTTCATGCCCCTGATTATGGAATAAAACCCATTGCCGGCTCCATACCAACTCCATATAGAACACAATATCTAATAAATGCCCTTGGACAAAATGTTACATAAATAACAACACCTGAAAGAGACATATTCTGAAAGAACCAGTTGAAATCAGGAAATCACTGTCCTCTTTTTGCCTCTGGCACTAATAAGCTCTGTCCTTAAGTAAGTCACTTTCTCCATCTGTGCCTCTATTTATTTACGGATTAAATGAAGGGAATTGGACTAAATTCCTCGTCCATGTTACTGCAAATTTAGAAGGGATTTGAGAAACATGAAATAGTCATGAAACCATATTCTTAACTAAAGTTATAGTTTAGAAGCGTCTCCACTACTGTTAATTTCCACCTCAAAAAGAACTGACTTCAAAAATAATTGAGAATTTCTGCAATTGCAAATGACACTTTTACGTAAAAAAGTGACATTACGTCTATTACCTGCTTAATCAAATCTTGTTCAGGCCCTTATGGTGTCTTTGCCAGGACTTTGGTCTTCATAGTAATGTGTACACGGGATTTTCATTTTAAAAAGAAAAGAGCCTTTGAAAAAAAAAAACCAGTCCTTCCATAACAGGCTCATCTTTCACCAAGGCTGAAATAGTGTAAACATGACCACATGAGGCTCTGTGTTTATGTTTTCTCAATGATTTCCAGATCAAATTTGCTGTGTTTACAAGATGGAGACACTTTTTCTAACTGCCAGCACTGCAATTCAAATGGGGGCTGGGCAGGGGGCAGGAGGGGCTGATTCCCTCACTTGGCCCTCTCTGCTTTCAGTTATCCTGTGTCCCTGACAACGTGTCCATGGATGCCCCGACAGGATTCGCCAAGCTCAGCAGCTCCCTGCGGACACTGGCTTTCATACTTAAACTGAATCAGGATGTCAAGTTATTATTACTATTACTACTACTATTATTATTATGTTAAACTTTATGGTTCAGTCCAGAAGTAGGATCCTGACTATGGAAGTATTATTTTCCTTTTTTTCCCCATGCTGCTGCTGCTGCTGCTAAGTTGCTTCAGTTGTGTCCGACTCTGTGCAACTCCCATAGATGGCAGCCCACCAGGCTCCCTGTCCCTGGGATTCTCCAGGCAAGAACACTGGAGTGGGTTGCCATTTCCTTCTCCAATGCATGAAAGTGAAAAGTGAAAGTGAAGTCGCTCAGTCGTGTCCGACTCTTAGCGACCCCATGGACTGCAGCCCACCAGGCTCCTCCGTCCATGGGACTATCGGGCAAGAGTACTGGAGTGGGGTGCCATTGCCTTCTCCGACCACTGCTTTACTTTTCCCTATACCTCCCTTGGTTCTTACTTCTTTGCGTAAGAATCTCATTTTGAAACTTCTATTAATTCCCTTGAATTGTGAACAGTGTTAACCTGATGCCCTGAAATCCCTGGGTGATCATGAGGCTTGCCAGTCATCTGTTGAGGTACCCAGAGTGTTCTGTAAAACTTTAAGCACAAAGCCCTTGAAGGCTTTACTTTGAACAAATACTGCATCCCTTTAGAACAACCATTTCACTTAAATCCCCTTATATTATTTGTTTAATGCTTTTAAGACATGATACCCGCACCATGGAGCTGGTGCCCCAACTAGCTGTCACGATGGGGGTGAGTGGACAGCAGGATGCACTGGTTCCTCTGTCACTGTCTGCTGCTTTTTCACCGAGGCCACAGTGTGGAGCAGAGAGAGTGGCCTTGCCTTCAGCAGTTTGATTCACAGCCAGAAGCTGATCCACCAGCAGCTTGACTTGAACAAAGTCGGACTTTCAGAAACCCAAATTTCTCTTCTGTCCTCTTGCCTCACAGAGATCAGCTGAGGTTCCATGAGGCGTACCAGGCATGAAGGAATAATGTAACTAAAACACCAAAGCTGTAAAGCATTCCATGCCCATCAGGCTCAAGGTCCTTGGGGCAGTGACTAGGGATGAGGGGCTGCTGTCTGTTGCTATGTACCTGGGGATGTTTATAAAAACAAATCTAAAAAATTTTAAAAATTAACATCCCTGAAATTCAGACATAGGTTTTCTTGGACTCTGCCATCACTATAGCAAACTCCCTCCCTCCCTGGGTTCCCAGCTGTCCCTCTGTCAGCTGGAGGGATGGCCTTGGGGGTGTCTAAGGAGCCTTCAGCTCCAAAGTGCTACATCTCTGCTCCATGGATGCAGGAAGATGCAATGGGATAAGCAAGGAGAGAAGGAGACTCTCTCGTTACACCTGTATAGAAGATTTCTTTGGAAATAGATAAGCAAATGAAAATTCAGAACTAATTCAGTTCTAGTGACCGTCTTATTAGAGGTTTTGATTTCACTCAAAATCTGCATTTCCTGCCCACCTTGCCAAGATCGTGCACACACCATGCCTAAGTGTGTGCTTGGTACACACATTCTTATTTCTACTTCCTTTCCTTCTCTTCTTCCTCTCTCCCTCCCTCCTTTCCTCCCTTCTTCCCTCCCTTTATTCCTTCCTTCCTTCCTTGTTTGATCGCAAGTGCCTCATTATATGCCATTTTAAAATTTTTTGAAAATTGAATAAGTAAAAATATTACATTTTTAAAAGTGGGAGAAAATGACTTATAAAGGAAGTAGACTGTTCGCCTTTGTATTTTCAGTACTGTAATCTTGTTCCTGCAACTCACAGAGCAGAGAGCTCTGCTGGTCGTTAATCAAACAACGCCTTGACCTGGATCTGGGGGCTGCGGGCTCTGATGTTGGCTGCTGTGTGACCTTGGGACTGTTTCTTCTCCTCTCTGGACCAGAGCTGCCTCATTCAGAAAATGAAGGATTTGGACTAGATAGTTTTTAAGGTACTTCCCAGATGTAAAGCTCTCCATATAGGTGTCTCTCACTTTATAAAACCCAACATCTGAAACAATAAATAAAAGCTATCCTCCTCAAATACCTTTTTACTTATGACACAGGCCAATAAAGGTAAAACAATTTGCATTATAAGAAAAGAATTTTTAAAAATAGCTGTATCACTTTAGAAATAATTTGATTTATGTGTAGTATTTCAAATTCCCTTATACCTGTAATTGATAAAAATTTGTCTAGTTGGAACATTTTGGAGATGGTACTTTATCCCTAGCAGCTGACCCTGCCACATCCATCAGACAAATTCCCAAGAAACACGCCTGTAATGTTCAGTTGAAATCTCTAATGGGTGTGATCAAATCAGGCTTAATGTTCGCTTTGGTGAACAGTTACTTTGAAAGCCTGAGTTACTTTCTCATTATCATTTTATTTCTACCATTAGCCACATTTAAAAGTATAAATCACTACTAGCATCTTTCAGAGTGAAGGTTAACCCTCTCCCCTCAGAGCTGATTCTCTTCGAGAGTGAGGACATAGGGCATCTTGAAAAGAGGAGGGAGGGTACATGTGACCTTGGCTAAGTTGCTTCTCTCTCTGAGCCTCAGTTTCCTCACATGTAAATGCTGGCTTGGTCTAGGTTACTCTGAAGGGCCCTTTGGCACAGATGCGGAAGGATGCTGTCATAATCTCAGCAGTTGCTGGACTGTTGTGTGTAAGAAATCTATCCCTTAAAGCATTTCTGATGGCTGTCCCCTTCAGTTTATGCTGGGGTTTTGTGGACCAACTCACAGCATCCTTTAAAAGAGGGAAATGGTTCCTCAGAAATCACCATAAGGGAGAGAAGTGGAGAGTCAGCAAAGGACTTTGTGAACCATGCCCTCTCTCACTCAGTCAGCTCCCAGTTTCAAGTGCCTCCTGGTTGAATTGCCTTGGGACAGGGTTTTCCTGTTTGGTCCTCCAAGTATAGGGACAAATCTGTGAGTAGGTGACTCTCAAGATCCCCAGGAATAGCTGAAAAGACTCCTGAAGTAATGCTTTAGGGAGGGGCTCTCTTTTTAAGAATAGAAGTCTTTTTAAAAAGTAAAGTCTGAGATGGAACCCAATATATAAAACAAATGAAAGTGGTGTTTACCTGGTATAAACTTATTGGTGGTTGGTGGTTGCTAAGCCATGTCTGACTCTTTTTAACCCCATGGACTGTAGCCCTCTAGGCTCTTCTGTCCATGGGGATTTCCCAGGCAAGAATCCTGGAGTGGTTTGCCATTCCTTTCTCCAGGGGACCTTCCTGACCCAGGGATTGAACCCATGTCTCCTGCTTGGCAGGTGGATTCTTTACCACTGAGCCACCTGGGAAACCCATAAACCTATTATCAATGTTTAAATGGATGACATTAATTATCAGCTCAACAAGAGGCTGTTTGTCTCGACTAACATAAAATCTTGAAATTGGAGAATAGTGGTGCCAGGTGCTGACTTATCAGCCTCTGCATCAGATAAATTTCCTTAATGTATTTTGTTACATCATTTCTGGATAACAAATGGGAAATTTTTCTGAGGGTGGCTTTGTGTCAAGGGACATGCCTCAAGTACGTTGAGAAGCAATTTTTAAGTTCAGCCCTAAATGAGTTATAGACTTCTGTTAATGGTCTTTGATGTGTTAATATAGTATAATTCCATGTATTAATAGAGTATAATTCTTGCTTTCATTAAAAATATTTCTACCTCTACTATAAAAATATAGATTTGCCCATAGTGCTTGTAGAATTTCTGAATCACTTATGTGGAATGTCTTTGGGCAACAGACATGGAGAATTCTGGAGGCTTAAGACAGCCCTGCATGGGGCTATCGGTGAAATATGTTCTCTGTCACACAGAAGCAGGGAGAAAGGGCCCACAGTGACCCACAAGGTGCTAATATGCAAAGCTGTGCTTTAAAGCCAGATTCAAAGGACTCACTGGAACTCAGCTGCCTCTGTCCTGTGGTTTTCTGTTCCCTGGGTGGAGTCTTGTGTAATGCTCCCACCTCCCCTCAGCAGGCTCCAGACTTCACCTGGAAAGATGGATGGGGCCACGGGTTAGAGGAAGTCCAGCCCTTTCCTGAGAGCATCACGGAGGTGGGAATGGTGGCCTTCAGGTCACTCCAAGGAGAAGGCGAGTCCTAGATATGGAATGAGGTTCCTTGGAGCTGCCTGCCCCAGAACCCCATCCTGTTCCCTAGCCAGTCCTCTTCCAGTGCCAACTCTGGAGGTTCTGAGCTTTATTTTTAATAATAAAGCCCACATTTCCTTAATATTCCAGTGTGCCGAGTTGTATATGAGGCACTGTGGGGACAGGGAGATGAGTAGGCTCAGGCCAGGCTCCCAGCGGCCCCCAGTCAACAGAAAGGTGAGCTTCTGGGCTGGTTCACCTGAGAGAGAAGCTGGGTTCGTAGTGTTACTCAAATATTATTTTCAACATCGACTCAGCTTGTCTCAAAGATCTAATGGCACTAATTCATTTCCCAAATCCAGGGAAGATCTACTGAAATGTTCCCATTCTTCTGCCCCACCCCCGCTCCCACCTCTGTAGTGTGAGAAAGCAGCTTCAGGACGTCTGCTAATGATTGATGATGGCTCGGCTCTCTTTGTGTTCCTTGGCCTGTAGGTTTAGGTCCCAGATTGTTTCAAAATGGCCAGCAGCAGTCAGCATGTGGTATCTCTGGAATCTTAGAGACACCAGATCACATGCTTGTAACATCACACAACTGAAGAACTTAGCTTTTTTTTAAAAAAAGAGTTGTCCTATATTTGCTAGTCAAGGCTGAAGACTTTACTTCTTGGGCAGTGGGGAATAGCATCCCAAGGAAAGCAATTTTGCAGACGAGAAAAATAAGGCAAATCAGGAGTCCTGCCTCGCCTACGCCTATTTACCATTTCTCCTTTCTCGAGGGTCTCTGACAGTGCAGGGGACTGGGAGGCACCCTTAGCACAGATATCCACTCCACAGATCCACTGAAAATCCAACTGTCTGCCAGGTGAGGGCAGGAGACTTAGCAAGTGATTCTCTACCTCCGAGTCCACAGGGGGATAGTTAAATCTGTTCATGGCAGGGAAGATGAGAAGAGGTCTGTGAACAATTTTCGGTATTTCAAAGAGCTTGAGGGGAATTCTCAATTTGCCTGGATACAGGCTGTAGTCTCATGAAGATGCCCCCTTCCTTTGCTCCTGGCTCTGTCATTGCACTGAGAACTGCTTCATGCAAACTGGAGACTCTGCTGGGCCGAATAGAATTGTGATGAATCACCTGGGCTTTGACGGCAGACAGGTCCGGGGTCACGCTGTGCTCATCCACTTCCTGGCTGGATGACTTTGATGAAGCGCCTTGATCTCCCTGAACCTCAGTGTCCTCGTCTGTAAAATAAGGACGATAATCACATCCACCTCACAGAGCTGCTGGGGTTGGTCCAGAGTAAGCCATTGATTAAAGGCAGCTGTTATTGTTAGAAGCTTTCATTAATGAAAAATGAGAAACAAATTATAATGTAATAAAAGTAGAACATTGATATGCAAAAATCGTTCCAAACTTGTAGCTCATCGGGGTTTGACAAAAGTTTAAAATCCTTTATACTAGGCAACTGTAAGGCTTTTGACCGTCAGGGAGACAGTGGAATGGATGCATGTGCATGATTAAAATTTAATTGAGAGAGTTTGATTTCATCCCTTTGGGCTGACTATGCATATCTTCTGGTGTCATAAAACAAGCCCAGGACCATAGTGCAGGCCATATGCCCCACGGTGACCTCTTTCTAAGCCACCCCTGTGTCCTCTGGATGGAAAACTGTTGATTGAAAAGGGCAGAACAATACCCTCTGCCACAATGTCTGCAGATCCCATTCAACCAGGACAGCATTCTGTTGATTCAAAAGAAACACACACACACACACACTCACACACACGTCCCAGCTGGTGACATCAGTGACCTGAGGGATTTGAGGACAGTCTACCTAGCAATGAAGGTTTCAATCACACTACCACCCAGTGGCGGGTAGAAGGAACAGTGAAGCCTGTCCTAGGATTTTCCTTAATTCTCAATAATCTTACTGCTACTCATTGTTCTTAGCTGGTAAAGAATCCACCTGCAATGGGGAGACCTGGGTTCGATCCCTGGGTTGGGAAGATCCCCTGGAGAAGGAACGGCTACCCACTCCAGTATTTTGGCCTGGAGAACTCCATGGACTGTATAGTCCATGGGGTCACAAAGAGTCGAACACGACTGAGCGACTTTCACTCACTCACTCATTGTTCTTAGAGGTCTTTCTTGGCAATATGTGGAGACCTGTGGTTTTTCTTCTTTTAAAAAATACTCTGAACCTAAAAGTGCTCTAAGAAACAAGAACTAATTTTTTGAAAAGTCTGTGAATTCCCTGACAGTCTAGTGATTAGGCCTCTGCACTTTCACTACGAGGGTCCGGGTTCAATTCCTAGTCAGGTAACTAACATCCCACAAACCTGCAGCTTGGCATAGCCAGAAAAACAATTGTGTAAAAGGATTTCCCTGGTGGTCCAGTGTTTACAACTCCATGCTTCCACTACAGGAGACGCAGGTTCAATCCCTGGGCAGGAAGCTAAGATCCCACAGGCCTTGTGGTGTAGCTAAAAAAAAAGTGTGTCTCTACTGTGTTGAAAACAGTACCATGAGACATAAAATTTTGTTCCCAACTTTTCATGCTATTGTTCCATGACTGAAGGCTAGAGTTTTGTACCTAATAATATGATTTCCCTGTCTACTGAACTCACAGGGAAATTTCTCCTTGAATGCCAACCCTCCTCCCCTCTCTCCCAACACACAGCCCTCCCACCCACTCACTTTGCAATGGATACTCTTTGGAAGAACTTTGAGGTTTCCTTTTTCATCACACAAGGATGTTGACATGCGTAACAAGGTCTTTCTTCCTAAAGTTGAAGACTACAGCTTTCTGACAAATGGGATAGATTCATTTTATTTTCCTAAGACACTTGAAATGTAATAGTTCTTTGAAGAGGGAAGGAGGAACCCATTTAGTTTTCATCTTGACTGGAATGGAGATTAACAGTTCAGAAATAGCGCTTGCTAATTAAAATTAACTACATTACACAACTTGCCATGCAGCCCACTGGGAATCGTTTCTCTCCTGCTTGACTATGATGATGAAAACTTACCTTTTACCAGGATGAAATGAAATCATCCTGATCAGAGAGAAAAACTGTTCCTTAAGACTGGCTGCAGAAGTATTTGTTTTTATAGAAGTTTTTAAACATCTAAAGTAATACATTAAAAGAAGTTATTCTCCATACCTAACTTTGTATTAATGTATGTTTACATATGGGGAGAAATTTCTCACATACTAATCCAAATTTAATAAACCAAATGCATTTAGATTTCTGTAGTTGGGGACTTCAAGATTGTAAATACCTGAATAGGTACACAATTTCTAAATAATTCTGAAATTACTGAAGCCATGCTCTAAACGCACTGTGCCCTTATCACTTGATTTATTGGATATGGTGATTACCATGTTCTAGAATTCCCCTCTCCCCAGTGGAGATGAATATATTGTTAACATGGTTACTGCTACATAGTTATATCGATCTGATACTGTTACTAAGCCTGACGTTGCCTTTTAAGAAGATCCCCCAGAGAAATAAAGTGATTCTAAAAGGAGCAGAAGAGTGGCAGGAAGTAGAACTACGGGCTTTAATTCTGGAATAATTCCAACTCTGCAACAGGAGAGCCCAAGCGTGCCCTAAGAGGCAAATTCCACTGGCTCAAGTGATGATGAGGGACCCTCTCCAACAGGGAAGCCATCTGCCCTCATCTCCCAGTGTTTTGCCCACCCCTGGCCTTAGGACAACCTGTTAGTACAAGAAAGAAAGGTCCTTTTATGTTTTAACCTCACTGCTTCTGAAACTGCCCTTCAAAAACCCTACCTTTCTCGTTCTCTCTTTTCTTGGCAACACTCAAAGTCCTTTGTAAACATTCTCCCAGGAAGTCTCTGTAGACCTGTCTGATAAACGTAGAAAGGAAGAGAGTTTAAACTCCTGTCTGACAATAGATTGGATGGAGAGCTTAAAAGATTATTCCCCTTCAGAGAAGTAGCCAAAATCACCAAGCTTGGAAAGATGTCAAGGAGAACTAGAAGTGACACAGCCCTGGTCTTTCTGTTCAGAGCTTTATTTCTCTCCCCAGACCCAGAGTTCTTATGAGCTTTGTGAGGAGGAGAAAGGCAGGCCCAGGCTCTTGATTCTAAATGTATGAAACTGGGAAAGCCAAGACACTGCAGCATTAAGACATGTGCTCAAAGTTCGTTGGAACTAGCTAACATATAAACCACTCCAACCAAACAGAAATAGCCCATTGGGCCACAAATGCAAACTGTCTTCTTTTTTAAAAGAACTTGTCGGCAACTCAAGTCCGATTTTTCAAATCCATCTAATTCCCTTTCTCCCCATCTCTTCTCCATCACAGGGCAACAGACGTGTATCTTCTATTGAGAAGATACAGATTTCCTCCCCAATTCAAGATTCCTGCCAAATCATACTGAAAGAAACGATAGGGATTCTGATGGGTTCAGGAGGACTGCTCTCTCACTTCTTCTTGTCCTCTTTCCATTTTTTCCTGTTGAAATGTAGCTGCTGCTGCTGCTAAGTCGCTTCAGTCGTGTCCGACTCTGTGCGACCCCATAGACGGCAGCCCACCAGGCTCCCCCGTCCCTGGGATTCTCCAGGCAAGAACACTGGAGTGGGTTGCCGTTTCTTTCTCCAATGCATGAAAGTGAAAAGTGAAAAGTGAAAGTGAAGTCGTTCAGTCGTCTCCGACCCTTAGCGACCCCATGAACTGCAGCCCACCAGGCTCCTCCATCCATGGGATTTTCCAGGCAAGAGAACTGGAGTGGGGTGTCATTGCCTTCTCCAAAATGTAGCTAGTTGCATCATATTTGTGAACAGTAGGAGTTTTCCATCCCAGGAGATATGTCAGAGGGGAGTGGAACCAGAAGACCCCTAAAAGCTCCTTTCATTTCTAAGGCCCTGGGGACCAGTCCCTTAACCTATCCCAAGGGATCGCTTGTGGTTCAGAAGTAATTGGTGCAAGTCTCAAGAAACTGGACTTAGATATTTACCCCTCCTCCCATTCAGATGATCCGGTAGCCAGTGTGGATGCTCAGTGGGAACAGCAGTACATTGTGAGTTTGCTGGGCTAGATTGTAGAGGATGCTGGGCTTGACGAGGTTAAAACAAAATAGACAAACAAATGAAAACCGTTCTCTTCTAGTGGTGTCTCTTCAGTAAGACCGTGACTCTTTGCAACTGCATGGACTGTAGCCCGCAAAGTTCCTCTGTCCGGGCAAGAATACTGCAGCAGGTTGCCACTTCCTACTCCAGGGGATCTTCTCGACCCAGGAATCAAACCTGCATCTTTCTTGTCTCCTGCATTGCCAGGTGGGTTCTTTACCACTGTGCCACCTGGGAGGCCTTGTCTTTTGACGAGAGGTTCTTAATTTTTTGTGAAGTCAAATTTACTAATTTTCTGTAATGTAAATACTAGAGTTTTGGGGTTATAGCTAAGAAATCTTTGTCTAACCCTGGGTCACAAGGATTTTCTCCTATATTTCTTCTAGAAGTTTTATAGTTTTAGGTTTTATATTTAGATTCAGATCTGTTTAGGATTATTTTTTCAATGTGATGTGAGGTATCAGTCAAAGTTCTTTGTTTTTTTTTTTTTTTTGCATTGTTCATCCAATTTTGTTCCAGCACAATTTGTTGAATAGGTCTCATTAAATTGTTTTTGCCTGTCTTCAAAAATCGATTGATTATATATGTCAGATCTGTTTCTGGATTCTCTCTTTTCTACTGATCTATCTGCCTATCATCACTATACCAATATCACACTAGCTTGATTACTGTAGGTTTCAAATAAGTCTTAAGATCAGATACCGTAATCCTCCAATTTTGTCCTTTTTCAAAAGCATTTGGTTAATTCTAGCTCCTTTGTGTCTCCAAACTGCACGTAAATAGCTTAATGTAAGACACACAGAAATGAATCTAAACTTTTTACATCTCACCTGTTATTAGTTCCTTAGGAAAGATGATTCAGAGATAGATACCTACACTCATTATTAATTATACCTTTATTTAGAAGTATAGTGTATAGGAATCTTGAAAGATAAGTGTTTAAGTAACTTGAAAGAAGAGAGGGAGAAGGATAGACAAGTTTCATGAAAGAGATGAAATTTATTGATATAATTTTGATAAGTAGGGTGTATATAAGCTGAGTTAGCACCTACAGAGAATAAAGGGTGCTCAGCACAAATTCCAATTAGCTTGTAAGAAAAAGTGCATGAAGAAAGTGGTTTGTCTTCATATTGTAAGGGGTCTTGAGACGGTAACTGAGGAGTTTGTGCTTTATTCTCAGGACATTGAGGAGCCATGAAGGTTTTTTTCTGCGAGAGGGTTTTTAAGAGGGAGAGGACTGTTATGGCAGTTGAGCCAACAGCACTAACTTAAGCATTTCAAGCTCACATCCTTTTACAGATCCACTCATATCTCACCTGCTTGCTGTTGGAGTCAGGAGGAGGAGAGAGGGAGGGCTAGGACTTGTGGGAGAGGTTGATTGGCAGCCGGGCTTTAATTTCAATGGAATGTTTTCACGGGCATCGCCTTTCCCTTCCTGAATGGATGGATGAGTGGAGTTTCCTTGGGAGTGTTTTTCTTGGGCACTTTCATTGGGTTTCAACTAAAAACACAGGATATTGGTATGTATCTTCACGGTTTAGGTTGAATTGCAGTCCACCCCCCAAACTTCCTTGAAGTTATCTTTTATCCAACCCTTCTCACTGTTCCAATGCCTACCAAACAGATTTATAGAATGTCAAACTAGAAAGGACCTCTGAGAACATCTGAACAATCCTTATCCTCTTACTTCCTCTGTTCTGCGAAGAAATGAAACTCAGAGAGTAACTCAATTCCAATACCATGAATCTGATCACACCATTTACATCTATAAAACCTATCAGTGGTAGCCTGAAATCTTCAGCTAGGGTGACCCGGCATCCTGATTTGCCCAGAATGGTCTCAGTTCTTGCTTGTGTTGTTGTTGCCTTGGTGCAGTTATTCATTGTAAACCCTTTCACTTCCCAAAGTGAACCACCTTGAATGATACATTAAGTGGTCCTCCTAAGTAATGCTTTCCAACAGTCAGGCTGGTATGGAGACAGGCATGGGGGTGGGTGGAGTCTCAGGGTTACTGAGGGAGTTCTGGATGCCCATCACGCTTATACAATTTCTCAATCAGCAGAGAGAAGAGTAAGACTATTACATTTTAAAGGTTCAAGAAGAATATTGGAATTTAGTATAGAAATCACTTGCAAATATTGGGACACAATGACCTTCAGAATCCAGCCTTCCTTATCCAGCCTCCATCCTCCCCTGCGCATGTCCTAGCGCTCTGCTTCCCTCCTGTGGTCCAGCTCCAAGGGAGGGACAATTCATGATGCCCTGACTCTTCCGTGCTGGTCTGGGGCTCTGTGCTTTTGAACACGTTTTCCCTCTGCGGGAAGATATCTGCCACCAGCCTCAGCCCCTCTTGTCCAAGCGATGAAATCCCATTCTCCCTTCACCGCTCAGAGCCTCCACATGCCTGTCTCCCAAGCCACACACAGAGCAGAAACTCCCCTTCTTCTGAGCCTTCCCACGCCCTGTGCTCTCTCCTTCCTGCTGGTTGCTAACACTCCGTATTGGCTGTATTTGTTTTCATGCTTGTCTCCCTCCTGGACCGTGAGCAACTTGAGGGCACGGTGACTGGCGCAGTCCAGCCCCGTCGGGGAAAGGGTGTGGTGTGGCGTGAGCATGAGGGCAGATTTGTGCATCATGCTTGTGTGTGTGCATGAGTCTGTGTGTCTCAAGGAGGTTTCCTGGAACCTTGGGTTCTTCTCAGGAAGCCAAAAACACTTCAGAACAAGTCAGCCTTTTTCCATGCACCTTTATGAATTAAGCTGCATAAATCTCTGATCTATTTAAAAACGGGGAAAGGGAAGTCTGTAGAGACGAAAATAACTTTTTCAAGGTCACTGACTTGAGTGGGTGGCCCCCTGGGAGAGAAGCCTTGTGCCTTGGACCCAGTTCAGCCCAGGGTGAGGGGTGCCGGTGAGCTCGGCCTGCCTGTCTGTCCCCCTGGGAGGCACGGGCTCCCAGCAGTGAGGCAGGCTGTGTGGGTGCCTATCTCCAGACAGGGGCCTTTTCCAGGAGCTGGTCCAAGGCCACAGAGGCTGAGCAGAAGCCTGTGTGCTTTTTCTGGTGAGGAGGGCTCTGTTCTCAGTGGTTTACATGTACAATTCCTAGAGCAGGGGGAAGACTTACACCTGGCGCTGAAGTTACACCCCGGGTCCCAAGCAGCTTGGCAAATGGTAAGGCAACCACTGAAGCCGAAGAAGATGGAGAGGGGCGTGGGGGAGAGGGAGGGGCTGAAAGAGAGATTGAGATACTGAGATTCTTAGGCTGTGGGGAGGGACAGAGTCTAAGCTTTTGCTCTCAGAATAGCATAAATCACCCTCATTCTCTCTGTTTCTACTTCTCTCTGTTTCTCTCCACACCCACCACCCTACTCTCACCCCAATTCAATAGCTGTCCTCTCCCCAACTCAAAGATTCTCTCCTCTTTCAGTCAGAAGTTGCAATGCTTTTGGACAGCCCTGGGTCCCCGGTTCAAAAATTCTCCTTTCCTGCCTTCACCACCTCCTTAATTACATACAGGAACACTCTTCAGGAGCAAGAAAAATGAGATGTGGCTCCCACAGGACAGAAGGGAAGGGAGTGGCTCCCGCCTCAGAGAGATGTCACTCTCCAGGTGGGGCAGGGCCCAGACCAGCCATATCCACGGGGCGGGGATGAGAGGGGCTCGGCCCACCTTCTGTGAGGTAGGTGTTCTCCAGCTCTGAGTCTCAATTAGATTCCATAACAGCCCCTCCTGGGTCAAAGAAATAAGGAGCCACAGGGAGGGGAGAGACAGCGGCTTGAAGTTGGCAGAAAAATGACAGCTGCTGTCAAGTAACTCGAACCTTGACACCTAGTTGCGTAGTTAGTCAGGCCTGGCCAGGGGCCTCACTCCATTAATTCTCCCTCCTCCAACACAACTTCCTTCACAGCTTTGACCTTCCTTTGGGGTCCAGTGCCCCCTCCTCACGGTTTGTCATGCCCACATTCGCCCTTCCACTTCTTGGGGTCACTTACCTCCCTCATCTACACACCCGACTATCCTCGAGTGTAAGGAGGTCAAAGGGTCCGAAAAGGCTTTAACCTGAGAGGTAAAAGAACTGGGGAGAGAGTGAGAGGGAGGGAGTCTTCAGTTTTATTTTGAAAGTCTGATTCCCTAGTGGTGGGATCCTGGGAACAGGAACTCCCCCTCGTTCTCCAGGGAATCTGGCGAAAATCCAGGAAATGGATGGCTGCTGCTGTGGGGGCCACCAACAGGGGGAAAGGGCCTCCCCAGAGCTCAGGAGCCCAACATCAAGTTCTTGGGACCAGCCTGACAGTGCAAGACAGCCCAGTCTCCCTTCCTTCTCTTCTTCCCTTTCCCCCTAGAAGTTCACTCCAGAGTAGAGCCGGGAGAGAAGGCTACTGGGTAGGCATAGCAGGTGCTAAGATGGTTGTTGAATCAATGGTTAAAACATGAACCAGACAAAGAGAAGGGTAAACGGAGACAAAGGTCAGAATAAGAACTGAGTAGAGACTGGGGAGAAGGGTGGAGAAATGAGCAACTGAAAGGGGCTCTGTTTCTGAGCGCAGGTTAACGTCGACTTACAACCCATGGATCACAGCCATCTAACTGCAACATCTGGCATAAACAGTCTCGTATTCACAGGTCCATAGGTATTGACCCTCACTCAGGGAGCAGGCCTACTGGGAGGGCAATTCAGGGAACCCGGGTCTCAGAGTTGGAGGACTCCTGGGACTGTACGATCCAATGTTCCCATTTTACTGATAAAGAAAGAAACTGTGGTTAAATGAGGGCAAGTGACATTACCAAGGTCACAGTGAGTTGGAGCAAGATCCATCTCCAGGTCTGGTTCTGACTCCACCTGCACCCGTCTAGGGGATTCAAAGAGACAGTTTTTCTTGGACATTAAACTGATTGATGGCTGTGACTCATTAGCACATGAAACTGGTCAGACCTGGCCTTTCTCTGCCTTCACCCTGGAAACCACACCCAGCCCTGGGGCTTCTTCTCTTCTCTGCTCCCTCTGCTCTTGCCAAACTGCCTGGACTCTCCAGTCTTTCAAAAAAAAAAAAAAGTGCTCATTTTGCTTGAATCACCTTAGGGGGCCCCCTTTTGAAAATTTTTAAATTTGTACCTGAATTCTTCAGAGATGGAGAGACTGGCGTCTCACTCACTCATCTGTCTCTCCACAGTGACACAGCATGAGGACACAGCAGGTGCTCAGTAAGGGTTCTTTTAGCGTTGGAAGGAAGCACGGAAAAGATGAAGACCAGATCTCTAGACAGCCTGTGGAGCCATGAGCTTTACAAACTTTGCTGACGGATTTTCTTAGAAAAACCCTGGAAGCCATGGTCTGGCAAGGAGAAGTGCCTTTATGTGCCTGTTAGACAAGTAAAAAGTACTATTAGACCTTCATTTATACTCAGATATATGCAAAGAACAGAAGTAAGTTCTCAAAGCAATTTAGAATCAAGTCAATAGACAAGATTTAGGGAATGGGGAGTCCAGCTGGAGCAAGCTTGTGAACCCCTCCTGGTCTTTTAATATTACTTTCCAGAGATGTAAGCACAAACTTCCTTCAATAGCAATTTATGACTTAATTCACATCCAGTCTATTTCTGGAGTTCATATCTCACATCTATAAATAGTCAAGAACAGTTGTGTGGACATGTGGACATCATGTGAATTTTGGGTTTGATGGCTCTTTAGGAGTGGGATCTGCAAAAATTACATATTCAGCTACTTAAATGTTTCAACCAAGATGAAAAAGAAAAAAATGAGGAATGACCTTCAACTGTACTTCAAAAATGTCAGCTCAGTTGATCTTACAAGGTCATAACCAAAGTCAAGGAGGACTTTAGAGGTTTCCAGCCTTGGCTTGTTATAGCTCATAGAGTTTTTTATAATTTCAAGTAATTTCATAGGTGGCTCAAGATACAATTAAATTTACTTTAGCTTAAATGTTTATGTACACACGTATCCCATGTGATGCCTGATTATGTACATTTGCCTTATATCACTATTGCTAGCAGTTGGCTTGCAAGATGATAACTACCAAGAAATCAAACAATAAGTAAACAACTCATATCCAAATGTTGCAGGTCCCTGGAATTACTTTAAAAGAAAAAAATTATCAATTAAAAAAATAGAAAACATTTTTTTTTAGAGAGAGGAAAATTACTATTAAAGGAAAGTAGTAAACGGAAACAAAATCCCAAAAGCTTTCAATGCTTGATTACAATTGCTCATAGTGTTTAAGGATATGTGTTCATAGTGCTTAAGGAAAATGAAGTTACATGACTTTCATTACTTGCATAAGTCACTGGTGTAAGTGGGATGACGTAGATGAAGCTGGGACCTGGGTTTTAACTGTGTCAGTGAGGGCAGTGGGAGCTATGGAAGATTCAGATGGGAGGAGGAAGAAGAGGGAGCTGTGTTTTAGCAGATATATTAATAGTTCAATGGCAAGAGATGGACAGAGTTAGAGCAAAGGCAAAAAATCCAATTCTGAGGATGTAGCAATCACTGATACTGATGGCACTTGAGCTGGGGTTGACACTGAGATAAGCAATGGTTTGAGGGAGAATTATCTAAGCTCTGATGGATGATGATAGCAGGTAGGTGCTCGGGGAAGGGAGAAATGAAATAACCCTGAGCCTGGCTCTCTGGGGGGTGATGATCATTAGACCTTCCCATGCTTCTCTGGCTGGTATGGTAGTCATGGGGCACAGGCATCTACTGAGCACTTGAAATGTGGCTGATCTGAATTGAGAAGTGCTCTCAGTATGACAAAGACACCTCTGTCAAAAACTTCAGTTCAGTTCAGTTGCTCAGTCATGTCTGACTGCAGCCCCACGGACTGCAGCATACCAGGCTTTCCTGTCCATCACCAACTCCCGGAGCTTACTCAAACTCATGTCCACTGAGTCGATGATGCCATCCAACCATCTCATCCTCTGTCATCCCCTTCTCCTCCCACCTTCAATCTTTTCCAGCATCAGGGTCTTTTCAAATGAGTCAGTTCTTTGCATTAGTTCCCCCGAACAGAAAGTCAGATACCCCATTAATAATTTTGCACATGGATTATATACTGAAGTAATATTTTGGATATATTGGATTAAATATTATATTATAATTAATGTTTCTTTGTACTTCTAAAATATGTAGCTACTGGAACATTTAAAATCCCACATTATTCTCTATTAGGCATCACTGATCCAGTGGTTCCCCATTGCTCTTAGGGTTGGACACAGATTTGGCACTGAGACCGTCGAGGTCCCCTGTGACCTGCCAGCTCTCCTGAGGCTGAGTGAGGGCCCCACTCCCCTTGGCCAGCGTGTTTCAGGCATGTTGTTTTGCTGTTCACCCAGCACGCCGCTGCTTTTTCTTGATGCAGGCCTTTCCCTACCATGTCCCTACCCGTCACATTCTCTCCTGAGATCTTGACTTGCTGAATCCTCCCACCCTTCACAGTCTTCTGTAGAGGACATCTCCCTCCCCAGGGCTATCTCATGCCCTACTTTAATTTCCTCAGAAGCCTTAATAAATACAGAAATTATCTTGTTAATTTCTTTGTGAAATGTTTTGTTGTCTCTTTCCTCCTGACTACAGCTTAAGTCCTTAGAAACTAGGGACCCCCTTCTGCCTTATTGTCCTTTGTAGCTCAAGGCCTGACACACAGTGGGTATAGAATACATATTTGATAAATGATTGAACTGACAAATACAGAACCATGGACAAAGACTCCTGGCTAGACCAGCGGAGGGTATTGGGATGATGGCTTTCGGCACATTTCCTCCTATATGGTCCACAAGCCATAGCTCTCTCTAGACTTATTTCCTTGAAGGCCTTCGCATCTGTTCACCACTACATCTCCAGGGTTCCCAGCCCACCCCTGGGTGCAAGGTGAAAGCTCAGAAGATATCTATGGAATGAACACATGAATACAAAACCAAGGCTGGTGCCCTAGACCCCACATCTTCCTGCAGAAAACAAAGAGATTTCATCAGTTTTCTTTGAATCAGCTTCTACCTTGAATATTTCAGGTGCTTTGCAAACTGTGGAGAAGTTTTTAGTAACTATATTCATGAAACAGCAGCAAATGACATTGGTCCTCTTTGTGGCCCTGGGCATTACAGTCAGCCATTTACAGACCTTGCCAGGTCGGCCAGCAGAGACATTTGTGACCTTCACTGACCGGGTCTGCAAAATCAGGTTGGGTTTTTTGTTTGTTTGTTTTTTGGTTTAACTGGCCTTCCTCGCTTCAGGAGTCCGCTCCTCAGTGAGATGTTCCCTGATCATTCATCCCAAATTAGGCCTCAGGCACACTTCTGTCCCTTCTATCACAGCACTTGATTTTAGTTGCTTCATAGTATTTACCATGAGCTGATGTTCTCTCTTTCATTTCTTTATTTTCTTTTTTGGTTGTCTTCTCTGCAGTGGGATGTGTGCACTCTGAGAGCTGAGGCCTGGCCGGTCTTGTAGAAGCTCTGTGTCTGGAACAGTGTTGGCACAGAGTAGGTGCTGCATGAATCCCCAGTGAATGACTAACTAGTCAGCTGCAACCAAGAGCTGCTTCGTGGTTCAGTGACCCACTGGTCCCAGACGACCCCTTACTTCTGGTACTGCATCCCGAGCTGCAAGTGAACTCAACAAACTCTCTCTTCTGAAGAAACACCTCAGGTAATACACGCTCATTGCAATCTAACACAAAACTGGGATGCAAAACACCAGTGGTCACAAACAGGAAAGAAAAGCCCAAGCAAACTATACCAGGAAATTTAGCAACTGCTTTGTGGCTCGGCGGACGTTTTGCTTACAGAGACTGCACTGATCTTGTTGCAAACAGCCACATTGTCCTGGCAGCTGTTATGGTGTGGCCGCCTCCTTGGCTGGTACTTTGGAACCTTTTGTTACACCCTTAGACACTTATGCCCACTGGTTTCTCTGGGTCACGGTGTGACTCATTCACCTACCAAAGAATGACTCCTAAACCAGCCCACACAAATATGATCTTCAAAACTGAATACTTCTCCTCTTAAAGTTTAGGATTTTCCCATTCTCTTTTTAATTTTTGGTTCTGAGAAGTTCCTGGTAGTTCATTTGTGCTGAGAATCACTAAGCTTTACATGTAAAGAAAACTTGCCTTTGCTTGCATCAATTCTGTCACTCAGCATACAGGAGGAAGGAAGGGACTTGCGGTTCTCATGCCCTGAGAGACTCAGTTACATGTCTAAGACAGCAAAGCAGGAATGAGGACAACAGATTTCCAGCAATTCCAAAGCGGTTCTGGCTATACATGTAGCAAAAGTGCATGGGCCGCCAAGACTAGATCTAGGTTTATTTTTGCCCTTGATAGTCAGCAGGGAAAGGCAACCATAGAGACAGGCTTTAGGAAGTACAGCTCCATTTCTGTCCATTTCAAAGTCTGGTCCATTTCTGCAGAAAATGAGGGAAGTGTGACACTCCAGCCAGAAAAGGAGGGTCCCAGAGACCCACCTGGCTCTCTCTAGTTCCACTTTGGTCAAACCATCTACTCCCTTTGAGATGAATTGTCCACATTTGCTACGAGGGTTACATGTTCAGTCCTACTTACCTACATCGATTGCTTTGGGGATTAAATGAGGATGTTTGTGAAACTTAAATTCAAATTATTCAAATGTAAGTTGCTATTTTTATTAATATCCTCTTTCTTATTATACTAGTAATGTACACCTTCCTGAATGACTTCTGTACAGCAGCCATTGATCGTGCCACTTACTACAGGTAGAGAAAAAGTATGTTGCTTTTGCCTCTAACAGTCGCAGAGTCTGAGCTGGGGAGACAGATAAAGAAACACTCTAATCCAGTGTCATCAGTACTGTGTTAAATGCTCCAGGAGTGGGGAAAAGGGGAGGCAGGGATCAGAGTTAGGATTTGGAGGCCTCAAGATGGGCTTCTGGAACCAGGTGAATTGAGCAAAGTCTTGAAGGATGCATAGGTAGGAGGTCTCTGGATGGAGAAGTGGAGGAGGGCGGGGGCGGGGTACTGGTGCTCATGGCACTGGGGCAGCTTTGCACGCCAAGGAAATGTGGATGGGGTACTGACCTCTTATAGGCAATAAGGCAGGAGGCTAGATCAGGAGTAAACCATGTAAGTTTCTCTGGTGGTGGAGGCAATAGGAAGCCTTTGGAAGTGTTTTCTCAGAGATGTGGTTGTTTGGATGTGTGGCTGGAGTGTGTGGTTGATGGTTGGAGGGAGGCAAAACTGAAGGTGAAGAAACCAGTCTGAAGGAGATGAAAGCAACGAAACTCCTGCACAAAGGCAACGACCAAGCGGAAGCCTTATGGTTCCTTGTGCCCCACGGGAGGCAGGGAGGAGACTGGTGGTGAGGTTGAGGAAGACACATTGACTGGGAAGACAGAGGCAGGACACCTCACAGGGGTGGGGCCTAAGGACTGGCACGTGGAGACGGCCCACAGGCAGCTGGGTCCACAGTCTGGAGCTCAGGGCAGAATCTGGGACTGAAGATACCGGATTTGACGGTCTTCATGCAGATGCCAGTGGGTCTTCACGCTGTGGGTGATGGAGTCACAAGAAGAAAAGGGCATGGATAAATTTTTCAAGGACAGTGACCTTAATGGGTGGGTCAAGGGGGAAAAGTCCCATGGTGGATGTTGAGAAGTCATCAGAGAGGCTGGAGGAAGTCAGGAGAAATATGCGCCACAGGGGTGCAGGAAGGAGGGAATTTCAGGATGGAGTCTGCACATACTCAGAACCTTACAAGTGTTGACGAGGAGGGAACAAAAGAAGGACCATCTGATTTGTTCCCTGAGGGAGGGGCACTCAAGAGTGTGGCTGCACAGGTAACAGGGAGAGAGAAAGGAGGCAGGGGGCTACTAGCTAGATTCTAGGGTGAAAAGGGAGGCGAGCAGCCCAAGGTGGAGAGACGGGTGCGGGGTGGGGGAAATTGGCTCTGAAAGATGGTAGAAAAATGAATGTATTTATATACAGCAGGGAAAAGTAAAATGAGGTTGAAAATTTAGGAATAAAAGCTAATGTTCTGTGGACCACCTCCCTGGTGAAGGGGAACAGGATCCACAGTCCCTGTGAAAGAAGGGAAGGATGGAGCCAAGTGAAGGCAGGCCTAAGGGAAGGAGAGCCATCAGGCCAGAGGACTAAAGAGTGGGCGAGCCCAAGGCGCCTGGGGAAGGGAGAGCCAAGGGTGGGCAAGGGTATGGGGGCAGAGCATAGGCCCTCAATTTCCAGCCCAGGGACCCACCCACATCCTCATCCCCCTGCTGCTTCCCATCCTACTCACACCTGGGGTGGGCAAAGTGACGCATCATCCACCCAGTAGGCTCAAAAGAAAAGCAGAGCCAGGCAACGGTGGCCACAGGGGGTTCATTCAGACGCTGCAGGTAGAGGGGCATTTATTTTAAAAAGAACAAGTTTCCAGAGAGAACAGTGGGAAGGCTGAGGAGGGACTCACTCAGAGGAGGGAAGCACAGAGCCAAGATCCGGACTCCCAGCTGGAGGCTTTACACTAAACACGCAAACTCGATGTCTTAAAAATGTTTTCCAATTTTCCATCTCTTTTACCTGATGTTCTTTCTCAGGCCTTTATCAAATGTACTAGAAAAGCTTTTGTATACACATATATAAATGTATGTAAAACATACATATTTTAGAAAACTTACGAATTTGGGCCTCGTTGAAAATTTTATGACATTTTGATTTCACATGTTTGACTTAGTATGAACAGAATGCTAGATTTCTAATTAAAAAAAAATAGATACACAACAATTAACAGAGTTTTACTGTATAGCACAGGGAACTATAGTCAATATCTATGGAAAATAATATGAAAAATAATATATATGTATAACTGAATCACCTAGCTCGGCACCTGAAACATTGTAAGTCAACTGTTCTTCAATAAAATATACTATGCTAATAAAAAAATTAAGTTGAATTCAACCCCATATCAGGTTAGAGACTAGTTGCCATATCTCCAAATGATCAATTGCTCAAAATCCAGCCTCTATTTTTAAACTAGTGTATGTATGTAAATATGACTACAGCCTCAGATTTTTTATTTAGGAGCTGTGCGAATATTTGAGGCAAGAATGACATGTTAAGTTATCCTATGAACTTCTCCCAGCATTAAAATGTCTCTTCTTTGGATAGATACTCCCTATTTTAAACTTAAAATGCAGTCTCAAGGAGATCACAGTAGGTTTCGAGTTCTCTAGACGATCATAGTTTATGCTCCTTTCCCATCGGCCCTTCCCCCCAACTCCAAAACAGGAAAACAAAAGTAAACCTAATGAGCCTGCAGTTTCAGAGGTTTTTAGAGGCTTGTTCACCTCTATAAGGTATTAATGGCCAATTCCACAGTTACTTTGCTACATAGTTTCAAGGGAAATATCTATTTGATTCTGCAAGGTTCTACAATATTTGAACGAAAATAATCATATGGGCCCTAATTATGGAAGAGATACAGGGAAGAATAACTCTGTGTTCTTCACAAATGTGGTGTATGGGAAGCCTTCCTTTAGGTTTGTATCTCATCTCTGATCCTGAGTATCTGTTAGGTAGTCGCTAAAATGAAAAAATGCCTGGAGTACTTTACTCCTAAATGTCACACAGGATTCTGCTTCTGAAACCAATTTGATATGGCTTGTACCCTCTCCTGCCCCCTTAAGGAATAATATTCCTGTTCTACATTTTGATGCCTTATCGACACATTTTTATGGGAAAAGCTAATAGAAAAAAAACTACGTTGTAGAAAACATGAAGTTTAGGGTGGTGGTGTTTGTCCGTTGAAGTAGTTTTTCTCTAGGCTGGAGATTTTGTCAACTGAATTTATAAATTTCACTTCTCACATTGATGACTAAACTAGCAGAATTAGTTAACATGAAAACAGACTGCATTTTTTAATAACAAAATAGAGTAAATTACAAAGAATATTCCTTAAATAGCATCACTATCATTAAGTGATACTTGCAATTCTAAAAAAAAAAAAAAAGAAGTCATTGATTGCTGCTTCACTAAAGGCAAATTACAACTGGAAATATATCCAGACATAGAATAGCTGCAGTAAAGCCTTTTATTAATTCAGACTTCAAGTATTTACTTATGCTGCAATCATGGCTCTTCTCATTCTTACTATAAAGGTTTAAATTATAAATAATACTGTAAGAGCTATGTTTAACCTGCTTAAGAGAATAGTCTTTAAATGACTTTGGTGCATTAGTTTTACGAAAGCAAGTGGTTCTGTAAATTATGAATTCAGACTTACTACAAGTATTTGCCAAGTTTACTGTTTTTCCTTCTATTAGATATTTAAAATTCAGATTTTTCACTAATTTACGCTGATTTCACTAATTCATTCTTGTTTAACCAGGCTAATCCAGTAAGTTTAGTTACTTCAGTAAGTGTATTAGTGGAAAAACTCTAACCAGTTGTGGAAATATGTTTCCTAAATGGAGAGTCTGATAACCACATTCTCTTCAGAAAAGAACTGGGCAAGTGAAAGGATTGGGGGGGAGTGGTAGGCGGGGGTTGGGGTGAGGGGGGTGCTTAGGATGAAGAGAGAAAGTGATGGCACTTTTAATTCTTGCTATTCTGTTTTCCAAGGAAGGTAACAAGATATCCCAGCGAAGGGATACTGTCTTAGTGGCAGATATGTAGGCAAATCCTGTCAGATGTAGTCTTCCTTTGATGGGTCTCACTAACACACAGGTCTCCAAGAACTCAATGTGTGGCCTATTTTCTTGCAATAGTGCAGGTTCAGGGCCCATGCTTCAGGTCTGTTTCCATATCTTTAACTGCAGATGCAAATACTTGGTTGTAAAACCACCCCAGGACCTTGGTTGAGATTTTGAAATGTGCCTGATAGAGGTTCTTGCAGATATAGGTTCCTATAGCCCCAGTGCATGTGTCAAGTTATAGAGGCATATGGAAGCACCCCAAGGAGAGGATTACAGACCGTGGAGTTGAGAAGGCCTTCAGAGACTTCTGGTCTAAGCTTCTGCCTTGTGAGTGAGGAAATTAATGGCCAGAGACTCAGGAGGGCTTGCTCAGCATCTCATAGGCAGTGATCAATTTGGAACCAGAATTACCGAACTCCCAGTCCTTTCCTTGACCGTATTAAGATGACTCTGCACATTCAGAAGATAATAGTATTGTAAAAAAAAAAAATGAATCTTGAAATTAGCCATTTGACACTAATCTTTCTTAGGTGGAATTTGACTAGTTCTCTTATTTACCACACCAGCCCTTTCTATGGTCAGAAAAATGTACACAAAGATTAATCATGATTTGGAGGCCCCAAAAATCACCCGTTATGAAGTGTTACCTTTTGGTACCACTAGTGTACACTAATCCTCTTCTATGGCATTTAACACAGAATACTTAAATTTATCTATTTATACTGGTCTGTTGGGCCTGTTAGAGCTTTATAGCTACAGAGATCATGACTTCCTTCTTCCTTTTATTTCCATGGTGCCTGGCTCAATAATTAATGAATGAGTACATGAAATTCAAGGCTTTCCCAGTGGCTCAGCAGTAAAGAATCTGCCTGTAATGCAGGAGACACTGGTTTGATCCCTGGGTTGAGAAGATCCCCGCAGGAGGGCATGGCAAACCACTCCACTATTCTTGCCTGGAGAATCCCATGGACAGAGGAGCCTGGAGGGCTACAGTTCATAGGGTTGCAAAGATTTGGACACACCTGAAATGACTGAGCATGCACACACATGAAATTCAGAACCTAGGGAAGAGGCAGTGGTACTTTCACATAGCTGGTGCAGTCACAAGCAGCTCCTGAAATCACTGGGCGAAAGCCAGGGCTGGCTTTCCTGTTTGGTGACCATCCCTCACTGTGGTTTGCTGCTGCCACTGCTGCTAAGTCGTGTCAGTTGTGTCCAACTCTGCCCGACCCCATAGACGACAGCCCACCAGGCTCCTCTGTCCCTGGGATTCTCCAGGCAAGAACACTGGAGTGGGTTGCCATTTCCTTCTCCAATGCATGAAAGTGAAAAGTGAAAGTGAAGTCGCTCAGTCGTGTCCGACTTTTATCGACCCCATGGACTGTAGCCTATGAGGCTCCTCTGTCCATGGGATTTCCCAGGCAAGAGTACTGCAGTGGGATGCCATTGTCTTCTCACTGTGGTTTAGGAATCGTAATAGCTAACCTACATTGAGCTTCCCTGGTGGTTCAGACGGTGAAGAATCTGCCTGCAATGTAGAACACCAGGGTTCAATCCCTGGGTTGGGAAGATCCCCTGGAGAAGGAAATGGCAACCCACTGCAGTATTCTTGCCTTGAGAATTCCACAGACATAGGAGCCTGGTGGGCTACAGTCGATGGGGTCACAAAGAGTTGGACACCAATGAGCAACTAACACACATTGGGGGCTTATGTGCCAAGCACCGCTCCAAATGTTTTGCCTGCATTTACTCATTTCATCCTCACAACGCTATGAAATATCATCTGGGGAGGTACAAATACCACCCTATGGTATAAAGAAGGTGCAGAGAAGTAATTTGCCTGGACTTACAACCTCAGCATCCTGAAGCCAGATCATGTGCTTTGGCTCTAGTTTTTGGCCTCCAAGCCAATTCATATACCTGAAAATTTCAATACAACCATGGCAAACTTCCTGGAATTCCCCCAACTGGACTTACACATTTACCTCTCTACGTTTCCCTTCCCATTCGCATCTCTTCTCTTCCTTGACCGCATCTGTCAGGTCTCCGCTTCAGGTGCCAACGCTCTGAAGACCTTACCTGGCTTACTTTCCAATCAGAATCCATCTCTCTGTTCTTAGGTGCCCTTTGTTGAAACTTTTCTGGCACGTCCCTCATCAGGCCTGGGATGAATCACTTGGATGTTTGTATATCTCCCCAGCTAAACTGAGAGCTCTGGGAGGGCAGGGGGTGGGTGGGTCTTAATGTTATCTTTTTAGCTCTGGCAGGGGGCTTGCTGGGCACTCAGTAGGCACTAGGGTTTTCGGAGACGAGAATCATTTGTTTTATGGAGTCGCGAGGTGCCGTTGGGCGGCTGTGTCTTGTCTGGGCCGACGGTGTGGGCTGAGCCGCCCTGGCCCGGCCGCTCTCCCCGCCGGCCCCCACCCGCCCTGGCCTGGCTTGCCGCTTGGCAGGGCTCCGGCGGCCGCGAGGGCCTCTGCTGCCCCGACACTGGCCTCGGCCCAGTTTCCCGGCTTCTAAATGCGGCCCGGAGCTACCGGGGGGACTGGAAAAACACTGGCAGGCGGCCCCACCCCCGGGCCCGGCGGGTCGGGCGGCCGCGTTTCTGCGGCTAAGGGCCTGCTGCTTGGGAGGCGCTGGGGCCTCGGGCGGGGAAGCGGGGGAGGCGGCCGGGCGCGGGCGGCTGCCTGCCTGTCAGCGGGAGCGGGCGCGGGCTCGTGTGTCAGCGGCTCCCTCCTCCCTCTCCCCCCGCCACCGCCCGCCGGGCCTCCCGGCCTCCTGCCGCCGCCGCCGCCGCCCGCTCCCCCCGCGGCCTGGCAGGCTGCCGGCTGTACAGGCGGGGGTTCGCGCCGTTCTCACGACCTCTCAGGTTGCCTGAGCTCATCTGGGAGCTATTCATTTCCTGCCAGAAAGCAGCCGGGCCTGCTAAGCAAACCACCTTGGCCGCAGGGCCGCCGGGGCTGGCCCGGCGTGGCCGCCCCGGCCTGCTCCCCGCCCGGGCCGCGAGCCGCGGCGGCCTCCCTGGAACCCCCGGCGGCCCCGGCGGGCGCGCGGCGGGGGCAGCTTGACCGCCCATCTGGTTGCACTTAGGAGCCGGGGAGGAAGCTAGCAGCGGGTTGTTACCGGCCAAGGGGTGTGGGAAAAGTTAATTGACTTTAATGACAGGTTTCCCGGGACGGCGGTGACGATGAGGGGGTCCAGCTTAACCCCTAGGTCCCCACTCCAGCAACACGTGGGGTGGAATGGGGCGCGCGGAGGGGGGCTCCTCCCAGTTGCGGCAACTCGCTACTTAGAGAAGGCTCCCGACTCTAGACCTAGGAGAGCCAGCCACCCCTCCACCCCGCGACCGCTCCACCCCCCGCCCCGCTTCCAGTTCAGCGCCTTTCCAGCTCCGGATGCTGCCGGGCACGGCGGGGGGCCCGAGCCCGGGAGGGTCTCCATTCAGAGGCTAATGCAAGCGGCTGCAAGGCTGGCGGCCCGCATCCGGACGTGGAGATTGGAGCCGCGCCTTATCGGGAGCCACCGGCACCGCCCCGGGGCGGAGGAGAGGGGCTGCTGGGTGCGACTCAAGATTGTGTAGTTAGTTCTGGCCCGAAGGATCCTGACGTGGGCTAGACTGAAGCTTCTCCTCTCCCCCAGCTAATTACTGCAGAAAGAGCTTGGGTGCAGGGGAGTACAGGGCCTTAGAAATAAACACACTCCTTTCACGGACTTGGAAATGTCCCGAAGAAGGGAAATGACTCACCCAAAGAGATACTGTGAGCTTGACGACAGAACCGGCATAAGAGCCTGAAAATCCCCACTGGGGCCTAGGGTCCCCCCTTTCTTTTCGTTTTGTACGGAAATGCCTCATCTACTAGTTTAAACCCAAATTTCAGGGAAAAAAGACCACTTTCAAACTACAAATTATTTTCAAAAGAACAAATGTTTACGTCTTTTAACATCATCACTCCCCTCAATATGTGTACTTTTGATATTAATAAAAATCCTTTTTTCAGTTGTTCCCCTTCAGCACAGGGAAGATGAAGAGATTGAGTTTTGAGTTGATTTAATGATTGCAGTGTGTGTGTGTCAATTTTTAAGAATATAAATGCGTTTTTATAAAAATGAGATTCTGTTGTCTCCCTTATTTCTGCCAGGACGCTTCCGGTGGAGCCAGAGGACAGATTTACCAAGTGAAGCATTTGAGCTTGGGTTGTGTCATAAAAGAGCAATTGTTATGTCTGTGTTTAAACAGGAGAGAAATGGCAGAATATGATATGATAAAGAAGAGTGTGTGTGTATGACTATTTATTTGGTGGGAAGGTATGTTGAGCACCTTTCACATAGGCAAAATGAGGCAAGTAGGAGCCAAAAATTTTAAAGCATTTTTTAAACCTTTCGCTCTAGATCTGAAGCTGGATGGAAGGTATTTGAGTAGAACACTGACTGCTGTCTGCTAGATCATTCCAGTGATAGAGCGGCTCTCCACACTGGCCTGTGGGAAAGGCCAGCCAGGCAGGGGAGAGGTGAAGCTTTTGAAATAAGACAGAAAATCGTTGGCTTTATCTTTGTTAGGAAAGCTTCAAAGATTGATCTCTCCCGCCTCATCCTTCTCCTCCCAGAAGCCCTTCTAAGAGAAGGGGGGGTGGGGGCGGTGAGAGGAGGCTGGCGGGAGGGGCCGGGCCGGGAGGACGACTGGCCGGCGGTGCGGGAGGAGGGCGCGCCCGCCAGACCCACAGCGCGGCTGATGTGTCTGGTCTCGCAGGGCTCGTGGTTTTCATTTCCCCAACACCTGGATGCAGTCAAACACCTGGCCAAATCTGACAAAATCTGACAAGCCTTTGTGATGGGATTTGGAAGAAATTCCCTGCAGATCCTGGCACAGTTTAAAGCTGTCCGCTTTGAGTTAGGACTTGTTAAGGAGGGTTATGTGAGCTGAAACCCGAGACAACCCTTTTGCTTCTATCTGGAGCCCACATCTTGCCTGGAAATGGGGCATGACCAAGCAAAGGGGTCGCTTGCTGTTTGTATTAAAAGGGGAAGATGGCCTGTGTGCTTGCCAGGACGGCCTCCACATGCTTTCTCTATTAGAGCCAAGCACAGAAACTTATCAAAAACATATGTCTGGTGTTAATCATCTGGACTGGGGCTCCACTTGGGAGTCTAACTAGCTGTTCCTTGGCAGAAGGAATCTGTTGACCTTCTCAGCTTGCTTGAAGAGGGTGCAGAGAGGCATTTCAAACTTTTAGGTGCTGGTACAGAAAATGTCTAGCTGCAAGGATTGACTTTAATTAGAGAAAGACTCCAACACTTGAAGGCTGGAGCTGCAGCTATGAAGACTGTTTTTACTCGGATGCTGGTGAGATGCTCTAGGGCACTAGTGCTGCAGGAGCCACCCTTAAATGTGTGGCGGGCACCAAGTACTGGATTGATTAACTTCATGAACTCAGCCCCCTTCCATCTTCCTCAGAAGGAGCCAGTATGAGAACCAGGACTGAATGACTTTACCCACCTGCAACTAAAAAGGGTTTTGAAATCTTTTAAGAGACTGACCACAAATTGATCAAGGAAGCCATAACAGATGGGTTCTCACAAATTAAATGGAATTTAGCTCAAGGAGCCATGGTAAAAGGCTTAATGGGTTTTTAAAATGTTCTTTTAATAACAAAAGGAACCAATTCCTGAATTCTCAGATTATGTGTAATTCAAATTCTGCCAAGACCTTCATTTTTACATATTCTGAAATAATTCTAAGACATAAGAGCCTTCACTCTTTTTACTTTTATTATATTTTCTCAAATAAACTTCCCAAAAGGAAGATATTTTAAGAGCATTTTCAAACATCTTTGGCATCACATAAAAAAGAAATCTCGTGTAAAAAACGAAATGTCATCTGAACTTTTATCATACAAAGGCGCAATCCAATATGAACATATAAAATATATACAAATATAGTGCATAGTCAGTCACTTAATACAGCTCTCTACAAAAAAGTAACTTTAGAAATTAAAAAAAAAAAAAAGTAACCACTTAATCTCAAAAGTCCTCCCTTCTCTCTCATGGTCCAAGTTCCTGTTTATCGTCCCGAGGGAAGAGAGATGGTTTGGGGAATTTAGGGGGAGGGATGGCCTGAGCCCCTCAGTTCCGCCACGGTCTCCACATGGAGTCTGCCGTGAGAGAGGGGCCGCTGGAAGGTGACACTGCGTTGGGGCCCACCGAGGTCCCGCTGTTGCTGGTGTAGACTGGGATGACTGGGCCGCTGTGAGCGAAGGCCCCATTAGGTATGAGGAAGGCAAACTGGCCGTCGGGAGCCGGCACCACCTGGAAGCCGCCGAACACCTTAGCCGCCTCTCCAGCAGGGCTGCCCAGCTTGCAGGGCGCGCCGCCGGGAGGGGGCGCCGCACCCCCGGGGATCGGCACGAGCGGCGGCGGCGGCGCGAACGGCGCGTGCTGCGGGCCGCCAGGTCCTGGCGGGGGCGGCGGCGGCGCCTGCAAGGCGGGGTGCGGCTGCCCTGGGTAGGTCATGGCGTTGATCTGGGTCATGCAGTTGGCCAGGTGGCCGAGGAGTCGGGTGCGCACCTCGGTGTTAACGCCCTCACACGTGGACAGGAAGCGGGTCACCTCGTTCATGCACTCGCTGAAGCCGGCGCGGTACTTCCCCAGCACGCTCGGGTCTGTGCTTAGCGCGGCTGCGGGCCAGAAGGAGACGGATGGGTCACCGAACGGCCCTGGCCCCGAAGCCACCGCCTCCGCCCTGGGAGGTCCTCGCGGCGCGCCTCCCTGACCACCCGCCCGCGGAACTGCCTCTGGGTAGCCGGCTGGGTTTAGAAAAACCCTCCACCTCGCCACACTAGCTTGGCGACCGACCCCGATACACTCCCTCTCCATTCCCTGTCGCTTCATTTAACCCGATCTGAAGCCTCAAATTTGCCTCCTCCCCACCCCCGCGCGATGTGACCTTGGATAGTGCCCTTCCCCCTCTTCTGCACCATCCGAGCCTTATTTCCCCTTATGTAGCGGGCGAGGAGGGCGTGCTAAACTAGATGACCCCCAAGCTCCACGCAGCTTAAAAACCACCACGGTTCTAAATCCTTTCACTCCCCCATCCGCTTCCCCCACTGCCAAGCCGCCCGCCGCCCGCCGCCCTCGCCACTACAACCTCTCTCCCTCCCTTTCCGGAACAGTAACAACTTGGAGTTGTGGCTATAAATAAGCCCCAGACCGTGGGAACGCAAGAGTGAGCCAAGGCAGTAAAATGTAGCTGAATGCCTCTCACAACCACGGGCGGAAGTCTGGAAGAAATCACCGCGGGGCGAGAGAGACGCCCGCAGAGGGGGACGCGGCGAGCCGCTCTCACCCGTCATCTGTGCCCGCTGCAGGTTCCGGAGGTGTTTCACTGTCATTTCCAGAATGTCCGCCTTCTCCAGCTTGGAATGCCGCGAACTCTGCACAGAAGAGGAGGCAAAGGAGGAAAGTGAGAGCCTCGCCAGAGGTTTCGGAATGGTGGGGGTCCGTCCCTCCCCCTGGCCACGGCGGCGACAGCCCTAGACCTCGGCTAGAGGGGCCCAGCTCTCCCGCCTCTGAGAATGCAGTGCAGGCAGGGAAGACCCCGCAGGCAAGGGGATTTCATTCTTAATACCTGGGAGAGAGAGAAAAAAAGAATTACCCACTTACATCTTTTTTAAGAGCATCCAAAATCAGTGTTTTTAGCTGGCTCAGACTTTCATTTATTCTTGCTCTTCGTCTTTTCTCCATGATAGGTTTTGATGACTGTAAAGAAAATTTTTAAAAAAGAGCGCTTGAGTTCCCATGGGACCTGCCATTTCTCCCCGCGATTTTAAGGGAGAAAAGAGCCCCCAACCCCGACTTAATTTCCTGGGGGTGCAGGGAAATACAGGTACTGCCCTTACCTTTCTGTGCTCAGATGCTGTCTTTGGTTTATCCGGTGTCGTGTTGACACTGGCTGGGGTAGCAGCCACCGGGGACGAGGAGTTTTTCTCCATTATATCAGCTGGCATTTTCTTTTTCTTTTTTTAATCCCTAGAGAATTTTATTTTTGGAGTTCTTCACACACAAAAAAATTGTCTTGCTTATGTCCCTTTTACTTTATACTTTCTCAAAACTACTGAGCAAGTGCTGAGGGTTTATTATAATATCTTATGGCTACTTGGTGATCGGTAGCGCAATTCCAGGACCAAGGAGAGAGGTAGACGGGGGATTCCGCTGTTATCAGCACCAGCTCCGGATCCTGTGTGATCCCCAGGCCCTGGCGGCCTCTATATATATCTGGGACTGCACGCGAACGGCTCGTGTGAAACTTCCCAAACTTTCTTTCCCACAGTAACTTTCAGCCAATGGGAGGAGGAGACACGCGGCACCGCTCGTGGACCGCGCCCCCCCATTGGCCGCCAGGCACAAGGCCTGGCGGCCAATGGCGCGCGCCTGAGCCCGGGGCACCAGAGGCTACAACGTCAATCAAAAGGATTTTAACCCTTTGCTACTCTCCCTGCTGGCCTTTGCTTTAGAAAGGATTTTTCCGCATTGGGTTTGCTCTAGTCTAGTTTATTTCTCTTGGGGCTTCGGCCTTTGCTCTTTATTTCCTTTCATATGTAATAGAGCTGCTTTGCCAGTAATAAATTCATTTGAAATATATATTTTTAAAGGTTTAGAAGGACAGGGATTAAAGGTTATAAATGCAGTGGTTAGAACGGGGGAATGTGTGTAAGGGTGTGAGTTACGAAAAGATCTAAGTGATTTCCCTCTCAGACTCCGCACGTTCGGGGGAGGAGGGGGGTGAAAGTTGACCGTGCAAAAAAGGGCAAAAAATTTTCCTTTTGCATGCAGAAAAGGAAAATGTGCCTCCATCTTTTATTTGCAGATTTTTCAGAGCAAGGTGGTTTTCGATCCCCGCACCCCTCCCCCGGTCCGTCCCTCATTTTTCCTCTGGAGTTGGGGGCCTCGGACCCCGCGCTTCCCCAGGAAACAATCAGAATAATTTCCAACTGAGCAGAAAGGAAATGGAATTTCAAATGAAAGGTTAACAAGGGGGACTTTGATGGCAATGCCTCAAGGACGCACGCACGTCCTTGCCACCTTTTCCCTTTCCACCCGCCCCCTCTCGGTTCTGCAGCGCGCCGAGGCGGCCTGCCGAGCGGCAGCCTCTCCCTCCTTCCCGCCCCGCGGGCGGCCAGGGCAGCCTCGGCACCCGGCGCGCGCGGGCCCTTTAAGAGCTACACCAGCCGAGCTGCAGTTTGACATCAGCCGGCCGGCGAGGGCGCGCCTGGAGCCGGAGCACGTGCCAGGATGTTTTATTGCCGCCGCGACTGCGGCCGGGCCGGGAGGATGTGTGTGTGTGCGTGCGTGTGTGAGTGTGTGCGCGCGCCCCGGGGGCAGGGAGGCGGGGGGCGGCGGCGGGCGGCGGAGCGCGGGGGCTGGTTCCTGGTCCCCGGGAGAAGCCAAGAAGGTAAATAGCAGCTGCTGTGCTCGAGCCTGGGAAAACCCCGCCCCCTGCGCCTGGCCTGGGCTCATTGGCGCGCGCTGCGTGTGGGGTGTGTGTGTGTGTCCCCGGCCCCCCCCCCTCCTCCGGCCCCCGCCGGGCCTGGAATCCGAGGGGGCGGCGGGCTGGGAGCCTAGCCCAGGCGCTGACCAACCGCCCCCACCCCAACTACCCCCGGGCCAAGGTCAGCCCTTCCGGGCGGGGAGCGCACGCCCTGGGGTGGAGAGTGGGGAATTATTCCAACCCCCCCTCCACCCCTGATTTCGGGCTTGAGGTTTTAACTCCGCCGAAAGCCTCACTTGCAACAGCCCGGGGGAGGGGTGGGGACCTTCTTGTTTGCTCCCTGCCCTGGCCCTCCCTCCCCCCGCGGGGCCCCGGGCGCCCGCCGTGGTCACGAGATGCCTGACCGCACTTAGGAAGCGGCCGGGTCAGCCTCCTGCCTCCGCTCGGCGGCTGCGGTTAAAGCGGCTTCGCGCCGCCCGCCTTCTCTCCGAGTCCAGGGAGGCCGGGCAGCTCCCCCTCGCTGCACCCGGGAGGCCGCCGGCGGGCGGCCGGGAAGAGGCGGGCGGCGCGGGCGGCGCGGGCGGCTGCGTGCTGCCGGCTGGCCGGGCCGCGCGCCGGGAGGAGCCGCCGCCGCCGCCGCCGCCGGGTGCCACGTGGCGGGCGCCGGGCCGGGAGCGCCAGGGCTCTGGCGGCGGCCTCCCTGGGGGATTTGCCGCGCAGGGCGGGCGACGCGCACTGTCCCGGCCGGCCGCCGTCGCCCCCGCCGCCTCCCTCCCGCTCGCCCGCCTGCCCGGGTCGCCAGCCCCCGCGCCCCCACCCCTTCCGCCCTTCCCGCCGCCCAGGAGCTCGGGGAGCTGCTCGGGCGGCTCGGGGCAGCCCAGGAGCCGAGCGCGTCTTGTTTGATGTCGGCCCCCACCCCACCCCCTCCCAGTCCTCCAGGCTTAGAGGCCGCCGGAGGCCTGGCACACATTTCTCAGTCACTTCATTCCTTCCTTCCTCTGAGCTCCCCGCTGAGATAATGTTGTAAATGATTTCACCAGATCTGGTCCCGGATGAGATTCAGCGGTTCCTGGCTCTGGGTGACCTTGGGCAAGCCCCTCTCTTCCTTTCATTACAGGACGCATGCTCTGTGCCAGACACAGTGTTAAAGCCTGGGATACAGTGTTAAACCCTGAGAGATACAGTGGCAGCCTGCAAGGAACTGATGGTCAACTCTGGAGGCAGGCAGAATGATTTTCTGATTGATGACAGAAGCATTCCTCTATTACTATTCTTTTCTCTTAGAGCTTGGGTGATGGCCCAAGAGAACAGGAGAACCTCAAAGAAACGCTGAACCACTTCTGTATGGGCAACACTATTGCTCGTCTATATGGGGGAGAGGGACAGGGATGAATATAATATTAATAGTTCTTGTCCACAGGAAGCCTAGGGCAGAGAGATACTGTACTTTTACGTGCAGCTGACATCTGCCTATTTTCCCATATACTCCTTTGGTAGATCCTAGGCTCAAGAGAGACAGTTATGGGTCTAGATAAAGGAAAATGCTGTGAAGGTTTAGGATAATTGATTGACTCATAAATTGGGGTATCCTGAAAAACTTCCTGGAGGAGGTGGCCTGTGCTTTGTATATTGAAAAATAGGTAGGATTGGGGCACTGGAGATGTGTTGAGTCATGGGGCTGGAAAGGATGACAGTACCTATGGCATCAACAGCCTAGGCTTTGAAACTTGAGGTCTTTACTCAAGGAACACGATCTGGAGCCCAGGCTGTGTGACAGGCAAGAGTGTAAGAAGCCACTGGAGGAGGAGGCTTGAGTCTGTTAAACATCTTGCTAAAGACTTACCTTTATACAATGGAGAGCTGTGAAATGCTCTTGAGCAGAAAAGGGACATCAAAGTTCTCCTTTAGGAAGATGGTTCTGGCAAAAGAATGGAGAGTGGTTTGCAAAGTTTGAAGGCAGAGGGCCCAGTTAGGAGGTTCAAGGCAGTAAAGGAGGTAAGTTCCTAGGTAACAAGTGTAGACTGACACCTGGAAGCACCTGCCTAGAACTAGCTCACCTGGGCGTTGACTGCACGTTGTCCAGTGATCCAAGTTTTGCAGAAACTTGCTACCCTTTGCTGCATTGTTCCCCCACAACCTGGAATCTAACCAAGAAGTCATTGTGACTGGGACCTTATTTACCTTCCAAGCCTCATTTTCATCTTCCAGAATAGCCCTCAAGTCTGCAGCCAAATCTGTACCTCATTGCAGGCTGAGTTTACTTACTCTCGCCCCTTGGGTTCCTCTATGGGATTTGTGTTTGTGTGTGTGTGTTCTTAACACACTGCAGAGTGGGCTGTGTCCCATCACATTCTGAAGAAATGATGAACAATGCCTCTTTTGTTGACCTGCAACCTGGGCCAGTGGGGTAGGGCTTTTCTTTCTTATTTTAAGCAGATGGAAAAGTGGTGATGACAGAAAACTGTCTGTTGCTTTTGAAAAAGTGGAGTTCCCCTGTGTGTTTGACATCTTCTTGGTGAAAGGTGATGAGCCTGTGAAGTTACCTGGCTTTCTGCTATGCAGACTTTTCAAGCTTCTTAAAATGCTTCTGCTCAGCATCTGACTTTTTAAAAACTGCATAAATACTCTGACCCAGATTCTTCCAAGGAAAGAAAATCTTCCTTGGGAAGCTTATTAACCCTTTCTGGCTTCCCTCCAGATCTATGAGAGCCAGTGACTTCCTCTATTAAACTCTTCTATGACATTGAATGCTGTCTGCTCTTGGGCCCTAATTAACTAACCGGGTATACCACCCACTGTCCCTTCCAGCCTAAAAACCCTTTTTTCTCTCCCATTTCTGTCTTCTCCTTGGGATTTGGCACCCTGAAGGTACGTGGAGAATGTTGAACATAGTCAAGTTATGGTCTCACTGCAGTGCCTAAAAAAGCCTCACTGGTCAAATAGTTAATCAACAACTCGTTTATTGCCACTTTAGGAGTGCTTACACTGGTAGAATGAGCAAATAGTTTAAACACACACACATATTTTCGGGTAGTTGGTCAAAATTTTGCCATGAATTTGTTTCTAGGCCAGATAAACAAACAAACCTATGACATCCTAGCCCTCATCCCAGTCATTTAAGAAGAAAGTCCCCTTGCACATGGGCTCAGAGACTTTTTCAGCATCTTTATGCTGGCCAGTGAAAATAGCACCAACGGGAGACTCTCTACACTTCAAATGGGAAATCAAGTTCCTACACTCAAGAAGAACCTTTTTGATTTGGAAAGCTCTTCTTAAAAAAAGTCTTCATTTTTCCCTCTTCCGTGTCTCCAAAGCACAGAGAAAGCTGAAACTTGTTCATCAGAGGTTGTCACTTTTTTGATCCCCCTTTGAGACAAGCAAGACACAGGAATCTTGCCCACTGTATCATGCCCAGGGGCATCACAATCAGGGGCTGCTGTGTTTGTCTCCTCCCTTTCTGCCCCATGAAGGGTGATTTTTCTCCATCTTATTGCATCACCTGTTTGCTTTAAACCATAAGACAAATAACCACATCTCTAGTGAGACTCCCCTTTGTCCCTGGGTATCATAATGGTCTGTGGGTTTTGTTTAAAGCTAAAGAAAGGAGAAAGAGTGAGAGAAGAAGAAAAAAGGTATTTTGCCTAAGGACTTGAAGCTTTTTTTCCCCCTCTCTTTTCCTCCGCTTGACTGACTTTCTCACACTCAGATTCCCTGCAGCCTGCCAGGGACGTGGTAGCTGCCCTGCCAAGGGCTATCCTGGGAAGGCTATTGAAAGAGCTTTGAGTAAGTACACACTAGGTGGATTTTCCCCTCCCCTCCATACTTGCTCCGCACCTGTACAGGGAGCAGTCTCATACCTATCACCTGATCGCAGCCCTTTCAGAGACCGTGAGAAAAATAAAGCCCAGGATAGAAGAGATGTTTGTCTCTGTAGGGCTGCAGCCAGCTCCCTGCAGTCCAAGTGCCCAGAAACAGCACATTCCTGGCTTGGTGTGCTCGCGTGTTTGCCCATGAGCGTGCTAGGTGGGGGCACTGGGAAGGGGAGGGAAGCCAGGCATCACCTGCATAATGTAATGACTCCCTGGCCGCCTCTGTCTTCTGGCATCTGCCTGACTGGTGGTTTTGCGATCCTTTACTAGAATCATTATTATGGTACTTCCAGATAAGAGTCCGTATGCGCGCACGGCAGCAGAGCTCACCACAGGGATTTCTGACCTTAAGGTTCAGGGATGAACCCCCCAGGGAGCCTGTGAAGGCCCTGAATTGGAATTCTTTCCATGCAGAAGTTTAATAAATACTTTTTGAATCAATGAGCAAATGCCTCATTTTTTTTCCCCCCAAGGAGAGTGTCCATAGCTTTTAGCAAAATCTCAAAGTTTTTTGTGACCCAGAAAGGTTGAGGAAACTGATCAAGGCAATCTACGCCTACCTATAAGTGGGTACTCTTAAGGCCCAGAGAGGGCCAGACCCTGGCTCAAGCAACACAGGGCCAGAACCGGGGCCAGAAGCCAGCTCAGAGCAGCATGCCACAGTGAGGTGGGCACTGGGAAATTGATGGTGGGGTTTGTAGGACTGTGATCAGCATCAGAACTTGAATTTAAAATAGACACTGTAATAAAGATACTTTGAATGTCCAGTACATTCCCCCCCCCCCCCCCCCCCAATTCTGAGGCACCTGATGCTCTGCACTCAGCATTTGGATGGGGAAAGGGATAGGCAAGAAAGCCAAGTGTCTACCCATAGAAGAGGATTCAGGCATGCTTGCAGGGCGAGTCCCGGTTGCCGTGCAGTGGCGTTTGAAAGAACCGCAACTCTACATTCCATCTTTGATAAAAATAAGTTGCTGCTTCTCAACAAAACTGCCCAGTTGGTTTCTGGCCAAGCTAGGACCTTGAACTGCAAACTAGGGGTGAAGATGGAAAAATAGAAGCTTTCAGCATTTGCTCATAATGTAATACTTTATACCACCCCCACCCCGGACCCCACCTTGGAAAACTTGACTACAGCCAGCGGGACCAAGGGAATGTGCACTTTTCTAATGGGCCCTGAAAGAGGATGGTTGCCAGGAAAGCCTTTCCCAAAGGGTGGGGGCTGGGCACTGGGAACAGCTTAACTCCCACATTTGGCCTGGCCTCCCACAGCAGTCATGGCAGGCAGGCTCTAAATGTGCTCTGGGCTAACCTTTTACCCTCTGAGCAGGGCTGCAGTGAGGCAAGCCTTCAAGCCCAGGGATGAAGGTGGGCATTCCCAAGGGATGTTATGGATGCTGACTTGCACACTTCTGTGTGAAAGGCTCAGAACTACACAGGGCCTGATGCCCCTGGGGGCCTCTGGAAGGTTCAGGAAGGTGGGATGAAGTCTTAGTCCCTTTATGTCTGGGACGTGCATTTGTTTGGCTTGCTCATGCTGTTCAAATTTTGACATCAGATCAAATTCCTCAAAAAAACAAAACCAATTCAGCTAGCCAGGAGAATCATTTGATAAAACTTAGGGCCAGATGAATGTATAAGGCATATTTTAAATCAAAGTCACTGTCATTATTATCCTTGCTTGTTTTCCTCAGCTTACAGAGAGGGTTGAGGGAGATAAAGGAAGAGAACCAAGAGGTGGCTGAATGGGTCCACTGATTGAATGCATGGGAAAATTGGAAGAAGTGACTGGACTAAGGTTTAACAGCCTCCCCAGAAAGGGAAGAGAAAGCCAGAATTAGGCTCAAGTTTCCTGCTCACCAGTCCAGAAACCTGCCCTGCTATATCTGTAAGAATGTTTTGAAACATCATCTACAGCAAGCGACTAACGTTACCACCAGAGATGAATTTTCTGGTTGAGAACCAGAGCTACTTGCTGGTGTGCGGCCATACGACAGACTATGCCCAGCACACAGCATTGTTAAATGCCAGGCTTGCTGCACCGTGACTCCTTCTTGAATTTGCTCACCACCCTATGAGCTCCAGAAAAGAAGGGGTCTTGATTTCTAAGTTTTAGGAGGCAGAAAGTCAGTTGCGCAGGGGCTACACAGACTAGCAGATGGAGAGGTGAGAAAAAGAAAGAATTTTTCCCAAGTGGTAGAGAGCTGGTGAGGGTTTCCCAGGCGGCACTAGTGGCAAAGAACCCTCCTGCCAATGCAGAGGTTGCCAGAGACTCAGGTTCGATCCCTGAGTTGGGAAGATCCCCTGGAGGAGGAAATGGCAAGTCACTCATCTTCTTGCCTAGAAAATTCCATGGACAGAGGAGCCTGGCAGATTATAGTTCATGGGGTCACAAAGAGTCGGACACGACTGATGAACTGAGTGTGCGCACACACACACACACAGATAGTATTTGCATGTGAAATATATACTTTCCTTTTAGATATCAGCCTTAGGGAACAAGCCTTCTAACACTGGGGGGTTGGAAACTTCTGGTCTCTTCCAAAGAGTTCCTCACTTGTCCTCCTGCCTTGTGGTACTTGACAGTGGACAGAGCACTTTCTACTTCATTGCAGCATTTTGTCCTCATAGAAGGTCTTAATGGAAGGCCCATGGAGGGAGACAGAGAGAGGATTCAAGGGGTTAGTTCAGGAGACCATGGCCTGTTGGAGGCAAAGGTTATAGAGTAGACAAGCTCCCTGGAAAATAGTGCCTCTGAAGAAATGGCAGGGAGCTTAAAGCCCAGGGAGAAGAGACTACCTTTCTCAGTCACTAGCAAGAATAAGATGTCCAGAAACTGGAACAGAGGGGAGAAGGGCAATAACTGTCAACTCGATAGAGCAGAGCAGTAATCTGGAAGGCAAGGAGCAAGGGTGTTTTCTTGTGGCGGGAAGCATGAGGTGAGGGGAAGGAACCCACTTAGCCAGAGGGTGACTGAGCAAGTTCCATAAAGGACACGGATATCAGATGATCATAGTGTTTACTAGACTGAGGCTGTGCTGGCTAGTTCAACATCCGAAACTTCCCGGAACATCTCAAGAGACTGGGTCTGTGACTGAGGGCCCTTATAGAACTCTGGAACCTACATCACTTTTCCTCACTAGTTATTTGTTCTATGCTGTTTGTATTGCTATAGGTGTAACATAAGTGCCCACAGACTGGGAAAAGTGATGGAACTGTTTGGGGTGATGACAGGGATGGGGGCAGTACCGAGATGGCATCCTACTCTGTAGCCAGTCTGAGGGTGGTGGTCCTGGAGAGTAGGTGGTGGGCTGATTCAGAACAGAGTGGGAGGCAAGCACATCAATTTCTTGTAGCACCAGGGAAAGAACCAAGGACCCAGGCTTCATCTCCAGCTCTCTGCCCGTGTAGGCAATGGTGCACATATCAGTGCATTCTGGCTCCCCTCAGTCCAATTCTAGGGGAGACATTATGGGAAGTAGAGGAGAGGAAATTTCCTTTTGCCTGACTGGACTTCCATAGGCCCCTTGCCTGACGGACAGAGGTCTCTTGATAAAGTCCCCGAGTGTGGCTGCCTCCTGGAGCATATTGCCAAACTGTGCAGGTCTCATCCATGGATCTAGCTGTGGCCATTTTTGCTCCAGGCTCCCACAGTCATAGAGGGACCAAGTACTCATGTTCGAGTATTTGAGCTCCTTGTCTTGGCAGGGGAGGGCCACTATTCAACCCTTTCCACCTTCCTCGCCGACCCTCAAAGTCCTGGCACCTGGGACAGACCTGGATTGGTGTCTAGAACCCCATCTGGATGGAAGGTGGAGTCCCAGTTTGCCTTGTTTGTATGGAGTGAACCTGTGTGGATGGTAGTCAGACAAAGCAGCCAGGGGTTAAAACCCTCCAATCTCCAATTGCCTGTTTAACTTAATTCAGGTTAATGACTATTAGTGAGCACCTACTATGTGGAGGGGCTTCCCTGGTGGTTCATTGGTAAAGAACCCACCTTCCAATGCAGGAGACTCAGGTTCAATCCTTGGGTCAGGAAGATCCCCTGGAGAAGGAAATGGCAACCCACTTCATTCTTGCCTGGGAAATCCCATGGACAGAGAGAGGAACCTGGTGGGCTACAGTTCTTGATGTTGCAAAAGAATCAGACAACTTAGTGACTAAACAATAGCAACTGTGTAGAGGGCAGAACCCCACACCTAATTTTTTTCAAATTAAATTTGGTTTTATTTATGTATTTACATATGCACACCTATTTTGACAGCTACTTCCATCCCTGCCTGCTATTCAAATGCTATTCATCTGTGCAGAGGGGTGGCATCCTAGGTTTATATTATAAAAGTTGCCCCTTTACTTCCCACATTTTTCACTTCCATTGCTTCTCTGATAAAGAAGTGAAGAAACTCCTTATGGCATCTGGTGCAATATCTTTCACAGAGCCAGCACTCTGAAACACTTGGAGAATAAATGCATGAATACACTTCAATGTAAAAAAAAAAAAAAGTTTTACTGGTGATTCAGTGGACCCCTGAGAGGGTCAGTGTATTTTTCTAAAATTTCCTTGGTTGCTGAGTGCAAGTGCCTCCAGGAAAGTGCCTCTAGGCAGCAGGGACACCCCTGTGGACAGCTCTCCTCTGTTGCAATCAGGTGGATTGAGAGGAATCTGCGGCTGTGCTTTCCCAGGCCTATCTTTATTGATGGTTATTAAATACACACCACCACATGGCAATACGAAAGTACAAAGCAATTCCCAGGGTAAGGTACGTGGGAAGGAGCGAGATACTGAGCTCCCAAACAATTCTACAGTAATCGCAGTCTGCCATATCTACGTATGGTTAATAAGTAAGATGTAAGCAGGCAAGTTCCATCACTGGGGAGCAGATGGAAAGGAAAAAGGCCATGGGAGAGATCACTAGACCTGCTGGAAAACTGGCAAAGAAAACAAGAAGGATACCTGGGAAAGGTGAGTCTGGTGGGCCATCACCGGGAATTGTGGAAGCCTACACCTTGTCTGCAGGATGGACCACTGCTCACATCCTCCTGCCTCCCTCTCCCTATGCATGCCAGCCCCTCATGGAAGATTTTGTGTAACCAAGAATATATAGAAATCACAGCCGGCACACTGGGTTAAATGTGTCAATACAGAGCATGAAAACACCTGTTTTTACAGAGTACCCCACACACACCTGTTGTTTTATGATGCTGAGTGTTATTGATAAAGGGGGCTATAAAGTCAAGGTCTCTCATATTTAAATAGCACCTTCCTTGATATTTTACAGCTGAGATTTGACTGTGATTATTTCTGTTAGGAATGTTGAGTGCATATCTCTATGTATGTGCAGGGTGGCTAAAAAAGCAAAGACTCGAGTCCAACTGCCTGGGTTCATGTTCCAGCTTGTTCACTTTCTAGCTATGTGACATGACCATTCTATGCCTCAATTTACTTGCCTGTTAAATGGGGAAAAATTCAAAGTACTTACCTTATAGGATTGTTAGGAGAACTAATGTATATAATATGCTAAGAATGGTACCTGGTATATTGTAAACACAAATATAAATTCTCAGCTGCTTTTACCATTCATATGTATGTATATGCCATATATTGCTATATATATGCCATGTATTTATATCTGACATATAAGATAGACACTCATTTACTTAAAAATATTCAGAATATGTTAATATTCTCAAAGAAATGGATGAACAACTACTGTGATAAATTGGTCCGTGGGTATTTGGCAAACCAAAAGCTTCAGCCAGTCTTTTATGAATCACAGGCTATGTGACCAGGAGAAACCTAAAAAGTTAGCTGGCTCCTTCTTTTCCAGGAAGGAGGGTCTCTACCACCTGAGCACTCTGGTTGTGGCTTTGTTTGTGGGAAAATGCCAACCTTGGGGTAGTCTTGTCTGGAATAATTAGAACCTCAGGCCTGTAGAGGGGCTTACCTGTTAGCTCAGCGGGTAAAGAATTCGCCTGAAATGCAGGAGACCCTGGTTTGATTCCTGGGTTGAGAAGATCCCCTGGAGAAGGGATAGGCTACCCACTCCAGTATTCTTGGGCTTTCTGGGTGGCTTAGACGGTAAAGAATCCACCTGAATGTGAGAGACCTGGGTTCGATCCCTGGGTTAGGAAGATCCCCTGGAGGAGTGCATGGCAAGCCACTCTAGGACTCTTACCTGGAGAATCCCCATCGACTGAAGAGCCTGGAGGGCTACAGTCAGTGGGGTCGCAAAGAGTCGGACATGACTGAATGACTAAGCATGACACAGAGCAGGCCTGTGGCAAGGAGAGTTCTGGATGGAGGCAGGGATATCGTCAGGGACCAGGCACACAGGATGTATGGATGACTCACTCCCCCTCCCCCAGCACTGGAAGGATGAGGAACGGCTGCAGAGGGACACTCCATCCAAAAGAGTAAACATTGGCAGGCCCTCCCTGGATCCCAGTCACACTTCCATGAGATAAGATGGGTGGGAAAAATGAATACCTGAGACCTTTCTTGATCTAGCAGATTCTTATAGATGACTGTATAATTTAAGGTCTAAACTGGAACGCTTTAGAGAGTGAAAGCTAATGCTATTAACAATTATGTCAGGACAATTAGCATAAAAAATGGGACATGTGGCCATTGTAATTCTTTGGGTCTATGATGGCAGGTCCTAGATTGTTCATCTGTCTATTTGGTATGTTTTATCAGAGAAGCTTCCTAAGAAGAAATTTTTTTTGGTCCCTGCTGTGTGGCTTGTCGGAGAAGGTAATGGCAACCCACTCCAGTACTCTTGCCTGGAAAATCCCATGGATGGAGGAGCCTGGTGGGCTGCAGTCCATGGGGTCGCACAGAGTCGGACATGACTGAGCGACTTCACTTTCACTTTTCCCTTTCATACATTGGAGAAGGAAATGGCAACCCACTCCAGTATTCTTGCCTGGAGAATCCCAGGGATGGGGGGGCCTGGTGGGCTGTCGTCAATGGGGTCGCACAGAGTCGGACAAGACTGAAGTGACTTAGCAGCAGCAGCAGCAGCAGCAGCACTGTGGCTTGTGGGATCTTAGTTCCTGACCTGGAATTGAACCTGTGCCACCTGGCAGTGGAAGCTTGGAGTCCTAACTACTGAACTGCCAGGGAATTTCCAAGAAATGTTATTTTAAGTCGCTAATGTTTTAGCATTTCTCCATCTTTGGAAGGTGATGCCATTGATCTACCTTCTATACAGGGAGAAGCCCCAGTTTTGAATCTAGAGGAACTTTGTTGATGTTGTTCAGTTGCTAAGTCATGTCTGACTCTTTGCCACTCCATGGACTGCAGCACGCCAGGCTTTCCTGTCCTTCACTGTCTCCTGGAGTTTGCTCAAATTCATGTCCCTTGAGTTGGTGATGCTATCTAACCCCTCTGATTCTCTGCCACCCTTTTTTCCTTTTCAGTGTATATAGGCAACTGGAGAGTCAGAAGGGGGGTCCTTGTGATGGTTGGATGGTTGTACTTGAGGCATGTTTGACATGATTTGGTTTCTTCTTTGACAGAGCAGGTATACTTCAAGCTTCCCCACCTGTGAGTTTACATCCAGGTTACAGCTACAGCATAGCAATGCTGCGGGGGACTCTTGCACTGACCACCCATGGCTGAGAACATCCATTTTTTTCTTGAGCACGTGAATGTGGAAAAAAATGAGTGCTGCAATCTGAAACTCAGGCCATTGTTTGATGGCTGAAGGAAGACTCCAAAGGAAGAAACATTTTTCCCACCTGAAATATTTGCCCTTTTCACCTTGAATTTGACTCTTTCTAGGGAAACAAAAAACAACCCTCCCCCCAAACCAAAGGCCAAATAAACAAACAAAAATATCACTTTTTTTTAAATTGAATAGGTCATACTCAAGGTTTGCTCTTAAAAAAAAAAAGAAAGAAAGAAAAGAAAAATGGCTCCCTCACCCAAGTGTTCTTATATGTGCCTATTTAATGATTAATAATACCTTGTGGTCTATTGTTTGATGTGGCCTCTGCTGGTTTGAACAGGAGAATACTGAATCACTCCTCAGGCATTTATGAATCACAAGTGTTTACTCTGAGACAATAAATGAAAGGGGGAGATTAAATTTAAAAAAACACCCAAATATGCTGAGTTCTTTGAGTAAAAACTGGAGATAACGTGGGCTCTCAGTCTTTGATACCCTGTGTGGGGCCCCCTGCTTTCTCTCACAGAATAAAGATTGTGTTGAGTGGCCACGATCGGGCCTTTTGAATTTTATAGATTTTTTCCCTTTCCCCGGCTGAGAGGTCAGAGGCAGCTTGCCCCACTCCATTTCCATGTTGTGTGCCTTCGTTTTCTTCCCTCCTGATTGGTAACTCTTGCCAGCGGTCTGCAAAGGAGTCTCTATGAGGTTTTAGAGGCTCCCTTTCTCCAGAGTCCCACACTACCTTCTTCTGGTTTTCGCTGGTGCAAGGGAGTCCCTGGCAGAGGAGAAGGTAGAGATTTGCCTTCATTAAAGGAGGCCTGGAGGGCCAGGGAGAATTAAGAAATTCAGACACCTGACAGGCCTTGGGTCATGGTGGGGAAAGAGGACTCAAAAGATGGCAGGCAGTGCTGTCCTTTGAGCAACAATTCCAGTTTTAATAATAACTTCTAGATTCATTTTCATTTCTTTCTCTGTCCAAACCTAGTGTTCAGTGAAAAACAACTGCCAGATTTGACCGTGATGAGCCTTAGAAAATTTTTGAAAGAATTTTAGGCTTACAGAAAACTTGCAGATATACTACAGCCCTCCCTCTTACACCCCTTACCTGGCTTCCCCTCCGTTACCCACCCCACCTTGGTGATGTGGTTATCTTATATAGCCATGGAACCGTCATCAAAAAACAACCTTGGTACAATGCTATCAACGATAGATTTGTTTCAGATTTCACCATTTTTTCTACTCTATTTTTTTCTGTTCCAAGGTCCCATCCAGAGTCCACAGCACATTTAGCCCCACCAGGGCTGGAAAGACTGAAATAAGAGCCTTACCCGAACCCCTGCAGAGCTGGGACTTGTCGCTTTATCCCCTTCACTCTGTGACAGTGCCTGTCTGTCACGACACTCACAAGAGTACTAGCCAGTTGCTACAGAGAGTTTCCTTCACTGGTGTCTGTCTGATGTTTTCTCACAAATATATGGAGGAGCTTTGTCACTGAGGAGAACTGCATAGGGCTGGAGAGCCCTTCCCAGGGCAGCATGTCAGGCGCTATGTGACACTGCTCTATTTCACTGCCATTGTTGACCATAATCGTGATCACGAGGTGAAGATGGTTTCGACCAGAACTGGCCATGGTATAGTTAGGATTTTTCCTGCCTGCCAATGCAGGAGACATGAGATATGGGTTCGATCCCTGGGTCTGGAAGATCCCCTGGAGGAGGGCATGGCAGCCCACTCCAGTATTCTTGCCTGGAGAATCTCATGGACAGAGGAGCCTGGCGGGCTATAGTACATAGGGTCACAAAGAGTTGGACGTGACTGAATAGACTGGAGCTCACAGGCTAATGGTGAATTCTTTTTATTTTAATTGGAGGATAATTGCTTTACAATGTTGCGTTGGTTTCTGCCATACAATCCAACACTGAGAATCAGTCATAACTCTATGAATATCCCCTCCCTCTTAAGCCTCTGTCCAACCCCTACACCTTGAATTTTGATTTCTCTCATTTCTTCTGTATTTATTAATGGAACTGTTCTTAAGAAGGAGTTGCATGATGTTACAAGGTATTAGAGCAGAAATTAAAAAAAAAATCCATACTCTTTTGGAGCATACATTTTAGATGGAGAGATAGACAAGCAAAATGAATAAATGGATTCCATGGAATATTGGAAGGTGACAAGCACTGGAGAGAGAAATCAAGCAGGGATGGGGAGAAGGCCATACCAGGAGGTGCAGGTTTAAATGGCACAGTCAGTGAAGGTCTTTGAGAGAAGACTTGGAACAGAGGAGAGAGGCAGCCTATGAATGTCCGGGAGTGGAGCTTCCTAAAGAGAGGAAACAGCACGTGTAAAGGCCCTGAGACAGGACCACATCTGGCTTATGTGCAGTAGGAAAACCAGAGGGCAGAGTGATTGCTCTAAGTGAACCTAGTGGGAAGGGGAGGGAGTGGGAGGAGACCCAGAGAGTGGCAGGGCTGGATGGGGCAGGCTCTGGGGGCTGTTCAGTGGCCTGGCTGTGGTCTGAGGGAGGCGGGAGCCACTGCAAGGGTTTGGGGAAAGAGGTCACATGATCTCCTTCATGTTATTAAAGGATGGCTTTGGCTGCTCTGTGGTAGGCAAGGATGCAGGCAAGGAGATCATGCTTAGGAAGCTATGACATTCATCCAGGTAAGAGATGGAGGCGGTTTGGACCAGAATGGCAGCCAAGAGTTGATCAGAGTTCAGGTGTATTTTTGAAGGTAGGGCTTCCCTGGTGGCTCAGAGGTTAAAGCGTCTGCCTCCAATGCAGGAAACCTGGGTTCGATCCCTGGGTCGGGAAGATCCCCTGGAGCAGGAAGATCCCCTGGAGCAGGAAATGGCAACCCACTCCAGTATTCTTGCCTGGAGAATCCCATGGACAGAGGAGCTTGGTAGGCTACAGTCCACGGGGTCACAAAGAGCCGGACACGACTGAGTGACTTCACTTTCACTTTCACTTTGAAGGTAGAGCTAACGCTCCTGGGAAAGATCTCCTGTGTGGTGAGCAGCCTCTGGCTGCCTCCTGGTCCCCCCAGGGAATGTACTGTCTTCCCTTGGCCTTGAAGTGAGGCTTCAGGAGCAAGTTTGAGAAGCACAGGCTGGCCCCTCGTCAGAGCCTTCTTCTATCCACCTTCCTTCTGTCTGTCAGCATCACTCACTTCCCTCTACCCCATTCAATGCTTGCTCACAGGCGCCTCACTCAGTGTTCTCTGTCAATCGAGATCTCCCCATTTTCCAAAGCTCAGCTCCACCCCTGCCCCCAGCCTTGCATTCTGACCTCCTCCCCTCTTGGTCCCCAGACACTAACTAGACTCAGGTTCAGAATACAGCTCTTGGGGACAGACACCCCTCAAACACCTGTGCAGCCTCAGATCCTTGAAACAGGGGAACTGCCACCAAATGATTCAGCAACCTGTTGGGTGGCTTGTTGGTATATGGCGTATCATACAAATGAAAATATTATGTTTCCTCTTAATCATCCAAGTACATCTTGCATTCTACTCTGTGTATATTCCTTTCTTTTAATATAAATGTAATATATTTGTTCCCTCTGCCCAGTCTGTTCCAGACTTCCTCTTGTTGGGCCACTTTGCACACCTGTGAGGTCCTATTTGGGAAGTTAGGAGAGGGGAGCAGGGAACAGGCAGGCATCGCTCAGGGTTTATTTGCTTCTAACGGATTTCTCTTTAATTATTTATTGATTTAACTAAAATCATATGGTTAAAAATTTCAAGCAGTACAAAGGGCCTGAAAAGTAACCTTTCTGTCTGTGGCCCTAAATCCTGCCCCAGAGGTGGTCATTCTTACCCATCCCTTACATACCGATCCAGGGATCTCTGAAGAACAACCAATGGCTGGTAGCAGCTAGGAACTACCCTCTGAAGGTGAACCAAGGCACTGTGAGAACCAGCGCCCAGCACTCCGTTTCCCCGGGCTGATGTAGTTCCCGTGCAGAAGGGCCAGTGACCGCCATTGCCACTGCAGCCAATCTGTTATTTTTATTGTTGTCTCTGATTTAGACCACATGGGTGGGCGGGGGGTGGGGTGTTGCAAAGGTTCCACATTGGGGTGGAATTGGGGCATTTGGTGTTATCCTCTTTGGCTCTGTGCCATTGAGATGTCCCAGATTGGCTGTTTTCTCTCCCTCCAAGTAGTCAGCCAGAGGGAAGTGCACAGTGGAAGGCAGCCAGGTGGGAAAAGGGGCAGAGGAAGTCTGCCCCGATTGCAGTAATACCTAACCTGCAGGGAGATTTCAGGGGGAGTTTTGCCATCCCTCTGCTCCTCCTTGGGCCTCCCAGGCTCACCTGAAAGGCAGTACTCTCTGTCTACCTTTCCCGTGGGAATTCAGCACAGCCAGCAGAACCCCTGAACTCTGCTGGGCTGCTGCCAGCAACGTTTAAGCCTTTCCCCCGGCCGGTTACAGTGACATGATGTCGTTTTTATTGAGGCAAGATTAGATTTTTTTTAAAGTTTTTAGAAATGTAGTTCACATGATCTCCAGTACTTTTCCTGTCGCTGGAAGACTACAGAGCTGCCAATTTCAATTTGCTTCAGCTTTTATCACTAGAAGAAGCTTAAGAGAAAAAAGAAAGGGGAGAAAAGCCAGATGGAAATATTCCACTTGGCCCTGGCGGTTAACTTCAGGGTGGCAGGGGACACACGCATCGTCCCCTCTCTCATGTGTAACTGGTGTGATTAGCAAACTGAAGTCAGGCCTAACAGCTGGACAGTACACCATGTCCCAAGGGTTTTCATGCCATAGCCAGAGAGGAAATGCATGACTGGAGTCATTCATGGAATCAGGAAAATATTAGAGGGGATGCTGAACTATTGGGAGATGGATAAAATAAACCCATAGAATAGTGCTCCCTCCTCTCGGTTCTAATTTGACTCATTCTCTTCTTTGGAGGCAAGGTTCCCCATTCATTCAACCATTCATTGAACATATTTATTGAGCATCTACTGTGTGCGTGGCTTGGCTGAGAATACAAGGAGATAAGGCTAAGTCTGTGTCATTCATCATTTTTAAAGGAAAATTTAAGATTGCCAATTTGCACGGATGATGGTTTTTTGGGTGCCAGCTCAGCCTTCAAAATGGGTGATGTAATGAAGAATCTGAAAAAATGGGAGACTTAATCACATTGTTTTGACATCAGAGATTGATGGCTGAAGGAGAAAAGGACATGCTGAAGAAATAAACGTCTCCCATTCAACAGGAGTCTTAGGGTAGAAACGGTATTCCTGTGTCCCCACCACTGACAGCCTCTCAGATCCCTGCTGATCTGCTCCTCACAACAGCCTAGGAAGCAGAGAGAGGAAAAATTTACCACAGCTCTACCTAGCACTGGTAGATGCTCAGAGTTTGTTGAATAAATGTTGAGTAAACCCTCAATTTACATGGGTGAGGCAGGTTCAAGAGAAATCAAGAGATTGGTCCCAAGCCCCAGTAGTAAGTGGCAAAGCCTGGACTTGAACCCAGAGGTCGTGAATGTACACATCAAGGCCCATGATTACTCCTGGAGGCGCTACTCTCTGCAGATTTCTCCAAATGACCATCCTTCCCTTGACTGGTGGTAAAGTGACTCTGGACCCAACTTCCTCAGAGGTTGCAGTGAGTTTTGGGGGAGTCATTTTAGTGGCTGGAGGTCATACTGACCTCAGAGGTAGACAGGGCACCTCATGAGGAGAGCCTGCATCCCTGGAAGCTTTTCTCGGGGTTGAGTTGATTGGGCTAAGAACCCTGGGTATTGGGTGTTATTCCTTGAGCATGGACTTCTACAAAGTCTCAAATGGAGTTGGACATATTTGGGGGGCTTTCCTTTTAGAAATCTGTGCATCTCCCCAACTTGCATTCTCTCTGTCAGTTATGTGGATCAGAAAAAGACCATTCAGAGCAAACTTGAGGGGAAAGAACTTCCCATTTGTGTCTCATGAGTTTTGATTTTCCTCTTCCATAAAGGGATAGGGTAAGTCAGTCCTAGGTAGCTTAGAAAGTGCCATCAGGGTCACAGGGAAAGGGTGCCTAATCAGAGCTGTAGTATCACTGGTCTGGAAGAGACCCAAAAAGTCATTGAGTCCCTTCCCTGCCTCTGGGGGAAGCAAATTACAGCACATACCCAGGGGCTGGTGCTGGATATGTCCTTGCTAGGAAGTGCAATATGGGAACAGGCAGAGGCCAGAGGAAAGGAGAGTCTAAGTGAATGAAAAGGGAGATCCTGTGGTGTGAAACTCCCTCTTCTTGTTCCCTTCACCCTGAGAGCAGAGGTAGTGCAGGAAGCTTTACCTTGGAAGTGAAAGAAAGATCTGAGTTCTGGTCCTGCCATCAACTCATGTTGCTGAACGTGGTGTTCATTGCTGGCTTTCTGGGCCTCTGTTTCCCCACTGGTAGTCTAATGGTTTTCAGACAATGCCTGGGGAGGTGTTGCTTCCCAGGGAACTCAGAGTCAGAACCTGTAGATGACACTGAGCCAGAGGGGCTCTCCCCAGCCCTCTTGTCCATCTGCCAGAAGGATCTGGCTTTTGCCTGTTCACACATTTTGAACATGCAATTTTTCCTCATACAATTTTTGCAAAGAAAATATTCCTTTTTTTTTTTTCGAGTTCAAGTCCGAAGCCATCAACTAAGATGGTCTCAAAAATCCTCTCCAGCTAGAAAATCTTATGAATCTTCCCCTGTGATTCCCAGGTTTTTGGATTTTGCCTCCTTTGACTTGTAGCACACTGTCCTTTAACCACCTGTGTGCTGGGTTTTGGAGAAGACTTTTGAGAGTCCCTTGGACTGCAAGGAGATCCAACCAGTCCATCCTAAAGGAAATCAGTCCTGAGTGTTCATTGGAAGGACTGATGTTGAAGCTGAAACTCCAATACTTTGGCCACCTGATGCGAAGAACTGACTCATTTGGAAAGACCCTGATGCTGGGAAAGATTGAAGGCAGGAGGAGAAGGGGATGACAGAGGATGAGATGGTTGGGCGGCATCACCAACTCAACAGACGTGAGTTTGGGTAAACTCTGGGAGTTGGTGGTGGACAGGGAGGCCTGGCACACTGCCGACCATGGGGTTGCAGAGTCCGATAGCACTGAGCAACTGAACTGAACTGATGCTGGGTTTTCTCTGCTCAAAAGCTCATTGCATCCCAGTTCCACAAAGGATTATGGGCATGGGGAAGCTGTTGCATAGTGCTGCGGGCAAAGTACTTGGCCCTTAAACTGCTCATAGTTCAGTGGGGTAGGCTGGAGACAGTGGAATGAAGAATTACAATAGTACCCAGTGTCTCTCTTCTAATATTCAGCATCAATTACTGGGACTTTGTCTTACTTCTCTCACCCACAGCCAGCATGTGTAGATCACTTAGTAGATGCCTAGTGAATGTTTGCTAAAAGGATTGATTGATGAATGGCCTGTTCCTCTCTTTGGGAGGAATCACCCATATATCTGTCGCTAAGGGTCTTCCCAGGACTGGAGCTATATGGATGCTGTGGGCTCTGTTTTCCTTCTATGAGCTGAGCTGATTACAGCTGTTGGTGGTACGGTTTAAATTGTGTCCTATAAAAAATGTGTTGAAGTCCTAACCCCCAGTATCTCAGAATGTGACCTTATTTCGAAATAAGGATTGTTAAGGGTTTGTTGCTGATGTCATTAATGAAAGTGAGGTCATACGGGACCAGGGTGGGCCTTTAATCCGAAATGACTGGTGTCCTTCTCAGAAGAGAAGAAGGCAGAGACAGAGACATGAGGAAGAAGCTGGCCGTGTGATGATGGATGCAGACTGCTGTGATGCCTTGACAAGCCAAGAACAGTAAGGAATGCTGACAAACACCAGAAGCTTGGAGAGGCAAGCAAAAATTCTCTTCTCCATGACATCCTAGAGGGATGGGATGGAGTGGGAGGGGGAGGGAGGTTCAAAAGGGAGGGGACACATGTCTACCTAGGGCTGATTCATGCTGATGTATGGCAGAAACCAACACAGCACTGTGAAGCAATTATCCTCTAATTAAAAGTAAATAAGTTAAAAGAAAAAAAAAAGAGTTCTCCTCTGTAGGTTTTGGGGGGAGCATGGCACGGCTGACACCCTGATGGCAGAGCTTCTAGCCTCCAAAACTCTCATGATCCATTTCTGTTGTCTCAAGCCACCTAGTTTGTGGTTCTTTGTTTTGGCAGCTCAGATACATTAACATACCACCCCACCCCTCGTGTTACGCCTGAAAAAAAAAACAGCTACAACCTGTTTTTCCTTTAACCTCTAGGAATTGGTCATAGGAAAATGTGTCTGGTTTGAACTTACTGAATAATTACAGTATCTCATTAAAATATTTCATTTTAAGGATCTAGAACCTTTGTATGTTGGGTCATATGTGTGGTGTGTATTGGGTAGAAACATAAATCCGAAAGTAAATAACCTCCCCTCAAATAACTCCCCTGCCCTCATCTTTTCAAAAAGAAGTTTGCGAGGCTTGACTGCCTCTTTTGACCTGAGAGTTTGTACATTCGTTCAATCTGAGACTGAGTCTCACTTTCCCTCCCGTCTGCGAGCAGGGCATGACTGTCTGGGTTAAATATGATGAGAACAATGATTCATCTTTCTTCAGAAATGATGCCACTTGCTTCTGAGTATCTTTCTTGCCTTTTGTTTCATTCACCCAACCTGCTGGTTTCCAGCTCTGGCCTCTCCTCGGGTGGCCTCGATCAAGAAGGCACAGCTCCTCCCCCTCCATCCCCAGGGAGATTCAGGAATTTGTGGGACCCACCTCATTTCTGGTTATTGAATAACTGATAGGGCACTGAATGTCAGGACTGAGAAAACAGAACGGCCTACCTGTTGGACCAAATGACCTCATCGCGCCGGCTCTTCTCATGGTGTCAGCTTGCACTGTCTCAGTGGCTCTTTCACCACAAGCCACACTTACATCAGACTAATCATGGTCCCTGTGCTTCCAACACAGGTGAAGGACAGGCATTTAAGGTTCTGATTAAGCCTGGGGCAGTCTTGCCAAGGGAGGGGGATCTTTCTTTTCATTGAAGTATAGTTGATTTATAATGTGTCGATTTCAGGTGTACAGCAAAGTGATTCATACACACACACATATGTTCTTTTTCAGATTCGTTTCCATTATAGGTTATTATGCTGCTGCAGCTGCTAAGTCACTTCAGTCGTGTCCGACTCTGTGTGACCCCATAGACGGTGGCCCACCAGGCTCCCCCGTCCCTGGGATTCTCCAGGCAAGAACACTGGAGTGGGTTGCCATTTCCTTCTCCAATGCATGAAAGTGAAAAGTGAAAGTGAAGTTGCTCAGTCGTGTCTGGCTACTAGCGACCCCATGGACTGCAGCCTACCAGGCTCCTCCGTCCATGGGATTTTCCAGGCAAGAGTACTGGAGTGGGGTGCCATTGCCTTCTCTGATAGGTTATTATAAGATACTGAATATAGTTCCCTGTGCTATACAGTAGGGCCTTGTTGTTTATTTTGTATATAGTAATGTGTATCTGTTAATCCCAAACTCCTAATTTATTCCCCTTCTCTTTTTTTTTTCAGCCTTAAGAAAGGAAGATGTGAATGGGGAAGGAAGAGGGGCTTATTGTGCTTTAATTCAGAATTCACTGTTAACCTCTCCACCAGTATTTCCAGCCCAAGGCTTCCCTCAGCAATAGAACTGGAGAAAAGCGGCCTCTCATCCTCCCACAGATCTGACCTGGCTGACATGGCTTTCCTGCAGGGAAGGGAAGCTTCTGGCACCATTTCTCTAGCATGGGTACCACAGCAGCAACGTGGTGGATGTCTTTGATCCACAGATCTTTGATGTGGAAACGACATTCTCTCTGGGCTTTAGCAGATGACCAGAGGGCTTCTTTCAGGTTGTATTTGTGGAACTGCTTTTCTCCTCTGGTGCTGGCTTCCCAGTCAGTGCCTCTGAGAGACACTGCCAAGGCAAGGAGAACAGAAAATGACCTTTTATTATTTTTAATTTAAAATGAACTTGTAAATAGATGTGACATTAGTTATTTTTTAAAATGTTCTCCTATTGTTCTTTATCTTTAAATTTTAAAATTATTTTTAGATTGACATATAATTGATGTACCATATTATATAAATTACAGGTATATGATACAATGATTCACAATTTTTAAAGGTTATACTCTATTTAGAATTACTGTAAAACACTGGCTATATTCCCCGTGTTGTACAGTCTATCCTTATAGCGTGATTTATACCTAATAGTTCGCACCTCTTACTCTTCTACCCCATTGCCCCTCCCCACTTCCCTCTCCCAGCTGGTAACCACTAGTTTGTTCTCTATGTCTGTGAGTGGAAAATGGTCTCAAATAGCAAGTCATGGTTTCCTCAAGTTAGACTTGAAAAACTAGGGGAAAACTGAAAGGGAGGAAATTATTCTGTGGTGATGTTCATGAATGTTTATTCATTCATTCATTCAACAGACATTTCCTGCACACTTGCTCCAGACCACGTAATATGTGATGTGCTGGGGAAGTGTCACAGCTCAGTGATACTACTGTGACTTGTGCCTGAGGAGAAGACGTCTGCCCGAGGGGGCTGAGGGTCACAGGGGAGGAAGAGAGCTCAAGGAGTGGCGGGCAGAAGGGGAGGAGAGTTTTATCCTGGAATTAAAAGAATGACTTTCAAAGCAGAGGCCTTAGTTTCCCTGGTGGCTCAGATGGTAAAGAATTCATTTGTCAATGCAGGAACCCAGGGTTCAATCCCTGGGAAGATCCCCTGGAGAAGGAAATGGTAGTCCACTTCAGTATTCTTGCCTGGAGAATTCCATGAACAGAGGAGCCTGGTGGGCTACAGTCCGTGGGGTTGCAAAGAGTTGGACAGGACTGAGTGACTAACACTTTCACTTTAGACGCTAGACCTCAGAATTACCTGTGGGCATTAAAAATGCAGATTCTGGGCTCCCATTTTCAGCCTGACAATCCAGAGTTTCAGGAAAGTCCTGAGTTTCTGCATGTGGATTCTTATATATTGAGTCGGAGAGGTCTATTTTAGGATTCTGTGTCAAAAAGGATGTTTCTAATGAGAGCTGGGGGCTTCCCTGGTGACTCAGCAGTAAAGAATCAGCCTCAAATGCAGGAGACCTGGTTTTGACCCCTGGTCAGAAAGATTCCCTGGAGAAGGAAATGGCAATCCACTCCAGTATTCTTGCCTGGGAAATCCCATGGACAGAGGAGCCTGGCGGTTTACAGTCCATGGCGTCGCAAAGAGTCAGACCCGACTGAGTGACTGAACAACAACAATGAGAGCTGGAGCCAGTGGATAGACAAGCATGTAAGGAAGTCTGGCCTGGCCCAGAGCTCCGTGTACGAATAATTCATTTACAGTCGAGACCAGAGCTGATGCAGAGCTGAGCAAGAGAGTGCCTAGGACATCTTTCTGCAAGACGCAAGGAGAAAGCCCTTTGTCCCCTAACTGATTTTGTCTCAATACTTTAGAAAATCTCCTTTCTTTTGCTGTTTCCTCCCGTCATTTCTTTCTCTCTCTCTCTTTTTTTTTCCTCCTGTCATTTCTAAGGAAATTGTGTTAGGAAGTTTGAAGACATAAGTACAATTCCAAGGACATGGTGAGGGGGTGGTAAGGTGTGGTGGAGGGATGAATTATTTCTGTTGCCTGTTGCTCGATAACCTGCTTGGGGAAAACCCACATTTTCCTGAGGCTCCTTTGGTCAAAGGCCTGCTATGGCTCTTGCTTAAGTTGTCAGGTCATATTCAGTTGAGGAGAAAGAGGCCCACCAGCTATGCATAGTTCTTAGCTCTTCATAACAACTAGGGGAAAGAAAGGGCAGAGAATAGCAGGCTGCGCAGCACGGCCTGTGATCTGCTGATGTGTTCAGTGAGTAACCACAGTTGGAGAAAGTCAAAACCGAAAACTGGAGTCCCCTGCCATCCATTCATTCCTTCAACAGAAATCTTCTCAGTTGGTGGTGTTGGGTGGTTGCTGGAGTTTGGGAAGAATACGACAGACACAGCCCCTGCCCTCATGGTGTTTGCAACCTAGAAGGGAAGAGAAACTAGTGAAGGATGCATCGCAGTGAAGTGTGGCGAGAGCTGTGCCATTTCCTCCGTGGTTCCTTCGAGCCCTGAGTGGCCACGCCGGGCCCAGGGCTGGATGGCTCACTGACATCATTGATCTGAGATGTCCTGTCTTGCGTTGGTTTGTTCCTTCGATCTCAAGCATTTTCTGAGCCCTAATCGTGTGTCGTGTTGAATGAGTTATGTCCCAGACTCTATGCTAATAACCTCAGAGGAAGGTTTAATTAAAAATGAATAAAATGTAAAACCTTGTCCCAAGAAGCTCAGAGTCAAATGAGGGGATCAGATGAGTGAACCAATTGCTTTGAGACTGGGGTCGTGATTCCCGTGAACAGCTGTGGCCTGTGCCTTGTCACAGGGCGCTGTGGGGTTAAGGTGGGGGGTGGTGAGGGCAGAGTGATTGGCAGGGTCCACTGAGCTGGACCGGAAGCACGTGTAAGAGTTTAGTCTTCTTCCAATACTTCCCACAGAGGTTCACAGATGTCTGTTTCATCATGCAGTTACCCGGTAATGATCGATTGAGTACCTATGATCAATCGATGATCTTTGATTAAGTACCTATGATTAATCGATGATTAAGATGATCTTAGAGAATCAGCAAGGCAAATCATTAACCAATCAAACCAACACCTCGTTGGTCTCCTGGCAGGTGACAAGTTACAGCAAAGCCCTGGGGACTAAATAAAAAAAATAGAAGTCTCTGTCTCTTGCTCAAGGAGTCCACCGCTGAACTGAGACAGCCACACATGCTCAGTCACTGCCAACACTCCTAGTTTAGAAAAAGACAGGTCCTGCCCACCGGCAACAGCGAGTTTCCTTCTGAGTGTGACATGCCCTGTCACCCGGGTGAGGCAGTAAGTACAGCTCTCAGCTTTTGTAACCAAATGCCAGCTCTGTCGTCTGCCAGACTGGTATCAAAAAGTAGTAGGATCTGCGGACAGCTAACTATACACATTGATAATAAAGTTCATTTTATTTCCAGCTATAATATAATATATACTCTTTTAAAAAATAGAAAAATACTGAAAAGGTGAAAGAAAAGTCATTCTTCTTATTTGATATTTTTCTTCCTTTCCTTTTACTATTTTACACGATTATGGTCATGATCAGTGTAATACACCATTTTATAATTCACTTTTGCTATTTACCATGAACTTCACTTTGAATGACTGTGTAATCTTTCATCATTGATGTACCATGATTTACTTAATACATTTAAGCATATAACTTTAAAAACTTTTTATTTTTCTTAAAGACAAATTCCCACAAGTGGAATTGCTCAAAAGAAGAGCCTTATTGAGCATTATTAATATCTCAATACATATTGCCAAATTGTTTTCCAAAGGGTCATATCATATTGATTTTTTTGCTTGTTTTTCATTTACTTAATTTTTTAACTTAATTTGAATTTCAGTATTTATTTTATATGGAGCATAGTTGATCTACAATATTGTGTTGGTTTCAGGCATACAGAGTCATATCAGCTTTTATTTCTGCAGTATATGAGAGTGCATGAGTTTAAGTCGTCTGCTGTTCATTTCTTGCCAAAAACCTGATTGAAATAATGAATTAAACTCCATCCTTGTATGTGATTGGGTCAACACAAAGAAATAAGTTTGAATTGCATTGAATTATAAATCAATTTTACATTGGACTATAAATCAATACACTCCCTTGACTTTTATTATGGGCTATTACAAAACAACAAAAAAGACACTTTGGCATCATCTGCTAAACCGTCATTGACAACTCTTCCGTTGTGTTCCTCAACGTCCCTTATATCAGGACACATCCCTCTTTAAATTCAGCTCTATTTCCTTTTTTTTTTTTTATCAAGAAATGATAGTTACTGTACTATAGTAATGATAGTTACAAAGCTCATAGTCCACATTTGAGTTTGATGGCAGTACGGGCTCTAAAACCATCTCTGCTCCTCTCTTGAAATGACTGAGAGCAGGTCCTAGGACCACTGGCCAAATGTGCATCAGTATCATTGATGGCAAAGCAAGCTTCCAAGCCTGCAGCTTGTCTTTTACCCTCTGTATCAGGGAATGGGATGGGCCTTCCTGCTCCCTCCCTCAGCCTGACTTTGGGACCTCGGTGTCCTGTCAAGCAGAAGCTGAGTCTACTTATTCCAGCCACTGCAAGGAAAAGATGACAGCCTGTTTCTAGAAGATTGGGGAAACAGAAGCAGCTGAAGAATGGCAGCCATCCTGCTGGGTGGTGGAGGGGGAGAGGGGTGGACAATGAGGAGTGAGCCCCTGTGCAGATAGCTTATCACAGAAATGGGGGGACACAGACTGCAGGAGCTTGTCCTGCTCTGATGAGACCATGGAGCACAGTGGCCTCGACCCAGTGACCCTCACCCGGTAAACGTGACCCTCACCCACCTTAGTAGTTACTCCTCCTCTCCAGCAGGAGGGAGATGGGAGAGTCCCAATCTTCTCCTTTTGTGGGCTGAGGAATACACATCTCTCCTCTAACAGCAAGGAAGGGAAAATGAGGATTATCCCCAAGGGGACGTAACTGTGGTAACCAGTTTAACCTAGGTGTCTAACATAATTGTCCTTTTCTTCCATCAGTTTTGTTTCTGATTTTTTCCTCCGTTTATATCTTGAGCTTTGCTTTGTCTTTATTTTTTAATTGTAACTTGATTTTTTTGTATCATATTATATGTGAAGTGAAGTCGCTCAGTCATATCTAACTCTTTGCAACCCATGGGGTTGGACACGACTTATTGACTGAGCAACAATAATATCAGTTCAGTTCAGTTCAGTCACTCAGTCGTGTCCAACTCTGTGACCCCATGGACTGCAGCACACCAGGCTTCCCTGTCTATCACCAACTCCCGGAGTTTACCCAAACTCACATCCACTGAGTCGGTGATGCCATCCAACCATCTCATCCTCTGTCATACCCTTCTCCTCCTGCCCTCAATCTTTCCCAGCATCACAGTCTTTTCAAATAAGTCAGTTCTTTGAATCAGGTGGCCAGAGTATTGGAGTTTCAGCTTTGTCATCAGTCCTTCCAATGAATATTCAGGACTGATTTTCTTTAGGATCAATAGGATCAATATTTTCCTTTAGGAACAATAATATACAAGTACATAACTGGAGGCTTGGAATTCTAAGGCTAATACGTACAAGACACAGTGAAAAACATAATACATTCTGTGGGTGAGGCCTAAAACACTAGAGTCAGTGAGAAGTTGAGTTATCAGGTATGACTTTCCTATGAGTAGCAGAGCTTGAGCTGAGTTTGACCAGGTGTGAGAGTTCTGAGATCAAAAGCAGTGCTAGAGGTGAGAGTAATCGTAACTATATATGAATAATTGTCATTCCTCTAGCCCCTTATGTTTGTAAAGTACTATAAGCCCCATTATACCACCTAATCCTCACGCCAACCTTACGGAGTGGATTTTATGATCCTCTCCATTTTACCCATGGGGAACTGGGCTTAGAGAGGTCAGATGGTGGGTCCGGGGTTCATACCTGGGTCTTCTGGCTCCAATTTCATCTTCGTATCTTCATCTCCCATACCCTTCCCTACACTGTCTGAGCTGCGTGAGGAGAACAACCTGACTGACGAGGTAGAAGTGCTCTAAAATGCAGTGGGAAACTATGATGCTGAGGGCAGGCCAGATCAAGAAGGCCCCCCGAGCGCCAGGCAGAACAGGCTTCCTGCAGAGCAAATAGGGAGCCAGAGAAGGCTTTTGAACACAATTCAAGGAGTGAGACCAGTCAGCCTGAGGGCTGGCGTGCACAGAAGACTGGAAAGAGGGAGTGTGGGAACAGGGGTGCTGGTGAGGGGGCTTCAGGAAGAGCCCCGAGTCTCCAGATGATATTGGCTTCTTTCCTGGAAGTCAGCCCTGTGCCATGGAAACGGAAATGTTCCATCATTCACTCTCTTCCTGAGTGAGTCCATAGCTCTGAGCTTTGGTCCACGTTGTTGTCAGCTTTTCTGCTTCTCCTCACCTCAGGGTCCTCTCTCTGTAAGAACGGTTGTGATGGGAACAATGCACGGACAGTTACTGCAAGTTGGAGCAAACGTGGACTTCTCTCATATTTAATGAATATTTACTGAGAACCCGCTCTGCGCTTGGCACCGTGCAACATTCCTCTACTGGAGAGACAGAAAGAATGTGTGGCGGGGCGCTGGCTCAGGTGCTCTGGGCTGAGGCAGGGAGGAAGCGGGGAGAGAGGGCTGGGGGAGGGGAGGGGGGAGGCTCTTAGACAGGGACACAGAAGACGCAGGAGAGGGTGGCCCGGGCTGGCTCCTTTCCTTGCCAGGAGATCAATGCTTAGGCATGGGTCCACCCGCAACAGGGACTGTCCTGCTTGGAGGATGGCCCTGTTGTGTGATCAAAGGGTGTCTTGGCAGTGCCAGCACCCCAGCCCCGGGGAACCACTCCTTTCTGCTCTGCGGTGACCACGATGGGCCCTCTGGCACCGGCCGCTCCCTAAGGAGCAGTTGGGAGCCGCTCCCCTCCCCTCCTCCACCCGACTGCGGCCTGCTGGGGCCTCAGCGGGGAGCCCCACCCTCAGGGGAAGTCTGTGCTGTGAGGTGCGACAGGACACCTGAGGCCAGCCCCCACTGACTCACTGTGTGCCCCGGGGGCAAGCTATTTCTTCTCTTTGGTTCCTTCCGCTTTCAGAATTGGAGCAGCTTCTCTTAGCTCTGAATCTGTGAGGGTGATTATCACCGAATTGCACTGTGTGCATACGTGTGTGTGCGTGTGTGTGTGTGTGTGTGTGTGTGTGTGTGACTGGCTGTTTAATAGGGTGCTAAGACAGCAGGGGGCTGTCGTTCCCGCCCCCCAGCCCCACACGTGTGGCTCTCATTACTGTCAGGAGGCCTTAAGTCGGCCCCACGGAGATGAGAACAGACCCCTTAATTAGGCATAGTTCCCAGAGCCAGAGAGGGACCAGCCTGGGCCTGGCTGCCCTGGCGTCGCGGGGAGCCTGCCTGCAGGGCTGGTGTGGGGGAGGGGGAGGCTGCAGCCAGGGCATCTGAAGGACTCAGCAGTTTACACTTCGCTGACCCGATGGCTGAATGGGGCCCTGTCCACCCCCACGGGGGTCTGGAATCTTCAATTATGGCAATTACATCAACGGGGTCGGAAGGCAGCACTTTCCACTGAAGAGGTTCAGGGCTTAAAAGAGAAATCCTAAAGCCACTGGTTTTCTTTCTTTCTTTCTTTTAAAGGGATTGGGTTGATGGAAGAAAGCCCCCATCTGCAGTCTAATTGGGCTGTGGGTAGGAAACAAAGGCACGGCACATATTGGGGGGTAAAATCTGGCCGGCACGCGCTCCCCCGCCTCTGGACCTCTGGCTCTTCTCTCAGACCACTTTGTGTCCTGCTGCACGTACATCTCCCCCGGGACCTTCCCAAGCTTGAATGTGATGCCTTCATCTCTGAACTCTCCCAGCACACAGTGCAGAGGGTGGCAGTTGAGGCAGCACTGAACTGGCGGTAGAAGAGCTGGGTAAGACCTGGGAGGAGGCACTTAGTCTCTCTGATCCTCAGTTTCCACATCTGTTAAATGGGCACAATGCTGTCTCTCCTTCCTCAGGTTTGAAGAAAACTCTACTTCCTGCTACATACTCCAGTGAATCAGGCATTTTCTGTCTCTCAGCCGACCTGCTAGGTTGGCAGCACCCCACTGTGACCCTTGTGCCAGCAGCCTGGGTGCACCTGGATGCTTATTAGAAATGTAGAGTCTCAGGCCCCACCCAAAACATGCTAAATCAGAACCTGCATCTTCCCAAGCTCCCTAAGCTCACCAAGTTCCTGTGCACATTCAAGTTTGAGACACACTGCTCTAAACTGAAACTTACGCACAATAAACATGAGTTAAATGAATAAGTGAGAGGGAGCCTGTGACCTTGTTCTCATCTGTAAAATGGGAATAATCATCTTTGTTCTTCCCATATGAGGGATGCTGGGAGGACCAGATAAAGTGAAAAGTGAAAGTGGAAGCTGCTCAGTCGTGTCTGACTCTTTGCTACCCCATGGACTATACAGTCTGTGGAATTCTCCAGGCCAGAATACTGGAGCGGGTAGCCTTTCCCTTCTCCAGGGGATCTTCCCAACCCAGGGATCAAACCCAGGTCTCCCGCATTACAGGCGGATTCTTTACCAGCTGAGCCACACGGGAAGTCCAAGAATACTGGAGCGGGTAGACTATTCCTTCTCCGTGGATTGTCCTGACCCAGGAATCGAACCAGAGTCTCCTGAATTGCAGGAGGATTCTTTACCAACTGAGCTTATCAGGGAAGCCCCAGATAAAGTAGTCATGTGTAATTGTAAAGTCGTGTTACCCAGTCACTCACAAATTCATTCAATAAACATTTGCTGAGCAGCTTTAAAGTGGGTTTGGGATTTAAAATAAACTGTGGAAAATTCTGAAAGAGATGGGAATACCAGACCACCTGACCTGCCTCTTGAGAAACCTGTATGCAGGTCAGGAAGCAACAGTTAGAACTGGACATGGAATAACAGACTGGTTCCAAATAGGAAAAGGAGTCCGTCAAGGCTGTATATTGTCACCCTGCTTATTTAACTTATATGCAGAGTACATCATGAGAAACGCTGGGCTGGAGGAAGCCCAAGCTGGAATCAAGATTGCCTGGAGAAATCTCAATAACCTCAGATATGCAGATGACACCACCCTTATGGCAGAAAGTGAAGAGGAACTAAAAAGCCTCTTGATGAAAGTGAAAGGAGAGTGAAAAAGTTGGCTTAAAGCTCAACATTCAGAAAACTAAGATCACGGCATCTGGTCCCATCACTTCATGGGAAATAGATGGGAAAACAGTGGAAACAGTGTCAGACTTTATTGTTTTGGGTTCCAAAATCACTGCAGATGGTGATTGCAGCCATGAGATTAAAAGGTGCTTACTCCTTGGAAGGAAAGTTATGACCAACCTAGATAGCATATTAAAAAGCAGAGACATTACTTTGCTAACAAAGGTCCGTCTAGTCAAGGCTATGGTTTTTCCAGTGGTCATGTATGGATGTGAGAGTTAGACTGTGAAGAAAGCTGAGTGCCGAAGAATTGATGCTTTTGAACTGTGGTGTTGGAGAAGACTCTTGAGAGTCCCTTGGACTGCAAGAAGATCCAAGCAGTCCATTCTAAAGGAGATCAGTCCTGGGTGTTCTTTGGAAGGACTGATGCTAAAGCTGAAACTCCAACACTTTGGCCACCTCATGCAAAGAGCTGACTCATTGGAAAAGACCCTGATGCTGGGAGGGATCAGGGGCAGGAGGAGAAGGGGACGACAGAGGATGAGATGGCTGGATGGCATCACCAACTCGATGCATATGAGTTTGGGTAAACTCCGGTAGTTGGTGATGGACAGGGAGGCCTGGTGTGCTGCAATTCATGGGGTCGCAAAGAGTTGGACATGACTGAGCGACTTAATTGAACTGAACAGAACTGGGATTTAGAAAATGTGTTTTCTGCTTAGGAATAATTTGAAGTATTCTAAAAGCCTGATTTTTAAAAGAGATAAGTACAATAAAGTGTGGCAAATGTTGCCAAGTAGCTATCCTCAAAATAGAGGATGACGAGGAGGGTACAATCAATTCTCATTGAAGATCAGGGCTGGGCAGTCAGCAGAGCCTTCACCAAGGTGGTGGCCTTGAGCTTATGTCACGTGGTGTGAACCAGATGGAAGAGGGAGAGAAGGCACTTCTAAGCAGAAGCTTGAGTTTCAAAAGAAGCGGAGGTCAGGGTGGCTGTCAGTGTAACAAGAGCGACCAGAGTGACAGAGTATTTGCAGATGGCCTTATGACTTGATTGGTAAGTGTAGACAAGAGAGGTCTTGCGGCCTGTTTCATTTCTTTGGGGGCCCATCGCCTGGTTTATTTCAGTTTCCAGTTCTAGGTGAGGCCGTCAGCCTGAGTTATTGTCCTGTCTATGCTGTCAATTGCCTAAGAGGAAGTCAGTGGTTTTCTGTGTTGTTTTTTCTTTAATTTTTGTTTTTCTTTTTACTCCTCATCTGCTGTAATGATCAAGGTGTATTGCTAGCAGCAAGGTCCTACTTCCTAAGATTTTAATGCAACACTGAGTACTGGGGTTTAGTTAAGGAAGGAAGGTAGGTTTCTAGATTTGCCATTTATTTTTGTGACAGCTGGATAGGCAAATTGGCTCCTATGATAATTGGGAATGGAGACGTTAGCATGTTTAGGAAATGGCCAAAGCCCTCCTGCAGCACCCCTGACCTCTGTCACTGCCCTGCTCCCCTGCTGCCACCCTGCTGTGTCCGCAGCAGTGGAGGACACAGACTCAGGGCCATGTGGCTTGCAGCCAGTGGGCAGACAACAGAGGCTCAACCACCACCAAGGCCCAGGGAGCAGAAACCCTGAGACACATGGAAGGACCCGGAGTGGGTGTCAGGGACAGTGGGTGGCATGTGCAGAAGCAGGCATGAGGTAGAGTCTGAGTTCTCCTGCGGGTCAGGAGACGTGCACATGAGGGTCGCGCTCTCACTAGCTTGCATAGCCCATCCGTGCACACGCCCTGGGCCTGACTGCCACTCCCTCATCGGAGAGGGTTGGGAAGAGAAGGGCCCCTGGACTGGGCTCCTGGGCATGGGAGGAAGCAGCCTGCTGCACTCTTGGGCTCCATTTGCTGATACCTGAAGCTAGAGGCAAAAGGACTTTGTCTCACTTGTATGGGACAGCGCCCTTAGGTCCTGAGTTACTCTTTAACCAGAGTTGCAAATAAGGGTTATCTGTCTCTGGCAAGGACATTGGGGCAAGTGGCTTTCTGTACCACTGCCCTCGGTGTTAGTGTTCATTCTCATTGGCAAAGGAGTGAGATAGGATCTTCCCTTTTCACTGGTCCCTTAAAGTTCTCTGTTGATGGAGGTGACCGACTTTTTAAAAATATGACTCAAGGGGGTATGGGTCTTCATGATACACTTGGGGAAAGTAGCAGCCAGGGAGGGCTGGATTCAAATTGGGCTCCTCCGCTGATGAACTGTGCTGCTTAGGAAGGCACCTCATGTCACACCTCAGTTTCCCCACCAGTACCAGTGACCAGCCCTCCTTGCTGGGTCATGTGGACTAAAGTACGCAGCACAGTGACAGCTGCTTTGCTGGCTGGTTTGCTCGGAATCTGAGTGTGACTTTCAATCCCCAGTGGTCTAGAGATGCATTTGTGGTCAGAAGGCTTTCGGTTCAAGACCATTTCGGTGTCAGAGCTGGGGCCAGCCAAGGAACTCATGTCAACCCTTCATCAGCCGGAAAAGGAAACTGCAGCCAGGAACACCCCACCCTGCAGGACCTCTGTGGCTGCCACACCTACCCTCAGACCCACACAAACACCACGGCAGAGGGAGCCCCAGTGTCCTCAGGCTTCCTGGTCCTATTCTCGGCACACACTCTCCCTCCACCTGAGTTGGCACTTGCTTTCCCAGCTTCAGTTGTCTTGCCTTTTGGACTCGATCCTTGCCAGTTGCTTGCCATGACCTTGAATTTATTCCAGAGGCTCTGATCTCACACCCAGCACATCAGTTCTTCTGTCTCTGGGGCACGTGCCGCTCTTTCCATTGGGGCCGGGAGTGTAGTGTGCTTCAGGAGGATGGTCTCCTCTTTTCTGGGTGCTGTGCTGGTTTCTGTGTTTGCATTTCTCTCTCCCTCTCTTTGTTTTTTTTTTTTTTTTTTTTTTTTAGCTGTGGGGTGCAGTCTTTAAGGATTTCTTTTGGTGAACAGGCCATATCCCTGCTTCACCAAGCATTAAGAATCTGTAGGAGGAAAAAGTATGCTCTTAAAGTGACATGAGGAAAGCAAGAGGGCTCTCTGCTTCTCCTTCGGAGGGCAGAGGGAAAATCCTGAGCAAGCCCCTGACATTGATGACTGAATCCACCTCTTCTAGATGTCATGAGGTGTCCTGAAACATTCATCTCCCTACTCTGAGCCTTTGTTTTTTTTTCTATGAAGTGGGGGTAATAATGATTCCATTCTTAGCAACTTCATCAGATTCCTTTCTGGATCAGATGTGGAAATACTTGGTAAGCTTGGTAAGCCCCATGCCCTTGACAGTGGGTTGCCCTGTTAGTTCTCAGCCTCATTCTGGGCTGAGGTCTGTGGCCCTCCATTAGGTCAGCTCTCGGTAGAACCCCAACCCCATTTCCAGACTGGCAGAACAGCAACCATGAGTTCCATCTTCTCCCTCTCCTCAGGTTCTTCTCCCAGAGTGTGCCTTGTGCTAAGGAAGCTCAAGGGATTCTCAAGGGCTACTTTGCTGGGAGTCTCCAGATGGGAGCTCACATAGCAAAGATGCCTAAACTGAGGACTCCGATTCCCATCACCCTCAGAGATAGCAGTATTATCGTCCAGGGACACATGTGGGGCTTCATGGGTGATCCTGTATTCCTGGTAGGCAGGAAAAACGCATCATAAAGGGCAGCCTTTGCTGATTGGATAGTAACCCAGCCACCAGTGGCATCTGCCCAGAGCAATTACATTCATCGTAAACAAGTCAGGAGAACTGCTCACAAACCTCTCTCAGAGGAGCAACATCGGTCTGGAAATATTTGCTAGCACATCCATTTGGTCATTTGTTCAGATATTTGTGTATTTCTTCAACTATGCTGTCTTTATCAAGCACTTACTATATGCTGAGTCCTACATACACTGTGTCTTGTATTAGTCAAGGTAAGTTTATATAATTCTGTGATAACAAACAATCCCAAAATCTCAGTGGTTGGAAGCAACACAGGTTTATTTCTTACTGATGTTACATTCTCAGTACAACTTTTTGGGGAAGGAGCTGCTCAAGTTGCCAACCTGACGGGTACTCTACCTTCCTCTGACACCACAATTTCAGCTTGAGTCCTTAGGCTTCACTGCAGCAGGGGGAGGAGATGTGAACTGTGCGTCAGCTTCTAAGTGATTCTGTCTGAAAGTGACACCTACCGCTTCTGTCCATGCTTCACTGGGCAGAGGCCACCATATTGCCACACCTAACTCATAGGGAGAGAAGTGTCATCCTTCCCTGGGTCTTAAAGAGAGGAAATATGGAAATTAAATGAAGGAAGATGGCAGAATATAAGGATCTGCACTTATCTTTTCCAGCGAGAACTCCAAAACTGCAACCCGCTCTTCATCTCTACCCCATTGCTAACTCCTACCACAACTGCGGACATCGTTATTATTCTAATTATTCATATGATGAAACTGAGGGTAAAAAGGGTTAAGGACCTCCTCCGGCAAGTAAGAAGGAGATGTGGAATTTGAACTTGGGACAATCTGGCTGCAAAGCCTTTGCCAGTTCCTTTCTGTCTCTCAGTCACATGCATGAAATGGCTCCGTGACTAGGTGGAAAACGTCAGCCGACTGGCCAAAGAAGGACAAGTCTGTAATTTTAGAAGAGGGAGCGGTCCCTTCCAGCTGGGGAAATCCAGTAAGCCTTTACTAAAGAGGTGGCTTCTGCCTCCAGGTTTGAAGGAATGGGCCGAATTTCGACCTTCAGAAATGTTCATTCTTTTAATCGGTTATTCATTCTGTGTGTTATACTCACATCTGGCGAATCTTTATAAAATTCATTTAGTTCACACTCTTAGCTTAGTTCACTCTCTTCCTTCACAGGAGGAGTTCCAGAGTGGCGGGGGTGGAAGGGAAGTAGTTCTGAACTGGCTTTGAGGAACTTCCCTGGAACAAGCCTTGGGGAGAGATCTGATACAGCAGGTCAATTAAGAACTGAATTTTATTGCAGATTTATTGCAGCTTTCCTTCCTTCTTCCCTCCCTACCCCCACTTCCTTCTTCCTCCTACCCTCCCTCTCCTTTAGTCCTTAGTGCCTGCTCTCTGCCTGGGCAGGGCTCAGGGCTGGGGCGGGGGTGGGGGGGCTAGGGGGAGCTAACTCTGACAAAGTTTTTGGCCCCCTGGGAGTCTCTGTGTTTAATGATGGGAGGGATAAGTTTGCATGGCTCCAGGGTCCCAGTGTTTGCCTAGAAACTCAAGAAGAAGCCCTGGTGTGGGGCCCGGTGACCCCACTGAGGGGTGTGGGTAACTGGAGTAAAAGAAAATAAGCCAGTGGAACAGAGCAGGGGGAGAAGCTGCAGGGCAGCGGAGGAGGAAGTCCCAGGCCGTTGCTGAGAGGCCCTGAGTGAGTCAGGGCCGAGCCCTGCTCCCTGACTGGGGAGGGCAGCTGGGCCCTCAGGCTCACCCAGAGGCCACTGCTGCACCTGGCCTTGCCTGCAGCTGTGCTCCGGCCTGCGGCCCACAGCAGCGGCCCGCCTTTGTCAGCACAGCCAGAGGAGAGCTCCGCTGCTTCACTGAGCTTCTCCTGCCTACCACGGCCCACTCGGGGAAAGCCAGCTTCAAGGACAGAACTCTGCCTACCTACATCAGGGATGGCTGGGACAACCACTGAGGAGAGACACTGGGGGACCTCTTTGCACACACACAGAGGCCTGGCTGTACCAGGTTGCCTTCCAAGATTCACAGGCTGCCAGCAAAGTCCTTGAGTTTTCTCCTTGAGAAACTGAAGTTCATTCTTGGGTGCCCTGTAACTGCATCCTCATTCTCCCTCCAGGTCTCTTTTCCCACCATCAGAAAGAACTCAGGCCTGGAAGAGTCTCAGAGCGCAGCCTGGCCAGTGGTTGCTAAACTGCTGATCTTCACCTGGGAAGCTTCTGAAGACGCGCATTGCCAGACTCTGCGCCTGGGTGCCCTGACTTAGTAGGTCTGGGCCGGTCCCCGTCCAGCCGCTATTCTGTGTGCCCCACGCTCAGGGGCCCAGAGAGCACCTCCCCTGCCTGCGCTTGGCAGCCAGCCTTTCCTTGGGAATTTATCGTTCTCATTAAGGGAATGGCTCTCCAGACCCGCTGAGAGGACCAACACTATTGTGTTCCCGATCGCCTGAATGCCGCCCGGCCAGGAGAGGGTTTCTGCCCTGGCTCAGTTCCCTGTCATCAGGAGAAGGAGCCCTTGCCTGCGGTGGTTGCCTTGGGAAGCGTCCCCTGGGCAGTGTGGAGAGCTGGGCAGCGAGACGACCCTCACCAGGGTCCAGGTCTGCCAGGCCGAGGGGAGGGGCTGTAGAGAAGCACAGCTGAACTCCCACCCACTCCCCTCCCACTCCTCATCAACACACCCCTCAGGCCACTGAAGAGTGGGCTGTCCTCTGGAGGAATCGCGACCCTGGGCGTGACTCCAGGGAAGCCCTTGAATTTTCATTTCTAAATCCCAAGAAGTGCTTGGCAAAAGGATAACAGTGATTTTGTTCCATGGGCGCAAGATGTACTCATGTGGGCTCTTGTGTGCTTCTTGTAACCGTCCTGGGAGGAGACGAGACAGGATTACTTCCCCCTCCCCCGCCCTCCCCACTCCCCCAGCAGAGCAAGCCAAGCTCAGGAAGGGTGTATAGCCATTAAGGCCTACGATGTATGCAAGGTGCCCTTAAGTTGTTCAGAAAGAAACTGTGTGTGTATCTATATCTAGATGCATATAGATACACACAGAGAACAGCTGATAAAATAAATGGGGTAAAATGTAGCAATACAGGTGTTACTGTACTAATTCTGTTTTACACAATTTGGAAAATTTAAATTTGTATTCAAATAAAAGAGTTTCTTCATCAAGGTGATGTGATTTATTAAGGGACACAGAAAAAGTTAATAGTGAGACCCTGTCCACAAAAGGCCCACAGGTCACATCTCATCATCTTTTTTATTTATATATTTCTTAGACTCAAATGCCAGGTCTTGAGTGAAACTTCCTGGGCCTCCTAGACATGATTGTATACTTTTCCTACCACTTATGACAACAAGAGGACTGAATTATTTTTAATTTAGTGCCTTTTTCTCTTGCTGGACTGGAAGCTCCATGAGGGCAGGTCTTGTTGGTGCTTTATCCCTAGGGTCTAGTGCAGTGACTGGAACAGAGGGGATGTTCGTGGACAGGATGAGTGAATGGACGCTGGAGTGCCATGGTGCACAGGTGGACACACGCGGGCTCGTGCTTTCTGTTCTTAGTTCCATTCCTCTGTGTCATAGGCAGGCTGGGGATGCCAGGATTTAGAGGGCAGCTGGCAGTGTGGCATCCTGCCTCTGGAAATGACATCTGGGAATGAATGACATCCTTTGGGAAGAGAGGAGGCGGCCCCTTCCCAGCCAGTGCCTCCCTGCCCTCCCCACCTCTTCCGGAGAAAAAGTGATGCTCTTGCAGCAGGTGGTGAAGGGATCCCAGAGACGGGGCTGGGAGAGGGGGCAGGGATGCAGTCTGGAAATTGCTGCCTTTCTGGAAACAAAAGAGCCCTTTAAAGTCACTTGATATCATGTTTTCTAGCACTGGGCCTCTGCCAAGCCCATTCTTCCCATCGTCAAGGAGGAGGAACACCAGAGACCTGTGCTCTCTCCTCCTGACGCACAGCATGGGGAGAGGGGGCCTGGGCTGTGTGGGGCAGACCCCAGGGGCCCCAGGTGTGCTCATGAACTGTAGAGTTTGGGTTTTCACTTTTGATGCATCTTTCAGCATTCATAAACTCTAAATATTGGTGAGCTGAAGTCCTCCTCCCACCCCTGCCTTCCAGACATCCAGCACGTCCCGCAAATGTTTTTAGTTCTTATGAATCTTTCTATAGTTAGTCTGCACATAGCCAACCAACTCTATTTCCTGTAGTGGTGGGATTCCATACACACTGCATCTTGCCTTTTTCACTTAATAAAATATTTTGGTGCTTTATCCATCAGTTCAGCTCAGTTCAGTCACTCAGTCATGTCCGACTCTTTGCCACCCCATGGACTGCAGCACACCAGGCCTCCCTGTCCCTCACCAGCTCCCAAAGTTTACTCAAACTCATGTCCATCTAGCCGGTGATGCCATCCAACCATCTCATCCTCACACAAATCCATAAAAGACTATCTTTGGGTGTTTTCTTGCTGTCCTGTGCTTAGTTGCTCAGTTGTGTCTGACTCTGTGACCCCATGGACTGTCCCCCACCAGGCCCCTCTGTCCATGGGAATTGTACAGGCAAGAATAGTGGAGTGGATTGCCATGCCCTCCTCCAGGGGATCTTCCCAGCCCAGGAATGCAACCCAGGTCTTCTGCAGTGCAGGCTGATTCTTTACTGTCTGAGTTACCAGGGTTTTTTTTGGCTTTGTAGTAGTTGATAGTATCAGTGTCCTGGGGAGGGTGTCCCCCCACTTCCTTACATATCTAAGGAGCCAAGCTCCAGCCTTCCCCTGCCATGCTGTGTACAAGAATCTCTCACTCTGTTTCTGGATTGTCCTGAACAATGATATGCAGAGATGCGAGGGCCTTACACTGTGCTCTTTAGAATGGTGGCTACTAACCTCATATGGCTTTGGAGCCCTTGACATATGGCTAGCTGAGTTGAGATGTGCTGTAAATGACAAACACTCACTGGATCTTGAAGACAATCTAAAAAGGTAAAATATCCTATGAATTATTTTTTATAAGTGTTACAAATTGAAGCTATAATTTTTGAATATATTGGTTAAATATTAAAATAAATTTCACTTGTAAAAATTTTTTTTAAGTGTGGTTACTAGATTTTTTAAATTACATATGTGACTCACATTCAATGGTCAGCATATTTCTCTAGGACTAGGATTCCTTGGAGGCTTGGAGCCTCAGGAAGGAGCTGGGGATGGGAAGGAGCTAATAGAACAGGAGTGGAGAAAGCAAAGGAATGGAAACAGATGGGCAGCAGTCTGTTGGAAGTTCCCAGGCTAGGGGTCAGGAGGACTGGGTCCCTGCCCATCTCAGTGACTTTCTGGGAGACCCCAGGCCTGGCCTCCTCCCCGCTGGGTCTAGGTTTCCTCTTGTGTGCAAGACGATGACTAGGATTGCAGAGAGCTGCCTCCAGGTGGGCAGGAATTCCTCTCTGCTTTGCTCTCTGCTATCTCCAGAGCTAGAACGGTGCCTGGCACAGTCCTAGTATTTGCTGGGTGGCTGAATGAAAGTAGGAGGTGAAATACATCAAAAATTTGGTTTTTCCTTTCGAGATTAAGTGTTCAACTCATCAAAATATTAGAAGTTGGAGGCCTCTAGAGATCACAGGATGCCTCAGACTTTGAAGTCAACACTTAGAGGGCGTGAATGACAGAGATGGGCCCACCTGCAATTTCTTTACTCTTACAACCAAAGAACCATCCAAAAAAAAAAAAAAAAAAAAAAGCTGTGATCTAGCCTCTGCAATGGCTTCCCAGGTTAGGCAGTAGTGAAAGAGTCTACCGACCGACGCAGGAGATGCGAGAGATGTGAATTCTACCCCTGGGTGGGAAGATTCGCTGGAGGAGGAAATGGCAACCCACTCTGATATTCTTGCCTGGAGAATCCCATGGACAGAGGAGCCTGGCAGGCTATGGTCCATGGGGTCACCAGGAGTCGGACACAACTGAGAGACTGAGCAAGCACTTGGTAATATCTACTACCAGTATAGCCTGGCTGTGGCACCCCTCCTTCCCCACCTGTGTTCAGGGTATGAGAATACATCTCCTGCTTCTGTTAGGCAGAAGGCCTGAGGAAGAATGGGATCAAGAGCATCCCACTCAGAATCAAGGGCTCAGCGTTTTCCAAGGCCTTTCACTCAGAAGGGCCTGAATCCACAGGCAGAGGCCCTGTCATCTCCCCAGGGTCCCAGCCCTAGGCCACTGGCCCAGAGAAGCTGGAAGCCAGCCCTAGGCCGTGAGGAGCCAGCCGGCTGCCATCAACAGCGAGAGAGGGCGGCCTCTAAATCAGTCCTGCTAGGGTGGGAGGGCCGGGCGGGGCATGGAAGGGATTTTCCTAGATTATATTGAGAGAATGACAATGGGGAGGGAAAGGAGCCGAGTTCCCACAGAGTGTCCGGTCACTCCTGTGGGGGGCTGTGGGAGCCGGGCCCGGCTGCCTTTTTCTCTCTGGGCAGCAGCACACACAGTTTTTAATAATTAAGTAACTTTAATTGTCCTGGGAAAGCAGAGCTCGCCTTGGGGCACGCCGCACAAACTCATAATTAATGTTACCAAGAGAGATTAGCAAAGGAGAACTGAGAAATGATTCACTTTTTAAAAAGTGCCTCACTGTTAAGCCTTATTATCCTAAGTTTAGAACCTCATTTATCTGCTAGGAAAAAAAAAAAAAAAAGACCCAAGACCCAGAATGAATGCATGTGAAATTAAGACTCCATGCCTTTGTAATCTGGTTTAAAAACATCAGATGGGAAAATGTTGCTATTTCTTGATTCCATTCTGGTGACCAAAGGAAAATTTTAAGACAGAAGACTATAATTAATACATTAAAATGCCTTAATAAGAACTCAAGTTTTTACTGCTGCCCCTGTTGCTTAGAAATTATTTCACTTAAAGATTTTTTTGGAATGACTTTTACTCTATGACTTTCTTTGAGAGACATACCCAATTCTGTGTAATTTTCAATGACTGTTCTCATGAAATGATATTAGTGGAGTCTCTGTGATGTTAGCGTTTAGTACACACTGGATGAATTAATGAATGAGCAAGCACACTGATGCAAGATGGGAGGACCCCAAAGAGGAAATGGGGAATATGGCAGCTGTGATACAGTTCGGGTGGGAAGGAGAGGGAGACAGAAGCCTCGAAAGCCAGGAGTGGGCGTGAGAGTGAGAACAAGGCTGAAGAGAAGCCAGAACCCCGTGCGGCCCTGGTGCATAGTCAGTAATCCATAGGTAGTACATGGTCAGTGGCCCGGCTTCCTTCCTCCACTCAGACAAGTCTCCTAGATGACGTGCCCCATCCTTTCCCAGCAGCATCTCGGGACCTTCTTCCATTCAGTTGATGAACACTGATGCCTGCTAGGATCCAGGCACCCTTTTACTCAGACTAACAGGCACCCATTTACTCAAACAGCAGGTGCGCAGTCAGGGACTTCGGCTCAACCTACCCTTCACACAGGGTTCCCTTCTCCTGTCTGCGCCTCCGAGTCCTCCCACTCCAGTGCGGACTTCCCTGAGGCTCTCTGGAGAGTGGGCAGGAGACGGAGACACGGCAGAAGGGGTTCCTGAAGCCCCTTTTCCTGGAAACTGCAGAGGAGTTGGTGTCTGGCTTCTCCCCAGCCTCCCTTCTATCCTGGGGGGTGCAGTTCTCGCCACAAGCCCACCAGTCGGGGCTCAGACGGCTAGCCCCTCATCCCTCCGCCTAAAGCACAAGCAGGGACTGCCCCATGCAGCCACCCACGAGGGTGCTCAGGGCATTCCCGGGACCCTTCTGCTCCCTGGACATCAGTTACCCCCCAGCCCAACACCTCCTGGCAGCTGAGGGAGTAACTAATGAGGGGGTAGCTGATTCAGCTCAAGGTGCTATTCTTCTCAAAGTCTCTCCATGTGGTCAGACAGTGTACCCAGAATGAAAGCTTTCAAGAGATGAAGGGACAAAGCCGTTTGCTTCCTGGTAATGTCCGTCTGTGACCACAGGCAAATTGTGTCTGGGCTTTTTTTGCCTGAGGGGAAAGGGTGGAAAGGGCACCGAGGAGTCTCCCCCGGAGTTTTCCTGAGCAGATAGAAGCTGGGGCACTGAGTGCTGAGGTGGCGGAGGCTGGGAAAAGCCCTCAGACCTGTGAGAAGCTGTTGACAGTAATCCAAGTATTTCATTTTGGTTCTTAAGTACTGTGATCTATGTTCCTGGTCTTTTCTAGGAGGTGATGCTCTATATAAAATTATTATGTTGGAGCTCAGGAAAAAGCACACACATTTTTGTTCATTTACTCATGTTCCAATCATCAATTATTATTTATTTAGCTTGTGTTTCCTGAGAACCACCTGTTATGTTATAGATAATCAGGATCCCTGACATCGAGGCTTGGGTGAAGTGTGATTTTTAGATTTTAAGTAGGTTGTACAGGCCCATATTAAACAACCCAAGTTGTTGAAAAAAAAAAAAAAGTAAAAAATAAGCCCTTTCCTTCTTATTCTTGTTACTCTGCCCCCCTGATCCTCTCCTACAGACAACCATTGTTAGTTTCTTTTGCATCCTTCATAGAGAGTCCATGCATATGCTTATATATATAGTGTGTGTGTTTGCCTTCTTTCAAAATGGTAGTATATCATGGACAGTTTCTAGAGCTCCATATCAGAGCACAGGGAGCCATGCCAATCTTTCTAAACGGTGGATTAGCATTTTATTTAACCTATATTTCATATTTTAAAACTACTTGCCTACTGATGGATATTCGGGTGGTTTTCATTACTTTGCCTTTCACGTGTTTTCTAAACATACAAGTCTTAACTTTTATCTTGGAGTAATTAATCTTAGAGTAATCTTGGAATACAGTGAAAGTTGCTGGGGGACAGAGAATTGAGAGATAAAGAGTGCTCTCTGAAGTCTGTATTAATTAGCTATTGGGGGCTTCCCTGGTGGCTCAGACGATAAACAATTCACCCGTAATGAGGGAGACCTGGAGACCTGGGTTCGATCCCTGGGTTGGGAAGATCCTCTGGAGAAAGGAATGGCGACCCACTCCAGTATTCTTGCCTGGAGAATCCCATGGACAGAGAAGCCTTGTGGGCTACGGTATATGGGGTTGCAAAGAGTCGGATACGACTGAGTGACTAAGCACAGCTTTGGGGCAAGTGCTATTGCTTGCCTGGGTCTCAGTTTCACCATCTATCAAATGGGACAATGGGCTCTAGCTAGCATCTAGCGTCCCTCCCAGCCTGTCTCCCCAAACTCCAGAAATAGCAAAGTGCCCCACAGAGAATCGGCTGGCTGGGGCCATGGGTAGGCTCCAAGGGGCCCAGTGACCTGGTGAGCCCCTCCCGTCGCTGATCTCAGAGACACAATAGTGAACTCAGGCAAGTTGGGCCTTGCTCTCCCAGGGACCCAGTGTGATTCAGGGCCTGTAGCGTGGCTTCTCCTTCAGTAAATGAGCTGCAAGACACCTTTCTTGGCAGTGGGCTTAACGAGGGCTCAGGGAATGTCTGATTACTCATCTGTTTTGCAACGGCAGCAAACTCCTGGTGAGAAGAGGAGGCAGCTAGCGTGGCTTCCTTCCTGAATTAATGACTTAAGCGTTATGAATGACTAATCAGTTCAGCAAGGAGCACAACTGGGTGGTCGAGTCGGGACTGCGGGTGGCAGCCAGGCAGCTGGTGCAGACAGTCCTGGGAGGGCTTTAACCTCCCCCGCCCTCTGCTTGGATGCCTTGGGGTCTCCATGCTGTCCTCTTAGGGGGATAGAAGTGGGGTCAGACGTCCTACCCAGACACACACCAGTTTCCACTGTCTCCTACAGCCTCTTTACCTGGGACATCAGCACTGTCAGCTGGTTGCAAACTCCTCCTCCCGCCTCAGCGTAGGTCCTTCTGAGGGAAATCTACATGCTACCAGAGAAATCCAGGAGTGAAACCCAAAATACACAATTTTGTGGGACGTACCTTTGTTGTTGCTTAGTCACTCAGTCATGACTGACTCTTTTGTGATCCCATGGACTGTAGCCCGCCAAGCAACTCTGTCCATGAGATTTCCCAGGCAAGAATACTGGACTAGAGTGGGTTGCCATTTCCTGCTCCAGAGGATCTTCCTGACCCATGGATCAAGCCCATGTCTCCTGCATTGGCAGGTGGATTCTTTACCACTGGTCCACCAGGGAAGCTCAGGATATACCTACTGTGTACCTAAGAAGGAATTCTGAGATGTATCAGAATTTTTCTGGGAGAAAACATAAAGGTGGTGGAATTGTTCTTTGAGCCACACTTTTGTTACAAGAACCGTGAAAGGAGGGCCTCTTTTCTGGATAGTTTTCTCACCCCTCTTATTTCATGCTGCTTATTGTGTGTTTTAGACTCGGACTACTCCTTGGACTGCAAGGAGATCAAACCAGTCAATGGTAAAGGAAATCAGTCCTCAGCATTCATTGGAAGGACTGACGCTGAAGCTGAAATTCCAATAGTTTGGCCACCTGATGTGAAGAACCGACTCATTGGAAAAGACCCTGATGCTGGGAAAGATTGAGGGCAGGAGAAGAAGGGGGTGGCAGAGGATGAGACGTTTGGATGGCATCATAGACATGAGTCTGTGTCTATGTCGATGAAGGACAGGGAAGCCTGGCGTGCTGCAGTCCATAGGTTTGCAAAGAGCCGGACACGACTGAGCAACTGAACTGAACTGAATTGATTGTAAATTCGAGAATTAATGGGGGCTGGAGAGAATATTTCTCCTTTAAGTAAAGGTCTCCGGCTTCACAGTGCTTCCCACTCCACCTCCCTTCCTTCTTCAAGCTTCCCCCGTCAGGCTGGTCCGGGCCCAGCCCTCTACTTTCCAGCAGTGATTAGGCAACTGCCTTTTGTGGTGGCCTGAGGGCCTGCCTGGACTGTAGCTGTGCAGTGCAAGTCCCCGGGTTGGGATTGGGGAGGAGAGCATAGGGTCTGGTCTTACCTGGTCCCAGTCCCAGAAGTCTTGCACAAGCTCCTTCCATCAGGGCATGGGTCCTGAGAGGCCTCCCTCCACTACTCCCAGGCCAGGGGGAGCTCTGCCCACTAGCCCCTAACTCCTTGGACAAGAGGAGTCCTTTCCTGCTGACTCCTTCCTTTTGGCTTTATTCTGAAACTGCTCTGATTGACACACCAGACTTGTGTCCTCAGTCTGTGCATTTTAGACTCAGGCCACAGGAAGTCTCTGAGACACTATGGTAGGGGTCATCTGTCTCTAGCAGCATGCACTAGGCCCTGTCTCTGGGACTTGTCTTGGAATGCTTCCACCAGCCTTTCCATGGTCGACCAATTCATGGTAGGGGTGTTCTCTAAATGTCTCCTTTTTCCTACCATATCTCCTTTCCAGGCCTTTGTGGTCCAACATGGTCCCTTGAGGTTGAAGAGAATCACCATTTAACACAGGGTTCTGCCCAACATTAGTGCTCAGTTGTTGAGTGATGCTTCTTATCCTGGCTCAGTTCAACTCAGTTGCTCAGACGTGTCCGACTCTGCAACCCCATGGACTGCAGCACACCAGGCCTCCCTGTCCCTCACCAGCTCCCAGAGTTTACTCAAATTCATGTCCATTGAGTCGGTGATGCCATCCAACCATCTCATCCTCTGTCATCCCCTTCTCCTCCTACCTTCAATCTTTCCCAGCATCAGGGTCTTTTCAAATGAGTTGGTTCTTCTCATCAGGTGGCCAAAGTATTGGAGTTTCAGCTTTAACATCAGTCCTTCCAGTGAATATTCAGGACTGATTTCCTTTAGGATTGACTTGTTGGATCTCCTTGCAGTCCAAGGGACTCTAAAGAGTCTTCTCCAATACCACAGTTGAAAAACATCAATTCTTCAGTGCTCAGCTTTCTTTATAGTTCAGCTCTCACATCTATACATGACTACTGGAAAAACCATAGCTTTTACTAGACAGACCTTTGTTGGTAAAGTAATGTCTCTGTTTTTTTAATATGCTGTCTAGGTTGGTCATAGCTTTTTTTCCAAGGAGCAAGCGTCTTTTAATTTCATGGCTGCCGTCACCATCTGCAGTGAATTTGGAGCCCAAGAAAATAAAGTCTCTCACTGTTTCCATTTGCCATGAAGTGATGGGACCAGATGCCATGATATTAGCTTTCTGAATGTTGATTTTTAAACCAACTTTTTCACTCTCCTCTTTCACGTTCATCAACAGGCTCTTTAGTTGTTTGATTTCTGCCATTAGGGTGGTGTCATCTGCATATCTGAGGTTATTGATGTTTCTCCCAGAAATCTTGATTCCAGCTTGTGCTTCATCCAGCCTGGCATTTTGCATATCAGTTAAATAAGCAGAGTGACAATATACAGCCTTGATGTACTCCTTTCCCTGTTTGGAACCAGTCTGTTGTTCCATGTCCAGTTCTAACTGTTGCTTCTTAACCTGCATACAGATATCTCAGGAGACAGATCAGGTGGTCTGGTATTCCCATCTCTTTCAGAATTTTCCAGTTTGTAGTGATCCACACAGTCAAAGGCTTTGGCATAGTCAATAAAGCAGAAGTAGATGTTTTTCTGGAATTCCCTTGCTTTTTCGATGATCCAGCAGATGTTAGCAATTTGATCTCTGGTTCCTATGCCTTTTCTCAATCAAGCTTGAACATCTGGAATTTCACCAATCATGTACTGTTGAAGTCTGGCTTGGAGAATTTTGAGCATTACTTTGCTAGCATGTGAGATGAGTGCAATTGTGTGGTAGTTTGAACATTCTTTGGCATTGCCTTTCTTTGGGATTGGAACGAAAATTGACCTTTTCCAGTCCTGTGGCCACTACTGAGTTTTCCAAATTTGCCAGCATATTGAGTGCAGCAGTTTCACAGCATCATCTTTTAGGATTTGAAATAGCTCAACTGAAATTCCATCACCTTCACTAGCTCTGTTCATAGTGATGCTTCCTAAAGACCACTTGACTTCAAATTCCAGGATGTCTGGCTCTAGGTGAGTGGTCACACCATCATCATTATCTGGGTCATGAAGACCTTTTTTGTATAATTCTTCTGTGTATTCTTGCCACCTATTCTTAATATCTTTTGCTTCTGTTAGGACCCACTGTATAGCACAGGGAACTTTACTCAAAATTCTGTAATAACCTACATGAGAAAAGAATCTGAACATATATATATATATGACTCATTTTGCTGTACATTTGTAACTAACAATAAAGGACCATATCTGTCCTTTATTGTGCTCATCTTTACATGAAATGTTCCCTGAGTATCTCTAATTTTCTTGAAGAGATCTCTAGTCTTTCCTATTCTACTGTTTTCCTCTGTCTGTTTGCATTGATTATCCTGGGCAATGCTACACTTCCTTTGCCATTAAAATTTTAAAATTGGTTTGTGTTACATCTCCCTGGACCGACTGCTCAGTCCCCAATCACTTTCTTTCTTTCCCCTTTAAACATTTTTATTGGAGTATAGTTGATCTCCAGGTAATGCAGTGGTAAAGAATCCACCTGCCAATGCAAGCAAAGCAGGAAATGCAGGTTCGACCCCTGGGTCAGGAAGATCCCCTGGAGGAGGGCATGGCAACCCACTCCAGTATTCTTGACTGAGGAATCTCATGGACAGAGGAGCTTGGCAGTACAGTCTAAGGGGCCACAAAGAGTTAGACATGGCTGAGCAACTGAACAAACACACACGGTTGATTTAGTGTTGTGTTAGTTTCAGATGTACAGCGAAGTGAGTCATATATATATGTTCAGATTCTTTTCTCATGTAGGCTATTACAGAATTTTGAGTAGAGTTCCCTGCGCTATACAGTGGGTCCTTCCCTATCACTCTCTTAAGCACAACTCCATCTTCCTTGGGACAATGGTAGCAAAGTCAGTCACATCCAAGTGACCTTGTTACTTTTAAGTTCATCAGCTTCCCAACATGGCAGAGAGGAGCTGGCCTTTGTGGAAATCATCTTCAGCTAACATCTTTAATAATTTTAGGATGAGTCACCCTGCTTGGCTTTCTTCTAGGAATCCCTCCACAAAATCACTTTATCTGCTCAGAGTAGGTCAGGGACAGCCTCTCCAAGAGGGAGACACATCCCTGAGTATGTCCCAAGTATGAAATGAGATTCATCTTTTTTCTCTCCATTTCAGAGCCTTTTACCATCTGAGTGGCCTGAGTCCCTGTAAGACTCTCCGGAGAGTGCTCCTGCCCCTCCCGCTTCTGCTAGCACCTCTGTGTCTGGACCTTGGGTTTCACCCTTTCTCCCAGCTCTGGTCCCCAGACTGGCCCCTTGGCAGAGGGGAGTGCAGCCTCAGCTCTTCAGTGAAGACATGATACCTAAGAATGAAATATACTCCAACATGTATATTTCCTGAGACTAGAGACTACACATTGCCCACATTAAGACTAACAAACTATTTGTCTAAGGAGATTCTTTTTCTTCTCTTTTCTGTTCACCACCCCCTCCCCTTCCTTTCAGTTGCTTTTCACACCAAGACACTGAAATCACAGAGTATGGGCAGTATTTTTCTCTTTAGAAATCCTTTTTCAGGCAACAATGTCAAGAATGTTTTCATACTTTAGGTTGGAAAGGAAGGGAGGGAAAAAAAGGCTTAATCCCCCCAGATGGGTCTTTCTTTGAAAACAGACATGCAAATGCTGGGCTTGTCAAACCCTAAAATGTTTTCTTTCTTCCTAAGAATTATGGCATATTGCCCGCTGAGCCTGGGAGATCTGACGAGTGAAGGAGGAAGCCCTGGCGGGTGGAGGAAGCAGAATGTGGGAAAGGGCAGGAGGCAGAGGCACGCGCCAGATAAGCGGGGGCTTCGGGTACAACCGCCCTGTGCCTTGTGCATCAGGCCGTCCCGCCTCAGCCCCTCAGGCTGATGAGGTTGGAGGTCGCTTTCCAGGAACTGGAAGCGGGATACCGGAAAGAGCAGATGGATCTCACTCCTGCGCACGCGCACTGACAGCTCACACTGACTCCACTAATGAGGGGCTGGCCCGAGTCACCTGGGCGTCCCAGCTAGCCAGCTGAAGCTCACACCTGCCAACGTGAGTGCAATAATAGAGACTTGGTGAGGCATTGTCATGCCTAGGGTAGTCACTTGAGGCTTCTAGCAAGGACCCTCTCTAGATTCTCCTTCACCAAGCGACCTGGAGCTGGGAGGGAGACAGATTTAGCAAATGCTTCCTGCGGGCTACTGAATAATTGCAAAGCACTTCACAAGGCCTTGCTGCCCCTAGGTGATGAGTTCACAGCTCTGTGGGAGAGAGAGACAAGAAAACAGGCTTGCTAAAGGAAGGCAGCCTAATCCAAAAAGAGAGATGCATCCCCACCCACACCAAAATATGGTTAAAACATCTATATCAGCTGAGAAAATGGCTGTGCAATATATGACTGCAGCTCTAGAGAAGAGCCGTTCTAGTATTTTAGGTTTTGGTTTCCCACTCCCCAAACCTTTGCCTGATGAAAGTACAGGTAGGAGGTGGCCTCCTATGCACGCCTGGCACGGTGTGACTGAAGCTGCAGAAAAGACCTTGGAGTTGGCTGCTGCCTGACTTACCTCTCTGGGTTATTGTTTTGAGGATCAAATGAGGTCATGGTTATGATAGTATTTTGCATATTATACATCAGTAAATAACCAAAGAGCAGTATTATTCCCTTAAGACTTACAGCCCTGAAAAACCTTAATGATGTCTTCAATTTATTGAACATCTACTATGCTCCAGGCACTCTCTAGGGACTCAGCAGATGTTATAGCCAACTAGAATGTAAGTTTGATGAGGGTCAGGATTTGGCCTTGTTCCTCTGTAGTCCAGGACCTAGAAGAGTGGTAGTCACATATCTATTGAAGTAATTCTTCAATAGATATTTCATAGAGATTGAAAAGGGAATCTCTAATGCTGGCAGCCCCCTGGAAGTTAGCCCAGCTCCACACACAAGGATATGGAGGCTTGGAAAGGTTGAGTGGCCTGCTTTAGGTCCCACTGCTAGCTAACTACTAACTTGGGACTGGAGCTCAGTTCATCTGTCTATCAGTCCAGGCCCTTTCCATGAAGCCCAGACTTACCTGGAGCCCCTGGATTATCTGTCTCCCGGCTTTATTGGACTTAGTTGTCCTTGTCAAAGTAGGTTGCTGTGCCAGGAATAAGCGGGATTCCAGGGACAGCTTCAGTGACAGACAGGTTCTTCCCTCCTGGTTCTAAGGACCAGGCAGAAAGTCTTACCCAGTTAACTTCATAAATGCCCCGAGCTCTTCTTTTGAAAAAGAAGTGGAACAATTTATCTATGGTAGGCAGAAAAATGGTCCCCTAAAGAGATTAAAGACCTTTAGAATCTTTTGTTTTTCATGTCAAAGAGGAATTAAGGTTATAGATGGGTTGCTAACCAGCTGACCTTGAGATGTGGAAATTGTTGTGACTTGTCCTAGCAGGCGCACTGTAATCACCAGGATCCTTATAATGTGGAAGAGGGAGGCAGGAGAGTCAGTGTCAGAAAGATGGGATGTAAAGAAGGCTTGCCTTACCATTACTGACTTCAAAGGTGGACAATGGGGCCACAAACCAAAAAATGAAGTACATTCTAGAAGCTGGAAGAAGTAAGAAAAGAGATTAGCTACATTAGAGTTTCTAGGAAGGAAAACCTCTTGAGTTTTAGCCTTGTGAGGCCCATTTTGACTTCTGAGCTCCAGTCTGCCAGATAATACATTTTTGGTGAGAGACAGCAGAGACAGGAAACTAATATAGCATCTTAGCAAAGAGCAGGCCTCAAGTGGGTTTAGCCTTTGCCTTGGACTCCAGGGAGAGACATGATAGAAGTAGATACAACCCTCCCAGGCTTTCCAGAGACCACCTCCTCCCCTCCTGCTCCTCTTACCAACCTGCGGCATAGCACCCAGGTATGCATAAACTTTCACTAGCTTCTTGGAGGTGCTCCAGCTGTTTCTCACCCTGGACCGCCTCAAGTATCTCTCACTTCCTGTTTTGGGATTTCCACTGTGTGCCCTGGGCACTAACCACTGTGTACCCTGGAACTGCATGGGACCACCCTTGACTGATAACACAGAGGAACCTACAGGTAAATAACTCTTCCTGTTGACTCTCAGGTGCACAGTTCTAGGATGCTTTTCACAAAGCTCTGTCAGAGTTTCCAAGGAACAGAGCACCCAGTTCCCTGATGAAAACTACCCCAGTCATGCATCCTTGTATTGGCCTGTTTCCCTCAAAACGGGACCTTACTTCTGCCTCTCACTCCCACCCGGATCATCACCCACGTGAATACCTGTATGGAATCCTCTGTCCCCAGCCCTGCTTTTGGAGGAAATAAGACACTATGCCTGAACAGACCAGCTGCTTCTCTCATGCTTACTCAAGAGTGTATGATCTGCCAGGTCTCTGGGAGCTGTGGGGAGTTCATGCAGGCGAGAGTGGTGAGTGGCAGCAGGCCCTGGGACTTGCAGAGAGCCACACAGATGGGGTCATGCCTGTCCTGGGGTCTTGGCTGAGGTCGCTCCCCGTCTAGAGAGGAATAAAGTTCTGGAGGAGGAGTTGCGAGGCCCTTGGGGACATCAAGGATCCTGCTCATTGAATCATCCAAGTCCCCTGACTCTGGTAGGGCTTCCCTTACAGCATATTCACTGTGCCTGTCATTTATAACAGATGGTTTTCTGATGAACTTAATTACATCATTAGCAACTAGGCTACAAAAATGAATGATTTGAGAGGGACTGGGAAGCTGGGAGTCTCCTAGCTGGGCAGCTGTTCCCAGGACTGGCTGAGCATGCCTTTGCAGTGGGCTCCTTCCCATCCCCCACCCCAGGCTGCCCGAGTCACGTCTGTAGGCTGAGCTGCCCTCTCTCATCCCCAGGCTTTCCCACCAGCCCTTCCTAGGACAGATGGAAATGAGTCTCTGAGTCTCTTGGGTATCTCCAGCTGATGTGGCTTTCACAGCGGGCGGAAGAAAGTGAGGGGGAGCAGATAAGCCACCCCTTCCCACAGCCACTTGGGAGACCACACTGGTTGTTCAGCTGTCCACTCTCACTCCTTGTGAAAGGCATGGGGCTTGACACTGGGAGCTCCATTCCAGTGGAGGTGAGCCTAGAAGCTAGGAATATAAACTACCCCATTTCCTTATGGTTTTTAACCTGAGCTCCAAGGAGCCTTGGGGGCTAGGGACCCCTTACCATCACTGCTTCTGCCAGAGTAGAGTTTCTTTCCAGCCTCATAAAAGGCTACTCTATTTGCTAGCTCCTTAAGTTTCCCTCTCCCTCCCCTCACTTCCTGTCTTGTCTTGGTCATCCCAATCTTCTTTATGCACAAGCTCATCCATCTCATCCCCCAGACCTGGCTCAAATGCCACTTCCTCCAGGAAGCTCTCCTCTTCTGTCTCACCTCCCTCCAGTTTTAGTGGTAGATTAGCCCCCTTGCTTCTGAAGTCTCCAAGGGCTCCATTTTCATCTCTAAAATTATACCAATCGCTTTATGCCTGCAATAATCACTTCTGTACTTGGTTCATTTCTCCCACTGGACTGAGTTCTCTTCAGAGCATGGAGTGGCTCTTTCTTGGCTCCACAGTCTCCATGGGAGATGCTGGGGAAAATGTCTTTTTTACTTTGATTGGTTTTGTTTTTCTTTTTAATGAGTCCATGTAAAAAATGCATATCAAAACTGCTTTTCCCAAAGACCCTGTCTTAGTCTGATCTGGCTGATACAACAAACTACCATAGACCCGGTGGCTTACCTGATAAATACTTATTTCTCACAGTTCTGAAGACCGAGAATTCCAAGGTCAAAGTGCTAGCTGATTTGTGTCTGGTAAGAACCCTCTTCCTGGCTTACAGGCTACTTCATTCTTGCTGTATAAAGACACAAATCCTATCATGGGTGCCTTACTCTCATGACCTCATCTAAACCTAATCACCTCCAGTGCCACACTTCCAGATACCACCATATTGAAGATTACAGCATCACCATATGAATTCTGGGGAACACAAACATTTCATCCGTAACCTATCTTGCAATAACCTATAAATTCAATATAGAGAATTCCATTCAAAACAATCCCCTTTCGAGTATCTGCTGTGATAGGCACTGGGCTGCGAGTTGGAGGGAGGATTTGATGGGGAGACCCAGCCACTGCTCTCTGGCAGCTCACAGTCCAGTGGAGCCCCCGCAGCACAGTCTGGCAACCACGCGTCACTGTCAGCGCTAGGGCGGCTGGGGCTGTGGAGGTGGGCCAGAGCTGGTCAGGGCTCACAGGAGGGAGAGGAGGCGTCCTGGTGAGAGAATGCTACTGTGGCTGTCTCTGGGTGGGCTCCATCACCAACTCTGGTCAAGCCCTAATGGACTTTGAAAATACAGTCCCGGCAGTACACACCAAGTAAGAGTACTTTGAAAATACAGTCCCAGGTACACACCAAGTTAAGAAGCCTCTTCCTCCTTTCAGTTGGTGTTTATTGTCTTACTCAGGTCTTTCAAGGCTTTGCCAGTCCCCACATACTTGACATTTTGCAGTATTTTTGGATGATGGAGATGGATATAGAGTTGTGCCATCCAACAAGGTAGCTACCAGATACAAATGGCTACTTAAATGTGTTCAATTAAATGCGATAAAATGTAAACAGTTTCAAGTGCTCCATAGCCACATATGGCTAGTTGCTACCATATTTGGTAACAGATGATATTCTATCATCAAAATTCTATCGGATGTTCTATTGAATAGCCCTCATGCAGAAAGTTGCTTTTCAGTCACTAGCTTTAGTATTTTATTTATTTTTAATTGGAGTATAGTTGCTTTACAATGTTGTGTTAGTTTCTACTGTATAGCAATTGCTGCTGTACAGTAGAATCAGCCACATGCGTACATATATCCACTCCCTTTGGGACTTCCTTCCCACTTAGCTCACCACAGAGCACAGAGTAGAGTTCCCTGTGCTATACAGGTGTATATCTGTATACAACTCATTCTCACTAGTTATCTGTTTTATACATGTGGTGGTGGTTTAGTCACTAAATCAAGTCCAACTCTTGTGACTCCATGGGCTGTAGCCTGCCAGACTCCTCTGTCCATGGAATTTTTCCAGGCAAGAATACTGGAGTGGGTTGCCATTTCCCTCTCCAGAGGATCTTCCCAACCCAGGGATCAAACCCCAATCTCCTGCACTGGAGGCAGGTTCTTTATTGACTGAGCTACATGTAGTATATATATTATTTCTTTAACAGAATAAAATCAAATTTAGTTTTGTTTGTATGAGGAGGATGTGGGAGCACAAGAAAAATGAGACCAAAAGACAGGTTAGGCAATTGGGGCTTATATGCTGTCTAAAAGAAGGAGAAGGGGATAGTGGTTTGGGACTTTAAAGGGTTAGTGTTTTATTTTTAAAGGTTAGCTACTTTTTATCTTCTCCTTCCACTTTTCTTCTTAAAGGATCTCTCCCTTTGGTTTCTTCCCATAATTTTTTGAGGACTCAAGTTGCTAGTGATGCTACTGATACCCTGCAGGTCTAGCCTCCCTTCCACTGTTATTCATTTCACTGGAGCAAAGAACTTTGCTTTTCTGTGCCTAGTTTTCCATGGGCTGCTAATCCTGTCCCTCATGCCCCTCAAGCCCCTGAAAGAACCAATGGGAAGGGATGTAAGCCAGCCAGAAGAAAAACGAGCCAAGAGGTCAAAGTAATAAGGATCTTTCTGTACCTGGGGAGAACCTGCCCTACTTCAGGACGGATCACACTGACCTGGGACCTCCTTTCTTGGGGATTGGGGGTACTTTGCAAAGGGAGCCAGGTTGTCTGGGAGCCAGCTTTCCTTTAAGTTCAACTAGAATGCCTGAAAACACAGCATCTGTTCAACAGATGGAGTGAACATCAAGACAAGCTTCATCTGAGCTATAAATGTACTATTATGATAATATGTAATTTAAATGTACTCTTTCTCCAGACAAGTAAATTCCCTTCCACACTTACTATGATGTTTATACTGTGAGTATCTCAAGAGTGAAAGGGGGCATCTTTGGTGGGACAGCCAATGCAAACTTCAGAGTGTTTTGCCATCTATTTGGAACTCATGTGTAGGTAACACTTTACATGCAGAGATTGTCACTAATTTCATGGTCTCAATGGCAAGATTTCCAGGGCAGTCCCTACATACATAAGCCCCTATGCCAAGGGACAGAGTTGGTCCACCAAAAGGGAAGACCTCAGTGGACAACATCATATACCGATTCCTTCTCTTGAACTTTACTGGTTTGTGTATCCTGTCACTGGTTTGTAGTGGGCAGAGAGAGAGGTGATGAAACCGGATTCTTGTCCTCCAGGCAGAGAACGAGTTTCTTAGAACTTAGTAAAGGCACTAGTTCTGCTGAAATAAAAACTAGCTTTATGTGGATGTGATTCAGTGAGGCACCAACAAGTTTCCTTCTTTAAATTCAGGTATTGGCCTAATAAGCATCCACTGAATACCTCCTGCAGGCTGGCCCTGGCTTGGAGCTGGAGTTGAAATGGATGTGGAGCTCATCAGTGGAAACCTTGCGTCAGGGATCTCAGAGCCTGTGATGGAGATACTGCTGTGTCAACGTACAGAGAGACTGTGATCAGCCCTCTAAGTGGGGCCCCACAGACAAGAACCTTCGGGCAAGAGCACAGACTCACCGAAGCACCATCAGAGATGGCAAAGCGCTGTTAGAGCTTCCCTCACCAGTGGGCTAGTATGACTTTCTCCCAGTGTCCTTACTCAGGGCTCCCTGTGGCTTTGAGCAGCCTCGGTAGCTGGTGTTTGCCAGGCATGGGTGGGGAGGCTCACTCTTGTTCTCCCAGTATCCTGAGATGCTCTGTTCCCTTGGTGGGGTCAGGGGAGAGAACACTTTCTCATGGCCTCAGTGGATGTCAGCCCTGGAAAACGCTCCAAAGAGGGTTTAGTCCAGCTCTCCTCATTTGGAGAAGCTGAGTCCCAGTGAAGAGAAATACCTTCCTGTGAGAACCCCAAAGTGGTGACTCAACACATCTCTGGGCCCTCAGGGCTTGCATTATTGCTCTGAAGGTATCTGAAGAAGAACACAGAGCGAGAGGGGTACCCTGCTGCCTACAACACACAGAGAGATCTGCAGAGGGAACGAAGGAAAAAACCAGCAGTGAATAAGCCATCCATTCTTGCCTGAGCCATTTTCCCACGTCAGGAGCAGGCTGTGCGGAAAAATTTAAGTTTCTCCTTTCATGTTGCCTTTCACTGCTCTCTGGACAGAATGCTTTTCTTTCCTCCCTTTTCTTTGGCTGGATCCTCACCAAGCCAGTAGAAAAAGAATCTTTTAAGAACATATATATCTATCCATCGATATACATTCAGGCCCTGACAGTGACACGGAACTGTAGTGCCTCTTAATTACCCAGGAAGTGACAAGGTCAAGAGTGTCTGAGAGCTGCCTTGTAAGTCCTGCCATTGATTTCTCACCATTGTCTCTGCTTCACAAGTGAAAGTGGGGGCCACGGCTCCCGGGTTTTTCCACTATTTACTATTTGAATTTCTTCCTTTCTTCTTCCTTCCTTTCTTTTTTAATTTGAAAAGAAACTTCTGGCATTTGGGGTAGTAATTGGAAATTTATAAAAGCAGGATGTGTTTCAGGTTGGCTGACCAGTCATAATTGCTGCCTGGGCACCCGGAGAGGAGGTCAAGTTCTTGCAAAGACACCCCCTCCCCCATACCCCTGGGCTCTGGCTACTCTCTTCCACTTTCTTCCTATTACTTTTGGACTTTCCAGGAGAAAATGACAAGACAGATTTTTAATGTCCTTGAGTAGTCACCGGCTCTATTTATAATGGACACATAGTTTGTGTCCTTAGTTCCTGACACAGAGTTTTGGGGCAGATAGTGGTATTTTTAAAGGAGGGGAGTTGACCACTGAACCATGGTCACTGAGAAATTATATTAGGATACAAAGACAGAATCAAAGGTGTTCCTGGACACGTCAGACTAAAGTTATAGAAATTCCTGTGACGTTTTGTTGAGTTGTGCTTTGAGATGCAGAAGCCAGAGACTTCTTTAGAGAAATCAGAGAAATTAGTTCACAGAGGCTTACTTGAGTATTTTTTTTTTTCAGTAAAAACAGTGATATATGATTACATCACCAGAGTAGAGAAATATATTGACATCTACTTCTAAATGCTAGTAAAAAATCATCTGGCTTTAGGTTTGGGGGCAAATCAAAATATATCTGGTCTTTTGTCATCTGTAAATATTGACTGCACAGCACTTAAAACCTATCCTGAATTAAATATTCCCAGTACCTTTCTCTGAGATCAGAAATAGACTGTGGATAGATAGACAAGACAAAGAAGCTGTAGAATAAAGGTGAAGCAAGTAAATATATGAACATGATACAGATACCCAGATGTGAGGATGTCCCATAACTCCAGGAAATGTGGCTACCTGTCCACTAGACAATTCGTGCATTTTCCAGCCATGCCCCCTACCTTATGTCCATACATCCATTCACCTGTCAGTTCACCAATATGCCATCTTGTTCCTCCATTTATTACATGGCAGGTGAGTGTCATAACAGGAGGTTTAGAAATGTGTTGGGGGCTCAGATGAAGGGGGAGACCTTTCTAGCTGGAGTTTTTAGAGAAGGTTTCATGCAGAGTTGACATTTGAGCTGAGTTTTGAAGGATGGATAGGATGTGAGGAAGAAGGGATGATGTGAGGAAGACAGTATGAGCAAAGACTCAGAGGCAGGAAAGTCCTGTGTTTGTCTGGGATGCACTGAACAGTCAAGAAAGGAGGTCAAATAAGAAAGAAGACAGAAGAAACATTAACTTTGGGGATCAAAGCCGTTAAGGTAAGTAGCCAACAGTGTTTTGGAGGATCTTGGAACCAGTCATTTTTACAGCAGAGAGAGCACCAAATGAGAAGGAAGCAGAGGAGCGGGGAGGGGTGAGGAGCCAGGACAATGACTAGCACATTTTGTTGTGGGAAAGAGTGTGTGAGTAGAACATGGAAAGGCAAGAGGAAACTCTGTGTATTGTACCAAGTTTTACAAGTGCCTTACATTCAGTCTCCAAGAGTTCTCCAAGTAACTCTTTATAAAACTCAGAAAAGTCAAGGAGACTGAGTTGGTAGGAGACTCAATAAGGAGTGGGAGGTAGGAGGGTGTGAAAAGAATTTCAATGTTTGTGTGTGTGTGAGAGACAAGAGCCTTTCCACCTTCCTGCACCTCTTACGCTATTTTTCTGGAATTGCAGACTTGGAACTTGGTGGGCGGAGTCCATTGCTATGCCTTGAGCCAGATGGTTTTCCAGCCTGGGAAGCACCGTCTGGACTGAGGGCTGGAGGAGGAGCAGAGACTTGGGCTGGAATCTTGTGTCTTTGCTCCTCATCAGATGCGTGACGCAGGAGAACTGCACAAACTCTTTATCATTAAAAGGTTTCTAGTAAGGATTAGTTCCAGTGACAGGAAAAAAAACTAACCCAAACACTGTCTCCCAAATATGCTGGTTCTTTCACAGGTCATCTCATTCTATCCCTGAGATAGCCCACGGAGGTAGGAATTATTTCCCTTATTTTGCAAACAGGATCATCAAGCCCAGAGAATTGAGCAACTTTCCCACAATCGCGCAGCTAGTTAAGCAGTGGCAGAGCTAGATTCCAAGCTCAACACTCTGGATGACCAGTTAGTCACTTAATGATTTTTGTGCTTTAGTTACTGAAGAACTCTTGGAATTAGGGATTCCTGAAGGCTCTGGGCTATTAAATATTTAGCATAGATCTTTGTAATAGTGATATATTATATAATTATATTAAGCAGAAGACGACTGGAAGATCATGGATGAAGGGGGCTTTGGAGGAAAATATGAGTGGAAAAACTAGGAGGCAAAGTAATTTTGCAAGTTCCTTAAATGAATTCTTCACAAAGGAGAGGGTAGTAGGCGGAGAAAAGATGAACCGATCTGCAGGGATGACTAAGCCAGACAGCCTCAGCCTCAGTGGCCCCTGGCCTCCCAAACCATGCTCTGGCTTGGGGCGGGTGGGGAGGGGGGAACCTAGTAACCACAGTGTGCAGCAAAGCAAATACTGCCTTGTTGATTTTGCTAAAAGAAAATAAGAGAAACACAGTTTACTCCCTGAGGTTCTTGTGCTGAGCCAGCTGTCCTGCAGCCCCCATGCTGGGCTGTGGTGCTCTGCTCCTAAGATACCTTGAATGTCCAAGTGAAGAGAAATCCAGGCTTTTTCATTCCTTATACATGGAGAAAGGCTCACATCTGAAGTACTCTGCTTTGATCAATACATATCAAGGCCTAGAACATTCCTGTCACCCTACAAAGTTTGCTTGCAGTTCTTCCTAGTCAGTCCCTGCCTCCCCCAGCATTCATGATCTGATTTTTATCACCCTTGGTAAGTTTCAACTCTTCTAGAATGTCGTATAAATGCAGTTGTACTGGGTGTTCTGCTCATGTTTTCTGTTACACAGCATATTTTAAGATCCATCCGTGTCGTTGCCTGTCTCGGTAGCTCATCCATTATTATTACTAAATAGTATTCCATTGCAGCTTGGTTATCGAGTCTCCTGTGACTGGAATCTGGGTTATTTCCAATTCTGGCCTATACAGAAAAAAGTTGCTATAAATATTCTTATGAGACTGTAGATATATGTTTCCATTTTTTTTAGGTAAATATCTATGAGTAGAATTGCTGGGTCAGGGGGTGGTTGCAGTGGTGTGCTAGGGAGGGCAGATACTGACTGGCAAGAGGCAGTTCTGCTCATCCCTTTCCAATTCAGCTCTCAGTGACGTCACTAGCAGCTTGAAACTGGCTATGATCAAATTGATACCAGGGAAATTGGCAAATGCTACAAAGCACGCTTGTTTTTCTTTTGGGGAATCTGTTGTTAAACATTTACCAGTACACCACAGCATAGATGTGTGTTTAACTTTTAAAGAAACTATTAGGTTTTCAAAGTGACTGTACCATTTAACATTCCTACCAGTGATGTATGAGAATTCCAATGACTCGACTCCATGTCCTGTCCAGCATCTGGTGCTGTCAGTTTTTAATTTCAGCCATTCTTATAGAGGTAGTGGTGTCTCATTGTAGTTTTAATTTGCATTTTTCTGGTGACTGATGATGTTGGGGGCTTCCCCCGGTGCTTATTGTGGTCCTTTGTATATTTTCTTTGGTACAGTGTCTGTTTAGTCTTTGGCCATTTAAAAACATTGATTGTTTGTCTTTTTATTGTTGAGTAGCAAGAATTCTTTTATATCCTACATAGAAGCCCTATATCAAATACATGTTTTGTGAATATTTTCTTCTAGTTTATAGTTTGCCAGCTTATTTTCTTGATGGTATATATTTTTAACGAGTTGATGGTTTAAATTTTGATGACACACAGTTGATCAATTTTTAATGTATGGTTTGTGTTTTCTATATTTGCTTGAAGATATTCTGCCTGGGGATTTCCCTTGAAGTCTAGTGGTTAAGACTCTGCTCATCCAATGTGGTGGTCGGTTGGGGCGGGGGGCGGGTACAGGTTCAATCACTGGTTGGAGAACTAAGATCCCACATGCTGCAATGCAGCCAAAAGATAAAAAAATAAAATAAAGATATTCTGCCTGCAGTGTCTTTCCCCATTGCCTGTCTGGAGAATCATTCATTCTTCAAGGCCTAATACAAAGGTCCCCTTTAGGGAACTCTTTCTGAACTTCAACTAGCAACATGCTCATCTCTGTACACTCACTTAATTCATACCTCTGATCATGCTAAAATATAACTTTTTCTTTATGGGTCTTTTCTGCCTACTTGACTGGGAGCCCGAAGTGAGATCTGCAGGTCTTCTGGATTTTATTCTCCTTTGTATCTCCTCATCCTCCTAGCCTCCTGTCCCATTTCCAACAGCAGCACCCTACTAGGTGTCTGGCCTGTTCACAGTGAATGCTAGCTGATTGAGTGAAGGAGCTTGAACATACCCAGGACCTCATAAATCTCCATGGTTGGCCTATTTGTCCTTTGATTATGTTGTAAGCTTTGAGAGGATATTGCTTACGGATCAGAAGCTGGGGTAGTTTATTTCCCAGAGCGAAGGTGAGTTTGAAAATTCTACCAGGTTCAGTTATTGAGAATCCTCAGTGAGGCTCCACTGTGATTCTGCTCCATGAAGGTTAAGGGTTAGGCAGCTTTTTGTGCACTTGTATGCTGGTGGGCTGGGAGAGGGAGAGGGTGTGTGCTGGGTGTAATCTGAACTGTATCTAAACTTTGAGCCCGAACTGACAAAGCACTGGGCTGGTGGTTTGACAAACCTGGGGTCAAACACATTTATAGCTATGTGACCTTATGCAAATGGCTTCACCACTTTCAGTCTCAATTTCTTAAGATATAAACCAGGGGCAATCAACCCACTCCAGTGTTCTTGCCTGGAGACTCCCAGGGACGGGGGAGCCTGGTGAGCTGCCATCTATGGGGTCACACAGAGTCGGACACGACTGAAGCGACTTAGCAGCAGCAGCATACGACGCATTGCCATTGGAATTAAAGGCAATGTACTTAAGAAAGATCTAAAAGTAGTCAAGTTTCCAGGAAACTTCCGGAGCCTAGGGTTTGGGTCACTCCTGTGGCGGACGCTTGGTGGGTTCCTGGCTCTGTAAGGTTTTCCATGAGTGGCGGTTCCTGTGACTTCCAGCTTCAGTGGTACCTGCCTGGAGCAATATTAGTTACAGTTCTGGGGGTAGGAGAGTTGGGGAAGTCCTGGGGAGTCCATACAGAAGCCCAAGCGAGGCAGAATACCCGGAGTGCTTGCCACTCGTAGACACAAATGTCCACCCTGAATTGGGAGGCCCCCTTTTCGAGGAATTTACTAATTGCCTGTTTGGGCAGTACTCAAATGGTGCCGGAGTGGGCTGTGATCAAGGCTTCCCTAGCCCATCAACAAATAGGGAATTGTGGGAGTGGGTCTTGGGTCGAGAAGGGCAGATCTCCTTACAGACTGAAGGTGGAATATGGAGAGTCTTCCTGCCCCCCACCCCCTACCCCGCCAGGGCCCCGCCCCCTGCAGTTCCCACCTAAATCTAGAGGCAAGAGCGGCCCCGCCCCTAGCCAGTCACTTTCCCTGAGGCCAGTTTGCACCATTGCAAACTGGGGGGTGGGGCTGTTGCTATTACCTCTCTCACCTCGTCCTTCAGGGTCTTTACAAGAATGTGCGGAAACAGTGGGGGTTCAGGCGTTTGGCAACTGTGAATAACTGCAGAGGCGCGTGGTGGGTAGAAACCCGGAGCGGCTCCCTTTGCTTTGTTCCTTCGTTCACTTGTTCGTGTATTCATCCCACATTGATGCAGCGGCTAGGTGGGCCACGGACTGGGATGAGACACAGAACACAAACAAGACCAAAGCCCTCTGCAGTTATATCTGGCCATCCAAGAGTTAAGCGGGCAGCGTGGGAGGCAGGAGGGCGCGCGGCGGGTGCCAAAGTCGGAACCTGCTCGGCGGCGGCTCCGGCGCTGCCTTGACTCGCGGCCAGGCCTGGCGCGGCCGCCGGCTGTGGAATGTGTGAGCGCCATGTGTCACCGCCCCAGACTGTGGGAAAACGCTGCTCCGCTCACCTCCCAGCAGCTGCCCCGCGCCCGCCGGCCGGCCGAGCCGGGAAACGGGAGCCGCCTGCCGCTCGGGCCCCGGGGCACTTCCGAGCGTGCCTGCCGCACCCCTCGCTCTGCTCGCCTCCGCAGCAGCCCGGCAGGGCCCTCTCCTTCCCTTTTGGATCCCAAACGATTTAATTTCTTTCCGTTTAGTTCAGTTGGCCCTGTTTAGACCCAGGAGCCTTCTAAGCGCAGGGCCTGGGGAATGAGGGCGGGAGGGCTGTGGTTTGAAATACCACTGGTCCGCCTCAGTACCTTCCTGGTTCCTCGCCTGGCGCCCTGAGGTCACGCTCAGTGATCACAGCTCTGAGTAGGAGGCCCCGATCTACCTTCTTCCCCCAAATCAAAAACAGCTTCCCCCAGGGCCAGGCAGGGCATTTGCAGGCCGCCCCACCTCCCGCCCACTGCGGGGTCACTCTTCCACTCCCGGGCACACCCAGGATGCCAGCCCAGCGCCAGGTGTGAGTGGGAGCCGTGCAATGTTCAGACCCCGCCCCCTTCCCCGCCACCCCTGCCCAGACCAAGGACTTAGTCCAGTCATGCCGGGAGATTTATCCAAAGTCGCCCTGCCGGATGGCAGCAGAACCACCCCTAGAATCCCAAGTCCAGTGGCCCTCCGAACATGCCCCCCCTAGGTGTCCTGACTTCTCAGCAGCATAGGGCCCTGAGTCCCCTGCCTTAATCCGAGAAGTTGGGGGGCTTCCCTGGTGGTCCAGTGGCTAAGATTTTGAGTTCCCAGTACAGTGGGCCTGGATTCCCTCCCTGATCAGGGAACTAGATCCCACATGCCGCACCTACAGTTGCATGCAGCAGCTAAAGATACTGTCTGCCAAGCAAGATTAAAGAGCCCATGTGCTGCAACTAAGACCAGACACAGTCAAATGGATAAATAAATGAATGAATTAAAAAATTATAGAGAAGGTGGAATTGAGACACATAGGGATAGGAGTAAACCATGTGTACTGGGACCCCAGCTGCTTTGCCCAAAGTCAGCCTAAATGCGGCCAGAGGCCTACTCCTGTCACTTCACCCTGTCTTCCTGGCGGCTGCACCACCTACAAGCTTTGGGCCCTGCCTGGTTAGTGAAACCTCCATTGCATCCCAGCACTCCAGCTGCTTCCTGTCTCTGCACCTGGCTTCTGCTTGTCCTTCAGTGTCTGGGTCTGAGGTCGGGGTCCACCAGGTCCTTCTCCTGGACTCCTGACACACTTGATTCCTGTCCGTTCTTCCAGCCACCTACAGCTCACCATCTCCACGCTCTCTCCTGTCTTCCACAATTTCTTAGGACAGGTCCTATGTTGCCCTCTTTTCTATAACCCTCACAAACAATAGTTTGGAAGTTCTGCTTAGTGGTATCTGCTCTGTTTGTTGGCTGGATGAACTAACACAGGACTGCTTTGACACATAACACATGACGTGATTCCCAGTGCAGTCTATCACGGGCTCACTATTTCGCTTACCAGATGTGTGACCTGAGCAAGTTACTTAATTCACCTCTTTAAGTCTCAGTTTCCTCGCCTATAAAATGGAGGTAAGTTCAATAGTTCTTGGGTCTGAAGTGACTTGTGTAGTGGTTGCACATAGCAGATGCTCAATTAAAAATACATATGTATATGCATATGTGAAATTGCTAAAATATTTAGTACATGCATGCTTAGCATATGCATAAAACATGCAAATAATGACAAGTATTTTCAGTGACTATTTCAACATAGCACATCTGTCTGTTTGTTAGCTAGACTGGTGGTTGGGGAAACTCCTTGTTATATCAGTGTGTGTTGTCTTTTCTGTATATTCCCCTTTTCAGTGTCCTTCTGGGAGCTCTGGTTACAGAGCCAAGACTTGACATAGGGAAATAAATGTCTGGGTGTGTCTAAGTGTGTGCTCCTAATAGTGTCCTGAGATGGTGGGACAGAAGACTCCTGTCTTCTCAGGACCACTTTTCTTCTTCCATCAGGGCGTGACTTGTAACCTGCTAAGCATGTCTTGAGCACCTGCTGTGTGCCATGCTTTGTGCTGGGCCTGCGGCTGATATACGTCCTCTTGTTCCTACCTACAGAAATCTTCTCTCTTTATTGGGGGAGCAATATGGGCGTGTGTGGGGGAAATTATTGAGTCAGCAAGACAGTGTCACTAATTTAGTGCTATCAAGTGAGGGGTTGGTGACAAGTGACACAAGGTTCTGAGGAAGGAGAGAACAGTGACAGTGGGTGTGTCCATCTACTTGAGCTGCATAACAGACGGCCATAGACTAGGAGGCTAGACACATTTGCTTCTCGTAGCTCTGGAGGCTGGGAAGTCCAAGATCAACCTGCTGGCTAGTTTGGGTTTTGGTACGAGCTTTCTTCCTGGCTTACAGATTGCCACTTTCTGTGTCCTTACATGGCCCAGGTAGGATTGGGGGGGGGGCGGCGGACAGTGGGGGAGTCTTTTCTTATAAGATTTTTCTTGGGGGCACAGTAGTTGAGGCTCTAGCCTATTGTGTCCCCACATTGCCTGACGAAGTAATAAAACCACTCTTTCCTTCTCCTCCACAACTCTCTGTCTGAATTTCCGTTTGGCATTCCTATGCAGAGAGCCAAGATTTTGGCAACAGCATGAGCCACCTATTCTCCTTGCTTGGCCTCACAATAAAAAACCTTTTTCTGCTAAAAAAAAGAAAAAAAGTTTTCCTTAGGCATCTTTTTTTAATAGGGATACTTATGCTATAAGATTAGGGCCCTACCCTTATAAATTCATTTCACCTTAACTACTTCCTTAAAGGCCTTATCTCCAAATATAGTTCACATGAGGGATGATGTTAGGGGTCAACATTTGAATTTGAGAGAGAGCATGTCCATTTCAGTCCATAGAAGTGGGGAAAAGGTGTAACTTGGTCTAGAAAGAGACCTCCTTGGCTAGGTGGGCAGAGGGCATGCCTGGTGAAGGGAATAGCTTGGGCAGAAGGGCAGTAGCAGGGGTGAGCAGGCCATGAGGCACCTGGCATAGCTGGTACCAGAAGCATGTGCTGGGTGAGAAATAGGTTTAAGAATCTGGGGGCATGGCCAGATTATGGAAGGTTTTGAATGCTGGGTGTTTGGAGGCTCTTTTTAAATGCTCAGTCTGTGCTTCATGTGCCTGAAAATAGGAGTTAAAGAAAATAGGAGTGGAGGAGGAAACACTGATTCAATGATAGGGCAACAATAAGCCTTTGAATATGCTCCTCATAGGTACCAGATATAAGAAACCTAACCCTAGTCTTCAGATGAGGCCGCTGCGGCTATGAAAGGTCAAGTGACCAGACTTAAGGCCAACAATGAGTTAGTGGCATGCCAGGATTAACAGTGGCACTTGGCTGGCTCCACAGTGGACACCTCTTCCTTGGCCCCTGGGTACCAAGTGGTCAGAGGGGCCCAAGGAAATTCCAGGTGTTGGACTGGTGATGAGTGGATTAATGCAAGGTGAGAGCAGAGGTGAAAGCAGCTGGAACTCCAGCAATAATCTGGATGAGGCGCCTCCACCTCCCATCTCCCCAACCTGGCTAGGGCAAGATCAGCCTACATGAGACTGTTGAGCTGTTAGGGAACAGTGGAGAATGGATCTGAATGAGTTCTGAGGACTGAGAAACACTTGGAATGGGTGAGCAGGCAGAAATAAGGAAGGTCATTTGATATCTGTTGGACATTTTGGTTGCTATTATTATTGCTGTTTAAGACGGCACTCCGAACCATACAATTAAAGTTCATGCTTTAAATAGTAACACACCAGATTTAACCAAAATCCAAACAAAATGACGGTACAGACAGAAACATCTGGGAGATATTAAGTGTCTGTGGAGCAGTGGTTTTTCTAAGCAAAGTCCATGGGACTGACTTATAGAAAAACTATTTATTTTCTAGATGAAGAAACTGAGGCTCAGAAAGAAGAAGAGCTGCTTAAAGCCACGCAGACAATGAGTGGCTGAGCCGGTTGACCCCAGATCCATCTGGCTCCAATGTGTGTCCTCTTGCCATCCCCGTGATGCTGACACTGGGCCTTTTTGACACTTGGATATCAGGTATCCATCTGGTAACTTTATTTTCCAAACCCTAAATAGGGACACATGGTCTGACAAGTGTGAAGTCACTTACGGGGACAAGAGGCTAGAATGTTTTAAATTAGGACCATCCAGGCAAATCCAGGACATCTGGTCATCAGAGATATCTAGGGGCTGCCCACACCCTTGGCACGAGGCTGGCTGTTGCCATTTAATACTCTTCCCCATCCTGAATGCCCAAGGTCTATTTTTTGGTTGGAGCATATGCCACAAACAAATGAGAAACTTTTAAAAAGATCAAACAGCTGGAGAGAGATTGCAGTGGACATTCTTTTTAGGGCAGCCTAAGAAGGGGAAGGAGAGCAGGGGAGGGCAGGGATGTGGTTGAGGGTCAGAAGAACAATCCTCAGCTTCCAGAACCCAGGAGGTGTGAGGCTGTGTGAGCAGAGGGCAGACTGCGACTGGAGGGCTCGTCACCAGTCTCGGGAATGGGGCTGCCCTCCTATCCTCTCTCTTCATCTTTCCCATCTCTTCCACTTGCTCTTTCATCTTTTGGGACTTCAACTGCTCCCTCCCTGCCTTCCTCCCACTCATGCTGAGAGAAAGGGTGTGCAGCTGTGCCTGGTGTCCCTTAGGGAGGGCCAGCAGCCCCTGGGGAGGGGAGATGACTTACTAGCTAGTGATGTGAGGGCATCAAACCCTATTCTGTGAAATGGGCCCAAGGGGACATGTTACTGTAGAATTCTGTCAGATCCTATGTGAAACTGTTCTGGAAATGATAAAGAATTATTCATATTCAGTGGAAGTTGGGGGTCACTGTCATGTTGATATTGTTACAATCAAATACCAGTCTTAGAAACATTCATCTGGACAGGTGTGTGTTTGATGTTGTTTGTTTGACTCTTAAGAAAGGAGAAGTGAGGTGGGAGGGTATGTGTGTTTCTGTGTATATGTGCATGTGTAGAGAGAGGGAGAGAGAGAGATTTGGCATTTGCTGGAAATCATTTACTCATAGAGTATTAGAGACAGGCCTCAAAGAGTGTATAACCCATCCTCTTTACTTTATACATGGGGACACTATAGTCCAGACAAAAAGGTTAACTACTAGTCAGTGGTCACAGTGGACTTGGTCCAGGTCTCCAGGTCATCAAGCTGATGGCCCTCTGGTAGGAGAACAGGGAGGTGAGCAGGACAGATGCGCTCTCTAGTGTCTGGGTCTCACAGACCAACTGGGAAGTCCAACCCCAAGCAGAGAACCACTCCAGACTGTGCTGGTTATGGTGGGACATCCAGGGATACAGCCCAGGGGCCTGTGAGAATTTAGCTACAGTCACAGCCATCCAAGTTGGATGGTTGGGGAGGACCTGGGGGACAGCTGGAATGCTGTAGCATTTCCCTCAGTGATACGTTGGGCTCCAATTCTTGTCTAGAAGTGGTTAGTTAGGCTTTTAACCAGCATTTGAATTCACATGTACCAGTCCTTAGCTTTCCCTGAAAAAACCCATAAAATTATAGTAATGGCTCCTAAAACTTCTCTGCAAATGGTTAAATGTCTGTGATATTTAACCGGTTAGTATATCCTTTGTGATCAGCCCAAGGTACTAAAGGAAAGCCACTCAGTAACTGGCTGGAAAAGCTAATTTGTTATTCAAGTGTTTTAACCTATTGAGCTTTTAAAAGCATTATTCTTCCAAAGCATTTCAAAAGTCTATCTCGTTCTTCTTGGGGAGAACTGATTAGCAAGCAGTTTTTACTTCCCAGTACAAGTTCTCATTACAGTAACTCGTCTTGTTTCCCTTCTTTCCTGGAAACATAGGGAACCTCTGGAAGATGTTCATCTCTCCCTGCTCCATTGCACCGCCCATGAGTTCTTGTCCAAGGTGGGGTCTTAGGGGTCTTTTATTGGATTGACCTGATGATCAGAGTAGGAGGCGTGTCCAAGTTACTCCCAACCCTCTTGAACCCCAAGCCTTGAGGTGCTCACGGCTCAAGTTATTGGCTGTGAAACTGTGGTTATCCTAATGCCTCATGTGAATTTCCACCATAAGCAATGGCACCTGAGTCTGGGCATCTTGAGGAAGACTGAGTAAGATACCAAAATGAGACCAAAGATACCGTTTGGTATCTTTGTGCTTAGTGTAGTGCCTGGTACCTAGTACGTGATCAATAAATGTTTATTGGATGAAACAGAAATGAAACACACTTTTATTAGGCTACTTCTATCAGACTATGTATCATTACAAGTAAAAGAGATTTAAAAGACCATTTCCTGCTTTCGAAGCTGTACTGTTAGCTTCTTTTCTCAAGGTCACTGTTTCTGATCTGATCTCTGTAGTTCACACAAGAAACGACAACTTCCCTGTTACTTCAAAGTCCCTCTCTCCAACCTGATTTTTTTAAATTTTAACTTTTTAAAAGCATAGACTCATCTTTGATCTATGCCGGACAATGGATGTGTGTTGACAAGATGTTTTCCCATAGTTTCCTCATGTAAGTAAGCTTTAATGAGTTTACTCCTGCCTTGTTCTCGTCCTGAAAGGATTTTCTTTTTTGGACCCAGAGTTTATCATGGAAATTCACATTAGAGAATATTTCTGCATCTTTCTGGGCTTTTCACCTTCCAGTGATTAGGATAAGACCCTCTCCCCCAAGCTGTGTCCATTCTTTGGATTATAACTTTTTTAAAGAACACGATCTTGGGCTGCAGATTTATTCATGCAATGATTAACTGATCCAGAAGAACTTGACTAGCATGTAAATACTGGAGCTGGAAGGCAAGTTGAAAACCATCCCCTATACAGAAATGTTAATCTTTCTTTTGCCAAGGGGAAGCTCAGCAGTTTAACAAGTAAGGCGATTTCACACATTTTTACATTAAGTAGAATCTTGTGTCCTTTTCGTTTGGTTGAGATTGTTTACAAGTAACAGGTAAAGGCTAAAAGTCCACAGAACCATCCAATCTTCCTGTTTTAATGTCAGTCCCACCAAAGATGTTTAGAGACATCACTTCTCCTACTACAGTATTGATTAATACCACCTACTAGTATTTAAGTCACTGGAACTATGTTGCCAGAGGTTGAATGACAAAACTACGTTTCCATTATGTCTATGTGTATGTGTGTGTGTGTGTGTGTGAGAGAGAGAGCTATGTGCTGGTGGAGTGCTGTGCTTTGTAGGTTCATACAATGTAATAAGAGAAGAGTCTAAGTTAAATGAACAGTGAAATTATAACAGGCTTTTCTTATGAAACAAACTCTCTAGATTTTTTTCCATATATCAAGAAATGGTTAAATTCTTCCATAAAGAAAAAGTAAATCTTTTTTGACTTTTAAGAATGTTTGGACTTCCCTGGGTGCTTGTCATTGGGTTACTTTTAGATGGAGAGCTTTGGAAAATTTGCATCCCTCTAATAGATACCAAATTGGAGACTAATAGTACATAAAATAGCCTGGGGCATTCTGGGATAAAAATGGCTCCAAGTTGACCTCTTATCTACACTTCCATACTTCTGCTCTCTCCAGCTCAGCCCTGTCTCTTAGACCAGGTCTAAAATAGGCTGTTTCCAAAGAATGGGTATTACCCTTGGGTTAAGTAAATATTTTGTGTGATTTTTCCACCTGGTCAATCAATTATTGGCTCAGATTAACCTAGAACCTTCTGGTTATCATAATTTCTGTCTCTACCCCTAAAGAAAGAATCTTCTATTGTCTCAACAATACACACACACATACACACACTTTTATAGCATTTTAAAGTTTTGGTGATATGCCTTAACTTATTTAAGCAAATTACACAAATAAGTAAAACACTCAACTCTGTTTTGAGATAGACTTCAGTAGCACTAGTGTTATTAGATTTTATAAAAAGGAATTCCAGTTACAGCAACTACATTTATAAAAGCACAACTGGGGTGGGTGAAATTGGAGTAGTTCACTAGGTTAGATCAATATTCAATCCTGGCTACACATTCACCTGGGGAGCTTTTGAAATATACCCAGGCCTGGTCCACACATCAGACCAATTAAATCAGAATCTCTGGGGGTGTGGCTGGAGCATCTGTATTTTTAAAAGCTCTTCCAGAAGATTCTAATATGCAGCCAGTGTTGAGAAACACAGAGTTAGATAAAAGGAATCTGGGAATCAGGAACACAGTGATTAATTTATGCCATGTTCAATAACAGAGTCTGATCTTTTAATTGAGGATAGATCTTCCGATGTTAGAGCTAGATAGGACTTTAGAGAGAATTTCTCATTGTAGAGCGGGGGCACTAAGGCAGACAGGCTTATTAAGGTTGAATGAATATAGGCAGGGAGCTCAACCAGGTACTCTGTGACAACCTAGAAGAGTGAGATGGAGTGAGGGGAGCAGATGTAGGTTCAAGAGGGAGGGGACATATGTATACTTATGGCCGATTCATGTCATTGTATGACAGAAACCAACATAACATTATAAAGCAATTATCCTCCAATTAATAAATTTTTAAAAAGGTTAAAACACACACACACAAGATAACATAGGCAGCACAAGCTCTAGAAACCAGTGCCTTCCACTGTATGCCTCTGCCCCTAAAAGTTATATTGGAAATTAAAAGATCAGATACACCTTTGTGTTCCTAAGTATCCGTTTAGGAAATGGTTTATGGTGGTGAAAAGAGCACAGCTTTGCTGCTCTCGGACCTGACTGGCATGAACATCAAGACTGCATCATTGACTACCTAGATTTGATCCAGATTTGATCCCTGGTTCTGGAAGATCCCTGGACAAAGGAAAGCCTACCCACTCCTGGAGAATTCCACGGACAGATGAGGCTCGCGGGCCACAGTCCATGGGGTCACAAAGAATCAGACACGACTGAGCGACTAAATGCACACATCCTCTCTGAAGTTTTCTCACTTGTAAAACAGGAATTAAGAACTCCTTCCCAGCTTTATCACAAATAAGTCAAACATGTAGTATGTGCTCAGTAAATTAAATAGTAATTATAATTATTAACTGCATTTAAAAAATCTTGGGTTTTATGTAGAAATAGCTGCAGAGGGGATAAAAAGATATGTTAGAGTTTCTTTGCATGAAATAATCTTGCAAAGGTTGTTTTTGGTTTCCGTTGATTGAAAACACAAATAAACCCCAACTGAAGCACTTCTTAGGAAGGAATGAATGGATTTCCAATCTGTGTTTTCTTGTTTACAGTGGAAAATATGCCATGCAAGGAAAACACAGGTGGTTAACTGATCAGTGCCTTCTATTTTTATCACATGCATAGGGCTCTAAGCATACAAACGCAAATATTTTAAGTAACAGAAAATGAAGACTAACTTCTCAAGGTTAAATGGCTTCAGGTTTCCTATACCAAATTTAGACTTTTTTTCTTTCCGCCATTTCTTGAAAAAGAGCTCCAGATCCCACACAAGCTGAATTCCAAAACAATTAAGAAAAACAAAACAAAAAAAAGCTCACGATTAGCATTTTTAAAGAAACGTTTCTTTTCCCTTGGGGTCTTTTTGTTTTGTTCTGCATCCTTTTTGTTTTGCAAAAAGAGTATCCCAATTGGGAGAGGAAAGCAGCCTCCGCGGGTTGTGTGTTTGTGAAACGAAGATGGGAACAGAGACGCGGCAGGTCCCCGGAGAAGCTGGCCGCCCCCGCGTCCCCAGCCCCCGGGCGGGCTTGTGCGGACGTGTCTCGGGCGTGACCTCTGAGCAGCTGCGCCACCGGCTCAGCCTCGCGGCGGGAGAAACCCGAGCTCCCAACAAAACAGTTCCATCTTTGGCAAGTCCTCTGGCATTTAAGGCGCTGCCGGTGGGGAGAGAGACCGCGTGCCTGAGAGGCTCTGGGAACTCGCTAGCCTTCCCCTCCTTGGTGTTACGTTTCTGAAGGGTCTGAGCATCTGCGGTGGAGCCTCGAGTGTCTGGCCGAGTGGGGGCGGGGGCGAAGCCGGCCGTGGGATCTTCCTGGAGACCCGAGCGAGTCTGGTTCTCCATCCTCCCTGGGATGCACCTCAGGACTTGATTTTTCCTTCTTTTTTTCCTTTCTTTTCTGCCGATACTATGTGGACAACAGGGGCTGAGAAGATTTAAATCCTTACAAGAAGAAATATTTCTAATAAAATCTTTCCCTCCCCCAAACTGATTCAAGTTGTCACTTTAAAAGTGCCTCTACCTGCCTGAAGTGCTGGTGTGCAAAGTTGAAGCTGACAAAAGATAACCCGTTCTTTCAGGGAAAGACTCTGAAAGAGGCTCCATCGTAGTAGTTACCATTTACTGGGTGCTTCCTCTCTGCTAACCATTTTAATGCAATAATTCACTTAGTCCTCACAACAATCCAAAAGTAGGAATTATTATCACCGATCTACAGGCAACAGAAGAGGCGCAGAGAGGTTCTGTAACTTGCTAAGGATCACACAGCTAGTAAATGGTAGAGCTGGGATTAAAACTTAGGCAGTCTGTGCTTGTAACTGCTGTGCTCACCGGTCGAAAGATCCTGTGTTCTTGAATTCCTCTCCTAGCACACCGTATCTCAGCAAGGTGGAGAAACAAGCTCTGAGAATTTGGGAAATAAGAAGTGACAAAGTCAGGATCTTCTGAAATGTCCTGACTTAATCGGAACGAGCTGGGGCCCATGGCCGGGGTGGGGGTGGGGGTGGGGTGTATACAACATTCATCAGGAATTGTGTATGTCCTGCTTTGGACATGTTGATGGTTTGTTAATACTCACCCTGTCATTTCCTGGAAGGGTTCCCTGGCAATTCGACTTATAGGAAAGTCATAGGACAGGCAGTGACAAGAGGTGAGGGTTGTAGTCAAGCGGCTACAAGTATTAGTCTGAAAAAAGGAGGGGTGTGAGCATGACATAAGGCTTCCCAGGTGGCTTAGTGGTCAAGCAGGAGATGCAGGTTCGATCCCTGGGTTGGGAAGATCCCCTGGAGGATGATATGGCAACTCACTCCAGTATTCTTGCTTGGAAGATCCCAAGGACAGGGAACATCCCCTTTATGGTATGCAGGAATAAAGAGTGGGATGAGTCGTTAGAGGACGCCGCTTTGGAGGAGAGGGCAGTGAAAAAGCCAAAGTTCTGAAATGGTTGGGAGGCTCATTTCTCTGCAGTATGGAAGAGCTAGAAGCTTCACTTTTCCTCACACACACACAAACTTCAGGAAGTTCACTTCCCACTGGTCTGAATGTCTGTCTAGACTAATCTTCACTCACAGGTTCTATTACCTGTTTATGGTAATGGCCTCTCTGGTGCCATTTTATGCCTGTGAAAGTATACATGCATGCGCCTACCGCGAGGCAGGAAGAGTCTTTTCCATGTGGCTCCCACTCGGGGTACCAGAGTGAGGGTCCTGGCTCACAGCAGCAGCGCAGAAGGTGCCACTGCTACCCACCTTTACAAGGACAGTGATTAGGGCACAGAGCAGCCGTGGGGCTGTACCTGGGTGTTACCAGGCCAACCCTCAGAGTACAGTGTTCCTTTAGACGGGTAAACTGTGGTGGGACATGTTACCTTTTGTGGGATCCTTTACACTTACTGGCTGTGTGACCTTTGGCAAGTTACTTAACTTTGCTGTGCTTTGGTTTTGTTGTCAGCAAAATGGTCCTAATACTAATAATCACGTTAGAGGACTGTTGTTAAGAATTTAAATGAGTTAATAAAGGTAAGATGCCTGGCACATGGTAAGTTGCTTAATAATTAGCTTCTGCTTTTACTACTATTAGATCTATTATTATTAGGCAACTCTAGTCAGCTTACTTTGCCTCTCTGAATCTCATTGTTCCCATATGTAGGATGGGTGTATTGCTATCTGTTTTATAGGATTGTTGTGAGAATTAAATAGTGTTAATTACTGTTGTAAAGTGGGCAGTTTATGTGTTGCTTTAGCCTAGTTTATTTCCTAGGCGACGACTTTATTTTCACATATGAGGAGGTTTCCTGTAAGAGCTTCAAAATACTGACCGTAGCTGGTGAGGGTGCGGGACACTGCGTTACCTCAGCCACATCCCCTTTCCCAGCTGTAAAATGGTATAATAACCACCCGGAGGAATCTCAAGGACATTACGAGGGAAAAAATAGACAATAATACACAAAGCATGCTGAGCTCCTCTGAAGAGAGACGCACATAAATGGAAGGTGGGACTATAAGGAGGAGTAATCACTGGTTTCTCTCCCCCTCTTTTTTATTTAATGAGAAGAAGACCAGTCATTAGGAAGCATGGTCTTGTTAAAGCCATGGCCTGGGAAATCGTTCTCTTGGCTCCTCATCAGGGCTTGTGACACGGCAAGTTTTTGCAAAATGTGGGCAGCAGAGGACCTCCCCACAGGCTCTGTGATAGGTCTGCAGATTGTCAGGAATGCGCTGTCTGAGGGCCATGGCCTGAGGTGGGTGACGCACAGCCACCAGGGGAGCCTCCCCGGTCTCCTGCTCCCTGAGGAGGTCTCCCCACCAGGTCAACAAGGAGACTCCACCCAGCTCCAGAGCCTTAATCCCTGAGGCCTGAAGTCACCCTTATCTGCATGTTTGAGCTTGCTTTTGTCCTGGATCCAAGCTTTTCCACCCCTGGGCCCTCTTGGCCACACTGGGGCGACCACAGGGCTCTGAAAGCTCCTCCCATCTGGTCTTTTCGCTTGAAGTTGATAGAGGAAGAAATCAGCTTACTTTCCTCAAATTGGCCAGGGCAGAGTAGGTGTCTGGGGCCTCTGCTTGCCCCCTCACTGTGCCTGGCTTCTTAAAGCTGCCTCTAGCTGGGCAGGCTCCCACCTCTCTGTGAGACCCAGTCTGCCCACTGTTCTTCTGAATCCTGCTAAGAGTCTGCCTTAGGAGGCCTGCCCCAGGCTCCCCCAGTGCCATCACCCTCTGCTTCCTCTTCTGCACTCTGTTCGATATAGTGCGGTTTTTGTGTTGTTGTTGATTAGTCGCTGTGTCGTGTCTGACAACTTGTGACCCTGTGGACTGTAGCCCCCTGTCCATGGGATTCTCCAGGCAAGAATACTGGAGTGGATTGCCATTTCCTTCTCCAGGGGATCCTCCCAACCCAGGGATCGAACTCTCGTCTCCTGCTTGGCAAGCAGATTCTTTACCACTGAGCCATCAGGGAAGCCCTCGGTTTTTGTGTTAGTTCTTGACTTATCTCGGAGAAGGCAATGGCACCCCACTGCAGTACTCTTGCCTGGAAAATCCCATGGACGGAGGAACCTGGTAGGCTGCAGTCCATGGGGACACGAAGAGTCAGACATGACTGAGCAACTTCACTTTCACTTTTCACTTTCATGCATTGGAGAAGGAAATGGCAACCCACTCCAGTGTTCTTGGGGAATCCCAGGGATGGGGAGCCTGATGGGCTGCCATCTTTGGGGTCGCACAGAGTCGGACACGACTGAAGCGACTTAGCAGCAGCAGTAGCAGCTTGACTTATCTCACCTCTGACTCTGAGTTGCTGGAAGGAAGGGAAGGAGCAAAAATCAGAGAGGTAAAGTATACTCAGCCAGGTGTCATGGCCAGAATTATGAGCAGAACTGGCTGAGCTGATTCCTCCTCACTACATTGCTGAAGCAAGTGGAAGCCTTTCTGTAAAACCCTGAGACGGGCAACTCTTCTAGAAATTATGGATGATTTTGAATATGTAGAAAATACTGTAATAGGCAGGCATATATCTACCATGCAGGTTTCCAGATAATAATATTTTACCATATTTACCTTAAATATCTTATTTCTTTAATAAAACTGTTAGACTTGGAAGCAACTGAAATGTCATTGACAGGTGAATTGAAAAAGAAGAGATGGTGTGTGTGTGTGTGTGTGTGTGTGTGTGTGTGTGTGTATACACACACATACACAATGGACTATTACTCAGCCTTAAAAAGAATGAATTATTGTTATTTTCAGCAAGATGAGTGGATCCAGAAATTATCATACTGAGTGAAGTAAGTCAGATGGAGAAAGATAAATATTGTATGATATCACTTTTATGTGAAATCTGAAAAATAGTACAAAGGAACTTATTTACAGAACAGAAACAAACTCACAGACATAGAAAACAAACTTATAGTTACCGAAGGGAAAGGGGTAGTGGAGGGATAAATTGAGAGTATGTGGTTAACAGACATACACTAGCATATATAAAACAAATAAACAACAAAGATTTAGATAAACAACAAAACAGATAAACAGATAAACAAAATAGATAAACAACAAAAACTACTGAATAGCACAGAGAACTACATTAAAAATCTTGTAATCAACTATGATGAGAAAGAATTTTTAAAAGGAATATATATACATATATATGTATAACCAAGTCACTTTATGTACACCTAAAACTAACACAATATTATAAATCACCTATACTTCAGTTAAGAAAAAACTCAAAAAAGAAACTTTTAGGTACCGTTAAGGCCCTCCGTCTCCACTGGAGTCCCACTTTCCCCTTGAGCTCCCCACTTGCCTTTCTCGCTGTGCAAGTGGCCCTTTGTCTGCATCCGTGAATAGGGTTTAGGAGACTGGTAAACTGCTGTACTGTATGTGAAACTGTATATGCACATCTTTTCTGCACACATCACAGCTATTCAGGAAATCCTCTTGACTCAGTCTTCCTGTGGTCTCCACTGATGCCACTGACCCACAAGCAACCATTATCTGCACTTGGATCTTCTGCTACCTATGATGGTCACTGACATTGTAGAGTCTTAGCCAGATCCTCTTAACCCCTTTGCTCAAATCCCATTAATGGCTCCTGATTTAACTCAGAGTGGAAATCAAAATCTTAGTAGCCCATAGGCTCTACGTAATATATTAATATGTCCTCCTAACTCCCCTGCTTCTCTGACTTTTCCCATCAAGGCTGCTTGCCCCTCTTTCTCTCCATCCAGCTACTCTGTTCTTCTCATTTTTCCTTTGCCTTGAGGCTGTTCCTTCTGCTTTCTACGCTCTTTCTCCAGGTACCCACATGGTGAAACCTCTCACATTCTGCAATTCTATGCTAACATTTCACTTTTCAATATGGACAACGTAGCACACAGTATTTAAAAATATAGCTGCATCCTCACCAATCTGTCTCTTACTCTGCTTGAATTTTTCTTTTTCCGTAGCACCTAATTTCTAGCAAATTGTATGTGTGCTTGCTTACTACATTCAGTATTTCCTGCCTATCTTCTTCCTGTTAGAATGTAAGCTCCATGAGAGTAGAAATTTTTGTCTATTTTTGTCCAGTAATGTTCTTTGGTCTCTGCAGTAGTACTTGGCACATATGTGCGCTTTAAGTTTTTGTTGAATGATTAAATAGATAACTGAATATGAGCATTTCTTGCTGGAAAGTCCAGAATTTTTCATCAGATTTTCAAAAGTGTTTGCGGCACAAAAGAGGTTAAGAACCACTGATACAGTAAAGCATCAAAAAATTGGCTGGAAATTTGTTGCTTGCCAGGTGGCCTGTCTAAAGAAGCAGAAGGTCACAAGAGGGTTTTCTCTTTCTCCAGCTTGTGTTTCTCTGGAGAGCTACTGCTAACAGCTACTAGGATCTCCTTCCCCAAGACTGGCGGTGAGGCTCCCTGGACCCAGCCCTGGTCTGGCTGAGGTAGTGAGCCAGTGGGGCATTGCTGGAGAGTGGGGCATTGCTGGAGAGTGGGGCATTGCTGGAGAGTGGGGCATTGCTGGAGAGTGGGGCAGGAAATCGGGCAGTGAGCCAGATCCAGAGAAGCTGTAATTTTCTTTACTCCTTCTGTGTCTGGGGGCAGAGGCCGAATGTGGCCACAGCCTCCTGAACTTCCTTGGAGGAGCTAGGCAAGATGCCCAGACCAACAGAAGCTGCTTCCTGCCTTCCAGCCTTCAAGTCTAGGCAAGGAATAAGACCAGGAAATCTTGCTACAGGTAGGAGCCCCAACCAGGGAGACAAGATACTGGCCTGTGATCGAGAGATAATAGGAGAGCAGGGGGAACCTGGAAAGCAAAATGATACCAAAGGCCATCTGGAGGTGATAATGGGAGTGAGTTGGAGGTGAGTCAGTCGGCTCTCAGGGCAGTTAAAAGACAAGTGGGTAATTGTGGGTGCAGTCGGCGGGTCACACACAGAAAATGAGGAACAAGTGGTTAATTGGGCCCACAAGCCCAGGATCCCGCCTGTAATTAGCAAATTGCAGGGCTTTGATATTTGCTTTGGTAACAACTTGTGTAGTAAATTGCAGGGAGGAAAACTGCACCCCCAGCCTGGGAGGTGATCCTGTGTTTGTGCTCCTTGAACTATCTTCTCACAAACTTGTAGGCAGCACACACATGAATATACCCCCAGCACTGGGAAGGAGGAGGTTTACCTTACACCTTTCTGCAGGCTGACAGCAGCCTGTGATATGTTCTCTTTTCCCCTTCACCTCTTGCTTAAATTTTCACCAACCCCGGGGCTGAAGTTGAGGCCTGGCTTCCTGGTGTGTATTTCCAGCGCTCACACGCCGATTCTTAAGTTCCCTTAAACCACAGCCCCTGGTGCAGAGCTCCTCTGGCCAGAGATAGGAAAGGCCTTGGGGAATTCCCATGTAAGTGCCATAGTAAGGGAGGAGGGGGAGTTCTGTTCCAGTGTTGTTAAATTTTGTCAATGAAGATGCTAGTCCCTGATCAGAGAGTGTCCTTCGTAGACTTCAGATCTGTATTTACCTCTGCCAGTTTTTGTGAGGTTCTGACCAAAATGAAAGTCAAAAATATGGGAAAATTGCATTGGGACTGTCATGGCAAAAGCTTATCAATTGCCACAGAGGCAGAGAGACTGGTGATCACAGGTAATGGAGCACTATGAGAAAGTATCAGGAGACCTGGGTTTGATTTTGGGCTCTCTACAGACTCTTTGTTGGATCTTGTCCAGTTTCTTAAACACTTGTATATCATCTCTGTCATTTATAGGTCTGTTTTTATGGACTGATTTTTCCCTTGTTTATGGATGAACATATTCTTGCTTCTTTATAAGTCTAGTAATTTTTTATTAGATGGTAGACATTGTGGAGTTATACTGTTAAGTATTTGGACTTTGCTGCCTTCTTTTAAAGAGTGCTAGACTTTGTTTTGGCTGGAAGTTAATTTGCTCATGAAATAGTTTGATCCGTTTGAGTCCTGTCTTTGAGCTTTGCTATTCAGAGTCCAGAGTAACCTTCACTCCAGGAATAGTTCAGGATCTCTACTCAAGTATGACTCCCCTGGGCTCTCCATCAATTGCCCAGGGGATCATCAAGAATTCTCCATTTTGTTTGGTACACAACCATTTCCACCTTGTGAGAACTCTGGGTTGTTCAGCTTACTGCTCTCTGGTCATTTCTTTTGCCTCATTTTGTAGAGTTTCACCTTATACATACACATAATAATTCTCAACAGACTCAAGAGGCTATCTCAGCAGACTTATGGTGTTCTTTTCCTGTGTATCGCCCCTCTTTTGTGAAATTGTAATCCTCAACTCCTAGCCTCTTCAGCTTCCCCAGTCTCTGGCTTCTGTCTCCTCTGCTTATCAAAGCTTGCAGACTGTGCTCATAATTTCCAGATGGGAATTGCCTCAGAGCATAAATCCAGAGGTATGTTAAGGCTCATCTCATTGATCCTCTCTGTCAGGGATCAGTTTTATACTGCCTATTTCCCAATGTCTTGAAGCAGTTGTAATCCAATCAAGCCTAGAAGATGACATCTTGCTGTGTTAATAAAGCAGCTTCTCCTAGTCAGTTTTTATTTATGCTAAAAATAATATTATTGTGACAATAATATTTTCTTCAAAAGTTAATTGCAATAACTAAAATACACAATAGTCTGAAATAATGTAAAGTGATGTATATAATAAACAATGAAACATAAAACAAGAACAGTTAATAAACACTCATTCTATTTTTACTTTCCATTGACACCAACAGTATGAATAGATTTGGCATTTTTATGAAATTATATAATTTTATAACTGTAAGGAATGTAGCTCAGAGACACTGAGTTGGTCCAAATGCTTCATTTTACATGAACAGACTAAGGCTTCATGAGTAACAAGTGGTTTTCCCAAGACCTTGTGGCCAGGGAGCAGAAGAATGAGACTGTCACTCAGGTGTCCTGGCTTCCCAGTCTGTGACACATCCATTCATCCAACTCACATTTAGTGAATATTTACTAACTCCAAAGCACTGAACTAACTGCGATGTTGCCTCTGTATCATGTTCTGGTTTGCAAAAATGTTTAAAAATTGATTTGGGGCCATTACAGTAGATTCAATAAATCAGCATATAATTTTGGACGTCTCAAGAGTAAATCTGCCTGGCATTCATTAGAGTAGCCTACATCGTCCAAAGTACAGAAATGTGAAATGCTCCTCGCATTCAACTCCCGTGGGATAGTCCATTGTAGTCCCTTAGACATGTGAACGTGTCAGGTAATTACTGTGGTTTTATGGCTTTCTCTGTCCTGATGTTAGGGAAACAGAATTTACTCTGCATGCCACCATGCCAGTGATCCAGTCCAAAGATGGACAATAAAACTTTAAGGAAGGTGATCAGTAAGTTGCAAAATGTGAAAAGAGCTCCATATACAGTGTCCGGAGGCCTGGGTTCTAGGCCTAGTTTGTTACTTCTCTTTTCTGGGCCTAGATTTTCCTGACTGTAAAATGAGCCCAATAGACTGAATGACCTACAACGTCCACTCCAGGTTGGAGATCTTAACACCTGAAGCTCTGCCTGGAGCTACCCCTACTGAGAAGCATGGTGAAGCTGGGGAGTGGTGGTGGGTAGGAACTGAGTGTGGAAGTGGAAGATGTGGGAAGCCTTCTAAACCCAAGGGGCAACAGGAGCCAAGCAGACCAAGCAGGGATCTGGCTAGCTTGGATTTTGTAATCTGATGGATTGCTGCAATGCAGAAAACAACGTGAAGACCCGTGAGGAAGCATCCACCTGCAAATGAAGGAGACGCGGGTTCCATCCCCGGGCTGGAAGATGCCCTGGAGGAGGAAATGGCAACACACTCCAGTATTCTTGCCTGGAGAATTCCATGGACAGAGGAGCCTGGCGGGCTACAGTCCATGGGGTCCAAAGAGTTGGACACGACTGAGCACACACACTTTCCTCTTAAGATTACCACTGAAATAATGATAGAAAATTATATATTATATATATATATTATATATATATATATTATATAGAACTCCACTCTTCTCCTAGAAAATGGTCAGGGTTTTATTGATTCTGGTTTGCAAAATACCAGTGAAAGGAGGTAGTGCTATATGAGATGGGACATGTTGATCGGGAGGAGATCATAGACAGCCTTGAACATCAGGCTCAAGGATTAGTCATTTATTCTGTCGGTTGTGGGGAAAGATTGAAAATTTATGGGCAAAGGCTTATATGATCAGATCTGTGTTTCAGCTTTCTGGTTATAGTATGGAGGATGGACGGAGAACAGGGGAGTTGAGACAGACAGACTGGCCAGGTGGCTGGCACAATAGCCCGAGTGACAAAGGATGAAGGATGCAAGAATGAGTTCCTTATCAGAGTAAGAACAGTGTTCATGAAAAAACACTGAGGATGGAGACCAGTTGGGGCCTTTCTACTGACAGACATGGGGAGAGAGAGGGGTCCACTTTGCTTCCCCATGTTCTAGCCCATGGGATGGAGTGACTGGTGATGCAGAGTCACCCTCAAGCCAGAACAAAAATAGAAAGGGCTTGAGAAAAAGAAAAATCTGGGTGTTCATTTGGTTCACTCTGAGTTTCTTCTGTGGTAAAATAAGGATGAGTGCATGTATGTCTTGGAGTTTTTGTAAGGACTGATGGATTAGCATACATGAAAGTGCCTAGGACATATAAGTCTATCCATCCATCATTTGATTAAATCTGTGCAAAAATGGAGGGAAATAATTAGTTCAACTGGGACCATATCAAACATTTCAAATTCACTTTGAGTAAAGAAATCATGGCTGAGCGGATCTCTATGGGATTGGACCGTTCTACTCCCAGATGCTAGGCTGGGCCACAGTTCAACGCCAGGAAGTTGTTTTTGGCAACAATAGATGCCTTTCTTTCCCTTCCTTTCATGACCAACCTCCCACTGCAATCTATTTCTAGGTCTCTAATTCAAATGGAGTAAATGGCAAAAGAAAGAACACCAACATAAAATTGATGTGTGTACTTTTTTGGTGGCCTCCTCTGAGGACACACCTGTGCTAGGCACCCATCCACAGATGTGTAAGAAATTGTTACTTGGATTTTTCTCCAGGATTGGACAGTAACATCAGAATTGGGTGGCCCAGGCAAGGGTGGCCTTGCCTTGGGAGATGCAGACACTTTGGGAGGTGAGAGTGTCCCATTGAGCCTAAGGTCAGCTGCAGATCTTTTTTTTTTTTTTTCTTTTGCTGCAGATCTTCTGTGTGATGAGCAACAACAGGCACTATCTCTCAGGCTTTCGATCCTTGCTCACTTTGCGCACTGCTCAAATCAGCCAAACCCTTCTGCTCTGGCCTCCTCCTTTTTTCTCAGCTCTCAGGGCCCAGCATCTTGAGCAGGTGAGAGCCTTCACTCAGCCCTTTAGTCTTGACTGCAGTGCTATGTGCCAGTCATGCAAAACAGAAGCAGGGAGCACTGTCAGGCAAGCAGGGATTTTAGCCCTGCCAGATCCCTCATTTCCTGGTTTCTTTCCCGCCCAAGGTCACAAAACCCCTGGCAAAGCAGCTGCAGCTACAATCTCAGATTTAGAGAAAGCCTGCAGGCGCTGACTCCCCTTCTTGGCTTCTAACCCAAGCTGGATGTTGTACTTTTAAACACTCAGCCATTGAGGAAATGGGCCCAAGTCCTCTCCCCTCAAATCTAAGTATGCTTGTGACTGCTTTGATAAGTAGTATGGCAGAAGTCATATTTTGTTCCTCTTACTCTAGGTCATCAAAAACCATGTAGCTTCCACCTTGTTCACTAGAGACTTAGTTCTCGGGATCAGCGGTCCCTGCTGAGCCCAGCCCTGCAGCCATGTCCACCCATGAGCCTGCCATGTGTATGAAGCCATCCCAGACCCTTCAGACCAGCTTATCTGCCAGCCGAGTACCTCCAAGCAACCATAGTTGGTGCCCAGCCTGAATTCCTGATCTGCAAAAGCTATGAAATAATAATAAAGTGGTTGTTGTAACCTACCAGATTTTCGGGTGGTTTGATATGCAGCAATAGGTGACTAGAACACTAGACATAAATAGAAGAAACTTTGCAGATGGCTTTTGATGGCTTTTCGATTTCATGTGACTTGCCCTGTCGATCTGCTTCTGACCGTGACAATTCCGTTTTGCTTGAAGCTTGGATCACGTTACCTCTCATCTGGGCCAGAGCTTCACCTGGGCTCGCTGACAGTTCCCTGAGCCACGGTAAAGGTTTCCTGCTTGCCAGTGCAGGTTTGGTTGCCATTAACTGTCCACTCCAGTTACTCCGACACAGCCCTGCATACTGCCTTCATACAAAAGACCTGCAGAATTGGAAGTGTGGCTGCACAAGTCATTTTCCGTGCATCCTGAGAAACAACGTGGAGACATTTTCCCACCATCTTCACGTGCAGAAAGGGTATCTTGCCTTTTCCTGCCTCGTACCTGCCTTCACGTGTGGAGTACGGGATTTGTAGGTGGCGATTTTTCTCCCCGTTACCATCATTCTTGTCCTTACATTGCAGAAGCCTCTTTTTCAGCCTTGATTTGGGGGGAAGTTCCCAGTTTCCTGAGTGAGGTTCAAGTATGGGAGTAAGGGTGGGCTGTGTCCCCATGGTTAAGCTCTTCTTGCAGTATGCCAACAGGACAGGTGTGGGCCTGGGGTCAGAAGATGTGGGTTCAGTCCTGAGCTCTACCACGTATGAGCTGTGTAACCCTAGAGTAGTTCCTTAACCTCCATCAGTCTTAGCTTTCCCATTCATTGCAAGGAGACAGTTTTCACCATTTTCACAGGAAATTTGAGGCTATCTTTGGGTTTGGCCGGAAGCAGATCCTGAGATGAGGATGTGAGTGCTAATGGTATATTTGCGAGGCAGAGGGAATGCAGGCAAGAAGTGTGGGCAGTGGATGGGGAAGGGAAGGCAATCAGTTAGTGGTTCGCTGTCAAATCAGATACCACTGGGGACAGCTGCAGCTTGATCCCAGCGGAGACAGTCTTGGAAAGTATAAAACACATGCCCTGAAAATTATTCTCCCCGAGGGGCAAGGGAGTTGGGGTATTTAAACACTGACTCCTCTCAGTCTATTGGCTGAAGGCTGTTCCCCAGAGGGGGTTAATTTCCCAGAGAGAACAAATGTCCCAGCTCAAGTGGACAGCTCCATTCTGCAAAAAACCCTCAGGCCCAGAGACACCAGTCCTGGAAGTTGGATGTTTTCTGGAGCATACTGAAAGGATGAAGTTGGAGGCTGTGCTGTGATAGCATCAGTTAGAGGGGATTGAACAAGATGTATATAAAAAGCTGGGCTACAGCAGACGTCTTAACACATACCAGCTCATTTCTCCCCTTCCTCCATCTCCTTGGCCCACAATGACCTCTGCCTTCTCTTGTCTTTATTGAATACCTAGGTACTTTGGTATTTGATATGTACTGTTTTAGGCTTCCCAGGTGGCACAGCTGTGAAGAATCCACCTGCCAACACAGGAGATATAGGGTTGATCCCTAGGTTGGGAAGATCCTCTGGAGAAGTAAATGGAACTCACTCCAGTATCCTCGCCTGGGAAATCCCATGAACAGAGCCTAGTGGGCTACCAGTCATGGGGTCACAAGAGTTTGACATGACTTAGCGACTAAACAACAAGAACAAAGTACTTGTTTAGCCACTGATAGCTTGTCCTTCAGATAAATACTAGTAAATGCAGCAAAGATCAGCTCCTCCCATTTCTTACACTTTGTTGCATCTCCTATAGTACCCAGCTTAGCAAGAAATATATGGTAGATAATAAGTAGTACATGCTAGTCAGACAACAGAGGCCAAACCACCTTGGTTGATAATGGGAAGGGCTTGCACAGGTCTGGTGGAGTAACATGTTAACGTGACACTTTAACATAAAGAGTTAATGTAGATAAAGCATAGTACTGATGCCAGGGATGATTCATTATGTAGTTGATTGTTCCTTTTTTATTTGTTCCTTAATTAATTAATTAATTAATTTTTTTATTTATTTAACCTCCATCATGAGACTAAAGACAGCAATCGTTCTTGGAGGAGACAGTGACTCTCAAAGCAAAGAAAAAATAATATGTTCTGAGAAAATAGTTTTCTAGTTCCACTTTACTTTCCCCAATTATTGGGAAACAAATTGGTAATCCTATTACCTTCTACTTGACTTATGTGATAATATTTAGACATTGGTCTTGGCTGTGCAGTGTGTAGGTTATGGGGCAATGGACAGTTTACTACAAGCACTCTTATAATTTATATGTATTAATTCTCGTGATAAATCTATGAAGGAGATTTTATGTCCATTTAATAGATGAGAAAATTAAGGTGCAGAGAGATTCAGGCAACCTTCCCAAGGTCATATGGCTATTCAGTGGCAGAGCCAGGATTTAATCCGCTTGTCTGCTCCAGTGGCCATCAGGACGGATGCACAAACCACTTTGTTCTAAATTAACTGTGGGGTAGCAGAGTGTCTGTGTCCTGAACCATTTTCTCTTTCAGCATCAGGGTTCATTAAGCAAATTCTTCTATATGGTTATTTGGAAATTGGTACTGATGAATTCAATATTGCTCTCTGTATACCTTCTCCTTTGTCTCTAATATGTCCATTGTGATCAGAAGTTCACCATAGAGCTCTGCCGGATGGAGAATGATTGCCTAGTCACGTTTGCTCTGAAGAGCCTGATTCTCGGGGAGCAAAGGATGTACGTGAGCGGGTCAGAAGGCATGGGTTCCTATACAGCTGGAGATTCCCTGAGGGGTGATAAGATGGTCTGAGCTTATAGTAGGGTGACCAGCTGTCCCAGTGTGCCTGGGACTGAGGGATTTCATGGGTACTTACTTTAAGTGCTAAAACTGGTATAGTCCTGGGAAAATCAAAATTGGTCACCCTAACTCATATGCCAAAGTATTAAATAAGAAATTTGTTTTTAACCAGAACGCAAGAAGGAAGAGCTCTGTAAGAGCTCTTGTAAGAAGATTTCCAAGGCACTAAGAGGAAAGCTTCTAGATACATCACAAAGGTCAAATTTCTGAGACTTCATAAGAAACTCCAGTGAAAGAAAATCTGAGCCAGAAGAACTGGAGTCCCACTGATGAACTTTATGCTGTGTGACTTAGGAAATTTTGCTAACCTCTCTGAGCCTCAGCTTGCTCACCTGTGAAGTGGAGAGGAGAGCCCTATCCTGGTTTAGTCACAGGGGCTGAGGCCACCACTACAAGATCTAATGGAACTGGAAAACTACTCACTTGCAGACTCTCTCCATAGTCCCCTTAGGATGACTAAGGCTGCCATGAACAGTTTCCTTGGAATACAGTAGGTTCAGGTCATCTTGATGAATAAGTGAGAGATCAGTCACATGAGGAAATATCACATCTCCATGTACAACACTAAGGCCACGCAGAAATAGAGTCATAGGATCCTGTCCACTGATAGACCAACCACAGTTCAGCTGGTACCTGAGAAGGCATCAATCCCTTCCAAGATCAAGGCCTGGACATTGTAAACTGAGTAAAATGAAACACTCAAGTCATTAGAACACTTAGATCCCAAGACTGTGAAGCTTTGCTTGCCTGTCCCCTGCCCGCCTCTAGCGTTGTTCCTGTGACCTGGGTCGACTGCCAGGAAACCTGGACTCTGATGTCACCTGCAGTGCTGCCCTTCGTGTAGGGCACAGTGGTCCTTTTTATTCCCTTAGTATTGTGCTGTGCTTCCTTCCTTCCTGCTAGCCTCTGTTGCGATCTTGGCTCTAGTCAAGACTTGGCTCTGGACCCAGCCTCTCTCATCTGCTTTTTCCAGAATCAGATCTATGGATGTGGGGCCTTGCAAGTTGGGTCATATGACTGGGGCTCTACTAGATTTGCGTGTGTCTGGGTCTCCTCTTATGGCAGAAAGCAAAGAACTAAAGAGCCTCCTGATGAAAGTGAAAGAGGAGAGTGGAAAAAGTTCAGAAAACTAAGATTGTGGCATCCAGTCCCATCACTTCATGGGAAATAGATGGGGAAACAGTGAGAGACTTTTTTTGGGCTCCAGAATCACAGCAAATGGTGACTGCAGCCATGAAATTAAAAGACACTTGCTCCTTGAAAGAAAAGCTATGACCAACCTGGAAAGCCTTTTAAAAAGCAGAGACATTACTTTGCCAACAGAGGTCCATTTAGTCAAAGCTATGGTTTTTGCAGTAGTCATGTGTGGATGTGAGAGTTGGACTATAAAGAAAGCTGAGCACTGAAGAATAGATACTTTTGAACTGTGATGTTGGAGAAGACTCTTGAGAGTCCCTTGGACTACAAGGGGATCCAACCAGTCCATCCTAAAGGAAATCAGTTCTGAATATTCATTGGAAGGACTGATGCTAAGGCTGAAACTCCAATACTTGGCCACCTGATGTGAAGAACTGACTCACCGGAAAAGACCCTGATGCTGGGAAAGACTGAAGGCGGGAGGAGAAGGGGACAACAGAGGATGAGATGGTTGAATGGCACGACTGACTTGATAAGCATGAGTTTGAGTAAGCTCCAAGAGTTGGTGATGCACAGAGAAGCCTGGCATGCTGCAGTCCATGGGATCACAAAGAGTTGGACATGACTGAGCAACTGAACTGAACTCAGTTTCCCCTCTTGGGGATCCAAGGATTGGCTGCTGAAGGACTTAGAGGAGGTTTGATGCCTCTTTGGCAGCACATTGAGGAGCCTCCAGATTAGTGGAGGCCCTTAACAGGGAGCACGCATGACTTTTAACCACCTGACATACACACTAAAATATGATTTCCCAGTCCTATTCCCCCCTGAAGTTCTGATCCAGTACGATGGATGTGGCCTTTTAAGTAAGCTGCTGATTTGCTTCTGGCATACGTGCTCTGTTTAGTTAGATACTTAGAACTACTGTTGAGAATTGGTGTGCTTCAGTTAAAGAGATATTCAGGCTAAGCTAGAAATATGTTGTCATGAACTCTTCAAGACCGAGAATGTGATATTTAAAAAATAATTTAGCCTTTGGTGCTTTGCCTCAGGTGCTAGTGTAGGCTGAGATAATCATTATTTAGAAGAAAAAACAAGTTTTGGGGTGTTTTTCATTTTCTGATTGCTTGGATGTTGGTGAAATGAAAAATTGACCCAAGGTCTTGGAAACGTTTGTTACTATTATCTCTTCTGTCCTGACATTCAGGAAAGTGAGATGAAGAGCCTGTGGTACTCTTTTCATAGATGGAGAACTCGGCCAATTTCCTTGGCTAAAAAAAAAACAAACCCATGAGCGTGCGTCATTTTACTGTTTCAGTGTGTCTGTGCATGCATCCCTTTCCTCAGCCTTCGCAGGAGACTGTGCAGGTGAGAGCGTGGTCTCCACTCTGCAGGGCAGGGAAGCTAGGCACCGGGCCGCTCTGCAGCCTGCTGAAGGCCAAGGGTGGATGAGTGGCGACACCAGCACTCACTGGCTTCTGCGGCTCCTGCCATCACGCTCTTTTCCACACGTCCACGGGGCTTCCTAGAGGTCCTCTGAGACTGGAACCCGGAGACCGTGATTGTTGGGGAAGCAAGCTGTGTTTCCCAGGCCCATGGATGCTTCTCACAGGATTTAAGATCCACTGTGACTGTTTGCCAGCTCCGTCCTCACATCACTTCCCAAGCAGGGAAAAATGAAAAGAAACCTGCTCCTGATGGTTCCTCTTGGACTTCTGGGATTAAACAAGGATAGATGGCAACTTAATTTAAAAGAAATGGAGAAAAAAAAAAGTAGATAGAAGTGACAAATGGACACGGCCCACATACGTGACACCCTCCCCCGCCCCCTCCCCGGCTGCGTACCTGCCTCCCGTCACAGCTCTGTGTCTGGCACCTTTGTCTCCCCCCACCCCCTGCAGAGCACCAGGGAGGCGGGGTGGTGAGCAGAGACAGTTGTTAGGATTTATGGGGCCGGTGCAGCCCCTCTTCCCACCCGCGTTGTAGGGAGGGGAGGCAGGATCCCTTTCCTCCTGGGTAAACATTTTCACAGGAAGCATTTATCAAATGTCAGCAGGGCAGTGCGGGGGTCTGGGATCAGTCAGGCAGGATCTGCTTCTCTCCTGCTCTCCTGGGCGGGCGAAGGCTGTGGGGTTTCTCTGGCCTGTTCACACCCTCTCTGTCTTGTGGCCCGTCTTCTCTCAACCAGCTGAGTGATGGGAGCAGAGAACAGATCCTAGGACACACTGGGTCCACTCCACTCTTTATAATAAACAGGGTTCCTGCCAGCCTGAGCCCTGGGGTTCCTGCCAGCCTGAGCCCTGGGGTTCCTGCCAGCCTGAGCCCTGGGGTTCCTGCCAGCCTGAGCCCTGGGGTTCCTGCCAGCCTGAGCCCTGGGGTTCCTGCAAGCCTGAGCCCTGGGGTTCCTGCAAGCCTGAGCCCTGTAATGAAATGAGCGGTCCAGCCCCTTCTAGAAGAAATGCTGATAAGGAAATGCCTGGAAAAGAGCTAAGCAAATACAGCTCCATGACTCCTCAGGGGCTGGCCTGTGCTGGCCTTGGACTCTGAAACCATCTCCCTTCCTCCGAGGGGGGACTTGTACTTAACTTTTCAGGTTGGGAAAAGTTGGCCAAGCAGGACCCCTGATTCAAGGCTCTCTCCTGGATTTTCATATTCTGGTCCTTCTACAGGTAGGTGCAGCAAGCGAGAAGCCTTCCCTCACCATGCCTGCTTTTCCCTCACCTGCCTACAGCCTGTCTTTTCTTCTATGAGAAGCAGTATGAAGTAGTAAAGAGTTAAATCTCAACTCTGATGGCTACTAACTGTATGACCTTAAGCAAGTGGCTGCACCTTCCAGGGCCCAGTTTCTTTATCCATCATTTCTTTTTGTAAATTAGCTGAGCAACGTCTCTGTTGGCACTGGGTGAGGTGTTGGACAAAAATGTTACCTCCTTACAGGTTTGTTGTAAGGATTAAACCAGACAATTCAGGGAAACACTTAGCAAATCGTAAAACAGGGACTTAGCAACTGTGAGCAAACACAGTTATCCTCTCTCATTATTTCCCATCTGTCTTTGGAGAATTTGAAAGCCTATTGGTAGCCTTCCAGGCTTCCGACCCTCATGTCATCACATAGAACCCTCTTGCCCTTTTCTCTGGATCAAGGCTGCTTTCTTCCCAGACTTCTCTGTGGAACCACAGCCCAGTCACTCTCACACACTCGGTATTTTAACCATTCAACAAAAAAGCATGGAAGGTGTTCTTTGTGTGGCAAAGAGGAATAAGAAAAGGCAGGAAGGGGGCTGGGGGCAGCAGAATACATCGCCAACTGCAGCTCTATCAGAGACAGAGGTGAGACTAAACGAGCAGTAAGCAGTGCTCCTTCTGGGGAAGAAGTGGTCATTTCCAGCCAGGAGTCCGAAGAAAGGCTTCATGAAGGAGGAGACACTGGGCTGTGCTTTGAAGGAGGAGGAGGGTCAGTGGGTCCTGTGGAGGTGGGAGCATGCTTGAGCTGGGAGTCCCAGCGCCAAGCAAAGGAAACCACTTCGGCCCAAGGAGGTGATGTCTTTGGTCTCTGGCTGTCACTTAATTGTGCAGACATTTTAAAGCTTCCACTGGATTGCCAATAATACTTGTGGGTTATCTCTCACATACATGCTGCTTAAATCTCACAAAATATTGAGTCAGAACAAGAATTCTTATGCTTACTTTCCAGATGAGGAAACTGTGACTCAGCCAAGCGAAGGGTTTTGACTGTGTACACAAAAGTGGCCTGTGGGAACTCAGGTCTCGTGGCCCCAAGTCCAGAGCAGTTACTGTGGCATAAAACTGCTCCCACTTCCCCTCGTTGCCCCCTCTCCCCTAACCCTGTTGACTCATCCCACTTCACCCAGGCTGGTAAAGTTGGTCTTTGGAGGCAGAAGAGCTCTGAGCTGGTCCCTCGGCCTCAGCTGATGCTGCTTCAGCACTTGCCAGGACTCTGTGGTAACATCCTTAGATATCCTCCTGTGTCCATTGGATGGCCTCCAATCCATCTTCTGTATTCACGTCTACGATAACCTTGCTAAAGATGAGATCTGACCATGTGGCACTCTTACTCGAAAACCTTCAGTTGTTATCCTGCCTTTTATAGGACCAACCCCAACTCCTTCACCTGTTCTTCCAGGCCCTTTAGGATCCATCCTGCACTTTGGGCCTCTCCCAAATTCCTCCTTTGGGCTTCCTGTGTGTCAGATGCTGAATTTCTTATGGTTCCCCAAATCCTTCAAGCTGTCCCTCTCATAGTTTTGGGCCTATGGGGCCCCTGGAGCCAGACTTCCTGGTTGTAATAGTCAGACCCACCACTTGAATAGGTGTGAGAGTGATTACAAGTGCTTCAACAGCACTGAGTCAGCTTCCTTATCTGTAAAATGGGGACGATCCTAGAACCCATCCTGGGAGGATGTGATACAAACTCCTCTTCATAGATATATGACGATTAGCCTAAGGTTTGGATCATAGAAGATGTTCAGTAGACTCTGTGGGGCTGTTTGCCGTGCAGGAAAACTTTCCCTGGCTGGTGAGTTTCCTCTGCTGGACCAGTTCTCTGGCTCCTTCTCATGTTGCCTCCTCCAGGAAGCCTGCCTAAACTGCCTCTGGTGTGTGCCTCTCACCCTCTCTCCTGTGCGCACAGACGCCTGCATGTGTCTATTCTGTGCTCCCCCCACTGTAACTGCTGGCCTGTGTGGGCCTCCTCACCACACTTAGAGAGCTGGGGTCATGTGTGAGCCTCTGTGGTGCTTGCTGTGTCCAGCACGACCCTGATACGTGAGAAGTTCTCATTCCAGTGTGTGGAGGGGACATCGGTGTGCATGGCTGGCTCTGAGGGCCCCATCAGTGGCCCCGTCACTGCTGTGTTGGGTGACTGACCATGGACACCCCTCTCTCTCTTTCTTGCCCTGGAAATAGAATGGATGACTGGCCTCCCTGGTCTGACAGGTCCCAAAGACCACAGTACCTCCAGGACCGCAAAGATACCACCCCGGAAGGTATGACAAGCTTTGGCAATGAAACAGTTAATGTCTTATCACGGCATGTGAGCCCGGGGTGGATTTAGCAGGAGGTCAAATGGCTCACCACAGAGCCCAGCTGCCTTCTGAGGCCCTGTGCTGTGTTATTCTTGGCACATTGTATTGTTTCTTAAAGACGTGCCCCCAAACCATACCAGCTTCAAGACCCCTGAATCCCGTCAGCCCTAGAGCTCTTCTTTCCCCAGTGAGTCTCCTCTCCTTCTCTGTGTCTGGGGCTCCAGGTCCAGGAGGAGGACCAGGAGCCAGGGCCCTGTGGCACTCTGCCCTCTCCTGACTTTCCCACACTCACCTGTACTGAAGAGCCGCTCTGGGAGTTGCCAGCCTCCATGCAGAGCCCCTCCCGTCGCCCTCACCCAGGGTTCCCTCAGGTCTTTAAAACCTCTGGTAGGCTGGGCGCCGCACCACACCCACCCCTCCGCAGGCCTGGGGGCGGCCTCCGCCTCCCTTGAGTGCAGGCCTCCTTGGACTTTGGGCCCTCCGGCTCCTCCCTTCCTGTGCCGCACCTCCAGCTTCCTCCACCACAACCCACATCCACAGCTCCCACGCCAACCTCCAGGGCAGGCCTGTAGGTCAGCAAGTTGAAGTCCCTTGACTCGTACCCATGGGTGGCAAGAGGGAGTAGGGGGCTGGTGGGGTGATGTCAGATGCATTCAAACCATTTCCTTTGAGAGGAAGTGCCATTTTCATAAATACGCTATTTGGAGGCTACCTACACACACCCTACAGGTCACAGCCCTGAGTCCTGGTTGCACTTTTGAATGACTCAGGGAGCTTGAAAATATACAGGTGCCTGAGTCTCACTCCAGAGGTTGTGTTCTAATTGGTGTGGGATGCAGCCGGGTACAGGTATTTTTAAATCTCAGCAGATGATTCTATAAATGTGAGGCCAAGATTGAGAATCACTGCTTTGCAGAACAAGTATATGTTCCGTAAATATGAAGGCAGATGAAAACCAAGGGTTTGGAGCAAAATGTGTCTGAGCATGAGCAACATACCCAGGCTTGCTAAACTTGCCTCCCTGAGTTGACTTGGGGCCTCCACCCCAAGGCCCTGTGTGTGGGCTGGAGAGGCACACTGGCTCAGGCCACCCCACACCTGCTGGAGGAGTTTCAAGGTAGAAGCATTGACACCTGGGGGAGCAGGGCCAAACCCTGTTTATTCTGCAGTGGCCTGGGCCTGAGGCAGAGGTCACAGGCTTGCCCGGAGCTTGGGATGAGGGTCCAGTGTTCCTGTTCCAGCTGAGCCCCCGGTGCTGCCCCCGCTTCTTCCTCCCCTGCCTCCTCAGGTCAGAGACTTGCGCGGTCGTCATCTGGGCTGTTGAGTCTCCCCAGTTCACTCATCCTGGGCTCCGCCTCGACTTCCATCCGAATCCAGGTGGTCCCTGCATTCTGTGCTCTCCTGCACTAGCGTCTGCTGGAAGCCCTTCCTCGCCCACTCCCTGCCCAGGCCTCCCAGGTCCTCTCTTGATGTCTTAGAAGTGCACTAGAAGACTTCCTGCTTTCTCTTTCTACATCAGATCATATTCCTGTCTTAGCAAGTCTCTTCCTTTCTTTTTTTGAATTTATGCTGAAGTGCAGTTGATTTACAACGCTGTGTTAATTTTCTGTTGTATGGCAAAGCAACTCAGTTATACGTACATACCTATGTATATATATTCTTTTTCATATTCTTTTCCATCATAGTTGATCACGGGAGATTGAATATAGCTCCCTGTGCTATGCAGCAGGACCCTGCTTATCCATCCTGTGTACAATGGTCTGCATCTGCTAAACCCAGCCTTCCAGCCCATCCCTCTTTCACCCCACCTCCCCTTTGGTAACCACGAGTCTGTTCTTTACCTCTGTGAGTCTGTTTCTGTTTCACAGATAAGTTTATTTGTGTCACGTTTGAAGTGATGTCATATGGTATTTGTCTTTTTCTTTCTGACAGTAAGTTCCTTCCTCTCTCTCTCTCAAACGCAGTCGCCAAGAGCCAAAACCGCCTGTGAGTTCCCTTGACGCAGCCCAGTGCTTCTTAATGTGTCTTCCGAGGACCAGCAGCATCAATGTCACGTGGGGACTTGTTAAGAATGCAAGCTCTCGGGCCCCCGCACAGGCCCACTGAATCCAAGCTCTGAGGGTGGGGCCGGGTAATCTGCTTTAACAAGCCCTCCAGGTGCTTCTGCTGTGTGGCCCGGACAATTCAGTCCACATTCCCGAGGGTGGCGTTCATGGGCTCGCACACTTCAGTCCCAAGTGACCTGTTTGTCCACTTCTCAGCTCTTACACCTCCCACGTCCCTTCCTGTGGGACTCTGCTCATTCTGTTCCCTGCCTTGCAAAGCCTTTGGCCGCTTCCAAGTATCTAAGTCCATTTCTCCTTCAAAATCCAGCTCAGACGTCATACATTTTGGCAGATCCCAAAGATACTGCCTCCAGGAACATTCTTCCCTCCTCTGACTTCTGCAGCATTCTTTTCTTCCCTTCTGTCTCTCTCCCTCCCTTTTCTTTCTCTTTTTTCTGAATTTTACCTTTAAAGCAGGGTTTCTTTCAGCCATGATTATCTATTTGGGACTCAAAAAAAAAAAAAAAGAAAAGAAAAAGAAATGTATGCCCAGGCCATACTCCAGAGCAATTAAATGAGAATTCCAGGATGAAGGCTATCATCATGTATTTCAAAAGTTCCCCAGATAATTTTAATGTCTACCCAAAATTAAGTCTTTCTCTCCTACAGTGACCACAGGGGAAACTATGACAGGAAGAGAGATGAATTTACAGTTAAGAGACCAGGCTGTGCTCCCAGTTGACCGTTAAACTTTGGGCGGGCCACTTGCCCTGTCTGAGCTGCTGTTTCCTAAACTGCCATTTGGGTCAGTGTTTTAGATTGGAGGCTCTCAAAGTTGGCCGAGGGCTGATCCCACTCCTAGAGACTTCCTTTTACTGGATCTGGAGGCAGCCTGGTTTCTAACATGTAGCCAGTGCTGAGAGCCACGCTTGTAGATCTTATCTAAGGGCCATGAAATGGTGTCTGGTGGTTTACTTTTAGGAGCAAGGATGCCTGCCTGTTCAGATACATAGACGTCTCTGCCCCGGTACCTACTAACTTCTCCTTCCAAAGAATGAGTGCCCACCTCGTGCCAGTGATGAAGAGCACGTGAAGTTTCCTTGTCCGCTGCAGGACAGCCAGAGATAGTCGGATGGGAGGTGACCGTGTCGGGTGTGTTTGTCCACGCGGCAAAAGGAGGATTTAGGATCAGATGAAAATCCTCACCAGAGGCCAGACAGAGGGTCACTGAAGGGGCCCATTCTTCAGCAACCCTTATGTGTCTCAGCTCTGAAAAACCCTGTCACACCAGCACAGAGGGAGAGATAAGCTTTCCTTCACAGTCAGGTCAGGGGCTCATTTAAAGGCAATCATAAAAGGACACCTCATAAGGACCAGAAGAACAGGAAAGTTATGGAAGCAACCGAAATGGCCATCAACAGATGAACGGATAAAGAAAGATGTGGAATACATATCTGAGTGATTCGAATAGATAATCATGGTTGAAAGACACCCTGCTTTAAAGGTAAAACATGGTTGAAAGAAACTCTGCTTTAAAGGTAAAACTATATATATGTATATACAATACATATACAACAATATTACAACACTAATACACAGCAGCATATTACTCAGCCATAAAAATGTGAAATAATGTCATTTACATTTGCAGCAGGGATGGACCTAGAGATTATCAGACTAAGAGAAGTAAGTCAGAGAGAGAAGGACAAATATTATAAATCACTTATATGAGGAATCTAAAATATGACACAAATGAAGTTATCTGTGAAACAGAAATAGACGTACAGGCATAGAAAACAAACTTATGGTTACCAAGGGGAAAAGGAGTGAGGGAGGAATAAACTAGGAGTTTGGGGTTGGCAGATACAAACTACTATATATAAAACAGGTAAACAACAAGGTCCTGCTGTATTGCACATGGAACTATATTCACCATCCTGTAATAAACTATATGGAAAAGAATATGAAAATGAATATGGATATATATATATATATATATATCTGAATTACTTTGCTGTGTACCTGAAGCCAACACAACATTGTAAATCAACTTTACTTCAATTAAAAAAAAAAAAAGGAGCAAAAGACAGGATGCGCCAAGGGCAGTGGAGGTCTGACACTGGATGAGAAGTTGGGCTCCAGCCAGAGGAAGGCAAAATGACCCAGCTGCGAGGGAGGGTGGAGAGGAGGAAACGGCCTGCTTATTTAAGGGGTGGGGGCAGGGAAGGGAAGTGAATGCTTACAGCAGCACCTCTCTGATGAAGGTGTTACTGATCCCCAGAGACGCCCAGCAGCCATCCACAACAGGCCCTCTATTTATCTGCACATCAGCTTGTTGCCCAAAGAAAACCAGCCCAAGTTCAGAGAAGCCCAGAGCAGGGACCTCCACCTCAGGGCCAGTGGAAAAATGAAGACAATCGAGATGGGAGGGACAGCCCCTGAGGTCTTCATCCCCTCCGCCACCGCCCGCATTGTACAATGAACCCCTTCTTACCCTGTTCTGTTCTTCCACACCCTTCCCCACAGTGATCCCCGCTCCATAGAGATAGGCTGGTCCTAAGTCTGGCTGCTGCAGGAGCGAGGAGGGGCTGTATTTTGCAATGAGAGGTGATGCCGCCTTTGCCAGAATGATTTGCAGGGGAGGAGACAGGCCTGGGGGCGTGATGTCTGGCCCAGGTCAGTCCTGGCAGCCGGGACAGAGGTCAGGCCGTCTGTCTGGAGCTTGGAGCACTAGACCATACTTCCTGATGACTTTACGGTCTAAGCCATAGAGGAGGAAAATGCACAAGGAAAGGGAGCTCTGTTTTGACTCTTTGACGCTGGCTGGGACCAGCTCTCCCTGCCAGGGGGTGGAGTTGGGAGGAGGTGAGGGTGAGGATGAAGATGTCACAGGCAGCGGGAGTGACATGTTCCCCATCCCCTTCCCCCTTTCCCGGTTTCCGCTGAAGGCTGAGGGGGTTGTTCCCCAAGGGTAAGGTGCCTGGGGATGCTCAAGGCAGACTGAAAGTTTTGGGGTGTGAAAGTCGGTCAGATAGAACTTTTTGGTCCCAAGAAGGGAGAGCAGTCATAAGGCATCCATCCAGAAGGCTCAGCATGACTTTGGAGGCCTCTATCCCCTTTGTTAGGCCACCCTTCGGTCGCCTTTGAAGTAAATGGGTCAGAAGGGCCTCAATCCTATTTCCCTGGCAAGGGCTGGGTGGGAACAAGAGAACTACATCCCAGGTTTGGTATGGTCAGCACTCCAAGTGAATGGGAAAAGGCCAAGGGGCACTTCCAGACCCCTAGATTTTTAAGTGGGAGAGGGCAATGGCAACCCACTCCAGTGTTCTTGCCTGGAGAATCCCAGGGACGGAAGAGCCTGGTGGGCTGCCGTCTCTGGGGTGGCACAGAGTCGGACACGACTGAAGCAACTTAGCAGCAGCAGTAGCAGCAGCAGCAGGCTTTTAAGTAGTGGAAGAATCCCAAAGTTAGAAGGAAGCTTAGACCAATTTAGTATCTGCTGCTGTGGGTGGCCTGACCTGCTGGCTTTTCAGGTGAAGAGACAAAGGACCTGCGAGGCAGGGTGAAGCTCTCCAGGGAGCTGTCAGCAGTCAGGCCCGCAGCAAGCTTGCCATCCTCACCCCCAGGCACTTGCTGTGGCTCCCCAGATGCTTCCTCCTTGGGACTCGACTCTGGCCCCTTTCTTCCTCTTAATATCCCAGCCCTCTGGAATGGCCTTCTCCAGCTCTGTGATTTTTGGCAACTCTCTTAACCACACTGTCACTCAATCTAATGCATCTGGGAAGTCAAGCATGACCCAGACTCCTGGGAACACAGCTGTGGCACCTGACTGGCCCTTTTCTGCCAACTCCTCTAGAGTCTTGGAAAGAAGATCTGGCTGGGGAGAAAGGATGGGGAGAGTTTAACATGGCTTCCTGTGCTTAGCCGCTCAGTTGTGTCCGACTGTTTGTGACCCTGTGGACTGCAGCCCGCCAGGCTCCTCTGTCCGTGTGGATTTTCCAGGCAAGTATACTGGCGTGGGTTACCATTTCTTCCTCCAGGGGATCTTCCCAACCCAGGGATCAAACCCAGGTCTCCCGCATTGCAGGAGGATTCTTTACTGTCTAAGCCACCAGGGAAGCCCTTAACATGGCTTAGCAATACCCTGATAAAGACTTGGCCTTTACAATGCCCTGTCCTCCTTCTTCAAACCCTAGGAAAGGTGTAAAGAAGAAACATCTTAAATGATGAACCATCACAAACTCTTTGGTTTTATCCCATACTCGTTCACGGGATCTGTTTTAAGGAAAAAAAAAAAAAGGGAGAAAAAAGATTGAAAGGAGACTGGAAGTGGTGATTGCCTCCAGGGAGAACGTGCCAAGAAACCACCAACTGCATCAGTTCAGGTTGCCCATGGAAATCCGTGGAAGGAATCCCAGCTTCTCAGGTGCAGAAAGGGAGAAGTGTTGTCCATTCATGCTGGCAAGAGGTCTGAAAGTCATGGCAGAGAAAGGGTTGAGTCCAGTGAATGCATGGAGGTGATGGGGCCATGCTGCTAGGTGGTCAGCATGGAGGTGGTTCTACCAAGGGAGTCAGGCCTCAGCTGTGGAGGAGGAGGTGGTGCAGGTACTAGAAGGTAGCAGGTAAGGATTTCCTGCCCCCCCCCCCCCCCCCCGCCTCCCCACATCCAGCAAGTGACCAGTGTTGTCAGCCTCAGAGATTAGAAGTTAAGAAGACAGGTTTAGCAGCCAGACAGAAGGGGCTGACTCCATCTCTTTCTAGCTGCATGAATATGTCCAAATGACTTCTCTCCTTTGAGCCCTTGTTTCCTCACCAGCAGGATGGGGATTAGAGTACCTGCCTAGCTGGACTTTGTGAGAATTCAGTACAGCAACACACATCAAATGTTTATCACGAGGCCTGTCATTGAACATAAAATTATTATTGCTTTTTTCTTTCAGGGGTTGTTTCCAGATCCCATGAAGCTGCTGGTTTATAGAATGGGAGTCCTTCTTTTGACACCTGGGAGAGATATAAAAGAGGGAAGACAGAAGCTTGTGTGCCTTTTTGAGGGCCATTGTCTGTCTGTGTTCCTTTTGACTTTAGCTAGAGTGTGTGGGAGCAGTAATGTGAGGAGGGCTTAAGGTGGTCTGTGGCTCCCTGGTTGCTTATAAATGCTTTCAAAGCACAAAAGGGGCTTTGTTCTCCCTTAGAACATGGGCTAAATATGAGGTCCCTCTAGTCCCTGCTCTCGTTCAGGCCACTGTCACCCCAAAGTCCCTCTCACACTGTAACATTCCTTTCTGGTTCCTCACAGTTGGCCTCGCAGAGCAGGAAGGGACTCAGACAGCTAAAGTCAGGGTTGGCTCAGGCCTTGTCTGGCTGGGTGTGACCTCCCACTTGCCCTGGGAGTTGCCAGGGTCTTGGCCTCTCTACCTGGAGCTGGTGTCCTCTGTGGCTGCCATCTCTCTGAGTCTACGGGCTTGCTGGGCCTGTGTGGTTCCTCTGGGGAATTCCTGGTTCAGGAAGTGTCTCCTGGTAAGGGCCTCAGGACCCTCCCTCAGTTTTGGGCTTCATTACACTCAAGGGCTCTGATTTCAGCAAGGATTAGGAGTGTGCTATACTAGAGAGGGGCTGGGAAAATTAATCAACCCTGGAGCTGGCTCAGGAGTCAGAGCAAGGGTTTGGGCAGGATTTCCTCAGGTCAAGGTACAGCTCTCTTCCTCCCTGTCTCTACACAGGTCTTGGTTTTGCCTCAAAGTAAACTTTGAATAAATATTTAAAGAAGAATCCAAGGGGAGGGAGCAAATTATTAATCTTCCTGGGGCAGTCACAGGTCTTGGTATGAACCCAACTTCATATGAGCCCATGAAACAAACACACTGTGTCAGAGACTGCTAGGTGTCAAGGAAATCTTATTCTCTTCTTCCTGGTCATCAACCAGACTACATTTCCCAGACTCTCTTGCAGCTAAGCATGGCCATGTGACTGAGTTCTAGCCAATGGAGAGTGAGCAGGAGTGATGAGCGCCACTTCCAGGTCTGGCCCATCAAAATATCTCAAGTGCAATCCTACATGTTCCTTTGGGCCAAATGAGGATAATGCCCAGGTTCCCTGAAAACCACATATTATAATGGCTGTGTCCATCTAGCCCTGAAGATTCTTAGATTCCTGCAGAGCTAAGTGGTGGAGCGTCACCCCTGGGTTGTCCCATTCACCTGCTCAAAACTGATATGTGAATAAGAAATAAATATCTGCTGCATTTGAACTATTATGAATTTGGGGGCTTGTATGCTGGAGCAGTGCACTTATATTAACTTGTACAGGAATTTGAGTTAGAGAGACATCTTCTAGTGCTTGCAATCTGTCAGTCTATTCATGTAATTCATGGTAAGTGTATTCTGTAAAGATGCTGTGAACACTGAACTAGCAAATACTGAAACATTACTTGTAGGAGGAATTCAGGGTTAGTTTCCTGTGAGTCTCTGGTCAAAATATTTTTGATAACTGATCAATACATAGTCCAGTTTTACCTATGCTTCTGTTTAAAGACACCTTTTAAAACATAGTATTGATTAATAATGAACTCACAGACAATAGCATTATAACTCACACCTGAATGAAACTTATCTAACACAGATATTATTTGCTTCATAAGGTGCATCATAGTCCTCTTGCAGTAAGGAACACCACACGGAACTTCAGTGCTATCCCTGGACTTAATTTTAAACAGTGATATCACAAAAACAAAAACAAAAACAACACACACACACACAAATGTTAAAAAGAAAGTGGAACTAAAGAGACTGTGAAAGGATACTTTACAATATGAGAGCTGAAACAAGAAAGCATAGTGTGGGTATCAGTTGGGAATATGTGCTTCAAAATATGCAAAATTTCCACCCCTCTACAAATATCAAACACCTGGAGTAACAGGCAAATTTGGCCTTGGAATACGGAATGAAGCAGGGCAAAGGCTAATAGAGTTCTGCCAAGAGAACGCACTGGTCATAGCAAACACCCTCTTCCAACAACACAAGAGAAGACTCTACACATGGACATCACCAGATGGTCAATACCGAAATCAGATTGATTATATTCTTTGCAGCCAAAGACGGAGAAGCTCTATATAGTCAGCAAAAACAAGACCAGGAGGCTGACTGTGGCTCAGATCATGAATTGCTTATTACCAAATTCAGACTTAAATTGAAGAAAGTAGGGAAAACCACTAGACCATTCAGGTATGACCTAAATCAAATCCCTTACGATTATACAGTGGAAGTGAGAAATAGATTTAAGGGCCTAGATCTGATAGACAGAGTGCCTGATGAACTATGGATGGAGGTTTGTGACATTGTACAGGAGACAGGGATGAAGACCATCCCCATGGAAAAGAAATGCAAAAAAGCAAAATGGCTGTCTGGGGAGGCCTTACAAATAGCTGTGAAAAGAAGAGAAGAGAAAAGCAAAGGAGAAAAGGAAAGATATAAGCATCTGAATGCAGAGTTCTAAAGAATAGCAAGGAAAGATAAGTGATCCTCAGCGATCAGTGCAAAGAAATAGAGGAAAACAGAATGGGAAAGACTAGAGATCTCTTCAAGAAAATTAGAGATACCAAGGGAATATGTCATGCAAAGATGGGCTCAATAAAGGACAGAAATGGTATGGACCTAACAGAAGCAGAAGATATTAAGAAGAGGTGGCAAGAATACCCAGAAGAACTGTACAAAAAAGAGCTTCTGACCAAGATAATCTCGATGGTGTGATCACTCACCTAGAGTCAGACTTCCTGGAATGTGAAGTCAAGTGGGCCTTAGGAAGCATCACTATGAACAAAGCTAGCGGAGGTGATGGAATTCCAATTGAGCTATTTCAAATCCTGAAAGATAATGCTGTGAAAGGGCTGCACTCAATATGCCAACAAATTTGGAAAACTCAGCAGTGGCCACAGGACTGGAAAAGGTCAGTTTTCATTCCAATCTCAAAGAAAGGCAATGCCAAAGAATGCTCAAACCACCATACAATTGCACTTATCTCATACGCTAGTAAAGTAATGCTCAAAATTCTCCAAGCCAGGCTTCAGCAATACGTGAACCATGAACTTCCAGATGTTCAAGCTGGTTTTAGAAAAGGAGGAGGAACCAGAGATTAAATTGCCAACATCTGCTGGATCATCAAAAAAGGAAGAGAGTTCCAGAAAAACATCTATTTCTGCTTTATTGACTACCCAAAGCCTTTGACTGTGTGGATCACAATAAACTGTGGAAAATTCTGAAAGAGATGGGAATACCAGAGCACCTGACCTCCCTCTTGAGAAACCTGTATGCAGGTCAGGAAGCAACAGTTAGAACTGGACATGGAACAACAGACTGGTTCCAAATAAGAAAAGGAGTACGTCAAGACTGTATATTGTCACCCTGCTTATTTAACTTATATGCAGAGTACATCATGAGAAACACTGGACTGGAAGAATCACAAGCTGGAATCAAGATTGCTGGGAGAAATCTCAATAACCTCAGATATGCAGATGATACCACCTTTATGGCAGAAAGTGAAAAGGAACTCAAAAGCCTCTTGATGAAAGTGAAAGAAGAGAGCGAAAGAGTTGGCTTAAAGCTCAACATTCAGAAAACGAAGATCATGGCATCCAGTCCCATCACTTCATGGCAAATAGATGGGGAAACAGTGGAAACAGTGTCTGACTTTATTTTTTTGGGCTCCAAAATCACTGCAGATGGTGATTGCAGCCATGAAATTAAAAGACGCTTACTCCTTGGAAGGAAAGTTATGACCAACCTAGACAGCACATTAAAAGCAGAGACATTGCTTTGTCAACAAAGTTCCGTCTAGTCAAGGCTATGGTTTTTCCTGTGGTCATGTATGGATATGAGAGTTGGACTACAAAGAAAGCTGCGCGCCAAAGAATTGATGCTTTTGAACTGTGGTGTTGGAGAAGACTCTTGAGAGTCCCTTGGACTGCAAGGAGATCCAACCAGTCCATCCTGAAGGAGATCAGTCCTGGGTGTTCATTGGAAGGACTGATGCTAAAGCTGGAACTCTAGTACTTTGGCCACCTCATGGGAAGAGTTGACTCATTGGAAAAGACTTTGATGCTGGGAGAGTTTGGGGGCAGGAGAAGGGGACGATCGAGGATGAGATGGCTGGATGGCATCACTGACTCGATGGACGTGAGTCTGAGTGAACTCCGGGAGTTGGTGATGGACAGGGAGGCCTGGTGTGCTGCATTTCATGGGGTCGCAAAGAGTCGGACACAACTGAGTGACTGGACTGAACTGAACTGAACAAATATCAATGAATGACAACCAAAGTGCCTACTTGACTTTGGGATTACAAATAGGTGAATCTGCAAATGATGAGGATAGACCATAGCTAGATACCACCAGAGTATCCTGACCTGGAATCTTGATGTGTGTGTCCTGGCTGGTGAGCAAGATTGGGATCAGATGAACCGAGGAGAGTGTAGGGCTAGTACTGAGAGTGTGTGCAGAGATAGGGGTGGGGAGTGAGGGATGTGCATAAAGATGGTATTTGCGTCTCCTCGAAATGCGGCGCATCAGCAACTGCTGCCTCTACTTGCATTGCTCATTCAAGGATGCCTTTGGACTGAAGATGGCGCCTGGGTCTGGTCATCAGGCTACAACTAATTTAAAGGAAATGGTAGGGTCCCTGGCAGGATCTAGAGTAACCACACTCTCAGTGGCTGTTTTTGAAGACAGGACTACATCTTGGGACCATTTTTGGTTTCATGAAAGCAACATGTTCTTTCTAATGTTAAGCCTTTGTTTCTCTCTATACTCTCCCTCTTCTTTTTCTTCTTCCCCTCCCTTTGCCTGCCTAATTCTATCCACCCATCATATCTTGGTCAGCATTATGCTCAGTACCCTATTCTTCCTCCAGTATTAATATTCATTATGCTATGCATTTTCTCTCTTAACTGGATTGTCAACTCCCTCAAGACAGGAAACTTACCTATTGTTTTTCTAGTTACAGATGTGAGAGTTGGACCATAAAGAAGGCTGAGTGCTGAAGAATTGATGATTTTGAACTGCAGTGCTGGTAAAGACTCTTGAGAGTCCCTTCAACAGCAAGGAGATCAAATCAAGTCAATCCTAAAGGAAATCAACCCTGAATATTCATTGGAAGGACTGATGCTGAAGCTGAAGCTCCAGTAATTTGGCCACCTGATGCAAAGAGCTGACTCATTGGAAAAGACCCTTATGCTGGGAAAGATTGAAGGCAGAAGAAGGGGACGACAGAGGATGAGATGGTTGGATGACATCACTGACTCAGTGGACATGAGTTTCTGCAAACTTTGAGAGATAGTGAAGGACAGGGAAGCCTGGTGTGCCACAGTCCATGTGGTCACAAAGAGTTGGACACAACTTAATGATTGAACAACAACAATCTGCAATCCAATTGCCTTAAATAATGAAGATGTGTATTGGTTCTTGAAAATAAGCATTCAAAAGGGTTAGCCTCAACATTTCTTTAATTGAGTAGTTCAGGGATGTAACCAAGGACACAGTTTCTTTTGCTACCCCTTCTTTGCCTTCTGTGTTTCAGCTTTATCATAAAGCAAGCTTCTACTCTGCTTACAAAGTATCTGTAAGAGTCCCTAGGATACCTGCTTTCCTTCCATGTAAAGAGAAAAAAGTACCTATTGTTTCTACTGGAACCATCAAGCAAAAGTCCTCAGCTTTCATCATTGCTTGATCTGAAGTCATGTGCCACTCTTGAACCATGGAAAGAGAAAGAGAATTACCATGCCTGATTTAGTTCTTGGAGATAGGTTGGGGCCAGTTGTACAAGACTGACTATTGTAGAGGAAGCATGGACCAAGTGTTGAGGTGGCTAACTAGACTGTCCAGGGGACTAAAGACAGGTGGCAGGAAGATCCCAGAGAGAGCAAGTCCTAGGTGATCTGGGGTCCTGGACCACCTATTGGTGAAGAGCCTCAGACTCGCATAGACCAAGGATGGGACCATTTCCTTCCTGCTGAAGTAGAGGAATTTGCAGCAAAGCAGCACTACTTTTAGAAGGAAGGTCCAGTAGATCAAAGCTAGAATGGTGTGATCGAGGGGAAGGCAGAACTGTGAGATGAGGCTGGAGAGTTGGGCAGGGGCCAGATGATGTAGAGCTTTGCAGGCCATTTTAAGATTTGAGAGATTAAGCATGAACAGACCATGCTTCCACCACTTTGCCAGAGAGGGTTCTGAGGAGAGGCAGGTACATCACCACTGATGTCCCGCTTTGTATCCATTTATAGGAATGTCATGCTCACCCATCAAAAACTTTTCTTAGTGACAAGTGAAAATAAAGGGGACTGCCCAAATGTGTGTCCAGATGACTGGCCAGAAATTTGCTTCTCCAAGAGAAGTGATTGCTTAAGGTCAAGCTCCTCAGACCGGGTTATCTGGTTTCCTATAACTATTGTAGAGCAAGCATAAAATGTGTGTTGAGATGGCCAACCAGACTGTCCAGGAGACCAAAGATTGATGGCAGGAAGATCCCAGAGAAAACAAGTCCTAGATGACCTAATGTCCTGGACAGGCTGTTGGAGAAGAGCCTCAAACTCATATAGACCAAGGGTGAGACTTGGTCCATGTGAGTCTGGACCAAGTTTCCATCTAGTTATAGGAATATTGCTCACCTATCAAAGGCTTTCTTGGTGACAACTAAAAGTAAAGGCTGGTTGCCCAAATGTGTGTCCAGATGACTGGTGAGAACTTTGCTTCTTCAAGAGAAGTGATACTCAAACTGGGGTATCTGGTTTGCTGGCGGGATGGTGACCCAGTGAAATACATTAATCCGCAAGATAAGCTTGGCATATCTTCATGGGATATAAGTTCCCTCAGTGGTCATTTGAACTATTTTTGTAGTAAAGCAAAGATATATTATGGAGTTGTTTTAGGCCCTTAGTTGTGTCCGACTCTTTTGCGATCCCATTGACTGTAGCCCGTCAGGCTCCTCTGTCTATGGGATTTCCCATGCAAGAATACTGGAGCAGGTTGCCATTTCCTTGCCCAGGGGCTCTTCCCAACCCAAGAATTGAACTTGTGTCTCTTGCACTGGCAGGCAGATTCTTTACTGCTGAGCCACCAGGAAAGCCCATATTAAGGAGTAGTGGGCTACAAATTATGTGTGAATTTCTAAGCTTAACCATAGGCTTTAGGAAACATTTGGGCTTGAATGCAGGTGAGAGGAGGTTGGAGAGGAGTGTATAGAGTATGCAAGGTCCTTGAGTTAAGTCGTTGGGGGTATGTTTTCATTTTCCTCTCCTATTTGGGATACTTTAGGGAGAAACGGGAGAAGACAATGGCACCCCACTCCAGTACTCTTGCCCGGAAAATCCCATGGGTAGAGGAGCCTGGTAGGCTGCAGTCCATGCGGTTCCGAAAAGTTGGACACAACTGAGCGAATTCACTTTCACTTTTCCCTTTTATGCATTGGAGAAGGAAATGGCAACCCACTCCAGTGTTCTTGCCTGGAGAATCCCAGGGATAGGGGAGCCTGGTGGGCTGCTGTCTACGGGGTCACACAGAGTTGGACATGACTGAAGTGACTTAGCAGCAGCGGCAGCAGCAGGGGGAAATGAGAAGCACTGGCTTCGTATTGGCAAGGCCACTAAGGCCTGTGCTTCAGGACCGGGTGCTAACACCACTCTTTTACGACCTGATACACCACAGAGTCAGGTTAGGGGGCCAGGCGCGTCTTCCCCCTGCCTCACGTTCGTAACAAGATCTTTCAGGGACTGGGCAGGTGATATCCTTTGGATTTATCCCAGACAGAAGAATATGCATTAGCGTGAATCTGTGCTTGAATGAGTTCTCTCAAAGTGAGTTAGGGGCTGGGGTCTGCTGACTCGCATATGTGAAGCCATTGAACTCCTGGCTGTGACCCAAGGAAAAAGCAGGGGTGGTGGTGGGGCGTGGGCACCTCATAAACATTCTGCCTGTCATTCGCTTCCATAATGGTTCTGTTTGTTCAAGGTCACTGCCTTTTGTCTTTCCTTTCTCTTTCTTTTCTTTTTCATAAACCTCAGTTCTTGGCATCCCATTTCCCCTCTCCCAGTCCACTCACTGCCCTCTGAGTTTCTTCTGGACAATGGGTGTTAAGCTTTTCATCTTTGTGATTTTTCTGAGTGCCCACTCAGGGCAGGAGGCAAGTGTTTCTTTGGTGACTCACTGAGTTTTTGTCCCCGAGGGCTATTAGGAGGGGAAAGGACTTGGAATTCTTTTTCTTTTTTTATGAAGAACTTTCTGTGTTCTTCCATGGGTAGTTCTTGGATGATCAAGTCCCAGAGGGGGATGGGATGAGGAGCGATGAACCTCTTGGTGTCTGAGGGTGTTTGAAATTTCCTGTGTGTGCCTCAGGGGCAGCCTTCCCAGGAAAGTGTCCCTGAATTTCTGCAGGGTGGCCTCCCTCCCACAAAGTGGGACCTGTTCTCCAAGGGCCGCCGGAGAGGAAGGAAATGTCAGGCAGGTGGAGTTATGAGAATTACAAGGAGGAAACAGTCAAAATGTCACCCTATAACTAATTCAAGTGTAACAGAAATTTAATAATATACAGCCACCCATTCTGCATGTACATACCGTCTTTCATCCGACTGTGGAAAATATTACTCTTTTCAGTCCTCTGGTCTGGTTTTTGCGAAGAGTTCGTCTGTGTTTTGTTTTGTTTTTTTTCCTCCTCCCCAAGGCAAAGAAAGAGTAACTGACTTATTCAAGTTTGCACAATAGCGCCTCAGATTTGAGAGAAGTTGGTGTTGGTGTTATTTTCAGGCCCTGGGGACGGGAGAGGGGGTTGGAAAACAAAGATGGCTTTTCTCTGGCCAAATGGTCACCCAGTGAAATCCCTTCTGGACGGACCAGCCCTGTCAGGTGAGCATACCAATTCAGTTAAAAAAATATGGAAACAGAGCAGAACAAGACCAGCGTGACCTGTCCTCTGCGCAAGTTTCTGATGAGAGGAGAGGGTGTGGCGTGGCCCCTTGCACCCAGGACCTCTGACTGGTGGTTCAGGAATTTGTCTGCCTTATTTCACGATGCTGCCCAACCTTTGGAAGAATATATTTCAGGGTCTAAAGCAGATCTTTGAAGCGAATGGTGTCCGAGTTTGGGGATAGCATGAAAATGTTAGTAACATCCAGGAAGATGTGACGGGGCATGTTTTACTTTGTGATCCAATCTGTCATCTTCCCAATTAAACTCTGTCTGGGGAAGAAATGCCACATTTCTGGAAGCTAAATTTAGACCACTTATGAGTAAGACCACTTATGAATAAGACCACTTATGATAAGATTTATGGAGGTTTTGATCTCCCTATGTTTCTGTTTATTTATTTATAATTTATATCTCACCTATTTCCATTTGAGATTGGAGGGGTCTGACAACAAATACCTGAAATGAACATCAAAGATCAAAAACAACAGAAAAGAGGAGAGAAAAATGCACTTCAAGTTGCAAACAAATACAGTCATTAAGATCGGCAAGCTTTAACTCTGCAAGCACTATACTGATTTCCGAAATAAATTTATGTCAAAAATCTGTATATGAGGCTCTTTGAAAGACATGATGACTATATTTTTAGCTGTAGTTTGGCAACAGATGCAGCTGTGTGTGTGTGTATGTCTGGAGGGCAGCTATATTTCATCAGACCTTCCCAGAAATCCTTTCTGTCTTCCCTCTCTCTGAGAGGACAGGGGGTTTAGGGATTGGATACAGGCAGACATCTCCTTAGAGTTGTGGGCTGCAGGCAATAAAAACTGCTTCTGGTAGTAGAACCAGTCTTGATTACCTCCTGGTGTCCAGGCAGCAGGCGCTAGTGGACAGTGCCTAGGGGATCAGTAGTTTGATGAATGAGGATGTACATCTCTTCTTTCTTGTGTCGCTGTGCTTGGCTCACCCCAGAAGTGGGTCCAAGCAGCAAGGGGTGGGCGGCATGACAGCTCCTGGTTAGGGGATGTCAAGGCATTTTGACAGGTTGTATGGAAAACTCCATTGGGCTTCCCTGATAGCTCAGTTGGTTAAAGAATCCACCAGCAATGCAGGAGACCCCGGTTTGATTCCTGAGTCAGGAAGATCCACTGGAGAAGGGATAGGCTACCCACTCCAGTATTCTTGGGCTTCCCTTGTGGCTCAGCTGGTAAAGAATCCTCCTGCAATGTGGGAGACCTGGGTTCGATCCCTGGGTTGGGAAGATCCCCTGGAGAAGGGAAAGGCTACCCACTCCAGTATACTGGCCTGGAGAATTCCATGGGCTGTATAGTCCGTGGGGTCGCAAGGAGTCGGACACCACTGAGCGACTTGTACTTTCACTTTCACTTTCTTCATGAAAAACTGCACACAAGAAGGACAGAGGACAGACCCTAAAGGAAACCGGAATGCCGTTATCAAAGGACTTGCCTCCAGCAGGGAACGCTAACTCTACCCCACACTGGCTTTGCTTAAGGAAATTTCCTGATTCAAAAATAAAGCCGCTTTTTCCTATTTCCCACGAGCTGAGCTTATTCTAGTGATGTTTTCAGGCTGATCCAATGATTGTGCAATGATCCTTCGGAAAGCCATCAGAGTATGCATTTTCTATCACCAAGAACACCTGTTGGCCAGAACCTTAGAATTGTCATAACAATACCGTCAACTGGGCAGTTTAACACAACACAAATGGCTTCTTTTACAGTTCTGGGGGCCAGAAGTCTGAAATCAATGTGTCAGCAGGGCCGTGCTCCTCTGACGGCTCTAGCCAGGAGTCCTCCCTTGCCTCTTCCAGCTTCTGATGGTGGTCAGGGATCCTGGGCGTTCCTTGGCCTGTTGGCTCCAATCCCCACCTCTTTGTCACATGGTTTTCTTCCCTGTGTGTCTGTCTTCACATGGGGTTTTCCTCTGTGTGTCTTCTCTTCTTAAAGGACATCCGCGACTGGGTTCAGCTCCCAGTCTAACGGAGCATGACCTCATCTGCTATGGTCCGAATGTTTGCATTTCCCAAACCCACAAGTTGACATCCTATTCTGTAATGTAAGGTGAGGCCTTTGGGAGCTGCTTAGGTCTTAAGGGTGGGGTCCTCGTGAATGGGATTGTGCCTTGTAAATGAGGCTCCAGAGAGCTCCTAGCCCCTTCCACCGTGGGAGGACACAGGGAGAAGTTGCAGTCTGCATTTGGGAAGAGGGTCTTCGGCAGAAACAAACCATGCTGGATTTAGCTTTTGCAAACACTGTAGCAGATTCTGGTGCAAACTCAAGTTTGAGAGCTATTAGATAACGCGGAGCCTAGAGGATAGTGAGCTGACTTGGGTTTTGGCAGGAGTATTTTGATATTGTAGGAAGACAGTGAAGCTAGAAGGCTGTTTAATAATCTAACATTTTATGAAACACACACAATCTTGGTCTTCTAGCCTCCAGACCTGTGAGAAACCAATTTCTATTTTTTATAAGCCACCCAGCCTGTGGTATTTTTGTTACAGCAACCCAAGCGGAGGACTACAGGAAGCAAGTACGACCTCATCTTCACTTCGATATTAATTATGTTTCTGCAAAGACCCTATTTCTTTTTTTTTTTTTTAAGACCCTATTTCTGAATAAGGCCACCTTCACAGATTTCAGATAAACATACATTTTAGGGGACACAATTCAGTCCAGGCAGAGAAGGGAGTTCCTCCTCTGTTGGCTGATGGAATTAATTTTAAATACAAAAAAACGAATGGGCTTGACCTGGAGTTCACTGAGAAGGAAGCTCAGGGACTTTTGCTTTCCAACTAAACACCCTTTAAAAGTGTTCAGATTATATAACTGGGAAAACCAGGTATTACCAAGTTCTTGGACTAGTTTGTCAAGACTTAGTTTTTAGGGAATCGAACATTGAGTTAGTCTCAGTAGCTTTGCCAAGAAAGAATAAAAGCCTTACTTTGCATGGCTTCTCGGTCTGGATCAGGGTGTTCCTAGCCCTCAGCGTGCCGTTCATCTCACTGAGTTATCCCTTGGCTTTAGGATTGCTTTTGTCTCCGCTCTGTTCCTTCTCACCTTCCTTGCCTCAATTTAGAACTGACAGCCCCTGGAGTTACTTTAAGAGAAGAAAAGAAGAGGTCTGGTCTCTAAGGGAGGTTGAGAAAGAGAACAGGAACTCAGAAACACAATGTGTTTTGTCCCTCTCAGCTTTTATGCTCACTCTGGACTAAGTCACAGAGACGTGGTTCCCATGGTGACCCATTGGCATGGCCCACAGAGACTTTGCTGGGTGCCAACTCAGCTATTTTTCCGTAATCTCATATAACACAGCAGTCATATGGAGGAATGTCATTGGGCTTGACTTTAACATGGCTTTTCATTTTTCCTGACGCAGGTCTGGCAGGCAGGATTAGGGGCGGGGTTTTGAGCTGTGAGGTAGAATAGTGAACAAGGGCCAGATGACCAAGGTCACTGAGAGCTGTGCTAGACGTAGACTTTATTTGGGAGGTCTTTCCCCCCTCCCACTGTGCTATGAGACCACCTACATGGGAATCCCTTGTGGGTATGTGGTAAAAATGGAGATTCCTGAGCTCCACCCAGACTTTCTAAGCCAGAGTCTCAGAAGTGGCTCAGAAGTGTACCTTTTTTCTTCTTTTTTTTTTGCAAGCACTCCAGTGGATTCTTGTGCAAATTCAAGTTTGAGAGCTACTAGATAATGTGGAGCCTGGACGATAGTTAGCCGACTTGGGTTTTGGCAAGAGTGTTTTGATACTGTAGGAAGACAATGAAGCTAGAAGGCTGTTTAATAATCCAGCATTTTATGAAACACGTACAGTGCTGACTATGTGCCATGCACCATGTTAGTTGTTTTAGAAAATCAACTCATTTAATTCTCATAAAACCCCTAGGAATAAGTTCTGTTGATTTTCTCCACATTCTGGAGAGAAAAACTAAGGTACAGAAATTTACCCAAGGTCATACAGCCAGGTTACTTCAGAGCACATGTCTGCAACCACTATACTCTGCTGAGATGTAAGAATGTGGAGACCTATTGGTGACTTGGGGGCTTGAAGAAGAAGAAATCATGGACAACCAGAAGATGATGAAACCATTAACAGAACTTGAATGTGAAGATGTACTGGTTTTTATGTATATATGACCAGAATCTCTCCTATTACTTGTGAGCTATTTAAAGGAAGGGATACTGAAGTCACTCACAGCCTCCAAAACGGAGCTCATGTTGGATTGCACAGGCATCAGCCTCAAAACTGGGGATACAAACTTCAGAATCAGCTCTGTCAATAAGCTGCTACGTGGTGAGTTACTGAACATCAGCTTCTCCATCAGTAAAATGCAGATACTGGATATGTGATGTCTCTTCCACTTTAACACGGGCAAGGCTGCGGGATTGCACAGCTCCAAGTGGTGCCCTTCTCTTGGCGTTTTCAAAGATAATGTCAAAAGTGGTACCCAGGATTTAACATGATGGGATAACTGCAGAGGGAGATGATAGTACCTGCTGGGGATTAAATGGGTTAATACAAGTAAAGTGTTTTTCTCATACCTGGAATATGCAAATATCAGTTGTAATTATTATTATTATTATTTTCAATTTCTTCTAGCTGGAATATTTGGTGTCTAAGATCCTTTCAAATAGAGAAAAATCTTTTCCCCCAAGAAATAAAGTGAATTTGAACTTGAAGAACAAAATAGACCACAGGCAGACCATTTTCTCTCTTAACTGATTCATTCCTTCTATCTAGTTATGTCTACTGAGTTCCTTTGGCCCCCTTTCTAGCAGCTTCTTCCTTGGAAATTTCCATAGCTGAGTAGTATAAGGAAAGTCAGTGTCCCTCCTGGGCTGCTTGGCTCCTCAGTCACACTCTCAGTTAGCCAGTGAAATCTTGAGTTTGGAAAAGTTCCATCTGATGAGACCCTGTTCACAAGTCCCTAAGGCAGGCTGGAACTCCACAAGGCCCTGACTACTCCTCCTGAAGATCTCATGAAAATCTCCTTGATTTCAGCCCCATTCTGCACACTCATTAAGCCCTCAGAGTTTCTGTTTGGAACATAAGACAGGTCAGTTTCCTGGACCATGGTGGACCTGACCACTTTCTAGAGTTGTGCTACGTGGTGTGACTGCCACAAGCCACATGTGGGTATTGAACACTAGAAATGTGGCTGATCTCTATTGACATACACTGAAAGTGTGAAAGAGTCACTAGAGCCTGAAGACTTCACACAAAATAGGAATGTAAAATATCTCATGAGCAATTTTTAAATATTGATTGCATATCAAAATGATGATATATTGAATATATCAATTTCAATAAGGTATTTTTTAAATTAATTTTTAAAATTGAAATATAGTTGGCATGCCATATTGTGTTAGTTTTAGATATAGCACATAGTGATTTGATATTTGCATCCATCGTGGAATTAGTACCATAGTAAGTCTAGCAACCTTCTGTCCCCACACAGAGTTGTTACAATTTTAGTGACTGTATTCCTCACACTGTACGTGACATCCCTCATGGCTTATTTATTCTATAACTGGCAATTTGTACTTCTTTATTCCCTTCACCTATTTTGCTCAATCCCCCATCCCTCTTTTCTCTGACAATCCCTCGTGTGTTCTCTGGACTATGAGTCTGTTTTCATTTTGTTTTGTTTTTCAGATTTCATATTTAAATGTGATCATACGGTCTTTGTCTTTCTCTGACTCAATTCAATGAGCATAATATCTTCTAGATACATTCATGTTGTTGCAAATGATTAGATTTCATTAAAAAAAAAATGATTTCCTACAATAATCTGTCTGGACCTCAAAGAACCGTGAACATTCCTCCCTTGTGTTGCCTCCTCCTGAGTTCAGCATGTTTTCCAGTTCCCCATCCATATTGTACGCCCCTGTTTCCTCTTCTGCTAACAGTTCCCTTTGTTGTCTGACAGATGAGGATGATTTAAGAAGCAGCACCATCAGAGAATACCGGTGTTTTGAAGATTTGAGACAAGGGCTGACCTTAAGGTTTTATATCCAGATCTACATAAACACACAAAATCCTCTTTCCCCATCTTAAATTCTTTCAACAAACTCATTTGACTGAAAGATAAAGTCATGTGTATGAAAATATCCATGAGATTCTGAACATATTTATTGGTAAAAAGAATTTCATTTTCCATAGAGAACTCCACTCAATCCTCTGTAATAACCTATATGAGAAAAGAATGTTAAAAAAGAATGGATATATGTATATGTATAACTGAATCACTTTGCTATACACCTTATTGTTACTTACTATACTGCAATATAAAATAAATGTTAAATCAAAAATTAAAAATGAAAGGAATTTCATTTTATAGAAAACTTAACTTCTGTTAGACAGTGAGGGTAACCCACAGCTCAGGAAAGAGAATGCTGAGCCACATGAACTCTAGAATTTCCTTCCAGCTCCCAGAGTTTTATCCACCCTGGAGGGGAGCTGTCTTGGGGATGGAAAGAGAGCATGTAGACAGGTACATCTTCAGTGGAAGCCTCATTTTCAAAGGCATTTGCCTTCTCGAAACAGAGTTGAGGTCAATCCCTTTGCCAAGAGGTCAACAAACTGCCTTCTCAACTAGGTCAGTAAAATAGGTGTAAAAGACCTCAAGTACCATTAGACTTTTTGAATTTTCGGAACATGCGTCAATACACTGGCTTAGACCCAGAATCCTCTGAATAGAGAAAAAACACAAAAGACTATGAAAGACCCAAGGATTATCTTCTTGGCATTCCCTAAAACAGCTGTTTGGCAAATGTTACACCACGTCTGAGATTATTTTAGAAACTTTGCCTTAAGGAAGAACATGCAGAGAGAATACCAGACAGCTATGCCTTTATTTTTTTGTCACAGAATAAGAATTTCAGGGACATTTGTACTTTCAGTGAGATCATCCTGGCTATGATCTTATCATTTTTTGAAACTTAAATCATGTTATATCTAATAAATTGTTAGCCAAATGTGGTCATAACACCGAGGTGCTACCAAGAGCTGTTTAGGCCTTCCTCCTTCTCTTCCTGTTCCTTTTCCTCATTATCATGGTAAACAGAATATTTGCAAGATGTGTTAAACAAGAGAACTCTGCCAAGTGGCCACGGAAACCTATCTTACATGAAATACATATTTAGTGGTAAAATGATAAGTGATATTTGCTTTCCCAAATTTCCTTCCAGACCTCATTTTCTGCCCAAATATCATGCTTAATAGAACAGATTGTGCGGGAATGGAGGGTCATGGTGAGAGAGAGAGAGAGAGAGAAGAAATGGTACTGTGGTACCACGAGGGGTGAAATAAAAATTACAGCAAGACTAGATTCAGAGTATAATGAAATTTAGTGTAGCTCTTGGGGGTCTACACCTGTGGGGATGAGTGAGAGGGTGGCCTAGCATGAACCCCACACTATGCTCTTGGTCACATCAGATTTCCAAGTCAAGGAGCCATTTGTCCACATGGATCACTTACAGCAAGGTAGTGTCTGAACTATGAACACATGACTCACAGCCATTACCTGAAGATGCCACCTTAGCAGTTCTAATGATGAAGTTTGTGTGTGTGTGTGTGTGTGTGTGTGTGTATTCATCACTTTATATACTAATTTTTTTTTTTTTAATGTGACAGTGCAGGATCTTAGTTGTGGCATGCAGGATCTAGTTTCCTGACCAGGAATCTAACCCAGGCCCCTGGCTTTGGGAGCGTGGAGTCTTAACCACAAGACCACCAGGGAAGTCCTCTTTACACTACTTACGGGGAGTTTTGTGGCTACTTTAGAAATCAAGCTATCATTTGTAACATGATTTCCACATTCTAAATAATAATTTAAAAAACTTTTGGAACAGAGCAGGGTTGTGATTTGGGGGCATCTGTTCCACTTGGGGAGAATGGAAGGTCAGCGCAGCTTCATATGGAATGCTGTGGAAATACTCCAAACATTCCCCAGGAGTGTCACTCTGAAAAATAAAAATAAAAAAGGGTTGAAACAGCTAAGATGGAGTTCACCCCAGCACACATACAGAACTCTGGATGTCTGCAGACTTCATTCACTCTTAATGAGGGAAGTGTATGTGCTGACTGCGTGTCTCCTCTCATTTACAGTCTTCGTTTTCCTTCTCTTCTGCCTTCCACAGGTTATATTAAGCTAAATGATAGGTTTGCGAGGTGTTGTAGATTTCCCAAAGACTGCAAGAAAAATAGACTTACTGATCGACCCAGACAATGCTGACTGCATTACGACAACGAGGAAGGAAGGAAGGGAAAGAGGGAGGGAGGCAGGGAGGGAGGGCAAGCCAGTCATCGGGAGACAAGAAGAGACATACACTGTATGATCTTTCACTGGAAATTCATCATTTAGTGGGAAGAAGTGGAGAGCACAGGAGAATCCAACACAGGAGGGCATTGTTCTGTGTGGTGGTGAGTTGGTGTGGCTTTTATTCGTATTACTCTCTGATGAGAGCCCATTCATTTCTGGTGGTCCTCCTTTTGAGGAAAACCAGCATTCACATTACAAAATTAGATTTAAAAAAACTCTTATTCAAGTGTTCTTTTAGATGGGAGCCATCTCAATACCCTAAGTGTTTTGTTTTTCAGACACTTTTTTTTTTCCCCTCATTAAACGGGTCAAATTTAAAGGTAAAATGAAAGAACCCTTGCTAACTAAAAACTGACTGCAATTGACTACTGGACATTATGAATTTAAATTAGTGAGGGGAGGGAAGGATTGGGAGTCTGGTATTAGCAGATGCAAACGAGTGTATATAGGATGGATAAACGACAAGGTCGTACTGTGTAGCAAGGGGAACTATATTCAACATCCTGTGATAAGCCACGATGGAAAAGAATATGAGAATAAAAGAAAAGAAACAATCATTTTACTTTACAGCACAAATTAATGCAACATTTAAATCAAATATGCTTCAATAAAATAAAAGGTAGTGAAGAGATAGGACTAGTTTATAGACCTTGCATGTAAGTCTTTCTAGCTCTACTAGGCTGCCTCAGCTGACAGGTTATTACCCCGTCCTTGAGGGAGGGAGCCTATTTCCTGGAAGAAGTGATAAAAATATGTTTGATATTCACCACTTTGACTTCCTTGAGCTAAAATTTCTTCTTTAAATTTTTTATTTTAGAATAATTTCATACTTAGACGAAAGTTGACAAAAAATCCCCACTTTTCTCTGAGCTTACTTTAGCGTGCAATTTTTTACAAATTCCCTGACATAATTATAATGCAATCATTAAAATAAGGAGATGAACACTGATACATTACTACCATCTAAGCCTCAGATGCTGTTCACGTTTTGACGATCAAAGAATGTTTGTTATAACAAAAGGATCCAATTCAAGCTCACCTGTTGCATTTGGCTGTCATCTTAGGTCCTTCACTTAGGACAGCTTCTCAGTCTTTCCTTCGCTTTTATAAGTTTGATAGCATCGAATACCACATTCTGATTATTTTGTAGAATTTCCCTCAATTTGCATTTACCACCTGATATTTCCTCCTGAGTTTTCATTGTAAAATTGCTTTTTCTCTTTATACTTATTAAGAATTTTGTGTGGAAGTACTCTGAATCTATGCAAATCTCCCATTTCTTAAACTTTCACCTACTAGTTTTACTATCTACTGATGGTTTTTGGATTACTTAATTATTACTGTGATGTTGCTAAACAATGATGTTTTTAATTCTATCATCTCTCCACTTATTAGTTAGATTTTTACTGTAAGGAAAAGTTTCCTCTTCCTTCTTTCTTTACTTACATCAGTACGGACTTACAGATTTCTATCATAATGATTACAATATATTACTATAATTATTTATTTTGATAAATAAATTACTCCAGTGCTTTCAGGCTGACTACCATGTGTTTTTTTACATAGCCTCAACATTCTTTGAAAAGCTGTGAGCCTTTTGAATTGTAGCTCTGCTGGGCTGTACAGAAAGGGAGCAATTCTTAAGAGTCTGAACACGTGGTTTGCAGTCTTCTTGGCTTCTTTCATTCCCAGATGGGTATCCATGTGAGAATGGCCCTTCTGCTTTAACTCTATAAATAGGGGTAATCAATAATAACCTGTATTATCTGTAATATAGATATTGATTGGATTAAATCTGTATAAGGAAGTATGATGTGGATCTTAATCATTAAGTTTAGTATTCATGAAAGTTTCATTGCATCTGAAAACAATTTAGGGTTAGATTTTGCTGGGTCTGTGTAAGGATTGCTGAGAACATTATAGAAAATCAAATTACTCATAGGCAATTCCTTTCAAAAGCAAAAATGATAAAAGAATCATGGAAATTTTTAAAAATAAAAATAATATTTGATGTGGGATGAATAGGCATTTTAAGGTGTTTGAAGTGATGTGGTGTGGACCCCCTGAACTAGGAGAAGGACCTAAGCCAGGCAGACCAGTTAGTAAGTGAGCACCCTGTTCCTAGTTGGGTGGGAGTAGGGGTGGTGGGGGAAGGGGGTAGTACCACAGAGGCTGGACAGCTAGAGTTTTGGAAAGAAGTAAGTGTCTTCCTGTGCTGAATGGTGGAGTGAAAATCAAATTAGACCTGAGCAGTCTGCACCCCTCTCGGGGCCTCCAGGTCCTCGATAAAATCAAAATACAAATATGCAAAAATGCTTTAAGCTGTCTTATACCTCTAGAAATTCTGTCACAGACACGGAAAACAAAGTTATGGTTACTAAAGGGACTAGCTGGGGCAGAGGGGGTCAATGGGTGAAGTGGGAGAGGGTAACTAAATTAGGAGTTTGGGATTAACATATACACATGACTATATATGCTGCTGCTGCTGCCGCTGCTGCTAAGTCGCTTCAGTCGTGTCCGACTCTGTGCAACCCTGTAGACTGCCGCCCACCAGGCTCCCCCGTCCCTGGGATTCTCCAGGCAAGAACATTGGAGTGGTTTGCCATTTCCTTCTCCAGTGCATGAAAGTGAAGTGAAAGTGAAGTCACTCAGTTGTGTCTGACTCCTAGCAACCCCATGGACTGCAGCCTACGAGGCTCCTCTGTCCATGGGATTTTCCAGGCAAGAGTACTGGAGTGGGGTGCCATTGCCTTCTCCATGACTATATATAAAATAGGTAAATAAAAAGGACCTACTGTATAGGACAGGGAACAATACTCAATATTCTGCAATAACCTATAATGGAAAAGAATCTATATATCAACATGTATAACTACATACATACGTGTAACTGAATCACTTTGCAGGACCCTCAAAACTGAAACAACATTGTAAATTAACTATAGCTCAATAGCAACAAACAAGCAAACAAAACACAAAGAAAACCTGTCTGAAGACGCTGGACTCCATGATCTTTCTCCGTCCTCGAGTCTCCAAAATTTTCAGTACCATCCCCTGAGCTTTTTTTTTTTTCCACCCTAGCAGCTATTTATTTTGAGCACCAGTTTCTGCAGAGCCCGTAATCAAGGATTCAACTTCTGTAACTGCTGGTGTCTCCTTTAGAGAGGAAGTAGACCTGTCAGACTCTGTGAGCTGGCGTCTCCCCTCTTCAAACACAAATTGCATCCCCGCCCTAGGACTGGGCAGAGAGGAGAGGCTTTCTTCCTAATCCATGAGTATACTGGTTTGTATTTCTTGCCCTTGAAAATTACATCAAAGGAGCACCTCATGAAGAAAAGATATTTTGCTAAGGTGGAGTGTTAGTTTTCTATGGTTGCTGTAACACGTTACCACGAACTGGGTGGCTTTAAACAATGATGATTTATTTTCTCACAGTTCTGGAGACCGGAAGTCTGAGCTCAAGATGTTAGCAGGGCTGCAGGCTGCCTCCAAAAGCGATAGGGGAGAGTCCTCTCTTGGCTCTTTTAGCTTCCGGAGGCTCTCCATATTCTTTAGTTTGTAGCTGGATCACTCCAATTTCTACCTCTGCTTTCTCCTCTTCATCTTTTTTTTTAAAATTAATTTTTATTGGAGTTTCATGTTTTCACAATGTTGTGTTAGTTTCTGCTGTAAAGTAAAGCGACTCAGCTATATGTATACTTGTAGCCCCTTTTTTTTGGTTTTCCTTCCCATTTAGGTCACCACAAGAGCACTGAGTAGAGTTGCCAGTGCTATGCAGTAGGTTCTCATTAGTTGGGCTTCCCTGCTAGCTTAGCTGGTAAAGAATCCGTCTGCAGAGCAGGAGACCCCAGTTCGATTCTTGGGTCAGGAAGATCCCCTGGAGAAGGGATATGCTACCCACTCCAGTACTCTTGGGCTTCCGTGGTGGCTCAGATCCCTGGTTGGGAAGATCCCCTGGAGGAGAACATGGCAACCCACTCCAGTATTCTTGCCTGGAGAATCCCCATGGACAGAATATCAATAGCATATATCTGTGAATCCCAATCTCCAAATTAATCCCCCTCCCCCATTCCCCACCTTGGTGTCCATGCATTTGTTTTCTAAATCTGTGTTCCTATTCTTGTTTTGCAAATAAGATCATCTATACCATTTTTCTAGATTCCACATACATGTAGTGAAAGTGAAAGCTGCTCAGTCGTGTCTGACTCTTTGCGACCCCATGGTCTATACAGCCCATGGAAATCTCTAGGCCAGAATACTGGAGTGGGTAGCCTTTCCCTTCTCCAGGGAATCTTCCCAACCCAGGGATCGAACTCAGGTCTCCTGTATTGCAGGCAGATTCTTTACCAGTTGAACCACCAGGGAAGCCAATAATATATGATATTTGTTTTTCTCTTTCTGACTTATTCACTCTCCTCTTCATCTTTATAAGGGCTCTTGTCATTGAACATTACAGTGCACTTGGGTAATCCAGGATGACCTTATTTAGAGGTCCTTAATTACATCTAAAAATTCCCTTTTTCCAAATAAGGTCACATTCACAGGTTCTGGAACATATTTTTTGGGGACTCCCCTTCAACTCACTGCAGGTGGCATGACTGTTGGGCTACTGGCTCTTAGTCGAGCTCTAGAGTGTGGGTGATGGTGGATAGCGAGGGTGCTGGGAGCAGTGGCAGGGAGAAGGAAAGATGGAAATAGTGAGGAGTGTGCACATGACTCCTGCTGGCCTTGGCTGGTGCTGTCATCAGTGGCCCTGCTGGTAAGTAATGGCCATTCTGACCACCCATCTTTCTTCCTTTCCAAAGGAAAGTGCTGTATCAGTACATAGGCTCGGGTCTACTGCAGTCACGAATAAACCTCAATGGCTCGTATAGCAATCACTTTTTGTGCACTTGCCTTAACTCTCTGATAGGCTGATGGCAGGACTGCCCCAAGGTCCCCTTCACTCTGGGAGCAGGACGACGATGTGGCAGATTGGCAACAGGGCTGGTCTCATGGCAGAGGGAGCGCAGAGCATGATAAACCTCGAGCTGGCTTTGGAATCTTCTGCCTGGAAGTGATGGGTACCATTCCTGCTCATTTCACTGGCTAGGGCAAATTACATGGCTAAGGTCAACGGTGATGAGGAGACAGATCAGCTTTTCCCAGTGAAGGTCAGTGAATGTTCATGAGCCACAGTAAGGCAAGACACAGGTGCTGTAGGAACAGCCCCTCTGTCTGCTGAAAAGCTGTATAGCTTCTTCTACCACTTCCTACGCAGGGAAGATTGCTGCTCATCAGGGCTTTCTTGAAACCCCGAGCACTCAGTTCTCCCAGGATTGTGCTGTCTGCACCTTCTGACTATACCGCACTCATTATCCTGGAATATCCAGGCCTCCCATCCATCCTCATTTCCCATCTTCTAGGTTTCAGTTTCATGTCATTTTCTGGAAGAGCTGCTGTGGCTATGATACTTTCCAAACACAACTGACCCCGAGAGTCTCAAGCCTAGTTATTTTCACAGCAGCTGTGGAAAGAACACTTTGCTCCTTCCTCTGTTTGCAGAGGCTCTGAGAAAACGGTCAAAGGCTTGGCCCTGAAGCTACAAACGAATCATCTATGGATCCCGAAAGTCTTTAACAATTAAGGCAGAAGAGGTCTTAAAGAGGTGGTGTGCAACTTCTGTGAATCTGGTGGCCCATAGCTGAAGTGCAGTGTCAGTTCCCTAAATTGAAAGTGCAATTGTGTGAGAGTATATGTCCAGTGCACGTGCATTTTCTGGGGCCAGGAACCATAGCTTATATCTGATTCTCAAAAAATCTGTCAAGCCAGGAAGATTGAAGACCATGGAATCTCATCTGTGCGCCAAATGTACTGACTCTAATGTATTAGCTAAATTCCTCAAAAGCTTTTTCCCTAAACCTTGGTTTTGATTCAGTGAGTTAATTTCTCTAATATTACAACCTACTCTGGGAGAAAGGAAGACTGTGGAAAGTTACACTGACTTTCAAAGTCACAAGGGTATCCTTTGGTGATTCCTACTCCACCTATTATTATCCTCTGAGTGCCTGCAGAGCTACCTCTAGCCTTCCCTTCAGTCTCCACAGGGACTCATTACGTTTCTAATAGGCATGTCGGAAGACTTACAGTGCTGGCTTACCAGAAGGCCTTCTATCGGGAATTTAACAGACAGAGCGGCTTCCACTAGTAAAGAAATTTACATCCCACAAAGCCAAATAGGGAACGACAATGGCAGATGATGATAATAGGATTGCATCAATATTATCTGTCTGCCAGGCAAAGAACCAATATGTTTTAATAGCATAGGTTATTTATTCTCCTTTATGAAGCTAGTTGGAGGTGAACAGTATTTCCTTTTTACAGATAAGGAAACATAGGGTCAATATTTTATTAGCCTCTTGGAGCAGACGTTCTTAACAGGGTCCTTGGATAGGACTTCAGAAGTCTGTGAACCCCTGAAATGATCTTCAGAGACGAGAACGAATTTGTATGTGCATTTGAGAGGGGAAGAGAGAGAGAAGAGCGTGAGATTTGCATCAAATTCTACAAAGTTCCGTAACTGTAAGAGGTTCAAAACCACTACCCTCCAGTTTCTATTCTCGTAAAACAATTCATAGATTAGCCCAGTCATGACATTCAGCTCTCTCTTTGTGAGTTTTTCTCCCCTCCTTGCTGCTGACCCCCACAACAGTGAACAAACTAGAAAGCAAGAAGAATTTGTGGAGTCACATTTAGATGTTTCCCTTACCTATCTCTGTTCTGCAAAGTTTAAAATTTTACTTCTACCCATGATCACCCCTGGTCTGTTAGAGTCCCAATATGACGGATCAGGAAAAAAAAAAAAAGAACCTTAAAAGTCCCCAGGATTCACAGATGGGAAAACTGAGGCTTAAGTGTTGATCACATTCACATAATAAATCAGTGATCGAGTCAGTGTTCATTTCTCTCTGAGGAATCAGCTCCCATCTCAGTTGGGACACTCTTGCCAATATTTTTAAACAAATGCCAATTCAGTAAGACTCATTTTTCTTGACATTATGCAAATAAGGGAAAGGAGACTGAGTGGCCTTCTGTCCAGAGAGCAGGAAGTGAAGCCTGTCTGGGGCCACACACTCCCTTGGGACACGTTGTAGTGTCACAAAAGCGTTTTGAAAGAAGCAGGCCTTTGTCCATCCCTATTTCGTGAGTGAGCCCTCCTCTTGGCCATGACTGGGGGTGGTGACTCCCAACTTCCCTCAGGAGTATTGACCAAAGTGCATCACCTCAGGATGCCGGCAGGTTCTGCTGCCCCAGAGCTGCCATCAGAAACTCCTTTCCTCCTCAGCCTTGCTTTCTCCTGAGAGAAATGTTGACTTTTTTGGATAAAATGTTCTGAGTCAGTCCCTCCCATGAGAAGCAGAACCACGGTCACCAGGCAGCTGAGACTTGGGGACTGGAAAGGCAGTTCAAGTGTGTTGGGTTTGATCTTTGAAGACATTTAAATGTATTTCTGCTCCCAGGCAGACTCCGTTCTGGCTGAGGGCATCCTGGGCCTCTCTAACCTCCAAGGGGATAAAGTCTGGTTAATCTCACTAAGGAGTCACCAGCCAAAGAACCTGCCCACACCCCAGTGTCTTCCAAGGGGACCTAACAGAGAGACCTGTGATAAGACACCTCAGAAATGTAATGATTCATAAGAAGGATGTTTTCCCCCATAGACTGGAAAAGTTGGAGGCTCCTTTAAGGAATTATTCACTCATTGGACAGAATCAGGAGAAACCAGAATGGGGCAGCTGCCTTAGGGCCCAGCGCCAGAAGGTAGCAGAGCTGCGTGGAAGACCTGGTCCTTGAGACTAAGCTGTGTGCTTGGGGCTGCCCTCTGCACCCCAACTTTCCGTGTTCCTTCCTACTCAGGCGCCTTCCTCAAACTGCAATCTCGAAACTGTATCCAGGATCCCCAAATCAGATTTCCAGATCTAAAGAATAAGATCAAGAGATCTGCTGAACAGCACCTTGGGGACTTCAGAACACACTCACGAAGTAGAGAGGGCTCCCATTCTCCCGTCCTTGCAATCAGAACAGTGCACAGACCCTACTCCTGCCTCTATTCGCTGGGTGTAGGCCAAGCCCAGAGCCCAGGGCTCCGACAAGGACTCGGCAGCAGCCAGCTATCCATCCACACACGCGTCCAAGGCCACTGTTGTGGGAACTCGTTCATATCACCAGACTTCAGATGACGCCTCCCCATTCTCTCCTTCCCCTGCTCCAGCCCCTCTCAGCTTATGCAGGAGCCAAAAGGGATTTGTGTAAAACAGGCTCAGGCCTGAGCCCAACCCAGGCCGGAGGAGCTTGACCTGAAGCGGGAGGCTAACCCAGGACAACACACTCAGCTCCCTGGACGAGAAGTGGGGGATGGGAGGGGGCGGCAGCCAGAAAGCAAACTCCTGGGCTTTTTATTGAATCCATAAAACAAAAGGTGAGGGGGTTCTGGGGAGGGAGGAACGCCGCGTGATTTATGGCGCTGGTCTGGAGAGGAGGAGAGCAAGGAACTCTGTCCAACTCGGCGGGCGGCGAGTGATTCATTTCCCCCGGGGCCGCGGGGCCGGCCGGGCGGGCGCAGGCAGCCTGGGGCCGCCGCGCACCCGCGCTCGTTTATTTACGGTGGTTTATCAGCGGCTGCGCGCAGCGATAAAGTTTATGAAAAGAGGCGGCGGCTCCGGCCGGCGGCTCGGCCCGCGCTCCTTTCCCACACTGATTAGGATCGAGCAGGGCTTTGGAAGCTACAGTTAAGGATCTCGGGTGCCCGGAGCCGCGTCTCCCCCTTCCTGCTCCGCCCGCCTGCCCGCCGGCTGCCCGGCTGCTGCCCCGCGTGGGAGCCGAGGTCAGGGTTGCGGCCGCGGCTGTTCCCGAGAGGGGAGGGGAGGACCACCCCGCGGGGGAGGGGGAAAGGGAGCGCCTGAGCCGGAATTCTGGTGAAGAGAAAAATATCAGGCACATAAAAATGCTCAGTCCCCGTGTTAAGAGGTGGGAGAGGGGTGATAGAGACTTTCATTCTCTGAAAATGTGGTGAATTATATTCCCCTGCATTTGCTTTCTTATGTCCCTCTCCATCATTTCAAAGCCATCATTTCACCTATATTGTTTTGTCTTTGCGTTTGGACGCGTTTCTTTTGCTGCTCTTTTTCATCCATATTTTGTTCATCCCTTCAAAAGATAGTAGCTGAACACGTGTTTCGCAGGACATCTCTAAGCTTGGAGAAGAGTGGGGAAAGAAAGAGAGAGGGAGAGAGAGAGAGGGGTTCAAAGATGAAGAGGGTAGTCCTTTCCCTTAAGGTTCTTACAGGGACAGAAAGTCCAGAAAAGAGTAACAGCCTGGGACTATAAGTAGCAGACACCAGGGAGGCCAAGGCTAGCACCAAGACAGGCACTTCTCTAATGCCTTGGAGGCATTTGCCTGTTTAATGGGGTCAGGGTAACTTTGGGAGGGAGGTGCCATCATTATGCCGTTTTACAGGTGGCAAAACAGGCCCAGAGAGAGCCAGTGGCTTGCTTGAGATGACTCAGAAGTCAACGACTGAGCTGGGATTTGAACCCAGGCAGAAAGGTGCCAGAGCCTGGGCACCTAACTTCTAAATTTCCCAGACACTGTAGAACAGATAAGGAGCAGCGGGAGAGCAGCAGGCAGGATGGCCAATCTGGAAACAAAGTGGATGGAGTGGACTGTTGGCAGGTAGGGCGGCGTCATGAGAGTTGGGGCTTGAAGAGTAGATTTTCACAAGACAGATGTGATGGCCAGAGGGAGGCAAAACAGAAGGAACTTCTGAGGTCTTGGGTTTTCCAGGCCCAGATTATTTCACCTTACATTTTATATTCATTCTCCAAGGAATAGGAGAGCAGTAGTGCAGAACCTTCATACCGCATGAGAACAAGGGCACCTTCCGAGGCCACTTCCTTGATCTAGAAAGCTCTCTCTGCAACTGCTGAAATTCCACCAGCTCGCAAGTCTTAACAGTGTCACCGCCTCCAGAAAGCTTTCCTGGATTGTTCCTTATCTCTCTGAAAGTAGTCCTTCCTCCTCCTCCTCCTTCCTCTCACACTTGCCTGTGTGCGGTACAGCTCTTGGGTTTGGGCTCCCTCTGTCTTTCTTACTAGACTGTGAGCTCCTGGAGGCCACTGGGATATTCCTTCCCTTCTCACTTGCCTCTGCCCCAGGCCTGGCTTAATATCCTGCACACAGGAGGTGAATAACACTGCATTTGGTGAATAAACTGGGGAAAGAGAAAGCTTCTGATTTCATAGGTGTCTCATTTACCTCTCTATGGGTTTCATAATCAAGCAAGCTAAAAATAGAATGATATATATCCCTCCAGAGAAAGTCTGGACCAACTCTGCCAAGGGAACACAAAGGTAGAGTTACCCAAGCCCAGAGTCCCTTAAAATCCTTCCAGACTGGGAGTAGGATTAGTCCTGGGGCCTGGGCATAGCAGGAGGTTAGTCTTGTTGCCCCAGTTATGGGGAAAGGGCTGTGAGGGACTGGAGCGGGGCACTACATTGCCTAATCCGTTTTGGTTTCAATGAGGCATTCCATGGACCAGTGGCATGGTGGTGGACATTTGACTCCAAAGGATAAGGAATCAACTACGGGTACCTGTCAGCACCACTGCTAAAGGGGTCAGAGCTGTGTCTTGTTCTTTGCTGCATTTCTGTTTGTATAGAACCAGGTTTTTAAATGTTAGTTGGAAAAATAATACATGCACACAATTTAACTTTGAAGTGACTGAAAAAGGTATACAATGAAAATTCTCCCTCCAACAGAAACTCCTTAACTCATCATCTCCCTCCCCAGGAGCAGCCATCATTAAGAGTTTCTTTTCCTAGAGATGCTCTATACAAATATACACAATATTTTTGTATTATTTTATGATGACAATAAAGTTATTGTGGACATACTCAATGCATTTGCAGGTGATGGTGATATGGTTATGGTTGTTGATGCTCTGGAATAGAAAGTTAATGTGCATTGACCTTGAGAACCAGAGAACTAATCTTGCACATTTGTGTGTGTTAGCCACTCAGTCGTGTCTGACTCTTTGTGACCCCATCCTCTGTAGCCCACCAGGCTCCTCTGTCCATGGGATTCTGCAGGCAAGAATATTGGAGTGGGTTGCGATGCCCTCCTCCAGGGGATCTTCTGGACCCAAGGATTGTACCTGCGTCTCCGGCATTGGCAGGAGGATTCTTTACCACTGTACCACCTGGGAAACCCGTGAATAAGGTCACTTCTAGTTAAATAAGGAGGACCAAAATGCACTTGTATGACATTAAAATAAAGATACCAATAGACTGGTTGACAGAACTGGCATCATTTAATCTAGAGAAGGAAAGGACAAAAGGTGGCTTAATTATTTGAGAACCTGGTAAACGAAGCTGAGTGCCCCAGACCTCACTGGCTGAGTGTGCTCTCTCAGTGGCACTGTACCCTAAGGTGTCTAGGGCATGAGGTCTCCAGCCCTTGGCACAGCCTCTCTGAGTTGTTCTAGGAGCACCCAGGCTTGCTCCACTGGCAGTCCCTAGGTACTCTGCAGCCAGATTTCTGGGGAATGAGGAAGAAGGTTCTTCACCCCTCTCCCTTCTGCATGATATTCCAGTGGCATGGCCCCAAAACTCTACTGTCTCGCCCCGCAAAAATCCAACAAAATGGTCTTTTCCATTTTTCCTACGGTCCTGCTGCTCTTGATAAAACTCAGATATGAGTGGTAAGCATGTTTAGCCAAGGGATGCTTGGGATAAATTGCATCCTATGAACAAGACTACCCTCCAGGGTCCACCCGGGGCCCCTCAGGTCTCCTTTGTCCCAGAATGCGCTCTTCCCCAGAGGCCCTTCTGTCCTTCATGCAGCTGTCAGACGTGCTCAGACATGTCACGCTGCAATTCGTCTGCAAACAAGAGCCTAGATTTCCCCTAATAATAGCTAGCAAGTGCTCAGTGGTTCTGATGAAAGATTCTGCTAATTGTTCTATAAGGAAGGCCAGACAAGAGGCTGTGGATATCAATGTTGGTAGGAAAGATTTTAGAGAATGACAAGGGAGGATTTCTTCTACCAGGATGATAGGAAGGAAAGTTATTTCAGTCACCCTAGGTAAAAGTCTGCAGTCTTTCTAGAATCATTCAGGAATAAGGAGGGGTCCTAATTCTTTCCAAGCTGAGCCCTTGGTATTCCTGAAGTAGACCAAGATGTCCTACCTTTAAAATTGAATAGTAGTGGCCTTTTCCCTAATTCAGGTAATGCAATTTCTCCATGTAAATTTTTTTCCATACATTTTTCTTACATCTTAAACCTTTAGCACCTGCAGGCAACAAGACTAATGAACAAGTAGTAAACAGATATGAATGGGAAAGCTTGGAAACCACCGATCCTGCTGAGTTTGTTGCTTTTCCTAAAGAACATATGTGCTTGTGGTTTTATACTGCCTGCCCATAATGTAACCATATTTTCTGCTATTAAAAGGGTTCCTAGTTCATGGATGGAATGAAACAGACCATTATTCCAGGGTGTTCCCGGAAGAGCCTCATGTTTCAGGAAGTATACTATGACTTTTCACCTTTTCGTCCTCCACCACCTGAGTACACTTGAGCTTCCCTATTGTCCACTCTTGAGGATTAGTTTCTGTTCCTCCCTCCCCGACCCGCCTCCTCCGTTCCCCTCTGCTGTTTCATTTCATGGCCCAGACTGACTCCTATTCTCTGCCAGGCTAAAGATAACCTCTCCATCTGGGATATCACCCACAGGCTAAATTTATTCTCAGAGGTGAGTTGGGGCTATCCTGTCCAGTGACTCCAGGCAAATATTTAAGCCTTCACGGCTCTTCGTCATCGAAAGAGATGAAAGGAGCTTGGGAAGGAGAAGGGGACCCCTGGGGAGGGAGAGAAAGGGGTAGGAAGGAGAGATGCAGAGAGAGAATGATGGCAAGCTGGCAAAAGGACTTCAGAGGAAGGGTGACACTCCGTGACACTGAGACGACGGCATAAGCTCAGTCAGTCTGAAGGACCTGACTGCTCCCGGCAAAGATTCTGTTTCTGTCAGTTATAATGTTACTGTAATACAACCCTCAGAGGGAAAAGCCCAGTGCTAATCAGAGCTCAAGAAGCCAGTGCACTTGATGTACAGAATGGGGTGTTTAGTTTTATGATGTGGCTATGGGTTACATGAGAGACTAATAAAATAAGTCTATAAAATGTGGCTTGGAGCAATGGGGTTGCAGCCTCTGCCAGAGGGTCAGCCTTGTTCAGAAACAGTTTTTGAGCAGACCATTCTAGTATGGCCATCCTGGTTCTAATACTATTGAAAGCCTCTGTACCAGTTATTAAGTAGCTACTGCTCTTCCTAAGAGCTCCCCTACCACATTGGCCATCCAGCCCCCTACTCCAGCACCTCCCCAAGATCCAGCAGCCAAATGCAGAGAGGCTGCAGATCCTGTTCTATGCCCCCATCTCCAGTGCCCCATCACTCCTAACTGACTGGTGCCCAGGCTGTGTCTGTTGTTGTAAACATCACCTCTCCTACAGTGCTGTCTTTCTGGTGATGGCGCCTGTCAGATACCTGTGGGAAGGACCAGGGGCACAGCCCATAAGACTGTCCTTCACTGATCCCAGGCCAGGAGGCCAAAGGAGGCTTTCTAAAGGAGTGCCTGTTGCTCTCCTAGTGGTTGTGAGAACACACCCAACCTTTCCCTTGAATCATATTTGGCTGCCTCAAAGGAGAGTTTTACTAGGCATCGGCATGACTTCAGGATTGAAGACTATTTGGGGAACAAATTTGCATAAGGTTTTGCAACCAGGAAATGCATTTGCCATAGAGGTTGAATTAGAAGGATACTTGGAGGACATCTGGTCTCTCTTCATAGCCGACACGAAATCCGTCTATAGCACTCCTCACAGGACATGACCAGCCTCTTCTATGTATTGTCCATTGACAGAGAATTTAACTCATTGAAAGAAGCCTCCTGTATGGACCAACAGGAGCTGAAATCTTTCCAACAAATCTAAGTGTGAGCTCCATTTGTTGAGCTGAAATCTTTTCATACATCTCAAATTGTGGACTCGCAATTAGATGGAGTTGTGAGTTCAAAGATGGCCCAAAGCAAGCAGTGCCATCTGTTGACATGTCTTATATTATCAAGTGAGCTGAGAGGCCGTGCAATCATTCATTCATTCAACCAGCGTTTACTGAGCGGTCATTAAGTGTCAGGCAATCTTCCTGACTCGAGATTGTGCTGGAGATCCAGCAATTCTATGGAAATGGCTCTACCCTGAGAGTCTGCCCCAGTCCACTGGGCTCAGAACCAGGTAACCAGGGAGACCAGGAAAATCAGGGGGGGCTGAACTTTGCTTCCGAACCCCATTCCTGGCCTGGGTGCATCTTAGGTGGGCATTATCCTGGTTGACTCTGGATAAGAAGCTCTAAGAAGCTCTTTGCCCGCACAGGTTACTAGTGGTAAATCAGTATTCTGAGAACATGGACTTCTCAAGCTGGGCTCTCGTTGTACAGACATGGAGGTGGAGAGGCCAAGGAATGTTTGCCATCTCCCTCCTCACACTCTCTCAAAATGCTTGTAAGAATCAAACAATGTTTTATAATGCATTTTGCTGAATTAACAATTGCACAGAATAATTCTTTTACATTTCATAAGCAAGAAATATTAGACAATCTATGTAAGAAAAAAGAAAATAATAAAAATTATAAATTTATCACTTAGAGACAATTTAGTTTGTCCTTGAAAGCTTTTTTTCTGGGTGTATTTTTGTGGATGACGGAGAAATACACATACATATGTATATATATATATAATACTTTGCAATTTGCCCTTTTCACTCGGTTATTGACCAATGAGCATAATTTTAAAGTGAAAGTGAAAGTGTTAGTCGCTCAGTCGAGTCCGACTCTATGCTATCCCATGGATTGTAGCCCACCAAGCACCTCTGTCCATGGAATTCTCCAGGTAAGAATACTACAGTGGGTAGCCATTCCCTTCTCCAGGGGATCTTCCGAACCCAGAGATCAAACCTTGGTCTCCCACATTGCAGGCAGATTCTTTACTGTCTAAGCCATCAAGGAAGCCCCAATTTTAAAGTGACTCAAATTATTCAAAAATATTTAATTAATGCATACAACTTTGAAGGACTTCCTCCAGAGAAATCTGTTGCGAACAAAGAGTTTAATCATCTTACAAGTAAATGAAACACTTGCCAGGGACAACAGATCAAATTTCTCTTGTGTTAATGTTAAGACATGAGATGGAGACTTTCATACGATGGTACCCTGGCTGCCCTTGACTCTGAGCTCCAACCTGGAGACTGGTTCTCCTGGTGAGGTAACCATTGGAGATGATAGGGGCAGAGTCTGGAGGAGCAAGGTCAAGTGAGATGGTGTTAGAGACTTGGGGAAGGCAGCCAGGGCAGGGCTTTCTTCTCTGTGAGCCAGTGGATGGAGAACTTGGGGACGAGGCTGTAATTACGGGTCCTGGACTGGATCAGCTCTCATCACAGGGCCCCCTCCCCTCAAGTTGCTGAAGATAAGCTGAACCTGGGGAGACAGCAGAGCTGAGAGACTTGCTCCCTTCTGGTACCACGATTGAGACCGACTCTCTATATGCAGCTACTTGTAGGACTACTGTCGCTTAAGGAATTCACAGAGCTGGCCCTGAGCTTCAAAGAAAACAAATAACTCTTTACCTAAGAGGGCTCAGTGAGTAATGAGGGAGAATCCACTGAAGAGCTAGAATACCAACCTGAGCAGAAGTAACAAGGGAAAAAAGACTTCTTGGAGCTAAACATATTTTTACCTAAACCCCACCTTGATTAAATAAATCAGAAGATACACTTGCAAAAGCATCCTAAACCTAGAACAAAAATACAAAGATGGAAATCATGAGGGCAAAATCAGAAACCTGGAGGCTGGACCCAGGAGACCTAAGATGTCAGTAATAGGGATTCTGGGAGGAGGAAAAAAACAGATGAAGGAAGGGGAATAATTAGATAAATGATAGATGATAAGTTTCCCAAGTGAAAAAAACTTCTGTCTGAGGTTTAAAAAGAACTGATGGGGTCATTAGGACTGAGAGCCACATACAAATACCTAAGCTCATCCAGATAAAATTCTTGAACAGCAGGTGTAAAGAGGTGTAAAGAGAACCTCTTGCCCTCTTCAATATAAAGAAGAAAACATTAATTACAAAGGAAAAGGAAAGAGATGGGTGTCATGCTTCTGCTAACAATAAGGGGAACCTAAGACATTTAAAAAATAGTAGAACCAGACAAAACACTTCTTGCTGGTCAAGGTTAAAAAAAAAGTATCACCCAGATATCCAGGCAACAGTCTGAGAAAACTATTTTAGAAAGAACCTTAATCAAATGAACTGAAGCACATAACTCAAGACAGAAGATGAAGGAGAGAAGAGTTTGGTGGTGGGCTACTGGGCCTTGCAGTCCCTCTGTCCCTGTCTATGTCTGTTTGTCTCTGTCTCTCTCTTCCTGAGGCAGTTGCAACAGAGGCCTCTGGTCAACCCAAGGGAGGATATTTGGAGCTGGAATTTTTCTGAGTTGACATGAATCTGGCTTTTTCATCCCAATAGTTGCAGAGAGGGTGCCCCAGGGAAGAGGGCAGACCTGGGGTTTTACAATTCCCTTCAGCTTCAGGCAGTTCCTGGAGAGAGAGACTTAGCTGTTAGCTCTTAGCAGCCAATACTCCTTCAGCTGGGGGCTGGGGTGGAGGCTGGGATGGGCGTGGCCCCCAGCATCCCTCACAACGCACGCACGTTGCCATTTATGTAAAATGATATATGTCAATACATACTTATGCTGGCGAAGGTTTAATAATAGTTCTTGGGGAGATGGGGGCTGGGAGTGGGGGGCTGCTCGCATTTGTAGCCTCTGCTGATTTTTGTAGTATAAATATCCCTATTATGGGCTGATCCTTACTACCAATGTGATGTCACTGCAGAGGGACCTGGGACCAGCCAAAAGCAATTGCCTCTTCGAGCTGGAGCAAGCTCCTCTCTCTGCAGCGTCTGCGTTTGCGCCAGGAGACTCAGGGAAGGGAAGGGGAGGGAAGTTAGGAGGGGAGAGGACGGAGAAGCAACAGTCACAGCATCTTACCCGGTGGGAGTGCTCTGACTCTGGGAGTTTTTCTCTGCCTCATTTTTTTTTTTTTCGGTCCCCTTTCTAACCCTTGTCCCTACAGCGGGCCCCTACCCCCCGACTTCGATAAATTGGTATTCTTTGCAGGCAGTACTACAAAAGAAATCTCAAGCCCTTTTTTGTCTGAGACCCAGGTGACTCTCAAAACTCAAGGCTGCTTCTTGGTGAGCGGTGCTGGAGATGGCAGTGAGAGGGCGCGGAGGGGCTGGCAAACTTCTGCAAGGGGCCAGGGGTGCATAGCTTTGGCTTTGCCAGTCATATGGTTTCTGTTGCAACAGCGAATCCCCCGCAGGACAGAGTGTGCTGAGTCCTGCTGTACGGGATACCATTGCCTCATAAACCTCACGGAAGTGTTCATTATGGCTATTTCAAAGGGCCCAGAGGAAAGAACTCCTTCACGCTAAACCAATCAACTAGTTCAGACTAAGCAACGCAGAGGAGGGATTTAGGTCTTCGAAGAGGTTTTGTGGTTCAGCTTTGTGGTTCAGTTTTGTGGTTTTGCCAGGAATGTGTTTTAACTTCTTTTTCTCCAGGGCTAAATAAAATGAAGAAAAGAGAATGCCTGGTTTAAGAAAAAAAATAAGATCGAAAAAAAAAAAAAATCCCAAGTCCCTCAAAACCCCAACATCCAATTCTACTAACAAACTCCTTTACTTATTAGGATCTTGTTAATTTTAGATTTGGAAAAATAGATCCCGGAAGGAGGCGGGTCCTTCCCACCGCACTAGCTCTGGAAGTGCCATAGGTGGATTAACAGAATAAAATAAACCAAGCCTGAAAGGCAGAGCCTTCATATGGCTAAGACATTAAACTTTATCTCAGCTTTCTAGCTAGTGCATCGTTTGAGTGTTAATGTGAAATCTATTTCTGTTTATGAAAGTGGATCAATCATGTGGGACCTTTTGAGGGGCAACACTTGATGAATACCTCTGGCATGTTGGTGTAGATACTAAGATATAGGTTTCCAAATATATTTGGGCTAAGTCCTTTTTCTTCCTGGCTTCAAGTTTTCAATCTTTGAGTATTTAGGTGTCTTGGACAGCCTTATGAATTCTTGTGACTTTGTATTGCTCTGGATTCCTAAGTCTCACCCAAACAGTTCAACCCCTCTACTAAAAAAGTACTGCCTTTGACTCCTGACCAGTCCTTGCCTTGTAACTTCACTAGGTTGACAGAATGAGAGGCTTGTCCTGTTTAGGCTTTTGGTTTGTCTTAGAATGTGTGTGTGTGTGTGTGTGTGTGTGTGTGTGTGTGTGTGTGTGTGTGTGTGTGATTGTTCCCAGTTTGGGGATGAAGCAGTTATCTGCAATAGAAACTCCTTGCCCTATCATTATTTTGTTGATTTTTCTGTGGTGATGAGGAATCTCAGAGCTGTATTGAGGATTTATATAATCCTACCCTGGTTCTGTTGCAGTGATCTTTCAGTAATTCTCAGTCTTTTCAGGTTCACAGATCGCTGTGGGATTTTGATGGAAGCAGGGAGGAATCCCTCAGGAAGCATTCCTATCTGCCCACGAAACATAAGCAGAGAGTGGATTCTCATCACTCGCTTTGGAATCTTCAATGACCATAACTTACATTTTATTTGTGTTACTTCCTGGTGCCCCCAGAGCTGATGTACATAGGACTTGAAGAAGCAGAGAAGATGCTAACCAGCATTGGGTTTCTTTGATTTCATACAAGGGGAAAGAGATATTCAGCACTTTCTGGGGAAGAGTATTTCTCCAGGAATGTTATCACAACTTAGTCCTATATTACAGGGGGAAAGCACTGGGCTAAAGTGAAGCCCTGGTTTTATCACTAGCTAGTTCTGGGCTTACACAGATCCTTTCACCTCAGTGAGCCTCTGTTTCCTTAGCTGTAAACTGAGACCCATACAAAGGCCAGTGGGAGATTAAGGGAAAGACTCTATTGGAAGTGCTGGCTACACTGTAAAGTGTGGTGCCGATAAAGGGTTTCTCAGGACCCACCCAATCAGCACTTAGTTAAACCACAACCAAGACATGGACACGCAGAGGACATTGCCCTGGCTTGTACAGTGATAACCATTGGCTGAATATCCAGAAGTCCTGGGCCTCCATTTGTCCCTTTCTGATCCAGGAAACAGACGAACACTTAGGGAGGCTCTAACATGACTGAAAGGAGCAGATAGAAACTGCCATACCAATGAGGGTCTGGGTCTTATCTCTGGTTGCCTTGAGAAACGCCCATCTCTCCTACAGATCACCCCTCCCCTTTCTCCATGCTAGCACAGTAGCCCTTCGTGGAGTTCCAGGGCAAGAAGCAGCCCCCGCCCTCCCCACCGCGTCTTCCCTTACTGTGTTCTTTTCTCTTCTGGGGGCCACAGGATTCCTGTTCATAGCATTTACTGCGTGTTATGTTTGTCTGTTACTAAAGTGAAATATTCTACTGAGTACTTCCCATGTAAAAGGCTTTGCTCTGGTCATAATCCTTTATTGCTTAATTCATGTTTTCAGACTGTGCATCTTTATATGTGTTGAGCCCTCTAAGGAATGGGATCACTTGGGATACATGCATTCTCCCACCATCCAGCACATTGGAGTCGACAGCTAAGTGTCCATGCTCAGTCAACTCCGTCTCCCGGCCCACTCCCCTGCTACAGCTCTGCTATATCACAGTAGTGAGTGAAACACGTAATAAGAAAAGTGAAACACAGCCAGTTTAAAAAGTTTGGAAATACATAAAATATAAATTTGCTTATAATCCTACCATCCGATGATAACTTTTATTAACATTTTGAAGTGAAATGAAAGTCACTCAGTGGTGTCCAGCTCTTTGTGATCCCAAGGACTCTACAGTCAATGGAATTCTCCAGGCCAGAATACTGGAGCGGGTAGCCATTCCCTTCTCCAGGGGATCCTCCCAACCCAGGGATTGAACCCAGGTCTCCCTCGTTGGAGGTGGATTCTTTACCAGCCGAGCCACCAGGGGAGCCCAAGGATAATGAGTGGGTAGCCTATCCCTTCTCCAGGGGATCTTCCTGACTCAGGAATCAAACCAGGTCTCCTGCATTGCAGGTGGATTCTTAACCAACTGAGCTACTAGGAAAGCCATTAATTAATTAATTAATATTTTAGTACATTTTATTTGAACTTTCTTTTATCTATGTCTTTAATAAGGAACCATCTATGTGTGAAGTTTTACACTTCATTTTTTCCCATGCCATTATACATTTTGCAAGCATGATGCTGTGTAAGATTATGTTATATTGATGAGTCATCTAAGTTCTCAATTTTCTTATTAGACACATAGGCTGCTGTCAAGTTTTTACCTATTACAAACATTATTCTAATGAGAGGTTTTTTTTTTGCATCTATGTCTACGTGTCTGCATGTCTACATCTCTGATTATTTCTCTTCAATGTAGTCATGGAATTTAAATTACTATTTAAAGGGTACAGAACTTCTAAAGTTATTGATTTATATTGCCAGATTGCTGTCAGAAAGTTCTCTTTTCGATCCCATCAGCAAAGAAGAATGCCCGGTTTATTATTCCTCAGTTCAGTTCAGTCGCTCACTCGTGTCCAACTCTTTGTGACCCCATGAATCACAGCACACCAGGCCTCCCTGTTCATCACCAACTCCCGGAGTTCACTCAGATTTATGTCCATCGAGTCGGTGGTGGCATCCAGCCATCTCATCCTCTGCCGTCCCCTTCTCCTCCTGTCCCCAATCCCTCCCAGCATCAGAGTCTTTTCCAGTGAGTCAACTCTTCGCATGAGGTGGCCAAAGTATTGGAGTTTCAGCTTTAGCGTCATTCCTTCCAAAGAAATCCCGGGGCTGATCTCCTTCAGAATGGACTGGTTGGATCTCCTTGCAGTCCAAGGGACTCTCAAGAGTCTTCTCCAACACCATAGTTCAAAAGCAGCAATTCTTTGGCGCTCAGCCCTCCTCACAGTCCAACTCTCACATCCATACATGACCACAGGAAAAACCATAGCCTTGACTAGACGGACCTTAGTCTGCAAAGTAATGCCTCTGCTTTTGAATATGCAGTCTAGGTTGGTCATAACTTTTCTTCCAAGGAGTAAACGTCTTTTAATTTCATGGCTGCAGTCACCATCTACAGTGATTTTGGAGCCCCCCCAAAATAAAATCAGCCACTGTTTCCACTGTTTCCCCATCTATTTCTCATGAAGGGATGGGACCGGATGCCATGATCTTCATTTTCTGAATTTTGAGCTTTAAGCCAACTTTTTCACTCTCCTCTTTCACTTTCATCAAGAGGCTTTTTAGCTCCTCTTCACTTTCTGCCATAAGGGTGGTGTCATCTGCATATCTGAGGTTATTGATATTTTCCCCGGCAATCTTGATTCCAACTTGTGTTTCTTCCAGTCCAGCGTTTCTCATGATGTACTCTGCATAGAAGTTAAATAAGCAGGGTGACAATATACAGCCTTGACGTACTCCTTTTCCTATTTGGAACCAGTCTGTTGTTCCATGTCCAGTTCTAACTGTTGCTTCCTGACCTGCATACAGATTTCTCAAGAGGCAGGTCAGGTGGTCTGGTATTCCCATCTCTTTCAGAATTTTCTACAGATTATTGTGAATTGAATTTTTTTCAGAATTTTCCACAGTTTATTATTCCTAGACTAACATTAATTATCTTTTTCAACATTTACACATTTGATTAGTACAGATGAGTTTCAATTTTGCCTTTCCATATTTCTTTGATCATTAGTGAGCTTAACATTTTTATGTATTTGTGAGAAACATTGTTTCTTCTCTGAATTATCTGTTTATGTTTTTGATCATTAAAAAAATGAAGTGTTCATATTTTTCCTGTTGGTGTGCTGCAGATGCATTATTGAAGGTTTTAAAAACCATTTTAAAATCAACTGCATATTTTTTTATGCCATATCATCCATGGTCACCTAGGAAGAAAGCCCAATTCCAGATGCAAAGGGCACTTCCTTTGGTTATTTTGGGTAATTGAATCATTTCTTCGTTGTATAAAGAATGCACAAGAGAATGTGAGTGCAGCTTTTTCCTCAACACACTTGCTTTCCATTAGCTGGATTTTTTTTGTGCTGAAATAGATTTACAGATCCATCAAACCAGAGGATGCTGCTGGCAGAAAGATGAGTCTGGTCTGGTGTTAACGCAAGAAGATCCCTGTGGTATAGTTGCAGGAAGTTGAACCATACAGAGAATTTTCTTTCTCTGCCTTCTTTCCTTCTTTGTGTCTTTCTTTTTACTTACTGTAATTGTAACGTGTTGGGAATGGCTTAACTCCTTTGATAATACGTATTTTTTATAAAGTCTCTGTTTTTTACATTTTCCCCAGGTAATATAGATTCCTAAAAGCATTGAAAGAATAAAGACTTTTTTTTGAAGTCCATTCATAAGAGGCACAACAGGAATTCATCACAGAAACTTCAATCAACCTCTAAGAAATAAAACAAGCTTCAACAACTCCATTGAGATAGGTGTTAGGATGATCTTGATTTTGCAGGCTTAGAGAAGTTAAGCAATTTGCTCTAGAGCAACAGCCAGAAAAGCAACAAACGCCAAAACTTGGACCCAGTTCTGCTGATGCCGAAGTGCCCATTCCAGTCTGTACTGCTCTGCTAACCTAGTTAGTTGTAGGTCTTAATCCCATGTGATCAGCAAGCTCTAGTTACCATCTTTATGTGTGATCAGAAAGCCTGTAGTGGATCCATGAGGCGGGGAACAAGGCATGGTGTTGGGACATCAGCCAAAGGATTGGACCTTGAGTCAGAGAGTCGGCAAAAGCGTGAGTGAGAGAGAATCTTTACTGGAGGCCAGAGGGACCATCTTCTGGCAAACGGCAAAAGAGGGAGTTGGACTTACCGGGATAGAAAGACAAAGGGATGGTTAGTGAAGGAGTCAAGGTGATTTCCTTTTCTCCTCAAAGACTTTAGGATCTCCATGTTTGAGTCTATCTCAGAGGAATCGTGAAAATCTATGGAGTTTCTAGGGCTACAGGGAGATGGAATTGAACCAGGTAAGCTATCAAGGTGTAGAAATAAAGGCCCAAGAGCAGGGGGTTGGGCTGCAGGCATGATGGAGCTTGAACAGGAGAAAGGCACAGCAGCAGGGGAATGCATGCTTCTCTCGCATGGGCTGTGTGATGAATTGTTCTCTTAAATTCCCATCTGCGAACAAAACTTGGATGTGGACAAGGGGAGAGAGTGCTTTCTCCTTTGGTGCAGCAGACCCTCTAAGACAGTGGCTTCCATTCTTTTTTTGGATTATGACTCATAGCATAGAGTACCTCTTCTCTTACAAACAAGTAACATATACATACATAGGAAATGAAGCAATATTCCATGGGACAGTACTTATGCTTACTAATGAAGCTACATGCTGATATTTTCTACTCTCATCTGTTTCGTTTGAGTGAAAGTGCTGGCACCACTCATGAAACTGATTTCTCAATCCTTGAAAGGATCATGACTTAATGAGTGAAAAAAACACAATTCTGAGTTGCATCATGTATCAACAAGTAGAATGCCACAGAAGCCATCGTTTGGTTCTTATGAGCCACAATTAACAACATGGAAGTTGCATGCAGAATTTTTTCCAAGGCGAAGAGATAAAAAAGAAAGATTTTAATTCTGGTTAGCTTGTGTCCTTATAGCTTGCAAATAACTTCCACTGCAGTAGATTTGGGATTATCCAGATTGTGATTCTATAAGAAGGCATTGGAAACTTGTTCTGAATATATGCAGAAGTTTCCTGAGTACCATTTAAGTTCAGTCGTGCTAAGCCCAAGATAGGGTGAAATCCCCCGTGAGCTTCCCAGGACCCCTTGGCTGTGCACACAAAGAGAACCCGGCTTTTCTTGTTTGGCCCTTTGCTCCTTCCTATTTGATTGAATTTGAAGAGGAACTGTTTGCCTTTGGCCGCACATCCTGAATCACAATCAGGATGCTGCTGGCACAGAAAACCTGCTCCCACCCTTGCCTGAAATAACTGAACAGGGAAATAGAGTTCCTTCCCTCCCCAACCTTAAAGAAAGAGGCTCATAATTTATGGTGTGCTGGCAATACATCAGAAGTCAGTTCAGTCACTTACAGTAAAATCAGGGAGGGCAGAACAATGAATATAAAATGAAACTGAAACACCTCATTAAAGGGACAAATTGTTCAGTGGACACCAGAATAACGAAGCTTTGGTCTTTGTTAGCCAGAGACCAGTGGCCTGCAGAGAGGTTCCTTCTCAGTAGAGTATGAAAAAAGTTATAAAGCTACATCCTCAGCTTTTCCAGTTCTTCAACAAAATGTTTTATTTGAACTGTCTATCAGGGACAGGGCTACCAGGGTATATTGTTTCCCTAGGGCTGCTGTAACAAGTTACTGTAGAATTGGGGACTTTAAGCAACAGCATTTATTCCTTCATACTTGTGGAAGCCAAAAGTTTGAAGTCAAGGCATTGTCAGAGCTTCACTCCCTTTAAAGCCTCTAGAGGAGAATCTTTCCTGTGTTATCCAGCTTCTGGTGATCCTTGCATTCTTCGGCTTGTGGCAGCATCACTCCAATCTCTGCCTCCAGCTTCATGTGACTTTTCCCTCCTTCTAAGTGTCTTTCTCTTCCTTGTGTTTCTTATAATGATACTTGTCATTGGATTTAGGGTCCAGCCACATGAATAATCCAGGCTGATCTATCTTTATTTATATTTGCAGAGGTCTTCTTTTCCAAATAAGGTCACACTCGTCAGTACTGGTGGGTTAGCACATGGTTATGTCTTTTGAAGGCCACCATTCAACCCACCATACAGAGGATACAGATTTGAAAAGGAGAGGGTTGTTTTTCATAAGGAGCTTAGTTCAGGGTTGAGGGGCTCTTATGAGTGGAGCAGAGATGGAGTATTGTTTTTTTTTTTTTAACTTTTGAACTCTACAATTTTCTGGCATCTAGAAATCACTATAAAAAGTCATCAGGTTGAAAAAACAAGTACAGTCTGAATGGAGAGGATTAATACTGGCCCACCTGGATCTGTTTGGTCTGGCTGAGTTCAGCCAACCCTGTTGGTTGTATAGAGGTTTGGGGGAGTTGGCAGGAAAATGAGAGAAAGCTGAAGCCTGTGAGTTAGTTGGGATTTTTGATGGTAACATTGCTGGGAGGTGAGGAGCTGGACACCATGAAATAGGTCATTGGCTTTCTCTGTGGTGGACACAGAAAAGAGAAGCGTTTGTGTCTGCCTCCCAGCCCAGGTCAAAGCATGTCGGCCCTGGTGGGTGACCTCACTGGCCAAGGCAGCCACCCAGCAGTGGTCTTCTCCTTTGCTCCAAGGCCTTGGCTCAAATGATCTGCCAGAGCCTGGTGTGGTGGAGGAGGGCAGGTACTACCCCAAGTCATTGTGGGAATAAGACAGAGACGTTTTGCTCATTTCTCTTCTTGGGACAGAGTTTTTATAATCTCTGCAGAGTATCACTTGCTGGTCTTTATACTTTCCTGGGACTTTACCTTCTTCATGATTGTTTATCATATTAAAAAGGCTCTTGGTAATAGATATTATGGAATTATTGTTAATGGGCTTCCCTGGTAAAGAATCTGCCTGCGATACAGGAGCCGCAGGAGATATGGCTTTGATCTCTGGCTGGGTTGGGAAGATCCCCTGGAGGAAGGCATGGCAACCCCTCCAGTATTCTTGCCTGGAGGGTCCCATGCACAGAGGAGCCTGGCAGGCTACAGTCCATAGGGTCACAAACAACTGGACATGACCGAAGTGACTTAGCATGCACACATATTGTTAATACTCTTAGGTATAATACACTTGTGATGAAGAACATCTTTATTCTTAAACAGCACAAGCTAAAGTAATTTATGAGTGTTACTAATGTTGACAGTTTCCAATATTTCAATGAAAATGTACATAGATAAGCCTAATACCACAAAAATGTTAATTGCTAAGTCTAGGTATAAGGTATGTGGATGTTCATTGTTCTTTCAACTTTTTCTATGCTTGAAATTGTTTTTAATAAAAATCTAAGGGCAGATTGGGAAAGAAAGATTTTGAAACAGAATCGTTTGACCTATGTTTCATGGGCTCTGTGGGGAGACGTGGATGAGCTTCAGGGACCCGGAAGCTTGGAAATGTACATTTCAGCCTTTGTGTGTGTGTGTGTGTCTGTGTGTGTGTGTGTGAGTGTGTGTGTGTGTTTCTATCCTCATTATGGGTAAAGTTTATTATTTGCAGCTCTTTTCTGATTCTCAAATGAATCTATGACTCTTCTTTCTCAAGATTAAACACCATTGCTTACAACTAGAGGTAAATTTGTATGCATTATATGTTTTGTAAATGGATACAAATAGCCAGAGTCTGTTGCTGATGTATCATTAGTACTTTGTTGCAAAATTTGAGCTCATTTATAAATATAAAATGTATACTAATCTTTTATTCATTAACTCATTTCTTGATTCTTCTTATTCTTGATTCTTTTCCTATCATTGTTGATGTTTTAGACTTTTTCACAAGTTTAAAATACTAATCGCTAGTATGAACATATATGTTTAAGCTTGCACAAATTTAAAACTGAAATAATCATTTTGGTATTTTTCTAGATTATAAAAGTAACATAGACCCACAAAATATAACTTGTAAAATATAGAAATGTATAAAAAAGGAAGTAAAGTTACCATTAACCCATACTCCAGAGGTAGCTGTTGTTAATATTTTGTTGAATTTCTTCCTTGTGGTGGTTTGGCACCTGTGTGTCTGCATATATATGTAGACACTTTATTGCTTCCCCAATATTTTTATAAAGAAGAATTCAAATGGATTTCTCCAGTCTTCATAAATCAGTCAATCAGTTCAGTCGCTCAGTCATGTCTGACTCTTTGTGACCCCATGAACCACAGCACGCCAGGCCTCCCTGTCCATCACCAACTCTCGGAGTTTGCCCAAACTCATGTGCATCGAATCAGTGATGCCAACCAGCCATCTCATCCTCTGTCATCCCCTTCTCCTCCTGCCCCCAATCTCTCCCAGCATCAGGGTCTTTTCAAATGAGTCAACTCTGCATGAGGTGGCCAAAGTACTGGAGTTTCAGCCTCAGCATCAGTCCTTCCAATGATCACCCAGGACTGGTTTCCTTTAGGATGGACTGGATGGATCTCCTTGCAGTCCATGGGACTCTCAAGAGTCTTCTCCAGCACCACAGTTCAAAAGCATCAATTCTTCAGTGCTCAGCTTTCTTCACGGTCCAAATCTTCACATCCATACATGACCACTGGAAAAACCATAGCCTTGACTAGATGGACCTTTGTTGGCAAAGTAATGTCTCTACTTTTGAATATGCTGTCTAGGTTGGTCATAACTTTCCTTCCAAGGAGTAAGCGTCTTTTAATTTCATGGCTGCAATCACCATCTGCATAAATATGGTTGTTCAAATCTACATTTTTAGGTTTTCATGAAGACAAGATTTCCTTGAAATCTCTTGTCGTCTGAGTACTTAATTTGTTGTTGCTGTTGTTTTTCTGTCACTGATCTGTGTCCAACTCTGTGACCCCTTGGATTGCAGCACGCCAGGCTCCCCTGTCCTTCACTATCTCTTGGATTTTGCTCAGATTCATGTCCATTAAATTGATGATGCTGTGTAACTATCTCACCCTGAGCAATATTGTTTATATTCACCATCTATAGTTATAGTTTATTTTGCCCCATTGAGTTGTTTCCCTGAGATGGGTAAGAAAAAAATTTTAAGTCCATACTGGTTGTTAAGGATGGAACAAAAGCACAGTTGACCCCAAATTGTTGGAAATCTGGGTGGCTGGGGTTGGGGAACGGGGAAATCTGAATAACCTCTGATTTGTATGTAGCTTCTGTGTGTTCTTACAGATTTGATATTTGGTGAAGTCAGAAGAGTGTAAAGGAAAAAAGCTATGGTTGCCTACATGAGCCACTTTTGGGAGCCAGGGTATGTCATGGGGCGGAAGAGAGATAAAGGGACCTGGAAAGACCAGCTGTGTGGCACTTGCCCTCTTCTGATTTTCAGTGGCAGTTGGTGAGGCCCTAATCATGTTGATTTGAACCAGAGTTATTTGTTTACTTAGGTAAATGGATGTAAAGCCCCAGCAAAGCGTCTGGTACTTAAATAACACAAAACAAATATTAATTCCCTCATGTCATATTAGACCATGAGTTCTTGGGAGGTATTTGTATTGTTTTATGTGGTAAAGAAGAGCATGGGGCTTGGATCCAGATAAACCTGTTTAGGGTGCTAAGTTTGCCTCTTATTAGCAGTGTGACCTTGGGAAACTTGCTTAATAAGGATAGTAATAGTTTCTGTCTTTTGGGGTTCTTGAAAGAATTAAGTAAAATCATTCCTATAACAAAGATATATATCAAGGGCTAACTACATTCAGAGCACTATTTTAAGCGCTTTAGTTGTGATCATCTTATTGAATTTACATAAGTCTGTATGCTGGGTGCTATCATCCCCATTTTGCAGACAATAAAACTGAGGCACAGAGAAAGTTAGTAACGTGCCCAGGGTCACAAAGTTATCACCCAGGTGAACTGGAATCTGAATGAGGTAGTTAATAGTCTGGTAGTTTTACATCCGTTTTTGCACGGCATCTTGCCATGGCCATCCCCTCATTGCAGGTCTGTGTGACTGTATGCCCAGGAAATGCTCGCTGAGTAACATTTACAGACTGTCTTTTCCAGGTTGCTAGTAAGAAGATCACTAACTGTATTCTTGCAGGTTTGAGTAAATTTATGGAAGAAAGGTTGGCCTGGTGAAGATTTCTACTGTTCCCTGTTCCAATCAGCTGCTGAGCTGGGCTGCTGCCAGACTGATGACTCTTCTCCCATATGCAAGAGGGTGAAGCAGGAGGGTGTTACCCGGAACTGAGACCTGGATGGGCTTGCAGGACCGGGCACCCAGCCGAGTCACACCCAGCTGGTGGGCACTTGCCAGCTTTGGGGCTCAGCTATTGCCCCGGAGAGGCTGGGCAGGGCAGGCAGCTCTTTGCTTGCTGATTCTCTGGTCTCCCAGGGCAACAGCCTGGAGCCAACTGTGGTCACCTGTGGGAATGCTCCTCCTGAGTCAGCAGGGCCTGTGGTGCCCCAGGGTGTGGCAGAGTGTTCCTTTGGGCCCCGCACAGATGGCATTTTATCTCACAGGATGTCACTGTGCCATCATGGGTTGAGGGTTAGAGCTGCAGGATAGAAGCTACTTGATTTGACCTCAGTTAGGTCCCCCAAAAGTGTTAACTTCCACTGGGTTGTTGCTGGATGCATAAAGCACTTAAGGTGGGGATATTGTAAGCCTGTTACTGTATCAGTGCATCAGTGACCATCAGAAAGAGACTAGAGACCTTGGTTCTAGAATCAGCTCTTTCTCTTATTTGTTGCATATTTGGGGAGATCACTTTTTCTCCTCTAGACTTCAATTTCCTCATCTGGAAAATGAAAATAATTCCTGTCCTACTTGTATCCCTGGATCCCCCTGAGAACCAGATGGGATGATGAATGTGAAAATAGTCACTAAGCAGCCAGTGCTGCCTGAAAGTGAGGAGCTATTTCTTTTCCTGCAGGTAAATCATACCACTCTGGCTCCTAGTGATCCTCCTGGTTTTTAGTTTGTTTGTTTTGTTGTGTTGTTTTTTTTAGTTTCTGACTGTGGTTACCTTGGAGGGCAGGAATTTGTTTTTATTAAGAGAGAGGTGGCTAGATTCCTGACCTGAGATGCCAGATGTTCTAAGAGGAGATAGTCTCAGGAAGCTGGTACTAGAGGCTATGGGATCAGCAACCCCTGTCCTGTCTGGGAACCTCCCCATTTCCAGCTTCGGTGGGTTGAGCTGTTCTTTAGTGTCTCTCAGCCTTCTGTGGTACTTTTGGGAATTCTTATTTTATTTTTCCTAGGCTGCAAAATCACTGCAGACAGTGACTGCAGCCATGAAATTAAGAGACGCTTGCTCCTTGGAAAGAAAGCTATGACAAATCTGGACAGCATAATAAAAAGCAGAGACATTACTTTGCCAACAAAGGTCTGTCTAGTCAAAGCTATGGTTTTTCCAGTAGTCATGTGTGGATGTGAAAGTTGGACCATAAAGAAGGCTGAATGCCAAAGAATTGATGCTTTTGAACTGTGGTGCTAGAGAAGACTCTTGAGAGTCCCTTGGATAGCAAGAAGATCAAACCTGTCAGTCCTAAAGGAAACCAATCCTGAATAGTTATTGGAAGGACTGTTGCTGAAGTTCCAATATTTTGGCCATCTGATACAAAGAACTGACTCACTGGAAAAGACCCTCATGCTGGGAAAGATTGAAGGCACCAGGAGAAGGGGGCAGCAGAGAATGAGATAGGTAGATAGCATCACTGACTCAATGGACATGAATCTGAGCAAACTCCAGGAGATAGTGGAAGACAGAGGAGCCTGGCATGCTACAGTTCATGGGGTCACAAAGAGTCAGATACAACTTAGCAACTGAACAACAACAATAATTTTAGGGGCACATATTGAGGTGCAGGTCACTCTGAGTAAGGATTTCTTTGGAAGAGGGAGGTGGAAGCCCCGACAAGATTAAATCTCAACACACAAGGACTAAAGAAGAGAGGGAAAAAGCAGGGGAGGAGAAAAGGCGGGTGATGCTAGCCCAATGGCAGCTATGCTGGCTCTTAAATTCACACCATAGATTTTTGGCAGGAACAACACAAACCTATTCAGCTAGGTTTTTTTTTTTTTTTTTTTTTTTAAGTGTTTGTTCTTTGTGCATTGAGATATAGCTGCTGTTGCACCAGAATAGTCTACTAATGGCTGCGCAATGATAGACAGGAGTGAGATCTGGTCCACAGGTGTTCTGCACTGGGTTCCAACTAGAGCATAGCCTCAGGGGAGTGACATAAAACTTGTGTCACAGAAAGTGAGGGAGGGAGGCTTAGTGAGGAGCTTGAGTCTTGCCTTCATGTATCTGAGGACCCGTCCTGGGGGAGTGTAGCTGACTCTGTTAGCTTCCGGCTTTTCCTCCTCCTCTGTAGGGGAAGACTTTGGCTCATTATAAGCAAGAACTTTCTATAAGTCCAGAGACCTAAAGAAGGTGGAGCAGAAACTGACTGCTCTCATGAAACAGCCCACGTGGAAGAGTCTCAGAGACGCAGTGGGGTTGACTTAGACCATCTCCCTCCAAGTGCGAGAGGCTGTGATCTCAAGGACTGAGTTTGCAGCGTGATGATTCCACCTACATGAAGTTCACTCAGCAGTGCTCCAGAGCTTTCCCCGTGATGAAACTTCCCTTTCTAACTGTTTTGTTGGACCTTTCTCCGTGACAGTAAACCTTTGAGGCGCTGTGAAGTTCCAGAGCCCTCTGGTTTTGCTGGGAGGAGAGAATGGCCCGCATTTGTCATTGTGTGTTCTGACTACCCCCCTTTCCGTGTTTCTTGTTTCTTCTTTGCCCTTACCTTGTTGGTCTTGGCCCCAGAATTTCTGTGGATTTGTTCATACCCAAACCCATACACAGATTTTCTGCCTTGAAAAGCTTGTGAAGTGTGTTAGGGATATTTTGACAAAGCCTTGGGCTGTATTTTGGTGGCTGGAAATTAACCAGAGGACAGCCAAATCGCAGGCTTGCTTATTAGGCTCTACTGATGATGTACGTATGCTTCTTTCCTCCTGAGGACGTATGCTGCTTTCTCACTTCTCACTTCTGTTTTCTAGGTCCTTGGGCCATGGGTACTTCTTGGAGAAGATCCGTCTCCTCTGATGGGACTATGCTTTTACTGATAGCTCTGTGCTTTTTTTTGTTCTCGTCTCCCAGGTACCATCTTTTTTCCTTGATTTCCTTTTTTCTCACTTCAGTCCAAGTTTCCTGCCCACATTTCTTGCTTACCCTAATATTTCTTCCATCTTAGAGACCCCTCTGAGCTGAAAGTAACTGTCTGTGCCAATGTTTATACCTGCCTTCTAGAAAATCTTTGGATTTTGGGTGGGGATTGAGGTAGTGGACTCTAGTCCCCTTTAAAAAGGCTTTAACTGCTCAGACCACCATCTCTTGTGAACTGAATTGACAGGATGGTTACCTCCAGGAACATCTTTGCTCAGTCATGGTTGTGAATTTCTACATTTTCATCATTTTGATTATTCTTTTCAGATTCCAACATAAAGACCTGTTTTTGGTGCCTTTAATTTTCAAATCTAACATGTTAAAGGCTGAGGAAGGCTAACTCTTGAATGCGCGCTGTCTGTTGGTCTATGGCACCGCATCAACTGGGCACTGACTGCAACAGGCGTTGGGGTCGGCTCGGGGATAAAGGAGTTGGTGTGACAGCATCTTGCCCTCAGGCATCCAGAGTCCAGGTCAGGAGATTACCCTCGGGCATGATGAGGGCCAGATGAGTTGATGCGGGTGCACCCATGGGGAAGGCTTGAATTCTGCTTGAGGGGGGTGGAGTAGGCGCAACGGGGAAGGACGCTCAGCTAAAATGTGAAATCTCCAGTAGATCTTAAAGTACATGAGGAAAACTTTGATGGGAAGACAGGGATTTTACAGGCAAGGAATAGCATTTGGAAAAGCAAAGGATTATGAGACGAGTGGTATGTTTGGGGATCATGAGCATCTGGGTATCAGTAGATGTAGTGAAGGCAGGTGGAAGTGAGGGAGGGTGGGGAGGAGGAGAGCATCTTAGAGGTGCTCTTGAAGGTCCTTGGGCACAAAGTGAAGGAGTGGGGACACCGGTGATGAGAATTGTTGATCCCCACCCCCACTCTGACCCCAATCACCAAGACCTTTCTTTAGGGCTTTCCTGCCCACCAACTCATGAGATGCTCTGAGATGCTTCTGTAAGTTAATGGGTTTCCTGCTGCAAAATGAAAGGCAAATAGGAGTAGCAGGAGACTGGCCACGAGGAGATGGCCTCAGAGGATTTTGTGATAACCCAGGTAAGAACCATGGAGCATTCATGGGACCAGCAGTTTCTTCCTCATAGACTGTATCACGGCCCGCCACAACCAGAGACAGAGCTTTTTGCTGGTGCTCAGGCCGCCTCTGGCTTGCCTCCTATCAGCTCCCTTCCCAGAACTCATTCTCCTGTTTATAGTGTCGCCTGACTGGGTCTGCATCCCCCATGCTCTCTCAGGCCCTACCTCAGGACACACAGGTCGGAGACGCAGTGGGATGGATGAGGTGTCGCCTCAGGCTTACCCTGAGGTGGCAGTCCTTACAGGAAGACAGATATTCTCTGTGTCTCAGCTGAGTTTGGGTTGGGCTCACCATCTCCTTAACATCTATTGCAGTCCTTGCAGCTGTCTGAAGAAATCGATTATGTGGGCTGGGGAGGCCTGTCTGCGTTAATGTGAACTCAGAGACTTCCTGCTCACGGCACGGGGTGGCTTCAGACGTGCTTCTGCAGGCCTTTTGGCTGCGCCGGGAGAGGTTCTTGTGTGACCTCACCCAGCTGAGCACGTGCCTGTGCCGCCCTCAGGAATGCCGGCAGCTCCCGGGGACTTTGCCAGCTTCCTGGAGAAGGCCTGTCATCCCAGCCCTTCCCTCTACACTCTGACTCTCAAGGTTTAAAGCAATGTTTGCCTGAATGTTCTAGGTGTTGGGCTGACAGAGGCCTCATGGTGGTCCAAAACCTTTGGGAATACTCTGGGTTGAAGAATGCCTTAGTTCACTGCAAGCCTTCTGGAAGTCTCTAATGTGCTAATACAATTGGCCCTCTGTAGCTAGGACTATGCCATTTGATATGGGGGACTTGAGCATCCCTAGATTTGGGTATCCACAGGCTGGAACCAATCCTATGTCAGTCCCAAGGGATGACTGTATTTATATTGTGAATCTCCCAGAGGGGCTGAGAATATGATTTCCACACTGATTTGGCCAAGGCGCTTCCTCATGGCCTCCTCTTTGCCACCAGAGACGTTTTCCCTTCAGGAAAAAGCAGCTCAGCTGGGGACTGAGCTTTGTGGAGGAGACTCTCAGAGCAGCTAAACTTCATCTCCTAGATTTTGGAGGGAGTCTTGTTAGGGTTAGCAATGCCCCAGTTTGCCTAGAGCGGTTTATTTCATACGTGTTACCCCAGCATAATTCGAACAGACTCCTGACTTTTACTTTCCAAAGCGCCCCATTTGGGAGGATGAATGATGTGGTCACTGTGGCCATAGTCCACCACGGAGCCCAGGGCCCAGCCACTTGGCCTTCTGGAGTCCAAAGGGCAGCTATTGTTAGGCTGCCTTGTGCTTCTGCCCATAACATGGTCTGATGTCACCCTTTGACTCACCACTTGCTCTCTGACAACCTTTGATATTTGCAAGTGGGTCCCGAATTCTTTCCCCTTTATTCAGCCACCATATTCAGCCTGGCGAAATGCCTCACCTTCTCAAAAGTGGTTATGCAAGGGAGAGTGACGGAAAACCAGGGCCCCTAAGACTCGCAGACCTTTTGTATTGGATGTCCCTTCACAATGCAAGCCTTCAGCTGGGGCATTTCTGGACCGCCTCAGCTGATGAACTTTTGGACTCTGCGTCCGCTTGTCTGTTGCTGAATTGTTTATCGGTGTCATTCTTTTTCCTCCTTCCGTTGTCTTTTCTTTATTCCTGCAACTGAAACAGCTACCTTCCTGCTGTCAGATGCTCTGAAGGATTCATGTAAGAAATAGCAAGAAACCGTTCTTATGTAGGAGATGAGAGGAATAAAAGGAAAAAGGCCAAGAGGACAGAGCAGGAACCAAGTAGCTGATGAATTAGGGAGACCATAGAACGTATGGAGACAAGTGAAAAAACTAGAAATTGTCTTGATTCTTTTGAAGAGGCAGTTAATACCCTAAAAGATTTGATCTCAACTTTGTTTCGCTTAAAAAAAATTTTTTTTGTTGACAAATTCATTTTCAAAATGTTATAGCGTCTGAAAAAAAAATGTTATAGTGTCTGGATTTCCATAAATAATTCTTTAGGTGGAGACTCAGGTAGAAAGATGAGGATTTATTGAAGAAATGCTTTCCTTTTTATTTGATAACTTGAGAAACATCATTATAGTATTTGCAAAAGCCTCCAAATAATCTCACCAGTTAGAAATACAGAAGGAAACTAGTGATCAAATATTTGGGATTTCTTTTCTATTAGGGGAAGTTTGGAGATTTAAATCCTATGTACCTGAGTTTTATCTGGTTGTAAATGCCCCCAAAGCAATAGGTTTCTTCATGGATATTTTGTTTAATCTTCTTAAAGTTGTCTGGGACAGACTCTTAAACCCATGTATCTTTCTCAGAAAAAAGAAAAAGCAACTATTTTGTCTTAAATTTTAATCTTTTTAAAAAATCACTCAAGTTATGGATCTTAAAAATAAACTTCTCTTTTTTTGGTGACTATTTTGTCATTCCCCCCTACCTCACTTCCCACCAACTAAATAGTTTTGCTTTGCCTTCTTTTGAGCATGTGGAGGAAATTTTTTTCTCTCCTTAATTCTTTTGAAAGAATGAGGTTATTTGGCTTTAATACTCTCATCTAGGCTTTTCTTGTATGTGTGTGTTTATAACAGTTTTTAATTGGCCTAAATACCACAGTTTTCAGCTCATCCACCTCTTGTAGAGTCTTCATGACTTTCCTTGACCAAAAAAACCCACACTATACAAAAACCAAATCAGAACCCTCTTTCAAAAATACAACAAAGTCAGACCTCGGGTCCTCAGGAGATAACTAAGATTATTTTCTTATTTTTAAAAATATACAAAAAAAAAAATAATAAAAATATACTTATGTACATAAATATATGCATATAGATCAGTATTAAATTTTGTTTCAAAAATGCTTCAACCATATTATGTAAATCCTGATGGAGAAATTTTAAGAAATTATCTCTACCTAGACATTAAAATCAAACCTTGATTCCACAAGCTCCACCTTTTTGTTGACTTTATTTTTAAGAGAGCAGGCCATTTAATTAAAAAAATTCTCCTTTTCTTTCTTTTCTTTCCCCCTCCCCTCCCCCACGTTTGCTATTGTCTCTTAGGACCAGGAAGTTTATATGTAAACAGAAGCCGTAATCAGACCCCTGACCTCCTCCGGGCTTTCAACCCAGTGTTTCCACAGAGGGATTAACCCCAAATACCAGCTTGCTCTCTGAGGCAAAATTGTTCCCGAGGCGGGCATCACCAAAGGGTTTTCTTCTTTCTAGGCTTTCACATTCACCCTGCAAATGAGGTCTTCTCAAAGAGAGGCTTAAAGGAGGCCAAGGGAAAGCAAATTGCCGGGCAGGCTGGAGCCGGGAGGGACGCTGAGAATTCTCTGCGCTCTCCGGTCCCTTAGTCTGTCCTCTGCCCACCAAATGGTCTAACCTTCCAGATCCAGGGGTGTGGTGAGAAAGCGCCAGTTTGCTTGCTCTAATAATGCAACACTCTGCATGGATGTGCAAGTGTGTGTGTGCACGCGCTTCTGTGAGTCAGTGTGTGTGCACATGCCCCCATCTTTACATTTACACACAGGGGGTCCTGTGGATGGCCGGCTTGGGGACACTCAGGGTCGCTGGCAGGGAGCAGAGCGTAGGGGTGGCGAGCGTCAGGATTTCCTTCCAGGGGGACACGAGCAACAGCCCTGGCTTCTAGTCCAGAACCACAGCTGTGTGCCTACGAGGGGAACGTTTGCAAGTCATTCTGTTTTATCCCTCACTGCAGGTCTTAGAAGGTCCACTCGGGAGGGAATGCTTTGAACCAGGCATCAGGCTCTGGGCCAGATGCCAAGTCAGCTCTGAAAACAGTCAGAGCTCCCCTCCGGTCCCCTCCTTGCTGGGCAGAAAGGCTGAGAGAGTGGGTTCTCACTTCTGCATGCCCCTGCCCCCAGGTCGTTTCCCCACGTCATCACCACCCATACAGCCCTGCTCTAAGCCAAGATGCAAAGAAGAAAAAACAAGGCATTTTTCTTAGGCCAACTTATCCTCTTCCTACCCGGACCCCCCAAAATTTCTCATCCGACAGACAAAGTATCTTTCTTTAAAGACTCTATGTAGCATGTCCAGAAATATCTCCTGTTATTAAGAAGCGGGGTGGGGGTGGGGAAAGGGCCCAATGAGGCTACTTACTTAATAGCTCCTAACAGCTGTGGAAAGTTTGATGCCGCAGGAGCACCCAGACAGAAAATTAAAAAACTAATAAAGTCCTCAGTGTGGGGGCGCTGGCATCACGACAGCTTTACTTCTCCAGACACCTAATAAAGAGACATTCCGGGACACTCACTCATAAGGGGAGTCTGCAGGGGTCACGAGAACAGTGGAAGGCGAGCCATGGAAACACAGCAGTCACTCACATCCCTGCAGGAAAGCGACTTGGCTGCTTCTCTTTCCCCACTCTTTGCTCCATTTTAGAAAAATCGCAGGGTGCTCAGGACCAAAAGGAAAAAAATAGACAAAAAAAAGAAAACAAAAAACCCACAAAAGAGAAGGAGATCGATTCCAGGAGCCCTGGGTTTAGAAATCTGACTTTCACGGATAGAAAAAACACGAGGCTGATGTTTGACAGCTTAGGCATCAGAGGGACAGGAAGTGAGGTTGAGATTGGGAGGTGGTCTGGCTTCTGGAGGTAGCAGAGAAAGTTTGGAGGATTCCGCTGGATTTGGGGAATTACCCTCCTCCTCCTCCAAAACCACCTTCTCACGTGGGTTTTTTTCCACTGATTTTACTTCGTCATTTTAGATCTGAGTTCCTTGGAGTCTGCTAGGTTATGGGGTTGCTGGTTGAGACTTTGGTTTTAACAGACATTTATGTTATTCTGTCTTGGTTCTCAAGTCGGTTTTGTGTGCATCTGAAGGGAAAAAATGGTAACTTTAAACAAGCATTGAATATCACTCAATGGAGATATTCCATTGAACTGGTGGTACCGGTCTTCTCATAGGCATAATTGTAGATGTGCCAAAAGTGGAGGGGGGCAGCCTGTTAGGAACAAGACAGTGAAGTCAGGCAGGCAGAGAAAATGAAATACTGCATGATATCACCTATGTGTGGAATCTAAAATTAAAAAAAAAAATGAGACAAACAGAGAACAGATTGGTGACTGCCAGAGGCAGGTCAGGGGGTGTGGTAGTAGTGGCTGGAATGGGAGAATGAGTGAAAAAAAAGAGAGTAAAAAGAACGTTGATTCCATTTCTTTATCTGATGCCCATTCAGTTCAAGTTTTTGAGAATGGCTTGGCTGGGTTCTCACATTTTGCCTGGTATTCTGAGACCCGCCACCAGACTGGTTCCTTGGGATTCTCTCTCCTCAGAAGTGGTTACAGCTGAGTAATGTTACATTTGCTGTAGAATACAGTTTAACATTGTGCAAATCTGTGAAATGGCTTTTGCAAGCTCGCCTGGGGGTAGTCCATGCACAGATTTCCCGAGGTCTCCAGGTACCGTGGAAAGAGAATTCGAGACAGAAACCTGGGCCCCATCCCCTCCAGCTCTCTGTCACTGATGGGCCGAGGTCACTTAAACAAACCAGTTTTCTCCCGTGGACGTCAGTTTCTTGTTCTGTAAGATGAAATGGTGGGAAACGACTTCTGAGGGCCCTTCCCACTCCCATCTGCTGTGATTCTGTGGGTGAGAAGGTTGCTCTCTGTGTTGGCATTCCTGGCTTTCCTGGGTCAGAAAGAGCGCTTCCTTCTGGCTTTTCATTCAGCTGTGGCTTGGCAGAGCAGAGACGCAGGCCTTGGGCGTGGTGGCGGGCAGATTGGTGGTTATGGGAGTGAGATGAAATATGGGCTTTTGAACTTCTCAAGTCTAGAAACCCTTTCTTGATCTTTTCTGTTCTGATTTTTCTTAAGAAAAAAAAGGGGGGGGGGTTGGTTTCACCCATGCCTGCATTTAAGAAAAGAGCAGTGTTACCACTGGGGTGGTAATGGGCTGGTTTCTAGTGAGTGACTCTCTCTGAGGAAAGCCTGGGACATTCTGGTTTAAACTGGAAGGACCTAGAGCAGTGCCCCTCAAATTTCAAAGTGTGTAAGGACCATCTGAGGGTCTTGTTGAGTCCAGATGCTGGTTCAGTAGCTTTGGAGTGGGGCTGCAAGTCAGCAGTTTCAATGAGCTCTCAGGCGATGCTGCTAATGGATGACACTTTTGGTAACGAGGCTAGAGCATCCCAACTCAGGTCTCCCCTTGGTTCCTCCAGAGAACAGCAGAACTTGCTGCGTGGGGACACTGCAACCAGACCCTCCAGAGTGGGGATTCCAGAGGAACAGACCTCCCTATGTTAAGAGATGACTTTGCAGGTTCATTCTGAGGTCAGTCAGTCACAATCTGGCTGAGAATCAGTCTTTACGAATGTTCACCCTTTTGCCATCTGATGCTCGAGTGGTTTTCTCTCTCCATCTCTCTGTCTCGCTCTCTGTTTCCAGCATCGGAAGAAGAAAAATTTGACAATGGGATAAGGAAGAACAGGTATCAACACTTAGGAAGCTACAGAACTGAACTGAATGAGCCCCATACTCTAGCTCATTAACAACATTTTATTATTTAACAAACCTAGAACGAGTGCTGCAGCTAAATAGAGAAATATAAAGAATTTAATACACCTTTCTTAATTGAGCTGCACACCAGGGCCACCTTCCTGGTAGTAATATGGCACCAGTAACCTCATTAGGAGAGAAGGATTGCTTATAGGACAAGTCTTAGAAACTAAAACCGCAGAGGGATGTCCTTCAGGAGGACTAGCTCTAGGCTAAATTGAGCTGAGCAGTGAGCAGGGGCCAGAAGGGCGGCGCATCTGGACCTGGGACTGATGGCAGGACAATGCACCCTGTTCCATCTGACCTCAGTCTTGGGGACAAGGTCTGGTTTCACTCTTCCAGTGTTGTTTGGTCAGGAATGTAAACCCCGGTGGCTCTTGTTCTTCAGTTTGTATAAGATCTACTGGAGAGGCTTATTAGGAGTTCGTGTTCCAGGGCCCTACCTTGAGATTCTAGTCCAAGAACTCTGAGCTGGGCTCCAGCCAAAGCAGGCTGAGCTTTGTAAGTTTCCTGAAGGAAGCTCACAGATGCTTCTTTTTTTTTTTTTGTAGAAATTATAGAGAGGGTCCCAGTGACTTCACCCTAAACCTAGTTGAGTGTATGCAGGTTCCTTCAACACCATGGGTTTTCATCTTTCCAAAGAGCAGACCAAATGAACTTTGCTTGGGTATGCTTCTTTAGACACAGTGCAGGTAATTTTCTCTCTGTCTCTGTGTCTGGTGTGGTTTGTGAGGCTGAGTAGCAGGGCAGACTGGGTTTGACTGTCAGCTTGGGCGTTTACTTGCTGTGTGACATTGGACAAGTCACTGTGCCCTTGGGGCTAAGGTTTCCTCCACTCAAAATGGGCACAGTCATTAGGAAGAACAAAGTATATGAACATGTTATTAGTCAAGGCATGCTATCTATTGGCAACTGTTGCCTGCTCTGTAATCTGAGAATGTTGCCCTTGAGGATGATTTGGGGAGTCTAGATAGCAAGTGGGCTCTCTTTCTGGCAGCTTTTCATGTTTTCCTTCCCTGAGTAACAAGAACTTCAACCTCTAGATTTTGTGTAAATATTGAATTTATAGCAATGGCTTTGTGGAGTGTTCCAGTTTCCTGGGTTGATGATTAATGTGGTTTCCTCAGACTGTCTTGTGCCTTCTCCAAAGGCTTTTCCTGCTGGTCTTGTGAACCACACAAAAGTGACATGTCATTTCTGCTTTTCTCTCCATTGTCATGTGGAGGTAGGAGCAGAAGCTCTCTGTATTACCCTGTAGGGCAGAAGAAGCATCAGCTGAGACACACATAGGGAGGTGAAATTAGGGTTAGAATCTGGAATTCCCTATTAGGACAGCTCCCCTGATCCAAAACCTTGGCTGGCTTTTCATTGCCTATTGAGTTAGGCACAGACTTCTCTGTCTGGATTTAAATGTCGTGTTGCCTGGCTTTAGCAGGCTTTGCTAATCCTGTATCCTCTTTGTAAGTAACTTGCATCACAAAAGCGATGAACGCTCTTCAATGTGGACTTTCAATCCAGATGCTGTTCTGCAAAGCATCAGTCTGCAAAACCTCTCCAGTGGTCTATCTTGTCATTATAGCAAATCCAAAATATCCTCATGGACACCTATCAACTTGCCTTAAACTTCATGGCTCTTCCCATCTATCTGTCTGTGGAAGCATGATCTGGTCTTAGGGAATGAAGACTGGCTTGGAAGACTTGAAATCTCTCATCTGATCTTGCACTAGGACCCATTGTTTTGAATTATCTTGATATTAATAGTTATAAAACCTCTTTTCCAGTTCTTACACTTCATACTATTTCTTTTTCCTCCAAATCAACAATGAGCTCTAACTTTATAGCTCATGGGCCTGGTTGGGTCTTGTTTGTGGAGGAGAATGGTATGTGACCCGCACATGTGGTGCAAATAGAGTTTTTTTGATAGCATGAAGTGAAGTGAAGTGAAGTCGCTCAGTCGTGTCCGACTCTTTGCGACCCCGTGGACTGTAGCCCACCAGGCTCTTCTGTCCATGGGATTCTCCAGGCAAGAATACTGGAGTGGGTTGCCATTTGAGACAAGTATAAATCCATGATGTGTAATGCCAAGTAAGTCCATACATAGTGTGCTTTCATTAGGAAAAATACACCCTCTAGAACAAGCAGAGTTATTGTCCTGATCAGCTCTGCACTGATTGAAACATACCTGCGGTGCTTCTTATGTTGTGGTATGTGTATTACATACACATGTATGAGCTGTCAAAGACATTACCATAAAGTCTCCCATTATTACTACGTTTCTATCAAAATTTCCCCCTGGACTTCTGAGAATTCTTGTCTTATTATTATTATTTTTTTAGTTCTATATTGGTGACTCAGACAGTAAAGAATCTACCTGCAAAGCAGAAGACCTGGGTTCAATCTCTGGGTTACGAAAATTCCCTGGAGGAGGGCATAGCAACCCACTGCAGTATTCTTGCCTGGAGAAACCCATGGACAAAGGAGCCTGGCGGGCTACAATCCATGGCTACAAAACAAAGAATTGGAAACGACTCAGCAACTAACATACATCTGACATATAATGATTCATGACAGTCACATTTTCTTTATGTTTACTTTGTTAATATTAATTTAAATTTAATTTAAGCTTTTCACATTAAATTCTACTTGGATATAAACATTTTATCCTGATTTCTTTATAGATTGTTTGTGTGTATGATGTATTTGCTAGTTTATCTTTCTTTAATCTGATACTTTATTTTAGGTATATATCTTGGGATAGCATATTGATAGGTTTGGTTTTTCAAATATGAGAGTTTATTATCATAGTTACTCTGTTAGTTTTTATTTGAAATAAGTCAAATTGTTTATGCTTTCTGTTTTTTCTTTTTTTAAGAATTCTTTCTTGCGCTTTAAATTTATTTTCTGCTATAGTGTTTCTATTTGCCTTCTTTCTCTTTTTTTGGTTTGTTGCTTGTTATGTGCATGTGTTAGTTGCTGGAATATATAGGTCTTATTTCAAAATTCCATTTAGATTGCACTGAAAAATTTGAAAGGGCCTATATTTTCTGAATCAATAATTTAAAAAAAAGCTAGCTATCAACTATTTTCTATGTAATGTTAGGAAATAAACACACTTTTGTTCTCCCCTTCCCTATTTTATTCAGTTCCATGTTCTATTAATTTAATCTTGGATTTTAGACCCAGATAGGACTTCTCTGGTGGCTCAAATGGTAAAGTGTCTGCCTACAATGTGGGAGACCTGGGTTCAATCCCTGGGTCGGGAAGATCTCCTGGAGAAGGAAATGGCAACCCACTCCAGTATTCTTGCCTGGAGAACCGCATGGACTGAGAAGCCTGGTAGGCTACAATCCATGGGATAGCAAAGAGTCGGACACAACTGAGCTACTTCACTTCAGCACTCTCCCCTACCTCTGCCCAATGTTTGGTTTGCAAACATACAGAAAAGTTGAAAGAATGCTACAGTGAAGACCCATATACCCCAAATCTAGTTTCCACCATTGCCATCATACTTTGCTTTCCTATGTATGTATCCATTCTTCTGTCCATTTATCAACCCATTTTTTTAAAATGCATTTCAAAGTAAATTGAAGATATCAGAACACTTTGCTTGACATATTTCAGCATGAGCATTATTAACTGGAATTTAATGTTTGCTTGCAGTCTTTTTACCCCTTTGAGGTAAAGTTTGCAAACAGTGGCAACCCACTCCAGTACTTTTGCCTGGAAAATCCCATGGACGGAGGAGCCTGGTGGGCTGCAGTCCATGGGGTCGCTAAGAGTCTGATACGACTGAGTGACTTCACTTTCACTTTTCAGTTTCATGCATTGGAGAAGGAAATGGCAACCCACTCCAGTATTCTTGCCTGGAGAATCCCAGGGATGGGGGAGCCTGGTGGGCTGCCTTCTATGGGGTTGCAGAGTCGGACATGACTGAAAAGACTTAGCAGCAGCAGCAGCAGCAGTTGCAAACAATGAAATACACAAATCTTAAATGTATTTTCTTTGAATTTTGACAAATATATACCAGATATTATTTTTTATAATTAGAGGATAATTATTTTACAATATTGTGATGGCTTCTGCCATACATCAAGATAAATCAGCCACGGGTATACCAGATGTTATTCTTAACATTATTTTCTCGTTCAATAATTATTACTTTGTATTTTAAAAACTCTTTTACAATCATGCTTTAACATTATTTTACATGATATACTTAAATGGTTTTAGTAATCACCATGAGTTCCATTTCATCAGAACTTCGCCATTCTTTATTTTGATTAATCTCAGTTGCCTGGAGTGTAACTTAAGTACCTTTTTTCAAGAAGGATGTGAGTGACTTACTTTAAGAGTCTTTGAGTAGCTAGAAATCTTCTTACAGTTCCTTCACACATGAATGACAACTTGGATGAGCTTACAAGTCTTAACTGGCAATGTTTTGCACCCAAAACTATAGATATTTCTCTATTGTTATCTGATCTTTAATGTTGCAGGGCTGTCTGAGGCCTGGATAATTGTAAAATTCTTCTATTGTTCCTGAACTTGAATATACCTAGTAATTGAAATCTTTGAGGTAATTTGCCAGGTACTCAGTTGGACTTTTTGATCTGTAAATATTCAGTATATAGTTTTATCCAATTATGATAGACGTTGGTAATGTTTCCCCTAAAGGCACATTTCCCTTCTTAGCAACCTAATTCTTGATTTTCATATGCACATACAGCTATTTGGAATAAAACCCATATTTCTTAGACTCTTTTGAAATTTAGTGTTTATAAACTTCATTTCTGTCCCAGGCAGCTGGCTCTGATCCTTATGGTTGTATCAGCTCAGGAAAGTTTTATTCTTTTATAGTTTTTTGTTATTTTGCTTTATTTATTCTGTTCTCTTTTGTTTTTCCCAGGAACATCTCTTATCTATATTTTCTGTCTTATCAGTTCTTTTAATCCAAATGATCTTTTCTCTTATTTCAATCACTTTGTCTTTTTTCTCCATACCCCATGACAGAGTTTCTCTTCTGTACCACTGATTTTGACTTTTTTGCTATGTCCAGTCTACTCTTTATTGTTTTTAATGAAAAAATTAATTATCTGTTGCTTTCTAAGTTTCCTTAACTCACCTGTAAATCTCTGCCTTCTCTGGGCAGCAGCCTTTTCATCATTGCCTCTGGCCCTCTGAGCTTCACAGCTGAAACAGGGACGGCAGTCAGGTTTGGGGGCCTGGCCTCAGTCCCTATGCCACTTGCTTCCTGGATCCACCGCCAGTCTTCACAAGTCAGAGCGGTGAGAGGGCCTTTAGTGTCTCCCTGCCTCTGGTCCCAGCAGCACCAGGTTGAACAGGATGGCCCCAGGCTTTCTACTTGCGGAAGGCAAACTTTCCTGTGCTTGTCCTCCCTGCCAGGAAAGTTTTTTCTTTGTTTCTTCTTCTCTGGGTCCTTTCAGAGGAGATCTGGTATACAAGAATGTAAGCGATTAATTCCAATATCTTTTTACCCAGGAGTCTGTAAAAAACATTCTTTAACATTTTTCATAATGAAAGAACATTACATTATATGCTGTACATTTATTTAAAATGCCCTACCTGTCCAGTGGTTATAACTGTGTTTCCAATGCAGGGGGTCATGGGTTCAGTCCCTGGTCAGAGAACTCTGATTCCACATGCCCCACTGTGCACCCAATAAATAAAATGACTTTTATTAAAAAAAAAAATTAACCCTAGTCTTTGTAGGCAGAGGAATAGAGATGTCAGAGAACTGGAGCCCCCAACTCTGTCACTCATAAACCGTGTGATCCAGGTCATGTGCTCTCCAGTTTACTTATCTGTAAAAGAAGAGTAATACCTTGGATTGAATGAGATTTAATACAATATTTGAAAGCCTTTTTAAGTTCTTAAAAGATTTAAAAAAATGTAAAAATTGGCAGCTATTCTTTTGGTCTTCTTTCTCTTTTTGTTTCTCATGGGTTGGGTCACGGTATGGAAGATTTTCTGTAAATCTTTGTCGGTTAGTTATTTGGAATGAATGTCCAGAAAACGCTGAAGAATATCTGAAGAGACAAAAGGGAGTGACAGAGAAATTAAACATATGATTACTGCTTTCTTTGGTATTTATAAGATTTCTTCTGTTTTGTGGTATTATCTGTCTAGAATGCCAGATTTTATATTCCACGTTAGAATTTTCTTTCTGATCTCTCCTTCTAACCTTCACTATCCACTTTCCCAACATTCAACTATTTTTGTAAAAAAAGTGTTCTTTTATTTATTTATTTTTTGTGTGTAATAAAGTTTTATTAAATTATAAAGGAGATAGAGAAAGCTTCTGACATAGGCATCAGAAGGGGACAGAAAGAGTACCCCAAAAAGTGTTCTTTTAAAGACTTTTAAAAAGAAATGTAATCATCTACTGCTCAGTGTCACTTTTCACGTTGTCCCTTGGTACTTTCTGGAAGCTGAAAAATATGTTTAATTTCCAAATCTTCTTGGAAGTCACCCAATAGATTCAGGGATGGAGGGCACGGTCAGAGTACAGGGTGTGCAAGGAGAGCATACTGCGAGCTGGCCAGTATCATTTATTATAGGCAATCTAGCAGGTGCGTAAATAACTCCTCCTGGGAGGTTTTTCCGCTCAGCTTCCCAAAATGGCTCCATTTCAACACCCAGCAGTGACGCTGTATTCTCAGAATTGGATTAGTTAAGCATTGGGCAAGGTAAAAGTCACTAGAATGATCCAAAGGAAAGCTTTGCTCCTATATCAGCAGCATTTATTAGTACGAAACAGGCTTTTGTTTATTACAAATGGTAGGATTCATCAGCTAATTGAAAAATCTAGGTCTTTAAAGGGCAGATATACATTTCATGTCATACAGTTTAAATCTATGTATGTCATGTCTGAGCCCTTACTAAATTTCAGACCCTAGGCTAGGTGCTATGGAGGGCCATGAGATGAGTGTGACCTAACCTTGGCTTTGGGAGTTCACTTATTTGTTGGGAGACAGGGGCAGATGTATCATCTCATCACAGAACAGACTGAGAAATTAGAAATGGAAGCAAAATGCTGTTGGGTTAGAAAGGAAAACTTGGAGTTGGAATTAAAACTAGGCATTCTTGCACTCATTTTTTTTACACAGACAATTATTGAATGCCAAATTTCTTTCATGCCCTATATCATGAACATTCTGGAGGGGGCCAATTTTACTTGTTTAATTATTTACAGAAGAATAAAGTTCAACAGGTAGAAAAGGGAAGGGAGGGAATTCCAGGGAGTAGGAGTTTAGCTGAGGCCTTGAGGCTACAGGGCGTGCCCAAAAGATGGGGAGGAGTCTGGTGTGGCCCTGACCCAGGATCTGCAGATGGGAGTCAGGGAGGAGAGGCTGTAGTGAGGGTAAGGTGGAAGATAGATCAGAGTGAAATTGCAGAGGCAAAGGAGCAACAAGTTCATATTTAAATCACACTTTTAAAAGCTGAATCATTCTAAGATTACTGAGATTGCTCCCATTTTGGAAGTGCACTATCTTGGAATCAGACCACATTTTGAGCTGTGCCATTCATCAGATGGCACAGAGTTATGCAAGAGAACACACTGGTCGTGGTTAACACTGTCTTCTAAAACCACAAGAGATCACTCTATACATAGATATCACCAGATGGTCAATACTGAAATTAGATTGATTATATTCTTTGCAGCCAAAGATGGAGAGGCTCTATACTGACAGCAAAAACAAGACCTGGAGCTGACTGTAGCTCAGATCATGAGCTCCTTATTGCAGAATTCATGCTTAAATTGCAGAAAATAGGAAAAACCACTAGACCATTTAGATATGACCTAAATCAAATCCCTCATGATTATATAGTGGAGGTGATGAATAGATTCAAGGGATTATATCTGGTAGACAGAGTGTCTGAAGAACTTTGGATGGAGGTTTGTAACATTATATAGGAGGTGGTGACCAAAACCATCCCGAAGAAAAAGAAATGCAAGAAAGCAAAATGGCTCTCTGAGGAGGCTTTACACATTAGAACTAACACCCCAAAAAGATGTCCTTTTCATTATAGGGGACTGGAATGCAAAAGTAGGAAGTCAAGAAACACCTGGAGTAACAGGCAAATTTGGCCTTGGAATGCAGAATGAAGCAGGGCAAAGACTAATAGAGTTTTGCCAAGAAAATGCACTGGTCATAGCAAACACCCTCTTCCAACAACACAAGAGAAGACTGTATACATGGACATCACCAAATGGTCAACACCGAAATCAGATTGATTATATTCTTTGCAGCCAAAGATGGAGAAGCTCTATACAGTCAACAAAAACAAGACCAGGAGCTGACTGTGGCTCAGATCATGAACTCCTTATTACCAAATTCAGATGCAAATTGAAGAAAGTAGGGAAAACCGCTAGACCATTCAGGTGTGACCTAAATCAAATCCCTTATGATTATACAGTAGAAGTGAGAAATAGATTTAAGGGCCTAGATCTGATAGACAGAGTGCCTGATGAACTATGGAATGAGGTTCATGACATTGTACAGGAGACAGGAATGAAGACCATCCCCATGGAAAAGAAATGCAAAAAAGCAAAATGGCTGTCTGGGGAGGCCTTACAAATAGCTGTGAAAAGAAGAGAGGTGAAAAGCAAAGGAGAAAAGGAAAGATATAAGCATCTGAATGCAGAGTTCCAGAGAATAGCAAGAAGAGATAAGAAAGCCTTCTTCAGCGATCAATGCAAAGAAATAAAGGAAAAGAACAGAATGGGAAAGACTAGAGATCTCTTCAGGAAAATTAGAGATACCAAGGGAAAATTTCATGCAAGGATGGGCTTGATAAAGGACAGAAACTGTATGAACCTAACAGAAGCAGAAGATATTAAGAAGAGGAGGCAAGAATACACAGAATAACTGTACAAAAAAGATCTTCACGACCCAGATAATCATGATGGTGTGATCACTAATCTAGAGCCAGACATCCTGGAATGTGAAGTCAAGTGGGCCTTGGAAAGCATCGCTACGAACAAAGCTAGTGGAGGTGATGGAATTCCTGTTGAGCTGTTTCAAATCCTGAAAGATGATGCTGTGAAAGTGCTGCACTCAATATGCCAACAAATTTGGAAAACTCAGCAGTGGCCACAGGACTGGAAAAAGTCAGTTTTCATTCCAATTTCAAAGAAAGGCAATGCCAAAGAATGCTCAAACTACCGCACAGTTGCACTCATCTCACATGCTAGTAAAGTAATGCTCAAAATTCTCCAAGCCAGGCTTCAGCAATATGTGAATCGTGAACTCCCTGATGTTCAAGCTGGTGTTAGAAAAGGCAGAGGAACCAGAGATCAAATTGCCAACATCTGCTGGATCATGGAAAAAGTAAGAGAGTTCCAGAAAAACATCTATTTTCGCTTTATTGACTATGCCAAAGCCTTTGACTGTGTGGATCACAATAAACTGTGGAAAATTCTGAAAGAGATGGGAATACCAGACCACCTGACCTGCCTCTTGAGAAATCTGTATGCAGGTCAGGAAGCAACAGTTAGAACTGGACATGGAACAACAGACTGGTTCCAAATAGGAAAAGGAGTACGTCAAGGCTGTATATTGTCACCCTGCTTATTTAACTTCTATGCAGAGTACATCATGAGAAACGCTGGACTGGAAGAAACGCTAGCTGGAATCAAGATTACCGGGAGAAATATCAATATCAGACATGCAGATGACACCAGCCTTATGGCAGAAAGTGAAGAGGAACTAAAAAGCCTCTTGATGAAAGTGAAAGAGGAGAGTGAAAAAGTTGGCTTAAAGCTCAACATTCAGAAAATGAAGATCATGGCATCCAGTCCCATCACTTCATGGGAAATAGATGGGGAAACAGTGGAAACAGTGGCAGACTTTATTTTGGGGGGCTCCAAAATCACTGCAGATGATGACTGCAGCCATGAAATTAAAAGACGCTTACTCCTTGGAAGAAAAGTTATGACCAACCTAGACAGCATATTCAAAAGCAGAGGCATTACTTTGCAGACTAAGGTCCATCTAGTCAAGGCTATGGTTTTTCCTGTGGTCATGTATGGATGTGAGAGTTGGACTGTGAGGAGGGCTGAGCGCCGAAGAATTGCTGCTTTTGAACTGTGGTGTTGGAAAAGACTCTTGAGAGTCCCTTGGACTGCAAGGAGATCCAACCAGTCCATTCTGAAGGAGATCAGCCCTGGGATTTCTTTGGAAGGAATGATGCTAAAGCTGAAACTCCAGTACTTTGGCCACCTCATGGGAAGAGTTGACTCATTGGAAAAGACTCTGATGCTGGGAGGGATTGGGGGCAGGAGGATAAGGGGACGACAGAGGATGAGATGATTGGATGGCATCACTGACTCGATGGATGAGAGTCTGAGTGAACTCCGGGAGTTGGTGATGGACAGGGAGGCCTGGCGTGCTGCAATTCATGGGGTTGCAAAGAGTCGGACACGACTGAGCGATTGAACTGAAGTGAGAAAACAAGAGAAGTAAAAGGCCAGGGAGAAAGGGAAAGATATACCCAACTGAATGCAGAGTTCCAGAGAAGAGCAAGGAGAGATAAGATAGTCTTCTTATGTGAACAGTGCAAAGAAATAGGAAACAATAGAGTAGGAAAGGCTAGAGATCTCTTCAAGGAAATTGGAGATATCAGGGGAACATTTAAAGAATAGAAACTGTAAGGACCTCACAGAAGAAGAGATCAAGAGGAAGTGGCAAGAATACAAGAAGAGCTATACAAAAAAGTCTTAATGACCCAGACAATCATGACAGTGTGATCACTCACCTAGAGCCTGGCATCCTGGAATGTGAAATCTAGGTGGGTCATAGGAAGCATGACTACAAATAAAGCTAGTGGAGGTGATGCAATTCCAGCTGCATTATTCCTAAATGATGATGCTGTTAAAGTGCTGCACTCAATATGTCAGCAAACTTGGAAAACTCAGCAGTGGCCGCAGGACTGGAAAGGATCAGTTTTTATTCCAATCCCAAAGAAAGGCAATGCCCCAAAATGTCAAACTACTGTACACTTGTGCTCATTTCACATGCTAAGAAGGTTATGCTCAAAACCCTTCAAGCTAGACTTTAGCAGTACACGAACCAAGAACTTTCAGGTGTACAACCTGGGTTTCAAAGAGGCAGAGGAACCATAGATCAAATTGCCAACATTCGCTGAAAGCAAGGGGCTTCCTGAAAAATGTCTACTTCTGTGTCATTGACTATGCGAAAACTTTTGACTGTGTGGATCACAACAAACTGTGGAAAATTCTTAGAGATGGAAATACCAGATCACCTTGCCTGCCTGCTGAGAAACCTGTATGCAGACCAAGCAGCAACAGTTAGAACTGAACATGGAACAATGGATTGGTTCAAACTTGGGAAAGGAGTACATCAAGGCTGTATATTGTCACTCTGCGTATTTAACTTATATGCTGTGCACATCATGCTAAATGTCAGGCTGGATGAAGCACAAGTTGGAAACAAGATTGCTGGGAGAAATATCCACATCCTCAGATATGCAGATGATGCCACTTTAATGACAGAAAGCAAAGAGGAACTAAAGAGCCTCTTGATAAAGGTGAAAGAGAAGAGCGAAAAGGCTGCTTTAAAACTCAGCCTTCAAAAAGCCAAGATCATGGCATCAGGTCCCATCACTTCATGGCAAATAGATGGGGGAAAAGTGGAAACAGTAACAGATTTTATTTTCTTGGTCTTCAAAATCACTGCAGACAGTGACTGCAGCCATAAAATTAAAAGACTCTTGCTCCTTGAAAGGAAAGCTATGACAAACCTAGAAAGCATATTAAAAAGCAGAGATACCACTTTGCTGACAAAGGTTTGCATAGTCGAAGCCATGGTTTTTCCAGTAGTCCTTTATGGATGTGAGAGCTGGATCATAAAGAAGACTGAAGGCCAAAGATTTGATGTTTCTGAACTGTGGTGATGGAGAAGACTCTTGAGAGTCCCTCGGACTGCAAGGAGATCCAACGAGTCAATCCTAAAGGAAATCAACACTTACGATTCACTGGAAGGACTGTTGCTGAAGCTGAAGCTCCAACATTTTGGCCATCTGATGTGAAGAGCCAATTCATTGGAAAAGACCCTGATCCTGGGAAAGGCTGAGGGCAGGAGGAGAAGGGGAGACAAAGGATGTGATGGTTGGATGGCATCACTGACTCGATGGACATGAGTTTGAGCAAGCTCTGGGAGATACTGAAGGACAAGGAAACCTGGGTTGTTGCTGTCCATGGGGTCACAAAGAGTGGAACACAACTGAAAACTATATGTGTGTGTGTGTGTGTGTGTGTGTGTATAGTGAGGCAGAGAGAAAGAGTTAGTGACTGAACAACTATATCCATCAGATGAAAACTGGACAAGCCACTTAACCTTTCTGACACTCAGCTTTCTCATCCGAGAAAATCAGATTTGTGCAGATTAAGTTAAAAGAGATAGGTAAAGGCACCAAGGACATTTGTCTGTCTTTGGTAGGTACTCAACTAGGGTTAGTTCTCTTTCCCTCTCTTCCTTTCTTCCTTCTCCCTTCCCATTCCCAGAGGAAGGTTTTGATGGAAAACACATTTCAGTAAGATCACTGAATCCTCAAGCTTTATTCCTCAGTTGTTTTTTTTTTTTCTCATTTTTATCCCAGTGGTCCTCAGACCCAGGCAATCATCAGAATTACCTGCAGGATATGTTAAATCACAAGTTGCTGGGTCTCACCCCAGAGTTTCTGATTCAGCAGTTCCTGGGTGGGGCCGGAGAACTCGCATTTCTAACACATTCCCAGATGCTGTGGTGTGGGAAGCGCACTTTGAAGACCTTGACTTTATCTTGTTTTGCCCTGGCGTAGACTTTGTTGGTCGCTTAAGCAAGAGCTACTCCCTCATCCCTGCTGACAGAGCCCTGTGTTGTTCTGGGAGCACAGAAACATTCCTTGATTTCACTGTTAGGTTTCTACCTCTGCGACAGAAGATAATGATGAATTATCTACACCAATGATGCTAACCTCAGTTCCATTGGCCATTGATTGATCTGAATGTGCATAGAGTGTCTCAAGAGATCTAAAGGTGTATCAACTGGCCACCACCTCATGAAGAGAAGGGCTTCTGCCTCTGGCACCTTCTTTCTGAATGTGGACATACTGTTGCAGTCACACTAGCCATCTTGGGACCCAGAGACGACAAGCATGGGGAAGAGAACCAACATGGCAAGGATGTTAGGGCAGAGATACAGGAAGAACCCGAATTCCAAAGGCATCGCTGAGCTGCATGCCCTGGACTACCTGCCTCAACTTCTTCTTCTATGAGGAAAATATGTTAGCTTTTTTGAAGCCGCCATAATCCATTCTTTTATTGCTGTCAGCCAAACACACTCATGACTGATACGACATGTTCTAGTTCTCTGATGTGGGTGGTATAGCTAATATTGACTTCACTTTGTAGATGAAGACACTGGAGGATCAAACAACGAAGATGACATAGTATATAGTGGTAGAGCTTAGATTCCAACCCAATCTTCCCAGTTAAAAGTTCTTGGCACTTTCCCACTGACCTATAACTTAGCCATTCTAATGATTTTTTCCTACTAATATAAACTAAATAAATTCTATTTTCCCTTCTATTAAGGAAGAAGAAATTAATAAGTACCTGTCTGTATGAGCTTTCCTTGTGCCTCTGCTCTCAGCCATCTGGCTGTGATTTATTAATTATTTAAATAATTAATTCCTCCTCTATTTACATATGTATGTAATTTATATAACCTTTGATCTTTAATTGATCTTGTTTTGTAATGGAAAACGTTGTATTTGTTCAGATATTTTTCCTTACAGAAAGAAGCAGTTCAAATTAACTTTGTGTCCTGACTTTTAGACGTGGGCTTCAGTTATACTTCCACACTTCTGGATACTTTGAGTATGGATCAACACTAGTAATCTTCCAGAAAGCACAGTTGGACCCAGACTACTGTGTTAACCAGTCCGAGTCTCTGACTTTGATATATCTTCTTAGCCCACCCACCCATTCATCATCCTTGGGCTCTCCCAGCTCTGCTACCCCAAGCTGTCAAGCTTAGTGCAAATGTATTGAAGAAATCAGTCCCCCAGTCACTCTAACACATATGCCTGTTCCCCCACTGCTTGTTAAGACAATAGGCCCCAAATCCTCTGAACCCCTAGGGAAGACTGAAATTCCATTTATTACTAGCTCTTCGGTTAGAGCTTGGTATTTATCATGGAGCTTAAATTAACCACCATCACTAACAATATTTCCTTTAGCATATGAAGAAATATTATTATTTAGCTCAGTAAAATTACTTTAAGAAATTCATTCATTTGGCAATTTTTATTGAATGTTATGTGTGCTACAGTGCTATCAATACCATCCATTTAGAGGGTCACTTATCCACAGTTTATAAAAGCATTTTCAGAGTATTAGAGGCTAGGGACTGAGTTACAATGGAGAGCAAAGTCAGTGCGTATTGATAAAATATACTTACGGTATTGTTCACTTATTGTATTGTTCATAGAAGTATTTGTTAATACAATTATGAGAACACACACCTTGTGGTTTACTTTTTTATTACTATTATAAGGTAACATGCTGCTGCTGCTAAGTTGCTTCAGTTGTGTCCGACTCTGTGCGACCCCATAGACGGCAGCCCACCAGGCTCCTCTGTCCCTGGGATTCTCCAGGCAAGAACACTGGAGTGGGTTGCCATTTCTTTCTCCAATGCATGAAAGTGAAAAGTGAAAGTGAAGTTGCTCAGTCGTGCCCGACTCTTCACGACCCCATGGACTACAGCCCACCAGGCTCCTCCGTCCATGGGATTCTCCAGGCAAGAACACTGGAGTGGGTTGCCATTTCCTTCTCCAATGCATGAAAGTGAAAGTGAAGTTGCTCAGTCGTGTCCGACTCTTCACGACCCCATGGACTGCAGCCCACCAGGCTCCTCCGTCCATGGGATTCTCCAGGCAAGAGCACTGGAGTGGGCTGCCATGTTATGTTTATGCGTGCATGCGTGCTAAGTTGCTTCAGTCGTGTCTGACTCTTTGTGACCCTATGGACTGCGTATAGTCTGCCAGGCTCCTCTGTCCATGGGATTCTCCAGGCAAGAATACTGGAGTGGGTTGCCATGCCCTTCTCTGGGGAATCTTCCTGACCCAGGGATTGAACCTGCATCTCTTTTGTCTAACCTTCATTGGCAGGTGAGTTCTTTACCAGTAGCATCACCTAGGAAGCCCATGTTTATACACACATATATGCTATTATTTGCATCTTATTACTATTTTTCTGGTTGGAGATTTTTACCTTACCTCTTATCATTTTCTTAGTGCTATTATCAATAACAATGTAAGGAATCAATTTGATGCTGTCTTATCTGTTAAGGAAGAGGGGATTGATACGTCTCTTATCTGTTCTGAGCTTTACTTGTATTTCTGCTATCAGCCATCTGGCTTCTGATTGCTATTAATTAGCTAATTAATAATCCTAATCAAAATTTACTGACTGGAGTCCACCTGAGTTTGCCACTTTTGGAGTATGGAGAGATGGATAAGCTTAGGACTCTGTGAGAAGAGTCTCATCAAACAGTAAAAGAGAGAAAGTATGCAAAAATAACTGAAATATAACACAAAAATCAAATGATAAACATTACAGGGAAAGAGCAAATAGGAAATCAAAGGTGAAAGAGAGGACTTCAGGCAGGATAATCAAAGAAGGCTTCATAGTGGTGGTGGTGGTGGTGGTGATGGTAGTGGTGAGGTCTGTGTTCTGGAAAGCTAAGGATATAGCAGGATTTGGGTATTTTGACTGAAATAGAGACTACAAGCTAAAATGTGGAGAAAACGCTCTTCTCTCTGTGCCTGAGAAGGCAACAAGCCCATCTATGTGATGGGGTAATACATTTTGTTAAAACAATAGGAAAGGACTGCTCCAGATACTGAGATTTGTCTGGAAAGCTCTTATACCAAACGGCTCCCTTGCAGAGGCTCGACCGTCTTCTGCGTAGAGGTTTGGGCGACATGGTTTGCACGTTTGCTGGAAAGGGAGGACCCTCGTGGTTGTCAAGAGTGGAGTGAAGCCAGATTAGCTGACACTTGGAGAGGGGAAGGTAGATTCTTGGCTCAGGAAGCTTTATGTAATAATTTATATCATGAGGTTCCTTTTGAGATAGTACAAAAGAATGCCAGGAGGAGGAGGGGTGGTCAGACAGCAACACAGTACCGTACTCAGTACTTCCAACCAGCCCCTTTGAGTTATGTACAGTGTGCTCCCCACTCCAAGTTATGAGCAGCTGAACTGAATTAAAAAACAGTCCCTCCTTTGCTGCAACCTGGCCTGCCAAATTCTCAGCTGGCGTGAGTTTTTATAGCTACGTTATAAACCCCCCAAAAGTGAGGCATATAATGGAAACATTGACATAACTTGAACTCCACGGAGTGGCTTGTGCCACTCTAATTATCCTTACGTTCCATTGGCCCATTTCTCCCCCTCCACCGGCAGAACCTGCTGCAGAGGCGCTGCCTAACGGTCCAAGGGGCTGGAGGGTTGAAGCTAGGCTTTGCTGGGGATAATGAGACAGTGTCTGCTGGTGGGAAGCCCCTTGTTCCATACATACTAACCCCTCCCTTTCCCCTTCCTTCCCTTGTTCTTCCTCTGCACCGCCTCCCTCAACAGCCCCCCTCCAAAAAAAAAAAAAAAAAGGCAGAACAGTTCAGTTGGTTGTAAAAATTAATGAGTTCAGATACAGACTTGCCTTATTCCGGTCCAGCTGCGTAACCAGGGCGATTCCGACCAGCATTCTAGACGCTGACATCAGCTCCACACCCCGGTACAATGCTGCTCTGTTTGATCTCAGAAACAGATCAGGCTCCTGGGCTTTATACATCCTGCTTCCTCCCTTCTAGACTCATTTTATTACCCACCGGGAGAGCTCATCTCACTGCTCTCCCCCTGGGCAGCTAATACCAGAGGATCAGGCCCTACAGCTGACTCTTCTTTTTACCAGCTGGACACTTTGATCCAGCCTTCCTGGTCTGCTTGGAAGATCCCCGCCCCCACCAGGCGTTGACAACTGGTGGAGGATGAGAGTAATAATGATTTCATCACCTTCTTTTTGCACAAGACTTCACGATTTTCCATGCACTTCCACAGTCTTGTCAATATGGCCCAGGACCACCCTGGGCAATGGAAGTGGGACACGCATTTTAAAGGTGAAGTCTGGGGTGGGGGCTCATGAGTGGTGAGAGCAGGAACTGACCCCAGAGCCCTTGACTCCTATTCTTGACTCATTGCTTAGACTCAATGTGATCACTGCTCAGTGCATGTATTGGGCAAGGTGGATTGAGTTTCCACTGGTAAACGAAATTGGAAGAAAGCTCTGTAGACTCCCTTTTTTCTGCTAAGCTAAAGGAGAGGGGCAGTGACAAATCCACCTTCAGTTCAGTTCAGTTCAGTTCAGTTGCTCAGTTGTGTCTGACTCTTTGCGACCCCATGAATCACAGCACACCAGGCCTCCCTGTCCATCACCAACTCCTGGAGGTCACCCAAACTCATGTGCATCGAGTCAGTGATGCCATCCAGCCATCTCATCCTCTGTCATCCCCTTCTCCTCCTGCCCCCAATCCCTCCCAGGATCAGGGTATTTTCCAATGAGTCAGCTCTTTGCATGAGGTGGCCAAAGTATTGGAGTTTCAGCCTCAGCATCAGTCCTTCCAGTGAACACTCAGGACTGATCTCCTTTAGGATGGACTGGTTGGATCTCCTTGCAGTCCAAGGGACTCTCAAGAGTCTTCTCCAACACCACAGTTCAAGATCATCAATTCTTTGGTGCTCAGCTTTGTTCACAGTCCAACTCTCACATCCATACATGACCACTGGAAAAACCACAGCCTTGACTAGACAGAACTTTGTTGGCAAAGTAATGTCTCTGCTTTTTCATATGCTATCTTGGTTGGTCATAACTTTCCTTCCAAGGAGTAAGTGTCTTTTAATTTCATGACTGCAATCACCGTCTCCAGTGATTTTGGAGCCTGGCAAAATAAAGTCTGCCACTGTTTCCACTGTTTCCCCATTTCCCATGAAGTGATGGGACCAGATGCTATGATCTTAGTTTTCTGAATGTTGAGCTTTAAGCCAACTTTTTCACTCTCCTCTTTCACTTTCATCAAGAGGCTTTTAGTTCCTCTTCACTTTCTGCCATAAGGGTGGTGTCATCCGGGCCCTTCCGAAGTGTATCATTAATTTGTCACAGCCCACCCCTTCTGCAGAATGCTGCACTCCCTTCCTCTGATTCAAGAATAGTTATTTCCTGGGAGGATCAGAATGATCTCTTACTTACAGTGGTTCTGGAAGCACCAACCCCAGAGATGGATAGTAAACAGTTAAGGAGATTTCGGAAGCTGCTAAAATGATGACCAGCTTCTTTAGAAATAAAACATAGAAGTATAAACCTTATTACAGGGGGGGTTTCATTCCAGAGTTTGGGGTAAATGTTTTAGCAAGTACAGATTTAGCAGAAAAGAGGAGCGCAGAGGTCAGCCTCAGTTTCCTGTGGCTGCCATAGAAAGTACCACAGACTCTGTGCTTTAAACAACAGACAGTATTCTCTCCCAATTCTAGAGGCGAGGAGCATGGCGAAATCAAGGGCCATGCTCCCTGTAAGATCCTGGTTGACACCGCCCTTGGCTTCTCTGAGCACCTTGTGGTGGCCAACAATCCTTGGCTTAAGCTGAGACACCCTAGTCTCTGTCCTTTTGTATCTGGGATTCCCCTGTCTTCACAGGGCATTTTCCTCTTCTAATAGGACACCTGGGAGGGACTGGGGACAGGAGAAGAAGGGGACGACCGAGGATGAGATGGCTGAATGGCATCACTGACTCGATGGACATGAGTCTGAGTGAACTCCTGGAGTTGGTGATGGACAGGGGGGCCTTGCGTGCTGCGATTCATGGGGTTGCAAAGAGTTGGACACAACTGAGCGACTGAACTGAATAGGACACCAGTCATACTGAATTTGGGTTCACTGTAAATTAAGATGAGATGGAAAATACTGTGTGTGGGGGGGTTCCTAACCCAATAACTGTTGAGGGTCTTTCTAAGAAGAGAGACGTAAGTTGATAACATCTACAGAGACCCTGGGCTTCCTTGGTGGCTCATCTGGTAAAGAATCTGCCTGCAATGTGGGAGACCTGAGTTCGATCCCTGGGTTGGGAAGATCCCCTGGAGAAGGGAATGCCTACTCACTCCAGTATTCTAGCTGGAGAATTTCCATGGACTGTGTAGTCCCTGGGGTCGCAAAGAGTCAGACACAACTGAGCAACTTTCACTTCATTTCCCAGAGACCCCACTTCTAAATAAGGTCACTCTTACAGTCTTGAAATTCTCTGAGAGCATTGCTCAGAGCTCCTGACTCCCCTCCATGACTCTTCTCCCTGGTCCATAAGAATGAGCCTCAGAGAGGTTCTGCAACCTGGTCGAGGACACCGCTTGGGAAACTGAGGAAACTGAGCTGGTTTGCAGGTTCCCAAACTTACGTTCATCCCATTACATCTTGTCTTCGGTGGGCTTTGAGCATTACTGAACTCTCCCCTTGATTTTTGGTGAAGGTGCTGGGAACCATGGCCAGCAAAGCTGTCTCTCGGAACCTTCCAGGAGCTCATCGGCCGACCCAGAAACACAGCTTCGAGGTCCTCACTCTGGGTCTTGGGCTCTGTGTGCCACACCACCCCCCCCAAGCCCTCATGCCTCTGCATTTTCTGCCCTGCTCCCTTTAAAGGTGCCTCAAATTGTGTTTACCGTCATCTTCCATTGTTTCCATTTTCCTTCGCCCCTTTCTTTTGTAGAGTACATAAACCCGACATGTTTAGATTTGCTGTGCAGTCTCTTGCTTTTATAGCGGCTTAAAAGGTATTGACTTGTGAGTTTCTCTGTGCCAGTCACAGTGTTCACTGTGGGAAACCACGGGACACCAGGGAAGCTGATGTTTATTCAGTTTTAGAGGGTTTTAAGGCGTTCCTCAGACCATTCATATTATAAATATCAGATTATAAATTGTCCCTGAAGCTATTAACATGCCAGAAATGACCGTCTCTCAGCATCTAAGCTACACATTTCAGACTGCCTCCTGTCCCCAGAAATGACTTCCATAAACAGCCTTCAATAAGCCACTGTAATGGTTCTGAAATGGGAACAACATGGTCATCCCAGCACTTGAACCCCTCCCGCTCTGAGGCTGGGAATGCACTGCTGTTTTCTGCCAAGGCTCGGATTTATGAGATGCTCTATGAGTTCCTAGTTTGATGTAAATGGCTGGCTGCCCTCAATGCACACGACTTGCTGGAATTCTTTTTCACATGATTAGATGGATCACATTTATGTTATATAGTTGCTGTTTGAATATGCAGGCAATCCTAGCTTTGAACAGTATCAGTTGACTAAAACACGTGCCTCTTAGAATGTGTCCCCACTTGCACGGTTCCCTGATAACCGCTAAGTGAGGACTCAAGAGTTTCTGTACGTGTTTCAGTGAACGTGGTTCCAGCGCAAAGGACTAGTGTAGCTGCTTTTAAAATAAACTTTGGATAAGGAATGTGATCATGGCAGTTCTCATTTCTTTAACAAATAGTGTGTACCCATAGGGTCCAAGGCGCCAGACTTGTCTCTGTTCTGACAACTGCCGCAGCGAAATGGTGGAAAAGGTCAGATGATGCACAGAAACGACTGAATGAAGACAAAGAAGTGAAAGCTGTGACAGGTAAGTGCAGCAGGAACTCAGAGGGGGTGCGGTCTTCTTCTGGGGGCGGGAGAGAACTTGTGTGGAGGAGTCAGTACTTGAATTCAGCCTGGAGAGAGGAGGGCATTTGGGAAACACAGAAGAGGGAAAAGGGAGGTGGGCATTCCAGGCTGACATAACCAACACAAGCAAAAGCACAGGGGTGAGAAACCCCGAAGCCCAGAGCTGGGAAAGTTTAAACGACAACCTGCGGGTGACATTGTCTGAGGAGGGAACCTCTGCTTCGAAAGCTCACACACTAAGGGTGGATGGTGAGAACCATCGAGTATCAGGGGGCTCTCTGCGCTGTCGTCTTCATGGACTTGTTTGATGCCCAGAACAAATCCATGAAGGAGAGAACCTGAGTGTCCCCATTGTATAGATGAAGAAGCAGAATCAAAAGGCAAAGACCTGCCCAAGCCTTTACAACTAGCAAATCACTAAGCAAGGAGAAGAAGGCAGGCTTCCAGAGGTCCAATCTACTCATTTTTCTACTGGATACCCTGAGAAATCAGCGACCTTGACAACTGTACTTGGTTTCTGCTGAATTGTCTGGCTATGGAACACATTCATATTCACAAAAAATATTGATTATTATAGCTAATTTCTCCCTAAGGAAACACTCATTGAGGAGAAAATGAGAAAATCAACCTGTGCACTAACGGCTTTGAGTTTTGCTGCTTACTTATTTCTTCTATGCTTACACTTTGAAAATTGACATCAATTGGATTTTAGAAAACTGTTCCCCATAGTTGTTAAAAATAAGAATAATAATAACGCCCCCAACTAAAGGAGGCTGTGGCACCAAGCTGTCTTCCATTTTCCTTTTGTTTAGCCAGTAATTATTGCAGGACCATTGTCCTGGTCTCCTCTCAGCAAGGGTTGATATGTCTCTGAAAGCATATTGCCTCCATGTCCACTTCCATCCTCTCAGGTTTACCTCGAACGTCACAAAGAAACCTCTCCATCAATCACTTTCTGACAGATCAGTGCAGATTTAATCCCAATCAGAGTATTGGAGAGCCAGCGAGATGGGGCCGTCAGACGGCTCACACTGGCTGGCCTTAAGCCTTTGACCGACCGAGTAAACACAATCTTAAAGGATTGGGGAGTTTGAAAGTAAAACTGTAAATGATCCCATCTGTGATTCTTGGCTGATGAGTCCTCTGGGGTGGACCAAAGAGGGGGAAATCAGAAGCAAGGGTCCGCTTTGCTTTAAACAAAACATCGTTACCCTTCTAGCATCTTCCTCGCTTGGGGTATTTTCCAAGTGAAAGTTCATTAGGAAGACACGAAAGCACGTCTTGCTAATATCCATCAAAGAGAGGGGCTCAGTTTCAAAGTGCAGAAGAAATACAATAGTGTTGAAGCAAAGTACATGAAAAAGATCTTATGGCCCCCAGAAGTGGGAAAGAAACAGGGATTGGTGACTTAGATTTTTTTTAAGTCAATCTTTATTTGGGACAAAAGAAGAGAGTCCCAGGAAAACGAGTGTCTCCTGGGCTTTCTCTTATTTACATCAGGCAGCCTGAACTAAACATTTTGGTGTGTTTGTAAATGTTTGGGTTTCCTATTTCATATTTTCTCCTGTTGGTACCAAAGCTGAAGGGCTCAGAATTTCTCAAACGAGGTTCTTACCCACAGTGATGACTATTATTAACATGTATTGATCTAGAGGATATACAGAAACAGGATTAAGTGCAGATCCGGAGCCCAGGGATTAGGTCTGGCTGGAGAGCAGAGTGTAAACAGGGGATGTCTGAGTGGTGGGGAGCAGGGGGGCTCATTAGAGGTCTGGGCCAGGGAACAGGGTGGCTTTGTGTTTGTCCTCAAGCCAGGGAGTGGGCCTGAGGCTGGTGAGCATGAGCTGGGCTCCCTGGCTTGGTCACCGCTCTGAAGGCCGGAATGTCCCTTCCTGGGTATCCCTAGGGGTGCTGGGCAAGTTCCCAGGATGATATATCCCTCTGCAAGGAGCATCAGACCAGAGAGCGGAGAGCTTTCTCTTTTGTCAAGCGTTTTGCTGAGGAAACCCCAGCTGGTCTCAGACATGCTCCTCAGAGGAGTGGTTCTCCTTCATGCCAGAAGGATCTGTCTCCCTTGGCTGCCATGGAAAGAGTGACTTGTTTCCATACTTCAGTCCCCATGCATTGTGAACAGTCCTCTCCACCCTTGCCCCTCCAACCATAAAATACCTCTTTCAAAATAAGGCCTTGTGTGAACATAAAGCTCTAACTCCCCAGGAGAAAATCCACTATAAGAATTCAGGCTGCCTTAAAAGAGAATAAAATTTTGCCATATGCAGCAACATTATGCTAAGTGGAATAAGTGAGACAGTGAAAGACCAATACTGTATAATATCACTTATATGTGGAGTATAAAAAATACAGAAAGCTAATGAATGCAGCAAAAAAGAAGTGGACTCACAGATAAGCAGAGCAGACAAGTTGTTACCAGTGGAGAGGGGAGTGCGGAGGGGCGACATAAGTATGGAGGAGTGGGACATACAAACGATTGGGTATAAGATAGGCTCAGGGGTGTACTGTATAACACAGGGAATATAGCCAGTATTTTATAGTAACTCTAAATGGAGTGTAACATTTAAAAACTGTGAATCACTATATTGTATACTCATAACATATAACAGTGTACATCAACTATACTTCAATTAAAAAAAAAAATTCAAGCTGCAACCCTGCACCATAAGAATTGGTTGCACCTGGGTTCCCAGCAGTGAGATGGAGACTGTGGAGCAAGCCATCAGGATGGACCTTCTCTCACTCTGCTCGTGAGGCCCACCTGGAGATGAATCTAGTCCATCCAGTGTTCCCAGGTTCGTAGGTTCATTTGGGGACATCTTCTAGATCAGGAATTCTCAGTCTCAGCACTATAATGTCCTCGTCTGTATCAGGGACCATGGAGGCACAGAGCTAGCCCTAGCATTAAGCATAGTGGTTATCATCACAGGCTTTGGAATCAAAGATATAGGATCAAACCCAGCTTTAGTGGCTCAGTCTTCTCATCTGTAAAATGGGGATAATGTTATCCATGTGAGAGAGTACCTGTGAAAAATAAGTATGAAGATACATATGTAAGTGGTTGCTTAGCCCAGTGCCTGACACATAGTAAATGCTAAGTAAATGGTAGGTTAACCATTTCCTGTTGTGGGCTTCACAGAAGACTATGTGGATGGGGATGTTAGCATTTAGGAAGCATTATTCTATGTTGCATTATCCTATGTTGCACATCCTATAATTGCTTTCATGGATGTAGGTAGAATAGACTCTTCCTTTCTCAGGTGTGGCACCAGCTGTTGATGAGGTGACGCTAATGCCTGGCACAAGAAGCTGAGGGTGGATGAAATGAATGCCGCTTGTCCCTCTTCTTAGATAGGAAACAAAAAGGCTGATATGTGCTTTCTTCATTTTTTCTTAACTGATGGTAAGCTTTCACAGCTATTATAGTATGAAGTCTATAAAGAGAAAATACTCATTTTCCCTTACGCTTAGCCCTTAGATCTTACCAAGTTGCATATCCAGGGTTGGTGCTCAGAATCCAAGCTGACCCCACCCCTGCTCCCAACCACCAACACTTCTTCATAACCTCATCACTCAGAATTCAGCCTCCCAAAGACTGAGCAAGAAATTTTGAATTATTTGCTAAGCAACTCAGGTTAAGGGAGAATTGGTAGAAAAGATGAGTCAAACAGAGATGAAGAGACAGGGAGAGAACCATTCTTTGATCCATTCAGCTACAACTTGTTAAGTACCTGCCTGCCAGCCATCGTGCTTGCTGCTGAAGTTACAAAGATGATCAAACCTTAGCCTCTGACCTCAAAAATGTAATGGCTGTTTCTTGTCTCGGGAGCAGGTTAAGAATGTATAAGCATTCAACAGGTTGCAAACTTAAGAGTTGAGCAGTTTTTGATTTATTTTATTCCTTAATAGAAAGTTGTTGTTTTGCACAGAATCAAGACACAAAACCAGATCAGTCTAAGTGTGAGATGCAGGTGTGTCCAGGGCCTTGTGGGAGACCAAGAAGCAGGCAGGATGTGTTCTGTGTTCCTGGAGGGATAGCCGCCGTTCCCCACAGAGGCTCCGGTGTAAGTGAAGCTATGGAGGAGAGAAGCAACCCGACATGGACAGGAAACACTGAAGAACCCCATGTTCCTGCAGCATGAATTGTGAGTCTGGAAATAACAAGCACTGAGAAGGAAGAGGGAGGGGAGGATTTCATCTATGAGGTGGGCTTTATCTCATGGGTGATAGGGAGTCCCGGGCGGGTCCCTGTCAACCCCAGAAGTGGTCAGACAGCAGTGTGGAGGCGGGTTCAAGACCAGGGCTGGGGAGGCCGTTGCCACTTTCCAGATGAGATGTGGGTGAGAGTTTCAACTAAGATGCAAGCTTTTACACAAAGTGTGGACACACACACAGAGTTTTCCAACTGAAAATTTTGGTGTATTCTATAGAAAAGCCCACTTGAGCCTGGTAGACACAAAGGTGGGATTGTTCAAGAGGAGCTCATTTCTGTCTAAACATTATTTTTTAGTATCAGGAGATTTGGAGTATGAGTTCAGTGCTCCCAGGTTAGGTCTAAGCAGCACATACTTTGTGTCCTTGGCATTTTTTGGTTTTGGAGACATTTGTAAAAAAGTAATTCTTATCCTTTGGGGTTTTATTTGCTGCTTGCCTCTTCTCTGAAATATTTTGTTATCTACTCTACTGGCAAGACTCTAGTCTGGGGAGTGAGCACCATGTATTAGCTCATATTTTCCACCTTTAGTTCCTTACTTCTCTCCTCATAGTATGTGGAAGAAACTCTCAAGCAGCAAAACTGATGAAAAGATTTTATCTCCTCTCCATCACTCCCCAGTGACTGATGCGTTTCCTCGTGTCCTGTTCCTTTAAAATAGGAGACTGAAAGGTCTGCTCCTTCATTCCAGAACAGAGGTTCAGAAAGGCACTGTGGGTACCCTGGACTCTGGTGGCGAGGGGAAGCTTGGCACTGCAAATTCAGAACAGCCTTTGCCGCCTGCATACCAGCTGGAAGAGGGGAGGGGAGGCAGTGACGGTGACAAGGCACGATGTCATTTATTCAAACTCTAATGCTTCAAAGGGACGTTGATTTCATTGTTCCCCAAAAGGGACCAGTAAATGACGAGATATTGTCAGAAGCCCGGGTGTTTCCTGCTGGAGACGAGGATGCTGCCAAGTGTTGGAAGCCTTGGAATCTAGTCTGTATGAGCCATTTGTGAGGATGATGGGTTTGGACGAGTGACTTCACCTCTGAAAGATGCATTTCCACTTTGTAGATAATACAAGAGATAGATAAAACTTGTTGTTTGCCCTTACAGGTTGTGTGACGTTGGATGTAGACATATTTTGGATACTGAGAAGTGCATTTTGGAAATTATGGTCTAACAGGAGAATTTTCTCCTAAATATTAAGGAAAGCACCACAGAAGCAGCTTTGATGATAACAAAAGGTTTGAAGAAGTGGAGAAAGTAGGCACAGTGCTCCTTCAGCTGGGCAGGAGTATATAATGCTGTCTTGCTAATCCATTCCAAGAAGACCTATGACAGATGCTTACAGGCTTCCTTTTGCCTTGCAGCCTACTTTTCTCTCTCTCTTCCTTGGCAGGTTTTTACAAACTGATTTCCATGCCAGCTAAGGTAGACACCCATTGAAAAGTAGACACTGGGATTTAACATTATAAGAAAGTAGGCACTGGCCTCAGACCCACCACCTGGGTTTGAATCTCAATTCTGCCCTTCACTCCCCACGGGTACCCAGTAGGTCTCTTCACCTCTCTTGACCCGAGTTTCTTATGCATAGATCGGTTGCTGCTGCTGCTGCTAAGCTGCTTCAGTCATGTCTGACTCTGTGAGACCCCATAGACAGCAGCCCACCAGGCTCCACCATCCCTGGGACTCTCCAGGCAAGAACACTGGAGTGGGTTGCCATTTCCTTCTCCAATGCATGCAAGTGAAAAGTGAAAGTGAAGTTGCTCAGTCGTGTCCAACTCTCAGCGACCCCATGGACTGCAGCCTACCAGGCTCCTCCATCCATGGGATTTTCCAGGCAAGAGGACTGGAGTGGGGTGCCATTGCCTTCTCCCATAGATTGGTTAGGATTTTGTTAAGGTCCTTTCCAGCACATGGATTCTGTATTGTCTCAGCTTAGAGTCAGTAATGGGCTTCCCAGATGGCTCAGTGGTAAAGAGTCCACCTATGGGTTCCATCCCTAGGTGGGGAAGATCCTCAGGAGAAGGCAATGGCAACCCACTCCAGTACTCTTGCTTGGAAAATCCCATGGATGGAGGAGCCTGGTGAGCTACAGTGCATGGGGTCACAAAGAGTCCGACACAACTTGGTGACTAAACAGCAACAGAGTCGATAATACGTTCCGGGGGCTGCAGAGCCTGGCGGTGCTGAGTGACTGGCTCATCACTGGTGCAGAATCGCCTGTTTGCATGGCAGTTATCAGAAGCTGACGTTTCTCTGCTGAGTCTCTGGTTTTGTGTCCTCACAGTGGTGTGGAGACTGGGTATGCCGTTGTGGTCGCTGGCTGGCCCAGGTTACCCAGGATACAGGAATGTGCTGGGTGCAGACAGATACTGTATTTTCCTTCAGTCTTAATTCTGGGAAAGCAGCAAGGGAAGAGGCTGGGGAGGGGAGTGGTCATGCTACACAGGCACCCGAGGTGAGGGGGTGGAAAGAGGGTCACTTGTTAAAGGCCCCCTCTGAGACCTGCAGAGGGTTGAGTATTACCCCAAGGGTGGGTCCCGTTTCCATTTTAGAGCTGAAGTAAACTCTCCAGGCCCTGTTGTAGTTGGCTAATGGCGATCCCCAAACCACAGGCTCCAGAGATATGAGCCAGCGTTCCAGGAAAAGCCACCCACGGGAGCACGGAGGACAGAGGCAGAGAGTCCAGAGGACAGAGAGAGAGAGCCCGGAGCAAGGGCATGTTTGGGGCTGATTGCTTCAAACGGAGGGTAATTGTGTCCTCCAGCTCAGGGTTCATGGGTCATGACTCCAGCAGAGTCCAGTCCACGTCCACGTCCACGGATGCTTACTTGGCACAGTTAAGCGTGTCCTCCCCAAAGTCAACATCCAGAGAACCTAGGGAGCTGTGGGGTCACTGTGTAGTTCTTCACTCTTTTTTTTTCTAGTTCAGAAAGACCAGCCCACCACTTGGGAGCCTTGGTTTGGCTGGCTCTCCAAACCCCTGGTCAGATGGCTATTTTTCAACTAAAACACAGGGTTAGTTGAATTTTCTTCCAAATTTCATTTCAAACAATTATCTTGGCATGTTATCTGTAATATCCCCTTTGGAGAGTTCTTCCATATTGAAAAAAAAAATTCATCATACCTTGTGAATATGTGGATTGAGAATAAAGCCTTAAGCGTGTCAAGATATGTGAAGACTTGAGTGACTCCTGAACTGTTCTGACTGCGGCTCACAGGAGTGTGAGACAGCAAAGGAAGACAGTAAAAAGAGGCCCATCTGGACCTCGCTGGTAGCAAAGTCGGAGCTATCTTCCTTGAACAGTCAGTGGTTCAATCCCTTGCCTTCAGGTGAGGTCATACTTGAATCTTTAGACCCTGGAGTCCTCCGATACACACACACATACACAAAGAGAGAAAATACACATTTGTAGGCAAAAATGCACACACCCACTCTCCTCCCTGGAAGTCACATGCAGAAAATACACATTTGTATGCGATATTGCACACCCTTCCCCCAAACACACAGCAATTAGGAGTTGAATTCCCCAGTCTGCTGAGCTGGACTTAGAGACCAAGCAAAAGGGACTCTTGAGAAGAAAAAAGGAATTCCACTCTGGTGAGGTTAAGATTGCAGTCCTTAAAAGAGAGATGGTTTCACCGAGACTGTTTTAGAAAGGGACCAGTCCTGACCCTCCCAGAGGGGAATTGGGTGAAATACCCTGGGGAATGGGTCCAGCAGCCTCGAAGTTCAGAGCAAGCCCTGGGACTGGGTGGCATGCTGAGGTTCATCTGCACATCCCCACCTGTCCTCTCACTCCCACCGCCCTGGGGCCCTGCACTTTGCTCTATTCTCCACCCATCTTTGAAAACCTTCCATCTCCAAGGCGACTTCAAAGCCCCCTGGGAAAGCCAAGTTGCCAATTAAGCCTCTTTGAGGCAGATTCTCATTCCTTCCCCCACTAATTGAAATGTTACTCCTTTTACTAAACCCCTAAACCACCCAAACACAACGGTCTTCCTCATTTGCATTGTAACAACGTCCCTAATATGCTTCCAAGAGCCCTCCCTCGGTAAAGGGGACCTTCCCTCTCCTCCAGGCATGAGCGGTATGAAAGCGAAGGCCTTCATTTCCATCCGTATACATCTGCTCATTAGCTAAGGTGGAAGAAATTCCTTTTATTCTGGATTCATTTCCCAGGATGATCATGTCTTTTTTTTATTTTTTGTCTCAGGTCACTGTTCCCAAACTAGGCTTTAATTGCTGATAGTGATTGAGTTAATACATATTTACAGCCTGGTAAGGTTAAAGAAGGTCTCCTGTAGTTTTATTTGAGACATTTTATTTAACCTGCCATAAAATCATTAACAAGTTGTTCAGTGTTAATTCTCTGTCCTTTATCTTGTCTCTGCCTCTTGGGAAAATTGGGTGAAGGCAGGTGGTTCTGGTGCAGGCTGGATTCTCAGGCAGGGTGGACCCTGGTGCCCCAAACCTCACCTCCAGGTCCTCCTCTGTTCAGAGAGGGGTGCCTTTCCTTGGTAGCAGCAGAGAGCCCAGGGCAACACTGCGCTCTCCCAGGCACCCAGCCAAGAGGCGCAGGCGGGTGATGAAATCCCATCAAAGCCACAGGGCTGGGCCAGGCTCCTGAATTAGCTCCCACCAGTAACTCGAGCCCCAAGTGGCCCACAGGCTGGGCACTGAGCCGAAGTGTCAGGCCGGGTGACGGCCTGGCCACTGGAGCCCGCGCAGAACGAGGGACTGAAAAACCGGGCAGAAGGAGGGGCTGAGGGCCAAGGACAATGACAGGGGAAGCCAGGGGTTTTCCAAACTTTACCCTGGGAGGCCTGGGGGCTGCCTGCGAAGTCAGTCTTGTCGTAGTCCTTCTCTCTCCTTCCCATAAACAGCCAGGGCAGCACGGAGCCCCTCTTCACTGTGGGGCTCCAGGACTCTCCATTCCATCAGAGGGTAATTGGTTTACCAAGTATGAAGCTGGCTGACTCGGCCGCATGTCTGCCTGCCCCCAGAGTGCTGCTCCCAGGAGCCCGACGTTTCTTTCCTCTCCCCCTTGCCTTGCCTGGGCCTCTGGCTGCTTTTGTCTCTGATCCATCCCTGAGGAGTGGATCAGACTGTGGCAGAGGCTGGCATTCCCCTAAAGTCATGTTGCCATATGTTTCCTGGTCACACGTTTCTATTTTCCAGGTCCCCTAGTAGTAGACACAGTGAGGGGAAGTGACAAGGGCCGGCTCCATGCTCTTTGCCCTGTCTGGCTGCCTGGAGTGGAGATGATCCTCTGGGCAGCTTTTAAAGCTAAATGTTAAAAATGGCAGCTCAAAAATGTAAATGATGGGTGGAGGGTGGCTGTCCCACCCATCCTATGTACAAGCATGAAATCAGTGTCTGTGGGGTGTAAACCACTGTACGCTATGGGGGCTATTTGTTACAGTAGGGAAGTCACTACTCAGTCTGAGACTGTTCATGCAACACTATGAACTGTGGGGGCTGGCTGCCTTTACCTGGAATGTTCATTCAGTGACTTTCTCCTGCTTCCCTGAAGACACAGGTCAAGTTCCAGCCCCTCTGGGGAGCCTTCCAGTGGTCAGGGGAAACACAAACGCAGCTTTATCCACTCGTTCAATCACGGACACCCGCAGAAGCCGCCTTTGCCCACCTCTAGGCTGGCTGAGCCAAGCAGGAACATGGGACACGGCCCACTGGGCGAGATTCGGAACCTGAGCAGGAGGGCCAAAATCCTCTGCACCAAAGACTGCTCCTCTGAGACTCGGCTGCCATAATTTTTTACTTCTGAAATCAAGTTCAAGAGACCTGGATGAGGAGAATAACTACTGTGCTGGGTTTTTGGGTGATTCAGAAAGTTGGAGCTAGATGGGCCCCTAAAAATCCTCTTCTCCCACCCTCTCCCTTACAGATGAAGAGACTGGGGCCCAAAGTGGAGAGACAGAAGCAGCAGCTGGCCTCCTGACCCTCACCCTGCTGCTCCTTAATTGTACTATTCAAGTGAGGCAGGTGACATGCTACGGTCAAGTCTCCCATTGCAGCCCCTGGTCCAGGCTCAGAATTATTTGCTCATTTATATATATATATTTGTTTATTTGGCAACGCCAGGTCTTTGTTGTAGCATGCAGGATCTTTCAGTTGCATCACGCAAACACTTAGTTGTGGCATATAGGATCTAGTTCCCCGACCAGGGATCAAACCCGGGCCCCCCACATTGGGAGAGTGGAGTCTTAGCCACTGGACCACCAGGGAAGTCTCAGAATTATTTGTTTTTCCAACTCTCCAAGATGTGTGTCAGCCCTCCCTGTTTCAGTGTTCTCAAATACTGACCATGCTGCCTTCCATTTGAGCATTTCAGGTCCAAGTTCTCAGTGCTGACTTCCAGCAGGACAGGGAGTACCAACGTTTCCAAGGTTAACTGTTCAACAGCCCCGAGGATGGACGTGGCCCATTCATGAAACATAGACCCATCCCTTTGCTCTATAGTGAGGGGTTGGGACAGGAGGAGGTGGGGCAGCACTGAACTGTTCCCTGTTTCTTTGCCTTGCCCTTCTCTTCATGGAAGGAAGAGTCCTTGAGGAAGACCCACCCTCTTTCTACAGAGAAAGGAATGGAGGCTCAGAAAGGTTTGCTGGCGAGCTCAAGGACCTGCCAGATGCCTTACTTCTGACCTCCCCTGCGGAGTCCTCGGTCAGAGTGAGAAGTTTCTACTCATCGCCTTCTAAGTCACAAAAGAAAGGAACACTAGGGTATAGTTTAGGGGGATATTTTGGAATTTAAATCTCAATCAACCAAAATTTCGCTTATGATTTCCCCCAAAGCACAGATTTATTTTCCAGTATTCATTTCTTAGAGTCTAAAGGACCTTTTGGTCAAAACTTGACATCTGACTCAACCTAGGGGTTGATGTAGGTTTCCACGGTGCAGTTCCATCCTGCCAGCATTTTTCTTGATTGTTGGAGCTGGTTCAAAACCCATGTTTCTGCCCTCACATCCTTCCTTTTGGGAAACTGCAGGGGAATTAGAGTTTTGGATGCTTGGCTTAGGGAGGGCCCTTAAGGTTCATAAAACTCTTCTATTTGGTGGGACTACAGGCCCTTAGTGAACTGGTGACAGGCCTGGCCTAGTGTCCTGACTCTTCAGCACAAAGTACTTTATGGGGAACACATGGTAGGGAACCCTGGTTGGTTAGTGCCTCCATAAAGTAAAGAGGGAACAGCATTTTTTTTCCCAGTACCATAGCCTGGATCAAAGAGGAGTCCGTTGTCCTTTGGGAATGATGTTATTAAATACGTATCACCCCGTCTATACTTCATTTATGAAATTGTCACTTTTTGGATTACTGATGCCTATTTTTTTCTAGGATGGCTCCCTTCATCTTTCTTGTTCATCATTCTGCTTTGTCAGCAGTTCTTTTTAGTATAGTGAGTGTGTATGCAGGGAGCAGGGAGGCAGTGGTAAGGGTGGGCTGACAGTCACTCAGACGCTGAAGCTGGGGGAGGAGAAGGGGGTGCTTGACAAGGCTGGGGTCGGGGTGCCCACCAACAGCCATTCCTCAGTTTTTATTGCATGTTTAGTGTAATGAAGGAACATTGCCTCATATATACATACTTTACAATTCACTAGGTGCTTTTCCATTTGATATCTTTTTAAATTCTTTGAAAAAAATGTTTGGGAAGCAGAGACCTGGAGAGGAAGAGCTAGCATGTTGTGGACTCTACAATCCTCTAGGCAATGTGCTTTTTATGTTCACATATATACGAGGACTCTCTTTCCATCCCAACAACACCATGAGACAAGCAATCATACTGTAATTGTCTTGGTGAGGACATCTGTGCTCAGAGCAACGACTCGTCTGGGTGCTCCCAGCTAGTAAGTAGCACAGGCAGGATTTGAATTCAGATCTCTGTGAGTGAAGGCCATATTCTTTCTACAGCATTGATCTGCCTCCCTAAGAATGTAGAACTGTTAGCAAAGAGAAGTAACCAACCCAATCTGATGCCTGAGAAAAATGAGTCTGTAAGTCACTTCATGGCAAATAGATGGGAAGCAATGGAAACAGTGACAGACTTTATTCTGGGGGGCTCCAAAATCACTGGAGATGGTGACTGCAGCCATGAAATTAAAAGATACTTGCTCCTTGGAAGAAAAGTTATGACTAACCTATACAGCATATTAAAAAGCAGAGACATTACTTTGCCAACAAAGGTCCGTCTAGTCAAAGCTATGGTTTTTCCAGTAGTCATGTATGGATGTGAGGGTTGGACTATAAAGAAAGCTGAGTGCCACAGAATTGATGTTTTTGAACTGTGGTGTTGGAGAAGACTCTTGAGAATCCCTCAAACTGCAAGGAGATCCAACCAGTCCATCCTAAAGGAGATCAGTCCTGGGTGTTCATTGGAAGGACTGATGTTGAAGGTGGAACTCCAATACTTTGGCCTCCTGATGCGAAGAACTGACTTCTTGGAAAAGACCCTGATCCTGGGAAAGACTGAGGGCAGGGGGAGAAGGGGACGACAAAGGATGAGATGGTTTGATGGCATCACTGACTCAATAGACGTTGAGTTTGAGTAAACTCTGGGAGTTGGTGATGGACAGGGAAGCCTGGTGTGCTGCAGACCATGGGGTCACAATGAGTCAGACATGACTGAGTGACTGAACGGACTGAAGTCTCAGAGAGGCAAGGAATCTAATACTTTCTAATCACAACATTGGGACTGAAGTTCCAAGCTGTGCTAAGTGAAGTGGTATTTTCCAGGACACCATTCCACCTCAAGAGACCAGACACTAGTTGGAGCCATGCTTGACACTTGTGTCCCAGCAGGGGATGGTTCAGAATGAGCCCATAGGTGAGGACTCGATTGGGCGCTCTGAAAGGGGAAGACTGGAAAATCTGAGATGCAGGATCTGAGTCCAGAATGTTGTCCAGTCTGTTAAAACTGTCTTTCCCACGGGCCATGGATCTGCTTGGACCATTTATCAGAACCTGTTGTGGTCTGGAAATAAGAAAACTCAAGCCAATTGTAGACAAATATTTTGCAGCCTCTGTATTTACTTAACAAAGGTGGGGCTCTCTTCCCTTGGAGAATGAAGATGGAACCGGTATAATCACTGGTCAGATCTTCTCCTCACAATGGTATGAGTGGGAGCCTCTCCCTTCCATGTTACCTCCCAAAGGAACAGGGGATAAACACCCTTGTAAGACAGTGGTCTCATTTTGTGGACGTGAATTCAATGGCTCACAGCTCCATTCTACTCATCTTGGCTCTGGCTTAAGTTTTAAAAACTAATTCTCTCTGCATTAATCTGAAAAGATCCTTCAAACAAAAGCTCAACATCTGAGTCTATTTACCGAGTGTGCAGCTGTGTCAATTGGCCAAGACAAAGCGAGGCTTCCTGGTCAGCCCACAATGGGTTTGCAGGTAGTCCTGCAAACAGAGAAGCGCAAGGCATGGTCCTTTCAGGAGCCAGTAACCCTCCTTCCAACAGGGAGGAGCTGGAGCTTAGGGTCAAGAGAAAGGCAGTGCTGCCCCACCCCCACCATCACCATACACACAAGTGGGGACTGAAGGATATGATCTGTAAGCCCATCAATTAGGGCTATTAAAAAGGTAATTAGCCCTCTACCATGGAAACCAAGGACAGAGATGTGAAAAGGGAAATTCATTTCCATGTGGTTACATTTTGATGTGACCAGTACACTTTCTTAAGGAAGTGAGATGCTATTTTTGAGAATATCACTTGGTCGGTCATGATGGGAAGGTACTATCAAGTCAATTTAAAAGTTATCTAAGAATTAAAATAATAACTTCTTTATTCTTGAAAAAAGAACTTTTTTTTCTGCTATCAAACACTAGATTCAAGTCAAGTGGCCAGAGTTAGGAGGCCAGGGAGAAGCTGAGTTATTTCCTTTCTAGTTTCCTCTCCTGAAGAGAATTGTGGCAGGAAATGACATCTGAAAATGTCAACAATGAACAATTTCTCTTGGATTCTAATAAGTGTGAAATTCAGAATTAGTGTTCCCTCTCTTTTCAAACATGTGTGGGTATTTTGGTAATAAAGCCCGAGAGAGCAGAAAACGAACAGAGGAAAGCCCTTTCTCATAATGAGATTTGAAGATATCTGTTGAAATGGATCTAAAGTATACAGTACTCTTTTGCAACACTGGTCAAGTTCACAGTGAACTTAGGGGCTACACAAATTTACATTTTCTCTCTCTGTGTGTGCATGCTTTCAGGTAAAGGATAATTTAACTTAGCTTCGTTTTCCTCCACCCCCTCGTTCTCTCCTCTTTCACTTCCCCTTCCCACTTCATAGAGGTCAAATGTACATGCAGCGAGATGCACAGATCTTAAGTGTCCAGCTGGATGTTTCACATCTTGATAACCCACACAACAATCAAGGTATACAATATCGCCACCACTTCAGAAGTTTCCTGCTCCCATCTAGTCAATAACCACCTGCCAGGCAATCATTGTTTGTTTTAATTTTTATTACTATGTATTAGTTTTGCTGTTCTTGAAGTCCATATCAAAGATATCATATGGTATAAATTCTTTCTGTGTAACATCTTTCACTCAAAATAGTATTTTTGAGATTCATCTGTGAGGTGATGGAGTATTATCTGTTTATTCTCTTTTATGCATAAGTAGTATTCCATTGTATAACGACACCACAATGGACCCATTCTTATCTTGATCACATCTCAGTTGTTTCCAGTTTGGGGCTGTTAAGAAATAAGCTACTATAAACTTTCTTGCATAAGATCTTTTGTGGGCATATGTTTTTATTTCTCCTGGACAATTACCTAGGAGTGAATCATAAGTTAGGTGTATTTTTAATTTTATGAGAAACTAAAAACCTACCAGTTTTCTAAAGTGGTTGTAAAATCTTATGCTTCCAGGAGAAAGGTATGAGAAGTTTCAGTAATTCTGTCTCCTTACAAACATTGGATGCTGTCAGTCTTTTTTTTTTTTACCTTTTTAAATTGAAGTATAGTTGATTTACAAAGTTTCTATTGTTAGTCTTTTTTAGCATGAGCTAAGGGGTATGAAGTGGTAATCTCATTGTGGTGTTAATTTGCATTTCTCTTCTTGTGATTATTATCATTTGCATATTTTTTTCTTGCCATTTCTATTTAAGTATTTTGCTTATTATTGGGTTTTCTCCTTATTAATTTGTAGGTATTCTTATATATTCTGGATAAAAGTCTCTTTTAAAATATAGTTATAGCAAATATTTTCTATTGGTCTACGGCTTTTATTTTCTTAATTGTATCTTTTTGATAAGAAAAATTTTATTATTTTGATGAGATGCAATTTTTTTCTTTATGATTAGTGCTTTAGTGTCCCATCTAAGACACCTTTGTCCAACCCAAGACATTTTGGGTTAGACACCTTTGGATTAGACACCTTTGTCTAACCCAAGAGAAATAAAGACATTTCTCTATGCTTTTTGATAGCAGCTCTACAATTTTAGCTTTTGTGATTAACTCTACAGTTCATCTCAAATTAGTTTTTTGTATATGGTGTGAGGTAAGAGTTGAGGTTTACTTTTTTCCTAAGCATTTATCCAGTAGTTTCAGCATCATTTGATGAAGACTTTCTCCATTCAATTTCTCTGACGCCTTTGATCGATTGACTGTATATTTGTGGCTCTATTCCCAGACGCCCCCATTTTTTGGTCTGTCTTTATGCCAATACTACTTTGCCTTGATTATTATAGATTTTTAATACATCTTAAAATCAGATATTGTTGGTTTTCTAATCTTTCTCTTCTTTTAAAAGATTATTTTGGCCACTCTAGTCCTTTGGATGCTTATATAAATTTTAGAATCAACTCATCAATGTATTCAAAAAAGTTTGTTGAGATTTTGATTGGGATTATGTTAAATCTGTAGATCAACTTGGGAAGAGGGAGAAAGATTTAACATTGAGCCTTTCAACTAATGAACATGGTATATCTTTGTTTTTTTCAATAATAGTATATAAATTTTAATATAGAGGTCTTGCACATATTTGCTCACCTTTATTCCTAAATGTTCCAAGTATTTTGATGGTATTGTAAATGGTGTTTTGAAATTTTTATCTTCTAAATGTCATTAGTATGAAAAAAATAGAATTGATATTTGTAACTTGAGCTTGTAGCTTGCTATGTTGCTAAATTCACTAATTAGATTTACTAGTGGCTTTGCAGAGCCTTCAGAATTTTCATATACATATTCATGTCATCTACAAACAAAAATAGTTTTACTTCTTTCTTTCCAATCTTTATACTTTTTATTTCGCCTTATTGCACTGGCCAGAAGAGAAGAGATGAGCGTGGACAACTTTGCCTAGTTCTTGGTCTTAGAGAGTATTCAGTTCTCTACCATCAAGTACAATGTTAATGTGAATTTCTCATAGCTATCCTTTGTCAGACATTTTATTCTTAGCTTGCTGAGAGGTTTTTAAAACTTATAAATGGGTATTTAACTGTGTCAAATGCCTTTTATTCATTTTTGAGATATTGTGTGGCATTTTTCTATATTCTGTTGATGTGGTGAATTAAACTGATCACTTTTTGAATGTTAAATCCACCCTATATCCCTGAATAAGCTTCACTTAGTCATACTGTGTTATCATTTTTTATACAATGCTGGATTTGATTTCACAATATCTGTTAAGCTTTTTTGCATCTATATTTATGAAGGATATTGATTTGTAGTTTTTACTTTCTTGTAGTGTTTCTGACAGTGTTATTACAGTGTAATGGTTAGTTTTATATGTCAACTCAGCTAGACTGTCGTACCCAGTTATTCAATCTAAAACTAATCTAAGTGCTGCTGTGAAGGTATTTTGTGGATATGGCTAATATGTGCAATCAGTTGACTTTAAGTAAAGGAGATCATCCTTAATAATATGGGTGGGCCTTATCCAATCAGTTGAAGGCTTTAAGAATAAAAAAGTTTCTCAGAGTAGATATTCTGCTTCAGGATTGCAGCATCAACTCCTTCCAGAGTTTCCAGCCTGCTGGCTTTCTCTATGCAAATTTTGGACTTACCAAGCCCCACAATTGCATGAGTCAAGAGCCAATTCCTTAAAATAAATGTCTGTCAAAACGTAGATATATGAAATCTCAATCTTGTGGAGGCTTGTGTTAAGGATTTGTTAGGGTGGGTCTATTTCAGCTTTGTGTTTTGTGTATGGACCTTATTCTGTGGCATGGTCCTCTCTAAGAAGGCGTGGGATTTCTAGAGCCTCACTTGAATGGTGAGACATTCACCAAGCTATCTCTTCACTCTTCTTGGCTGGAACTCCCAAGTTTTTCAGTGTTAAAGATGGCTGGTGTCTCTGTTCAGTTTTTATCCCCATAATGTATGTTCCCTGATAGGCCAGTGGGGGTTTGTCCTATGAATTTACAGCCCTGCTCTCCGCCAAGAAGCCAGAAGGAACCCCCAAGATAAAACTCTGGCACCCTTCCTGCACAGCTTCCCTTTCACTGGCCCCCTGCTCTGCGAATTCCAGCTGCTCAAGCATCCCCAAAACTCCAGTCTCTGGCTCCTCGCCGAAGCACGCTTCCCGCCTTCTGCAGGTGCTCCACCAGCTTGCTCTATGACCTGGTATCTGTTCCCACACAGAAAGCCAGGTTGCCTGTAAGGTTCACTTCATGTGTTTCTTTTCTCTCCAGGATCACAATCCTGCTGTCTATTGCTCAATGCCTGAGAAGAATTGCTTCATATATTTCATCCCATTGAATCATTACTTCTGGCAGGAAGGCATGTCCAATACCCATTTACTCCATTATGGCCAAAAAAGGAATTTCATCCATATATACATTTGTCAAACAATCCTCCAAACCAAAACCATCCCTATGCCATCTCCTTCATTTCTCATGTGCTCAGCAAAGGGCAGAAAACACCAATGAGCTCAGAAACATCATTGGGAGTTTCATACAAACTTGTCACCAACAGTTCTGAACAGAGAAACAATCATATTATAATATCTGAGAATTCAGCCTGGCTTCCCTGGTGGCTCAGATGGTAAAGAATTCACCTGCAATGCAGGAGACCCAGGTCTGATTGCTGGGTAGGGAAGATCCCCTGGAGCAGGGAAGGAGAACCCACTCCAGTATTCTTGCCTGGAGAATCCCTTGGATAGAGGAGCCTCACAGGCTACAGTTCATAGGGTGGCAAAAGTAGTCCTCTGTAAGCCAGCATTTCTCAAACTGTGTTCTGAGGAATGTTGGATCCATAAAGAGTTAAACAGTAATTTGAGAATAAAGAATTCTCTGATCAAATACATCGGGGGAAATGTTTTGCTTGATTTTTGTTCCAGGAGAGTCACACATATATTAGCATATTAAAGACCCTGACAAGTCCTGTTGAAAATTTTCAGTAACTCAATGTTTCCCAAGCTTAATTGATTAGTAGAATTTCTTCACCTAATATTAATTAGTATCAAAAACATGTTCTTTACATTCATGAATTATCTGACCTCTGATCTACTTTCCCTAAAATTTGGAAAAATACTATTCAGAAGGGAAAGCAAGAGCTTTTAGGTTTGGTAAATCAGTTAAAATCAAGGCTGCTGGTATGATATTTCAGCTGAACATTTTTGGTAGAGCCAGAAATTAGATAATTTAAACCCCTCCAGGAGAGTATGTGTTTGAATTACACCTCCTAAGTAAACAAACAACGAGTTGTTATAGGAAAAAGGAATTTTTCCTTTAAAGCTGATGGACTTAGGTCACTATATTTATTTTTTAAAGCACTAGAAATCTGGAAGTATAATTCTAACCCATAAAGTCTTACCTTTAATAGTATTTCATACAGTACTGTATTTTTTAGATAATAACCCCAAAATAAAAATTTTATTAGTCATTTATGAACTCCTTCTAAAATGCTTTTGGAAACATTTTCCAGCTCAAACACCTTTTTAAAACCAAATGACATCATGTCTGTTAGCATATATTGTTCTATACTGGAGATGGGGAAGAGTTCCCCACCCCTCCATGAAACAACAGTTGAAAAGTTTATCGTCATCTTCCCGAAAAGTGAGCACCTGGAAAATGTGAGTACAGTGAAACCCCAAAGCACAGCACTGAGGAAGTCGGCTGGACTTAAAAAACTCTCCCTGGGGAAACTGCCTGTCCCATGGTCCTGGGAACTTCAGGGCCCCCTTTTCTCATCCTGCTAACCTTTGCCAGCTCCACGTTCTGACACACAGGCAGAGGTAACATCGATGCTGTTATTCATTCATTCAATCCATTCATTTATGAATTCAAAACGGATTTACCAAGTGCCAGTTATGTACCAGGCACCACTCCAGAACTGCTGGGATGTAGTGGTGGACAAAGCCAGGCCCTCCCCCCGTGGAGTTTACACTCCAGTGAGGAAGAGCAACGACCAGCCAGGTCACAGTGAAAAATGTCATGGGGGAAAGAATCATGTTAAGAGGCGGGACAGTGGTTGGAAGAAAACTGTATTCCATAGGAGTGGGTGGAAAGATTTTCTCTGAGAAGTAACATTTATGCACTGAAATGAATGAAGAGGACAAGAAAAAGATACATTTAAGAGAAGAGCTTTTCAAGCAGAAGGAAGGGTAAGTGAAAAGTCCCTGAGGCTGAGGCCTTTGGTTGAGTCCAGGGGCTCCCAAGCACTGGCTGGATGCATCAGGCTCACCAAGAAAGCTTGAAAACATGTCACGATTTTGGGGCTCCACAATTTCAGAGCCTAATTCAGTAAACTAGAAATGGGGCCTGATGGTTTGTTTTTTTTTTTTAATTTTAATGACTGAAACAAGAGAGATCTAAAACCTCAGGTCTGGAAGAACCATTTGTTCTGGCTGGTCTTGTATCTCTCCTTGAACTTGACCTTGTCCTCTTGTCAGGCCTTGTGTTTGAGAACAGGGTCTCTGATGACCTCTTTATCGACAACAGTTTCATCCAAAGGTGTATCCACAGAGTACCTTGTGGGCGTGAAGTGGTCATATAAATTTCCACAAAAAACTTGATCTTTGACCTGTTGACAACTTTATTCTTGCCCACGGCAGCTGTCATTTGCACGGAAAGCAATTAATTCTAGTCACCAAAGCAGAGCTGTAGGTTTGGTCTGAAATGCCATCATCAGTGTTCACAATGGCCACTTGACATCCGGTTTCATGTACGTACCCATTTCAGCAGTAACCACTCAGGACTACAGCAGGAAGGAAGAAAGGGCACTTCTGCTAACCTTTCAGCCGGGGAGGGTCACAAGACTTTTTCTTAAAAGCTTCCCCCAAACTTTCTGAAGTTTCGCCCAGTTTAGGAAACTCTGATCTAATCCAATGACGTCATTTTACAGGTGAAGACACTGAAGTCCAGAGAGGAAAAATGGTTTTGTCCCTGGTCACAGAACTAAATTATGATGGAGCCAGTCCTGCAGCTGCTACTGCTACTGCTGGTAAGTCGTGTCTGACTCTGTGTGACCCTACAGACAGCAGCCCGCCAGGCTCCCCCGTCCCTGGGATTCTCCAGGCAAGAACACTGGAGCGGGTTGCCATTTCCTTCTCCAATGCGTGAAAAGGAAAAGTGAAAGTGAAGTCACTCAGTCGTGCCCGACTCCTCGAAACCCCATGGACTGCAGCCCACCAGGCTCCTCCATCCACAGGATTTGAGCCAGTCCTAGCAACCATACTCCCGTAGTCCCTACAGGGCTCTTCCTCTTCTGCCTCCTTTATTATCCACCCACCTCCGCCTCCTCTGCTGCTCATCTGCCCAACAAAAGAAGCCAATAGAAAGGTGTTTCCTCTAACAATAGTTGTTGCTGTTAGTATTACTCTAAATAATAGTAACCACTTATCAAATATTTACTTTTTCCCAGGTCTTGTTCTAAGCACTTTTTATGTATTAACTCGTTTAATCCCCACAATAAACTTATGGGTGTGAGTATTATTCTCACTTTACGATGAGGAAACTGAGGCTGGAAAGATGAGGTCACTTCCCCGAGGTCATATGGCTGGCAGGTGATGGAGCCGGGCTACAATCCTACAGAACTAGTGATCCTGGAAGAACTGCCTTGTTGCCTCCTGCTGACCTGGGCAAGGACTCTGGACTGATCATCACTGCTGTTATTGATCTGTGTCAGCAGGAAACCTCAGTATCTCGTCCTGTGCTCATCCCAGTGATACCCGCTGCCCAGTTATGCCAGCAGCTGGGAGCACACCTGAAGCCAGTGGCTCACAGTGCAGGCTGACGGCAACTGTAGTCTAACCGTGATTATTTCTCTTCTAGAAACTCCAGGGCCTGTGGGTTTCCTTCTAGTTATTTTTCAAAGCAGGCTCTGTTGAGAATGCAGGAGGGATAAGCTGGCGTGCTCGCTGATGTCAAAGTCCTGTGAGTCCTCAGTGCCTCCAAGTTGCACACCCCTGTGACTTCTTCCCTGGGGCCAGGAGGCTGTGTTATTGATCTCACTGTGGGTGGGTGACCCTGAGGGTGAGGTCCAAAGATGAAGACAGTATGACGTCTGTTTTCTAGCAGGTCACTGATAATTCTGTTGTTGTTCAGTCCCTAAGTCAAGTCTGACTCTTTGCAACCCCCTGAACTGCAGCTCACCAGGCTTCCTTGTCCTCCACTATCTCCCAGAGTTTGCTCAGACTCATGACCATTGAGTTGGTGATACCATCCAGCCACCTCATTTTCTATCTCCCCCTTCTGCTCTTGCCCTCAATCTTTCCCAGCATCAGGGTCTTTTTCAGTGAGTCGGCTCTTTGCATCAGGTGGCCAAAGTATTGGAGCTTCTGCTTCAGCATCAGTCCTTCCAATGAATATTCAGGGTTGATTTCCTTTCAGATTAACTGATTTGATCTGCCTGCTGACCAAGGCACTCTCAAAAGTCTTTTCCAGCACCACAAATAATTCTAAATCACAGCAGAATGTAGCATTATTCCATCAGAATGCTAGAGGCCCTGGCAGTTGGTGGTGGTTCTTAGCACCATAACACAATGGCAACTGGTACCTCTGGGAAGAACAGAAAGGATCTGGTTGGAGCTGGGCCTTGATTTCAGGGTACAAATAGGGGACGGGGACTCCAGGAGGAAGGAGAAGTCTCAGCAGGTGTGACATGGTGTGGCAGTTTGGGGGATGTAGATGAATACGGGGGTTAGAAAAAATGCGTATAGATCTCATTATAGGTGTAACTAGTATATTTCTACAAGCTGGGAGTTCAGAGTGAGACAGACTCAAAGATACGTTTCTATTAGCTTTTCAGGGCATTATCTTCCAAATACTCAGACCAATAGCACAGAAGACACTGCGTTGGGATCCTTGTCAAATAATTAAAAAGCACCTGGTTCACTATTATTTCCCTTAAAATACCATGGTCACATTTTATTTTTATCCATCTTAATAGAGTTAATAACACATTGTATAAAAACATACAGAAGGAAGGCAGTGGATGAGAGACTGGACTCAAGTTACCCCTCCTCAAATCTGTCCCAATCCTGGTGTGATATGCTAAAACACCCAGTGTCAATAGGCCAGAACCTAAGTATTTGTGGGCCCTGGCTATGTTGCCTGTTTCGTGAAGCCCTGGTATCTAGGTTCCTTGGGACTTCAGAAGATGAATTACGGCCTTTGGGAGATGATTGCCTACTTCACATCACTTCTTATAGAAAGGATAAAAGAGAGGCAAAGGCCTTGAAACTGAAAGTTTCTAATAAGTCATGTCTACCTCTCTTTCTGTCTTTTCCTCGGAGATTCAGTTATTAAATTTTTACCACTGCTGAGACATTCATTCCTTGGAAATTGACAAGAAGAAAAAGTAATTCACGCAAAGCAAATCAGGTGGTCTCTAGAGAACAGGCAGGACGGATGTAGTTTGGGTGCAGAAGGTTTCTGGGGAGCTGGTGACGAGCAGGTCACTAAGTACATAACTGAATGAGTGGTAGTTTGCTTCTTTATAAAACAAAATGTGCTCTATGCACGGAGCTCAAAGATTTCAGCAATAACCTTGGAGTGATAATATTGGAGGCTTCGCTCTCACCTCTGCCTAGTAACAGCTCCAGAGCAGAAGGTCTGGGGTTGGCACCTCCTGTACCCTCCCTCCCTCACCTTAGCCAGCAACAGCAGACTCCTTGCTGGTCCTTAAGTGCACTCCTGCCTCAGAGCTCTGTACCTGCTCTTCCCACTGCCAGGAACAGAGTATCCTGGTTACACCCATGACTCACATCCTTACTTTATTTAAATATCACTTCCCGGACATACCCCTTCTCCTTCTCTTCCTTCTCTCTCTCTTTTAACTTGTTTTTCTTTCCCTTCATAGCACTCACCTCTATCTGATAGTATTTCTGTCACCCAGTCATGTCTGACCCTTTGCAACTGCATGAACTATAGTCCTCCAAACTCTTCTGTCCATAGATTCTCCAGGCAAGAATACTGGAATGGGTTGCCATTTACTACTCCAGGGGGTTTTCCTGACTCAAGGATTGAACCCATGTGTTGTCACTGAGCCACCAGGGAAGTCCCATTTATTGTCTTGTTTTGCTGCTAAGTCAGTCATGCCAGACACTTTTGTGACCCCATGGACTGTAGCCTGCTAGGCTCCTCTCTCCATGGGATTTTCCAGGCAAGAATACTGGAGCTGCTTGTTATTTCTTTCTCCAAGATTCACTGTCTGATCAACTACTAATATGTAAGTTCTATTAGGGCAGAGATTTCTGGAATGTCAAACAGCACTTGGTACTCAAAATATTTTGTTGAAAGAATGAAAGTATGAGCTTGGCTGGGAGCTTTCTTTTGTCCCCAGCATTCTGTATCACCTCCAGCCTTTGCTCCACAGCCATGGGTGTGTGTGGACCAAATGGAGGTGTTTGAGGCTGACCTAATAAAGCCGCCTCCTCAAGAGCAGCTGTGCCCTACCTGGCCAGCTGGCCCAGGGCAACCCAGGTCAAACTCCAGCAACTGCTTCTACTGGTCCTTAACTTCCCAGAGGATGGATGCCTCGTGGCCTTGCTTTCGATTCTACTTCTTTGACTTAGAGGGGATGAAGGAGCAGAAACAACAAAGGCTGTTTAGAATTTAGTCTTCCAAATTGTTTGACCTGGTAAATAGATAAACAGAAAAGGGGGGAAGGAAAGAAAGAAAAGGAGAAGCTGGCCTGACCCCTCCAGCTGCAGGTCCCTGTGGGCCTGACCGACAGGAGCCCAATTACTGCAGGGCCAGTGCACCTGTGAGGAGTTAATGAGAGGTGTGCAGCGGGGCGGAGGGCCCGAGGGGGTTCTGATTAGGACCCCGTGGAGGCCGCCCTGCCCCCACCCCTACGGGGCTAATGACTGATTAATCTTAGCAGGTGGCATCTGAGGACACACCACCTCTTTCCAGGACAGAGAAATTATAGGTGGGTTCCACGCTCGGTTTGGTTTCCTTAGGGTTTTAGATGCTGAAACTGTGGACTTAACACTACAGGGCATAAATTAAAATGTAGGTGGGGGTGGGGTTATTTGCAATGAGCTGTATGGAAGGAAGCCAGCAGGAGTCTGTTGTGGAATCAGAGCACGGAGTTTAATCCCCTCACTTCTCAGATGGGGAGGCTAAGATTCCACGAGGGCATTCAAGGGACACTCACAGGAAAGTGGGTTCTTGCAGGAAGAAATCCCTCATTGGGAAGTTAGGGTGGGGTGTTTGTGGGGTTTTGTGATGGTGAGAGGACCCTGCAACAGGAGTCTGGCTCTGCTGCTTACAAAAGGTGGCCTCCGGCAAACTGCTCAGCTTCCTGTCCTCCACATTCCATATCTGTGAAATGGGGATGAAGTAGTGCCTGCTCCCAGTTACCCTAGGATTTAAATGAATCAAGGCACCTGATGCACCTAAGGAAAACTCTGAGCCAGGGCAGCTTGAAGCTAATGCTACATTTTATGATTATGATGTCTGCTTTTCCCGGCCCCCTTCCAAGGTCCCACTTGTTGAGATCAGGATCAAATTGAGACTTAAATTGTGGGTGGATGGTAGCCTGATGTCATTTGTCACAGAGTCTTCCTGAGCCCCTGCTACATGCCAGGCACTCTGCTAGGTGCCAGCTGTGACAGACACTCTATGTACATATATGTGTGTCTGTGTATACGTATATGTGTGCTCATGCTCAGTCGCTTCAGTTGTGTCCAACTCTTTGTGACCCAGTGGACTGCAGCCTGCCAAGCTCCTCTGTCCATGGGATTCTCTAGGCATGAAGACTGGAGTGGGTTGCCTTGCCCTCCTCCAGGGGATCTTCCCAACCCAGGGATCAAACCTGCGTCTCCTGCATTGCAGGATGATTCTTTACTGCTGAGTGACCTGGAAAGGCCCTGTATACGTATACGTATATGTATATGTATATGAATCTTTGTCATCTTTGTCAAGTCACTCAGTCGTGTCCGACTCTTTGTGACCCCATGGACTGTAGCTTACCAGTCCATGGAATTTTCCAGGCAAGAATACTGGAGTGGGTTGCCATTTCCTTCTCCAGGGGATCTTCCCGACCCAGGGATCAAACCCAGGTCTCCTGTATTGCAGGCAGACACTTTACTGTCTGAGCCACCAGGGAAGCCCCATGTATATGTATATGTACATATATATGTATATGTGTATGTATATATATTTGCCAGTGAGAGAAAGAGGTGCCACTTCTCAAGAGCCATCAGAGATAGCCCCTGGCTGGGAGTCAGAAAACACGACTTTTACACACAGGTCTCTCTCAAGCCAGCCGTACCACCTCAGTGAGCTGCTTCTTCTCCCTCAGCCTCTGGTTTTCTCTGTCAGATGGAGAGAGCGATCTCTACCCTGCCTCTCTCAGGATTCTAGCAAGGACCTAATGAGAGTGCATTTAGAGGGTCTTTGGCTGCAGGAAAATGCTCATGCTAAGGTGAAGTGACTGCAGGACTGAAGCGACCACTTGCCGCAGGACCTGATGTGGGCTGCATGTTCATGGTGCTGAGCATGCACCAGAAAAGACCCTGGGGAGGCTGGCTGGAGACCCAAACAGGGAGTCAGGGGAAACCAAGTTTGAGTCCCAGCTCTTTGACTCCTTAGCGGTTGACCTTAGACAGGCTCCTTAACATCCACCATACCTGAGAACTGGGAGGGTTACCTCAATACAACTTCACAGGACAGTTATGAGGAGGAAAGGAAATGAGGTGTGTGAAGAGCTCACCATAGCATCTAGTATATAGTGACCCGTGGAAGGATTGGCTGTGCTTTGGTGAAGTCACTGCTTTCTGGGACCCAGCCCTTGACAGGTTGCCAAGAGGATCCTGTTTACAGAGCCTGTTATATCAGCAACTGATGTATAGATGAGATTTCCAGTTCATCCATTTACTGGGTGGAATTGACCTCCCCTGGGGACAGGAAACTCATGTCCAGCCCATTATTTCCTTACAGGCAAGCTCCCAAAGTAGGCCAAGTGAGCCAGCTTCTTGCCTGGTAGTTAGTCTCATGGCAAGAGAGGGCAGAGGGGTGACTACTTATTTTGAGGCACCATGTCCCAACAGCCTGAAGCCTCCATCCCCGTGTGACACCACACCAGGTCCAGGCAGAGCTGTCTAGAGCCAGAGCCCTTCTCCTGCCACACAAGCAATGCCGAATTCCAGCTCGCCACCCTTTCTTCTCCAGGCTGCTTCCTGCTGAGTTACCACTCTTGTTGCTTGATAAAATTTCAGACCTTTGATATCCCTTGCTCCTAGTCTGCTCCTGGCAGATGACATCTTCTGGCTTTTGCGGTACCCCTAGCTACCTGCGGTCGCCCTCTGTGCATCGACACTGCTGGTTTAGCTGTGTACAGCCTGAGCGTGGATTTCTTATCTCTTATAGGGGCTCTACTTTAAGCGGACATCTCATGGCCTTGGTACTTCCTAATCTGGACAATGTTTAATAGCTCTAAGCTCCTAGACGACACAGTTGCCTGAGGGGAAGCTCTTTAGAAACTGGCCCTTCATCTGTGCTGTTTATGAGGAGGCTCTGAGGGCTGTGAGAGAGTTGGTTACTTCCTTCATGGGGCAGGGATGTCTGTCACCTTTACTGATATCCCACTCTGGCAGACTGTAGGTGCTCAATCATATCTCTCAAAGAAATACAATCCCTTCTCAAAAAGGTGTCTTGTTCATCACAGAATCTGTTCTTTGGTTGATTGTAGAAGACAGCATGTGATTGGTTTCCTGCTAGAGAGGTTCCTTCTACCTGTACCAGGCCATGCTGCCATGATCTGGGTTTGGTCTTTGGGGCTGGGATTTCATTGTTTCTTATATCCTCATTGTCTCTTCCCACACAGCCTCAGGGTCTCCCTGGTTCCTAGCACTGTTCCAATCCCACCATTTCTCAGATCAGATCCTTAGATGGCTCCCATTACTTTTTAAAATTTAATCAATCAATTAATTAGGATGCACCAGGTCTTAGTTGTAGCATGGGGATCTAGTTCCCTGACCAGGGATCAAACCCAGGCCTCCTTGCATTGGGAACACAGAATCTTGGCTGCAGGACAACCAGGAAAGTCCCAGGCTTTCATTGCTTTTGAAATCAAGGACAAATTCTCACCTGTAGTCAGGACCTCAGATTTGCTCCTGACCTTGCCCTCCAGACTCAAGCTCTGTTTGTTCCCCACAAGAGCTCTTGGTTGCATTTCGACTGCATTGTCCATTGTTTTCCAGACTTTCCCCTTAAACTTGTCTGTCTTCACCCTTTCTTCATGTTGTTCTTTCTGTCTGTGACAACCTCCTCCAACAAAACAATGTTCAAGAGGGAAAGCTCTAAGTGATTCCTCTGCTTGCTGGAATCATTTAGCCCTTTTAAGAACTATCTTGAGCTTTAAAGAACCATCTTGATTATCACTTTGTGTATAAAATCTCTAATCAGATGAGGTCCCTTCCTCCTTTTATCCTCTAGATGTGCACCCATTCACCTCCTTTGTATTTCTCAACTTTTACAAGCGTTTCTGTAACTCATTCTGGCCCACCACTGTGCCCAAGGCTTTTTGAGGATGAATACTTGGTCTCGATTTTGCTTCCTCTCCAGGGCTGTGTACATGATGCTGTCTTGGGGTATAACGGAACTGAACCACTACTGTACTGACTAATGATTCTGTAAACATAGGTGCAAACTCTGCACATTACAATTCTTGTTTCTAATTTTTTTTCTGGGTCACACAAACCATATAAAAGCAACATATTTTGTTGTCATCAGCAAAAACCCATTTCAGCATCACTGTTCAACCCATTTCAGTATAAGCTGTTGGAATCAAAAGCTAACATATCTGAGATTATTTTATATCTGAAAACTCAAACTGCTGTTGTTTGCAAATCAGTGTATTTGTGGCCATGCCTTGCATGTTGATTATTCAAAAGAAAGTCACATGTGGTTTTGTTCAGGTCTAGGAAGGCCAAACATGATTTCCTCAGATTCATCCAGTGAATTCCAAGGAAGGGACAAAAGACAGAGGTCCATCCATTTGTTCCAACAATTTGATTCACTTTGTTCAGTTGCTGAGTCATGTCTTACTCTTTGTGACCCCATGGATTGCAGCATGCCAGGCTTCCCTGTCCCTCACCATCTCCCACAATTTGCTCAAATTCATGTCCATTGAGGCAGTGATGCTATCCAACTATCTCATCCTCTGCCACCATCTTCCCCTTTTGCCTTCAATCTCCTTTTGCCATCATTCAATAGTACATGTTTTATAATACATGTTTAGGACCTGAAGAGTTGTTGAAAGGAGTCCCTATCTCATCACTACAGGTTGCACTATTGAACTTGTGAAATAAACTAGTTAACTTGCATGTCTTTATACTTTCCCATGCCTTTAGGTGTACCTATTTCTAGACATTTTCAGGATGCATGTGGGGAGGCTATGATTAAAGGGTACTTTTTTTTTTGGTGTGGATGGACAGAGGCTGAGTCTCTTGACAATGACTTGAAAAAAAGAATAAAATCTATTTCACATCAGTTGAATGTCTCTAATTGGGTCTTGAAGACCAAACAATTCCCTTCAAGACAGCTGGGGCTTTGGGTAGCCCCAAACCAATTAACTCAAATTATATAATTTTCCTCCCATCCCTGCCCCCAAAGTTTGACTTGCTTATTTAGTAAAGAGGAGGATTAGTGCGAGCACTAAGGAGTCCATTCTCTGGCGGCCTGGCACAATATGCTGAGCTGAGTCCTGGGCCAGCCTGGAGTACCCTCGCTGGGAAGAAAGGAGAAAGGGGAGCTAAAGTCAAGCCGCACCCTTGGTATGAGCCTCTTCTTTCTTGGGATACAATGCAATTCAGCATAAATATATTACTGGATTACCAGGCAGGAGAAAGCAACTTAGCCTTAAATGGAAACAAGCAATCTTTAGCCTTCCTAAACCTCTGAAAATGTGCAGGAGCTAATTAAGGCAACAAAACTCATGAGGTGCTCAGAGAAGACCAGAGAAAAATGAATGGTTTTGGAGGAATTTGAATAGGTGTGTGTGTGTGTGTGTGTGTGTGTGTGTGTGTGTGTGTGTGTGTGTAGGCTTAAGGGAGCAAAGAGCTGTACTATGAATAGATTTCATGTTTCTTCTCTTTCCAAATGGTTGGTTAAAACTGAGAGAAGCATTGGACAAATGATAAAGTTATAAAACAGTTCAAAAGCATATTTTCCAAGATTTTAAACATCAGTAATTTAAGAGAGAGAAATAAGACTCTACATTTACAAAGGCATCACAAATATGCATTTTGTGATCCTTATAACAAGATACACAGCCTCTGATTTGATCACTGTAAATAGAAATTTAAATGAATTTAAAATAGTTTTGTTCTAATAAGAAGGGGTAATTAATGATTTTGTGAAGCTGACAGGATTCTTCAGGGAAACTCTTTTGGGTATGGTTTGGCCTGGGGAATCCCAACCTGTAGGTATTGGCATTTCCTGTGCCCAAAAGAGAAGGTACAGTATCTATCCCATGCCCCCACCCCCCAAATGTTCTAAGCATATAAAATATTGCACTGAACTTACCTGAGTATTTTCTATCACCTTCTTTTTTGAGAGGACTCTGCCTTGGATACTGTTGTTTCTTCAACTACTAGAATTGAAGAGTTTCAGGAACAGGCTTTCCTGTTTTTCCAGGTCCCAAAAGTTATTTTCCACATTTGACTTTTTTTTTTTTTCTTTCATATGTCTACCAAAAGGGCAATCAAGTGAAATTAAAAATTTTTACGAAGCTATACCTTCATCTCTTAAAGTTCTCATGGATAAAGTAGTGTTTTATCTTCTGTTGATGACCCCAACTCTCTAGGATTTTCTAAGATTTATGAAAGAGACCCTAGACATAAAGTCTATTGGTTTCCTTTAGGAGCTACTGACCATCAATATAAGACTTGGAGATGGGAAATCACGTCCCTTGGTCATTTGGTCAGCAGTACCTCTCACTACGAACAAAGCTAGTGGAGGTGATGGAATTCCAGCTGAGCTATTTCAAAGATGACGCTGTGAAAGTGCTACACTCAATATGCCAGCAAATTTGGAAAAGTCAGCAGTGGCCACAGGACTGGAAAAGGCCAGTTTTCATTCCAATCCCAAAGAAAGGCAATGCCAAAGAATGCTCTAACTACAGCACAATTGCACTCATCTCACACACTAGTAAAGTAATGCTCAAAATTCTCCAAGCCAGGCTACAGCAATATGTGAACCGTGAACTTCCAGATGTTCAAGCTGGTTTTAGAAAAGGCAGAGGAACCAGAGGTCAAATTGCCAACATCCGCTGGATCTTGGAAACAGCAAGAGAGTTCCAGAAAAACATCTATTTCTGCTTTATTGACTATGCCAAAGCCTTTGACTGTGTGGATCACAATAAACTGTGGAAAATTCTGAGAGAGATGGGAATACCAGACCACCTGACCTGCCTCTTGTGAAATCTGTATGTAGGTCAGGAAACAACAGTTAGAACTGGACATGGAACAACAGACTGGTTCCAAATAGGAAAAGGAGAACGTCAAGGCTGTATAATGTCATCCTGCTTATTTAACTTCTTTGCAGAGTACATCATGAGAAACACTGGGCTGGAAGAAGCACAAGCTGGAATCAAGATTGCTGGGAGAAATCTCAATAACCTCAGATATGCAGATAACACCAGCCTTATGGCAGAAAGTGAAGAAGGACTAAAGAGCCTCTTGATGAAAGTGAAAGAGGAGAGTGAAAAAGTTGGCTTAAAGCTCAACATTCAAAAAGCGAAGATCATGGCATTTGGTCCCATCACTTCATGGTAGACAGATGTGGAAACAGGGTCAAACTTTATTTTGGGGGGCTCCAAAATCACTGTAGATGGTGACTGCAGCCATGAAATTAAAAGACGCTTACTCCTTGGAAGGAAAGTTATGACCAACCTAGATAGCATATTAAAAAGCAGAGACATTACTTTGCCAACAAAGGTCTGTCTAGTCAAGGCTATGGGTTTTCCAGTGGTCATGTATGGATGTGAGAGTTGGACTATAAAGAAAGCTGAGCGCCAAAGAATTGATGCTTTTGAACTGTGGTGTTGGAGAAGACTCTTTAGAGTCCTTGGACTGTAAGGAGATCCAACCAGTCCATCCTAAAGGAGATCAGTCCTGGGTGTTCATTAGGGAGCGACTGATGTTGAAGCTGAAACTCCAATACTTTGGCCACCTGATGAGAAGAGCTGACTCATTGGAAAAGACCCTGATGCTGGGAAAGATTGAGGGCAGGAGGAGAAGGGGACGACAGAGGATGAGATGGCTGGATGGCATCACTGACTCGATGGACATGAGTTTGGGTGGACTCCGGGAGTTGGTGATGGACAGGGAGGCCTGGCATGCTGCGATTCATGGGGTCGTAAGAGTCAGACACAACTGAGCGATTGAACTGAACTGACCTCTCACAAAGGCTTGGGCCTCCTCTGTTGATTGTCTCTGTTTTGGGGAACATGGGTTTGCAAATTCAGGGGCCATAGTCCCAGGGAATGTATTCACTTAAGACTCAGAATATTCAGTTAAGACTCAAAATAAAGATAACTGAGCATTAAGTTTATATTCTGAAAAGAACATTAGAAATTGAGTTTGTTCTATCGTTTAAAAGATGGAGCCATGGCATACTAAGAAGAAAGGTGACCTGTTCAAAGTTACATGGGACTTGTGGGTGCAGTGTGACCAGAATTCAGTTCTCTCAACTCAGTTGAGGAGTGGCCCCTGGCTATTGATTTTAATTGGGCTTCCCAGGTGGTGCTGGTGGTAAAAAACCCTCCTGCAAATGCAAGAGACGTAATAGACGTGGGATTGATCCCTGGGTTGGGAAGATCTCCTGGAGCAGGGCATAACAACCTACTCCAGTGTTCTTCCCTGGAGAATCCTAGACAGAGGAGCCTAGTGAGCTATGGTCCAGAGGATTGCAAAGAATCAGACACAACTGAATCGACTTAGCATGCACGCATATTTAATCACAGAAACACATTACTTATTCTGTCTTTATAGATGGCTAATGGACCCTGTGATTTACAGTCTGAAGTTTCACTCTGCTACCCCTCTCTCTGTTAGTCACTTCAGTCATGTCCAACTCTTTGTGACCCGATGGACCGTTGCCCACCAGCCTACTCTGTCCATGGGATTCTCCAGGCAAGAAGACTGGAGTCGGTTGCTATTTCCTTCTCCAGGCGATCTTCCCGACCCAGGAATCAAACCCAGGTCTCTTACATCTACCTGCACTGGCAGATGGGTTCTTTGCCAGTAGTGCTACCTGGGGAGTCAGATTTGGCCGCTGTGGTCCAGGCTCTAAGAGGGAAAGCGGACGGTGCCCTCTCAGTGGTGCTCCTCTCCACTGGATGTAAAAGCAGAAGGTGTGTTATTAATATAACGTTACTGCTGCCGTCTCTAACCTTAGCTAGCCCGTCACTTCAGGATTCTTCACCAGAATCAAAGCACCACTCTGGTTTATTCAGAAAGTATCTTGAAAAGGAAAACGTTTGATCACTCCTCTCCTGGCTGTACCTCCGTGTGCTGTGGGTAATGATCCAGAGAGAATCAATTGGACACTGCATCTTAAAGATAAGGACTGGGATTTTACTTCTGGGTAACCTGGTGACCCCAATCAATCTCTGTCTTACAAACCCTCTGAAGATTTGATGCTGCAGTCTGCAATTAAGTCCCAGCTTTCAAGAATGGCAACAGATGTTGTGATCCAAACACCTTTATTAACTATTCATCTTCAGAGGCATATCAACATCTCTTGGCCAATGAAACAGCAGCCTGCTCCCTGAGTGGAAAAATCACACTTTTTCATCTTCAAGTTGTTTTACTCCCTAATCCCTTTGAGAAGATAAAAAGAGATATATTAGAAAGGTAGACAATGATATTTAATAGCTTTAAAGATTTGCCTTTTCTAAGTCATCCATCTTGTGAAAATATTGCTATTAAGTTATATATCCCAGTTATACAAAGCATCCAATGGTATTTAAACAAAAAACATACCCAAAACAAAAATTTCAATTTTCACTTACATTTTTCATACCTTACAAGAATGTCATGAGGATTATAAATGATAATGCAGTACTTTGAACACTGAGAATGAAATACAAGGCCAGGATATTTCTGGCAGGACTCTGTGTGATCCTTTGCATGTGAATTCATCAAGGTTTTGGTTTAGAGCTGAGCTCTTGTTTGGAGTTTATGAGGTTATTCCATAGAAAGGAAAATATACTATTGTGAGATCAAGAAGGTTGCTTCTCCTTGGGTTTAACTTACTGGTCAAACAGGTTAGATTACTCTCACACAGGTAGGTGGAGTGGACAGTCTTCTGCTTCAAGGGCCGGGCTGAATTCAAGGGAGGCTAACGCAGTTTAGCTTCTCATCATCCTTCCAACATGTCCTCATTGCCATTTGTCTTCATGAAATTTGCAAAAATCAGACATTTTAACCACAGGTGGTTAGGAATGCTATCTCCACTCTGACTTTCCTCACATCATACCCCTCAGGACTGTTAAGTGATGTAAAAACGACTGAAGAACAAGTGTGCCCTCCAGCTAAGAGGACTTTGAGTTGGAAATATTTTCGTTTGGGCTTTGGAAGATATATTGGGTTGGCCAAAACTTTCCTTTGGTTTTTAAGTAAAAATATAAGACAAATTTTTCATTTTCATCAAGAGCTTTATTGAGCAGTATATTAATATTCACCTTTTTGTTCCACTACCTCCTGCCATTTTTTTCAGGCAACTTCTTAACTCCATCTTCTTAAAATCTTTTATCTTTTTGAGCAAAGTACTATTCCAAGTGCCTTTATAGTCTTCTGGGCTTCCCTTGTAGTTCAATCGGTAAAGAATCTGCCTGGAGTGCAGGAGACCCAGGGTTTGATCCCTGGGTCGGGAAGATCCCCTGGAGAAGGAAATGGCAACTCACTCCAGTATCCTTCCCTGGAAAATCTCATGGACACAGGAGCCTGATGGGCTGCAGTCCACGAGGTCACAAAGAGTCGGGCATGACTGAGCGACTAACACACTTATCGTCTTCTCGGGAACTGAAGGGTTTTCCATTAAAATAATTTTGTAAAGACCAAAATACATGGAAATCCAAAAGTGCAGTGAGTGGTGAATCTGGGGGATGAATCAGTGCTTCCCAACCAAGCTGTAACAGTTTTTGCCTGGTCATCAAAGAAACATGAGGTCTTGCAGTATTTCAATGGAAGATTACGCATTTTCTGTTAACTAATTACAGGATCTTTTTGTTGGGTGTTGCTTTCAGTTGGTCTAGTTGGAAGCTGTACTTGTTGGAATTAATTGTTTGGTTTTCCAAACAGTTAATAATAGAGGAGGCCCTTCCAATTCCACCATTTATACAATATCAGCTTCTTTGGATGAAGACTGGCCTTTGGTGTGGCTGGTGGTGGTTCATTTTGCTTGCCCCATGATCTCTCCATTCCACATTATTGTATAGTAACCACTTTCCATTGCCGGTCACAATTTATTTTAAAAAGAGACCATTTTCGTTACATTTAAGTAGAGAATAGCATGCAGGAGGTTTCGTAATCTTTTGTATTCTTTTTCTCATAAAAGACCCTCAAAATTCTCTTTGCTTTAGTCTCCACATAACTTGGATCTGTATAGGATCGGGTTTCAGGCAGCAAAGCTTAATCTTTCAGAGATTATTTAATTCAGAGGCCCATCACATCCATGCTCCTTGCTTCCCTCTGCCCCTCCTTACTCTGTTTAAGGAAATTAAGGCTTTCATGTGAAGCTCCCTGCCTATGATCATACAGCCCATATGTGGCAGAAATTGGGTAAATCCACCCGGCAAGCAGAATGGATGCTGGGACAGACCTCCTGGCCACAGAGGTCAGTGGTGAAGGGACTGATGAGAAGCTGAGAGAGCCAGGTAACAGTCTGAAGTGCCATCGCTTCATGTGTGACCTGAGATAATGCACTTCTCTCTTTGGACCTTGGTATCCCCATTTGTGCAGGCTCAAAGGAGTTACCTTCTTGTACTGGGTAGTTAGAGAAGTCTTCTGTGATAAAGCCACATGTGAGCAGAGGTATAAAGGAAGTAAGAGAGTGAGTCACGTGGGTCTCTGGGCTTTCTCTGCAGAGAAGATAGCAGCTTCCAAGGAAGGGGGAGACACAGTATCTTGGAGGAACAGCAGAAGATCACCATGCTTGGAAGCAGAGTGAGCAAGGAGGGGAGAAGTAGGGCTGAGGTTAGACCCCCGAGGGAAAGGAGATGGGGAGCTTGTGAGCACTGACTTGAGGTGACTGATAGGTACTTAGAGACTATCTCTCCGTTGCTGCAGAGTGAGGGTGGAGATCAGATAGGAATCTCCCGCAGTTACCCAGGCGTGGCCTAGGGCAGGGGCCAGTGGAAAAGATGTTCACGATTACCTGCAATACAGGCACAAAGTCAGAGGAACCCGGAAAGAGGCATAAGGAGGTGGTGCTGGCTGGGAAGAATGAGCAGGGCATCAGCAAGCAGGGACAGTGGGCAGAAGGAGCATCGGTTCTATAGAGGAAAGGGTGTCACCGAAGATACACGTGGGAAAACAAGGGCTATGTTCAAGGAGACGCTGCCCTGAGATGACTGGGAGTGAGGGCTTTGGGCTCTGTGCCTTTAGACCAGGTATTCACCTCCCCATCCCTGAGTCCTTATCATAAAATGGGTGTGGTATCAGCATCTACCTTGGAGAGGCTTTGCAACAAGATGGCGCTTGTGTGATGCTTTGGAGATGCAAGCTACAGTAAACAGTAACTCCTTCACCACAAGTGCAAGTCTATTAAATGCCAGAATGTTCTGTAAGGCTGAAGCATAGGAATGTGATGGGCAGAAGCCCAGGAAACAAGATTGAAAAGGCTGGTGGAGGCCTGACAATGAAGAGCTTTGAACGCTACCCAGTCTGTTTGGGAGACTTGCTTGATTATAAAACTTGCCAGAAGTACTTGTTGAAATTGAGGTTCGCCAATTCTCTACCTGGGATGGGGCCCAGGGAACTGGAGTTCAGCAAGAGTCCCAGCTGATTGCTATACAGGTGCCACTCAAGAAATTTTCTTTATTTTATTTTATTTTTACAATAAGGGTTAGAATGGAAGTGCACTCAAAGGCCAGGAGTTGATAGAAAGAAAGTGAAAGTCACGCAGTCGAGTCCAACTCTTTGCAACCCCATGGTCTATGCCGTCCATGGAATTCTCCAGGCCAGAATACTGGAGTGGGGAGCCTTTCCCCTCTCCAGAGGATCTTCCCAACCCAGGGATCGAACGCAGGTCTCCTGCATTCCAGGTGGATTCTTTACCAGCTGAGCCACAAAAGCAGCACTACGTTTTGTGTTTCCAGCTTCCCTCATGCAGTCAACAGTGGCAAAGCAGGAAACCCGGCTGAGAGCTGGTAGAGGGAGAAAGCGTGTGGGCTGGGACTGAAGGAGTGCTCTGGGGACCTTTCCAGAAGCCTGCCTGCCTGGGAGAAGCTGTGCAAGAGATCGGTCAGAGGCTCTGTTCTCATCCCGGCTCCTACACCCCATAAGTCGCTCTGTGTGTCTTTGAGTGCTTCTTGCCTCCTCTCAGAGAGGCAACTTCCTCCTCTGCTTAAAAAAAAAAAAAAAGAATCTAGAGGGCTGAGTTGGGCAAACTCTAAAGTCCCTTCCAGCTCCAAGTTTATCTGTTTATCAAACAGCCTAATCTTCGCAAAAGCACTTGCAACGGCTACAGCCTGGAGACAGTCTTTGCAAAGTTTGCTGTCAGGCTTTGGGGGTTACACAAAGGGCAAAATAGCCCCGCCATCAAGATAAGAGAAGGCACGCTGTCCCAAGGGCTTTTCTCCCCGGCAGCAGCAGTTCACAGGCACCTCTGCACACACTGATCTGAGCTCAGGGACTTGTCTGATTTAACCCTTATCACACTGACATTTGGCGGGGCTGCTGTGGAAGCAGCTAGACGGTTGGACGCTGCCAATCTCATATCTGCCATCCAGGCACTGCGATGGCACTCAGCCCATTCTCTGCCTGAAAGAAACGAATTGGGTCTTAGTGACTTCTGAGTGGATGCCTTGGGATTCTGTGGTGTGAAAGCAAAAAAAAACAAAAAAAAAAAAGAAGAAATGCCTTTGATTTGGGGGAAGTCTATACATTCCAGGCCTCAGTTTCTTTAGCTCAAATATATTTGGTTGTCTAAAGGATTCTTTTTATCCTTAACTGCTCTCAAAAACTGTCTGTAGATTTGATAATGCTGCCTTCTGATGGCATAACTTTTACGAAATCCCTTTATAATATCCCCCATCATATTGCGCGATGACCTGACTTTTTCAGAGTTAGCTTAAAAAAATAATAGTTTCACCCCTAAGTGCAAAACTGCCTTTCTATTCACTTTATCTCTGTTAAAGGCATCTTTACATCTTGAGGCAAATGGTGATCACAGTGATCTCACTAAGGGGCCCTCTCTCCTCAGCACACAGAGATCTGAGAGCTCCTGGAGTTGTCTGATCTGACCCTGATTACCTCATTAAGTTTTAAACAGACTGTGTTCATGTAATTTCCCTCTAAAGATTCACAAAAATCTCTTGATATATTTTCTGAAGGATAGACGGGGCTGGGGGTGGGAAACGGGAATGATAATTCTGTAATCACTTGCTAATTTATTTCCTCCATCCTGCGGTGTGGAGATAATCATTTGTGAGGGGAGGAGTTTTGTGCTTGGGACAGCATGGTCGACTAACCAAGAAAAGTAAAGTCATAACATTTTTATTAAAAAGGCTGGAGGATGTAAGGTGGGTAGGAGTTAGCTCTCGAGCTTGAATTGCTCCTGTTTGGCTTCTTGTCGTCTGCCTTCTGCAGAGCCAGCTGGGACACCATTTTTCTCAGAGGTTTTTTTTTTCTTTTCTCCTGAAGCCTCCTTGGGGAGACTCCCATACCTGAGGAAGGCACTGGTCTTCCCACAGAACAGCAGGACTGACCTCCCTTCTCCATAGCTCCCTGCTCTCTGGGATTCCGAGCCTGTGATCTGGCCTGGAGGCTTTGGGGGGACCCCCATCCCCCCATCACTACCATGAAGCGGAGCTTCAGAGGGCAGGGGAGTCAGGTCCTGAACACACCTTCCATGCCCCCCACCTATGACTCGCTGTGCCCCCAACAGTCACTGTCCAGTTTAAGGGGGGCTCCTTCAACTCCCACTCAGTGGCTGAGGCCCACAGAGGTGGAGTGGGAGGCTGACCAACAAGGCCACTGAGGATTTGTGGCAGCACCTGAGGAGTAGCTTTAAGTAGTCTCATCCCGGAGTGTCGACGTGCAGTTTCTGTTTGAAAGTGCTCGTGACAAATATTTAGTGAGGTCTTGGAAAAGCCCTGTGCTTGCACGTTCCATCCCATAAACAGAAGAAAGAAATGCGGTTCTGTTCTAAGGCATCCGAGAGCTGCTGGGGTGGGCACACACACTCACCCAGCACTCTGAGAGCTTAGGACCCCTAGCTGTGGGTTCCTTCTCCGCTGGGGGACTGGAGGCTTGCAGTGGCTGGGGACCCCCCAGGAGCAGGCAGTGAGGGCAGGGTGGGATGGCAGAGGCCACCCTGAGGATATTGCAAAGCAGGTGACCACCCCTGCCCTGACTGCACACGCACAGAATTCCAGTGGTGTCTGTCTGCCAAACCCAGGCCTTTACTTCAGCTAACCCACCACGGACCCTCAAGCAACAACTTATGGAGACCAACTCTGCCCTTCTTGCTGGCCTCATTTCTCTTAAACCAAGACCAAAATCTGCTTCCTTTTGACTGCCTATTTCTTCTGCTTTGCACAGCCCCTGCTGATCTGATTTTTGGCCTAGTATCTTCTATTCTCTCCTCACCAAACCCTACCCCCTCCATCACCCACACAGAACCAGCCCCTAGCCCCTTAGCCCTCTCCAGCCCTCTCCCTCAGATACCCTGGGCGTCCCTGGTGGCTCAGATGGTAAAGAATCTACCTGAAATGCAGGAGATGGGGTTTCACCCCTAGGTCTGATCCCTGGGTCAGGAAAATCCCCTGGAGAAGGGAATGGCAACCCACTCCAGTATTCTTGCTGAAGAATCCCATGGACAGAGGAGCCTGGTGGGGTTGCAAGAGTCTAACACTTTCACTTTTCTCCGCAGGGGACGGTCTGGCCATGGCCCCAGGGGTTCAGGATACCATCCTGGCTTCATCTAGTCCTTACAACAGTCTCCTAATTGGTCTGGCCCTCTAGGTTCCCAGCAATAAAGAAGAGTTGATGACTAGGATTGCCTAGCCTAGAGAAGATTGGAGAGAGTAGCCAGATAGCTGGAGTGCTTCTGTGTAAGCCGAGGGGAGGCGTTTGTTCCCCTAGCCCCAGTGATCCGGGGAACTAGGGCTGAGGCCTGGCAGCATCAGGAGGCTGAGTTGGCCTCACGGTAGAAAGACTCCCTAGGAGAGCTCTCCGAACTGGAAAGGGCTGCCTCATACCTCAGCCTGACAGGCTCAGTGGATAATCAGCTGCCGGAGTGATTGGAGGCATTTTAAGAGCCCTTCCTGCCTCAGTGCATCCCAAACATAGGGGCTTAAACAACAGCGTTCGATTATTTCTCATAATCCTCTTGGTTGGTTGGACTCAGTTGAGCAGTTCTTGTGATGCTTCTGCTGCGAGTCCCTGAAATATCTGCGGCGACAGGTGAACCGGGATTGGAGGATCTGTGAGCTCGCTTGCGTGTTCTGAGCCTTGGTGCCTGCTGTCCACGGGGTCTCCTTGCTCAATGGTCTCCTCTCATTCAATTCTTTTTCCAATACTTTTATCCATTTGCTCATTTTTGGCTGTGCTGGGTCTTCACTGATGCACATGCTTTTCTTTGGTTGTGGGGCACGGGCTTCTCATTGTGGTGGCTTCTCTTGTTGTGGAGCACAGGCTCTAGGGCACACACGTTTCAGTAGCTGAAAGGCTTTAGGGCACAGGCTCAATAGCAACGAGCTTATTTGTTCCATGGTGGGTGGGATCTTCCCAGATCAGGGATCGAACCTATGTCTCCTGCGTTGGCAGACAGATTCTTCACCACTGAGCCACTGGGGAAGCCTTCATTCAATTATTTAGCCCAGGTTTCCTTGTATGGTTTGGGGAGTTTTGTGTGAGAACAGAAAATGTAAACCTGAGCAATGGTATACAGACAGTATTGCTTCTGCCACATTCTATTGGCCAAAACAAGGCCAGATTCAAGGGATCAGACTAGATCTCCACCATTTGACAGGAGAAGCTGCAAAGTATTTGTGATCTACCATAGTAGATACATTAAATCTACCATTCTTCTTGAATTGCCTCTGCTTCTGGGTATGCTGTGTGATATGATAAGATTCTATGGTCCTGGTAAGGACCCATACATTTCTATACCTGTGAAGAAGGGTTTATGTGGACACCAGCTGCCTACCACATCCATCCCCATTCTTCTTTATTGGGGGGTGCCTACTCCATCTCCACAGTTTATTGTGATCCACACAGTCAAAGGCTTTGGCATAGTCAATAAAGCAGAAATAGATGTTTTTCTGGAACTCTCTTGCTTTTTCCATGATCCAGCAGATGTTGGCAACTTGATCTCTGGTTCCTCTGCCTTTTCTAAAACCAGCTTGAACATCTGGAAGTTCACAGTTCATGTATTGCTGAAGCCTGGCTTGGAGAATTTTGAGCATTACTTTACTAGCATGTGAGATGAGTGCAATTGTGCTGTAGTTAGAGCATTCTTTGACATTGCCTTTCTTTGGGATCGGAGTGAAAACTGACCTTTTCCAGTCCTGCGGCCACTGCTGAATTTTCCAAATTTGCTGGCATATTGAGTGCAGCACTTTGACAGCATCATCTTTCAGGATTTGAAATAGCTCTACTGGAATTCCATTGCCTCCATTAACTTTGTTTGTAGTGATGCTTTCTAAGGTCCACTTGACTTCACATTCAGTGAAAAACTTGGCTTAAAGCTCAACATTCAGAAAACGAAGATCATGGCATCTGGTCCCATCACTTCATGGTAGACAGATGGGGAAACAGTGGAAACAGTGTCAGACTTTATTTTTTTTGAGCTCCAAAATCATTGCAGATGGTGACTGCAGCCATGAAATTAAAAGACGCTTACTCCTTGGAAGAAAAGTTATGACCAACCTAGATAGCATATTCAAAAGAAGAGACTTTGCTGACTAAGGTCCCTCTAGTCAAGGCTATGGTTTTTCCTGTGGTCATGTATGGATGTGAGAGTTGGACTGTGAAAAAAGCTGAAGGCTGAAGAATTGGTGCTTTTGAACTGTGGTGTTGGAGAAGACTCCTGAGAGTCCCTTGGACTGCAAGGAGATCCAACCAGTCCATTCTGAAGGAGATCAGCCCTGGGATTTCTTTGGAAGGAATGATGCTCAAGCTGAAACTCCAGTACTTTGGCCACCTCATGTGAAGAGTTGACTCATTGGAAAAGACTCTGATGCTGGGAGGGATTGGGGGCAGGAGGAGAAGGGGACGACAGAGGATGAGATGGCTGGATGGCATCACTGATTTGATGGACGTGAGTCTGAGTGAACTCCGGGAGTTGGTGATGGACAGGGAGGCCTGGTGTGCTGCAATTCATGGGGTCGCAAAGAGTTGGACACGACTGAGCGACTGAACTGAACTGAACTGAACTCCATCTCCACACAGTCTCATGCTGTAGGGGAAACTGGTCTCTTTGTTGATAGGGCTGATCAGTCTAATGGATCACTGACTGGCCCAGGAATTCAGGCCACCAATAATCTCATGGCATTACCTGCTCAGAGATTGGTTAGGAAAAGGCATGTATAGGCATACCTCAGAGATATTGCAAGTTTGGTTCCAGATCGCTGCAATAAAGTGAGTATTGCAATGAAGCAAATCATACACATTTTTTTGGTTTCTCAGCACATATGAAAGTCATGCTTACATTATACTGTGGTCTATTAAGTGTCTAAAAAACTGTTAGTGTGTTAGTCACTTGGTTGTATCTGACTCTTTGCAACTCCGTGGACTATAGCCCAACAAGCTTCTCCATCCATGGGATTTTCCAGGCAAGAATACTGGAGTGGGCTGCCATTTTCTTCTCCAGGGGATCTTCCTGACCCAGGGATTGAACCCAGGCCTCCTGCATTGCAGGCAAACTCTTTACCGTCTGAGCCACATACCTTAATTTTAAAATATCTTATTGTTAAAAATGTTAATTATCATCTGATAATACACAGTTGCCACAAATCTTCAATTTATAAGAAAAACAAAATGAAAACAAAAATCAGTATCTGCGATGCTCAATAAAGTGAGATATAATAAATAAGGCCTGCCTCTTATCAAGTACAGGCCAATGAGTCATATGAGAGGAAATTTTTCTAAGGACTTCTAGGAAAGAATTTTCCTCGTGTTTAAGAAAACCACTGAAAAGGAAAATTTCTCTTCTGTTGTATATAGAAGTGAGACTTGGAACTGTTGACATCTTGTTATCAAACTAAGGATGAAGCCATGGTAGAAAGGAGGGCAAAACCCAGGGAACCACAGAGCAGAGGAACAGGAATTCTAGTCCCTCCAGCCTGATCCCTGGCCTCTAAGACTGGGCTTGCTTCAGATCCATGAGCCAATAACTCCTCTTTATTAGTTAAGTCAATTTCAATGAGCTTTTCTGATACTTGCTGTTAGAAGTACCATAAATGACCTAGGGCCTGAAAATGTTAGATGACCAACCTAGCTACTCTGTTCAGTTCAGTTCAGTCGCTCAGTCATGTCCAACTCTTTGCAACCCCATGAATCACAGCACGCCAGGACTCCCTGTCCATCACCAACTCCCGGAGTTCACTCAGACTCACGTCCATCGAGTCTGTGATGCCATCCAGCCATCTCATCCTCGGTTGTCCCCTTCTCCTCCTGCCCCCAATCCCTCCCAGTATCACAGTCTTTTCCAATGAGTCAACTCTTCGCATGAGGTGGCCAAAGTACTGGAGTTTCAGCTTGAGCATCATTCCTTCCAAAGAAATCCCAGGGCTGATCTCCTTCAGAATGGACTGGTTGGATCTCCTTGCAGTCCAAGGGACTCTCAGGAGTCTTCTCCAACACCACAGTTCAAAAGCACCAATTCTTCAGCCTTCAGCATTCTTCACAGTCCAACTCTCACATCCATACATGATCACAGGAAAAACCATAGCCTTGACTAAAGGGACCTTAGTCAGCAAAGTAATGTCTCTGCTTTTGAACATACTGTCTAGGTTGGTCATAACTTTTCTTCCAAGGAGTAAGCGTCTTTTAATTTCATGGCTGCAATCACCATCTGCAGTGATTTTGGAGCCAAAAAAAAAAAAAAAAGTCTGACACTGTTTCCACTGTTTCCCCATCTGTCTACCATGAAGTGATGGGACCAGATGCCATGATCTTCGTTTTCTGAATGTTGAGCTTTAAGCCAACTTTTTCACTCTCCTCTTTCACTTTCATCAAGAGCCTCTTTAGTTCCTCTTCACTTTCTGCCATAAGGGTGGTATCATCTGCATATCTGAGGTTATTGAGATTTCTCCCGGCAATCTTGATTCCAGCTTGTGCTTCTTCCAGCCCAGCATTTCTCATGATGTACTCTGCATAGAAGTTAAATAAGCAGGGTGACAATATACAGCCTTGACGTTCTTCTTTTCCTATTTGGAACCAGTCTGTTGTTCCATGTCCAGTTCTAACTGTTGCTTCCTGACCTGCATACAGATTTCTCAAGAGGCAGGTCAGGTGGTCTGATATTCCCATCTCTTCCAGAATTTAGTGGGCTTACAAATCAGATATTAGCTTTCTGTCTTTTTTTTTTTTTTTGCCACACCTTGCAGCTTGCAGGATCTCAGTTCCCCAACCAGGGACTGAATCCACCCTCTAGCAGTGAAAGCCTGGAAGCTTCAAGTTGCAAACTTTCACAGATGCAGACATGAGTTTGCATGTCCAGTTAGTTCTATTTCAGGAGGCACTGTTAGTTTTTGAGACACAGGACCCAAATATAGAATGGTACACAAAGGTTCCAACAGCCTTTCATGCTACCATGTCATTTATGATAGGAAGAAAAGAGCTACCACTCAGACATCACTGGGTCACTTTTTCAAGAGGGTAGATAGAATTTAATCCAGCAAGGAACCAGAACCTTTGCCATCAGCATGAGGCATGAGTGAAATTGCAGCTTGCCATCCATCTCCTATTGCTGACGATCCTTCAGTATCATCCCATCTCTCATCGCCTATCCCTCCTCCAGTCAGTAACTCTTCTTACCTGTCACTGGATCCCAGTCTAATACAGGCCAGCTGTTGTACTGTACTACTGTACTTTTCAAGGTACCGCACTAAAAGATTAAACATATTTTCTTTACTTTTTCATATATTATTGTGGAAAGTATTATAAACCTATTACAGTATGGTACTATATGGCTGATTGTGTTAGGTAGGTACCTAGGCTAACTTTGTTGGACTTAAAAACGAATTGGGCTTTCAAATGTGCTCTCAGAACAGAACTCATATGTATGTAGAGGATTTACTGTATTGGCTTTTAGAAGAGAATAATAACTAATGTATTTTTTGTTTTGCTTTCCGAGAGTGTGGTGAAATAGAAGATTTATTATGTCAGAATGGAATGAGAAATACCTTTGAACATCATCTGCTCAACCAGCTCACTCAACAGATAAGGAAACTGAGATCGGGACGCATCAGTACAAATATGCCTCGGTTTCCTGATGCTCTTCACTGCGTCCACAAGCGTAGTCACATGCACTGGGGCATGGGGACCACCATGATAGGCATACTGCAAATATGAACTTCAGAACAACAGCCTTGGAAATCTGTTTGGCAGTTTCTTAAAAAATTAAACATCATTTACCCTATGGTCCACCAATTCCACCCCTAGGTATTTACTCGGGAGGAATGAATTTACATGACTTCTAGAGAAAGTTTATGGCAGCTTAGATTCAGAATTGCTAAAAAGTGGATACATCCCAGATGTCCAAAAATGGCTAAAAGGATAAACAACAAATTATGGTATTTGTGGTATATCCGTCCAAAAAATACTACACAGAGAGAAAGAAAAAAAAAGGAATTAACTACTGATGCATGCAACAACTTGCATGAATTTCAAAAGCATACTGAGTGAAGGCCGTCAGACAAAAGAGATTATGTGGTACTCCATTTGTATGACGTTCTAGAATAGCAGCTTCTACCTGTGGTGAGGGAAGTCAGCCCCATGGTTGACTGCTCCATGCTGAGTGTATGCGTGTGCAGGATATTGACTAGGAAGGGGCAAGAAGGATGTTTCTTGGGGGGATAGAAATATTCTGTGTCTTGATCAGAGTCTGGGACCCATGACTGTGTTCATTTGTCAAATCTGATCAAGCACTTAAGATCTTAGTATTTGACTGCATGTAAATTATGCTGCAAAGCATTTTTAAAAAACGAATTTCTAGGCACAGACTGGAAGGTACAATATTAACGCTCAATCTGGTTAAGAAGAAGGTGAATGAGCCGAGGATGGTCAGGCTACTGGAATGAGTCTGCCATGGTGTATCCTGGAATCCGGAGCTTGGGAAAGTGTTGTCTGTTCCCGCTGTGCTGATGGCGGGCCAGCCAGCTTCCTGTGTAGGCTGCCAGCCCCCAGCTGTCAGGCTGGGCCCAACCTCAGCTGCTGTAATAGCAGGTTGGGAAGGCCATTTCCTCCCAGCCCTGTGGCCACATCACAGGAACCAGCCATACCCCACCGCCGCCCCCCCCCCGCCCCCCCCCCGGCCTGCTTCCCCAACTACTGACTGCGCTCACCATATACTCTCACATACCCTCCTAGAGCCCTCCTTGCTCTGAGGCAGCACTTGCCGTCACTCAAGCTTCACGGGTGATAAACGCTGGCTTTCTGACATTCCCAGACTGCTCTACTGGATCACTGCAGCCAGGCTTTCTTTTTTTTTTTTAAATTACCATTTGTGTTTTCTTCATATTTCCTGCCAGATTGTCAAATCAGGGTCTCTCCAGATGCCAACATCTGGTATTAAATTGCACGTCTGGGTAATCTTCCAAAACAATGTTTTTTAAGAGTCAGGGAACTTCTTTTATTCACATTCTTCATCTGTTCAAATCATATCATGTTCTCACACTGATTTCTCCACTAAAATATATCTTTCAGGAGGTCAAAGCTGGCCTGTTTAAGACAGGCCTAATGCTGGCATTAGCCTACAGGTTGCTTAGAGGATATGTGATCTGTTGCTTTTTTTTTTTTCTTTGTGGTTCCCTTCTTTTCTATTTTAAAAAATTAATAAATCACAAACAAACCTTTCATTGAATAAGCATGAAATGAATTCAGCTTTTCCTTTATTCCAATGTTTATATTTTTAATGTAAAATGAAATCTCTAAGAAGCCAGACATATGGTACCCAGACGAAGTCTGCTTGTCTGAATCTAGGGCTGGAGGTGCTTTTAGAATGGTGCAGCCGCATGCAGTGTGTGTTCCCCAGCTGGGAATGTATGCCTGCGGTGGGGAGGAGCCACAGCTTGCTTCCTTGTGCTTTTCCTATCGCTGTAGAGATGCGCCGTCCTCCTTGGTAGGATCGGGAAATGAGGAAGCCCAGGTGCACACCTAGCTGGGGGTGTAAGTGTCAGCACCTGCCCGAGAGGCAGAGACACACTCCCAGTCCCAGTGCTGCCACTCACTCATAGGGAAGTCTATTTCCCTCTCTTGGCTTCCACCCACTTGAGCCTTGGCATGGATCCATTAGCTTCAATCTCAATGTGTTTTTTTTGGGCTGGTTCAAGGCGATGGAGCGCTGGTGGGGGAAATGGAAGAAATGCCCTAGGGAGTGGGCTCCTGGCCACTTCCTGCTTCTCCTACAGTCAGAGCCAGTTCACTTTGTTCTGTTTTATATCTTGGGCTTCCATGTAAACCCAGGCAAAACAACAACAAAACAAGCCCTTTTTGGTCCATGTCTAGCCCTGAGGCTGATATGTGAGGATTCATGTTTCCTTCCTGGAGCTGAGCCATGGGGGACAACCTTTCTGATGCTCAGAGCCTGCGACCCCCATGCAGGAGATGGTACAGGCATGGAGTGATCCTATGAGCTATGCTAATCCAGCATGTACACTCTCTGGGAAGCACCCCTTCCCTCCCTCTTCTCTTTCTTCCTTCTGCCCTTCCTTCTGTCCCTCCTCCCTTCCCTCCCTCTTCTCTTTCTTCCTTCTGCCCTTCCTTCTGTCCCTCCTCCCTTCCCTTCTTTCTCCCAGAGCACTTCCTGGGGTTTGGCCTGCACGATCCAGATCTTTCAGTGGCAGTAAATTCCTTTCACACTTTGAGCTCTTTCCAAGTGAATTTGGAGGTGAGGGTTCCCAGCCTCCTGTCTAGACACCATTTTAGTGTGCAGATGGAGTCAGGCCTGACTGGGATTCTCCCACGAGCCGACCTGGGCCCATCTGTGGTTTCATCAGTCTATAAGGAGCCAAGTTCGACGGCCCACCGGAGGGTTTTCAAGCAGCCAGCTGTTCTGAACTGCCTTCTGCCAGGAATGTGAAGTGCTGAACCAGCAAAAACTAGGTGCCGTGAGAAGAGACTGGGAATAACATGAACTTAGAAACGCATCACAGTCCTACCACAAAACAAACGTGGAACAAAAGGTTAATTCCACGGATAAACAGCTCTCGGTGGTACTTGGCTGAGCAGCTGGGTCCCATTTCGTGATGCCATTCTGCCAGATGTTCCCTTCGATTAATACATTCTGCTAAAGCCAAGATGAAACACAGAACTGGAAGGCTGAGAGCCTTGCTGGCAGCAGCATGCGGCAACATGCAGGAACAGAGAAAGCTCTGAGAGTGTCCTACGGGGGGCCGCTTTCTGGCCGTTTCCAGAAAGACCCAGGGCCATGAGGGGGGCCCCCGTGTATGCTGTTGGTGCCCCGTGAGACAGTGACTGGCCTGGGACATCATTTCACAGAAATAAATAAGAGAAGGGGGAGGCTCACCTGACTTTCCACCCCTTACATGTATTGACATAATTTAAGAGACGGAGGTGAAGATCACTCTCTGAGTTTCCTCAGTCTGGGGATCTCAGACTGTCTCTTACAGTGCTTCCCTTTGCACACAAAGTTCCCCCATCAATCACTCGCTCATTCATTCTGTGTGCATCTTCCTTAGGTTGGGCACTAATTGCATCCTATTTTATTTAGTGGCATGGTCCCCTGTGTTTCCTGAGGGCAAGATCAAGATGAATTCATCTTTATAGATTCTGTAAGTTATTAAATATATGTTCCTGTGATGAGTCATAGTCAGAAGGCTTGGTTTTAGTTTCCTGGCTGTCTGTCTGAGAGATATAGCTCCTGTCTGGTCCTATTTGAACAATGGATGGTGAGGGTGTGAGCCTGGGCGCTCTGCACTCTGCAGGCAGAAAGAACAAAGCCGCTGCTCTAGAGGTGTTCTCCATCATGTTGAAAACTGTGTCCAATCTCATTGTCCGCAGCAGCAGGTAGCTGTGAAAGGCGGTCGAGGCCCCCATTGTGATTGCCTTGGCTGCAGGTGAAAGGTCGCTTCGCAGGCAAGGCTCTGACCCTTAACTTTTTTGTTGTGAGTGTCACAAGGTAAATTAATCAGATTTGTGGCATTAAGCTCTGCCAATATCTTTATCCTCTCAGCTCTTTTTCTCTAGCAAAACCTTCTCTCCTAGGGAAAAAAAAAATCTTTTTTTCCGCCTGTGGAAGGGGGAAAAAATGCTTTTTGTTTCTCTCTCAGTTTCTCTAAATAGTGAACATGGTTGGACACATGCGGATAAGGCACGGGAAACAGCGCGTTCCCTTTCTCCCTGGAATAGCTGAAGGAACCTTCCTGTAAGCGAACTTTCCTAGCGCTTAATCTAATGCCCCAGAGCATGAGGACAATGAGAAGGCAGGTTTTACTGGTGGTGACAGGCTTCAGTCCTTTTCTTTGACCTCAGCAATCAGGAAAAGTCCATTAACGAGATGTCACCAGGGAGGACGTGGGTGTATGTTTCATCTGGACCTGGCCCAAGGGCAGTCCGGGAACCAGAGCAGCATTTCTGAGGGGCAAGCAGGTTGGAAGCAAAGGAGCAGAGGCTGGCCTGGTCCCCAAGCCTGAGGTTGGAAACCGCCTCCCAGCAGGACCGGGAGGGAGGCTGCGGAGGCCGCAGGTGCTTTTTAGGCAGCCTTGCAGGAGAGCGCCAATTTCCTGCTGCTAGAAATTTGTCTGCAAATTTTTTCTCATTCAGAAGTGACGGGGTCCAGGAGACACTGGCTAGATATGATAACTTGATCAAGGCTTGCAAGGGCGACCCAGATGCCTGGGAACTGGCTGGAAGAGCATGTGTGCCCCTCTAACCTTTCACCAGGGGGAACTGATGGGTTGCAGCTGGCAGGTTTCATCCCCCTAAGTTTGAAAGGGTCAATGTTTTAGACTCAGAGGCCTCAAAATAGTGTCTTTGCAGAAAAAAGAGAAGTTGAGTGATAAAGGATCTTTTCCTCACATGAATTAGCAATGTAAAATAAGGCTTGGGTCCTATTGACTCAGCTAGCATTTCCTGGGCACCTACTATGTGCTAAGCCCCGTTTTAGACAGTGGATATAGCAGGGAATGCCTCAAGGAAAGTTCCTGCTTTCATGGAAATTACAGCCTGTTTGGGAGAGACTGACAGTAAATAATCATGATTTTCCCATTTGTCAAGGGTTTAAAATGCTATAAAGAACAATCAACCAGGATCAAAGGATAAAGTAGGATGATGGGGGTGGCGTAGGGAGTGATACTGGATAGATACAGTGGATAGGAACATTCTTTCTGATAATATGACATGACCTGAATAATTGGAGAGCAAAGCCTATTGATAACTGGAGCCAGGCCTTCCTGAAAGACGATTTAGCACCTGTAAGGCCCCTGGGGTGTGAGTATGTTCCATGTGTTCCAGGAATATTCTTTTACAGTTATATTTTACTTATGAGTGCAAAAACAAAGTCACTTAATGATGATAATAACAGTGCTACCACTTTTGTGACAGTGTTGTTATGAGGATTAAATGAAATGATGCTTATTACACATTGCATAGTGTATTTGCATAGCAAGAGTTTAATAAATGTTAATTGCCTTTATAATTATATTTAGTGTTTACTAAGGATTTGACAGTTACAATAATGAAGGATATGAATAAATCAATAAGTAAATGAAAGATGTGAAGTCCACAGAAGGGAAATGATTATCCCAAGTTTATACTGCAGGTCAGTGGCAACTGGAAGCAGCCTGGGTCTCTAAGGTTGGTGTACAGAGTCACCCAGGAGACCTGCTGATCTGAATGGGACTTTACCTGAGTGGGAATACACTTATATTGTACTAAGCCACTGAGATTTGGGAATTATTTGTTATGGCAGCTAACTTTACTTAACCTGACTAATACAAAGGATCACGAAAAGGGCAAAATGACTGAGACTGTGCCCTTCAAATATCAGAGCTCTTGGCTTTTGGAGGAGAAACCGTGTTGCCCCGAGAAGGTAGTAGAAGAAACTATGAAGTCTTGCTTCTTGGGGTTCATTTAGACCTGGTTCTTCACAGGTTATTTTGATTTTCCATCATTGGACACGACTCTTCTTAAGCTGCATCATTTTAACAGAGGACCTTAAATGCTGCTGAATGTTATCACTTTGAAAACAGAAGGATACTCTTCAAGGAGGGTGGGAAATAGAGGAAAGACAAAGTGAAGAATGAATAAATACAACATCATCACATATAATGTCCTCCATCTCACCTCTAGAATTTTCACTGGTCACCAGTGTCTCTCCCCAATCCCAGCCCCTGTACCTTAGTTACACTGGACCCTGAACGTGCCTGGATTTTTTCAGTACCATTTTGCTCCTACCAGTCCCTCTGCCGGAGACATGTCCATCTACTTCTTTGGCAAAACCCTATGTATCCTTCAAAGCCTTGTCTGAATATCACCTCCTCCAGGAAGCCTTCTCTCTTCCCTAGTCAAAATTCAGCATTTCATGCCCTGCACTCCCACAGAAGGTCCATGTTGACTAGTGGCCACGTTTCACCTTTGGCTCCACTTGTCTTTGCGTACACCTGGTTCCCATGTGTGACAGCATGCTTCCCAAGGCCAGGTGTTGGGCCTCATTGCTCCCCAAACAGACCAGAGGCAGGATTCCATTTGGAAAGAGATGAAATAAAACAATATTTCCTATTTTTTTAAAAAAAGATAATTTAAAATGGCAGGGGAAGCATGCTGAGAAAATCCTCTTTGGAAATTATTGGTATTACCTCTTACAAACATTTTCACCCTCATATACATACATCTTCCACTGGGCCCCTCAATTCCATGGGCAGACGGAGAGTGATGGCGTATTTTGCCGTTGTCTTTATGTTGATGTTCAAACTCCTCTTCTCTGCTCACCCCCATCAATTATTGAATGCTTAAAAAAAGAAAAAAACCTACCCCAGCAGATGTGTGCGAGCTGTTTGATCTTGAGACTGAATAGGAACGAAAGTATCCGAGACTCAGATTATGGTGCAGAAGAGAAAAAAAATCTTAACAGGAGCTCTGTGAAGGAGAAAGTTTAGCTTTGATCTTACTATTGAATTTTGCTAGTGGGGGTGTGTGTTTATATCTATTCCTATTTATCTTTTTAGCTCCAAAATTCTGCTGCTATGTCTGCCTTTTGTAACACTACAGAAAGGAGTTTTGTCTGGTTCTGTGCAATGCGATTTAAGTCATTTAAGGTAAGAATTTAATTTCTCTGGGAAATAAGGAGAGGACTGTAGCTTAATTTATGGATATCTTTTCCTTTAAAGGATTCGAAAATAATTGGGACCACTTTATCTCAAACCAAATGGAAAAGAGGCCTATTAAAAAGTAGAGAGGCTGTGCTTCCAGACAACGAGGTCTGACTTTTTCGTTTAATTCCTAATTTGCACATCTTCCTCACTAAAGAAAGTCCGGACCTTAGAAAGCAATCTGACCTTGGTAATCTAGAAGGAGGGAATTAAAGTACATTTGTTAATAGTTAAATTCTATTTTGTAGAAGTTTCCCGTGAACAAGATCTCTTCTTTTTAACAATTTGATAATTTAAAAAGTTAATATAGCTTGAGAAATTAAAAATAACTTCTTATTGAAGGATAGTTGATTTACAGTGTTTCAGGTGTACTGCAAAATAATTCAATTTTGCGTAAATATACATAAAGAATTACTTCTTTTCCAGGTTCTTTTCCACTATAGATTCTTATAAGACATAGAATATAGTTACCTGTGCTACACAATAGGTCTTTGTAACTTGAATAATTTTAAAAGACACCTTCTCTGATATGCTGATAATTTAGTATAATGACACTGGAGTGACACAAGAATTTTAGTTGTTCATGCAACTTGTAGAATTGTGGATTTTTAATGCATTGTAGTATGAAATGGAGGCCATCCAATCTCACTATTGATTTTTCCTCTTGATTTGAGGACTGCCGAAATGCTTATTATAATCTTCCTGTCCTTGCATGCATTCTTAAGTCTATGTATTCATTCATTTAGTCAATATTTATTGAACCTACTATGTGCCAGACACATTGCTTACACACATCTAATCTGTGGCAGGCATTGAAAAAGCAGATGTTTATTTGCATCTCAAAGCATAAACCAGCAAGAGTTCCTAAATTAGGTACACAGACTCCTCCTAGACAGCTATTCTCAGAATTTGTTTTACTTAGTTTGCCTAGGTATTTATTCAGTGTGAGCCAAATATAAAGCACCATGCTAAGCACTGGCATGAACAGGGAGATGGATCATAAACAGACTGTCTTTTCTAAGTGACTTGGGGGTTGGTGAGGGACACAGAAGTATCACCAGGAAATAAATAGGTGTGAGAGGACGGAGTGGGGGCAAACTCTCAGAGAAAGGAGATCCTTGGTGCCTGGGGCTAAGGTTGGAACTTGAGAGCTTCTAAATATCAAGTTGGAATGTTAGCATTCTGGTGTGGAAGGAGACCCATGGCCTGTGAAAGGCAGTAGGGAACCCTTCTTGGCCAGTCCAAGATGGGAGCTCACACTCCGAGAACACCTTTTGCCTGCAGGAGCTCCAACACTTTGGCCACCTGATATGAAGAACTGATTCATTGGAAAAGACCCTGACACTGGGAAAGATTGCGGACAGGAGGAGAAGGGTGTGACAGAGGATGAGATGGTTGGATGGCACCATGGACTCAATGGACATAAGTTTGAGCAAACTCCGGGAAATGCTGAAGGACAGGGAAGGCTGGCATGCTGCAGTCCGTGGGGTCACAAAGAGTCAGACACGACTTAGCAACTGAACAACAGTGAAGCCTGCAAAATGGTGGGATGTAGTTCACAATGTTCTGAAGACTCCAGAGAGTATCAATTCCCAGTTAAATGAAGGTGCCACTAGAAGAAAAACTGATAACCACCACTGCCTCCCCCCACACACACCCTAAAAAGACTTTCTAAAGACTTGTGTGGTTGACATAATCAGGAGCGTGCCACTTACACTCTTATTTGTGAAACAGAGGTCTCAGGGTTGTTTTGCGGATTAAGTAAGATGGTGTTAAGTGTTTGGCATTATGCCTGTCAGCTGTGCATGTGTGCTAAGTCACTTCAGTCGTGTCCGACTATTTGCGACCCTATGGACTGTAGTCTGCCAGGCTCCTCTGTCCATGGGATTCTCCAGGCAAGAATACTGGAGTGGGTTACCATGCCCTCCTCCAGGGGATCTTCCTAACCCAGGGATTGAACCCAGGTCTCCCATATTGCAGGCAGCTTCTTTACCATCAGAGCCACAAGGGAAGGCCAAGAATACTGTAGTGAATAATCTATCCCTTCTCCAGAGAACTTCCCAATTCAGGTATCCTGCATGACAGGTGGATTCTTTACCAGCTGAGCTACCAGGGAAGTCCATGCCTGTCAGGTAGTAGATGCTTATTAACTACCAGTAATTTTTCCACTTCTTACATAAAATACTTCTAGTGCCCTTCATTCGGAGAAGGCGATGGCACCCCACTCCAGCACTCTTGCCTGGAAAATCCCATGGCCAGAGGAGCCTGATAGGCTGCAGTCCATGGGGTCGCTATGAGTTGGACACGACTGAGCGACTTCAGTTTCACTTTTCACTTTCATGCATTGGAGAAGGAAATGGCAACCCACTCCAATGTTCTTGCCTGGAGAATCCCAGGGACGGCAGAGCCTGGTGGGCTGCCGGCTATGAGGTCACACAGAGTCCGACACGACTGAAGCGACTTAGCAGCAGCAGCAGCAGAGCCTTTCATTGGGTTTCAGTAGGTGCATATAGCTTTTATCTTATGATAGAAGTTGATGTTTTCAAATTTTCTTTGTTTTTTAAAATCTTTTAAAGATTATTTATATTTTTATTTGTTTATTTTAATAAAGGTATACATGATCAATGTTTCTTTTTAAACACATCAAGATTTGTAAGTCCTTCCACACTGGTAGTGTCAGGGGTGGCCTCTTTTATAAGAGTGCCTCTGTCACACTGCATATACCCATAGGCCCGGTGTAGCTAACAGGTCCCCTTCTGTGCCCCCTGGCCACCCCATCCCCCCACCACACTGTGGTCCTGAGGGTGTGATGCCCTCTGTGACCGGGCACTCCGATTACAGGCGTGTGTTGGAGAGGCCTGCATGCCCATCAGGGCCCTCATTGGGAACGACTGCCTTCACTGGGTGGGTCTCTCATAGACACCTCTTTGAACCTGTGCCTCCCTGCCTCCCTCCCTCGCTCGTGGGAGCACACAGTGCGTCCGCCCCTCCCGGGCTCCCGGAGCTGGGCTTCTTGAAATCGTTACCTAAGGTCATTCTCTTTGGCCTTTACAACTACACCTAATCAAACTGTGGTCTCCACTGTTTTTCTGAGCATTTGAACTCCCCTAGTTTCTCTAAGAAAACTTTCACATTTCCTTTCATCTCTCTCAAGGTTTCCACATCTGGATTTCTCCTGCTTGTGTCCACCAGTCAAAGCCAGCCAGCCTGGGGAGGTAGGGCACATCTCCTGCTTTGCCTATTGGCTCCACCCACTCCCATCTGGGAACTGCACCTCGTTTTGCTTCGAGAAGCCATCCAACATCCACAGTAAGCAGTGTTGCAGGGGCTCTGGGAACCATCAATCAAGGAGGCCTGCCTTCCATTGGCCAGGTCTTGGCATGTGACTATGCCTTAACCAATCAGATTCTCTCTTGCAAATTTTCATCTTGGATGGTCAGGTGCAGCTCTGGAAAGCCACTGAAGACCTAATCCCGTCAGCAAGCAGCTCCCTGTTCCCTAGGGCCTTCCTGGTGTCCTGACCATTCCGAGACTGATTCTTCTGATTCTGTAAGTGGTCCTACCCTATCCCTTCTACTAAGTTCGTTTTGTGTTTGAGAGATTTCATCTCTCTTTCTTACAGTCAAAGAATTCTGATAGAGTAGGTCAGTCCAAATAGCTACATTTCTAAAGTTCGGTTTATGTGATTAATCTTGGCTGACCCACAGTGAAACCTAAAAATCTTTTCTATTTTGAAACAAAGGCTTTGGGAACTGTGTTTTAGAGTGAACTTCCTGTTCTCTTGAATAAAAATTGACTTTTAATCTCATGGTAAAATGTAGCTACAGGTGATGCAAATGAGCATGAGAGGCTGATACATCTAAACTGTGTCTTAAACCAGTGCTTTGCAATCATTTTTGTGCATAAGAATAAGAAAATGTCAGTGGAACAGCATGTTCCATTATCAGCACACTAAACCACAGGATTAACAATTTTCTAGCAAAAGCAATAACATTTATTAATGTCCCTCATTGAACTGTGGTCTAAAAAAATAAACTTAACCATTAAAAAAAAGAATCATCTGGAGAGTTTGTTTAAAATGTAAATTCTTGGGAACCACGCTGGGGGTTCTTATTCAGCAGGTCTGGTGGAGAGGGACCCTGAAATTGGAATTTTGAATAAGTTGCTAGGTAGTGCTGAGACTGCTGATCTAAGGACTACATTTGGAGTAGCAAGTCCTTTTCCCCAAGCAAGAGAGACTTTGTAGGGCAGGAAGAGCTTCACTGGCTTGTTAAAATTAAAAGACAAGAGAAATTAGAATTGCCTTTGCAGGGGAACTTTAGAGATGTCTGCGACCTCACTGACAAGCTTTGTTCATTGAGCCCTGAGCAGGATGCGATGATGGCTGGGTCAGATGGTGTGTTCAAGGGCAGGGTGTCTTAGTGAGTCAGCCTGGCACCACCCCCACCCCCACCCCCCAGAGCTTCACAAGCTGCTGGGCAGAATGTCTAAGGCTACTTCAGTGGAAAGTTAAAAAAAAAAAAAGCAAGCAATAGCGCAGGATCAGAGGAGATGCAAGACTGCCCCCTGGGACTATGGAGCAGTGGCCACAGCTCGAGTTGTGACCTAGAGCTGAGCCTGCGCCTCACTGTGTCCTCACGGGACCTCATTCCCACCTCCAGCACCATCCTAACCTTTTTCCCACACCTAGCTCTGAGCTCACCTCTATCCAGATGCCTTCCCTTCTTTCTTTATTCTGCATCATCCCAACAGCTACATACTGATCTTTGAAAACTTTTAAAATACAGTTTTGATCCCACTAACAGTCCCTCCTTCTCTGTCCCTTATTGCACTCCTGCAGCATTTTTTTTTTTTTTCCTATCCCATTTAACCCTTGCAACAACTTTATGAGGTGGCACTAGTGGTAAAGAACCTGCCTGTCAATTCAGGAGACGCAAGAGTCGCAGGTTTAATCCCTGGGTCAGTAAGATCCCCTAGAGGAGGGCATAGCGACCCACTCCAGTATTCTTGCCTGGAGAATCCCCATGGACCAGCCTGGCAGGTCCAAGAGTTGGACATGACTGAAGCGACTTAGCACACAGCACACACATTATTACTCCAGTGTATAGGTGAGGAAACATAGTCTAAGAAGTAGTTTGCTGTAAAAAAAACAACTTAGGGAAAATTAGAGGCAGAATTTGAAACCTGTTTTGTGTGACTCTAAAACCTAAGCCACCCTGCCATTCAACCTCAGTTCTGTGTGAGAGAATGCCTTCTAGTATGTGTTGTAGTATTTGCTGTCCCTGCCCAGAGGAAAGCTCACCTAGGCAGGTTCTGCGTGCTTTGGGAGAATATTTTAGTGGTTCTCTTCCAGGCTCACATTTTATGGCGTGCTTAGAGCTGCATTTCTTTCCAGAGTAATCATTCAAGAGATATTATTTACCACTGATGTGTTGTTCACTGACATTTCTGAACATCGGCAGGGGGAGGCACATTGCTGGAAGCAGGAAGCATTTTTTCCTACTTACCAATCAGCTGTGTTTTCCATTCCTATCTGTGAAGCAGATTAAAAATCTGACTCCCAAGAGGAATAAAGAGCTCATTATTCATCCTCATCTATTAAAAGTCTGTTTTGTGCACAGCATGAGACTGGATCTAAAATGAGCCACAGAGGACCCTGATTTGGGGGCTGTGGGCCCAGGGTTTGCTAGACGTAGAGATGGGGGAAGTGAGGCCAACAAGGGAGAGCAGGCAGAAAGCAGGGGGAAGCTGGGCTGGAGAAGGTATCATGATGGTGGCACTGGTCCCTCCACTGGTCTTCATGCTGGATGTAAAAGTCCGTGGTAAACACAGCTGCCCACCTGGGAGAGATTTAGTGCAGTTGGGCCTGGGTGGTAAAGGGGCTGCAAGTGGGTGAGTGTCAGCTCTGCTAATACAGGTGCTTGGCTCATTTATCACAGGAGTTCAGGCTGAGAAGGCAGGGAAACATGCACTCATTCATTCTTTCATTTATTGGTGCATCCAGCAAATATTTATTGAGTCTAGAACTTGCACTGAGAATGCAGCCACGGAAACTGGAGCAGAGGCAGGTGTTAAATATTAATGGCAGAGGGGTGGCTTGCTCCCTGCAGTGATCAATACTATGACAAAGATGAACACAGTATTACAAGAGAGCTCCAGCTCTGTGGTTGGGCAGGGTGTCAGTACCTTGAGCCAGAGGTCAGGAGTTCAAGACCAGGCTGTAAGTACAACATCCTCTGTGCCAGCGGTTCATTTGGATCAGATGAGACAAGAGCTTTTTGGAGGTTCAAACCCTGCTTGTCCCTTGAGGAACAAACCATCTAATTGTAGAGACAGACCCTGTGCCCTTGCTAAGAAAGAATGTGGTGTGTTGAGTGAGAACTAGATTTAGAACCAGAAGAACGTCTGTCTAGTCCAGCCATTCCTTGTTCCTATAGCGGGGGGCTTTGAGCAAACTGCTTAAGTTTTAAGAGATTTGAACTCTTCAAGCCTCAGTTTACTCATTTGTAAATGGAAGAAACATTTACTGCTCTGTCTGCTTTACAGGATTCATGAGTGAAGATGTGAAAGGGTTTGGTAAAAGCAGCACATCTTGATGAGCAGACAGACAGACAGACACACACACACACATACCCTGAGCTTAATGAGCCCAGGATGTTTAAGGCCAAGTACAGAGCTGGGTGCTCATGCAGCACTGAAAGGACTGGGTCAGGAGAGATGGCCATGAGCAGTCTTCAGAGGGATGAGTGTGGCATGGGGAAGAAGGAAGTGGCCTGACACGGACATTCCACGTGGGTGGCATGTATGAAGGTCAGTCAGTCAGGAGGAGTCCCGAGGGGACTGCCAGAGAGATGTTTGGCAGGAGTCAAGAGCCTCAGCAGTGGGTATTGAGGCGTGCGCAGAGCTGTATAGGTTGGAAGGAACTAGCTGGTGAGGAATCTTGAAGCACATAATCATCTCCTTACTTTATTTATGGTCCCAGTTTAGTTAAATCTCATTTAAAACATTAAATCACTTTTGTGATTTAAATAAATCATAGATTTTTTTTTTTCTCATAGAGATTTAATTCTATCACAAAGAAGGGAGCCTGACTTTTCTGCATGTAAGATGTAAAGAGATCAGATGGGGTCGGGAATATGGGCCACTCCTTGAAGAAAGGTTTCCCTGGTGGCTCAGATGGTAAAAGCGTCTGTCTGCAATGCAGGAGACCTGGGTTTGATCCCTGGTCAGGAAGATCCCTGGAGAAGGAAATGGCAACCCACTCCAGTACCCTTGCCTGGAAAATCCCATGGACAGAGGAGCCTGATAGGCTACAGTCCATGGGGTCGCAAAGAGTCGGATACGACTGAGCGACTTCACTTCACTTTGAAGAAAAGCAAAGTTAGAATCCCTACCTTAAACTGTGTAAAAGATGAGTTTTAGATTAATTAAAGTCTTACATGGGAATGGTAAAATGATAAAACTATAAAAGATCTACAGAAGGAAAGGTGAGAGAATATATTTGTGACCTTGGGGTGGAGAAAGACTCTTAAAGAAGGATCCAGAAGGGCAAACATATTTGTGATGCATTTGGCTACAACAATGTTAAATTTCTGTGTTCAACAAAGGATGCATTAGATAAAGATTTAAGAAGGGCAACAGGTGAAGGGAAAATGTTTGCAGTGCCTTAAACTAATGGAAGTCAATAGGACAAGCAAGGAACTCCTGTAGACCAGAAATAAAAAGATGGGAAATTCAGTGGAAAAATGATCAAAGCCTATGTGGGAGCAAGTCCCAGAGGGGAAAAATTTTAGATTAATAAGTACACAAAAAGTAAAATTACAAAATCATATTTATACTCACAAAATTTGCAAACACTAGAATATCAGATCATGAATACTGGTAAAGATGTGAGTAAATAGGCACCCACAAGCACTGCAAATACACATTTCAGACAGCAAATTTCAGGGACAGACAAAATGTGGTATAATACAGTGGAATATTATTCAAACTTAAAAAGGGAGAAATGAAATTCTGACACCTGTTACACCATGGGTGAACTCAAAGACTATATGCTAAGTGGAAAAAGGCAAACACCAAAGGACAAATATTGTTTAATTTCAGTTGTATGAGGTACTTAGGGAGAAGGCAGTGGCACCCCACTCCAGTAGTCTTGCCTGGAAAATCCCATGGACGGAGGAGCCTGGTAGGCTGCAGTCCATGGGGTCACTGAGAGTTGGACACGACTCAGTGACTTCACTTTCACTTTTCACTTTCATGCATTGGAGAAGAAAATGGCAACCCACTCCAGTGTTCTTGCCTAGAGAATCCCAGGGATGGCGGAGCCTGGTGGGCTGCCGTCTCTGGGGTCGCACAGAGTCAGACACGACTGAAGCGACTTAGCAGCAGCAGCAGAGGTACTTAGAGCACTCAAATTCATAGAGACTGAAAGTACAGTTTGTGGTTGCTGGACCTGGGGGGGAGGGGATACAGTTAGTGTTTAATGGGGAGTTTCAGGTGGAGAAGATGAAAGAATTCTGGAGATGGATGGTGGTGATGGCTGCACAACAAATGTGAGTGTACTAATGCCATTGAACTGTATACATAAAAATGGTTAAAATGGTAACTTTTATGTTATGTATATTTTACCACAATAGAAAATATTTTTAGGATGTTAGAGTCCCTTGGACTGCAAGGTGATTCAACCAGCCCATCCTAAAATAAATCAGTCCTGAGAATTCACTGGAAGGACTGATGATGAAGCTGAAATTCCAATACTTTGGCCACCTGATGCAAAGAACTGACTCATTTGAAAAGACGCTGATGCTAGGAAAAATTGAAGGCGGGAGGAGAAGGGGACGACAGAGGATGAGGTGGTTGGATGGCATCACCAACTCAATGTGGACATGAGTTTGAGTAAGCTCTAGGAGTTGGTGACGGACAGGGAGTCCTGGCATGCTGCAGCCCATGGGGTTGCAAAGAGTTGGACACGGCTGAGCGACTGAGCTGAACTGAACTGAAGACACTTGTCTGGAGTTTTCAGATCATATGATGCAATGTGAAAGGCTCTTCCCAACATGCTATGCTTAGGAACCACTATCACACCTTCCCATGGCATGTTGCCTCTGTGACTCTTTCCGAGGGTCCTCACATACCTAGGGGATATCTTGCAGGTCTCTATGTATGGATGTGAGAGCAGGACCATATAGAAGGCTGAGTGCTAAAGAACTGATGCTATTGAACTGTGGTGCTGGAGAAGACTCCTAAGAGCCCCTTAGACTTCACGGAGATCCAACCAGTCAATCCTAAAGGGAATCAGTCCTGAATATTCATTGGAAGGACTGATGCTGAAGGTGAAGCTCCAATACTTGGGCCACTTGATGTGAAGAGCCAACTCATTGGAAAAGACCCTCAGGCAGGGAAAGCTTGAAGGTAAAAGGAGAAGAGGATCAGAGGATGAGATGGTTAGATAGTGTTACTGACTCAATGGGCATGAATTTGAGCAAACTCTGGGAGATAGTGAAGGCCTGGCATGCTACAGTCCATGGGGTCACAGAGTTGGAGATGACTTAGCAATGGACAACAACAAAGACTCACTTAGGCTTTGTCCGTTCATAGTAGTGAGTCTCAGTCCCAGCTATCCTTTGGGAGCTTTGAAAAATGCTGATGCATGGGCCCCACTCTTCCAGTATCTAATTCAATTGGTGTGGCCATGGGGCCTCATCTCTGCATTTAGTAAGAGATAGGTTATTTAAGTTATTCGAGCGTGTAGGCAGAGTTGGGAACCACACATAAAGAACTCTATTTTGATAAAGAAGTAGGATGTTTTCTGGATATTATAGATAAGTTACTCAGACTCATTTGAAAAGACCCTGACGCTGGGAAAGATTGAAGCAGGAGGAGAAGGGGACAACAGAGGATGAGTTGGTTGGATGGCATCACCAACTCGATGGACCTAAGTTTGAGCAAGCTCCAGGAGTTGGTGATGGACAGAGAAGCCTGGCATGCTGCAGTCCATGGGGTCGCAAAGAGTCGGACATGGCTGAGCAACTGAATTGAACTGAACTCAGACCGTGGGCTTCCCAGGTGGCTCAGTGGTAAAGAATTCACCTGCCAATCAGGAGATGCGGGTTCAAACCCTGGGTCAGGAAGATCCTCTGGAGAAGAAATGGCAACCCAACCCAGTATTCTTGCCTAGGAAATTCCATGGACAGAGGAGCCTGGAGTGCTACAGTCCATGCCGTTATAAAGGTGTGGACACGACTTAGCTACTAAACTACCACCAGGAACTCAAAGACCATGTCAGGTAGCATACATCAGATGTCTGGGGCAGAGTGGCTTTGGGGAGGTAGGTTTGTCCTGGGAAGAGTCCTGCAGGAGTGGATGGATCTGGAAGTGGGGGGGGGTGCTATTTGTACCCCATTAAGAAGAAAGAAGTGAGCAAATCACATTGCTTGATTTGGAGGAAGGAAAACAAACAAAAACCAAACAAACAAAGTTGGGATTAAGTAGTAAAACATGAGACAAAGGGACGCAGAATTCCAAGATGAAGGGCTAGGTTTCCTCTTACTTCTGAACAAAATGTTACCAATGAAGAGTATTCACTTCTATGGAGAGCCTTTGGGATTTCCATCCCAGGCAATTCAGTGGTAAGAAAAGTAAGCCAAGACTCTCTAAGTAGAAATCTATCTATATCCTGAACAATTCTCTATCAAAATAGCCCATGCCCCAATTTAAAGACAAGTTTTCATTCAGAACAGTATTTCGACCCACAAAACCATTTGACCAAAGGTCAGTTTATTTAATTTAGTGACCTGTGCGTGCTAAGCTGTGTCAGTCCTGTCCAACTCTTTTGCGACCCCATGAACTGTAGCTCACCAGGCTCCTCTGTCCATGGGATTTTCCAGGCAAGAATACTAGAATCGGTTGCCATGCCCTTCTGCAGGAGATCTTCCCAACCCAGGGAGCGAACCCTCATCTCTATGTCACATGCCTTGGCAGACGGGTTCTTTACCACTAGTGCCACCTGGGAAGCCCTTAGTGACCTGAATCAAACAGTTTTTTGAGGGATTAGTGATAATAATTTGAGCATTACTTTACTAGAGTGTGAGATGAGGGCAATTGTGCGGTAGTTTGAGCATTCTTTGGTGTTGCCTTTCTTTGGGATGGGAATGAAAACTGACCTTTTCCAGTCCTGTGGCCGCTGCTGAGTTTTCCAAATTTGCTGGCATATTGAGTGCAGCACTTTCACAGCATCATCTTCTAGGATTTGAAATAGCTCAACTGGAATTCCATCACCTCCTCTAGCTTTGTTCGTAGTGATGCTTCCTAAGGCCCACTTGACTTCACATTCCAGGATGTCTGGCTCTAGGTGAGTGATTGATCATACCACAGGGAGGCCTGGCGTACTGCGATTCATGGGGTCGCAAAGAGTCAGACATGACTGAGCAACTGAACTGAACTGAGTGATAATAATTTTAAAAGAAAATAGAGAACTAGCATAAAATTAGACTCTTTGGCTTTGTCATCCTAATTTTTTTTATGAAACGAAGTGAGAGAACTGATCAACTGATCAATCTGCTTCCCTTTCCCAAAAAGTTAATTTCTCCAAATTGTCTCATGAGATCTGTAGGGAAATGGCTGTCCTGTGATAAAGATCAGGTAAACCATCAAAACTCCTCAGAATATATAATTTTTAAAACTCAAGGAATGAGAAAGAGGTTCTGCAGGGAACATGAGTGTCTGTTTCGTGGAAATAGCTTTGTAGTGCCAAGAGGCTGACCAAGGCTCTGGAGGTTGCGGGGCACGGGAAGATCTTTGATCCACAGGCCGCTGCCCTGACAATCTCATTGTCCGTAACAGCTGGGAACTGAGCATAATAATAACGTCAGCAACACAAGCTGACCTACCATTCCGTGCTTGCTGTGGTCTCTCTTTAGGTACTCTTTCATGACCTTGGCATGTATCAAGATTTCTAATCCTCAGGAGGACCCTTTGAGATGGGTATGGTTTTTCCCACCCTCATTCTAAAGATGAGGAACCTGGGATGGTGAGCCATTCAATAATTCACCTAAGGTCACAGCACATTGCTGTCTTAGACTCAAATTAATCTTGTTCGGAGTCCGAGATGTTTTCATGTTTTCCATGTTTATCCTGAAAGAAGAAAAGGAAGGTAGAAACAAATAATGTTTATTAAGTGTCAGCTACTTCACATGTGATTATTTCATGTAACACTCACAACACATCCTTCAGTTCAATTCAGTTCAGTCACTCAGTCGTGTCCGACTCTTTGTGACCCCATGAATCGCAGCACGCCAGGCCTCCCTGTCCATCACCAACTCCTGGAGTTCACTCAGACTCATGTCCATCAAGTTGGTGATGCCATCCAGCCATCTCATCCTCTGTCGTCCCCTTCTCCTCCTGCCCCCAATCCCTCCCAGCATCAGAGTCTTTTACAATGAGTCAATTCTTCACACGAGGTGGCCAAATTATTGGAGTTTCAGCTTTAGCATCAGTCCTTCCAATGAACACCCAGGACAAATCTCCTTTAGAATGGACAGGTTGGATCTCCTTGCAGTCCAAGGGACTCTCAAGAGTCTTCTCCAACACCACAGTTCAAAAGCATCATCTTTAGCCTCATGTAAAAGGCATGGCAAAGAGGAAGCACAGACTTAGAGCTTAATGACTCATTAGTAAAAGGTGGAGTTAGGATTCAACCTGTGCTTTTTTCAGTAAATCATGAAATTTCCATGTATCATCCATGCACAAAAGCACACTGAAGTAAGGAAGTCTCTTACTTAGATCTTTATCTTTACCTTTTTATAGTTTTAGCAAGTTGGTTGCCTGATTTCCTTGCTCAATGCCAGGAAGTATATAGGGGGTTGGAGGGAGAAGGTGGGTAGGTGGATTGCAGGGGAAATAGAGCTGATGGAGAAATAAATGTCCAAGAGAAGAGGATTATTAATAAGCAGTGTCTTAGCTATACATCTTTGATTTCTTTGAATAGACATTTTGCATTAAGAGTTATATACTTTCTTTAAAGGAGCCTAAGGAAAGAGACTGGGTGAGTTCATCAGGTAAATTTTGTAACTTTCAAAAATAGCATAAAGAGAATTCTCACTTACATTTAGAACACAAAATCAGGTGCAACCAAGAATTCTTTTACAAGGCAATTTTGACTCGAAAGAGACTCACAGAGTCAGGGCACAAAATTTATGGTTCCCAGGGGGAATGATAGTTAGGGAGTTTGGGATGGACGTGTACACACTGCTATATTTAAAATGGGTAACTAGCAAGGTCCTACTGTATAGCACATGGGATTCTGCTCAATGTTATGCAGCAGCCTGGATGGAAGGGAAGTTTAGGGGAGAAAGGATACACATTTATGGATGGCTGAATCCCTTCACTGTTCACCTGACACTATCACAACATTATTAATTTACAAAATAAATTACAAAATACAAAATAAAATATAATACAAAATAAAAAACTTAAAAAAAGCAATTTTGACTCTGAAGAATACTTTTCCGTTTACTCTAAACAATGTAATGTCTACAAAATGATGATTCCAAGATTATTAAATATGTATCAGAAGGTATGGGGAGCGTGGACACAGTTGTGGGATGTGGTGCGGGGCCTATGCCTAGACATGCCTTCCTTCCCCACTGCCCTGCGCTCCTCTTCAGGGCCCAGAAGCTTGTTCTGGGATCTTCTGAGAAGTCAGCCCTATTCCCTCTGCCCCACCCATCTCCGCCCTACGGTTCTCACACTCAGAGCCTCTGAATTCTCGTTAAAGCACAGATTCTCACACTCTGAGAGCCTCTGAATTCTCGTTAAAGCACAGATTGCTGGGCTCCTCCCCTGGAATTTCTGGTTCAACAGTCTGGGTCTGAGCAGACTTGTGTTTCCAGCAAGTTTCCAGCTAATGCTGGTGCTGTGGTTCAGTGATCACACTTTGAGGACCACGGCTCCAGAGAGAGTTGCTCTCTCCTTGGCTGCCCTTGTTGGCTTAGTTGTTTTATTTCCACCTTTGCCAAGCAATTTCTGTGTCTTCTTAGGAGCCTGAAAGTTTCTTGAAGGGAGCAGCTGGTTTTCGGACCTGGGAGGAGAACGGTATAGCAGGATGCTGAGGGTCTCCTGGGAGAGAGTGCCTGCTGAGCAGAGATGGCCCAGGGCTGGGGAGTCTGTGCAGCAGGATGCTTTAGTCACAGGTCTCTGGAGCCTGCATACCAACTCCAGACCCTGTTGAGGTCTCACATACCCAGTGGAAAGTTAGACACTGTAATTACACAGAAAGAGCCAGCTTTTTCCAAAAAGGCAGGAACAGCACTCTCTGGGACCCCTGTCAGGGAGCATAATTCAGGAAGAGGTGTTTTCTCTACTCACCCCCAAGCCACTTTTTTGGTGCCTCAAGGAATCCAGGCCATCACAAGCAACACCTGAGTGAGATGAGAGTGCCCAGCAGAGCAGGGCATCGCCCAGGGCCACACTGTCCAATATGGTAGCCGTTCACAACACGTGACTATGTAAATATAAAGGCAAATTAATTAAAATTAAAGAAAATGGAAAATTCAGTTCATCGCCACACTAGCCACATTTCAAGGGCTCAAGAGTCACAGATGGATGGCTAAATGGCCATCCTGTTGGACAGCACAGACATAGAATGTGTCCAGTGCTACGGAAGGTCTTATTGGCTAGCCCTCCCAATAGCCCTCCCTCCAAAGGGAGTGATGGCATCCCGGGAGAGGGTGGTGCATTATGCCCCTCCCCCTACGTGCTCCTGCTGCCCAGGAGCTACAAAGACAGGTGCCTGAGAACAGATGCTCCCCTCCATCTCCCTGCTTTCCTCCACTTCTTGGGCCAGGGCTTCACTGCTGAGTGTGGCAGCGGCACCCGTGGGACAGAGGGGAAGTCCCAGAGCAGGTGGAGTCACTCCCTGGGACTCCCAGCAGGACTTGCATGGGGCGGAGGCCTCCTGACTTGCTCGGATGCAGCTGGGCCACCCTCCTTCTATTCCCTTCTGCAGGAGGAGCTTTCTCTCCACACGCTCATAAACTGAGTGTGTGCCTTCTCTTGTCAGCTTTTAAAAACAGCCCACTCTGTGTTAGAATCAGAAATTGTAAAGGACGGCAAATGAAACAGTGGAACTGGGTGATCCAGGCCAATGAAGGCTTCTCCAAGACTCAGTGTCTGTTGGCAATGTTTCCCAACCCTCCCTGGAGACCTAGCCATGGTCTGATAAATCTCCATAGACAAGTTACCTGATCATAGGTAGCTTAAATGTCCCTTCATCATATTCCTCCTTAACTCATCATAAAAGGAGAAAACAGAATCTAATTTCCTCTGGGCTGGCTAAAGGCTGAGGTAGATGGGAGGGAAAAGATCCCAGGTGGCCTTTCAGGTGTGCGTGGACTTGAATTGTAGCGATGGGCCCTGGTCTATCTCTTCCATGAGCCTTTTCAAGTCCTCATTCCTCAGAACTGCAAGAGTCTTAGCCAACGGCCGGGTAACAAACCAAGGACCCACCATATTTGGAGCACAGTGAGGGAGGGGAAATAGTCCAAGGACAGTTTTCTCAGCCAGATAATTGCAGATGGTCCAGTTTCAGGGCAAGCTGTACCCGCAGCCAGAGCTTAGAAATCTCTAGAATGTGTGGCAATGGGCAACCAGAAGTCCGTTCATGCTGGGGTCTCAGCTGCCCCCTAAGAGGTTTATCATAAGAGAGCAGGAGTTAGGGCATTGCAAGAATGGTCTGGTAAGTACCGATTCTAAGAAGAAGAGGGCAGGGAATCCCACACACAACGTGGTATCTGTCACTCAGATTTGTCTCCAGCCCAGCATGGGGAGGTTGGCACAACCAGATACACCCTGGAAGAGCTGTCTGGCTCCAAATGGAAACGCAGGGCCCATGACACGGCAGGGGGTGACAAAGCAGAGTGGTGATCAGAGGTGTCCTTTCACATCTTCCAACAGAACCCAACAGCTTTGGCGCTTGAAGAACTCTGGGTCATCAAAGACAGTGCAGAAACGGGATCAGAGGCAGGGAAGACTTGGTGGGACCCAAGAAAGACCTCAGTGAACTGGAGAACTCAACAAGCCCTGGGGACATGGAGATACCAGTGTGAACAAAGGAGACAATGGGTGTAGTTAGAGACCACAAGAAAGAGCTGTCTTCCCTTTTCCAGGCAATTCTGTCCAGAAGGGATCAAGTGAAGTGGAGCCAAGTAGGCCTCCACACCTGAGCAGTGTCCAGAGCAAAAGGGCAGAGTTAACCAGAGTAAGGAGGAGGTTCTCACAGGGGGTGGGAGCCCTGGGGCCCATGGGGCTGAGGAAGTTGTCAACGTGGGAGGGTGGCCCCATGTGCAGGAGAGACCACGTGTGCTCAGAAAGGGGTCTCCTGTGGAAGAAGGCCCAGTGTGGAGAGTCAGGCCTGAGACAGGTGAGAAGAGAGTCTTCAGGGGCTGGGGGTGGGGTGCACCCTGGCACAGACACTCTAAGACCCAAAGTGGAGTGAGGAGGGAGTCTGCCTAGGGTGTGTGTGTGTGTGTGTGTGTGTGTGTGTGTGTGTGTGTTAAGTGATTTCAGCCATGTCTGACTCTTTGCGACCCTATGGACTGTAGCTGCCAGGTGCCTCCACCCATGGGATTCTCCAGACAAGAATACTGGAGTGGGTGCCATTTCCTCCTCCAGGGAATCTTCCCGACCCAGAGATCGAACCTGAGTCTCTCATGCCGCCTGCATTAGCAGGTGGGTTCTTTACCACTAGCGCCACCTGGGAACCTCCTGCCTAGTGGGTAGCCCCCTGCAGACCGTCAGACCCCAGGTGGGTGAGGAGGAGTCTGTGCAGGGGGCACCGCAGCACTAGGTGTTGGTGCCCAAGTTGGGTGGGGCGGGGATCCTTGTGAGAGGCTGGTCCAGGGCAGGATGCTGGTGTGCTCACTGAGGAAGGTGTCTGCATAGTGCCGTGAGGGTGGCTGTGGGCCTCGCTCTTCTCTCTGTCCTGGGCAGTGGAAAGGATTAGTAGAGGCTCAGGAAACAGCAACTGTTGAATGGATGGTGAAGTAATAGAAGAGACCCAGGACCAAGCCCCATTTTCATCATTTATTGGCCAAGAAACTGGACAAATATGCTCCTCTCTGACAAGGGAACACTGTCCGTGATGCCACCCTGAGAAGCTAAGATGGTGTACACATTTGAAGGATCTGATCTCATTTTGCCTACCGGGAAAGGGGGCCAGTACCTTCTCTGATGGGCAGGACTTCCGCATCTTCCCTTGCTTCCCTTGGCAACCCTCCCAGGCAGTCTGTTCGCACAGATCAGGCCTCTGATGCCTGTTCTGCAAAGTGACAAGTGCATGGGGTGAACTTCCCAAAGTCAGCTGGGATCAGTGGACGCAGAGCCACGGCAGACATATAGCAACGTGCCTCCGGGGAGGGAGCAAGCCTGCGGCCCTGGTGAGCAGTCTGTGACCTGCTTCCTCAAGCCCTGTCAGCTTATTTGGCCATGCTGTTCTCTGCAGATCTGTGCAGCAAGCGCCCTACTCTCTCACAACATACGCAGCACTTTCACAGCAAAATAGGGCCTCACTGTGGTCAGGGACGAGGACATCTCCCGGTTCTAACAGACCCTGGCTCTACCAGAAGCTTGCATCTCAGGGAGGGCCCTGGTCACCAGACCCCAGGCCAGCAGAGTCCCTGGCTTGGGCAGCTGAGGATGTTGGGTGTTTGTGTTCTGAAGTCTCCACCCTCAGATTCTCCCTCCTGACTCTGTGTCCAGTGAGCACAAACTTATTGACAAGCAGCCTGGACTTGAAGGGTATCTAGAAGAGTCTTACCATATACTGACCCCTCGTTCTGTATATACACAGGCTCTGGCAGAGCCTGTTAAAACATATACAAGACAATTTCACTAAATATTTTTAAGTTATTCTAAAGTGGGCTATGGTTTTTCCAGTAGTCATGTATGGATGTGAGAGTTGGACTGTGAAGAAGGCTGAGCGCCGAAGAATTGATGCTTTTGAACTGTGGTGTTGGAGAAGACTCTTGAGAGTCCCTTGGACTGCAAGGAGATCCAACCAGTCCATTCTGAAGGAGATCAGCCCTGGATTTCTTTGGAAAGAATGATGCTAAAGCTGAAACTCCAGTACTTTAGCCACCTCATGCGAAGAGTTGACTCATTGGAAAAGACTTTGATGCTGGGAGGGATTGCGGGCAGGAAAAGAAGGGGACGACTGAGGATGAGATGGCTGGATGGCATCACTGACTCGATGAACGCGAGTCTGAGTGTACTCCGGGAGTTGGTGATGGACAGGGAGGCCTGGCGTGCTGCGATTCATGGGGTCGCAAAGAGTTGGACACGACTGAGCGACTGAACTGAACTGAACTGAAAGTGAATTACTTAGAACTTTTGTAAAATTGTCTTCTCAGTTTGTTTTTAATGAATGTCATTATCTTTACAGCCTTAAATCAGGCTTTCCTCCCCATCTGTGGGGGTTCTTACACACACCAGGTAGCATTTTTAAGGTGAAGTGGCCCCGAGCTATATGTCCATTCTGATCTTCTCTCCTGAAATGCAGATCCAGATAGTGAAATTAATTGCCTCCTGCCCGTGATCGTGAGCATGTCTCTCAGGCCCCTGGCCTCCACAGACTGAATTCTGATCCATTTGCTCCCTCCTCCCAACACCACCCCAGGCTGCTCCACATCTCAGAGGACACCAGCACCGCCCAGAGCTCCCCCTCTTTCCCTCACTCCCACAGCAGTCGGTCCTGAAACCCTGCTGCTGCTTCTCCTTCCTAAGTAGTTCTGAGCCTGCCCATGGCTCTTGTCTTCACTGCCAACCCCACCCGGGTTCCAGGCAGCTTCAGATCTTACCTGTGACGCTGCAAACTCCTTCCCTGGCTCCAGCCTGGCCACACCGCCCCCTCCTTCCTCCTCCCAACAACACCGAACCTCGCGAAATTCGACCCTAACATATCACTTCCCTGTTGAAAGCTCTAATTGTCCACTATTGCCCTTCAGATAAAAAGTGCCAAATCCTTAGAGCAGTTAATCAGCAGCCCCCTCCTGCGGCCTCAGCCCCTGGGGCAACACACTCGTCCAGATGAGCCAGGGGGCTCCTGGGTTCTCCTTAGTTTCTGGCAAACTGGGCTGGTTCACGATTCTCTCTTCTCCTCCTTCCCCAGCTTCCCTCTTAATACCCTGCCCCCACTGTCACCCCTTCCGAATTTCTGACATTTAATGCTGTCTCTCACCTTGGGGACTTCACACTTGTGGTCCCACTGCCTCCTACTGAGAACACTCTGCTCCAAAGTTAGAAGAACACTTTGTCTTCTTTTAACCCCCCCTTGCTGTGCTGGGAAGGTGCGGCAGGTCAGAGGGTAGCCTGCTGCCTGTGGGGCACTTTCCAGTTCGTCCTGTGACACCGAAGCACATTATCGCACATTATCGCCGTTGCTTGGTGTCTGGGTGCCCCCCTCCGTGACCTAAGTGCTGCAGACAGGGGCTGTATCGCCTTTGCCCCCTGTTCTCTCCTCCACGTCTGGCACAACAGGTTTTTAGATCAATCATGATTCATTCAGGCCTGTACACCAAGCATATGTGTGTCTGCTATTTTGGCTCTTAAACAAGCACTTTCAGAAAGAGAAAACACCTGGTTTATAAAAACATGATAAAGTGTTGGGTATCACTCACAATTAAACACATGCAAATTAAAATAACAAGGAGATTCATTTTTTACTTACTAGATTTGTAAAGATCACCAAGTGTTGAGAACTGGGAACCCCAGCAGGCACTCTCCCCTCCAGGGTAGGAGCACACATCTTCAAGAATCCTTCAAGTGCAACTTGGGAATCTCTGCTCAAAGTTTAACCACACACTTTTTTTTTTTGGTCACTCCCAGAAAATGTGAAATTTCTTACATCTGCGTACAAATGACACACAAGAATATTCAACAGTTCATTGTAATCAATGAAGAAAAAAAAGAAAAAACCACTTCCTGTCCATAAAAAGGAGATTAATTCAATAATTCCTTCTTCTGGAAGATTATGTAGGATTTTTTTTTAATGAGTTAGATTTACATATGTTCATGTGAAGCAATCTTTGAAACAGAAAATGAAAACAGAAAGTGTGTTTTAAGGTGTGATTTTAAAAGGAAATATACATATGTTCATATGCATAAAATATTTGGGGACAGATACACAAGAAACTCTTAACAGTAATTACCTCTGGGGAGAGAAACTGAGATCTGGGATAGAAGAGAAATTATTCACTATATATTCTAAGTGTTGGAATATTTTAGGCATGAATTAGCTTTGTAATTATACAAAGAGAAAACTCTAGGTTTGTTTTTGGTGGCTCAGACAGTAAAGAATCTGCCTGCAATGCAGGAGACCCACAATCCCTGGGTCAGGAGGATCCCCTGGAGAAAGGAATGGCTATCCACTTCAGTATTCTTGCCTGGAGAAGTCCATGGACAGAGGAACCTGGAGGGCTGCAGTCCATGGGGTAGCAAAGAGCTGGACATGACTGAGCAACTTAACACTGCCACCAGGACTGAATTTGCATCTCCCTGAGATTCTAGCAATTTTCCTTCCCTCCCTCCTTTCTTGTTCCTTCCTCCCTTCTTTTTTTCTCCCATTCTCTCCTCCTTTCTAAGAAAATTGTCTTTCTAGAATCTTCTAAAACTATTAAACAGAAAACTACCCCGTTCCCCATCCGTGGGTTGGGAGTCCAGTTTTGACCGGTGAGTCCATCCTCACTTGCCACCAAGTGTTGACTTTTCTAACTTGATGAGCACATTCATCCTGTCAGCCCTTCTTGTTATGCAGCCAGAACTTGCCCCACCCCCACCCTGCTGCAACTGCTCCCAGCGCCTCCTTTCTCTCCCTTCTTGCCCCTAGGCTCCTCTGCCACCATCGTGCAGAGTGCCTGAGGAAATCAATTTTTCCATTCGGACACTGGTGAAAATCTGGAAATAGAAGGGGAAAGGGGGGTTATGACCCATGAGGTGGCCTGTGCTCAGTGAGAACCAGTGGTCGATAAATACTCCCTTCACATTTCTCTGTGAGGCCCCAGGTTCAAGCTCTGGTTTCCTGCTGGACTGATCCTCAGATTGGCTCTTCCTCGTTCCCCTTTGCCCTCCCCAGCCTTTCTCCTGTTTCTTGGGATCACGTCCCCAGATAAACTACCAGCTTGTGCTGCAGAGCTGCTTGCTGTGAGGACCCAGGCTGGGATACCATCCTTGGCCATCTGTGTAGAGTTCTGGCACCCCTGTCCTGAGCATCCAGAGAAGACGATGGTCCCTGGGGAGCTTCTCTCTTTTAGTCTTCTTGAGGCCAAATCTCTATCTTCTGCATCTTTATGATGTCTTTTCTCCCCCACTCATGTGAGGGTAGCATTCCTCAACCTTGCTATTCTTTCCCAAAATTGCCCCCAAGTCAGACAGAAAAGCACAGTAAAGATTTTACAAGTAGAAGCATCCGTTCTGTAAATTAACTATACCCTTCACACTGGGATGATCTTACATCTGTTTTAGATCTCTGAACTCTGGTTTGGAGATTCAAGAAACAAGAGAACCTCTGAGTCCAACTCCTCCTGCTCCCAAGCAGGAAGGTGGGAGCACACGCGGTCTGCTCCTTTGGAGACCAAGGCTCCACGCACAGAAGATGCCACGCAGATGCCAGCCACGCAGAGCCCCGGCTCCAGGTCACTATTGTCTCATCACCTTCTGGTCAGAGTTCCCTCAAAGAGCTGCCGATGTCTTTCTAACAACCCTGGAAAAGTTGCCTGGTGGCTGTGCATTCCCTCCATCTGCCCTTTTTCTGGGTGGCACTCTCTCTTTTCTCAGAGTTGTACCTTCAAAACAAACCATCTCCACTGGTTGTGGTAAATTTCAGTGAAGAAAATTTCAAGCTGGAAAGGGTGAGAAGACCTACAGGTAGGATACTTTATATAGTCCATCTTTAATGGCCAGAGAACAAAATTGCCTTTTCATTACTGTCTGCCTTTAAGAAATAAATAACACTTTTATTTGAAAATCAAACCAGAATACATTGCACAGTCTGCTGAGATTTGGTAAAATATGTGTTAAATATGCAACATGGCTCTATTATTTAGACCTGACTATGATATTTTTTAGGAGAATAGTTTCATTTCGGCATTCTGTAGACCTGAGTCAACTTAATCTGACAAAATCCTAATCTGTCATAGAAGTCTAGAAGTTTAGAGCTAGAGGGGCCTTAAGGAGTCACAGGGCTCAGTCTAAGGTCATATGATGAAAAAGATGGGAACATGCATGGGGGAAAAAGATTCATTCCAACTGACCACCTGGAGGAAGACCTTGTATACTCACATTTAGTAAGTACCTTTCACATCTTTTTATCTATTACAAGTCAAGATTTGGAGGTTGTACTCTCCATTGTTCAGTTGAAGAAAGTTATTCAGAGAATAAAGTGACTTATTCTAAGTTACGTAGTTTATCGTGACTAAAATTGGATTGGAACCTGATTTCAACTTCAGGCCAGTATTGTTCCATTTACCATGGGTTTCTGGATAAACTGTGACTGACATTTCCATAGCAACAGTCCTACCCTGGCCACCCTGCACCCTTGCCCCCAGCCTCTTCCTCAACATGGATCCCTCTCTGATCTCTCTGTGTCTCCCAGCCCCAGAGCTTGCTCACACTGTGAATGAAGTGGGCTGCTCTAAGCCCCTACCATCAGGGATGCCATCCTCTGAACACACTTTTTAAAAATTATTCCTAAACACTTGTCAGTTATTTTCTTTACTTTTTTTCACAGAATGACTTTCAAAATAGACCTATCAGCAATGTCTTCTTCTCAAAAAAAAAAGTTAAAAAAAAATTACACTTTGGGTTCCCTGCTTTTCCATTACTTACATGCTAAAGTCCAAACCTTTGGCCTGGCATTCAAGATTCTCTGTGATCTGGCCCCTGCTGTGTCACTCACCTCCCCATCACCAGGTGCAACCGGTCCTGCCATTAGAACACTGTGCTCAGTCAGCCTGGTAATATTGTGACTAAGGACACTGAATTCATGTTTATATTCAACAGAACATCTGCCTGGGTCTGGATGTAGTAGGTGCTCTGTGACTGTGTTGAGTGGCACAAACTCATCCCTGTTCTCTGCAACATGGTCTAGACCTGTCTAGACCTCCACCATCAGGGGGCAGGTCTGGGACTGCCACACTTTGCAATAGACACTAACACACAAAGGGGTGAGATTCGCTCCCTGTGTAGAAGGTCCTGGAACTGGCTGACCTAAGTAATATTTCTGAGCATGCTACTGATACAACTGAGGCTTTCTGAAATCATTACATCAGGATGCCTGGTGTGTTTGCTACAAACTTTACCTGAAACATTTCAGTGTCTTACTGATCCCCCAAATTAAAACTGCTCAGGACCAGATGAAGGGCAGTGATGCTGAAAACGCCACAGACATGGCAGCACCCTGTTCTAGGCTAGGAATTTGGGTCCAGAGACACCTTTCAGAGGCACTTAGAGTCTAACGAGGGCTGTGGAGTGGACAGAGTGGACGGGAAGCAATCCTACAGAGGAGCACCGGCAAGGCAGCAAGATGAGCATGAAGGACACCGAGTAGTGGACGGAAGTGGCAGGAGAGTGGAGAGGAACTGAGAGAGTCTATGCAAAGTGCCTACGCATAGTGGATGCGACGCACAGTAGGTGCTCAGTGAAAGACGATCGGCCTTATTCTCACCATCACACATCCAGCTGGGACACAGAGGACTGAGGCCTCTGCCTGTGTGTGACTGCTACGCCTCCTCCCAGCCCCTCCATCTGCTCCAGCAGATTTTCTCTCAATGAGAAACACACCAAATTCTTTCCCTCCTGGGGAGGGAAAAGCTATTCCTTATGCTGGGAACCCTCTGTTCCCCGCTCTTGGCAAAGTTGGCTCCATCTCATCCTTCCGGCCTCAGGGTAAATGCCACCTCCCCAGAAAGGCCTTTCCTGAAGACCCCATCACTCTTAGCGTTATTGTCTATTACATCATGCTGCCTATTCCGTTCTGGGCAGTTACCAGAAGCTGTAATGATGGGGTTTACTTCTGGGCTTTGTTTGTTGTCCCACTAGACTTCAAGCTCCAAAAAGACAAGAGCCACTTCTGTGGGCCTCTGCTCTCTGTCTCAGACACTGCGATGAGCTCATCAGCATGTGGTTGGTCTACCCCTGCCTAGGGCAGCTGGGGAGGCCTCACACAGAAAGGTACATTTGATCAGGGTCTTGGAGGGGGCACACGACGTTACTCTCCAGGGGCTGCAAAGATGAGGTGGCCCCAGGCCTGCTTTTCCGTCAGAAGGGAGTACTGAGAAAGGAGAGTGTTGTCATGATGAGCAGCTCCATCCAGGAGAAGACAAGAGTACTTCCAACACTGGGGTTCAAACAGAAATACCCTGGGGGTGGGAGGGACCAGTGAGTTTGAATATTGGTGCTGTTATTTAGGGGAGACTGTGGGCAAGTTACTGAACCTCCGAACTCCTCGCCTTTAAACTGATAACCTGGGAAGTCTGAGGAAGTGAGGTCCAAGGCTCTCACCCCTCATCCTGCTATATCAAGTACTGAGGGCTCAGGCCCTGCCCTCTTACCTGGGCTTTCCTAGCAAGCTGTCTTCTGGCCTGAAATGCGTGATCCACCCACCAGGCAGAGACCTTATCAGCTGATTAAAACTGAGAGTCCAGTTTTAATCGTGATAATGAAAATTAGAGGGATTACCATTTACTGAACTCCTACTAAACACCAACCTCTGAACTGAGCATTTCACACACAAATATTTTTTTAAGCCATAGTCACCCCAGCAGGTTGACTTTATTTCCCCCAGTTTCAATTGGGATTCAAAGTGGGTAAGTAACATGTCCAAAGTCTCAGGAATAGGAAGCTAGGGACAGAGTTTCAGACCCAGCCAGTGCTCTGAAACACTGCCTCCTCTGCCCGGTGTATCTCACAGGTGAATCAATGTATTAGTCATCGGAAGTCAGGCAGCCTGAACCTGTCCCTCTCTGGGAAGCTGATACAGACCTAATCCCTAGACCAACAACGCAGAGGGGGAGACTCTGGACTTTGGTAACCCTGCTGTTACTACCTCTCCTGCTCCAAGCTGCAGGCTTCTCCTCCCCAGGACAGGACCAGGAGTACTGTTGAGATGAAGGGGGTCTTATTGCAGAAATCCTGCTTAACTCTGCCCTGGAGTGGGGTGGCAAAGAGCTTGGGTAGACAGGCTCATGATTGGTTTGAAATTAAGCACTTGAACAGTCACCCTGGCTGGAGCAAGTCTCTTTCCTGCTTCTAATGCTCACTCTCACCTTTGAAATGAAGTTGAGAACAGTCTTCTGGCATTGCTGAGAGAAGTATGTAACAAAAACCTACATAAGGTGCCAAGCGCATATCCCTGGCACACAGCAGGCCCTCAGCCATTGGTGGCCTTTAGTATCATTAGGATGAGATGGTTAGATAGCATCACCAACTCAATGAACATGAGTTTGAGAAAATTCTGGGAGGTAGTGAAGGACAAGGAAGCCTGATGTGCTGCAGTCCAGGGGATCGCAAAGAGCTGGACATGACTTAGTGACTGAAGAACAACAACAGTCATTAACAGTCTTGAGGGGAATCGTCCACAATAGAGTGGGTTTGAATCTTGGTGCCATTATTTTGGGAGGACTTTGGGCAAGTTACTGAGCTTCTAAACTCTTCATCTTTAAACTGGATAATCTGGGAAGTCTGTGGAGGTGGAAGTCCAGTGCCCTCATCCTTAAATTCAAATCAGCTTCTGTAAGGAACTGGGAAACGCCAGAGGTGGGGAGTGATGCTTGCCACATATGGACTGCATCTGTCTAAGCCTTGGTCTGCCAAGAGATGGCAGGACTTCTGGACCGTCTGAATCTCATCAGGGAGTCCAGGGTGTGGTCTCCAGAGCGTGGCTGTAACAGCTGGTCTGAAGCTTTTGACTAGTCTGTTGATTTGGTTTGAACTGAAAGAAGATTGTTGGAAGGAGTGTGGTGAGTATGACTGTCAAGGGAACTGGGAAAGAAAAGGCCATGGAGAAAGGCCTTGTCTTTGCATGCTGCACAGGGTGTGCCTGGCTTCAGGAGTTCAGCTGTACAGCTCAGGGCAGGCCACCCGACTATGGAAGCGAGGGCCCCAGGTGATCAGAGCTCCCTGGCTTGGCTTTTAACCTCTCCTTCTGCTTCCATGCCCCCTGCCAGCCTTACAGACTCATCTTTTCTCCAGGAGAAGAGCTCAGATCCTCTGCGCCACACTCTCTTGGTAACATGTCAGACACTGACAGTGAGGTGAATTAATCCTGAGAGGTGGACCCTCTCTGAGGAAAATACTGAGTGTCTGGGCTTGCCAGGCTGAGAAACCCAATCCTGTCACATGATGGCCCCACCAGGTGACTGCCATTCTGAAGCCCTGACAGAGCTGGCAGCTGACTGTCCCAATGGGCACTGGTCTCCCAGGCTCCTTTATATGGAATGATACCACCCTCAGGGTTGTGCAAAGGAGTAAATATTCATGCTTGCCATATGTGAGGTCCTCAACAAATGCTGATTCTTCCCCCATATTACTAAACCCTATGACCAGCCTAGGCCAAGAGATTGCGATCACCTTATGGCCTGGAACCTTGCCTTTCATTGCTCTGGTTTCTCTCCCTCACTCACCAGTAAGTCCCTAGGACCTGACCTTAACCTTGGTGATTGTCTTACCCACACAGGGGCTTCTACCACCCTGACTTCTGTTCACATATCCATCCCGCCCTGCACCTGTTCCCTGGGCCACACTACAGCAGTTACATGATTGAGCAAAGCAGGCCGGGCAGCATGGTACCCACAATCTAGAGCGGCCACCTCCTGGCTGTGGGATCTGTCTCCAGGCCTTCCCAAGTCTTGGGCCTTCATTTCCCCATTTGTGAAATCAGAGTGTTGGGCTAGCTGCTCACATGCTGTGCTTGTGTGAATGAATTATTCCATCCACTTGTTGGTCCCTCCATCCACCCACCCACCGAGCTAGCTAGCCATCCACCCATCCTGTATCCATCTCCAGCGTCTTCTCAATGCTGTATTAAGGGCTGTGGTAGGAAGAGAGAGTTGAATGGCTCTGCCCCAGGCCTCTAGCCTTTCACCCCACAGTGAAAGGAGGTCTGAAGGGGATAGACCTCTGCCTTTAGGGTGTGCTCTCGGAGGGGACAAGCAGCTGGACAAGTGGTACACGGGTCACTCTAGCGGCATACTGAACGTCCCCAGCCATGGTTCTGCAGAGTGGCGGCGCCCAGAAGTTGATCCTCCTTCCGGTGGAGATTCCTCCCCCTCCCGGGCGTTAGCGCCCTGAAATGCCCGCCTCCCCGAGGCTGTCCCTCTGGTCTTGCCGCAGTGCCGCACAAAGGTCCTGTTGTGGGCTGCAGCCCAGGCAGCGAGAGCCTCAGGGCCTCAGGGTGACTCACCCTCTTGCCATTTCCTTTGTGCTGCTCGCCGGCTCCTTGCTGGAAGCCGGCTCACGGCTGCGGCTGCTGGTGGGCAGGGAGGCGGGGAGGGGAGGCGGGGAGGGGGCGCGGGAGGCGGGCGCTTTTCACACGACAGGGGCCAGCCCCCAGCCGCCACCCCTACCCCCACGCCGAGAGGGATGACAAAAGGCAGAGCCCCCGCCTAGGGAGGCGGGGAGTCCTGATCGGTGTTTCTTGGCCCCTGAACCAATACAGCTTTCGGAAAAATGAAAACTGACCAGGGAGGGGAAGGTAGGGGTGTCTTGGGGAGCCCCGTGGGCTGCCGGCCTCCTGGCGGCTGCTCGGTCCCAGCTCAGAGGCTCTGAGGGCAGCCTCAGGACCTGCCGGCGCTGGAGGCCGCCTCCCGGCCCAGGCTCAGGGCTCGCGCTGGCGCGTGGCCAGAGGCAGCCGCCACCTACGTAAGAGTAAAGGATGCCAAAGAGCACGGCCCGGGAGCCTGGGACGTGTTGCTCCGCAGGCTAACTGCGTGACCTCCGGCAAGTGTTAGCGGTGGAATTTCAGACATCTCTCCCAGCAAGTACTAAGTCGCGGTTCATCAGATCCTTCCCCGCCTGGCTCCTGCCTCCTGTGCGGGCGTTATCTCTGCCCACGCACCCCTTAGCTCTGCACTCCAGCCGCTCTGAACAATCTCTGAGCATACCCAGTTCTCGCTCACCTTCAGGTTCTGCACAGGCTGTTTCAGCCGCAAGGAAAGCCCTCCCCATCCTCCTCAAGGGCTTCTGGTTAGTCCTGTCTTTCAAGAGGCAGTGCAGGTGTCAGCCTCCGCAGGAAGCTTCTCCCAGGAGCCCCCTGCGGGTTCTCCCTCTCTCCCGAGAACTTTCGCGAGGCCCTGTCAGAGCGCTCACCACCTCCTGCTCTGCGTCTCCTGCTTGTCTCAGGTAGGAAGGGCACTGAAATAGTGAGAGAATGAATGAACGAAGGGCTTGAGAAGAACTGTTTCACACACCGGTGCCCTGTGGGTTGGGACAAGGATAAACTGAGTTTTTAGACAGGTGCTATTGTGAGGTTGTTGTCCAGGACGAAGGGATGATCCACACAGGCAAAGGAGGTGCATCTGGCATCAGTATTCAGGGCAACTCACGATTTGTAATCCGACCATTGAAACAAAAACATGCGTGGCTGCAATGCCCTTCTGTCTTGGGCCAAGTCAGCAGGTGTCCCTGAAAGCAGTGCAATCGGCATTCAGAATAATCCCCATACACCCCTGTAGTTCTTTGGGATTTGCGAAGCTTTCACCATCACTGGTCTCCTGGGATTCAAGTAGGCAGGGTGAAACTAATTTCTGACCTTGTTTTAGAGATGCACATTCTAAGCTTTAGGGAAACTGGGTCTTGCTGAATATCCCACAAAGAATAAGTGGGATAAAAGAGCGCAGGTGTTTTAACAAATCCTCAGAGGCTATAGGTGTCGAGTACCATAAAACTGAAGGGGATGTGGTTCTTGTCACCACGGATCACCCAGGCTTGTCCGAGAGACCCAAGTAGAGCATGACAAATGCTGCCTTCGTGAGAGGTAGGAGGGGGTATTGGAGTCCAGAGGAGGGAGAGGTTTGTTCGGGCTGTGAAGTCAAGGAAGGCTTTGCAGTTGAGACTTTTCAACAGGGCATTGAAGGGTGAGTAAGAGTCTCCTGAAGGCAGAAGAAGACAGAGGGGGGGAACACAGTGAAAGGGACATGCTGGAGGTGCCGCACGGTTCCCCATCGAAAACTAAGGTATTAGTCTTCCAATGTTTAAGTCTATGAGGATGATAGAAGCAGATGCAGTGGTCTGTAAATCTGAAGGTCTTTGAAGTTCCTGCAAAGCACCATCCTCTGCACCTTACCAAATCTCTGTGGCAAAGAATGAATACCCCCGTTCTGTGGAAAACTCTCCCAGAGGGATTGTGGATTTGGTAATCATCATCAGCTGAATGGAAAACTGGGGTAGTCCATGGAGAGGGATGAAAGAGGTCAGTGGAGAATTAAGACAGAAGATACCACAGTGTGTCTTCTGCTGAAAAAACTGATTCAGAAGGAAGGCACAGTGCCCAAGCATCAGCTTGTGGCATTAGCTCGAACCTGCCCTGACTGACCTTCAGTGTCCCCTTCCAGCATCCTCTACATGACTTAGTGGGTATGCCCCTGACTCCTTGGATCCTCACCCTTCATACTCACTCTCTTTCTTTGCCCCAGGTCCTCACCTTCTCAACTCGAGTAATACTGCTGCTGATTACTAGGAGAGGAGACTGGAAATGTCCAACTAGCCTGGCCTCTCCACTCCATTCATGTGTCTCCTGGGAAGGAAACACAAATACAAGTGTATGTTCTAACAGAGATTGAGCCAACCTTCAAGGGGCTTGATCCCACAAGTTCCCACTGCTCCAGAGATCTAAATTCAGCAGCATCCAAGGGCCTCCTGTGAAACCACTGGGAAACAGCCAACACTTTGACTTGTAGGTCCACCCTGAATACCTGAACTGCAGTCTCCATATCCTTCACTGCTTTTTGTAGACATTGTTGTATTCATTCATTGAGGGATGACAGTCCAACCAATGCCCAGTCATTGGAAAGCAATGCAGACCTCCCTGAAACTTCTCTCTTGATGGAGGAACGGGACCCAGGAAGTCTTACTGATATCATTTCTGTTGTTGTTCAATTGCTCAGTCATGTCTGACTCTTTGAGACCCCATGGACAGGATGCCAGACTTCCCTGTCCTTCACTATCTCCTGGAGCTTGCTCAAACTCACGTTCTTAGTCAGTGATGCCATCCAACCATCTCGTCCTCTGTCATTCCCTTCTCCTGCCTTCAGTCTTTCCCAGCATCAGGGCCTTTATCATTTACTGTGGCTCTTTATTGGCTGATTGGCCCAAGGATGAACACATGACTTTGGGCTAGGTTCTGGGCAAGCCTCTCAGCTTCTTTTTAGAAATAATTTGAATGGAGAGACATAGTCTCTCAAGGCATGAGTTGAAGTGAAAGATCTTGCATTATTTGAGAGAGTAGCTAGTACTGTGTATGACAAAGCAGGAATCACAGCAAGCCTATGTATTATGCAAGAGAGAAAATAAGAGTCTTGTAGAGAGGTCTGTCCAGTGTGCCAAGAGGAGAATGGAGTTGACGTGCAGAAAGAGTTAGAGACGAGATCCTGTAGCTCTGAAAGGACAGAGAGCCTCTTCTGTTCCCTTGTGACCCAATATTACCCCCTGCCTGTCCTTGGGGGTCAATGATAGCCTCCTGTGTCCTCTCAGTGACCACTCTTTTCATTTGAAATTGTTTGAGAGGGTATCTGATCCTTGATACCAACATGCTCTAAGTAAGAAAAATAATAAAGCCTCAGATTTAGTGTATGTGAATTAATCCTTGGGATTCCTTGGCTCAATTCAGTAAACATTCCATGTACAACTTTCACCAGGTTCCAGGGGCATTCTGAATAAACTTGAGATCCGCTATATATCTTTAGAGTCCTCAGACTGGAAAAATGGGTTCTCCTATACCTATAACACAAGGTAGTTTAACATTAGCACCCTAAGAGGAATGCAGATGAGAAGTCGGAGGGGTGGGCCTCAGCTGAGGAAGCAGGAGGAGCTTGAGAGAAAAGGGCCTCCAAGGATAGGTGGAATTTAGTATTGGAATGAAGAAGGAAGAATGGAGATATGAGAATCAGAAGTTCAGTGGCAGGAAGGGACATGATATTCTTGGAACATGGTAAACTGAGCGGCTTAGAAGAATTATGGGGTTTTGTGGAATAATATTAAATGAACCCTATTAGATTTGATTGTGATGATGATGGTCTTGGATGCCATGTCAAACTGGCTATCACAGAATAATAAGAATGAGAAGGATCTTGGGTGTCATCTAGTCTAGTTCAGGTAATTTGTCCCTGTCTCTCTTATTACTGACCAGGGGATTTTTACAGAAACTAACGCTTAAGGCTTATGAGGTTTTATTTTGGTCAACCAAAAATTAATTTTGTCATTTCACTAACATGTTTCACATTGCTGCATTCAATAGTTATACCTGACATTTCTGTAAAATCTAATTTTCTTGAAATGTTATCTTTAATCCAGTCTTCTGTAGAAGCAGAGGAGCATTCTCCTATACCATGAGTTTCATTTTCACTTTCCATATGAGAAACAGTCACTAAGGTTTTTTGTGGTTTTTTTTTTGTCTTTTTGTTGATCTAATATTCAATCTTATGAATTATAACTATATTCTCAAGAACCGTCATCTTCTAAGATACTTGTATATATGTCACTCTGATAATCAGAGAAAGTATCTGCATAAAATTCACTGAAAAATTCTTCTTCACTGAAAATTTCATGATGCATCATTTTTGAAAATTTTACATTTATAATATAAACGAGGTTGGAGAAAAACCTACTGAGCAAAAAGTGAATGATAAATGCTGGGCTGGAGGAAGCACAAGCTGGAATCAAGATTGCAGGGAGAAATCTCAATAACCTCAGATATGCAGATGACACCACCCTTATGGCAGAAAGTGAAGAAGAACTAAAGAGCCTCTTGATGAAAGTGAAAGAGGAGAATGAAAAAGTTGGCTTAAAGCTCAACATTCAGAAAATGAAGATCATGGCATCTGGTCCCATCACTTCATGGGAACTAGATGGGGAAACAGTGGAAACAGTGGCTGACTTTATTATTTTGGGCTCCAAAATCACTGCAGATGGTGATTGCAGCCATGAAATTAAAAGACGCTTACTTCTTAGAAGGAAAGTTATGACCAACCTAGACAGCATATTAAAAAGCAGAGACATTACTTTGACAACAAAGGTCTGTCTAGTCAAGGCTATGGTTTTTCCAGTGATCATGTATGGATGTGAGAGTTGGACTATAAAGAGAGTGCCAAAGAATTGATGCTTTTAAACTATGGTGTTGGAGAAGACTCTTGAGAGTCCCTTGGACTGCAAGGAGATCCAACCAGTCCATCCTAAAGGAGATCAGTCCTGGGTGTTCATTGGAAGGACTGATGTTAAAGCTGAAATTCCAATACTTTGGCCACCTGATGCAAAGAGCTGACTCATTGCAAAAGACCCTGATGCTGGGAAAGATTGAAGGCAGAAGGAGAAGGGGAAGACAGAGGATGAGATAGTTGGATGGCATCACTGACTTGATGGACATCGGTTTGGGTAGACTCCTGGAGCTGGTGATGGATAGGGAGGCCTGGCGTGCTCCTGTTCATGGAGTCACAAGGAGTAGGACATGACTGAGCGACTGAATTGAACTGAGCAAAAAGTAAATGATAACTGCAATCATAAGTTGTATAATAAATTTGATAAATATTAAGCTCTTAACAACTTCACACAGTGATGTTAATTGTATCACTCCCTAAAACATATTAATACATCCCTGGTCAATAATGCTTGGGACTACCTTGGTGTCTCAGACAGTAAAGACTCTGCCTGCAATGTCGGAGACCCGGGTTCAAACATCCCCTGGAGGAGGGCATGGCCATCTTTTCCAGTATTCTTGCCTGGAGAATCCCATGGACAGAGGAGCCTGGTGGACTGCAGTCCATAGGGTCACACAGAGTTGGACACGACTGAAGTGACTTAGCACAGCAGTAGCACTCAGGTCAATAATGTATTATGGAAGTCACCATGACTGAATGCATCCCACATGTTTACTTGCAAAATTGGCATTTCAATGGTAATGACTCAAACTACTCCTTTCTTCAACAACTTTTAGTCCTTTCCAGAAGGATCCTCTCACTGCCAGGAAGGGTCTTAACACCCAGGGAACCAAATGTAGGAATTCTGCAGCACATGATCTGAAACTGCAGTTTGTGAAATTAAGAAAAGAAGGATATTCACTATGTGCTAGCATCAGCATATTTACTGTGTTTTAGACTCTATAACACTAATCTGCAAGGTAGATGTGACAATCCTTTTTCAGATGAAAAAACTGAAGTTCTAGGCAGAAGAAGTCAAGTCCCCCAGGTAAGAGCTGCACAAAGTGAAGCAGGAATGCTACCCAGCTTGCCACAGCCGTGAGTTTCCATCCTGCTTCTGTGCTTCCTTTAAGGCTAGACAGGCCTGCCTTCAAGTAAATATCACTCACAAAGGAATTTCAAAATGATCTTCAGTTAAATGAATGGTTGATGGCTAGAAGTGGGTGGGTGGAGGAAAGAGATTATAACAACTAAAGCTTCATTGCATGAATTTAGCAAAGCTCTAAACCATATACACCAAAGTCTGCAGAGACACTTGACAAAATGGTTCTTTCTTTTTTAAATAATCCAAGGACACAATTTATAAGAAGCCTTGAGAAAGTTCTCCAATTCAAAAGCCCTTATCGTCTCACAGACCCCTCTTGAGACCACATGGTGCTTCCGGCTTCCGGAAACAGCAGGTGTTATTGCTTCCACAAATAACGTCATTGCTTAATACACAAAGGGAAGCAGAGGAAGGAACATGTATGGATTGGGAACAGGAGGAGGAGGCAGCATTAGATCCTTTCTGGGGCCCTGTCCAACTGGAACGCTCCTGGGGTTAGATGGTGGGGGTGAATGTTGGCAGTTTGGGTGCCAGAAGCCTTAGATGGGGGGCTGGAGAAGGAGGCTGGGGAGAGCATTGTTAGGGGAGAGAAATGATCTCTGGGTGAGAAAGCCCAGGATTGACTGATAGTAATGGAGGGATAAGCAAACAGAGCCAGATGAGGCCTATAAGAAGGCTGGGCCCAGCTGGTGTCCAAGCAGAAAGGCCAAAACGCTTAGCACAGCTTCCTAAAATTTGGGACTTATCAGAATTTGGGACATGGAAGCTAGTTAAAACCCCAGTTCCTGTGGGAGTTCCCAGAGACTGAGTCTATAATGGGCCAGAGGTGGCATTTGTAACCAATTCCCCCAGTAATCTTAAGAGACAGTCCTTAGGAAACACTGGTGACAAGATTTTCTTCCATGGATCTCTGTGACTGGCTCTGTAAATTGAGAGGTATGTCAAGGACAATTCCTTCGTTCTCTGCCAACTCTGACACTAGGCTTCTCCAAGGCTCCCATGCATCTCCTTGCCCATGCTTGCACCCTCACTATCTCTCTCAACATAGTTGTTTCCAGTGCCTTTTAATTTACAAAGTGGGTAGGTTGGCAGGTACTTGCTCAGCTCTTGAAAAGGCCTATAGATGAAAGACTCTAGAAACTCCATCTGGTGTGCCTATTTGTGTAAGAATAAGGCAGCATCGTGTGTGTTCATGTGGGTGTCCAAATGGGACAGAGTCTCTCCCTCTGGAGGCCACAGCTTAGGGCCAAGACAAAACCACTTCCTGGTCTCAGGTCACATGATCATGCAGGATGATTTATTGAAGAAAGAAAGCTTCAAGGTCTCAAGGGAAATTAACCATGCATATTTCTCCAGTGGTTATGCTGGTGCTTTCCCTTGAAAAATAGCCCCCATGCCCTGCCTGCACGGAAAGATTCTCAATGAATCTGTGTTCTGAAGGCATCCAGAGGGGGATGGTGTTTTCCTAACAGGGAAAGCCACATGAGAGCCTTCCCGGCAACTTTGTGCTATTCCTGCTACAGCTCCTTTCAGGGCTGACTGCAGGATCGGGGAGTCCTGTCTGGGAAAACAAGACAGGCTGGGCCTGAAACATTGATTTCTAGTTCAAGTTTCTCAGTGAAATGTGAATGAGAAATTTTCCACTTCTTCTTGTCCTGATTCACCTTGTCAGAATCTTTGGAGTCCCAGACTGGGGCAGAGAAAGTCTATTTCAGGTGGGCATCCAGCCAGAGTTGCACCCTAAATAAATAGTATTCTGTGCTGTTCCAGCATCAGATGTCTCCTTTTGGCCGGAAAAAAAAAAAAAAAAACTCCATCCACCTGACTTCTGCTTTATCCACTTCTTTGGGATGAACCAGGTCAGAATGTCAGGAAAAGATGGTGCTATGTAAATCCTCTCCACTGAATACAGACTCAAGTGGGTGATACAGAACCATTTATACTTACTGAATCGCTAGGATATGTCAGGCTCTATGCCAGACTTTAAGGATCAGAAGGTAAGTAAGACACTGTCCTTATTCTCAAGAGTTTACAGTCTAGAGGCAGTCACAACTGTGCAACTACCAGGCAGGGGAGACTCTGATAAAGATGACAAGAAAGATGCAGAGAAATGGGGGAAATAGGTTCTGGCTGAAAGGCATCAAGGAATGCTTCTGGAGGGTCTGTCATTTGCGCTGGGTCTAGAAGGATGAATGGCACTAGAGAGATGGCGAAGGGGGCAGGGGGAGGGGCTGTCAGGAAAAAGCACTGTAGTTAGAACATCCTTGCTGCCGGGGGGTACAGTACATAGTCTGCAGTCACTAGTGGGCAGATATATAAAGAGATGAGTAGGAGGTAAGGCTTGAAGAGAAAAAGCAGGGGCCAGGCCATGAAGGGCACCTTAAGTCATGGTGAGGATCTGAACTTGACAAGGAGCGATGGACCGCCATCAGTGGACCCAGAGCTGGAAAGAGAGGAGTTCTGTAGACAGAACAGGTAGATGATTTTTGCAATATATCACATATAGAATTAGGTTGGCCAGTGCTAACCTGAGGAAATTAAAAGTCAATGACAGAATCAAAAGTTATTTTGGAAGGAAAAAAAAAAATTGACTGTTTGACCATGAGGAGAGGGAGAATTTAAAGATTCTCAAACATGTGCTGAACCCCAATTTAGACAATGGCCAGGGGATGGAAGAAGGGTTGGTGATTACTCCCATAGGCTCTAGAGTCAGAAAGCCTCTATCCAATGTGCCCGTTTTCATCTTCCTAGGTAGAAAATTGACCGACTTCTCCTCTTCTATGAAAGGGAATGAACAAATTGTACAAATTGTGGACAAAGTAATTCTGTTGGCTATCACTGTATTGATAAGCCTAGCACTTTGCGGGGGGTATCAATCATTCCCCAGGGTCCCCCAGGATCTGTGACTGAAACAGGGTACACTGTGAAGAGGGGTTGCCTGGTGTATCCCTTTGCTCCCGTGAGAAGTGCTCACTTTCTCTATTTTTACTCTGTGTAGTAACACACGACAGTTAAGTGATCAAATCTTTTCTGCAGAAGAAAAAAAAAGAAAGAAAAGCCCTCTTTTGAAAGTGAAGAGGTCTAATAAATGTTGTTCCTAGGGCATGAAATGAAAGTTTTGCGGGAAAAACCACTGCCAGAATGGCATTTGGAAATTTGAGTTTTCTCCAAAAGATCCTGCAAACCATCCTTTGCATTCTCACTGTAAAATTATCAAGATGCTGTGATACATGGGGTTTTCAAAACCGCTAAACAGCATATTGATATATACAGAAACAGTAAGACATACAGGAAAGCAAATGATTATAAAAGGAGTATTTGTGAAACCACCACTCAGGTCGAGTTACAGAACACTGTCAGCACCCCAGCGCCTCTTCCTGTCGCCCTTCCTTTCTTCCACTCAAAATAACTTTTGTCTCGACTTTTATGGCAACCACCTCCCTGATTTTCCTCCTCCCATCACCTAAATATACCCCTGGTCCTGAATAGCAGGATTTAATTTTGATAACCCTTGACCTCCATACAATGGACTCACATGCACGTACTTTTCTGTGTTGGGCTTCCCTTTTCCGATATTAGGAACAAGACCATCCATGCTGGTGTGAGCATGCAGTTTGCATATTTCTACCACCGCCCTATAGAAACATACCACGATTTACTTATCTGTTTGACTATTGATGGGCATTTGTGTTGAATGGCATTGCTGAGTATGTTCTTATCACTGTGGACACATTTCTGTTGGGATCTTCCTGAGTGTGGAGTTACTGGGGTCATAAAACCAAGATGTAGCTTCATAGTAAATACTGCTAAAGAGTTTTGCAGAGTGCTTCCACCAGTCTCCCTACACTTCCACCAGCAAAGCCCAAGAATTCCTGCTTCTCCATCCTCATCAAAACCTGGTGTTACCAACCTTTTTTAGGTTTTAGGGCTCAAAGACGTTTGAGGGCATTCCAGACAAATAACCAGGGGTTGGTGTGCTACCAGACCAAGTTCAGTCTAAAGAGTTATAATATTTGTAAATAAGTACAATGAGTTATCTTCTCAGGGAAAGGCCCATAGTTTATGCTTTAACATGCAGAAGATTGTTATAAATCTCTGAATGGAGTTACAGACTTCTTGTGGGTGGGTGGCTGGTGCCAAGAGAATCAGTTGTAAGGAGATAAAATGACATCTCAGAAAGATCTTTGAGATTGGGAATGGAGACAGGAATGGAAAGAACCAAGAATGTACTGACTTAAAGCCCTGAGGGACCAGTTCTGGAAACGAATGCAAAATTTTGTAACTTTGTATTGCTATGGGACCATTGGTTTTTAACAAGTACATAAATACTATTATATTGTTCTTTTATACTTGCAATTTGCCCTTCCCCCTCAAAATATTGATTTGGCTTATTCATTTTAATTGCTAGGTGGCATTTATTTGCATTTGAACATCACATTTATTACCTGTTCCTATGTTCATGGGTAATTTGTAAACAGCGCTGCAACATTTTTTTTTCCAATTTTTTTTTTAGATAGGAAATAAAGTCAAGCTGAAGCAAGTATGGCAATTTTGGATGCTGAAGACAAGAATGTCTGTTACATTGTTTTCTAGACTTTTCTGCATATTTGAACTATTGCATAATTTAAATGTTTTAATATGCAATATTAACCCAAACAGGGCTCAGAAAGTCAAGCACTTAAATGAACAGATCCCTAAGTTTTGCGGGCTGGGTTGACCAAAATGCCCATGGAAACAACTTATACCAGACACCCAAAGGATGTACCCAGAGGCCATTTGGCAAAGACCTTAGGTTCCTCCCATGCCCCAAAGTTGGCAATGCAGTTCAGTTCTGGAATTAAATAGGCATGGGTGGGATCTGATTCCAGTGTTCATAGAATGAGACTGTTGGCAAACTGTTCAGTTCTCAGCTTCTTCATCAGGAAAACTTGGGGATTAAATCCATCAGGCAGAGTTCTTAGGAAAGTAAACTCAAGTATGCGGATAATAGGCAGTTATACTCATTTGGGTTTGATGAGGAAAGCAGAACCACCATGATTGTATGGAATAAAGGTTCTATTACAGGAATTTGACCTTCACAGTTGTTGTAGGAGCTGGAAAAGTGGAGAATTGAAAGGGGACAGTTGGAGGATCAGAGAAAAGTCACCCACCAGGGGCGACAAAGCCCTGCAAATAAAGCTCTGCATTTGCCGGTGGCCTGAAGCTGCAGTAGGTCAGCAGGGAAGGAACTGAGAAGAAACACTGGACACGAAGCGAAAGACAACAGAGACAAACTGGGATACACAGAGGTGAAACTCAGTTCATGATGGCCTGCCTGGGTCTCACGGTCAGTTGCTGGTCCATGAAAGGCCCAATAATAAGAGCAAAGTGAAAATTTACCTAAATGGAGAATAATTACTTGCAGAGAATGGCATAGGTCTGCACAAAAATCCTACAGGTTTATGCTATTACTTACTTATAGGAACCAGCTAAAGATTTCCATAAAGCTCCCTGATCTGCCACAAGACACTTGTAGCACCTATGAACCTACTGACCCTTATGTTCCATGTAGATGCAGAGGATCTTGTGTGGCAGGCTGGATATGTTGCAAAATCTTCTCATTTTCCAGACCCAATTCAGAGGTGGCAGCCTTTTAGTTACCCAATAAATGAGTTGAAGCAGCATGACCAAATGAAGTACAGTTGCCTCCCAAATCCAGAGGTTCACGGGGCATTCTGCCACTTCCCTGGTGTTCAGGGAGCAGGAGTGCATATTTAGGTGATGGGAGCATAGAGAAAATTAGGGAGGTGGTTGCCGTAAAAGTCAAAACAAAAGTGATTTTGGAATGGAAGAGGTGTGACAGGAAGGGGCGCTGGGGTACTGACAATGTTCTGTAACACTTGACGTGAATGGTGATTATGCAAATGCTCCTTTTATAGTGGTTTGCTTTGCTAGTATGTTTTACAGAATTTTTCTGCGTTATCATATGCTGTTTAATGCTGCGATTTCTCTTTCACTTTTTATAGAACATCTTAACATGCCCTCATCACTGAACTCTTAGAAATTTCACCAAAAGATTTGCCTTTTGATTATCTGTGATATTCATTTTCCTCCATCTGCTTACATTTTTCTTACCAAAGTATTCAGAGTAGCTGCCATTCCCTGCCCTCCAGGACCAGTCAATGTAGTAGGCCTGTATGATTTCCCATGGAATCGAGAGCTATCAAGGTCCCTGGGATTAGATTTTGACTAAGGGGTTAATATAGCCTTGGGCAGGACAGTAAAGGTGTATTGCTGGCCCTGCCAGCATGAAGCAAACTACTCCTGCAGAGACCTTCAGCTGAAATGATTTTCCCCTCCCTCTGCCTTCCAAACCTCATGTCAGTTTCTTTGTGGTCAGCTGGAAAGGTCATACAAAGAAAGGAAGTCTAGGAAATGTCATTTTTAGCTCAACTAGGCTGGTCCAGCCATGAATACTGTGTAACTCTTATTTAAGAAGCTCGAGTTCTAACCTAAGGATCAGTATCTAGAGGGAGATGTTGAAAGGACCCGTGGAGAAGAGCCACATAAAAATTAGAATATGAATCAGCCTAAATTAAGACTATCTGTGAGAGCTTACTCATACAGTCAGGATCTGGAAAGCCCTAGGCAAGGGTAGGCTTTGCTCTAGACATTTCTGTACTTGACAATGATGAGAACCTACCATGGTCTTAGCATTTTATGGCTTGTGAAGCACTTTCACATCCATCATTTCATTTGGGGTAGATCGACCTTCTACTTTACATGCTTATTCACTAAATATTTATTGAATGTCTGTCCTATGCTAGGCACTGTGCAAGGTGTTCTACATATGTTGCCCCCAAATATGACATCTCCTGTGTATTTCACTGTATCTTTGCGACAAAGATATCATTGCTGTTTTGCATATGAGAAAACTATGGCTATTTCAGGCATACAGAGATGAAGGACACCCTGTCCTTGCTCTCTAGAACAGAGGTGAGCAAACTTTGTCTGTAAAGGGGCAAATAGTAGATATTTTAGGCTTTGTGGTCCATATATTCTGGTATGTGTAAGGGAGGAGGGGGACACACGCGTGCGTGCACTCAGTTGTGTCTGACTGTGACCCCATGGACTGTCAGACTCCTCTGTCCATGGTATTTCCCAGGCAAGAATGCTAGAGTGGGTTGCCATTTCTTCCTCCAGGGGATCTTTCTGACCTAGTGATGGAACCTACATCTCCTGCACTAGCAGGTGGATTCTTTACCACTGCATCACCTGAGAAGCCCCATATAGTCTGTTACAACTGCTCAACTCTGCAATTATTGGGAAAATTGCTTTTCCCAATAATTGCAATAGAATATAAAAATGAAAGAGAACAACTGTGTTCCAACAAAGCTTGGTTTATAAAAACAGGCAATGGGAGAGATTTTTGCCTGTGAGCCATAGCTTGCTACCCTTGTCCTACAGGGTCACAGTCTAGAGGAGAGACCAATACAAACGGCTCCCAATGAGATGATGTGTTAAGGAGGATATACAAAGAGCTGTGTAGGCAGAATATGTAAGCACCTGTGAAACTTGGCGAGGGCTCCATGTGCCCTTTCTAGAATCATGACCACTACAGCCTGTATTTCCAGGTTGTGCCATCAAGAACCAGGAAATGGCTTGCAGACAAATTAAGGTGGGATCTTGAGAGCATGTCTAATGAGAACATGTGTCCTCCTCTTGAGTTGACTGTCTTATGAACGCGTGTGGTGTGAGGACAGTAATCTACTGCCTGCTCCCCCTTCCTGTGTTAACCACACCCCGAAACCCAGAGGTTCATATCCTGGGCAGTGTGTAAGTTTGGTATGACAACACCCTCAACTGCTTCTGACCAGGAGCTTGGAAATAATACTTCCTAGTAGACACCTCCTAGAATGTCCTCTAGGTAACATCCTCAAAGACAAGTCTGGTCCCTGCTCTGCCTGAGGCATAAAATCACCCTGGTGGTTGGATGGTCCCAGGAGACAGACTGTAGCTCAGAATAAGGAGGAAGTCTCGAAAATAACCTCAAACAGGACTGAGTTGTCTAAGAAGGTGAGTTTCTGATCAGAGGGTGACTTAAGCAGGTGGATGACTGTCTGAAGAAGGACTCGGGAAACTTTTTGCCCTGCCCTCTTAATAAACAGCTCTGTGAACTTGAACACATCTCTTGACCTCTTTTAACTCAGTTTCATCACTTGAAAATGGAGATTACACATCTCACATTTCGGTTGTTGTGGTAATTAGAAGAGAAAGTCTTGGAAGACTTTGGATGCCCGCACCAGCCTGACACACAGTTGATGCCAGACAGCCTTAGAGGGACTCTGACATCAGATGCGGTGGAGAGAAATGATTTCTGAAGTCTGAAGTTTACGGTTCTCTGATATGGATATGTAATGAGAATTCCTTCCCTTATGTGACATTTCATGGAATCCCCCAAACAAAGGCCTATAACCTTGGAGTCTCTGTCAGTCAGTTCAGTCACTCAGTAATGTCTGACTCTCTGTGACCCCATGGACTGCAGCACTCCAGTCTTCCCTGTCCATTACCAACTCCCGGAGCCTACTCAAACTCATGTCCATTATGTCGGTGATGCCATCCAATTATCTCATCCTCTGTAGTCCCCTTCTCCTTCTGCCTTCAATCTTTCCCAGCATCAGGGTCTTTTCAAATGAGTCAGCTCTTTGCATTAGGTGGCCAAAATATTGGAGTTTCAGCTTCAACATCAGTCCTTCCATTGAATATTCAGGACTGATTTCCTTTAGGATGGACTAATTGGATCTCCTTGCAGTCCAAGGGACTCTCAAGAGTCTTCTCCAACACGACAATTCAAAAGCATCAATTCTTCGGTGTTCAGCTTTCTTTATAGTCCAACTCTCACATTCATACATGACCGCTGGAAAAACCATAGCCTTGACTAGACAGACCTTTGTTGGCAAAGTAATGTCTCTGCTTTTCAATATGCTGTCTAGGTTGGTCATAACTTTCCTTCCAAGGAGCAAGCATCTGTTAATTTCATGGTTTCAGTCACCATCTGCAGGGATCTTGGAGTCCAAAAAATAAAGTCTGTCACTGTTTCCATTGTTTCCCCATCTATTTGCCATGAAGTGATGGGGCCAGATGCCATGATCTTAGTTTTCTGAATGTTGAGTTTTAAGCCAGCTTTTTCACCCTCCTCTTTCACTTTCATCAAGAGGCTTTTTAGTTCTTCGCTTTCTGCCATAAGGGTGGCGTTATCTGCATATCTGAGGTTATTGATATTTCTCCCGGCAGTCTTGTTTCTAGCTTGTGTTTCATCCAGCCTGGCATTTCACATAAGGTACTCAGCATATAAGTTAAATAAGCAGGGTGACAATATACAGCCTTGATGTACTCCTTTCCCGATTTGGAACCAGTCTATTGTTCCATGTCCAGGTCTAACTATTGCTTCTTGACAAGAGTCTCTGTGATCTCCTTAAAACTGAACACAGTGAAGGAACATTTAGTCACACCAAAGGATGTTACTTAGAGGGGAAAATGATTGTAGGATTTTTAATGCTTTATAGTTTTTCACTTGCATAAGCCATTTTGTTTAAAAGAGACTTTAATCATAAAATGTTTCTGTTTCAATCTGAAGTAATTTTGCTTTTGAATGTCTATATTAACAAAGCTCTTACTGAGGTTGAGGGGGGTTGGCGGAAAACTTTCTTTCTTAAAAAATTTTGTTTGTCACCTGTTTAAAAATGTATTATTCCACAAGTTGGTATTAGAAATAGGTATCGATTTCCATGAAGTCCTCCACAAAAGAAAAGCGTCTGAATTTGTGGGCAGAGGGAAGGGCAATTTCTTTTTCTTAGTGTATATGGAAAGAATCCCAAGAGACTAGTGAGGCAAGAATTATCAAAGCTGCGGTATTTACCAAGTAAGTCTGTGCCAGCACCCGGCAAGCTGCCACAGTGGCTGCCAAGCCTCGGTGTCCTCCCTGACCGGCCCTGAGGGGGCTCACTGCCCGGGACAGAGGAAGCAGGAAGTTTGCTGAGCCCCAACAGAAGAAAAAGAACTCTTTCTGGAGAGGCCCAGCAGGTGGGGGAGCCCCTTTGCTCAGCCAGCTTCTTTTGACCCTGAGCACATACAATAGCCCTCTCCCAGGAGAGGGATTTTTTTTTCCCCCAGGGTTTCTTCTTGGCCCTAGGATTTGTTCTCAACTGGCTCTCTCTGCGTGGGAGTTGTCTTGGCCTTTCTGGTTTTCTTTCCCTTTGGAACTCTCAGCTCTTTCCATTGTGTGCCGTGTCCCTGTTAAAAGGCTGAGTCACTCTGCCTCACAGCCTCCACATTCCCTCTTTGAATTCAGGTAACCTGGCAGATTTTAGCAGTAGAGTAGGGGAAAGGGCAGGTTTGTCAGCCTGCCCCAGCCCCAGGCACCCCCTCCGGAGCTTTGTTGAGGGACATAGCTTTCAGATGAGAAGGTGTCTGTAAAAGGTTGACAGAGCTGCCTGGGCCAGATGACCTTTAAAGACCTTTTCCAGTTCTGAAATTCTAAGATTTTGAAATGGTGTGTGGCCCTCAGACAATGCCATTTGAGGAAGAGCAGATGGAATTAAGGATGCATGTGACTCAGAGGAGACATCAGAGCTGCCTGCAAGATCCCGGGAATTTAGAAATGAAGGAGAGATCGTCTTTACATGCAGCCTCAGAAGGCAGAAGGTTTGGCTGGAATTTTATCATAGGATGGGACTTTACAGCTCATATAGAAAAGGAAACCTGACTCAGTACTTAGGGTCCCAGATACAAAGCCTGAAGACCTGATTTCAAATCCTGAGCACCTGATTTCAAATCCTGAGCCTTATTTATTATCTATGTGACCCTGGACTAGTGACCTTACCTTGCCAAGCCTCTACTTCCTTATGGGCCAAATGGTGATGATGGGTTTGAGCTTGTGTCTAACATCAGGCTGTTGTGAGAATCAACTAGGACAAGGGAAACTGCTTGTAAATTCTAAAGTTCTGCAGATTTAATCTTATTGTCCAACCCCTTAATTTTATAGAGTAGATAACCGAAGTCTAGAGAGGTTAAGATACTTATGAAACCACACAATGTTGTTCTAAGGTAATAGCTGATAAGACCTCAGGGATAATTATATTGATATAGTTACCAGGCATAATTATATTGATCCCAGGAAGCCTTGGGAGAAAAGGCTTTTGGGGGATGTTGGAGTCATGATGCAGCCCCAGCTTCCCAGTGGAGTTTCCTCTCACTCTTAATTTTATTTTCTGATTATAAAAATATGAGACTGATTAAAGACAGCTGAAATTCAGATACCTTAAGTATCTCTGGGAACAACACAGGGCATGGTGTGAACTTACAGAATATAAAAAGCACAAAAGAGAAACATTTAAAACATTTCCCATTATCCTGCTGAACTATTGAAATTTTGATATCTATCTTTCAAGTCCTTTTTTCTATGCATGTACATATTTGAGCATAACTGGAATAATTTTTATGTATAATTTTGCACATTGGTTCTTTTTCCACCTAACCTTTTGTTATGCATTTTGCCATTAAAATTTGTTAAGCATCGTTACAGAGGATAAGATGATTGGATGGCATCACCGACTCGATGGACATGAGTTTGAGCAAGCTCCGGGAGTCGGTGATGGACAGGGAAGCCTGGCGTGCTGCAGTCCATAGGGTCACAAAGAGTCAGACACGACTGAGCTGAATACTTGCATAATGGTCAGCCAGATGGTTACACTGGGTATCAAGGGTCTTTCCTAGCTTTTTGTTATTATAAGTAACAATGATGAATATTCTTATACTCTGTACAGTTAAATGCTGCCCCAGCATTAAGCAAATATTTTCTATAGATTTCTCCAGATGACTTTGGCCACTCTCTAAAACCCTTGTAAGTCTTTGGTAAAGACTTACAAATGTTAGTTTGTCCCAAAGTGTTAAAGGTTTACCCTGATGACTTGAATGGTGTAGAATATGATACGCAACTGAGGCCCAAAGCCCTATTGAAAGTACTTTTTTAAGAACATGTATTTACATTAAGTATTTATTTTTGCCCTGTGTTGTTCCCAGAGATACTTAAGGTATCTGAGTTTCACTTGTCTTTCCTGGTTTAAGTTTCAGATTAGACTTGTGGCAGTCGGTCCCTAAAGGTGCCTCCAGATGAACTCCCCTCCCACATCCACATCCTTGAGAAGTCTCCTTTTCTCAAATTCCCCACAACTCACTTTGAGGCCATCACATGCAGTAGAAATGCTGCTTGACTTCAAGGTGGGTCATAGGAAGCCTTGCAGTTGTGCCCTGGGTCTCTGGGAACATTTGCTGTGAGGAAAGCCATTGCACATAAGAAGTCTGCTATCTGAGACAGCTGTGCCGTGAGGCTTCCTAAACTAGCCTCATGGAGGGGCCAATTAACCAGACCCAGTTCTTTCACCACCTTAGGTGAGACACCAAGCCCATGAGTGAAGGAGCCATCTTCAGTGACAACCTAGTTGAGTCTTCAGATGATCCCCATCCCAGCCTCCCTGTGACTGTAACTCCAGACCCCAGTGGGAACCACACAGCAGCTGATCCCAGTCACGCTGCAGACTCTGCCAGGCTCACAGAATAAAGGACAGAACACAGCCCCGAGGCTTCCCTGGTGGCTCAGCTGGTAAAGAATCCACCTGCAATGCAGGAGACCCCAGTTTGATTCCTGGGTTGGGAAGATCTCCTGGAGAAGGGATAGGGTACCCACTCCAGTACTCTTGGGCTTCCGTGGTGGCTTAGACCATAAAGAATGTGCCTGCAATGCGGGAGACCTGGGTTTGATCCCTGGATTGGGAAGATCCCCTGGAGAAGGGCATGGCAACCCACTTCACTATGCTTGTCTGGAGAATCCCTGTGGACAGAGGAGCCTGGTAGGCTACAGTCCATGGGGTTTCAAAGAATCAGACATGACTGAGCGACTAAGCACAGTACAGCAAAGGACACAGCCCTGCTCACCCTGGGGGAGCCCTAACCTGTGGTAAGGATACGCACGAGGCAGTGACCTTATCCGACACACGGGAATAAGGAGGCTCACAGTAGACTGGTCCCTCTGCCAGGTGATGAAGTGATGCTGCCTATAGAATAAGAAAGCATTTGCTGGAAGGGTGACATTGAATTGCATCTTGAAAACTGCCTGGGGGACTTCCCTGGTGGTCCAGTGGTTAAGAATCTAACTTCGAATGCAGGCAACACAGGTTTGATCCCTGGTTGGGAAACTAAGATTCCCCATGCTGCAGGGCAGCTAAGCCTGCTTGCTGCAGCTACTGAGCCTGTGCACTCTGGAGCCCGTGAGCCACGACTAGAGTCTGTGCACAATAATGAAGGCCTGACACAGCCAAATAAATTAACTTTTTTTTTTTTAAAGAAAAGAAAATTGCCTAGGAGTTCATCTGCAGACACACTGGAAGAGGGGCAGCAGTGGACATGGATTTGAGCAAACTCCAGGAAACAGTGAAGGTCAGGGAAGCTTGGTGTGATGCAGTCCATGGGGTCACAAAGAGTAGGACACAACTTAGCAAATGAACAACCATAACAACAACACCTTCAAAGAGACAGTATATCCTGGTTGGGAAAGAGCAGGTAATAAATCCAATAGGAGAGGCAGGACCTGATCGTGACAGCCTCATATGCCAGGTCATAAAACAGAAATTTGATCTAACCGAAACTGGGGACCAGTTAAGAGTTTATAGCCAGTGAGTTACAAGATGAGGTTTGCTCTTAGACCACTTTGGCTACTTTCTTTCATTCGAAAATTGTTCACTCAAGATCTACTGGTTCATTGAGCCAGTAATGGTCTAGAGCAGAGATGTCTAGTAGAAATACAATGTGAGCCATGTGTGTCATTTTGAATTTTCTATGTTTAAAATAGGAAAAAGTAACAAATGGAATTGGTTTATAATAATATATTTTGTCAATGTTTAACCCAATAGTTCCAAAATATTTTCAACAGGTAATCAATATAAAAAAATGTTGAGATTTTTCAGGTTATCCTATTCTAAGTCTTCAAGACTGGTAACATTTTAACACTTCTAATAGCACATCTCAACTTGGAGCAGCTACATGTCAGAAGCTCAAGGTACATCAATGGCTCATGGCCCTCATACTGAGCAGGGCAAGCTCCAGATGCAGGGGGTGAGCTGGAGAACAAGGCAGGTGAGGTCTCTGCTCTCATGGAGCTTATATTCTAGGGTGGAAGAGTAGAGATTGAGAATAAACCAATAAGTAGGTAAATCAGCGGAATTACTTCAAGAGGGTAATAAGCAGTGGGGAAAAGATGAAAAAGGTAGATTGGAAACAAACTATTGTGGCGCTTGGCTGGCAAGTAGCTGGTGGTCAGGCAAGGCCTTGTTGTGAACGTGACCCTGATGCTGACACCCAGCTGCCAGGTGTATAGCGCTCTCAGGGCAGAGCTTATGAAGATCTGGAGCATGCCTAGGAGGGAGGGCAGCCAGAGAGGAGGCCAGTGCCGCAGTCCTGGGAGGAACAGCCGTTCTTGGAGCAAAGGCTGCAGCAGTGAGGGCCAAAAGGAGAGGACGACCTGGGGTGGGAGCAGGGGTGGTTGTTTCAGCGCTAGAACGTACAGACTTCATGGCTGACAAGAGGTCTGGCTGAAGGAATCTGCAGGATGATCAGACTTGGGCTTGGCTGATCGAATGCATCAACTGGTGTCTTCTTTTCTGCCCCTGAAAGGGTGAACTGAGGAGCAAGATATACATGCATTCTGGGGCATGATGAGTTTTGACTTGCCTGAAGGATAAACGAATGGAGATACTCAGTATTAATTAAAGTATATAGAACTGTCATAAAATTGTTCTTCATTCCCCTCTAACCAGTCAGGGGGAAAATCCTTGCTTTTCCTTCTAGCTCTTAATGGCACCTTGGACAGACTTCACCATCTCTGTTAATTAAATCTCAGTTAAGTGAATGTACTTAAAGTCACTGAATTGTACACTTTCAAGTGCTTAACATAGTGAATTTTAGGTTACATGAATTTTATCTAAAAAAATAATAATTCAGTTGAACTTCCTTTAATTCATCAACCCCTCATCTGGTTCAGAGCTTTCCCTTCTCCCAGGGCTGGCTCTCCCAGAAGGATTTATGTCAGGAAGGGGCGAAGCCAGCTCTTTTCAGTCTCCTCCTCCTGTTCCAGGCCTCTCTGTTTTATGAATTGAAGCAGGAAGGAACGCCAGGAAAGTGAGGATCATTTTGTGTTTCTGGCCTCATGTATGGTCAGGAGGCATCCCTGGCCTCATTCTGGTTCTTTGAGTTGCTGGTGGCCTCCACTGGTGTGGCCTTGTCTCTAGGAAGAGTGACTGCTATTTTCAGCCTCACGTTGGTCCCTCCAGGTGCAGAGCATACCCTGAAACCAGGCCCCTACTGGCAGCCTCCACCCTCAGTTCCCTCTTTGCGAAGGGACTCCCTCATTTGGCAGCCACCAGGCAACACTGCCTACTGTCCTCTCCCCGCTCTGCACTTGCTAACTGGGAGCAGCTGGAGAAAAGACAGTCACGGTCAGACGGCTGCAGGATATGAGGTGGAGATGGGCTGAGGGTGCGTGCTTCTCTTTGCAGGTTCAGACTCCACAGTGTTTCCTAATCCCCATTGCTGTTGGCCAGTCTGGCAAGGCCAGAAAGGAAATGAGTGTTGTCTGTAGGCTCACAATGAGGTATCAAGCCCCTTTTTACCTGAAGACATCCCATTCTCTACCAGTCTCTAAGAGAGATGCTTGTGGAGACACCACTTCACTTGGCCTTAGACTTGGATGTAGCCCCCTCCCTTCCCCATGGAGCAGAGAAGGGGTCGTTTGCCTCTTGGAATGAGGCCATTGATTTCCCCAAACCCTTCCTCTTGCCAGTCTTGAGATGAGGAAGGGGTTCCAGGGTGCTGGTTGGTGGTGGCACCAGTTTTGCCACCCTTTAGTAAACTCTGCCCTCTGGCAGGGTTCTCAACCCCAGCCAGCCATCAGCAATCACCTGAGGAACTTTTGCAAAACACCAATGTGGTACAACTTACTTAAAAACTGTTTGCCATTATCCATGGAAGTTGAACATATGCATATACCTGCACAATTCCACTCCTAGATATAGACTCAGTTATAGACATCTGTGCCGAGAAACATGCACAGGGATGCCCATAGCAGGACTGCTTGTAAGAGCTAACACAGTGCACATTTGTTAAGAATAGAACAGTTAGGTATATGTGTGGACAGCCAGGCAATGAAATACTAAACGCCAACGGAAATAAGTAACAGCTATCACCCTGGGATTTCTTTGGAAGGAATGATGCTACAGCTGAAACTCCAGTACTTTGGCCACCTCTTGTGAAGAGTTGACTCATTGGAAAAGACTTTGATGCTGGGAGGGATTGGGGGCAGGAGGAGAAGGGGACGACCGAGGATGAGATGGCTGGATGGCATCACTGACTCGATGGACGCAAGTCTGAGTGAACTCTGGGAGTTGGTGATGGACAGGGAGGCCCAGTGTGCTGTAATTCATGGGGTCACAAAGAGTCGGACACGACTGAGAGACTGAACTGAACTGAACTGAACCAAAGAACAGGTGAGTTTTTACAAATAAAATATTGAATCAAAGACATCAGGCACAAAGAATCCATACTCTGCAATTCTGTTTCTACAAATTTCAAATAGTCAAACACAAATTTCAATCAGTTCAGTTCAGTTCAGTTGCCCAGTTGTGTCTGACTTTTTGCAATCCCATGGACTGCAGCACGCCAGGCTTCCCTGTCCATCACCAACTCTCGGAGCTTGCTCAAACTCATGTCCATCTAGCTGGTGATGCCATCCAACCATCTCATCCTCTGTCATCCCCTTCTCCTCTTGCCCTCAGTCCCTCCCAGCATTGGGGTCTGATTTCAATAATTCTAACCAAATTGGAAATTGGAAGTATTCCTCTCTTGGGGAGGGGTGTGGGCTGAAGGAATGTGTGGGAGGTTTAAGGCTGCTGGCAGTGCTTTTTCCCTTCAATGTAGGTGATAGTAATGTCTGGGTATTCACTTTGTGAAAATTTGCCAAGCTTTTTATATAATTTTCTGAAGTATATTATCATTAAATTTAGAAGTTTATTTTAAAAATACCAGTACTGGGCTTCTCTCCCCCATGGATTCTGATTTCATTAGCCTTTGGTGGAGCCCAGGCTTCTCAATGGATTAAAAGTTCTCTGCGTGAATCTAATGTAAGGTCAAGCTGGAAAAAACACATGTGCCTGGCTATTGCCCCCCTTCTTTAGATGTGGAGAACTTGGGCTTGCTACTTTCACCCACCAGCAAATCCCCCTTAGCACTTAGCTATGGGATAGGAACTTAGGAGAGAGGTTAGGGCTGGAGGTGTGGAACATAGAGTCATCGATGAGCGTACAGATGAGCACTTCTGAGGGGGAAGGGTTGGGGCACTGGCTAGAGATTGCTTAGAGTGATGGTTCCAAAGTTAGATAGAACAAGAAATGAGCTGAGAGAGAGCTATAGACGTGTAGAAAACGGGGTAAACAAGAGCCAGGACGTCTGGATGAGACTTCACAGCAGGTGCAGGAAAGGCCAAAGGATGAGGCACTGGGAGAGCAGGAGATTTTGCTAAGATAACAGATTTGGAGGTTCACAAGCCCCAGGATAGAGCAAAGTGGGAACATCACTCTTGGCCTTGCTCTCGGAGTAGCCTGTTCTCAGGGTAGCTCAGGTGAAAAGCCTGTCTCAGATAACCACATCCAGTTCCTAGTGTCCTACCAGCACAACCTGTGACCTTTCCTAACCCTAGACAGAGAATTTGAAAGCAGAGGCATTACTTTGCCGACAAAGGTCTATATAGTCAAAGTTATGGTTTTTCCAGTAGTCATGTATGGGTGTGAAAGTTGGACCACAATGAAGGTTGAGTGCCAAAGAATTGCTGCTTTTGAATTATGGTGTTGAAGACTTTTGAGAGTCTGTTGGACTGCAAGGAGATCAAACAAGTCAATCTTAAAGGAAATTGACTCAGAATATTCATTGGAAGGACTGATGCTGAAGCTGAAGCTCCAATACTTTGGCCACTTGATTCAAGGAGCAGACTCATTGGAAAAGACTCTGATGCTGGGAAAGATTGAAGGCAGGAGGAGAAGGGGATGACAGAGGATGAGATGTTTGGATGGCATCACCGACACAATGGACACAAGTTGCTGTAGTCCATGGGGTCACAAAGAGTCAGACATGATGGAGCAACTGAACAGCGATCCTCTCGCTGGCTTATCAAGGCAGTAGCTGGATCCTGAATGTGAGCTTCAGGTTGCCGCCAGCCAGGTCAACTTTGGTAAGTGGCTCACCTGAGTGGACTCTGGGTGTAAAATTAGCGGATTCTGGTCAGATGAAAATCATTTCCAACAGTGCTCTGTGGACACCCTGGGAGTTCCCTTGCGGACAAGCTGGGGAGATGGGAGAAGAAGGTGTTTGGCCCCACTCTCTGCATTTAACTGGAAAGATGGGCTTTTAATTGTTTTAGACGCCATTAGCTGGACTCAGCATCTGAAAAGAGCTTGAAGACCGGGTATGTGATTATCATTCAGGTTCCTTCTAGTCTAAGGGTCTGAATTTCCTCCATCTCCTCAGTTGGGCAGCAAGTGAATTAGGACTCCTGGCCCCACAGCTGGCTCCCCAGGGTTTACATCCTTCAGAAACTGCCCCCCACCTCTATCTTCTCCCTCCACCAACTTAATTGCAGAAAGCAGCACATGTGTGGGTATCCGAGAGACTGCCTGAGGACAAGTGCTCAAAGACGCAGTGCCGTACCTCAGCATGCTGCCCCCAGAAGGGACCTGCTTTCTCTCACTGTTGCACAGAACCAGTGGAAAGGAAGGTGGGACCCTTGTAAAGACCTGCAGCCAGAAGAACAAGGCTGGTCCTGAAAACCTGCTGGAATCCTCTTTACTTTAGAAAAGGAAACAGAGCCAGGACTTAGCCGGCTGGCTCCATGTGTCCCCAGACTGAGTGGGAGGAAGCATTTTGAGTTGCCCTCAATAAAGGGTGCTGTTATTTCAACTTCCAAAAGCAAAATTACGACCCAAAATTATGACCCACTAAGGAATGAGGTTACCCGTTCACAGACCCACGTGTGGAACACTTTCCTACATAATGTTGTTTGGCTCCTTGGGTTTGAAAGTACAGACATTGAAGCCCAGAAAGATGGTCAGAACTTCGCCCTGTGTGTGCCCAAGGTCACAGAGCTGGTTAGGGGCTGAGTGTGTGGTTGGTGAGAAGAGAGCACTGTCTCTGGGGTCAGACAAGCCTGACTGAAGCCATACTGTGTGACCTTGGGCATATTCACTGACCTCTTGTTTTCTTCTCTGTAAAACAAATGGGGCTAATAATATCTACCTAGCAGGGCTATTGTGAGACTAAGTAAAAATATATATGATGCCTGACATAAAATAAGTGCTCCCTGACTAGTTGTTATTACTAGAATAAAGTGTAACTACCCTTAAATGAGAGTGAGGGCATGGCACCCCACTCCAGTATTCTTGCCTGGAGAATTTCATGGACAGAGGAGCCTGGCAGGCTGCATTCCATAGTCTCACGGAGTCAGACACGACTGAAGCAATTTAGCACGCACAGAAATGAAAGGTCTGTGTTTGTCACTGGCCAGGTGGAAATATGACCTTTGGGAGGGATGTCTCTCTGGAACTTGTCTTAACAGTTCAGGACAGAGTCTGTCTTGTTCCTAATGAAGTTTGCTTTAGTAACTTCTTTCCCAGCTGGGGAGAAGCTTCTGAATGAACAACTGTGAAGCCTGCATCAAGACTGTGACCAGTGATCATGATCTCTCATTCATTCAACAAGTATTTGAGCACCTGCTCCATGCCAGACCCTATGCTAGGTGCTGGGAACCCAGCAATGAACAAAGAGAATCCCTGCCTTCATGGAGCTTGCATTCTAGAGGATTCTAACATTTCCAAAGAAAGTGGTAACAGGCTGACCCCAGGCTCTGAGGCCCTTCTGTCCCCAGGCTTTTCCCTTGTCATCCAGCAGGGGCTGGCTCTGTTTCTTCCTCTGTTGTTCTGCTCCTCTTTCCCTAAAACATTCCCCTTTAACTGGGAGGGAAATCAAAGTAAAACAATAGTTGAGTTTAGAAGCAGGAAATATGATACTTTGTTCAATGCACTATAAATTAACACTTTATAAATCTCTTCTCTAAAATGCACCCTACATCAATTAAATCACGTTGCTTTTGCCTTGGGTGTATTGCTCCTGGTGAATTTCTTTCTGAGCATGACTGGCCTGCTTGGGAAGACCAAGTCCCAAGTCCCAAGTCCCTTTCCCTCTTTGGGGCCCAAGTTTTAGGAGGTGTGTCTTTTATAGCAAATTGGGTACCCCTGACCCCACCTTCCTTTATCACTTGACTCTGGCTGTGAAAAGAAAGAGAAGAAAAGTAGGTTTGTTTAGTGGGAGCTCTTTTCTGAAGCCAACAGGGAGAGCAAGACTTGAAATAAGAGGAGGCTGCATTTGGGGTCAATGGTTAACCAGTCAGATTAATAAATGCTAGAAGGAGGAAGTAGCCAGTGAGAAAAGAGGCAAGGAAAAATGTCTCCCTATAGTTCAAAAGCCAAGTAAAGTTTACCAAGATCTGTGACCTGTGGTTAAAATGTCCCTAGAGGCCAGCTCTCACCTGAGTCCCACCTGAAATGTTTCTGTCTTTCAAGAGGGTCACCTGACTCTGCCCTTGGGCTCAGCAACCCCACACTGACAAACATCTCACCAGCCATGTAGAACTCACTTTTCTGGTAATAGCCATCTCCTCTGTCCCCCAACACAGCTTTTACCTAATATTTAGGCCAGATGAGAACTTTTGGCTGACATGAATTGGATTAGCTGGGCTGTCCTGGCCTCTGTTCTAACTTACTCTGAGTCATAGCAAATTGCTCTCCCTGTCCATGCCTCAGTTTCCTTGCCAGTATAATGACAGTGTTGAGCTAAAGCAGTGTTTGGCTAACTTTTTCTCTAAAGGGTCAAATAGCAAATACTTTAGGCTCATGGGCCATATACACAGTTGGTGTCTGTGTACCACCTAATTCCGTCATGTAGTGTGAAAGCAACTATAAACAATATGCAAATGAGTGGATGTGGCCATGTCTCAAAAAAGTTTTATTTACAAAAACAGGCTGTAAATGAGACTAGCTAGTGAGCTGTAGCTCATAGAGCCCTGGACTAGATCTCTAAGGAGCTTATTGTGCTTTGCAATGCACACATATCATTTAACACTGGATTATTTTACAGAGAGAAAAGTCAGGTCCAGAGATGTTAAATGACATGGCCCAGGCCACCAAGTATGTTAGTGAAGTAGCTGGAGCTGGAAATCTCCTGGCCCTAGTCCATTGTGGCCCTCAGTTCTTCTGAGGGCAAAGCACAAGCTGTTTTGGGCACGTGGGGACGACCCCAGGGGCTGCTGCCCCGACGTTACTGAGTGCCGAGGGGATGGGAAGCAGTGCTCTCTGCCTGTTTCAGTGAGCACTCCAGAGTGAATCAGATGGGATAAGGGACACCACAGGAAGAAGCCGGGGTGGTGCAGAGGATTTTAAGCTGTTCATTTTGGATCAGGAGGAACCAGGTTCAGCAGAGGCGAGTCTCTGCATGTTCCGTGTCATAACCTCGGCTTGTTGACCTTCTTTTCACCCAGATGGTGCTGAAGGGAGGAAGTCCCCACCAGTGTGTGCTCTTCCTGCGTCTAAATGTTCCACCAAAGGGGCTCCTCCCAGGAGATCGGCTCCCGCGCCTGCTCTTCCGTGGCAGAGCGGCGTGGCTTGCACACCGAGGCTGTTTATTGTTAAGCGTCTGTGACATGCTTCCCTTCAAACAGCCTTGTGTAAATTTGTTTGGAACTTGCTGTTCCTTGGCTGAAGACCCAGAAGTTTTTACGATGGGAATCTGTTTTCCTCTTTGCCCTTAGCCTTTGCTCTCTAGAGGGGAGAGGCCATGGATAAAGTCCAGTGAGGGTGGGGAGACACTTCTCTCAGTCAGAATCAGAGGCCCCACAGTCCAGCCAGCATGATTCTCCTCCCCACACTCTACTCTCATTCCCTACGTGGAGCCCTTAGCAGGATCCCGAGCACAGGTTTGGAGCAATAATAACTCCCCCAGGGATTCGATCCCTGGGTCAGGAAGATCCCCTGGAGCAGGAAATGGTAACCCACCCCAGTTTTCATGCCTGGGAAATCTCATGGACAGAAGAGCCTGGGTTGGGTGTGGAGGGGGTTGGGACAGGGGGCGGCTACAGTCTGTGGAGTCACAAAGAGTGGGACACAACTGAGCACACACACACCTATCACAACTGCCACCGTGATGACTTCTGAAAGTAAGACAGTGCCTCCGGTCCACAGTCGCTGAGCTCCAAGAAGCAGCCCCATGGCTGTTGGTTGCACAGGACTTTGTAGCAAAAGAAATGAAGGTTGTTGACCAGTTTGCTATAGAGATTTTCTTGCTGGATGAGGAAGTAAGATGTTTCAGAATTGGCTTCATCACGAGCCTGGATTGGGGAGCTCGACTGGTTCTGGGGAGTCATCCACAGAGGCCTCCCCAAGGAAGGCATCTGAGGTTCATGGTTAGCCTGCACCTTCTAGCTGCAGGATCAGCTCAAATGAGCTCTACCTGAAGTCACAGACCCTCAGGCTAGTTTTAGAGGCTGTTGAAGGTATGAACTTGGGGTCCTGAGTGTTGAGAACAACTCAGCCCATCCTCACATGATGATGAACAATGATGGTCAGAGTCTGAGTTCTCTGAGTGGTTGCTTCTCTAGCCCTGTTTCCCACTGTTCCCACCCATACCCCTCACAATTCTGCCAAACTGCAACTCTGGTATTTTAGCACTTGCCTTTACTGACAATGTTACCCTCTGCTTGGAAAGCCATCCCTCCTCTGGGCTGTTCCTGTTAGTCCTTCAGCTTCTAAATCCAATGGCTCTTCCCATCTCCTTCTTTATATTTGTGCCCCCAAATTCTACAAGACAGTGCTATTATTCAGATCAGGGACTCTATCCAAATTATTACTACAGCTGTATTTCCTCCTATGATCTTTGGGATAACTGCTGAAGGAGTGAGCAGACAAGTGAGTGAAACCTTACAAGGACTGGCAGTTCATGGGACTGATGAGTAACTGCCCCTCAAAAGTATGTCCAAGCACTAATTCCCAGTACTGGTGGACGTGACTTTGGAAATAGGATTTTGCAGACACAGTTTGGTTAAAGATCTTGAGATGAGATCATTCTTGATTTAGGGTGGTCCCTAAATCCTTATAAGAGATAGAAAAGTGGAAAATACAGAGATACACAGAGGGGAAGGTCATGTGAAGACAGAGGTAGGGACTGGAACCAAGGAATACCAAAAGTTGTCAGAAGCCAGGAGGGAGTCGGGGAATGGACTTTCCCTGAGTCTCCAGAAGGAAGCAACCCTGTTGACACCTTGGTTTCAGACTTTTGGCTTCCGGAATTGTGAGAGAATAACTTTACGTTATCTTAAGCCACCAGTTTGCAGTAATCCATTATGACATCCCTAAAGAAACTAACACAAGGAGAAAATACTTGCCCATTAGTTCTATGAGGACAGTATTACTCTGATATCAAAACCAGATGAAGACATTGCAAGGAAAAAAAAAAAAAAACAGACTTCAGACCAATATCTCTTGTGAATGTAGACATAGAAATCTTCAATAAATACTAGCAACACATACAAAGAATTATATACCATGACTAAGTGGGACTTATCCCAGGAATGCAAGTTTTGCTTAAAGTTCAAAAAGCAATTAATGTAATACATCTTTATCAGTTGAACAAAGAACAAAAAATACACTATCATCTCAGTTGATTCAGAAAAATCATTTAACAAAAACAGCATTCATGGTCAAACACTCCACACATTAGGAATAGAAGGGAACTTCCTAAACTTCACAGAGGGTATCTATAAAAAAACTCACAGCTAACATCACAATTAATGTTGAAAGAATGATTGCTTTCCCCCTAAGATCAGGAAGACAAGGATATCCGTTCCTGCCGTTTCTATTCAACATTGTACTAGATGGTCCATACAGGGCAATTAGACAAACAAAACAAAACAAAATAAAAGACACTGAGATTGGAGATGAAGAAGGAAAACTGCTGCAGTTGACATGATTTTATTTAGAGAAAATAATGTTGCTAATCTACTAAAAAAGTTTACAACTACTGCCTGAGTCTAGAAAAATGAAAGTTTAAAAGCAATTCAATTTACAATATCATCAAGAATAATTAGGATGCTTAGGAGTAAATTTAACAAAGTAAATGCAAAACTTATACTTTGACAGTCATAAAAAAAAAACTTGATGAAAGATTAAGTTCTAAATAAATGGAAAGATATCCCATGTTCATAGATCAGAAGGCTTAATTTTTTGAGATGACAGTATTTATTCTCCAAACTAGTCTACAGAGTCAATGCACTCCATGAAAATTCGAGCTTGATTCTTTGCAGAAATCAATAAGCTGATCCTAAAATTCATATGGAAATTTGAGAGACTCAGAAAAGTCAAGATGATCTTGAAAAAGAAGAGCAACTTTGAAGGATTCACATTTCTGATTTCAAAGCTTTCTACGGAAATGCAGTGAATCAATAAATAATGGTACTAGTGTAGGGATAGACATATAGATCAAAGGAATAGAATTTAGATCCCAGAACTAAACTTTTATATTTACGGCTGGTTGATTTTTGACACATGTCCTAAAACAATCCAATAAGGAAAGAATAATGTTTTCAACAAACTGTGCTGGGACAACTAGACATCAACATGCAAATGGATAAAGTTGAACCCATTCCTCATATCATATATAAAAATAGCAAAATGGATCAAAAACTTGAATGTAAAGCTAAAACTGTAAAACTCTGAGAAGAAAACACAGGGGTAAACCTCCATGAGCCTGGATTAGGCAATAGTTTCTTAGGTATGACACCGAAACCATAAACAACAGCAACAAAAAAATGTGTAAACTGGACCTCATTAAAAGCATTTTGTGCTTCAAAGGACAACATCAAGACAGTGAAAAGACAACCAAAAGAATGGGAGAAAATTTTTGCAAATCATGTTATCTGATGACTTGTACATAGAAAATATGCCGAATATGGGCTTCTGCTGCTTGCAGCTAAGAACTGTGACTGATAATGCCTTGTGTTGAATCCAAGTATTTCTCCCCAAAGCGTTCCTCCTTGGTCTAGTTTTGCCTTTCAAAGCCACATAGAAACAGGCTGTTTCTCTTTCATGTGGCAGCCCATCAGCTCTCTGTAGATAAACAGCAACTCTCTGAGTCCTCCCCATGTTGTATGCTCAGTTGCTTCAGTGGTGGCTGACTCTGCAACCGCATGAACTGTAGCCCACTGGGCTCCTCTGTCCATATGATTCCCCAGGCAAGAATATGGGAGTGGTTTGCCATTTCCTTCTCTAGGGGATCTTCCTGGTCCAGGGATACGTCTCCTGCATTGGCGGGTGGATTCCCTACCACTAAGCACTACCTGGAAAGCGTGAGGCTCCCTGCTTCAGACCATACACTGACAACTGCTTTAGTTGTTCCTTACATGATGACTGTATCAAAGTTCCCTGTGGCCAAGTAGCAGAAGCCCGTGCTAGCTGACTTAAAAGACAGTGCTGTTAAGAGGAAATGGAGAAGTTCACAGAATTGGTAGAAACCAACTGCCTTGAAACTTGTCCAAAGTATCCCAAGAGCACACAGGGTATGCCAAATGGAACCCACAACACCACAAAAGAGGGAGCAACTATGGGCACTGTGAACTGTGGATGCTGAATTACCCATGCAATGGAGAGAGCAGCAGCTGGTTCTCAAGAACTTACTGGGAAAAATAGATTGTGGAATTTTCCTAGACATCAGTTTGCCATGTTAGGTCAGCCTGGCTTTCTCTAGAGCATTAGGCATAGATGGTGTTAATGATAAATGCTTGCATCTCCCCAAATTCATATGTCAAAGCTTTAGCCCCCAGTGTGACTATATTTTGGGGCTTCCTAGATGGTGCTCGGAGAAGGCAATGGCAACCCACTCCAGTACTCTTGCCTGGCAAATCCCATGGATGAAGGAGCCTGGTACGCTGCAGTCCATGGGGTCGCTAGGAGTCGGACACGACTGAGTGACTTGACTTTCACTATTCACTTTCTTGCATTGGAGAAGGAAATGGCAGCCCACTCCAGTGTTCTTGCCTGGAGAATCCTAGGGACAGGGGAGCCTGGTGGGCTGCCGTCTCTGGGGTCGCACAGAGTCAGACACGACTGAAGCAACTTAGCAGTAGCAGCAGATGGTGCTAGTGGTAAAGAACTTGCCTGACAATGCAGAAGACACAGATCCTTGGGTCTGGAAGATCCCTTAGAGGAGGGCATGGCAAACCACTCCAGTATTCTTTCCTGGAGAATCCCATGGATAGAGGAGCCTGGTGGGCTACAGTCCATGGGGTCGCAAAGAGTTGCACACGACTGAAGCAACTCAACATACATGCACACACATGACTGTATTTGGAGACAAGCTTGTGAGGAGGTGATAAAGGCTAAATGAGGTTATACGGGTGGGTCCCTGCTATGATCAGGTTGGTGACCTTAAGAAGAGGAAGAGACACGAGAGCACTCTCCCCAAGCCCTCTTGTCCTGTGGGAGAGCACGGAAAGAAGACAGCCGTCTGCAAACCAGGAAGAGTCCTCATCGGGAATTGAATCTGCTGACGCCTTGATCTCAGCCTTCCCAGTCTTCAGAACTGTGAGAAACAAATGTCTGTCATTTAAGCCAACCAGTCTACAGTACTTGATTATGGCAGCCTGAGCTGACTAAAGACAGATGCGTCGGTTGTGGTTATGCGTTTTCAACTACCTGAAATATCTACAAAAACTAGTAGACTCGAGAGAGACAAGAAAGCAGGGTTGTGACCCAGGGCTTTCCCGTTCTAGCACCAGACTCGTTCTCATGGCGGTGGTTTTGGTGTAGTTTAGTCTAGGCAGCATCGAATTAAGGGGGGGAAAGATCATTCAAGAGAGCACAGAGCTGTAGCGCGTCCTCCGGGGTCCTCTAGGGCAGCCCAGAGGCAGGCACTGTGCAGGCTGTGTTTAAGTTGCTTGTGAAACTTTCTAAAAATATAGACTCTAGATCGTACGCTTTTTCATCAGAGTCTAATTTCTTCAGTCTGAGGAGGGAATCCAGCAATCTGTATTTTGGACAAGACCCCCAGGAGACAGGGTAATATAAAGCCAGGACAGGGAACCCTGCTCTGGACAAGTTCCACCCACTTGAAGAAGAGGACTCTAGGCTCAAGGTCGTCCATCCTTCTCCAGGTTCAGCCCGAAGCAGAATCCGGGTCTCTTGTCCTCTGGGTATTTCTCTGTCTCTTCACAGCACTGACATGTCCTCTGTGAGTGAGGGAGAGCGCACTGGCTGAAAAGAGCAGGTGATGTTTTATAAAGGGCACAGAAATCTTCAATGGGACCCAGGAGGTGAGGGGGCAGGAATTCTGATGAGAAGTGGCGGGACAGTTTACCGTCTCTTGGTGACCGTTCACCTAAAGCCAGGCCTTAAACGGCTACATAGAAATGATAAGACAGTGTGAGTGGAAGGAGATTCCAGGAGAAGGGAACAGTGTGAGCCCAAACCTGGCTGGCGGTGTGGAAGTGTGGGTGGAGTGAGGGAAGTGACGGCCAGCTGGGCTGGCTCCGCCCGGAGCAGGGGGCCTTCGGGACACACTTGGAATTGAGGCTTGCTCGCTAATGTGCTTGTAAACTCGGAAACACCACTGGGCACATAGAGACGGGCAATAAATGCCTCATAAAGTCATTTGATAACTTGCCCTGGTTTCAAGACATGAAGGAGTTGAGGGGTTTGTAAATCAGTAGAGAGAGACATTTCCACATGACTCACGTCACCCCTTTGGGAAGGAGGAGGTTTTGCCTGGAAGGGAAAATAGCATATACCCCCAAATCCTAAGGAGAAGGCTCACCTCATCCCACGGCCCCGCTGAGTTCTCCCAGCTCTCTGACAGCTAGACAGATACATTGGCTTCTGCAGCTTTTAAAGCACGTGGGGAGAAGTTAAAAAACACAGGTGGGAGAGTGCCTTCCCCGTGACTCAGGGCAGAGATTGCGGGCGTGATTATCTGAGGGGGCAGGTGAACAGAGAACGCCCTGGCTCCCCACCCCCACCCCCCCCTTATTACCCTCTGCCATCAAGTCACAGGCATTTCTGGACTGCAGCTCAGGAGGCAGCTGCCAAGTAGGTTCAGAGTCAGATAAGCACAGCTCCAGGTAACACCAGAGGCTGTCCTGCGCCCTGCCCAGGACTCTGCACACACTCCCTCCCCCAGTGCACGGCTCTGAGCCTGGGGGAGGGTGCTGGCTGCTTTTTAAAGCTACTATTTCAGCAGCATGTGCTTCTTGTGCAAGTGACATACAACGGTTGTTGCGTTAGGCAGGGATGGTCAGTACCCAGACAAATAATAATGGGGCGGGGGGTGGGAGTGTTTGGGAGTGCAGGAGAGGCAGGGACAGTTCTAATGAAGCCCCCCAGTTCCACAGAGGAAGCAGTGCCGTCTAGCTGTGGGTCCTGAGAAGGCAGAGGGCAGGGTAGCATTTGAGCTGGAACTTGGGGGTGCAGACTGGGCAGTGATGGTGGTAAGGAAATGGCCTGGGAAAGGCAGGGAGGATGGACATCCCAGTACCCAGTCACCACTTCATTCTGCCTTCCCCGGGGCCCATGAGGCAGAGCCCAGGAGCATCTGCCAGCCTCTCTGAGCATCTATGATGTTCAGACCACACTTCCAGGTCTCACACTGTTTCTAAGAGGAGGAGGAGTGGCCCAACCCTGCCTTCTGACAGCTAAAAAGCTTTGATGACTGAGGAGAGCTCCTGGTGAAACAAGAGTGCTGTTGCTCTCTGCAGGACACTGCCGACCCCCAAAGGCCTGTCTCTCTGGAGCCCAGTCCAGGCTCCCCAGGCCTGAGCAATACTTGCCCTGCCTTCTTGCCTTTGCTCTGCTCTGCCCGCATCTGGAGTAGCCTTCCTCCCATGGGCGAATGTCCAGATCTGCCCATGAGGCCTGACTCAAATACTGCCCCCAGAGTAACCCAAATAGGCTGACCCTCATTCTCCACCCCATCCAAAGGATAAGGGAGCGCTCCTCTCCTTGATTGCCTAGCACACTGTGTGTCCTTATCTCTGTGTCATCACAGTCATCTGCTGATGCAATTCAGCTTCCCCCAGTGCTAGGTGTGAGCCTCTTGAAGGCCAGGCTTCTCAGGGTCTAGCATAACTGCTGGTACTCACAGCTGTTCAGGAAACATCTCTGTTAGCACCAGAGGCTTGGATGTACAGGTATCTGAAAGCATGGAGGCCAGAGCTTCTTAGAAAGGATTGTAAGTATTTCAGATGGAGAACTGGAAAGAAATTAAGTTTGGAGATTTGCAGAAGGAGTTGAAGAGTCACCTGCACTCTCCTGGATGGAGGGTCCTACTGGACCCCTCAATCTTACTTGTCTAGGAAGCCCTTCACTTCACCCCCAACCCAGACACATGCCCTGACGGGATGCTGCACTGAGGCCTTGGCTATGAGACAGAGAATGTGGCTCAGAGGCATAGGGAGACACTGATGGCTCTTGGAAAGGTTTCTGGTGGGAGGAAAATTGCATTTCAGAAGACTGGCCTGGGTCATGTCACCTCTTGGCTTACGATTCTTCAGAAGCTTCCCATCTTTCTCAGCATACAGAAAAAAGCACTTTTGTGTAGTTCTCAAAGCCCAGAGTGCCTGGACACCATCAGTGCGAAGCTCAGCCTGCACTGAGGCAGCCCCTGTGCTCTTCCCTCTCTTAGCCTTCCCTCCACGCTCCCTGCCACAGGACATTTGCACAGGTGATTCCCGCTGCCTGCAACACTGCTACACATGGAAGCAGAGGAGATGGGGAAGGATGGCAGGAGCCCCTGGGGGCTGTGTGAGATGAGAGGGGTAGCTGTAGAAACATGAAGTGCAGCTGGATATGACTTTTAAACACCAAACTAAAGAATCTACAGAGGGGAAGTAGGGAACAAAAAGGAAAAGAAATGACATTTGTAAGGTTCCTCCTGAAGAGAGAATAATGGTCAAGGTCTGACTGGTGCTTCACATCCCAGCTACAGTACCTGATGGCTGCATGGCCCTGGGACGAGTGCTGCTCCACTCAGCCTCAGAGTTGGCAGAAGTCCTCTTACAAATGCACACTTAGAGCTGAGCCTGGCTCCTAGAAGGCAGACAATGAATGCTGCTATTATCAGCACTGCTGTACGCCAGGGAAAATAAGACCTAAGGGCTAACTGGTATTATTTACCTCCATTTTACAGCCTGGAAACTCAGAGTAGGAGAGGTTTGGGTGCCTGCCTGCAGTCACACTGCAAAGCCAGGATACAAACACTGACATTTCCTGTTTCAAGGCCCACACATGCTGTCTTCCCTTTGCTCTGTGCTAGGGGGGGCCTGAAAGACTCACCCAGTCCAATCTCATGATAAACACGGGGAAATAGAGACCACCAAGGATAAAGTGACTCCACCCAGCCTTGCACTCTTAAGCTGCAAGCACTGAGGGATCATCCCAGTCGAGATGTCCCACAGAGAGGTGGGGATACTGGACCAGGCCTGGGCGAGAGGCAGAACTGGCTTCCTGGGATGGAGTGGAACCCCACAGCTGGTTTTCAACACCCAGAACCATCTGCGCTGGCAGAAGTTCGCTGACCTGTGTGCTCCCTGGGTGACTGGGCAGATGGTGAACTCTGGTTGCCAAGAAGCGGAGTTGGCAGTTCTGAAAAGGGCCGAGTCAGTGCCTCCCTCCAGAGGCTTCCCACATCCTTGAGTAACCAGTGCATTAAGGTGCTTGGCTTGGGGCCAAGGGTGCGGCGGAGGCTGAGTTAGTAATACACGCTGGGTGCCCTCTCTAGCTGGGTTTCGCTGCACACTTATGATGAACGTGATCCCTTCCTTAGCATTTATCATGTCCTTAAGGTCCCAACTGAAAAGGTAGAACTCTGCAGGAGTTGAAAGGAGGCAAACTGGCTTGGAGTGAGGGGTCCCACAAAATGGAAATCCAGGTAATTGGCGCCTTACAGGTATGATGTATGAAGTGAATCTGTCAAAACTTGAAGGTGGATGGCAGTGGGACAGGTAATGAGCAGAGGGAGGCAGAAAGGTGTAAATAATCCTCGGTGAATGTGGGTCTTGTTGGCACAGTGGATTTATGCCCTGTCTTCATAATGTACTCTTTCATCTTGGGAACCTGGATTCCAAAAATCTAGTCTAGACAGGAATTGATGGCGTAGCCTCTCAGCATGCACCATTCAAGGTTTCTCAACCTCCGGGACTCCGAAATATTGATGTGGATGGCCCCCTCTGCCAGGGGACATTGCTGGGGTGGGGAACTCAGTAAGCCAAGGGCATCCTTCTTAAGTTTCAGGCACAGGCGCTCTGCCCACAGGCAGCCGGGGAGGCACCGCCACTCTCTCTGAGGATGACGCCACCTCTGTCTCCATCTCCCCGAGTGGGAGACAAGCCCAGTCATGCCTGCGACCCAGCGGTTGGCCTGGGCCTCTTCTCCTTGCCGTCTTTTCATGTGTGCCTGGTTCTGGTTTCGGCGGCTTTCATCAACGCCTGAAACCACCCCCCCTCCCTGTCGCTTCCTGGGGGCCACGGGCAGGCCCAGGGAGTCCTGACAACCGTAAACAAGGCAGTCAGGGGCCCCTCGGAGCCGCTGCTCTGCCTGGGCAGGCCCCATCTCTTGGGTGGCCAGAGGCAGGGCCCCGGAGCCCCCTGCTGCAGGAAGCAAGAGTCTGGCAGGCCAAGTCGTGACTGAGCTGCGGGACTGACGACTGGAAAATGGACTAGAAGAGACAAAAGTGATCCAGGGAACGCGGGCAGACAAGCAGTACAGACGTTCAAAACAAACAACGAAGTTACAAGGGCTCAGAATCCAGTTTGTTGTCGGTGGTGAACATATGGGAATTCCTGCACTGTCCCCTGTTCTCTGTACCACAGAGGCCTGGGAGAGGCTGGTCCTGTAGTACGCAGAGCACAGCACTAAGCCAGCTTTAGCACTGCCACTGCAGGCAGTGTGACCTCAGGTGAGTCAATGGAAGTCTCTGAGCCTCAGATTCCTCATTTGCAAAAAGGAGACCTATCTACCTCCCCAGGATGTTGTCTGGAAAAGGCAGTGGCACCCCACTCCAGTACTCTTGCCTGGAAAATCCCATGGGCGAAGGAGCCTGGTGGGCTGCAGTCCACGGGATCACGAAGAGTCGGACTTGACTGAGCGACTTCACTTTCACTTTTCACTTTCATGCATTGGAGAAGGAAACGGCAACCCACTCCAGTGTACTTGCCTGGAGAATCCCAGGGACGGGGGAGCCTGGTGGGCTGCCGTCTCGGGGGTCGCACAGAGTCGGACACGACTGAAGCGACTTAGCAGCAGCAGCAGCAGGATGTTGTTAAGGTTAAATGATGACACAGTGGTCATATGCCTGGCACAGTGTAGGCCTTAAATGCATAGTCACAATTACCATCCCTCACCAAGTATTGCTCATTGTTAAAGCTTTCCCTCAGAAACCAACTTTCCATACACGCTCTCTGTCCTCTGAATGACTTCATCTTATCCATAGCCTCAGATGGTGTGTGGGGGTGTGTGTGTGCGGGTGGGTGTGTGTCTGCAGAAAAGAGACAAAGAAAAAAACGTCCTTTCAGGATAGTGAGCTCATCTTCCCTATCCTAAAATACGTGAATGTATATGTATACACACACACACACAAATACAGACACACACACAAATACACACACTCAGCCCTGTAGCATGGACCATGCACAGTTAAACCTTCCTCCTTCTAAAGGTGAGAATGCTCACCTCAGACGGATGAAGTGACCTGAGAAAGTCACACGGCAGATGCATTTCTTCAAAAGGAATGAACAAGAGTCAACATTTCATTAAGGTATTTCTCCATACACACAATGCCTGATGAAGAAACACTGAGATCATATCTTTAGACCCATGTAAATTGTTCTTAAAAGGTATCATCTAGCCATTTTGAAAAGGTAAGTTTCCATTCTTTAAGAAAATGTGCTTCCACTCACCCTGCGACTTCTCTGATACCATCTCCAAATTCCCTGAACAGACTCCTGGGAAAGTCAAGTCACAGAGAAAAACAGCTGTCACCTGAATCAAGAAAATTATCTTCTCCTGGAGACACCACTGGCCCTCGACCGTTCCTCCCACGCTGTTCTGCGCTATGACACGTGCAGCTTCACACCAGGCAGTGACAGAGCCACTGGCTGTGAAGCCCTCACCACCGCGGGGAGAGTGTTTCACACTCAGAGTGTCGCTCACTCTTTGGCAAATCTGTTCTTTTCCAAGCCCTGTGAGTTCGGCTGCAAGTGGGCTCAGGATCCCTGTTTCACAGGAGAGATGCTTGAGGCCCCAAGCAGTTCTCTGACCAGGGATTGAACCCTGGGCCCATGGCAGTGACAGAGCCCTAACCACTGGACCACCAGGGAAGTCCGTGAACCTTCTGACCTGCGTGTATGCGTGCGTGCTAAGTGGCTTCAGTCATGTCCAACGCTTTGCGACCCTGTGGACCATAGCCCTCCAGGCTCCTCTGTCCATGAAATTCTCCAGGCAAGAATACTGGAGTGGGCTGCCATGCCCTCCTCCAGGGGATCTTCCTCACCCAAAGATCTGTCACGCAAGTGTATGTTCCTCGGTTCTTTGTCTCGTCACAACAAAGATTTGGAGTGACGGACATTAAAGCCCCCTCAGTGAGTCACAGCTCTCAGGTCTTGGATAGACCGTGTTATAGCTCTCAGGTCTCGAATGGACCGTGTTATAGCTCTTCGGCAAACCAGTGTTGCAGCTCAGTGTTACAGCTCTATTTTATTTAGAAGATAGCAGGAAAATCCGTCTTCGAGGCGTGAGGGCACGCTGATCCAAAGACACGAGGGGAAGAGCGCCCCAGCGTGCGGGAGGCGGGGGGAGAGAGAGAGAGCTGGCTCTGGCTCCTCTGTTTACATGTCCCTCTCTCCCTGGGCCTGTCCTGTGTAAACTGGGCCAGCCAGGAGTGCTGTTTGTTTTACCTGAGGTCCTCACTCTGGTCCTCGGAACTTCTTTCGTTCTATTTTCGCGGGCTTTTCCCTTCCTGTCTTGTAGCCACCGCCATTTTGGACTCCTTTTCCCTGTTCTACCTGCCTAACAGATTGAACCCGTGACTCCTGCCCTGCAGGCGGATACTCTACCATGTGAGCCGCCTGGGAAGCCCCTTCCGACCTGACCGGGGCTCTTTCCTCCGGACCACTGTGCCTTTCAAAAGCACTGCGCAGTGAATTGTGGATTTACTTCACCTGCTTTCATTTGGTATGATTGAGATGGTCTTCCCTCTACAGCTTTCCTAACTTGAAGTTTTGCTCTCTGTTCCTCTGAGAACAGCGGCACGCTTTGAAGAAGGAATTTAAACATGAACGGTCATGTTGTGTAGACGTTAGTGTTTATTTCTCTGTGATATGGTCACTTCCTCTGGAAAAATCCAACCAGCACATCCGTTTCAAGTTTTCAAGTCCTGAGAAACTCTCCAGTGTTGACCATGGGTCTGATTCCTGTGTGGTCAGAAGAGTGATGTTTCTGAAGGTCCGCAACTTATTTCCATGTTAAAATAATTCCACGCTTGGCTAAATTCCACTTAGACACAAGTATGCACCTGTTAAAATAGGTCATTTTTCACTGTTAATCTTCCATATTCCATGGGTATGTGTGGGAACCTCAGACAAATGCGACCCAAATGTCACCGAGAGCATTGTTCTCCTCTGAGTGATCCTGGTTGGCCCAGACCCCTCAGGTCCCTCACTCCCACGGATCTGAGAGAGGAAGAAGGGTCACATTCTGTTGAGAGCCTGGATTGGAATCTGACATCCGCACTGAAGTCCTCGTGTGACATTGCATGCGCTTTTTGTCTTAGAACCGTGTTCTAATTAGGTTTCTTGCAGATCTTTTCTGTGCTCTGAAGCACGACTCAGTGTGCAAACTCAGTAATTTCCCTAGTGTCCTTCATAAAGCTAAAAGAGAAAAATAGAAAGGAAAAAAAAAAAAAAAGCCTTTCAAAGCGAGGATCTCTGGCCTCTGAGGTTTTGTACCTCTTACAGAAGGTCATCTCTGCCACAGCCTTTAAGGCTAAAAAGTAAATTCGCAAAAGAATACGTCTGATTCTGAAATTTGCATCTTGGCCGTGACTTTTCTTTCTGCTGGCATGCTTCCAGAAACTCAAGTACCCTACATCGGTCTCAGGGGACTGCTTCTAATTCCTAAGAGTCTCAAGGGCTCACTGCAAATGTGGAGCCTGGGTTCCCAAGAGACAGGCTTTAGATCGCCAGGGAAATTGATGGCAAGCTCAGGAAGTGCAGGCCTCCCGGCTGACCTTGGTCTCGGGACTTGTACTAGGACAGCCTCTCCCCTCCATGAGTTATGAGGAACTGCCTTGGACTGCTAATCTTTCCGGCAGTTTATTTTGAAGAGGAAGTCGAGGCCTGGAGCCCAGAGTAGGCGAACTCTTGTGGGCTACATTAGACAAGCCACAGGTCTCTGGAAAAGCATCCAGACTCTTGGGGAGGGAGATGTCAATGTCTTGCCTTTCCTCAGGGCTGTTAATGTACATGTGAATCCCAAATCCAAGAATGGGCTCTCCAGACTGATTTCTGCATGTGAGAAGGCAAAATGTGGCTCCAGGTCTGTCCTTGAGGAAGTAAAGGTTAAAAACTATGTTTCTAGGGTACAATTTGGCATAGAAACCAGCTCATAGCAGGTACTTCGTAGCTCTGCCTTAGCTGAAAGGACCTCTTATCTTCCTTTTAATAGGAAAGATCATGTTGGTGATGAAATCTGAGGACTTAAAAAAGAAAAATCCATCTGGTCAATTACATAGGCTATAATCCATGCAATTATAATCTTTTCCATGGTTCCAGCCAGTTCTCTTAATGCAATTCACTTTCACAAACAATTCCTTAACACCCACCCATTCCCCAGGACTGTAGTGAGTGCCATGGGTAGACAGAGGTGAATGGGACACAGTTCTTACTGCAGCTGAGTAAGCTTACAGCCTGTGTCTATTTGCCAAGAGCATGGCCAGCTCAATGAAAACAAAACAAAACAAGAAAAAAGTTGATTTGACGCGATGACTGGACTTGGGAGGGTAAGGTAGTGGCCAAGCTCTGAATCCCCAGGGAGCCAAGGAAAGTTTGCAGATGGCATGGTAACAGTGGGGCGGTTGCTGAGGGAACCTGAAACCATGTCACATGGAGAAGATTTGTAGGATGGAAAGCCTTTGGCCCAGAGAAGAACAGACTTAGGGACAGGAGAGCTGTGTCCACATACCTGAGAGAGTGCCATGGGGAAGACCCCCAAGAGCAGAGCATGGGCTGTGAGGGATGCATCCAGAGGGACTGACTGTAGTTCAGAACTGTAGTCCTCTCAAGTCAGAGCTGTGAAATAGGATGTCCTGTGGAGAATAATTGAGCAAGGGGAGGCAGGGAGAGGGCTTGATCCTGTAAGCTTTGCTCTCTCTGAGAGCCTTGGATTCCCTCCCTCGTCCAATTCTAATTTTAATGAGCTGCTAACACCAACACCTGGGTTCTTACTCAGCCACACAGAGGTGTGAACCGGGAGGCCTGGCACCACAGGTGGGGAAATTAATAGTAAACTCCCACAGGGGTTATGAGAATGAGAAGAGGAGGAAAGCAGAAGCATTTGCAGGCCTGAAGATGGGATTCTGGGTCTTTGCCTTCCCCAGTACCAGTGTCTCTGGAAGCTGACACACTACCCTTCAGCAGGAGGGGACTTTGGTGTCTTTACAAGGTGACAAGCAAGAGACCCAGAGGGCAGAGAATAGAGAGCTTGGGCGACAAGTCACCCTGGGCTCCTCACATCATCACTGACTCCGGATGATGGTGATTTTGGGACTTGGTCACCCAAGGCAGGCAGTGTGAGTGCAGAGGGTACCACTCAAGGAGGGCATGGCAAAATGGCTGCTTTCTACACCCCAGCTTTTCCCTGTAGAGGGGGTGTCTGCTATTCAGATCAAGGGAATTGTACTCATCTGCCCCATCCCACCCTGCCTATCCCTCCACACACATCTTTTTTTTTTCTTTTTTTTGGTTAAAAAATGTGAGTAGCTTTTTCCTGACACCACTGTCTAAGAAATAAATGAACTGCCACAGATTCACTCAGTCAGCAGGCATTTGCTGAGCTCCTGTCACAGGCTGAGGTTGTAAGTTCAAAGATAAAGAAGACAGCCTCCCAGCCACTGAGGAGCAGAGAAGAGGGGTGGCAACACAACTAGGCTCTTGATAAATGGAAAGCCTGTTGCTTTGGGAGCTTAGAGGACAGACCCAACTCAGTCTGGAGGTTTACAGAAGACTTCCCAGGAGAGATGCTATTTCACCTGACTCTTAAAGGAAGAAAACAGAGGGTCAGAGAAAGAGAAGTGAGCACACAGCAAAAGCCTGGCAGTGGGAAGCTGCATTAGCGCTACTGATTAGCACTACTGGTCTGCAAACCAGGAGACTGGGAGTGGAAGGAGATGAGTCTAAGGGGTCAGTCTGGACACACACTAAGGGCCTTATTGTCATTCTAAGGTACCTGATGTTTTCCTGTAAGCTTCATGGAACAGAGGAGTGACTTGGGCTGATTTACAGAACACTTTCTGCCTTCATCAAATGTGTAACATATAGGGGAGCAGAACTAGTATTTAATACACTAGTCAGAATTGTCCTGTAATTCTCTAGGGAAGACATGGGAAAAGCCTGAACTAGTATAGTGTCGATAGAGTGGAAAGGAAGAGACCAAAAGGAGAAAGTTTCGAATTTAAAAATCAAAGACTGTCCAACACATGAAAGCTACAAAGAAAGACAAATGATCCAATAAAACCATGAGCCAAAGAGTTGAACAGACACCTCACAAAAGAAGATATGAATGCCCAATAAGCAGATGAAAGCTTGCCCAACGCTATTAGTGACCAGTTCAGTTCAGTCGCTCAGTCGTGTCCGACTCTTTGTGACCCCATGAATCGCAGCACGCCAGGCCTCCCCATCCATCACCAATTCCCGGAGTTCACTCAGACTCATGTCCATCGAGTCCGTGATGCCATCCAGCCATCCCATCCTCGGTCGTCCCCTTCTCCTACTGCCCCCAATCCCTCCCAGCATCACAGTCTTTTCCAATGAGTCAACTCTTCACATGAGGTGGCCAAAGTACTGGAGTTTCAGCTTGAGCATCATTCCTTCCAAAGAAATCCCAGGGCTGATCTTCAGAATGGACTGGTTGGATCTCCTTGCAGTCTAAGGGACTCTCAAGAGTCTTCTCCAACACCACAGTTCAAAAGCATCAACTCTTCAGCGCTCAGCCTTCTTCACAGTCCAACTCTCACATCCATTCATGACCACAGGAAAAACCATAGCCTTGACTAGACGGACCTTAATCGCCAAAGTAATGTCTCTGCTTTTGAATATGCTGTCTAGGTTGGTCATAACTTTTCTTCCAAGGAGTAAACGTCTTTTAATTTCATGGCTGCAATCACCATCTGCAGTGATTTTGGAGCCCCCAAAAATAAAGTCTGACACTGTTTCCATTGTTTTCCCATCTATTTCCCATGAAATGATGGGACCAGATGCCATGATCTTCGTTTTCTGAATGTTGAGCTTTAAGCCAACTGTTTCACTCTCCTCTTCCACTTTCATCAAGAGGCTTTTTAGTTCCTCTTCACTTTCTGCCATAAGGGTGGCCAGGAAAATGCAAAATAAAACTACAATGAGCTATCATTTCACACCCCCTGGAATGACTGTAATCAAAATGACTGACCATATCAGCGCTGGCTGAAACGTGGAAGAACACACTTTCCAAAGCTGATGGTAGAGAGTTCAATGATACAGATGCTTTGGAAAATTCTTTAACAGTTTTTTACAGAGTTAAATGTACATCTATTTTATGACAAAGTAATTCTACTTCTAGATACTTGCCCAGTAAAAACATGTTCTCAAAAACATGTACAAGAAAAATATGTCCCCAATAAAATTATGAACAAACTTTATAGCAATCTTATTCAAATATTGCAAAACTGGAAGCAACCCAAATGTCCATCAACAAAGGCAGAGAGAAGCAAACTATGGTATATCTATACGATGGAGTACTGGTAAGCAATAAAAAAGGAACATGTTAACAATACATGCAATAAAATGGATGAACATGCTAATGATATGTGCAGTGACATGGATAAATATGTTAAGTGAAAGAAACCAGGTGCAAAGTAGAACATACTGAGTTCCATTTAAATGAAATCTGAATGCAGATGAAATTAATCTATCATGTTAGAAACCAGACAGTGAGTGTAATTTGTTTTAGGGTGGGAAAAATTGTCTAGTAAGAGGCTGAGAAGAATGCTCACAAAGGATAAAAATGTTATTTATCTTATTTTTCTGATGATTACGCAGGTGTATATAGCTGTCAAATGTCATCAAACTGGACATTTAAAATCTGAAGTTTTTTGGATGTGAACTTTATCTTAAAAAAACAAACAGCTCTGCCGATTGCTTTATAGTCAACCCTCACATTTCTGGCTTGAAGTTAGAATGGACGGTAGTGACTGTAAGGTAGATATGAGAGAGAGCAAGTAAAGGGGAAGAAGATGAGTTCAACTGTGTATGTGTGGAGCATGTGGTGACCAGTCTCATGGGCACTAGCAGGTGATATCCTGCCAAAGAACACCAGAGTCAGTGAGTCTGAAGCTGGAGGAAGAGGTCAGGATGGAGATATATCTTTGGGAATCACTTGCTTATGGGGGTAGTTAAAGCAAGTGCATGAGCAGAAAGGTCCAGAGATGGGCTTTAGTGTTCAGGGTCCATAGTTGATTCTGGGTGAGCAGAGGAGGGTGGTCTACATATGGAGCAGGCTGGAAACCATCAGAGAGATTTGAAGAAAGCCAGAGCTACAGGTGTCCCTAGCAGAGAGCTGTGTGTGTGAGGTGTTTTTTTTTTTTTTTTTTTGGGTGGGGGTTTGTTTGTTTTTCAAGTAGGTAGGTTTTATATATTAAAGATTTTTTTGCAACTTTATTGCAGTATAAATTACATACCATAAAATTCACTCATTTTAAGTGTATGGTTCAATGAGTTTTAATGGATTTATACAGTTGTGCAACCATGACCACACTCAAGCTTTAAAATGCTTTCATTACTGCAAAAATGAGCAATCCCTGATCCCACTGCCAGCCCCTGACAACCACAGATAAGCTTTTGTCGTCACAATTTTGCCATTTCTAGAAATTTCATAGAAATAGAGTCATAGAGTCTTCTGTGTCTGGTTTATTTCCCTTGGCCTCTTTTTGAGACTTCTCTGTGCTGTTGCAAATATTTGTAATTCATCCTTTTTTCTGGTGGATAGTATTCTACAATATTAATGTACTATATTTTGTTTATCCAAATACCAATTGATGGACATTTGTGTTGTTTCCAGTTTGGGTGTTATTATAAACCAATTGCAGATTTCAAAAGTTCTCACCAGGCAAAAAACAAACAACAAACAAACATGGTGACTATGTGAAGTGATGAATATGTTCACTAACCTTGTAGCCCGTAGTGGGTACGTATGTCAAATCATCACATTGTAGTCCCTAAATTTATAGTTTTATGTCAATTATACATACAATTTCCAATAAACCTGGAAAAAATGAATGCTTTACATATATTATCCCCAAAAGAGTGTGTTCTGGGATTCAGCAGCATTGGTATCACCTCAAAGCTTGTTAAAAATGAAGCACCCAGGCCCCATCCAAGACCTATGGAAGCAGAATCTGCATTTTTCACAAGATGTCCAAGTGATTCTTATGTACCAAAAAGTTTAAGAAGCACTAGCTTATACCATAAAAAGCATCCTCCTAAAGTAAGATTCAATTCCCTCTGGTAAAGAACTCTAATTTTGTGTATGCGTGTCAATGAATGAAAAATGGTAAAGAACCCATCTGTGAATGCAGGAGACGTAAGAGATGCAGGTTCAGTCCCTGGGTCAGGAAGATCCCCTGGAGGAGGCCATGGCAACCCACTCCAGTATGCTTGCCTGGAGAATCCCATGGTCAGGCTGGCGGGCTACAGTCCGTGGGGTCTCAGAGTCAGACAAGGCTGAAGCCACTTAGCACACACACACACAAGGGAAAGTGGAAGGGCTTGCCCATACAACTAGTAGGTAACCCAGTGAAAATACAATCTGGTTAAAGAGAAAGAAGAAAGGAGATTCAGCTCATAAAAAAGCCATTTGGGAGCTAAAGTGAGCTTTGGGGGAGGTACCAGTTAAATCAGGCCATGAATAAATAGGTTACTGTTTTTCCTCTGAATGGAACTCTCTACTTAAGAACATGGTCTGCTGAGGTGATGATCTTGGCTGTTTTCATTGTCACTCCCTTCTCAGCAAACCTCATCCCCAGAGTCATGCATATACTAGGTCAATAAGCTTAGCCAAAAACACACCAAAACCAAAAAGCTGTGTGGGCACCAGGTCACAAGTTGCATTCAGGCCCTGGCCTGCCATCTTGGAAATGCTGACCATGAGTCATCACCAAGAATAAGGGCATGTGGATTTCAGCATAACCTAATCCCCTTGCTGGGAAAAAGACCCAGACTTCCAGTGAGCAGAAGTCTGTGCAAGTGGAAGGGTCCAGATGATCCATTTGGCACCATCAGAGGTTCTTTTTTTCAGTGTTTTTTTCCAACAGTGTTTTGGTCGCTGAAGCCCAGTGTGGGCAGGGCTGCCCTTGCCCATCTCCTTCAGAGGATCTTCCCTGCACTCCTTCTAGAAGAGCTCTACAGGCATGAAGGCAAGAGCTTCTGACTCTGCAGCTTATGAGTTCAGCCAACGTTGTCTAAAAAGAACCCTGATCTTAAAGGAAGTCAAAGTTTAAGATGTATGTCACCATGAGCAATACTACTGGTAGAGTGTCAGAGCTGAAAGAGACCTCATTTATTCAATTAGAACTTCATCCATAAACTGGAGGCAAAACAGCCATGTGGCTAAGAACTCTTAGAACTCTAAGAACTCTAAGAACTCATCAGAATTCTTGACTTTGAATCTTGGCAGCTATGTGATCTTGGAATAAACATTAACTTCTCGGCTCCTTGGTTTGCTTGTCTGTAAAATATCATTAGTGCTTGCTTCCCAGGGTTATTCTGAGGGTTAAATAGGATCATTGACCTAGAACATTTAGGAGAATGTCTGGCACATAGTAGGCACTCAACAAGTGTTAGCTATTATAATTGTTGAAGCTGCCCCTGGCATGGAATCTTAATGAGGTCAGGCACTATGGTCTTAGGGGAGCAGTGAGCAGGGGGTATAAGACAGGCTAGAGGTGGGTGTGGGTCAGGCAAGGCTTAAGGGGGTCGCAAAGAGTCAGACACAACTGAGCGACTGAACTGAACTGAGGTCTAGGGAGAATAGGCAAACGTGTGAGCTCTGTGTCCTGTCTCTCCATCTTGTGTTTTCTGCTGGAGAGTGCACGCTCACACATGGACACATGCACGCATACAGAACACACGTCAGGAGGTTTGCAGCTGTCAGGGAGATAACATGGGAACAACTGCCAGCAGCTGGAAGCCCGGCCCCGGCGCTCATGTTCTGGCAGCTCCAGCTCCAGCTGTGAGGGAGGAGGAAGGTTGGAGCCAAAAGCCAGCCTCCCCACAACCATGAGAAAATCTCCCCAGATTAGGCAGCTGCCAGCTCTCTCTCTGCCTCAGCTGGAGGATGGGAAGATGAATGGGAGATGAGGAGCAGGAGGCCAGGAAATTGCCTCCATTTATCCACATCTTCCCGGAGAGGAGCCAGGGAACCCCAGCCACCCTAGGATCGCAGCAGCTGGTCTTGCCTACGGCTGCTCTGCTTGTGCATCAGCGTCCGTCCTGCTGCACTTCCCCTCATCTGTGTGTGGGTTGTGGGCAGGGGAGATGCCTGTCCAAGCCTAAGAGTAGTTCTCAACCTCAGCTGCACAGTGGAGTCTTCTGGGGAGCTTTAGCTTGTGCCCCGCCCCAGAATGACTAAATCAGAATCTCTAGTGGGAGAGCCTGAATACTGGTATGTTTTTTTTCCTTTTGGAAAGCTTCCTGGATGATTTTAATGAGTACCCAAGGTTGAGAACGATGGACAGATAAAGAAAAAACGTAACTCTCGAGTCATAAACCACAGACCTTCAGATCCAAATGGGACTTTGGAAATCGTTTAGCACAACACCCTTGTTTTATAGATGGAGGAACATAATGGCCGGGTGGGAACATGAAGAGTCTAGCCTCTGGACTAAGCGGTGACAGAGCCAGGAGAGAAGCCAGGGTCCTGCTTGCAGGCCCAGTGTTGTTTTCGCTGGATGAGCAGAGCAAGGCTTAAAGTCCCCCTCAAACACTTGGGCCCCTGAAAGACAGTGCTTCTTGCCACCCCAAACAAGCAAGCATTTACAAAGGACGAGATAAGTTGCCTGTTCTCAAAGACAGAGGTGAAGGGGCAAACATGTACACTCTTGACTGTCACCATCTGGCCTTGGGCACGTGTACACGCTTGCTAAGGCGCTTCAGTTGTGTCTGACTCTTTGTGACACTATGGACTATAGCCCAGCAGGTTCCTCTGTCCACGGAGTTCGCCAGGCAGGAATACTGGAGTGAGTCGCCTCCTCCAGGGAACCTTACCGACCCAGGGATTGAACCCGCGTCTCTTGCATCTCCTGCATTGGCAGGTGGGTTCTTTACCACTAGCACCACCTGGTAAGTCCATCTGACCTTGGATGAGGGATGTTTGATGAAGGGCTTAATTTGCTGGCTCATTGGTCTCACGTGCTCAGCTGTGGCACTCAGCCCCTTAGGCTTGCTACAGTCCAGCATTCCCCTTTTTAGGGCTGCGCAAGAGGACTCCTATACTTTACAGGCTACACCCATCTCCAGAGGGTGGGGAGTCTAAGAGGTCAAGGGCACACGACCACCAGAAGCCTGTCTGTGTTCCCTGTTTCAGGCCTATGCTGGGTACCCAGGACCTCTCCACCCCCTGCCAAAACACCACTAGCCACTTCCAGAGCCAGTGTCTTGTCACAAGTCTTCATATCCTTGGCCCAGGGGCCACCAAGGAATACACTGCCAGAATGTGCACCATCTGTTGGATCATAGAGATCCAAGGGAATTCCACAAAAATATCTACTTCTGCTTCATTGACTATGCTAAAACCTTGACTGTGTGGATCACAACAAACTGTGGAAAATTCTTCAAGAGACAGAAATACCAGACCACCTTACCTGCCTCCTGAGAAACCTGTATGTAGGTCAAGAAGCAACAGTTAGAACTGGACATCAAACAATAGACTGGTTCAAAATTGGGAAAGGAGTACGTTAAGACTATATATTGTCACCCTGCTTATTTAACTTATATGCAGAGTAGATTGCTGGGAGAAAAATCAACAACCTCAGATATGCAGTTGATGCCACTCTAATTGCAGAAAGTGAAGAGGAACTAAAGAGCCTCTTGATGAGTCTTAGACAGCAAGGAGATCAAACCAGTCAATCCTAAAGGAAATCAACCCTGAATATTCATTGAAAGGACTGATGCTGAAGCTCAAGCTCCAATACTTGACCCACCTGATGAGAAGAGCCCACTTACTGAAACAGACCCTGATGTTGGGAAAGACTGAGGGCAGGAGGGGAAGCGGGTGACAGAGGATGAGAAGGTTGGATGGCATCATCAACCCAATGCCCATGAGTCTGAGCAAGCCCTGGGAGATAGTGAAGGACAGAGTAGCCTGGAGTGCTGCAGTCCATGGGGTCATAAAGAGTCGGACACGACTTGGCAACCTAATTAACAACAGAGGCATCCCTTGGCCGGGTGTAACCAAGGGCTAGGTGCAGCCAAGGATTTAGAAGAGAACTTGCCATCTGGACCAGGTGTCCAGATCTGGGGACACCCTGTCTATCCCATGGTAGACAGGGCTATTCCTGAGGTAAGGAGGTTAAAGGGCAGGGCATAGGTCACAGGTAAGCTCACCCTGTACTACTGAGTTCTGCAAAACTCCCAGAAATTGAGAAATCCAGATTAAGACTTGGCCTTCAGGTCACAATAAAGATATAATTGTCAGAGTGAGAGGTTAGAGTATCTCTTCATTAATAGTTTTAACCTGATTTTACAACTTTTGAATAATCGGCATGAAGTGTGTAACCCTCCATTTTCATCTCGCTCTGGGCTCTGTGAATGTCCGGAGCAGGCCTGAAGCCCATACTTTTTCCTTTGAGCAGATTACAAAAAGAAGTCCCTTCCTCTGAACAAGTGAAACTCCCAGCAGAGCATACAGCTGAGGCCCCATGTACAGTGCAAACCCTGCCTAGCCTCACCTGCCTGTTTTGGAAGCAAATCAAACTCAGGAACAGTGTGGGGACAAGATCAGGAGATGCTCAGTGGAACATTGTCAGTCCATTAAGGTCCCTTGCACTATTCTGGCCTGCAGCTTCCCTCCACAGAGAGCAGCCTCCTGAACTAGCACCAGCTGGTCCTTATATGTTACTCGCCTGGGAACTGAAGCACCCAGGGACCATGTCCCCACACAACAGCTAGCCCACATGGATGCCTGGAGCCCACTGGCTCCCCAACTCTCCTGATACCCTGCTGTCTAAGTATCTGTTGACCCCTCTCCACATCAGAGACTCTCATTCTCAGGGTATAATCAGCAGACTCAGAAAGACTGATCTTGAGTGGAGGGACTGGGAAGGCCATCCTTGGTGAGGGCTTTTGTAGATGGCTAAAGGTTGAGCCCAGAGAAGGCAATGGCACCCCACTCCAGTACTCTTGCCTGGAAAATCCCATGGACGGAGGAGCCTGGTGGGCTGTAGTCCATGGGGTCACAGAGAGTTGGACACAACTCAGTGACTTCACTTTCACTTTTCACTTTCATGCATTGGAGAAGGAAATGGCAACCCACTCCAGTGTTCTTGCCTGGAGAATCCCAGGGACAGCGGAGCCTGGTGGGCTGCTGTCTATGGGGTCGCACAGAGTCGGACATGACTGAAGCGACTTAGCAGCAGCAGCAGCAGCAAAGGTTGAGCCGGCAGACATAACGGAAAGTCATCCATGAGCCAAGTCAAGCCGGTGGGCGTGGTCGAGAAGAGTGTGCTGAGATCAGGTAGAAGGTGTGGAAAGAGCAGATGAACAGTGTGAGTGGGAGAGGTGGGTTCTAAGGAAGAAGCAGGAAGATGAAGCAGATGGATGCCATGATAAGCAGCTCAGATGATAGCTCTGGTCTTCACACTTCAGTTCTCAGCTGGACTCTCCATGGAGATCTAAGAGGCAGATGTGTTTGTGCTGTTGGTCACTTTGGCCAGCAGATAAGTGGGCTTCCCAGGTGGTCCTAGTGGTAAATAACCCACTTGCCAGTGCAAGAGACATAAGAGACGTGGGTTTGATCTCTGGATCAGGAAAATTCCCCTGGAGGAGGGCATGGTAACCCACTCCAGTATTTTCCTGGAGAATCCCATGGACAGAGGAGCCCGGCAGGCTACAGCCTATAGGGTCACAAAGAGTCGGACATAATTGAAGCAGCTTAACAGAGGATGAGATGGCTGGATGGCATCACTTACTCGATGGACGTGAATCTGAGTGAACTCCGGGAGTTGGTGATGGACAGGGAGGCCTGGCGTGCTGCAATTCATGGGGTCGCAAAGAGTTGAACATGACTGAGCGACTGAACATGCATGCAAGTGCAAGCTCAAAAATCTGAGTTCTATTCTCACCCATGTAGGAGCTGGACTTCTTCCTGGGTGGAACTGGCTCAGAATAGGAGCCAGTGTGTGCTCAGAGCATAGGTGTCCACCTGACTCTCCTCCAGCAGGTGGCTGACTGGTGATTGAGACTCTGGATATTGCCCCCTGCTGTCTCTCTGCAGCGGACTTTGCAGCTGGTCAGCTCATCTTTATCATTCATTCATTCCTTCATTCATTTGTTTATTCCCCATTTTTCAGCTTTCAGTTGTGGTCTCCTGCATGCCAGGTCACCACGAAAGCCAAGGACAAAAAAGCAGCAAACATAGTCCGGGTCTACAGAAGCTCCATAAATCGCTACTGAGACAATAGAGGCATGAATAATGTTCTACTGCTCTCAGGCAGCTGCTGGTTTTGTTTTCTCTTCCAGACTAAGGTGGGTAGCCTATGGACTTTCAGGAGAATAGCCAGAATGACTTTAAAAGCCCGAGACCAGAAGTATGAGGGCCAGTGGCCCTGGAATGCAGTATGCCATGGTCAGGACAAAAGCCCTTTTCTGAACTCCTCTTCGGGTGCTTGTCTTTCACTCTGCTGTGTACCTACACAGAGCTCATCTCTTCCTCTGCAGTCCGCGTGCCTCGAACAAAAACCCCACAGCACCCCCATAGCTACTCCATCAGCTCCACCTGTGTCTAGCACCCAAACTAGGTGATAAGTCGGTGATGTCAACCTGAGAACCCCACTGCACCCTCTGACCTCACACCTCTGCCCACACACATTCTGACACCTCCACCCTAGTCTGCGGGTGGCGCTGGAAGAGTTCTGAGGTAGTGCTTGGGGCCTTGAGATAAACACATTCCTTCCTGCTCTGTTCCACAGCGGAAACAAAACCCTGGATTTCATTCAAATGCCAGCTCATCTGAAGTTATGCCCCACCTCTGGGAGGCTAAGAAGGAGCAGACAGACAGGATTAATCCTTGTCCATAGGTTGATGGAGAGGTATCCACGTTAGAGAATGCAGGATCACCAGCTAATGAGGACCCCATAAAAGTTTCATTCAACAGAGAGTCTACTTCAAAACATGTGACCTGCATTTGCCTAACCCACTAGCCTGGCAGACACCTGGCTCCCCAAGGCTGCAGGAAGAGAATCTACTCTGTTGTGCGTATGAAGGAAGGGGACCCTCTCCCCTACCACAGTCTGATGACTCTGAGCTGGCCAGGCCCCTGCCCACCCACTCCCAGCCTGGATTCGGTTCGGAAAGTGGAAGGTGATTGAAGAATGTTTCTAAAACTACAGAGGCTGCTAAGCGTCACCTTGTCCTCTGTACCAGTACCGCATTTTCACGTTTCATTCTCACCATTGTTCCCAGGTTGTATTACTATTCTCATCCTCCAGAGGAGACAGAGGCTGAGGGGTTGAGTAACTATCCAAGGTCCTACTGCCAGGAGGCAGCAGAGGCAGATTCCAGCCCCATCATCCTACATTTGATCCTATGGCCTTTTCACCACAACACGGGAAATCACGGCAGAATCCACCATCAGCTCAGTGTCAGCACCAAGGCTCCTCGCTCACCCAAAGCTTCCGTCCTTCCACAGCCCATCCTCTTCCTCTGACGTCAACAGTGACCAAATCTCTGCGTTCTTTGCACAGGTGAATTGTTATTTGAAGGAAATGTGGGTACAATTCAATTGTCATCATTGCAGTCTAAACATCCCCAATGCTAAGAAATGTCAATCTCCTGCTGGTGGAGGAAAGAAAATACAAACCACTGTTCTCCTAGGGAGGAGCAGACTTCAATGAGTAGTTCTCCAAGGCTTGACTGTCTTCAGTAAGCAACGTTTGATAGTGGTCTTGCCATCCTTTTCCTCATTTCATGAGCCTGGAGGTTTTTCAGTTGTAATTACAATTCTTTTGAGGGGGAGGGGGTGTTCTGTTGGGAATTTTAAAGATTGAAGTATTATAGTTGATTTACAAGGTGGTATTAATTTCTGCAGCACAGCAAAGTGAAACAGTACAATTTCTTTATATCAACATTTTCTCTGGGGTGTAACATCTTCAAATTGAAGGTCATCTTCCAGATCCTGCCATCTAATCTTCCTCAGTTAACAAAGGAGGAAATGAACATCCAGTAAAGGAAAATGGCTTATCCAAAGGCACAGCCAGAACACTCGAGTCTGATGCCCACGCTTCTTCCACGAACCCACAGGGCTGGCCAGTGAGAACACGTGCCGTCATGACATCATGGCCTCATGGCAGTCCTGTGTCCTGTGAAGGTGAAGAAGCAGAGAACTGTAGTGAATGGCAAAGCAGAGTGGTTATGCTCCCACTGGTTACTCTGCCCCGTTGATGCGCCTGCATTCTTTCCCCTTACATCGTCTGTCTTAGAGTTGTAATCCTTTGTAGGTTTATAGAGCAAATGACGACCTGTTATATTTGAGAGAGAAGGAAAATAAACAGGAGTGCTGTTCAGCCTTTGTTCCCGACCTCAAGGGCCAATCACAAAGTGTGTCTGTGGGTATGTTCAGCCGGCCAGGGATCTCAGCTCCACACCCACAGATGTCACCGCCTATTTCTCTGTCTTCCTGCACCCAGGCTCCTCAGTCACCACACGGGCAGGAGTGAGCCTTGCAGCTCTTCCCTCAGACTCGGTCCTGGTCTCACTGTTCCCATGCTAGGAACTGACATCACCCTCCACACAGTAGCCCCAGCCTGAAACCTGGACCTGCGTCATCCCTGCCAACGACCACCACTTCCTGTCAGTTCTAGCCCACGTACTTCCTCCTCCAAGTCCTCCTGTCACTCCCTTGGGACATACCTTTGTATTTTGCTGGAATGATTGCAATAACCTTCTAATTAACCTTTCAACCTGGACACTGGCACTAGCATTTCCCTCATGCCCACACTCCCACCCTCACCAAATCTGTCCTCCACGTCGTTCCAAAAACACCCCTAAAATGCAGATCTGTTCCTGCCACCACTTTGCCTCTTTAAAATCCTGCGGTGACCTCCCATTGCCCTCACAATACATTTGAACTCTTGTGACCGTGGCTGCTCTGTGACAACTGTCTTTCATGTTGGGACAGAAGGCTCCTTGAGGCAGGAACGGGGACTGGCACCTGGAAGGTATCTGATAAGCAGTCAGATAAAGAGTCAAGGGATGCGTGAGTGGAGAGGATCCATCAACAGGCAGGAGGCCGTGGGTTCCATAAAGAGGCAAATCCGGTGCCCTGGACATTCCATGGAGGAGATGCCGGGCCAGAGAGATGCAGAATTTTTTCTGGACTGGAGAGGACGTTTAGGGTTTAGACCGGCAGAGATAGAAGCAAGTGGAAGGGGGAGAGTGGGGAGGAAGGAAGGAGAGGGAATTCCTAGTAAATAAAAAAAGGAGGCAGTACAGGTAGAGTGAAGAGAGGCCCAGCAAGGTGAGGTGCGAGAATGGAAGCAGAGTGGATAAGGGCAGGTAAGGGCCAACCCAGGTGGGGGGTCTCAGAGGCAGACTGAGGGATAGAGCTTCTGTTTATCACGCGTTAGGGCTTATGCCGGGGAAAGGCAGGCAAAGGAAGAGCTGAAAAAAGAGTGGTGACAGGCTCAACTCCCACAGGTTGAGAGAGCTTCTGTTTCATTTGGCTCTTGTTGACTTGACTTTTGAAGGAATCAAATATCCCTTTTCTCCCCCTTTATTTTTAAGGCACTTAATTGAAGTGAACACTTGGGCCTTATAAAAAAATGATGAAGGAGGAACCGGTTTTTATTTTAATGAGAGGCTTAAATGGGGTCATTTTGGATTTAGAGTCAACATCCAGCTCTGTTTTTATTGTGCTAATACCCCAAGGAAGGTGGTCTGCGCTCACAGTGATGTGTGGATGCCGCCGCCAGGGACAGCAAACACTGTCTGCGCTCTGTCCTGGGCAGGAGTCCCTTCAAATGGGGACAGGACCTCTTTGAACAGTTGGGACCTTTTTAAGTGGACAGAGGCAGTGGAGGGCTTCAAACAAACTTTTGACATAGTTTGTTCTGCTATTAAAGGCAATTAAACCTTAACTCTCTTAATCCTGAAAGAGACAGGCGGAGATGGTGTGGTTGGAGGGAAAGAGGTCTGGTCTGGGTCAGAGACTCAGTCTCTACCTTTTTGTCTGTGCCAGCACTTTTCTGCATAATCGCAGGCAAGCTCCTCTCCCAGTCCAAGCCTCTGTTCCCCTACCTATGTGAAGAAAGACTGGGCAAGACATGCTCTTTTTAGAGCACTTCAAGCTCCAAAATGCCCTGAATATCTGGAGCGTCTCTTCTGACCTCGGCTTCACTGGGCTTCTCTAAGAGCATCAGGGAACAGAAATCCCAGATGGAGGGAAGGAAGGACCTATTTTAAGGAGACAGATGACTAAGAAGAAAACCACTAGTGAGGAGAGGAAAAAACCCCAAAGAGCACTGGCCTTTGCACAGGCCTGACATTTTTATGGGGCTCTGCTGGCCTTGCACCATGAGCTGCCCACACACACACAGGGGCAGCCCACAGCAGCCACTGAATGCCGCATTGTGGCACTGGGACCTACAGGCCAAGAGCCCCTATTTGCAGTCTCCATGAAAGCAGACTAGAGGAAGACCCAGCTTGTCAGCTTGCACTGGGCTGGACCTGACTGACTCCAGCAGGGAGACCTCCCAAGGAGACTGGAGAAGAGGAAATCAGGTTGGAAATTCACTGGCAACCCACACTTGACCCCATGGAAAGTGCTGGTCTGGGCTAGAAGGAATGGCACAGCTTGGCTCGCCCAGGTTGTCTTGTTCAACTGGACCACAGAAAGCCACAAGCACGGAGTTAAATCTACCAAGGGCTGAGTCTGGGGTCGTGGGATGTCCACCATGGGGCAGGCCCAGGGCCTATGATGTTAGACGTATATGGGCTCTGTTCACACGAACTGGCAGCCTAGGAGGAAGGGCAGGTATGCCAACAGTCTTTCATCATCCGCCTTGATAAATGTCACACTCAAGATGGGTTTGGGGAGCACTGAAAATCAGGAGACTGATTCATAGTTGGAGGAAGGGAAGCAAAGAATCACAGAAAAGGGGGAACATCCTTGAGTTTTGAAAGCTATTTGAGAGTTACCAGGTGGAAGAGAAGGGATGGATGGTAGTATTTCTGACTGAAGAGCCAGCACGTATGCAGACACAGAGATGTGCGAATATGGCCAGTTTGCAGAACTGCAAATAGCTCTCAGAGCCTTGTGAACAGTGGACAAGGGTGGAAGGGCAGCAGGAGGGCCTGGAAGTTTCACAGGGTGAATTGCATCCCCTCGAAAAGTATGTTGAACTCCTAACTCCTGGTACTTATGAACATGGGAAATAGGGTCTTTGCAGATGTAACTGGGTTAAGATGAGGTTACTGGGGGGAGGAACCCTAATTCCAGGACTGGTGTCCTTATAAAAAGAGAGAAACTTTGACACAGAGACAATATCATGCAAAGATAAGGTCAATGGGTGTGACGTATCTATGAATCAAGAAATGTGGAGGACTGCCACAGAATTCCATGGACTGTATAGTCCATGGGGTAGCAAAGAGTCAGACATGACTGAGTGACTTTCACTTCACTTCACTTCACTAGAAACTGGGAGAGGAGCGTGGAATAGACTCTTCCTCTGAATCTCCAAGAAGAAATCAACTCTGTCATCAGCTCGCTATCAGCCCTCTGGCCTCCAGAAGTAGCTTCCAGAAATGGGAGACGATAAATTAAGCAGCTCAGTTTCTGGTAATTTGTTATGGCAGCCCTAGGAAACTGATGCAGGGGGCGTAGGCGCCAATCTGAGTTTCCACTTGTTGGTAACCTGTGCTGTTGCCAACTTCAGAGGTGCTTCTTGTGGGTCCACTCAAAAGGCTTGAAAATTCCCATGCCCAGATATTCAAGCTTTACTCTTTTGTGTTCCTTCTTATACCTGCTACCTGCAAACAATCTTTAATTAGACTATGTATCCTGATTTTCTTGTCTTTGTTTTTTCTTTTTTTATTCAGAAAGACAGACTCTTCAGAATTATAGTGTCATATTTTGTGAGTTTGGGTGAATCAGCCAATTTGTTAATGCCAAATGTTCTTGCCACTTTTCCTGATTCACCCTGCTTTCCTTGAAATTTCCAGAATTCGGTTGCTTGTGAAGTTTGAAAAATGACCTTCAGGTCCTTGCAGACTCACATGGATTCCCATGTGATTATCTGGTTTGCAGACCTGTATTTCCAATGCCTTTTCAGTAGAGCAAATCTTCCCATGACATCTCTAGGGTGGGGCCCACCTCCCAGGCTTCTTTCTGAGCCTGCACAATTAAGGTCCCATCTAGAATGTCTGCTCTGGTGTGGCTGATGGGAAAACTAATTTGAAGAAGATGCCCTTAAGAAGCTAGCAGTCCGGTGGAAGCTAGGCTTGGGAGAGAGTCATAAAGACCAAGTTGTTTTAGTCCATCAAATTTAGTCACCCAGTAGATCAATGCATGGGGTACTTTAGAGTTCAGAAGAGGTGCACTCGGCCCATAACAATGGCTGCATTTATTGAGCACCTACTAAGTGCCAGACACCATGGTAAGGGATTTTATATGTGTGACCTCTAATACTCAAAGAGCAAGATGCATGTTACCATCCTCATGTTACAGATGAAGAAATTGAACTTCAAGAGGTTAAGTAACTCATTCAAAGTCCCTCATTCAGGAAGTGACAGAACCACAGCTTGAACTTAGGTCTGCCTGACACCTAAGATCCCACATGGTTTCTCCATAATAGCAGGCTGCCTGATGCCCAGGGTTTGTTCATCAAAATAGGCACTGAAAAATACTCACTGACTTTTCCATATTGTTTCTGCACTATCAAAAACATTTAGTGGGAAGATCAAAATGACACTCACCAAGGTTGCCAACAACCCAGTCACGGTTGACCTCCTTATGTTGCTTGAACTTCCTGAGGGTTAATCTTGCTGCCTTCTAGAAATTTCTTCCATTTCCTCTTCCTTCCATGCTCAGCTGGTGTTCTTTCTTCCTCTTTGGGTATTCTTTTCAATTTCCTCTTTTTCTAACTCCTTCTTTAAGGGTCTTCCCTCTATTCATTTTTTATTTATCAAGCTATGTACATCTCCAGGAAAATCCCATCTACTCCAATGATTTCAATTACTTTCTTGGCCATGTTTTCCTCATTTGTTTCTTATTGATTCCCAAATCTTTCCATCTAATGCTGATCCCTTTTCTGAGCTCCAGACCTAGACACCTGGTGCTCTTGCAATCATTTCCGCATGAAACTCCCACAAACACCTCAAAGTCATAATGTGCATAACTAGTCTATCTATCTCCCTGCTCCGCCTGCCCTGCCAGACTCCATCTCTTCTGTTTTCCATCCCAGGGAATGGCATTCCCTATCTCCACCTCCTCCCATTGGCCAAAGTATTCTTCTTCTTTATCCTCCTTAATTTGGTTGATTCCTAAATTTTCTTCATTTTACCTTCTAAATGTTTCTCACAACCTTAGGTCTGTCCCCTATCTTGTCTACCTGAATGATTGCTTCTTAGAAACATTTTTATTTTGAAATAACTTAAATTTATAGAATAGTTGAGTCCCTATATACTCCTCAAGGTAGTAGAGTCCAAGGTAGTAGACTCCCTATATACTCCTCACCCAGCTTCCTTGCATTATCATAGTACAGTTATCAAGATGAAGAAATTAACATTGCATGCTGAATTATTTTTCTAGTCCTACCACCTCACGGCAAATAGATGGGGAAACAATGGAAATAGTGATGGACTTTATTTTCCTGGGCTCCAAGATCACTACAGATGGTGACTGCAGCATGAAATTAAAAGATGCTTGCTCCTTGGAAGAAAAGCTAAGACAAACCTAGAGAACATATTAAAAAGCAGAGACACGACTTTGCTGACAAATGTCCACCTACTCAAAGCTATGGTTTTTCCAGAAGTCAAGTATGGATGTGAGAGTTGAACTATAAAGAAAGCTGAGCACCAAAGAATTGATGCTTTTGAACTGTGATGTTGGAGAAGACCCTTGAGAGTCCCTTGGACTGTAAAGAGATCCAACCAGTCCATCCTAAAGGAAATCAGTCCTGAATATTCATTGGAAGGACTGATGCTGAAGCTGAAGCTCCAATACTTTGGCTACCTGATGCGAAGAACTGATTCACTGGAAAAGATCCTGATGCTGGGAAAGATTGAAGGCAGGAGGAGAAAGGGACAGCAGAAGATAAGATGGTTGGATGGCATCACCAACTCGATGGTCATAAGCTTGAGCAAGCTCCAGGAGTTGTTAATGGACAGAGAAAACTGACGTGCTGCAGTTCATGGGTTCACAAAGAGTCAAACATGACTGAGCAACTGAACTGAACTGAATGATTTTGATGGTTTCTGTGACAGGTACTCCTAGTTGTCAAGTGCCTCCCCAGAATCTTTCTTCCCCTTTTATTAGCTGGAATAGTAATGTGTCCACCTCCAGAGAATGGATCAAGGATGGGCTCTCCCTCTCACTTTGACTGACTTCTCATCCATCAGCATCAGCTAACTCCCCCAGATCTGATGAGGTGGTCCTCCAAGATGTTCCCTTAGCAGCATACTCATTCTCCATATCAGTGGATTGTAAAATCATTTGTCTGTCAAATCATTATTGGTCTGATATGACTGCATGAGATCAGGGTGGCAGGAGCTATAGGCTTGCAGTTGGTGATCACAACGGTGTCATCTATGAATTGAGGAGTTTGAACAACTCATTGGGGGCTCAAAATCCTTTAAAACACAGAGGCCAGTCCCAGCACAGATGGACCCTGATGCCATTTTCATCCTCATTCTGACCATCCTAGTGATGAAGGGCAGGGCTAAGCCTGGTGTCACAAGCTCCCTGAACGTCATGTCTGGGAGAGTACCTTGAATCCAGTGGTTCTCAGACTTAGTTGGCTGACTCAGAGCCTCCAGGGATGGGGCCTGGCAATCTGCCTGTTTAATAAGCTTGCAAGGTGATATAATACACTGCAGAACCTGGCTCTAGTCCAAGAACTGGAGTTCAAACCCCCTTTAGTAGGCCAACCTGCTATTTCACAATGCTGGATGATTTTATCGTGAAGGTCTCTTCCAGCTCTGATTTTCTGATCCATTATTCTTTTTCTCTAATTTGAAAAGAAGCTGGTGAACCTAAATGTTTTTAATATGAATCATGGATCTACATATTACACTCCTAGAATGCCTTTCAAAAGTCACACATGATAGGAAATAACATCCGTTTCTTAATCTTAATATTTTTAATTCTAAACCTCATGTTTTTTATAATGCATTATCAGAGATTTTGGTTTTATGAATCCTACAGTAGCATTACGTTAGGATTTGATGTGTAAATTATATGTCACTTGGGTCTTGATTTAGTTTAGCAATCATAGTCAGTTTCCACCCTGGCTTTTGAGCATCCTGAACTTCTACCTAGACCATTTATTGATTTTTATGATTGGAATATATTTATAGGTTTTCAGTCCAAACTAAGTTAGTCCTAATGTTCATGCTTCTCCAGAATTACAGATCTCTGTCTAAGTAAGCCAAATTGCAGTAGACTTTCCACTCTTTAAAATACCTAAATTCTGTAATGGTTTGGCTGGTTCCTGGATGGAAACAGAAATACCGTATGTCAGAACCTCATCTACCCCCTGCTCTCAATCCTATTCTAGACAAAGAGAACAAAGTGAAGTTTCGGAGCAACATGGGCAGCCTCTACCATGGGATCTCCACAGCCACCGGGGAGGCATGTGGCTGGAGGGATACTTGGGCTACACAGGCTGATGGATCATGTTAATATTCAAGTGCCTCAGGTGCAAATAACACAGCTTCCAAGTCTGCATCTTTCCAATGGAAGGCCCCGTTGCTGAGTGCAACCTGGGGTCAAGCAGGTGGCTAGTCTCAGGAGGAGGTGCGTGAAGAAGCTGTTACAGACAAGCGGCTTGCGATTCAGAGGGGAAGATGTTCTGGGAGTTCTAATGAACTCAGGAGTACTCAGAACAGTGATAAAATTTAAAAGTTTCCAGTTTGATTTGAATCCTTCAAAGGAAAAGAACACTGGATGTTCAATAGTCAGGGGCGGAAATGATTTCATGGTGTGTGCTGCTCATTTCTCATCCTGTCTTCTTCACTAGTAAGGATTCATTTCCAACAAACATTTAAGAAACAATTAAGCCTTCACGGCTAATCAGAAGTGTATGGAAGTGCTTTGGTCATCATTTTCCCAGGCTGCTGCCATGACATCTGTTCTACACTACAGCACCACAGGGGAAGAGCCATGACTTTCTAAGCTCATTTTCATGTCCCCTGCTTCCTGTCCTGTGATTGCAGGTGAAATGGACCATCCACTGAAGAGGTGAAGTTCTTCTGACATCTCTGGACAACAAAGAAGCACGGAGACCCTTTCTGACATTTTGGCTCCGGGGATCAGGCTTGAAACTTGCAGCCACTGTGTCCATGAGCTTTGTGACACATCCCTTCCCACCTTGCTTTATCTTCCTTCCTTCCTTCTTTCTGGTCTTTCTTCAATTCTTCCTTCTAACACATACTGAGCACATATTATGTAAAATGTCACGCACTAAACTCTGGTTTAGTTGATTCAGAAGAGAGGTGTAGTAAGGTGACTGCTGACTGGTACATACAGAGTACTTTCAAAGCTCTTGAGTCATCCATGCTTTAGTCCAACAATTATTTATTAGCAGTTACCATGCTGTCTCAGAGACGCAGAATTAACGTAGAATGAGCTCATGTTGAAGTAGATGAGCACCATCCAATCTTGACACCCAGATATAAAGGGTTGTGACATTAGATAGATAATCTTGAATGACATGGAATGCTGATAGTCCATCTACTCATCCTTTCATCTACTATCCCTTTATCCAAAAAGTAATTATCAGATGTCCACTACAACTGGCTCTATTCTCAGCTTCAGGGGACAACACCGAAAAAAAAAAATGACATATAAACCGTAAACCAAAAATTAATAAACAGAATTAATTCTTATAGTGAACAGGTCTACAAAGAGACTAAGTCAAGGTGATGTGATAAACAGTGCTCCAGATAGAGAGGTTATGGAAGGTCTTTCTGAGGCCATGACATCTGAGCGGAGACTAAAAAGGTATGGAGTCAGCATGGGATTATCTGGGTGAAGACATAATCCCAGACAAATGGAATAGCAAGTGCAAAAGTCTTGAGAGAGAAATAAGTTCAGTGGGTTCAGAGAACAGGAAAATGCCAGAATGACTGGAGGGTAATTAGTGGGGGTGAGTAGAGGGGCTTGTGAAGAACTAAAAGAGGAGATCTGAGAAAAAGGCATAGACTAGATCACGTAGTCTCTTACAGATCCAAAGATGTTTGCATCTTATTCTAAGCACGCTAAGAATCTTTGAGGACTTTATATTGGGATGGACATATTCTGATTCATGCTTTAAAAGATTGTTCTTAATCTTTCAGTGATTCCTATAATAAGCATACAAAAAAGCAAACAGTAAAGATACAGATCCAAAAACAAGTTAACTTAATTGATGTTTACAGAACATCCCACACCAAATAAGTATAAAATATATATCCTTTCCAGGTACAAATAGAATAGTATCCAGGATCAAATGTTTGCTGTGCCATAAAATAAATCTCAACACATTCAAATAGTTGAAATCTTGTAGAATGTCTTCACTAAAACAATGAAACTAAATTAAAAATCAATTGCAATAAAATATCTAGAAAATCCCCCAAATGTTTAGAAATTAAATGGCGTACTTTTAAACACATGGGCTTCCCAGGTGATGCAATGGTAAAGAATGTGCCTGCCAATGCAGAAGGTGCAGGCTCAATCTCTGGGTCAAGAATATCCCCTGGAGTAAAAAATGGCAACCCACGAAAGTACTCTTGCCTGGGGAATTCAGTGGACAGAGGAGTCTGGCAGGCTACAGTCCACAGGGTCACAAAGAGCAGGACACAACTGAGGAATTGAGCATGTACACACGCAAACACATGGGTCAAAAAAGAAATTCTGAAGAATTCTGAACTGGTTGATAATGAAGACACAATATATCAAAATGTATGGCATGCAACAAAAGCAATGTTTAAGGTGAAATATAGTTTAAATACCTATATTAAAAAGGAAGAAAGCTTTAGAATCAATGATCTAGGTTTCTATATTACACAGCTAAAAAAAGATGACTGCGTTAAATCTGATATTAAAGAAAAGGGATAATAAGCAGAAGAGGATAAATCAATGAAACAAGGGACTTTCCTGGCAGTCCAGTAGTTAAGACTTTGCTCTCCCAAAGCAAAGTTCCATCCCTGATCGGGGAACCAAGATCCTACATGCCACATGACACAGCCTAAAATGAAATAAAATAAAGTTTCCTGACATCAAAATATAGCACATACCCCAAGTGGAGAAAATCAACAAAGCCAGAGATAGTTCTTTGAAAAGATTTATTAAATTTGCAAATTTTTATTAAGATTAACCAAGGGAAAAAATAGTAAACACCAATGACCGATTTCAAGAATGAAAGAGGGGCGATCCTAAAGATCCCGCAGACATCAAAAGCTAATAAGGGAATATGATGAACTCTGTGTTAATAAGGTCAGCAATTTAGATTAAGTGGACAAATCCTTTGAAAACCTAACTTACCAAAGCTGATTCAAGATGAAAGAGAAAATCTAAATAGCTCACATTCTACTAAAAATATTCAATTCATAATCTTAATCAAAAACATTTCCAAAAAGGTAACTCCAGACCTAGATGGTTTCACCAGTGAGTTTCATCAAACATTTATGGAATTAATAGTACAATTTTTAAACAAACTCTCTTAGAAAAATAGATCGGAAGGCTCCATTTTTCCATTCCGTGGGACTAACCTAATCTTGCTAGAAAAGCCTGACAAAGACGTGTAAGAAACGGATGAGTGGAATTAGGATAGTATGTGATATATAACATATGGTATAATATATGATCACTTTATAACAAATATGATAAATATGATATAATATATGATAATATATTGAGGCTAATAAAAGTGACACAACTTTCCCAAGTCTTAGGATCTGGAAGAGGCAGAGCAGCCCAGGTTTCCAGTCCCAGACTGTCTTTACCGTGCTGCTGCCTAGAAAGCAGCCCCTTTACAACGTGCAAATCATACCAGTGGGCAGCAATTTAAAGTTACCTCCAGCAGCAGTTGAGACCTGAGGGCCTCCCTTCACTACTTCCTGCTCCTCCAGGAATGTAGATGGGTGACTTTGCATCCCTTACTGCCCACTTTGGAGTCCCTGATGTGAATCTTCCTACTTACAATGAACAGCTGTGTGAGGCCAAAGATCTATGTGCGGTTATAGAGGGAAAAAAAAGAAAACTCTTCCATAGTGCATCTGGTTTTGTCATTTGGGCCAATAATCCTGTCTAGTTCATTATGTATTGCTTTGGGTAACAGATATAGCACAGAAGGAATGCTTAAAAGTTTTAACAGCAAAGCAAGTCACTGCCAGAAGATGACAACAAAACAGCAGCAGTCATAGCAAAACTCTCTTCAGTTCTTCCTCACGTGGCGCGTCCAGTACTATTTAAATTGAAGCTTGAATGCTACTAATTAGCATTCACATGAGTAATGCAGCTGGTATTTGACTCATTATCAGAACTTGAAATAATCACCTTAGTTCCCCTGTGACCCTGTGGTATTGATGTCCTGGGTAGAAGTGGGCTGTTGGCTGCAACGTGGGAACTGATTTCACAGACTATGCTCTACTGGGTGGTGCATCGCTGTGGCCTAGACATGCTGGGAAACAGCATGCTCAGGGCTGGCCTTCATCCATCTCGCCACCTTGACGTCTAATCTTGCCAAGTTTTCTAGTTGAGTCTACCTCCTAAATATCTCTCAGCTCTGTGTCCCTCCTCACTGCCCTCTGTCCTTGTTCAGGGGTCTCCTCATCAGCTCCAAGGCCGTGGCTTCCTAGCATGCTCCTTGCCTTGAATCTCCTTGCCTCCAGTCTGTTTTTCACAGGCTCACTAGAAGCTATATTTCTGTGTTGTCTTTGTGTTAAACCAAAATTTCATTAGTAGCTCTTTCATAAGTCTAGCCTCACTTGATATAATTAATTTCCCATTTTAAACTCGCTAAACGGAATTCCCAAAGGTCCCACCTCACCTCCTCCTTCTCAGCATTCCCCATCTCAACTAAAGACCGTTTATTTCATCTAGCTGCACAGACCGGATACAGGGGGTCATAGCTGACTCTACCTTCTCTCTCTACCCTACGTCCAATCCTATCAGCAAATCTTGTTGTCTCTATCTTCCAAAGAGATCCGAAATCCGCACTGCTCATCGCCTGTACTTCCACCTTGAACCGAATCTCCCTGATCTCTCACCAGGAGTATCGGGAGCCTCCTTGGTGGTCATTTGGTCTCCTCCCTTGTCCCACCATTATTATTTTCAAAAAGCAGCCAGAGGGCAGAAGCCAGATCATGGGACTCTAGGGTGCAAAATCTATAACTGCCACCTTCCTCAGCATAAAGACAAATTTCGTTACAGTGGCCTAAAAAGTCCTAGTCATCTGGCACTTCACAAGTTTCCAAAACCCATCTCTGCTCTTTTCTCCTGCACTCCCCCTATCCGAGCCACCCTGGCTCCATCCATGCTTCAGGCAAGATCCTACCGCAGAACCTTGGTGCCGGCCACTCCCTCTACCTGGAAGTCTCTTCCCCCAGCTGCCTGCATGGCCCACTTTCTTCCATGACTGCCCTACAGTAGTACCCTCTCTTCTCTCACCCTTCCTATCTTTCTTTCCTACTTCCTTTATTTTTTTTAACAGAATACACATAACTTTCTGATGTACTAATATACTTTTTTTATCAATTTATTTTTATCTATATAGTCTACATTCCCAAGTGCAATACAATCTCTATTAGGTCTGCTTTGCTTATTTTATTCACTGTTGTATTTCCAGGGCCTCTTTGCGACCCCATGGATTGTAGCCCACCAGGCTCCTCTGTCCATGGGATTCTCCAGGCAAGAATACCAGAGTGGGTGGCCATGCCCTCCTCCAGGGGATATTCCCAACCCAGGGATCGAACCCAGGCCTCCCATATTGCAGGCATATTTCTTACTGTCTGAACCACCAGGGAAGACCTCCAGTACCTAGTACATAATAGATGCTCAATAAATATTTATCAAATGATTGAATAAATGAATATGCTTCTCTACCCTCATCTTCTAGAGATTCCTCCCACTGAACCCTAGCTTTTTGAAATATGTATACATGTTATGTATTTATGTATTTGTGGCTGTGCTGGGTCTTTGTTGCTGCTCGGGCTTTCCTCCAGTCGCCGCAAGCAGGGGCTGCTCTCTAGTTGCAGTGCACAGGTTTCTCATCGCCGCGACTTCTCTTGTCGTGGAACATGGGATTTAGGGCACGTGGGCTCAGTAGCTGCAGCACTGGGGCTCTGGAGCACAGCCTCCATACTTGTGGCACGCCAGCTTAGTTCTTCCGTGACACGTGGGATCTTCCTGGATCAGGGATCGAATCCACGTCTTCTGGATTGGCAGGCAGATTCTTTTCCACTGAGCCACCACAGAAGCCCCAGCACGAGCTTTTAAATAACAATGATGATGACGAAAAACGTTTCTTGAAAAAACTTTGCCACAGACAAAAGTGTAAAAGAAAGAGATAACTGTTGTCAACATGTGTGTGTATGACATACTGATTAAAACAAGCAAACACAAAAAGAATATAGCCGAAACATGTGCAAAATACATCAGCACAGAGTGAAAAAAAGAGTTCACTGGATTCCAAGGCCTGTGGATTTATAACAACAATGGCTCCCTGGTCTCAACAGCATCCCTATGGTCATGTCATAGGCAAGAAACCAGATGTTGGGTTTATTGTTCAATGCTTTGTGGTGATATGGGTGGGGCTGTGCTCGGATCCCCTCACGGTCTTACCTAGCAAAGCTTCTGACTACTTGGCAAGAATAGAAAGCGTTCCTGTGAACTGCGCAGCACCTACTTGGACTCCTCACTAGGTGAGCGATTACTCCAGGACAAATGGATCGCTCAGGCCCAGGGTGTTTCCGGGGAAAGGAAACAGCTAAGTCTCTTCAGTGCTGTTTGACCTCCCTGTGCCTGGCGTTGCCAGATGCTCCAGCACACAGGTGCACGGGATGGTCCCATTTCCCAGGGCCTTGCTGTGTTTCAAGCTGTGCTGGGACATCTCAGGAAATCAAGATGTGAATTGCTCCCTGATTAGAACTTCCTCGGTACGCATGCTCAGTCACTCAGTCACGTCCAACTCTTTGCCACCCCCAGGACTATAGCCTGCCAGGCTTCTCTGTCCATGGAATTTTACAGGCAAGAATACTGGAGTGCGTTTCCATTTCCTACTCCAGGGGATCTTCCTGACCCACGGATCAAATCCCCGTCTCTTCCATTTCCTGCATTGGCAGGCAGATTCTTTCCCACTGCGCCACCTGGGAAGCCCAGGATTTCCTTATGGTCCCTCATAAAAGCAGGGTTTGTATCTGCAGATGACTTGCCCCGCATCTCTCTCCTCCACCCACTGTGCCCCATGGAAAGTCCCTACTAGTCAGGCATCACTTTTGATAGAGACAGACAGACAGACCTCTCACATAGTCCTGACTGTCTTCCTGTGCTTTTGGCACCTCCTCTGCCCTCAGCATTTCCCGCTCCCTCACCCTCAGCCTCTAATCTAGTGGTTGTCAAACTTGAACATTCATCAAAATCTCCAGGAAGGCTTCTTAAAGCAGAGCTCCCTGGAACACACACACACACACACACACACACACACACGCACTCATACACACACACACACATAGTGCATAGACTCTAGCTCACGAGATCTAGTACGGGGCTGGAGACTTCCATTTTTATCAAGCCCCAGGTGATGCAGATGCTGCTGGTCCTGGGACCATGCTCTAAAACCCACTGATGTACTTCATAACGGTTTGAACCCTTTTCTCCATCTCCTCTCCATTCTTACTGCCACTGGCTTTGGATCCTCATGGGTTTTTTAACTTTTAGATCTTTAACTATAATATTTCCAAAAAGTGAAGTAGTGGCCTCAAAGTCACACAGCGAGAGAGGTGGTTGATTCAGGATCCTCAGACCCCATGAAGCATAGAATAGTGATCCAAGCCCTCACCTTGGAGGAGGCCCTGTTGCCTAGAGGACAGGCCTTGCCTACTGCAAGTTAGTGGGACACCAGCAGCTCCCTTCACTCCTGACACCTCTCCTCCTTCCACTCCTGTTCAGCTCCTCTAATGAGCACCTACTGTGGACCAACGTGAACTCATCCCTTCACTTGGTCAAGCACTTCAGGCACTGTCCCCATCACTGGGGACACAGTCATGACTGACAAAAGTTATTTATCTGTCTTCATAAGTGCCCACTGGAGGCCTAATGGAGGAATTAGACATTATGAATTAACTGCACACAAAATTCAAGTCTTCAGGACTATTAAGGGAGGGGTGCATGGTGCTCTCAGGGCATGTAAATGGGGAATTTACCATAGACAGGGGTGTGGAAGAAGTTTCCCTTGCAGGAGTGATGTGTAGGCATGGTTATCTAAGGGACTGTTGTTGTCATTTAATCACTCAGTTGTGTCCAACTCTTTTGTGATCCTTTGGATTGTAGCCTGGCAGGTTCCTCTGTCCATGGGTTTTTCCAGGCAAGAATACTGGAGTGGGTTGCCATGTCATTCTCCAGGGGATCTTCCTGACCCAGGGATCAAACCTGCGTCTCCGGCACTTCAGGCAGATTCTTTACTGTTGATCCACCGGGGAAACCTCTTCTAAGCGATAGTAGATGTTAATCAGGTAAAGAGGTATTTGGTGGAGGGAGCAAAGGTATTTGGTGGAAGGAGCAGCTTATGTAAAGGTCTTGTGGAAGGAGGGATGCTGGTGATTACAAGGGGATAGAAGAAAAGCAATATGTCTATAGCAAGAAGGGTTAGGGGCTAGAGAGGCAGGTGCCACCAGTCCTGTCAGGATCCATAGGACACACTAGGAGGATTTAACTGATGAGAACAATAGGAATCCACCATGGGGTATAAAGCACGGACTGGTGGCATCATTAAATTCACTTTCCTGAAAGATCCAGGTGGTTGTCAGGCAGAGGAGGCAAAATGGAATACAAGTTCCTTATGACAACTGAGGATATACAGATGGAATCTGAGTATGTCTACTCCACTGGAGGAAAGCATGGCCAGGACTGGGATCTCAAATCTGTGGAGACTAGAGAGATCAACAGTTTGAAGGGAGCTAAACAATAATATTTTGTTAAATTTTGAAAGTCCTGCCCAAACAGAAAAACAAATTGCATGTTCCAAACATAATCATGAAATGTCATCAAACCAGGCATCACTAGCCTTACCAAAGGAAAATATATGGCCACTTGGCCACGGCGAACTTAAATTCATCTTGCCTAATTTTCCCAGAATTCAAGTGCCCTGATGAAAAGTTTAAATGTGTCCTGCTGTTTACTGAGAACTGTGGGGAACACATTTCAACTAAATCCCTTTCTTCAACAGTTCACAACTTCAAGTCCTTATGCATAATCCCCAGTTTGGAAAACCTAGATTTGCCCAGATGCTCCTTTTTTCAGGTAGAAGCTGTCTCTCACATCTCTCACTCTTTTATTTATAGACTAGCAGTCTCCTTGGCGACCCCTGGCAACCGTGCCCCTCCGTCTCATGAATGAGATGCTAGTCTGATACATCATCTGTGTTTTGCTTCAGTCTGAATTCTGGGAAGTGTTGCCATTTCCTTTCCTGAACATTTGCTTTGAAAATAAAGAGAGGATGTTCATCTTCCCCAAGAACCTCCAGGGGCGTTCCTGCCCTCAGCCTTCCCCCTGCCTTGGGAAATCCCATCAGGCAAACATGACCCGGGCTAACCACTCAGGCGACAGACACAGACGAGGAGAAGCCAGGGGAAAACCCTTCTGCAGAATCCTTTTCCTTTGAATAAGCAGGCAGTGATTTTAGGAAGGCGACTTGTGTTTACTAATACCCATAAGCCAGTCTAAGTAGATTTCTAAACCATGCTCAAGGACACTGAGGTGTGTTAAGAAGCCCAGGGTCCAGGTACCTGGGTTCTGAGTCTGGCATTGCCAGTGAGCAGCTCTGTGACCTTGGATGAGTATCATTGCACCTCTGGCTTTTGGAGTCTCATCTGGAAAATGGGATAGTTGAATCACATTAGCAATGTTTTCATTTTTATATTTGATCTTTTTTTTTTTTTTTGGTGTTATATCCTTACTGCTCTAGGCCCCCATATTTGAAAGGTTTCTTTTGACTTCTAAACACTCTGAATTTATTAAACGCCTTTTATTTTCTTTCTCTTTTTTATTCATCAAAGCACACACTGGAGCCTGTGATCAACAGGGCTAATTGATAACATTCTAGACAAATAAAACCTTATTGTAAGGACATGTAGTTGCTTGTGCGATGTTTAATTTTTGAAAATAGGTTGCAAATCTCTACTGCAACATTCACAGACCTCTAAAAATCCTAAGGATCCCAAATGGAGGAACAAATAGGGTAAAACATCTTTAGAGAAGCGAGCTGTGTCCAGTGTCCTGAAGCTCAGGCCTGAGGAGATAGAACCCGAAGTTATTATACAAGGGAAAAAGTTAAGAACTGACTTAAACAGCCCATAGCTGGGAAATCCTAGACAGATCTCTGTCTTCCTTCTCTGTTGAAGAAGTGAAGTGAAGTCGCTCAGTTGTGTCTGACTCTTTGCAACCCCATGGACTGTAGCCTACCAGGCTCCTCCCTCCATGGGATTCTCCAGGCAAGAGTACTGGAGTGGGTTGCCATTTCCTTCTCCAGGGGATCTTCCCGACCCAGGGATCGAACCCGGGTCTCCAGCATTCCAGGCAGATGCTTTAACCTCTGAGCCACCGGGGAAGCCCATGTGGTTCTCTCTGTTGAAGGAGAACCACTGTGTGTCTCTGGATGACATCTCAAGTCCCTTCATTTAATCTTGCCAGTTGCCATATTCATGATTAGTCTCCATCGACTATCCAGAATGATGAATACCAAGCAGCTCATTTATCTTTTTGATAGTTCCATAGCCCAACTTCCCTAACACTTGTGATTATGCTAGACTTCAAAGGCAGACAAATCAAATTCCTTTTCCATCCCCACTTAATTTTTTTTAATACACTGATTGAGAGCCTACTATTTTCCAGGCACACAGTAGGTACATAACACATGCTTGCTGAGTGTATGAATAAGTGAAACAACTCAGGTAGGTGCAAACTCTATTAAACCTTTGAACACATCCTACATCATTTAACTCTCCACAACCCTGTAAGGTAGGAAGCAATCTTTCCATTTTACAACTGAAAAAACTACATCTAAGATACTGATATAGCTGTATTTTGCTCACCATCACCCAAGGACATTTTAGTCCTTCTCATTGTGAAAGGCTTGGTCACCTCCCCACTGGAACATTACCCACTCCGACTGGTCCTCTCCTCTCCTCCCTCCTAATACTTTCTTTATTCTGCAAAGGGCCTGCCCCACCCCTAAAAGTCAACTGTATCACCAATTAGCTGGGTGGTGTTGGGTCAGTCATATCCCCAGTTGGGATTCCCATTGGTTAGTGGAAGCATTTAACTTGGTGACCCTAGCACCTTTGACATGGATCCTCTGGAGAACATCCTTTCCTCTCCCTCCTCCCTCTCTCAAGGCTGCCCGTGCTTTGCTGAGACCTCCCTCAGCGTAGGGGCCAGAGCACTCCTCTCCACAAACAACTTCAGGACTTTCAGCTTCTCAGACATTCCCAGAACCCAAGAGGGCTGTTTTCAGCCTCCCGACTCTGGCCCAGAGCTCAAATATCTCTCAACGCCAGAACCACAAACTCCCAGAGAGACACATAGCATCAGGGTTAATGAGCACCTACCTGCAGCTGCTGGCCCGCCTGTGGTTCTCCATCCTTGGAAACTAGACACGAATGAATCCATCCCTTCATCACTACACTTGAGTCACTCTGGTCAATTTTGGAACAAGTGAAATTACATATTCTCCCTATCAGAACTGGGATGGTCCTTTTAAGACAAATGGTTCATGTTACCTCCAACACCTATGCCTCTTCTACACACGAGGAAACCAAGACCCCTAACCCTCTAGATAGAGAATCACAACCAAGAACGTGAAGGATGGTAAATGACAGGCCTTTTTGAGGGGGATGGATGGCAGAGGTATTTTAATGAACACAGTCCTTTCTTGCTCTAGCAAAAGAAATGCTAGTGGTAGAGAACCTGCCTGAAAACGCAGGAGACTTAGGAGACATGGGTCTGATTCCTCAGTTAGGAAAATCCCATGGAGAAGAAATGGCAACCCACTCCAGTATTCTTGCCTGGAGAATCCCATGGACAGAGAAGTCTGGCGGGCTATAGTCCATAGGGTCACAAAGAGTTGGACACAACTGAAGCGACTTAGCACACACATTCCTTTCTCTCTCATAGGATAGACTGGCAAAGACCCACTGGGAAAATGGCCTCTCATGACTTATTAATCCTGACAACAGGATTCTGTTATCAATGGCAAGGCCTGTGGATGTCCTGCCTCTATTGGGACAATAGCTCAGTTGCTCAAAAACATGATGCTGATGAGAGTACTAAGTCTCCACCACTTTCAGACTGACTTCCCCAAGATAAGGGATAAGATGTTAGCCTTAGTCCTTGATAAGCCAAATATTGGGCTTCCGTGGTGACTCAGATGGTAAAAGAATCTACCTGTGGTATAAGAAATCGAGGTTCAATCCTTGGGTTGGGAAGATCTCACGGAAGAAGGCATGGAAACCCATTCCAGTATTCTTGCCTGGAGAATTCCATGGACGAAGGAGCCTGGCAGGCTAAAGTCCATGGGGGTCACAAAGAGTCAGACATTAGCCATAGTCAAGCCTAATATCTGAAGCTCCAATACTTTGGCCGCCTAATGTGAAGAACTGACTCATTAGAAAAGACTCTGATACTCGGAAAGATTGAAGGCAGGAGGGGAAGGGTATGATAAGAGGATGAGACGGTTGGATGGCATTACTGACTCGATGGACATCAGTTTGAGAATGCACTGGGAGTTGGTAATGGACAAGGAAGCCCGGCTGTAGTCCATGGGATCGCAAAGAGTCAGACAGGACTGAGTGAGTGAATTGAACTGAAGCCTAACATCAAGTGCCCCTCCCCCATGCGCGCGCGCGCGCACACACACACGCGCACGATACTGATTAAACTAATTTTATGCCCATGATGCATTTTTTAATAAAGGGAAACGGTATCCTTAGGCTAGTGTTTGGGGGCAGACCCTCCCCCTTCTTGATTGGTTGGCCAGGGTGGTGCTGAGTCAAGTCCAGGATTTGGGGAAAATGGAACCAGGATTCTGGCCTTAACCTTGACGCACTGTTCAACCTGGGGCCCATAAAGTGGCAATGTCACATGATTGTTCACAGTAGCACTGTGGGCATCAGAAGAGGGAAGGCTGTGGAAGCTCTTTGCAAACTGTAAAGTACTGCTTACGTACAATTTAATAATACCAGGCTTTTACTCCATTATCTGCTGGAAGCTCATGTGGATGAGCCTGGTCACATATATGCACAAACTGTTGCTGGCTCACCTTTCTCAAAGGTAGCTATGCCCACACTGCCTGTCCACAAAGCAAGCCATTACAGCTACCCACACCTGCTGCCCAAGCTCCAATACCAACCTCTGTTATCTTCCAAGGAGTGAAACCACTGAGCAACCTAACCTGCCAAACTGACCCTATCATGGTGACCCAACGAGTTTTTCTTCTGTCTACCTTTCCCAACCTAGAAATGCCCCATCCTTCCTCTCCGACCTCCACAGACTCTACACATCAGAGGCCTACTCATGCTTCCAGGCCCAATTTTCAGGCCACCACTTCCAGGAAGTCTTCCCTGATTATACTCTCACCCACCCTCAACGGAAGTGGTTTCCTCTCCTCTGAACTCATGTCATTGTCCTTTTCTTATAGGGTCTATTTTCTATTAGAACAAATTGTAGGTGCATTCCCTCTCCCCTTACCAAAGCTGGAATTCCTCAAGACCACCTTTTCTGTCCACCATCCTTCACTCTTAACTCCAGCACCTGGCACAGTTCCCAGCAAGGGCTTGGTGTTGAAGGAACAAACGAATGAATGCCCTTCTTCCAAACACAAAACTCAACAGCAGAATGGACTTCTTCTCTCCCTGCGTGTGGGTTTGATAAAGACTGTTGCATCTGGAACACAGACAGAAGATCTTAGGGAACTCGGCAAGTGGGGATCACAAGGAAGTGGGTCACACAGAGATGGAGAGTCAATTGGTAACATGAAACCACGTAACACATGGGTTGACGATTAATCACCGAGTAACCACAAAGTCCAGGGCATATTTTTAAAAGGTAGTCAGAGTTATAAGGCATATCTAATACAAATCATAGTAATCATGAGCAGATTTAATTTTTTACTGTTTTACACTTATTCTTCCAGGATATTCAAGCAAATATCCACCTGCAAAGGGAGGAGCTGGGAGTGGCCACCTAGGGGTGGCGGCACCCAGGCCAACCGCACAAGATGGGGGAGGGTCTGTCTCCAAACACTAGCTTTGGGAGATTGTTTCTCTTTATCAGTCTGGGAACGGAAGTTTTAGTCTAAGCTCTGAGACTAATTGGGTATGTAGATATGTCAGGAGGATGCCCTTTTGGTTCCTGTCTTTCTGTCCTCCTGTAAATCACAGTTAGACAGGTGCTCCTATGTGACCCTCAGATTAAGGGAGGTGTACAGGTTTCCCGCTTGCCCCCAATGACTTTGGCCACTTTCCACTGACTTTTAACAAAAGGCCCTCTGGGTTTACTCGAACTTTCGCCAGGTTCCCAGTAGTAAGCACACTGTTGGCCCATGCAGGATTTCCTGATAATGAGTGTGGAATGGGAGCCCCTGAGAAACAGAGAGGTCCACCGTCAACTCTCAGCCGAGGGCCCACCTTCTTCAGTTTCGGATGTCGCCGTCCCTGGATGTCACAGGCAGCGAAGTCCAAGTCAGGGGCCCCTCACTGCGGTTCTTGGCTCTGCAGTCTTGTCTTTCGGAGGCTCAGCTGCCCACAGAGAAGCTGAGGTAACACCTCTGAGCCAGGCTCCTGCATGGCTGCATATTCGCTGAGCTGGCCACAAATACCCCTTGGCCATCTCCCAGAGCCCAGGTGTAAGCAGCCATCTGTGGGGGGCGGAGGGGGGGGGTGGTGTGTGTGGAAGAAAAACAGGAATGTCCCCCCACCCCTCTGTCACCCACGCCCAGAGCAAACAGTGCTCACCCCTCCGAAATAAGTAATCAGATGTTCCCAGGGTGGCCTGTAAACTACTAACCTCTCTCTTTGGGAGGTAGGAAGGAAAGAGGTTGCTACTGAATATTTCTCTGTGTTTCTGTCTGTGAGTATCAAGAGATAGCCTGTGTGTGTGTGAATCCCCCTTCACCCCGTGACTTACACAACTGGGTATTTACACACCAGATGGTCCCTGCAGGAAAAGGCAAGTCCCCAGCTGCTGTGGAATTTTAAGAGATCTCCCAGGAATGCCCTTCTGGGATGTCTGGTTCTAATTGCCTCCGTCAGCCAGCGCTGGCGAGCTGGCAGAAGCAATGAGAGGTGAAATTAAACAGATTCCAGTTCACATCAGACCCCCAGCCCTGCCAAAGTCCCCCAAGGGCCAGAAAAGAAAACAAATGCGGCCACAGTGGTGGGTGTGGTGGAAAGAACTCCAGACTGGAAATTGGAAGGCCCGGATTCACATCCCTGCACTGCCTCTAACGCCCTGCCCTGTGTGGCTTTGGACCCATCGCTTCCCTTCTCCTGCGGCAGTTTCCTCATTTGCTAAACGCATGGTGAGGACTACTGGCTGGTCTCCAAGGCCCCTCCCCAACCCCAGATTCAGGAACAGAAGTGTTGAGCTCTCATCGCAGCGCTTGGTGGGGGTGGGAATTTTTTTCTGAACTGTAAAACCAGATGCTTGGCATTTTTAGATCTTTAAGAAGAATGGCGTAAAGGGTGAGGATTTCGTCCCCGTCCATTGTAACCTAGCCCCAGCCCCAGCCCCAGCTCCAGCCCCATTTTTCCTCTTTACTTGGCCTAGGATAAGGGTGGCTGGAGACTCAGCCAGAGAGGAGACAGGAATCCCGCAGTTCCTTAGCGCCCCCTATAGGCCCAATGGGCAGTGGCGCTGAAACGGTGGTTTTCCAGGGAGCCACCTGCACTCCAGCCTCCCAGGCTTCTACTGCAAAGCCTAGGGTTTTAGAAGCAGGCGGTTCAAACTGGCCCCTAAGTTGTGCGGAATTTCTCTCTTTGTGGCGTGTTGCTTTAAGGCTCAGAGTAAAGCCGTTGAACTAATAGCCACAACAGTCTGGGGTTGAACACCCCATGGGGCTCCTACAGTATAGGCACAGTGGCCGGGGTCATCGAGGACAAAACACGGAAGGCTTTCGGTTCGCACTCAGCTCCTACTCACCCACCCTCCGCCCTCCCCCTCACTCTCTAACCCCACAGCAGACGCTTGCGCATCTCCAGCTACTACTGCTCACTACTTTCTGAGTCAACCTGTACCTGGTAGGGACTTTGTACGGCTAGTAACAGACCCACAATCACGGATCTGACTTTGTGAAATTGGGGGCTTATTTCCTTGTCAAAAAGGCATCCGCAGATAGCTGCAGTCCACAAACTCATGGGGAACCAGAGCTCCTTCCAGCTTTTTCCTTAGCCATTCCCACAGCATGACTCCCTCATGGGCCTTATGGACCAAGATGACCACTTAAGTTCTAGCCCTCACCTCTGCATCCAGAGAAGAAGAGGGGCCCAAGGGTTTCTGGGGTTCCTCCTTACTTGGTCAGTCCCCTTGAAGACCCATTTAATGACTCACACTCTGGCATCTCCTGGGCCACTCCAGTAGGGATGGCTGGGAAAGCAGTCCCATGGCCAACTCGCATAAAACTGGGCTCTGTTTGCCCAGGGAGGAGATTGGACGTACGGCCTATCTGCGCTGGGAGAAGCCAGGATTGGCCGCACAGTTGTCTCCTTCCTACACTGATTTCCTCTGCCTGCAGAGAGGACAGGTGCTCTGCAAGTGCTCACCGGATCCCAGAGAACGCCCCACCTCTCCACACAAGACCAGGCTCCTGCCAAGCTGGTGGAGAGAGATGGTATCTGCCCAATCACTATCTCCGGAAGATGATGCCAGGCAACTTCCTCTGAGCCAGGCATCTCTGGTATTTTCCCTAGGGAGAACTTTGCCAGCTCAAGGAGGACCTAAGCCCAGCTTCAGATGCACCTCCCTCGGTACCCGTTGCTTCCTTGCAGGCGCTAGTGGCTTTGTCTTGATCTTCCACTCCACCCAGGGAAGGAGATGGGGAGATCCCCAGCCCATATTTGGATATGCCCTCTATTCCAGGAAGAGAGTTCACTGCTTTCTCCCTAGATTTGTGTGTCTGGGAGCCAAAGCCACACATCAGCTCAAAACTCAAACCCTTACATGTTTAAATTTGGTATTTAAAATGGTATACAGATTTGGCTCTGCAGCTAACTGCTTAACTAGCTACTGTCTAGTTTTCTGGTCTCAGATGCTTGGAAGAGGTGCTGAAGGCTTGGAGAGGAGGCTTAGCCTGTGGCTGGTCTCCAGGCTCTGCTTCATGCGGTGGATGTGACTTCCTCCACATCAGGAGACCTACAGGCCTTTCTCTCCACCTTGGACCTCTGCAAGGCCACTTTCCAGTGATGGAAAGGTCGTTGCTTACACGGGACCAAGATGTGAAGGAAGTTGAAAATTTGGGAGCAAGCTTCTTTAGGGACCCACTTTCTAAATCTCCTGGGTGGGGGGCTCCAACTCTTCACTATGGCCTCAATCATTATTCCTTTTTTATTTCAGCAGCCATCCATGTAACTCAGTAACTACGCTGCCTGCTTGTGACAATAAACTGCATCCTCTTCGTGGGGCATCATCTGAAGCAGGCTTCAGTTGTGGCCATCTTTGTTAGGCATGGCCTAAGAATACCTCTTCTGTCTTCCTGTCACCTTCTTCCATTCAGTTCTCTTGTGAAGAGAGAGGACTTTAATCGTACAATTAAAGTGGGGTTTGCCTTTAAGATGGCATTTCCAGGAATGAACCTTGTTTAAGAGCCAGGACCACCTCTCTGGGAAGGCAAGGGAGAGAAATAATCAGCTTCAATTTGTGAAGAACCATTTATCATGAATGCTCTAAACCTATGTCTGTTTTAGATCTTCTCTCCAGTCTAACGAAGTTATTGCACATATATCATGGAAAGGTTCCTAGACTCCCAGGCTCGGCAGACAGCCCCCCAGAGGCCAGCTTTTCCATTTCTTAGAATAGACTTAAGCAAAGACAGAGTGTCATTGTTAGCACTTTGCTAGCTGGTTTTTTAAAATATATATATATTTTTGTGCTGTTTCATGCTAGTGACTTAATACCTTGGAGCACTTAAAATCCTAACAGCGGGTCAAATTGTCACTGCTCTGCAGTCAGGGAAGCTAGAAGACAGGTTAAAAGAAATGGTAAGGTGCATGCTCTGTCTTCAGCTCAAGGTGGAAGCAGAAAGTAGAGTCCCATGACTGTGTCATACTGACAGCCTGACTCCAAGCTTGCCTGTCTCTATATATTGAAGTTATTATTGAGAAAACTCGGCCAAGTCTCTCCCTTCTCTGGAGCTCAACTGTAAGACCTCCAAAGCCCTAAGTCGGAGTAGCTGAAATGGAGCAGCAACTTGGTTTGAGTAAATCATTTCAATCCCTAGATGATTTTCCTTATAAAGTAGGGGTCACATCCCCCAAAGATCAGTGCAGAGTCTCTTGACTTCCTGGAAAATGTACATGGAAAGTGTAAACAAGAGTGCATCTGCAGTAGAAACCTCTTAACAGCTACATGACACTAATTTGTTTAATAAGTGTTGACTGACGCTTTCATCTGTGCTGCATTTTAGGTGCACAAGACAAGGGTCCCAGGACTGACTCCTGGTGTCATGGAGCAGAAGAGGGTAGATTTAAGCCCCAGTCCTGAAACTGGAAAATACAAATGTTCAGGAAAAAGGAAAGGTGTGGAAGAGGGGATATAGTATCCTGAAAGTGTAAGTGTTATTCACTCAGTCGTGTCCGACTCTTTGTGACGCCATGGACTCTAGCCCGCCAGGCTCCTCTGTCCATGGGATTTCGTATGGACAGCAAGAATACTGGAGTGGGTATATTGCCATTTCCTTCTCCAGGGGAGCTTCCCAACCCAGGGATCAAACCCAGGTTACCTACATTGCAGGCAGACTCTTTATTGTCTGAGCCACACTTGCTTTTTTTAAATTAAAAAAAAGGGAAATGAATATGCATATACACACATATTTACTTGTATTATAAGTGTAATGGGTATAGCTGGTAACATTAGTCACTAGAGGAGAGGTAACAGATGGTGGGAATACAGGGTAGGAGCAAGAATTTCCACTTCCTACCTATTGTACCTTTTGAATTTTAAACCATGAGAATGTATTATTTACAAAAGGATAAACTACATTGAATTAAAAACCTAATGCTACTTGTATTCCAAGTGGCAGGGTCAGTGGCTCAAAGGCCTGGAGGGAGGGAAAAGGCACTGTCTCAGCCAGCCTGGCTGATGGTTGTGATGTCCCTGGACCTCAGTCTGGGCACCTCTTGCTACCCAGTACCCTCCTGGGAGCCAAGGCCAGTGTTCAAGGCTCATGTTATTTCTTCAAGCAAAAGCAGAAACTCCTCAGTTGTTGGCTGGCATGTAAAGCTTTTCAAGCCAAAAACAAGAATGCTTATGTCCTTGTCTGGGGACCCGGCTGTGAGGAATGCAGACCCAGCAGAGGACATCCCAGAAGCCGGCCTGGATGGACTGGGATGCATGTGCCAGGAGGGAAGGTTGAAGACATCAGCATGCAGCCTGGTAACTGGGAACAAGAGGGTGTGTGGAGCCAGGGCCCTGTCTCCAGCTGTGTGAAGGGAAACTGGAAGCCAGGCAAGATGAAAGCTGACACAGATGTGTGTCCTGGGCAAGCTACACGCCTCTCGGAGCTGTCTTCCCCATCCACAATAGAAAGACAATAACACCTATAACAGCAGTACTCTTGGGGTTTTCCTGATCATGACATAACGTATGCAGGATGTCTAGCACTCAGTAAGAACTCTGCAGAGGCCCCTACACCTTGTCTCTACCACATGAATCACCCATCCAGGCAAGTAGATCTGTCCTGGGGCTCCAGTGGGCCAAAGCTGCAAGAAAATGGACTTGGGCTCCTAATATCAAAGACTTTCCTATAGATAAAACTGTTCCATGAGAGACCAAATCTCTCACGACAGGCGGCTTGCCATGTGGTACTTCCTAGGAAGAAACCAGAGGCTCTGCCTTTACGGCCTCTATGCTCCCACAGGACTTCCCAAGCGGCGCTAGTGATAAAGAACCTGTGTGCCAATACAGGAGATATAAGAGACTTAAGTTTGAGCCCTGGGTCGGGAAGATCCCCTGGAGGAGGAAATGGCAACACACTCCAGTATTCTTGCCTGGAAAAAGTCCATGGACTGAGGAGCTGGTGGGCTGCAGTTGCATAGGGGTGCAAAGAGTCGGACATGAAAGCACATACTCATGCTTCCAAAAGGAGGGGGATCAGAGCCCCCTGGGCCCTTCCTTGCCAGCTCCTCTCTGCTCCTTACCCTCCTCCAGCCAGCCTGCTCCCAGAAAGGTTCAATTAAGAAGGCATTTCCAGACTTCTCTGTGGCTGGCACCACCACATTTTTTGCATTCCCTCCTCCTCCACTGCTCCAGGAGGAGGGGTGTGTGTGTGTGTGTGTGTGTGTGTGTGTGTGTGTGTGTGTGTGTTTCACCTACATCTACATCAGGAGTCCTGTGACCCCACCTAAGAGGGATTCTTTCCTTCTTCATCATTCCAGCTGGTAGGATTTTCTCCAGGCTTTAGGGACAATTTTCTTCACTCTTCTCTGACTCTCCAGGACTTGTGAGCCAGTGCTGTTCTGGGCTCATGGGGATTCTGGGGTAAGTGGGGTCTGGCCCCTGGCCCAAGGTAACCACAGTCAAACGGGGGCGATACATACTTATGCAAGGAGCTCTCACCCTGGGAGAGGGATGATCCATGCCGCAAGGCTGGAGTGTCGGAGGCCCAGGGAGGCGGCTGGTGATTAATTCTGACCCCAGGCGCATGGTTCAGTGACAGCTTCAAGCAGTAGGTGAGGTTGAAACTGGGGTTCAGGGGTGAGTCAGAGACTGGGAGTGGGAAGAATGCCCATGATTTCGAAGCTCTCGTTGGCTTCATTTTTGGTCTGTGAATCCTTTTGTTCTCTTGGTTTTCACACTAGTGAAAGCATTTTCCTTCCAGGGTGTGACCCGCCCTGGCTTCAGACACCCCTTTGGGTGGGGTCTTGCAGGAAGGACCGTCTGGCTGCCAGAGATGGACCAGATCCGCCCGCCCCCCCCCCCCGCCCCGCCCCGCCCCGCCCCTAGGAGATGCTGCCCCCTCCCCTTTTCCTCTTTCTCCTCCAATGCCCCATCTGGGGAAACTTATCCAAGTTCCAAATAGTAAATTGAGGTCCTTGGCAGCCCTCCCACTGATGACTCCTGAATTATCCCTTTCCAAGGCTGCGGGTTGGGGAGGCCAGGAGTTCAGGCTTAGGATGTGTGGCCCTGTGGTCTGAGAGCTCCGGGCGCCATCTGCTGGTGGAAACCAGTAGGCAGCTTGGAGTGGGAGGCGGGGGCCAGCGGGACTTTACCAGCGACAGGGAGAAGCCTGGTCTTGCATGGCTGACGGTGAAGGCAATTCACTGTCCCACAGACACTGGACAGAGCAAGGGGGAGAAAGGGTGCACGTGCGTGTGCCCAGTTTGCGCGTGTGGATTCCTCCATCATCTCTCCCTGCAGCTGGGCTGGGGGTAATTTGGAAGGTGTGTTGGGATGGTGTGCATGCTTCTGTTATTGTCCCCTAGGGTGAGTCTACGAGTCTGTCTCCAGAGTAAAAAGACAGTAAATAAGAAGGTAATCAGGCCCAGATGTACCCCTCCAAGGAAAGTTTCCAGATGTCCTCTCATTAATCTCCAGCCCAAATGTGGGTGATGTGTGAGACTCTGTTGATTGCATTTTCAGTTGGGGAGAGTGACACACACACAGTGCGATCAGGGCCCAGAGCAAGAACACAGGTCTTTACAACAAACATCAAATGACCCGGCGATAAAGAACCTGCAGGTCATTTAGTCCGGCCTCACCACTTTGCAGAGTAAGAGCCATGAACTCAATGAGAGAGAAGCAAGAGACATCGCATTAGATCACCTTTAAAATCCCTCTCAGGCTTCCCAGCTGGTGCCCAGGGCAGGAGACTTAATAGACGTGGGTTCAATCCCTAGGTCGGGAAGATTCCCTGCAGGACATGGCAACCCACTCCAATATTCTTGCCTGGAGAATCCCATGGACAGAGGAGCCTGGTGGGCTATGGTCCATGGGTTCACAAAGAGTTGAACACCATTGAAACAACTTAGTGCACCAAATCCTTCTTCACTCTGAGTTCTGGACAAATCCCCAGCCCATTGTGTGTGCCCAGAGGATCCCAGGCAGCTGCTCCCTGCCTTGCCCACCTTTGCCTCACCTCTTCTCTATTTATGGTCCTGAAGGAATTTCCCGGCCCATAAATCTTGAGAGATTTATTATTTCCTGTGGCATCCCTTCATTGGAAAATGTGGCTTTCCAGTTCAGACACAGAACCAGACTGAGGTCATAGCTTTCAAGTGGGAGCAGAATCTCCCCTGAACGGTGGTGGGAAGGACACTAGCCCTCTGTCACCCCCGAGGGGCTACCACAGACACTCCTTACTTTTCTTGGCTCCCAGCTAATGCTGCTGAAACAATCGGATCAGAAGTTTCTCTCTGCAGATTGTAAGATCCGCCAACAGGCCCAGAGAACTGAAGGGCTTCGTTCCTACGCTCACATCACCTGGAAGGAGGGGGGGGTAGGGGAGATATATAGTCTTCCTATATTCTCTCCAAAACCATGGCCTCTGACTTTAGTTGCTCCACCATGAGCAAAACCTTCCTAAAACACAGCTCAGCTCAAAATCCTGCAGGCCATGCCTCTTTTTTGCCCATAGGATAAGTCCAAAGACCTTTACAGACAGGGTCTTCAAACCATTCAAGACATGACCCCGACTTCCCTCCAACACGTGGCTCTCTTGTGGTGCTTCCATGTGTGCACTGAGCTCCAACCTCATCAGGGTCCCTTCCTTGTTTCTGGTCCCGTCCCCACCATGCTGTCCTGCAACTACACCAGCCCCACTGTCACCCCTTGCTCCGTTCAACCTCATGCCCTTTCCTCTACCTCCAAGTGCTGAAATCTTTTCTGTTTTCTGAAAGTCTATCAAAGGTCACTTTCTCCTAGAAGTCTTCAAGGATCCTCCTCCCTCCAAAGTAGGCAGAATGTCATTTGGGTCTCCCAGTAGGTATTGGGTTTGTACCTTTTCAGGTTCTTGTAGGCTGCTTTACTCTGCTGTCCCGCATCCACATAATTACTCTTCTTCTTAGATTCTGAACATCTTGAGGGCAGGAGCAGCGTCTTGTTCTTCTGCATGCCCCTGCCCACTCCTTCCCCCACTCCCCACAACCCAGTGCTGTTCCCAGAAGTGAGGATGTTCTTGGGGAAAGTTATAAATGACATCAATATTTTGATTTTTCCAAACTCTCCTTCCCCTCCCCAAAGGACACATTAGCCTGAAAGAGCAATGTACTTCAGAGGAAATGAACTTCTTACCACCATTATCCATCTCAGAAGAGAGGATGGCCCAAAGCCCTGGTGGGCAGACAGCAGCTGTACTGGGTGCCCCAGCCCTTGGTAAGCCTGTTCCAGACTCAAGATCTGCAGGCAAGCCTGCTTCCAGAGCCAAGGGCCTCCACTGAGCAGGAAGTTACCTGAGCTCTCAGCATTTATACCTGGAGAAGAAAGGGAAGATTCACACCAGAAGGAAGTCTGCATGCATCAGTCGGCCTGGTGCATCCTCCGGAGGCGCCTGGAGAGAGACGGGGTGTTAATAGCCCAGGTCTAGAGATGGGAGTTGGGAGGCAGGTACTAGCCTGGCTTTGATGTAACCAGATCTCAGACCTGAGGCAAGTTCCTCCCCGTCTGTGAAATGTGGGGGCCAGCCTGGATTATCTTTAATGCCTTTGCAAGATTGACACTCAGAAATCATAAGGACATGTACCAGACAAGAGGTCCTGCATTCAAAAACCTTCACACGTTTTGTCTCTACAGTTAGAAGTCACAGAAGGACTTCCCTGCTGGTCCAGTTGTTCAGACTCCAAGTTTCCACTGCAGGAGGCATGGATTGGGTTTGATCTCTGGTTGGGGAACTAAGATCCCACGTGCTGCTCAGCGGGGCCAAATAATTTTTTTTTCTAATGAAGTGGTGCCAGAGTTGTGCTGATATCAAATGGTTTTGGTCATCCACAGTTTTCATGAAGAGCCTCCAGCTAATAAATCATTTATTTCCTGATCTTTTGAGATGACTGATGGTTGTCATTGTGTATGTGTGAAAGCTGAGATGGAAAAAGAATACATATATTCAGAGCCAAGATTTTATTTCCCTTAGATAATTTCTGTAATGTTTTTAAACTCTAAGAGTAATTTAAATTCATTGTGAGTAAATATTGAAAATATAGGAAAGTGTAAAGAAGAAAACAAAAATTCCCTAGAATCCTACCCCCCAAGGATCTCTATGAACCTATTGGTATAGATACTTCCAGATCTTTGTCTAAACATATCTATGGACATATTTTTGCAAAACTGGTATCATATGAGAAATCCTGTTTAGAAATCTTAGATTTTTTGCATAACAAAATACTGTGAGCATTTTTCCATGCCTACAATATTCTGTGGTGTTATTTTTAATGGTTTCATAGTATCCCATCATATAGCTATACTATATTTTATTTAACCGATCCATGATGGTCTCATAAACACCCTTGTTTTTCCCCCATGCATTTGTCTGATTTTCTTTCTTCTATTCTGTAAAATAGAATTGGTGGGCCAAAGTATATGGAATTTCTGAAGATTTCTGATATTTCAAAACTCTTCTTCTGAATTGATCCCCTTCCCAAGGCTGAATCACCCAGCCTGCCTCTGGCATTTCTTACTTGCTGAATGATGGGGTATCAAAAGTGGAAGAAACCTTAGGCATGAAGATTTACAGATCATTTAACAGGTGGAAAAGCAGAGATTCACACAGGGCAAGCGCCTTTCTGCAGTTCCCAAAGGAAGCTGGCGGCAGTATGGATACAGTCGGCTCCCTATCCAGCGAGCTTCTCCGCCTTTCCCTGCCTCCCTTATAACCTGGACCCTGAAGTCCATCAGCTTGATGCAGGCTTCTCAGGGTTTCAAACATATATGCAGCAAAACTGGCCATTTACTGAGCTGGCATTTACACCCGAGAAACATCTAGGCTAGATGTCTACATTAAATATAAACATGACCAACTGTCCATCTTCTCAACAAACAGAAATCCTCTCCCAGAGCTTAGATTCAGTTTTTCATTGGAGGGAGTGGAGTTGAGATCATGAGAAATAGCTGCACAGGCTGTAAAACTGAGTTTTGCAGGAACACTGTTGTGAAACAGCTTAAAGATTTGAGGGCTTAAATATTCTCATTAAAATGAAGGACAGAGTCCATGTTTGAAACCCCAGGGTGGGTGGGGTAAGCCCACATCTCTGCTATGGCTTCTCAGGTATTTGAACCTAGAGAAACCATGCGTGTCCCAGGAAAATTCCACACGGCTCCAGATTAAGCCTTCCATGGGGAGCGGAGGGGCAGGGGAGCCCTGCTTATGCTAATGAGACACTAAATTAGTGCATTACATGCCTCATTTAACACGACTGTGCAAAATCTAAAAGTACTAATAAATTTTCCTTCTGGGGTCAAGAATCATAAAAGGATAGATGATCAACCATTAATTAGCAGAGAAATTAAAGCTTGACGGCTTCTGTTCTAACCCTGCTTTCTTTCAAATGGTGCAATTTGTTCAAAACGCTCTTGCAAAGCAGTCTTTCTTAAGGAAAAAAAAAAATAGCGGCTTCAGCCAGGAGAGTGGCTTTCTTATCATCTCTGACTCTCAGGATGATGGACTTTGCTTAGAGCTGACTATTCTAGAAGATGAGCCATGGACATTTTGTCAAGAGAAAGGAACTGGCCAGTTCATTTACTTACTTTTCCTCTTAGATTTAGTATGAGATCTATGTCTCATATGAGATTCCCTGGTATATCAATTGGTAAAGAATCCACCTGCGATGCGAGAGACCTGGGTTTGATCCCTGGGTTGGGAAAATCCCCTGGAGAAGGGCATGGCAACCCACTCCAGTATTCTTGCCTGGAGAATCCCCAAGGACAGAGGAACTTGGTGGGCTGCAGTCCATGGGATCGCAAAGAGTCGGACACGACTGAGCAACTAAGCACACACACGCACACACTATGTCTCATAGTGGGAGCAACTTTTAGAAAAGAACATTCTTCCCTGTTATTTGCACTGAAAGTCTATCACTCTGAAGGATCTCAATGAATCTGGCCATATACTGCAAATCAGACACTTTCAAGATGAAGGAAAGTCAGTCTTTTGTTTGACTTTTCTAGTGACTTTTGAGGACAAATCTCCTAACCATTCACTGCTCCTTTCTCCCCCTTCCTTTTCAGGATATGTATTTATACATTACAGAAAGTTAGATGTGGGGCTTTACACAGTTCTCAGCTGAAAGTCTTAAACCTTCAGGGGATCTGCTACCCCAGCTTCAGTGCCCTCATGCATTCACTGGCTATAAAGTGAAATACTTGGTTATGTAACAAAAGATGCCTTAAGCAACAGTATAAAGGTAACATTTTTTTCACATTGCTAATGCCCCCTCTTCTCCTTCCTAGGTCTTGGCTTTGCTAGAAGGCAGGTAAGCATCCTCAGGGAGCAGAGGGAGGGCTTCCCCTGAGGCTTCCCATCATCACTAGATCCTCCCAGGCGGCTGCAAATAAGTTTAAACAAAAGCCAAGAGGAAGGTTCAGCTTGTTTAAATCCTCGTGTGTTTCGGTCATGGCTTTGGAGGTATAAACACACCCAGATGTTTTAAACTTTTTCCCTGTTGCATCTAATCACCAGAACCACTGGGACTCGGCTCCTCTCGCCCCGCCCTGCAAGGGCCCTGCAAGGACAGGCAGAGTCTAATTAAAAGGGTAGTCTTTTGTTTCCCTAATAGCTCTCAGCCCTGGGAATCCACAGCGTTTGGTCAACAAGACAGACCCTAATGTTTAAGGCTCCACATGTGGGCATGCCTGCATCAGACAGACATTCAAGGCAGCTTAGCATCCTTAGGGAGTTGAGGGGCTGGAGACAGCTCAGCAGGACCAGGTTCATGGGGAGCATCTCCTGAGATGACTTTCCAGGGAGGCAGTTAAGGAGGGTGAGGCCTGCCCGGGAAGTTGTTTTCTAATAGCAGTTGCAGCAGCTGTTGCTGGTCCCTCACTCATTGGGAAGAATCCTTTCCTCTCCCCACAAGGTCTTGGCTAGAGGATACCTCTCTGCGCCCCTTCTCTTCAACCTCCAGCCACTGCCCATTCTTGTCCTAGGACAGCTCTAACGGGTCTCTCCTCCAGTCTCTACTGCTCGCTGGAATCACTGTCAGCCCAATGCAAATAACCTGCGCAAATAACCTTCTCAAGACACAGACTGTGTCACTCCTAGGCTTGAAATCCTTTCCTGGTTCTCTGTTGCTTCCAGAATAAAGTGCAATGCTGCAATCTCTTGGCCCAGACCTCATCTTTCCCCAGTTTCAGCTCTAGTTATCCTACTGAATTTCTTACTCTTCCTGTTCACTGCCTCCCTCTCTTCCTGTTGTGCCTTCTACTTGCAAAGCACTTCCCACTGCTGGGCCTGCAAAACTCCAGGTCACCCTTCACAAGGAAATCAAGTGTCCCCTCTGTGGTGCAGCCTTCCTGAGGCTCTTCAGGCAGGTCATCTGGCACTCCATTCTATTGAAATGTACTCTCTGTGTATTTCTTTTCCAGACCTTGAGTTCCGTGAAAGGAGGGGTAGGTCTCATTCATCTCTGTGCCCCCTCTCCTGTGCACATTTCATATACAAAACTTACATCACCTCTGTAAGTATTGTACATGAAAGTGGAGAAATCATATTTGACTATTTCACAGGAGTTTTCTGGGTCACTGAAGCTAATCTTCAACCTTGGTCACTAGTCTTACTTCCCAGATCACCGCTTATTAAATGTTAATTTCTAGTGTGACAATTGTCCATGAGAGTCTCAACCTTGCAACATGGAGCCCAGCAGAGTATGGGACCCCTCATGCTCAGGCCACTGTAACATACAACCCCTCCCCCAAAGCTCCTGGTCGGAGGACAACTGCAAGACAGGCTAAAACTAAGAGTCAAGGAACACCCCAGCTTAAAATGGACACGAATAAAAACACAATGCCTGGGCCTTGGCCAGTGTTACAGCGGATAAGATGTAGTGCATGGGGCACTACACAATGCCAGTGTAGGGGCCATGGGTTCAATCCCTGGTCTGGGAAGATTCCGCATGCTGTGGAGCAGCTAAGCCCATGGGCCACAGCTACTGAGCCTGTGCTCGAGAGCCCAGGAATCGGAACTACTGAATCCATTTTCTGCAACTGCTGAAGCTCGTGCTCCTAGAGCCTGTGCTTTGCAATGAGAGAAGTCACTGCGATGAGAAGCCTGAACGCTGCGACTAGAGATACAGCCCCCACTCTCCACAACAAGAGGAAGTCCACGCACAGCAAGAAAGACCCAGTGAGACCAAAAATAAGTTTTAAATAAATAAAATACATTTTTAAACAGTGAGCTTGTTTAAAAAAGCAAAAACTCAATGCTGGATCTCATCTCAGACCAGTTAGTCACAGTCTCCGACTGGGGTACAGGCCTGAGTGTTTCTAAGCTCCTGATGTGCATTCAAAATTAAAAAGCACTACTGTGGTCCAAAATAGTGAAAATGTTGCAACCCACTTTTGAACTCTTAAAAACACAGCCAAAGCAGTCTTTCCTGGAGAATTCTATAAAATATCACTACCCGCCTCTGCTATTTGAAGGAGTCAAACAGAGCTTGGCACAAGTGGCTTCTCATTATCCCAAACCAGCTGACTCCTTGGTCATAAAAAGGCAGGCAGAGGGATTAAGAAAAGCCCCTCCAGACGGGAACTATTCAAAACCGCACGGGAAGTGCGCTCAAAGGGCTTTGGGTAGCTTTTCTGAGTGTTGTTTTCCTCATCTGCAAAATGGATTTAGCAATAATTCCTACCACATAGAATATGGTGAAGTTTGGATAGGAGATGTGAAAGCATCCCATAAATATAAAGGGCAGATGTTAATTGTTGTTATTTCGGTGCTATAATTATACATTTCTGAGCTGATGGCAAACAGGGTGCATCTTCATTTCTGCATGCTTTGCACCAGACTCCTGTCCGTGGCTCCTGTCCTCCTCAGAGTGTACTGAGTATGTGAATGAATGAGTGAGTGAGGTTAAGAGTGAGAGAGAAAATGAGTGAGAGAATGAACCAATGGGTGGATGAACACTGGAGTTCTGTGGCTCCAAATCCATACTCCAAAGCTCTGCAAGGCCGTGTGACAAAGATTTTTCCCCTCCTGCCTTCCAGCCTTCAGCTGATAAGACCCACACATGCAACAGACAAGCAAACATCTGGGGACCAGAAGCACCGTCACACAACCCACCCTGGATCTATCCCTGAAGTTCAAGGAATGTGTGTAGCTTTGCAGTTTCCACTTGGGTCTCATGCCCTTTCCCTCTTCAATGCTGCTAACATCAGGCCGAGACTGGCCATGGCCAAATGGCCAAGGACACAGATCAGGGCAAGGAGCAGCAGGAAATGGGTGGGTTCACCCAGGCTATGTTAGTGCCTAAAGGGAGAGAGCTAACCTTGCTCATGCAGCTCTGGCCCACAGACCGAAGCCTCCGAACACAGAGGCAAGAAACAGGGCTGCAGAAAAAGAGCACTGGACTTGGAGTCAAAAGACCCAGATTCAATTCCCAAGGCCACCATTCATTTTCCACGTGGCCTTGGGCAAGTCACTTAACCCTTTTGTAAAAAGAGGCTAGTGAAAGCGAAATCGCTCAGTCATGCCGGACTCTTTTGCAACCCCATGGACTGTAGCCTACCAGGCTCCTCTGTCCACGGGATTTTCCAGGCAGTAGTACTGGAGTGGATTTCCATTTCCTTGTCCAGGGGATCTTCCCAACCCAGGGATCGAACCTGGGTCTCCCGAGTTGTAGACAGACGGTTTACCGTCTGAGCCACCAGGGAAGTCCAAAAGGGTTATGAAGAGTGAAAGGAAAAAATATTTCTGCAAACTCCTAACTTGGTACAAGCTAGCTTTAAACATTCACTCATTCATTCATTCTTCAACAAAATTCACTTATGGTGATTTTCCAAGCATCCACTATTCCAGGACACAAGGCTCTCAATAAATCCTTCCTCCCTTTCTCCTTCCCTCCCTTTCTCTTCTCAGAGAGGGAAGAAGACTTGCGTATTATTTGGTTTAAACATAAAGGCATGGACTGATGAAACAATCATTGTTTTTCCTAAGAGAGCTGCTCACTCCCACACCCAAGAGGGAAACAAGAGCAGAGAGCTGTGCAAATACACACTTATCACATAAACAGAAAAGCACACACATCTTCAAGATGATTTATCTCAACAGCCTGGAAAAAGGCAAATCAAATTAAACCCTTGATTGGAGAAGCCCGCACTTGGCCAGAGGAGTCTCTGTGGGGCCAGACGTGTCCAGTGGGGCCAGGAGGGCTGGGAGAATTCTGAGGGCACTCCTCCGTGTTCTGCGTTATCTCTCATTTCCTTTGGGAGCCCAGGAGACACAGCCTTCCCAAAGCAGCCTCTGAGGTGGCCTGTGAAGCTTTTGTCCTTGGCAGCAGAGAAATTTCTGCTTCAGTGGTTCCAAACAAGGCTTGCATTAACTCCAGGCCTGTGAGGAGAGCTCGCGCGACAAAACCCAACACCGTGTCCCAGCCCTCAGACAAGCACAGAAACAAACGGTGCAGGAATTTTTCAGAATAGAATCATCCGCTCAATGTCACTGCATACATTTACCTACCTCAGTGCCTATTCAGGGCCCCCTTTAAAGGGGGGCGATCAATAGAGATGGATCAGACAACATCTCTATGGCAACACCTCCTCCGAAGACTGATGGCCGCCATGGCGAGAAGAGTGAAGACCATTTTTTTAAAATATACACAAATACACACAAATACTCACCCTGAAGGACCTGGGCTCCTGGGACACAAGATGATGTTTAAAACAATAGCGTAGGAGCCCATGACAAGCCTAATAAGGAGCACAAGGGGGCATGCAAACACAGGACTAGAGTTTGCAGAAAGAATTAAGACCTGGGGCTTCCAAACCCTGGAATTTGTCAACAAAGTTAACATTCTCTTTCCTGGAAACTCTCAATCTGAAGCACTTCACGAGGACCTTATTCTATGGTTGCATCTTGGATTAGGAGTCCATCCGTCCATGCTCATACTCGGTCATGTCCGACTGCTTGTAACCCCATGGACTGTAGCCCACCAGGCTCCTCTGTCCATAGAATTTTCCAGGCAAGAATACTGGAGTGGGTTGCCATTTCCTCCTTCAGGGGATCTTCCCTATCCAGGGATCATCGTGTCTGCTGCACTGCAAGCAGATTCTTTACCCACTGAGCCATCGAGAAAGCCCTGGGACAGGGAGAGAGGGATGGTAAAACCAGAGGAGCCACCCCGAGGCCCTGAACAGGATGCTAAACCTAGCAGAAGGCTAGGGTATACCTCTGACTGGGGCGCTCCGTGACCTTCCTCTGAGCCTTCGCAAATCAGGCTCTGTGGAAGGAGTGGACTTCACGACCTCAGGGTAGGAAGTCTTATAGACTCTGTGGTTCCAAAGGTCTGTGATGGTGGAAAGCCTAAATTGCTACTACTGAGAACAACCACCACCATCCTCTCAATAAGAAGAATAGCAATGACGATGATAACGATGGAGCAATGAGAATTCCATTTATAGGCACTTTCAGGGAGTCTTATGTATTGAGTGTTTTAGAAAGAAATCAGGCAGCATCTCAGCAAAGGTGTTTTTCTAACTATTGAAAAAAATAAGCTAAGAAAAAAAATCCCACTTCATCTTGCTTCCTACTGAGTTGCTTCGTGTATCACAGAAAAGAATGGAGAAGAAATGAAGACCAAGGTCTAGAGGGTGGTCAGGGCAGACGGTTCTGTTTCCATTTTCCCCACTTACTTTCCCTGTGACCTTAGGCAGGTCATTAACCTTGCTTGCCTCTTGAGCTCCTTTCATAAAACAAGTGCTTGCCGAGTGTCAGATGAAATATTCCGTTGCGCATGCAGAGTTTCTATCCAGCACCCATTCTACTCAACACGTGAAAGAAATTAGCTCTAATAGGTGAGGTGTCAGGTGGAGGGCATGTGGGGGTTGCCCCCTGTGACCCCAGTGTTTGGATTCCAGGACTTTGAACAGCCTTATTTTAAGAAACCTTGTCAGTGGAGAATGGATTATGGTTGACTCTTGCTTTTTCCTTTTCTTTCCTTTCTGCTCATTCTTTCCAAATACTTAACTTCTTTTAGGCAGCGACAAGAATTTGTACCATAATTGTTCTAATTTTCAGGAACCATAGTATAAACTTCTTTTTTCCCCTTCTATTAAGTGAGATGCTCTTAAACACATACAAATTAGATCATTAAAGTTATTCCTTTTTCTAGGACCTATACTTCAAATATCTCTTATGGAATTTTAAAAATCTATTAACACAGTTAAAATGCGTATTTTATACTCATTTGAGATATAACAAGTACTAATGTCACTAACATATTAATTTCTCTATTTCATTAATATATAACCAATATATATTCGTTAGAATTTCTGCAAGGGCTACCAAAAAAAGCCTAAAAATGACTTAAAAAATTAATTAAATTTAAAAGAACAGCACTATTAAGTTCAAAAGCAATGAATATAATTTTGCTTTCTCCATACATTTTCATCTTATTTTAATTCCCTGTCCAACATTATCCCAATATAAATGCTTTAGTAAACTATTTGTTTTAAATGGCTGCTACTACATTTTACAAAATAATTATAATATTTTGCTCTGATAATATTACATTTTAAAGCTAAATCAAACTTTTCTTCCTTTTCACTAGGTCAGGAGTCAGTTTCAGCCCAGCTGAAAGAGATACTTGACCATGTGACTAAGGTCCATTCAGGATAAACACATGTTGAAAGCTCTGTTTTTCAATCTTGGGTTTTGTTCACTGAAATGATGACAATTGTTTCCATGGGGTTTAGTGCTTTACAACCTCAGCTGCACATGACTGAACTTGACAAAATAATTGATTGAGCTCCTGTTTTTTTTTTTTTCTTCTAAAGATATTTTGCATTAAGATTTAATTCATAGCACAAACAAGACTTGCTGTGTACTCACCATGCCCTCCCATGGCTGCTGCCCTGAGTAGAGTTTGACCTTGGAATAGGGCACCCTCAGAATTACTACTCTCCTAAGAAGCAGATGATCCGGAAAGGACCAGACATCTACTGCTTATTCCTCAGGCCTACAAATGAAGACGGGGTTCTGGGTCCTATTCCCATCTCCCTCTGCTGCCAAGAGAAAACAGACGGACCATCACTTTTTGAGGTCCCATCAAAGATGTCATGATGTATCTCCCACCCCTGCATCTTTTTACAACACTTCTGAAGTTCCAGGAAATCCTCATGAGCACAGAAACCATCAGTTTAAAAGGAAACTCACACAGTGAAGTTAGGATCTAATGCTTAAGACATGTATTGCTGCATTGCCTGCTAATTGGGTAATAACTGGGGACAAGTTCATGGACTGGTTGATTTCAGCAGACATTTACCCCACTTCAGAGTGTGTAGGTGTGTGTGTCGGGCATTCAATGATAGGTCTATAATAGCCCTATCTCTTAATAAGTCCTCATCCAAATAACTAGGCAAGACCTTGCAGATCATACACCTCACTTTACAGATGGGAAAACCGAGGCCCAGAGGAGGTTGCGTGTTGCCCCAGTTCACTTGGCAAGCGAGGCCTGAAGCCAGATGTGCTGGCTTTGCACCAGGTTACTTTTTGGTTTGGTGACTAACTTCCTCATCTCTACCACAGGTTGTATCAGATTCCTAAGCCACAGTTTTCACACCGAGGGATTGTGTTAAGGGTCACGGCCAATCTAAGTTCACCGAGATTTACAAAATCCATTCTTGCCCTTAGTAATAGCCTGCTGACCTAGGCAGAAAGCTGCGAGGCTCATATGAATAATGGATGAGGAAGTAACTTGTAAAGTGATAGGCAAAGTACAGTTGCAAGGCACTGTTCTTCCAGTGCTTTTTAGGGACCCTGGTCACGAGATTTGATAGCAGCCTCTCTCCATGCAGCTGGTGCTGCTGACTCAGCTCTACAGCCCCAGGAGCCAGAAGCACAGGCAGGCTGCATTTGAGGGGTGGGTGGGGCAAACCTATGAGGCCATTTGGAAAGCAGAAGCATTTTGTTGCAGCCAAATGGAAAAAAAAAAAAAGCGCACATCTTTCTGTTTGTTTTCTTCTTAATTACTAAATAATATCTAGTTCAGTTGTCCCTCCCACTCCCTGGGAGCCTGGGAATGGGTTGGGGGGATTCCAGAAGGGGGTAAGGTCAGGACACGTGCTACACAGACTGCCTGCTGCAAAAGGGTGTTTGGACAGTGCAACACAGGAGCAGCTGGGCCCAGATGGCCGCGAGAGCACAGGCTGTGGTTCAGGGCCCAGGGGACAAGGCAGCCCAGCTCTCTGAGCCCCTGCCTCATGAGGCCCCCAGGCACTGAGTGAGCATCTCTTCCATGTCATAAGCAGGGAGTGCTGGGATGGCTGGAGTGAGTCAGGAAATGAAGGCAGCTGCGGGGATAAAAACACTGTAGAGTCTTAGAGGACAGGCCGACCCAGTGGGAAGTGCCCTTGATGGAGACCTACATCCATGGCCTGGCCTGCTGCTCAAGGAAACTTGGACTCTGGTGAAAGTAGAGACAGCAGTCCCAGCTCTGCCTCACTTACACAGCTGCTGGGAGATACCTGGGAAAGGCAATATCAGGAACAATTAGGTGGGAGGGTATTTTTAATTATTTCCAACATGCATTGACCAAGTTCTCTCTTTGTGCCATGTACCTTGAGGGCACAGGGAATACCAAGATCAATAAGACACCCCCTGCCCCGGAAGAGCCCTAAGCCTGAAAAGTGACAAGCCTGGGGCCTACAGTCCTGTGGAGGACAACACCTGCATGCTCTGGCACATAGGAGCTTACCTACAGAGGGGAAACTCTTAGGGCAGAGGCTTGGGTTTCATGTTTACAAACACACAGATGGAGCGCTTGCGGAGAGAAGGGGAGCTGCTTAGTCTGAATGGAGTCGAGGAGGCCTGGGGGTTGAGGGGATGGCAGGCTGGTTAATTCACCTGTGGTACTGATTTTGGTTCACATCCATCTATCAGATCATTCTAGATTTCACTCATTTGAGCCTTGAAAAGTTGGTGGTTGCTGTGTGCAAAGTCGTTTCAGTTGTGCCCGACTCTTTGCGACTCCATGGACTATAGCCTGCCAAGCTCTTCTGTCCACGGGATTCTCCAGGCAAGAATATGAGAGTGGGTTGCCATGCCCTCCTCCAGGCAATCTTTCCAACCCATGGATTGAACCTGCCCAGGGATCTGAACCGGGTGTCAGAATTCAACTCAGTTCTGACACCATCTACACAGAGAGAGCATGAGCCTAAGGGCTCAGTGCCACACAGCTGCCCCCATAAGTCCAGATTGTTACCCAGACTTCTGACCAGCTTGTCAGAGGTCTATAACTCTGTAAATCAGAGTTTCTCACCAACCCCCATTCCTTGGTTTCAGTTAACTTGGTAGAGTGAGTGGTTCACAGACCTCAGGAAGCCAGTTTACTCATTAGATCACCAATGTACAAAAAGATATGAAAAGATGCAAATCAATAGCTACATAAAGGGATCTATAGGTCAAGGTCCCCAACAAGGAAGTATCTGTTCCATGGAGTTGGGGGCTGGCACAGTGGCGTGGGGGAGCATTCTGGTTTAACACCCTAGAAGTCCTCTGAACCTTGTCCTTTCAGGTATCATGGAGGCTTCATCCTACAGGCACAATTGATTGAATTGTTGGCCATTGGTGATGGAACTCAATCTCCAAATCCTCTCCTCTTCCCTCCCCAGAAATCAGGAGGTGGGACTGAAAGTTCCAAGCCTCTAATCATTTGGTTGGTTGTACTGGTGACCAGGCTTCCTTGATAGCTCAGTTGGTTAAGAATCCGCCTGCAACACAAGTGACCTTGATCTTATTCCTGGGTTGGGAAGATCCCCTGAAGAAAGGATAGGCTACCCACTCCAGTATTCTTGGGCTCCCCTTGTGGTTCAGCTGATAAAGAATCTGCCTGCAAAGTGGGAGAGCTAGGTTCAATCCCTGGGTTGGGAAGATACCCTGGAGAAGGGAAAGGCTACCCACTCCAGTATTCTGGCCTGGAGAATTCCAAAGGACTGTATAGTCCATCGGGTTGCAAAGAATCAGACGCAGCTGAGCGGCATTCACTGTAACTTCACTGGCAACAATTCCCCATGTTCAGTGCTTTCCAGATTCATCTTATTAACATAAAAATAGACACCTTTATCTCTCTCAGCACCAGGAATTCCAAGGGCTTTAGGAGCTCCAAGTATATATATTTTATAAATCACAATATCACAGCACATATGTCTCCCCCAAAGACCATGAGCTACTTGAGGTCTAGGCTCAGAGCAGACCTTTGACAAACCCTGAATGATTAAATTAATAAAAGGACAGTTGAAGTAAATGCAACATTTCACTAATCTCCTTGATACCTATGTGGGGAAACCCTCCGCTCTCCTTACAACAAATCCATAAAAAAGTCAAGCCCCATTCTCAGTTATAAAAGGAAACAAAGTAGGCAAAAATGCATGTCTTCATAGAACTTATAGTTTAGAAAAGGAGAACAAACAATATGAAGGAGGAAATCAACAAACAAAACAAGTGAGTATTAAAACTGAGAGGTAGTAATAACCGGAGGAGAAATAAGTGATGGAGAAAAAGAAAGCAGGAAAGGGAGGGAGTGAGAGTTGGGATGGGGAAGGACATGCACCAGGCTTTTCTCTGTGGCGCTCAGGGATGTTGTTATTGAGAATGTATTTACTTGAAAGATGTGAGAGAGTGAGCTACATGGGCATCTGGAGAAGAGCCTCTGAGACAGAGGGAAGAGTAGATGCAAAGGTCCTGAGGTGGGAAGATGCTTGGCATTCTCAGGGCGCGTCCAGGGGTTCAGGGTAGCTGGGGCAGAGTAGGTGAAGGAGACAGCAGTGGAAGACGAGCCCAGAGAGGTAAGGAGGGCATAGGTCACTTAGGACCTGGTGGCCATTATCTGTAAAGTAGAAAGTCATCGAAAAGTAGTGTTAAGAAGAACAGCATGATCCAACTTTTGTTTTAGCAGGATCACTCAGACTACTGTGCGGGGAATAAACTGCAGTGGGTGGGAAAGTATAAAAAGCCAGGAAGCCAGTTAGGATGGTGTTGCAGTACTCTGAGTGAATATCAATGGTGAGCTGAAACAGGCTGATAGCATTGGAGACGGTATGAAGTGGGAGGATTCTGGTATAATATAAAGAGAGAGACAATTGAATGCTGAAATTGGATGAGGTAGATGAGGGGAAAAAAAGAGAGGAATTAGGAGGGACTACAGAATTTTTCAACTGGGCAACTAGAAGGAAGGGGTTGGCATTAACTGAGATGAGGAAGACTGTTGACCATGCTGCTGGTGGTAAGAGGCCTATTATACATCCCAGCAGAGTTGCAAGCTAGGCAGCTGGGTATCGCAGTGTGGAGTCAGAGAGAAGTCTAGGCTGCTGTGGAACAATGGCCACATCCTAATCGCTGTAACCCATGAAAGTCACTTTACAAGAGACAAGAGACTTCTCACATGTGATTAGGTTAAGGATCTTGAGATGGGGAGATCATCCTGGATAATCTAGGTGTGATGGTAGTGCTTCTTATAAGAGTAGCACAGAAGGAAGAGTCAGAGGAGAAGGTGACGTGACGATGGAAACAGAGATCCGAGTGATGTGGCCAGGGGCTTCCCTGGTGACTCAGAATCCACCTACAGAGGCAGGAGACATGGGTTGGATCCCCAGTCCAGAAAGATCCTGCAGGACATGGAGCAGCAAAGCCCATGCGCCACCACTATTGAGCCTGTGCTCTAGAGCCCAGGAGCCACACCTATGGAAGCCCATGCACCTAGAACCTGTGCTCCGCAACAAGAGAAGCTGCTGCAATGAGAAGCCCCCACACTGCAACTAGACAGCAGCCCCTGCTTGCTGCAGCTGGAGAAACACCTGCATAGCAATGAAGACCCAGTGCAGCCAAAAGTAAACACATAAACTTAAAAGTGAAAAAACTTTCATAAATAAAATTTTTAAAAAGTTGTTTGTTTGTTTTTTTAAGTGATGTGGCCACAAAACAAGGGATACTGGAAGCCTCTAGAAGTGGGAAGAAGCAAGGGACAAATTTTTCCAGCTGGTTTCTTTCAGAAGGAACCGCCTCAAACTGATACTTTGGTTTTAGCCCAGTAAGACTCATTTCAGACTTCTGATGTCCAGAGGTACAACAGAACAGATTTGTGTTATTGTAAGTCAAATTCTCCAAGCCAGGCTTCAACAGTATGTGAACTGAGAACTTTCCAATGTTCAAGTTGGATTTTAAAAAGGCAGAGGAACCAGAGATCAAATTCCCAACATCTCTTGGATCATCGAAAAAGCAAGAAAAACATCTTCTTTTGCTTTATTGACTATGACAAAGCCTTTGACTGTGTGGATCACAATGAACTGTAGACTATTCTTAAAGAGACGGGAATACCAGACCGCCTTACCTGCCTCCTGAGAAATCTGTATGTATGTCAAGAAGCAATCGTTAGTAATGGACACGAAACAACAGACTGGTTCCAAATCGGGAAAGCAGTACGTCAAGGCTGTATATTGTCACCCTGCTTATTTAACTTATATGCGGATTATATCATGTGAAATGCTGGGCTGGATGAAACACAAGCTGGAATCAAGATTGCGGGAGAAATATCAATAACCTCAGATACGCAGATGAAACCACCCTTATGGCAGAAAGCAACGAAGAACTAAAGAGCCTCTTGATGAAGGTGAAAGGGGAGAGTGAAAAAGTTGGCTTAAAATTCAACATTCAGAAAACTAAGATTATGGCATCCAGTCCCATCGCTTCATGGCAAATAGATTGGAAACCAGTGGAAACAGTGACAGACTACTTTTTGAGGCTCCAAAATCACTGCAGATGGTGACTCCAGCCATGAAATTAAAAGACGCTTGCTCCTTGGAAGAAAAGCTATGACCAACCTAGACAGCATATTAAAAAGCAAAGACATTACTTTGCTGACAAAGGTCCATCTAGTCAAAGCTATGGTTTTTCCAGTAGTCATGTATGGATGTGAGAGTTGGACTACAAAGAAGGTTGAGCGCCAAAGAATTGATGCTTTTGAAATGTGGTGTTGGAGAAGACTCTTAAGGTTCCCTTGGACTGCAAGGAGATCAAATCAGTCAATCCTAAAGGAAATCAGTCCTAAATATTCATTGAAAGGTCTGATGCTGAAGATGAAACTGCAATACTTTGGCTACCTGATGTGAAGAACTGACTCATTCATTGGAAAAGACCTTGATGCTGGGAAAAATTGAAGGCAAGAGGAGAAGGGGATGACAGAAGATGAGATGATTGGATGGCATCACTGACTCGATGGACATGAATTTGAGCAAGCTCAGGGAGTTGGTGATGGACAGGGAAGCCTGGCATTCTGTGGTCCAGGGGGTCGCAAAGAGTTGGACACAACTGAGCGATTGAACTGAACGGAATAGCAACAAAGGGACATGAGTACAGTTGGATTTATAAAATTGAAAGGGTATTATTTGAAGCTGTCAGAATGATGAGATTTCCAAGGGGCCAATTACAGAGAGAGAAAAGAGATCCAGACATGGATACCTGGACTGTGAGGAGGAAGGATCAGGAGACTCTGAGAAGAGGTCAGGGGTCCAATAGGAGGAACTCTAGAAGGTATGCTAGAGAAGAGAACCTGCTGGAAACAACTCCACCCCTTGACATGTTCTGAGAGTTAGGATACTTGGAAAAGCCCAGCTCCACCTAAGAATGACATTTCAACGTTATACAAAAACATATCTTTTATGGTCAAGCATGACAAAAAGGCTCTTTTTCCATCCCCCACCCCTCACTTGTAATCACATCAAGTTGTTAGCTTCCAGTTTCCTTACTTACACCCAGAATGTTTCCCTTGCCTTTCATCAACTCCTTCATGTCAGTCCTCTCCAGCAAACTTCTCTGCCTCTCACCCCATTTTAGGTGACATCTCACGAGGAAAGTTTCCTCTGTAAGAATGGACCATCCTTGAGGGTGCACATGGTCTTCTGTTTTTATAATCATATGCACTGTATATCTTAGGTTATGTGTATTCAACACCTCTGTGTCGGGGCTTGTTATTGAAAATGTAAGATGAATTAAGATAGTCACAGTTGACCGTTCTGTGATGGTCACAACTACTAATCAGTTTCACCATGGGTCTGTTGGTTATAGCTGTTTCTCCTTATGGGTGAGATGTTGCAAGCATCATTCTAGAACAGATTTGTGGAAATGTAAATGGACTTTTGGAGAAGGCGATGGCACCCCACTCCAGTACTCTTGCCTGGAAAATTGCATGGATGGAGGAGCCTGGTAGGCTGCAGTCCATGGGGTCGCGAAGAGTCGGACACGACTGAGCAACTTCACTTTCACTTTTCACTTTCAAGCATTGGAGAAGGAAATGGCAACCCACTCCAGTGTTCTTGCCTGGAGAATCCCAGGGGCGGGGGAGCCTGGTGGGCTGCTGTCTATGGGGTCGCACAGAGTTGGACACGACTGAGGCAACTTAGCAGCAAATGGACTTTATAGAAGACTAATGAAGTTTTTGAGCTGGTAACATTTTGTTTCTCTAAGCATTTTAAAGAACTTCTTTAGCTTCTTTCCTCCTCCAACACAAGTCTCATCCTGGGATACACGTGATAGTCATGAGTGGTTTGTTTCTGTTTTCACTAAATTTGTAGATGATACCCTATCATGAAATAGAGCTGATCAGACTTTCCAGCAGGGTGGAGGAGAAACTAAAAGTAGAATCTTGATATTCTAAACCGTGATGGAGGGGTTTACTCCTATCCACACTGGGACGGGGGACAGCTTTTGTGGTTGTATCAGTTGTTGAAGATTTTATCCAAGATGTCCAGCATCACCTGACTTCTTGGGGCTGCAAGTTTAGGCTTCTGTATGCACAGTTTCCCAGAAGCAAGGAATCTTTTCTGTTTCTGAGAACATACAGGGAAATGGAGATTCTCTAAATATATACAATGACAATATCCTTTTCCTTCAAGTGTACTATTTTAATGATATAATATTTAAGTAAGATGGAATGGTAGAGATGATCTATTCCGGCTTCCTTATTTCACATGTGATGAACTAAGAGGCAGAGAGGGGAAGGACTGCCCATAGCTCACGCAACAAGTCAGAAGCAGCAAGTGCCCAGACCTTTAAACTTCTGGGCTGTTTCTTTCTCCATCCTCCTCTATCACCACTACAATCTTTACTGATTCTAAAGTCATTGAACTTTTGACCAAGGTGTCTTTCATCTGGGAGTGTGTTGCCAAAATAAAGAAGGCTTCTACTCTGACTTTCTCCAATCACTGCAGATTAGAAAGTATTGTGCTCTTACTTGGGAGCATAAATGACTCAAGCTGAAATGCAGACTTGTATATTGGCAGGAGTAGATGGGGAAGGAGGACAGAGTTGGAATAAACAAACAGTAACAGCCTCAGCTAGAGGTTAATGTTGTCTAGAGGAGACCAGTCCTCATGGTGCTCTTTACTCACTGAGTGACCTTGGATTCATTTTGTCCCATCTTGGTCCCTAGATCAAGTTTCACCACCCACAAGATGAGATCTTTTGATAAATAGTCCTTAGTGTTCTGTGTCCAGGGCTCCTTCAGTTAAAGAATGTTCTGCCTTTGTTCTTGGTTTCTTCTGCTACCGTAACCAAGAGAAGATGTTCTTTGGGCCACAAGTGGAAACTTCAGTGCCCTGGGAGTTATTAATACCCATGCATGCTGACTCTTCCTCCCACAGAGAACAAGAAGTCTTACCCTGGAACATGCTGTTGTCAGGGAGGACCATTACATTGTACAGTCTAAGGACAAAATCCAGTGCGTCTCAGAAGCCCCTATGGGAAGGACAGACACTCTCATGCCCAGCTCTCAGTAGCGGCCTCTTTTGATGGATTCTCCAGGAATGATTTCCATTTCAAGTGAAACAATAGCTACTCATAGTTATCTCTGGCTAAGAGGTCTTTGGGTCTTGAAGATTAAAAACTGCAGATATTTAGGAACTAGCCCTTTCTCTTTGAACCCTTTAAGCCTTTCTATTTGTATAATTTTTGGTCTAATTCCAAAGAGGTCTATTCAGTTGTAGAGTCACTCCTCTATTTATTCATTCAACAAACAATTCTCAGATTTTATATACCAATCACTATGAGACACTGGGGCTACAGGCAAAGTTTTTACCCCCATGGCATTTATAATCTATTGTATTAAATCCAAACAAAAAATTGGGAGAGGTTGAGTGATTACAAACTCTTTTAAGGGCTCTGAAGCAAAAAAGAGGGAGTAAGGGGCAAACATAATAGGTACAACTAATCACTGGACAAGGAGGAAGTGACATCTTACACTGAGATAGGTTTTTACAAGGATATTCAGTGCCTATTTGTTTCAGATGGATCTCAATCTTCTATTAACCTATAAAATGTGGATTCTAGCAGAGGGTGATGGGTATAAAGGGAAACAATGGTTTCATGTGCTTTGACACCACATTTATTTCCTACGTGGAGGAAAGAAAATTAGAGTAAGTCTGCTCAGAGCTGAACCTTTTCCTTTTGGGGAATTTGCCATCAGAAAAGATTTTTTAAGCAATAAAGCAACCATTTATCTCCTTTTAGTACATTTTGGCCAGTTTCTAGCTAGTGCTCATAAAACTTCTCAGTTAAATCATTCAGTCAGCCAAGCCTGAGTGACGCATGACTTCTTGCTTCGAGTTAAGGGGCCTTATTCAGGAATATGTGATAGTTTAAGAAGACTTGGACCCTTTCACTCTGAAACATCAGGAGGGCTGATGCTGCAAAGAATTTAAATCCCACAGGGATTTCTGTTTCTGGCTCTGACAGAGTAACTGGTACATAAGTTGTCTCCCTGCTTTAAACAGCTACAAATAGGGCCAAGACATGCAGGGCAGATATTCTCAGACACTGAGCGAGAGGCAGCTGGAGACTGATTTTGAAGAGAAGTGAACTATATGAGGAGACACCCCAGCTATATGAGTGGTCACCCCAGCTTTCTGCCCAGGGGAACTTCCCTGCAACAATGAGGAATGAGCCCAAACTGAGTAGGGCCCTCTCAGAGCTGAGGAGGCAGAGATCGGAGCTCCAGACTACAGGAGAGGCTGGAATTCATGAGGAAGATATCAAAGAAAGAGCACCACTAAAGGCAGGCCCCTGAAGTCCGCACAAGGACTGACTGTGGGTCCATGGCTGAGAACTGAGCTACACATACACAGCGAAGAACCCACAAGGCCTAACAGAGGTCACACACTGCAGCGTCCAGACCTGGGCAGAGACACCGGAAGTCCCATACTACTGAGACACTGTGAGCTCCTGGCCCAAGCGGAGTGGACGCACCTTTTAAAGTACCTTGAGGACTGAGCGGAGGCCTCAAAAAGTCTATACCTTAAGAGTAAAAGCCATGACCTAGAATTAGGGCCTAAAAGTAGGCTTGAAACAAAAACAGACTCTCCCGTTTCACAAAGAAAAAGAGACAGGCCTGACAGGACCAGACATATGCAATCAATTGATGTTTGACAAAGGCACCAAGGCAAATTGCTGGTAAAATAAAGTCTTTTCAAGAAATAATGTTGGAACCACTTGACATCCTTCAGGGAAAATGAACCTCGATTCCTACCTCACACAGCTCACAAGGATTAATTACAGTTGTCCCTTTGTATCTGCAGGGCATTGGTTTCGGGATGCCACCACTCCCGTCAAAATCTGAGGATGCTCAAGTCTATATATAAAATAGTATATTTGCATGGAACCTATGCATATCCTTCTGAAGACTTTAAATCAGTGGTCCCCACGTTTTTGGCACCAGGGACCAGTTTCATGTAGATAATTTCTCCGTTGGCAGAAGTGATGGGGATAGGGGAGATGGTTTTGGGACGATTCAAGCTCATTACATTTATTGTGCACTTTATTTCTACTATAACATCAAATCTACCTCAGATCAACAGGCATTAGATTCTGGAGGTTAGGGACTCCTGCTTTAAATCAATTCTAGATTACTTATAATACCTAACATAGTGTAAATTCTATGTATGTAGCTGTAAATACAATGTAAATGATATGTAAATAGTTGCCAGCCCTTGGTAAATTCAAGATTTGCTCTTTGAAACTTTCTGGAATTTTTTTCTGATATTTTTGATAGTTGTCTAAATTCATGGATTTGGAACCCACAAATATGGAGGGCCAATTGTAATTCAAGATGGATCCTAGATCTAAACCTAAAGGCTAAAACTATAAAACTCCTAGGAAAAAGGAAAATATTTTTGAAGTTTGATGTGTGCAAAGATTTCTTTAAGTTGACACTAAACCACTAATCATGAAATTTAAAAATCAATAAACTTGACTTTATCAAAATTAAATATTTCTATTCATCAAAAGAATTTTTTAAAAAAGAAAAACAAGTCACAGCCTGAGACAAAATATGTATGGTATAGACAGACTGTGTGTAACCTGAGACAAAATATGTCCCACTAGGGGAGAAAACGGAAACCTGTGCACTGTTGGTGGGAATATAAATTGATACATCCTCTACAAAAAACAGTATGGAGGTTCCTCGAAAAGATAAAACATAAAACTACCATTGTTATTCAGTAGCTAAGTCATGTCCGACGCTGCAACCCCATGAACTGCAGCACACCATGCTTACCTCTCCTAAACTTTCTTCCTGAGTTTCCTCAAGCTCATGTCCATTGAGTCAGTGATGCCATCCAACCATCTCATCCTCTGTCACCCTCTTTTCATCTTGCCCTCTGTCTTTCCCAGCATTAAGGTCTTTTCCAACGAGTCAGCTCTTTGCATCAGGTGGCCCAGGTGATCCAGCAATTCCACCTTTCCATATTAATCCAAAGGGAACATAAGCACTGGCTTGAAAGGACACGTGCATCTTTATGTTTATGGCAGCATTATTTATAATAGCTAAGACTCGGAAACAACCTAAGTGTCTATTGACAGATGAATGGATAAAGACAAAAGCACGCATATGCATAAATATATACAATGGATTATTGTTGAATCATACATAAGGAAATCCTGCTACTTTCAACCACACGGATGAACCTTGGGGTCATTACACTCAGTGAAATAAGACAGGCAAGTCAGGAAGAGAAAGACAAACATTGTATGATCATACTTATATGTGGAATTTAAAAACAAAGGAAAAAAATTAACACACAGAAAACTGTTTGGTGGTTGCAATGGGTGAAAGGGGCCAAAAGATACAAACTTCCAATTATAAAATAAGTAAGTCTTGGGGATGTAATGTACAGTTCTGTGAGTGTAGTTAATAATAATGTATATTTTTAAATTGCTGAAAGAATGGATCTTAAAAGTTCTCATCACAAGAAAAAAATATAACTATGTGTGGTGATAGATGGTAACTAGACTTATTGTGGTGATTATTTCATAATATATACATATATGAAATCATTATGTTGTACAGCTGAAACTAATATGTTATATATCAATTATGTTTCAATTTTTAAAAATGCCCCACTAAGAACTTATATACAGAAAACATAAAAAACTTCTGCAAATCAGTATTAAAAGGCAAAGGCCAACTGTCTTTTAAAATGGGCAAAAGACCTGAATAGATATTTCATAAAAAAAAAGATACATCAATGGCCAACGAGCCAGTGAAAGGAGGTTCAAAGTCTTCAGTAATCAGAGAGATGCCTTCATAGTGCTTAAAGTTCTGTAAGGAAGATAGGCATTGAACAAGCAATTAAGTAACATTTGATGAACAAAATAATATCAAAATAGCAGAAACATACCAAGGAGGTGGACATGGTGGGAACTGTCACCCCAGAGTAACATAGATAGTGGGTTGTCTGTAGAAAATTTTAAAGCAATAATAAAACTGACTAAAAGCTGTCTGCTTTCCATTATGTGACAGCAACTTGAAACAGTATCAGTGAAAAAATATTCTTACCACTCCCACTTATCATCAGTGACAGTTAAGCCCTTGCAACATATGCACATATATTATATGTATATATAATTGTTTGTATTGGAGAAGGCAGTGGCACTCCACTCCAGTACTCTTGCCTGGAAAATCCCGTGGACAGAGGAGCCTGGTGAACTGCAGTCCGTGGGGTCGCTAAGAGTCGGACACAACTGAGCGACTTCACTTTCACTTTTGACTTTCATGCATTGGAGAAAGAAATGGCATCCCATTCCAGTGTTCTTGCCTGGAGAATCCCAGGGATGGGGGAGCCTGGTGGGCTGCCGTCTATGGGGTCCGTCTCTGGGGTTGCACAGAGTCGGACATGACTGAAGCGACTTAGCAGCAGCAGCATAATTGTCTGTATATATAATGTATATATGTAAGAGCCCATGTTCCCTCTTAACATTCATCTTAACATGTTTGTTTTTGTTGTTGTTTAGTCGCTCAGTCATGTCTGACTCTTTTGTGACCCCATGGATGGTAGCCCCCCAGGCACCTCTGTCCAGGGGATTTCCCAAGTAAGAATACTGGAGTGGGTTGTCATTTCTTTCTCTAGGGGATCTTCCCCGCTCATCACCTCCTGAATCTGCTGCATTAGCAGGCAGATTCTTTACCACCGAGCCACCAGCATATTCCCTCTTTAAGAGCTTCCCGAAACAGGACATTTTAATGGCTGTGTGATACTCCATGTTGTTGTTTTTTTTTATTAACCAATTTCCTCCTATTAAACACTGAGCATTCCTAATTTTTCACCTACAAGTAGCACTGAGATAATATCTCTGTGTATAAATCTTCGATGTTTTTTTCAGGTTATTTCCTTAGAAGAGAAACACCTCTTTTTGATGGTAGAAGTGTGAGGAAATTCTTGGACAGTGAATTAGCTGGAAGTGTAAAAATAAGTGTGTGAGAGAACCATGGGGATGTCCCCTCCAGGGCTGAGAGAGATGGAAAGGGCAGAGCAGCAAGTGGGAAGCAGCCTGGGAAGGACTTGTGGAGAAAGAAGTAAGCCTGGAGGACTCTACCTATTAATAGATGGCAAGCAGAGGGAACTCCAGGCCATGCCTGCACTCAGAGCAGGGATTAGAAGCGTATGCAGGTAACCACGTTTCTTGAGCCTGGCAGATTTTATCCTCTGGGACTTGGTTTCCTCATCTTTCTAAAGAACTTGGATATAGTACCTAACTCTGTGACTGTAATAGGTTAACGCTTATACAGCACCGAGAATATGATCTGGCACACTGTGAGTGCTATGTAAGTGTTTGGTAAACAAAATAAAAATAAATATGATTTCTGTGGGGGAGCCTAAGACAGTGCTCAAGAAAGAAATCTGCACATAAAACAAAGAGCGCATAAAACAGACACCTGGTGTCCCTTCACGACGGAATGTGACTGGCAGCCTTGTCCCGAGCCAACTTCCATCAGAGCAAGCGTTGTGGGGGGGCCAGCCGACTTTCTTCTCTGACTCTGGCCAGTATCTCAAAGATAAGCCATGAGAAAGAAAACACACTGAACTAGGAGATAGAAGGCACAGCCTTCCCCTTCCATCAGCAGTTCAGGGGCACTGGTCACCGCTTATTAAGCAGTGTATGTCATTAAGCATCTCCCTGGGGAGCTGGAGACCTGCAGGACAGTGGAGATAATGAAGATCTATTGCATAAGCAGAAAAAGTTCAATGGATAAATACCTCTCTTTCTCCCTGGCCGCCCCCACCCCAGCAGTCCTGTTTCCTTTCAACAGAGGATTCAACATAGATTTTATTTTCTCTCTCTTTGTGGGAAAAGACATCAATTCTGGTTTAAAGAGCTTTTCTGCACCTGTTCCCTGAGGCAGAGAATTCGGTTCCTCTAGGTACAAGCTTGCCTGGAAAATCCCATGGACAGAGGAGCCTGGAAGGCTGCAGTCCATGGGGTCACTGAGGGTCGGACACGACTGAGCAACTTCACTTTCACGCATTGGAGAAGGAAATGGCAACCCACTCCAGTGTTCTTGCCTGGAGAATCCCAGGGACGGGGGAGCCTGGTGGGCTGCCGCCTCTGGGGTCTCACAGAGTCGGGCACGACTGAAGCAACTTAGCAGCAGGTACAAGCTAAATCGCTCCACATGCCCGGCGAGACCTGGTATGCTTCTGACCCACCTCACTTCCCTTTCTGGGCATGTGAGATCACGGATAGTGCCTGCTCTCAGGCCTCCTCCAACCAAGGAAGAGGGCCCTCCAAAATATGTCTGCCTTGGAGAGGGACCCAGACACTGCTCTTGTTTGGGGCTTCTCTGATGGCTCAAGTGGTGAAGAATCTGCCTGCAATGCCGGAGATCCAGGAGATGTGGGTTCGATCCCTGGGTTGGAAAGATCCCCTGGAGGAGGAAATGGCAACCCACTCCAGTGTTCTTGCCTGGAAAATCCCATGGACAGAGGAGCCAGGAGGGCTGCAGTACATGAGGTTGCAAAGAGTTGGGGTTTTGCCATGGGGTTTGCCCTTCCTCTGTAAAACACAGGGCAAAACTGGAAAACATGAGGCTTCAGGACATTCTGTGGACTGGAAAGCCTCTGATGGGCCAGGCAGCATGTGCAGACAGGCTGGGCTCAGACCTGGGTGAGGTCATGAGGGGAGAGACGGGTGGGACACACTGCCTGGCCCCAGGCCAGGGGAGTCTTTACTGCAATCGTTTATTTCACTCCATTCCTAGACCTCTCACTCTTTGATGGAGTCAGGTGTGTGTCATGTTTGAACAGAAACAGGTGAAAAGCTGCCTCTAATGTCTAGCACGCACTTCTCTGAGCCATCTTCAGTGAGCAGTTTGGAGCCTATATTCTATTTCTCCTACTCTTTGGCCTCCTGCCTTACTAGTTTGCCTAGACCTTGCATACCAGCTCATTCAAGCTAATCTGAGGTTCGTGTATGCCATCTGAAACTCATATGCCCTCCAGCCCAAATATGGGACTTTTAAAATGTCACCCCACTACACACACTCTATTCGTGTTCACTCCATTCTTGTACTCCTTAGCCCATCTCACTCTATTCCACCTCTGGTCCCTGTGACCATATGAGATACTGCATCATAGTCAACCCCACGTTTCCTTTTATAGGAAAAGTAAGTACCTACAAGCCTATGTGGTTTAGAACAATGGTGTGACCTGAATGATTGCCTTAAACAAAGCATTAGGAAAAGTGCCTTTCTCTTAAGCCTGGTAAACTATGTAGTTCTAAGGTAGAGATCAAATTAGAAATACTACAGCTGGAAGACAAGTCACACACCAAACCCACAAACCGTGTTAAAAATTGGAAGTGCAGAAATGAACAGCATATAGATTATTTGATTGAGAGAAGCATACATCACCCAGTATATCGGAATCAGAGGACTGTGAAAGGCTAGTGATGTGGAATTAAATTAAAACATTGGAATTGCCACTCTGGAGAATTCGTTCTTAACTCAGTGTTTCTTAATCTGAGCACTTTTACATTTTTGGCAAATAAGTATTTGCTGTCAGAGGCTATCCTGTGCATTGTAGGGTATTTAGCAGGATTCCTGGCCTCTACCCACTGGATGCCAGAAGTACCTTCTCCCAACTTTGACAACCAAAAACGTTTTCAGTGTTGGTACTGGTACCTGTGCCCCAGAGGGAAGGTGAGATTAGCCACTGGGATGAGGGAATAAAATACGAGTTTGTCTATATATCTTTATTTGATTATAACATATAGCAGTAAATTCTATTAACGTTAATGATATCCTCATTGAAGATATGTCACTGAGATAACAGATAACTTGGACAGGTAGACAAAAAGTTCCTCATTTGTTTTGACCCTTTAGGCTTATTACCAGCTGTTGCAGTTCATATGTGCACAGTTAGATAAATTTAGCAATTAGTTTAAATAGCAGATGGTAACCATAAGACTCCACAGGTTATCTCATAGCAAGAGATATGAGGCACTTTTTTTTCCTCTTACAAAAAGACAAATTATTCCAAATTTGCTGCCTTTTTCTGTGACAGACAGTATGCCAACAGTATGCTACCTAGTAGATATTTTCTAGACTCATATAACCCATCCTTTTAAAGAAAAGGTGATATTTTACAATGAGTGAAAATATGACTTCTTTTGGAAAGAAACTTGTGCTGTGACACTTCTGGCAATAGCTAGAGAGCTTGAAAACTTCTCCTAAAATAGAACATATTCTGTATAAAATATACAAGCTTTTAGATTCAGAAGTGAGCTGACCTGAAAGAAAGGAAAATCACCAGATTTTCACTGTGGAATGCAGAACCCGCAAATACTAATAGCTGAGCAGAGAACTTGAACGTCTACAGATTTTGGCATCTGCAGTTGGTGCTGAAATCAATCCCCTGAGGATTCTGAGAGTTGACTCTACTCTAAAAAAGGCCCAGGCATTTGTGGAAGAAGACGAAATAGAATTCTAAACACAAGAAAATGTAATTACTATAATTAAAAACTAAATGAGATGAGAAAAAAGGTAGATGGACATTAAGCATAAAATTAGGCACACTGAAGAAAGACATTAGTGAACTGGAAGATAGACTTAGAGGAATATGCAGAATACATGTTTTTTTGAATCAACAGAAAAATAAAGTGCCAAAAGAAAATTATTGTCAATCAAGAATTGTAAACCCAACTAAAATATTACTTAAGAAAAAGAGCAAAACAAAGGCATTTCCAAACAAATAAAAACTGAGAACTTATGTTATAAACAGAATAGTTACTAAAGGAACTTCTCAAAAAGAAGTAATTCAGAGGAAGAGGACAGTCTTTCCAGGAAGTGCTGAGCTTCAGGAAGAAATGTTTTTCCATTTGGAACAAGAATTCCTCAATTAGTTCCTAGGTGTGGAAGATTTATATACAAATTTGTGCTACTTTGACAATTTTAAACGTAGTTCAAGGATATGAAAATAAATGTTAGAAGTTAAAGATTTTATTTTGCCACTTATTCATAGTAAATTTTTAGATTTTTTTTTAAAAAGAGGAAAAGAAAGAAAAAAGAAAATAAAAAAGCAAGTTATATCATTTATAAGAAAATGTGTGTTTGAAAATACAAATCTAGATTGGGAAGGAAGGAAAAAATGTGTCTATTTAACAGCACTGAACAATCTGAAAACTCAATCACTTTTGCCTTAATTCAATCCCTCATCAGCCACATGTGACTAGTGGCCATTCTCTGGGATATTCCAGACAGATAACATTCCTGTCATGTAGAAAGTTCTGCTAGAACTTTCTAGCACGAAACAAAAACCTCAAAAACTGGGATAGTTTCCATCTCACAGGTTGTTGGTGACTGTTAAATACAATGATGTCTGGAACAGAAGAGATGTTCAGTAAGTGATGGTATTACTATGGTGGATAAAAAGGACTCAGCAATCTTGGCTATTTGGATGCCCAGATGGTCCTCAGACTATCACTCACTCTCCATGTTACCTTGGCTAGTTACCTTGGACAGCTCACTTCCCCAGCCTTGGGCCTTAGCACCCTTGTCCGGAAAACACAAAGAGTTGGGCCAGATGCTGTTGATCAGTTCTGGCAAAGCCTACTAACCAAAGGATCTTTCAATCATAAATGATTAAATAATTTTTTTCACTTTATCTCCTGCACAATAGGGCCAAATCATATAAAATGTAGAGAAAAGGAATCAGGGGATATACATTTTTTTTTTCTCATTTTTATGAAAGGTCCTAGATTTCTTGGTGAAATTTAACAATTAAAAATAAAAATGATTTGCTCTTTCAACATAATGAAGAAGAAAGAAAGAAAAGCCAGGAGGTTGGGGGGAAGGGAAAAAGTATGTAAATTCACAGGTTGACTCAACCTGTTCCAGCTGGCAGCTGGCGTGGTGGGGCTGGGGGACATTTGACCTCCATACATCTTCTGAACAAAGTGGGAGGGAAGGGCTTCCTGCCATCCTTTGTCATCAAGCAGGCCAAGCCTGGCTAATGGGAACTGTCACCTGGGCCTTTCCAGGTCAGAAACGAAGAACAGCAATTAACTCCTCTTGGAGGCTGGCGGCCCTGAGCTGGCCCTGCTAGGCCAGGTAGCTAAATCATTAAAGACACAGTTCTTTTCAGTGATAAATTGTGCAGGCGCGTGAAACCCGCTGTTGGCCATTAATCTGGGCTAATCAGGTTGAAAGTTGGGTTGTTTTATTTAGTAATTAACGGGTTATGTGAAAAACATGATCCATGGCCTGGGGAGTGTCTATAGAGCGCTGTCCTGGTGGAGAGAATGGAGGACCGCAGGGATTCTCCGGAGAGCCGCACGGCCTAATGCAATTACAGCCATTGGCAATCGCTGAAAAATGACCCTGGCTTCGTATTGACACCCAGGAAAGAAACATTCCTACCAATAGCACAGGGGAGTCCTGAAGGCCGATAATTGCCCTCTCTCCCCTACCCCTCACTGCCACTGGCTAAGCCGGACCCCAGGTTTCAGAGATGCGTGGTGATCTTTAGGCACACGCCACTCCCTGTGACTATGGACAGCCTGGGTTTAAAAGGGGCTGGATAGAAAGTGGGGCCCTTTGCAGAAATGCAGCTCCCAGAGGAAGTGAGGAAGGGCAGGGTGGGAGAGATGAATAGTTCTGGCTTGACACGTTGGCCTCTGGTGCTCAGAAACGGCCAAGAAAGAAAGTCCACTTGGCAACTGGATGGGTGGACCTGGAGCTTGGGACTTGGGCAAGAGGTCTGGGCTGGGGCTGTGAGGCCAGAGACATTCGCGGTCATCTGGAGAGGCTATGTTCAGAGCAAAGCACAGAGTCCCGGCTCAGGGCCCAGGATGTGGCCCAGCTAGGGATCAGTGCCCACCTGCAATCCAGTCCCCCTCACATTGTTCTGCTGCCGCTCTGCCTCCTGGACTCCCGCCTCCACACTTGCTGCACATCAAGTCTCCAGGGACCAAGTTCTACCACTTCGACCTTCTAAATTCCGTCCCGTCTCGTTCCACCCAATGGCCCGCCCTCTGGGGCAGGGCACCAGCGCCTCTGCTTCAGAGTCCAATACAGTAGTTACTTTCCAGTCCATTTCTGTTCTTACACCCTGTCCTCTGACCCAGTCTCTCCCATGCAATCAGGGTGATCTTAATTGCTTGCTGCTGCTGCTAAGTCGCTTCAGTCGTGTCCGACTCTGTGAGACCCCATAAACGGCAGCCCACCAGGCTCCCCTGTCCCTGGGATTCTCCAGGCAAGAACACTGGAGTGGGCTGCCATTTCTTTCTCCAATGCGTAAAAGTGAAAAGTGAAAGTGAAGTCACTCAGTCGTGCCCGACTCTTCGCAACTGAATGGACTGCAGCCCACCAGGCTCCTCCGTCCATGGGATTGTCCAGGCAAGAGTACTGGAGTGGGTTGCCATTTCCTTCTCCAGTTTCTTAATTGCAAGTTGGCCTAAAACCTTTGGGAAGCTACTAAAGGATTTAAAGATAAAATCAAAATCCTTAGCCAGGTGGCCAATCTGGCATGATATCAGGGCCTTGCTGCCTGTCCAGCCCCTCTGTCCAGCCTCTCTCCCCTCACCCTCTGTGACCCAGCCACCCTACGCTTCACTTCTGCCACAAACCTACCTCTTGGATACCTTTTCCCCTCCCCACACCACGTTGGCTCCTACTGGACCTGTGAGTGTCAACTGGAACCTCTCTTTCAGGGTAACTCGCCTGGCCCCTCAAGCTGGGTTTGGAGACCTCCTGTGATTTCAGCCTTGTGCTTTCATGGTGCCCACCACTGTGTGGCCCTGTCTGCCTCCCTCTGTCTCCCTCCAAGCCCTGAGAAAGCAAGGCCCACACCCATTGTGCTGTTCGCTAGTGCACTTCCAGCAACTAAAATTGTTCCTGACATAGGTGCTCAATAAAATCTGTTGCATCAATTAGTACAAAAATTCTTTGAATCAGAAGGCTTCTTGGAAGGCTTAGTGTATAAACAAGGAAACTGACCTCGGAGAAGGCCAATGGTGTACTGGGTCATGTGGCAAATTAGTGGCAGATCTAAAAGGGACTGAGGGTCTCCTGACTGCCCCAGGGGTCTCTCCAGCACTACCTTTCAATCCACATCTTCCACAGCTTTTCATTTGGAAGACTTACTATTTAAATTCCTTGCAGAAGGCCCTTGACCTTGTGATCAACTTCAGCAGTTCCTCCAGATGAGCAGCCTGTAAGTGGGAATGGCTGACATTTCCACTTAACATCAACGACCAGAAACATTTAAGGAACATTTCTGAAAGTTCATGCTAACCTCCTAGGATCTTCTGGAGGCAGTTCCACTGACAGGTAAGAGCGAGTGTTTTTGAGCCAGAAATTTAAACTTAGGTTTAAGTTCTGGCTCTGCCTTCATGAGCTGTGTAATTGGGGGCAATTTTTTTGGATCTTTCTGTGCCTTACCTTTTTGATCTATAAAATTGGGATATGGGAATTCCCTGACGGTCCAGTGTTAGGCCTTGGTGCTCTCACTGCTGTGGCCTGGGGTTCAATCCCTGGTTGAGGAATTAAAATCCTGCAAGCTGCATGGTAGAGCCAAAAACACAAACTAAAATGGGATAATAACATTAACCTAATAAATTATTGCTAATATCAAGTGAAATGCTAAGAATAATGGAAGACGGTGTTTCTTAAGGGCTAGATGCTATGCTAAGTGTTCTGTGTGTCTTATCAATCTCTAGTATATTAGTGTCTTGTGTATCTTCTATCTCAACATCTATATAGAATGACATACTACTGTTATCCTCATTTCATAGATGGAAAAAAAAAAAAACACACAGCACAGAAAGACTCACAAATTTGCCCAAGATCACAGTGTCAGAAAGAGGAAAAGCCAGGACCAATTCACTTCTAGCCACTGCCCCCAATTTCCTGTGAAGCCCAGTGCCTGACTCATGTGCTTTAACCGTGTTTCCTGCCACGAGTAGAGGCAACACCAGAAGGAACAGTTGAAATTGCATTTTGTTAAGGGCTTGGGTCATAGTAGGTGCTCAATAAATAGTAGCCTGTAGGATTGTTATTAGCCTGAAGAGTCTGTGTGTGGAGACGTGTTTCCTACTGTCTCTACCCGTTCTTTAAAAGGGACCTAGAAGCCCTTGTGAGGAAATCCCATTAGCGAAATAGGTCTCTGCAGAGCTATGGAAGTTATTCTGTACTTGAAAGGGCCAGTCCTCAAAGGGTCAGGAGTTCTGGCTTCTACTCAACTGCTAAGTTAAGATGTGCTAGGCTCTGATTTCATCTCCTTAAAGGTCTGAGGCTAAGTCTCAGGCACACAGACCTGATGGAGTGCCAGCTCAAAATGCCCAAGGTACAGCCAGTGGAGCCCCCACAGGACTGCAAATATCCATGGGTGTCAACTGCAGAGCACACCCTGATAGCCCCCCTGCCCTTCCTGGGCCAGCCACACCACAAGGCAGACACTCCTACATTCCTACTGTCTCCTCCATCCAGACGTAGCCCCTCACTCCTCAAAAGTTGTGCACCTCTTGTTGGCCTTACAGCCTGGCTGAGCAAGGAAAGGGACCAGCCTTGTGACTGGTCACTCAGTCCTGTCCAACTCTTTGTGACCCCATGAATTGTAGCTCACCAGGCTCCTCTGTCCATGGAATTTTCCAGGCAACAATACTAGAGTGGGTTGCCATTCCCTTTTCCAGGGCATCTTCCTGACCCAGGCGTTGAACCTGGGTTGCCTGCATTGCTGGCAGATTCTTTACTGGCTGAGCCACCAGGGAAGCTAGTTAGGTCCAATTTCACAGGAACATCCATGGTGCCATTTTTGGCAAAGTGGGGAGTCACTGAACCCCAGAGATAGAAGGATGCTTACACAGAGATCTTCTGTAAAGGTAAGTGTTATGGTATTAAGGTTGAGACCCCAGCCTCTGGAGGCATCCTGCCCAGGTTTGAGTCCAGGCTCTGCCATGCATTGGCTCTGTGACCTTAGGAATGTTTCCTCATTTCCCTGTGACTCCCTGTTCTCATCTGTACTAACAGGAATAATAACAATACCTATTTCCCAGAGTTCTGTGAACACTATGTGCAAGAACCCACCAAAAGCACAGCTGATCCTTGAACAACTGCAGGTTTTAACTGCCCGGGTCCACTTATATGTGGATATTTTTCAATTAGTAAATACAATAGTACTACACTGTCCATGGTTGGCTGAATCCGCAGATGCAGAGGAACTGTGTATGCAGAGGGTGACTATAAATGACACACAGATTAATACCCACAGTTGACTGTTCAAGGGTCCGTGGCATTTCAAATAGTGCTTAGAACATAGCAATTACTCAGTAAATGTCAAATTATTTCCGCCCCCCACCCAGTGTAGGAATCCTCACTATGACTAATGTGCTGATTATGTCCACTTAACCACTTCTAATGATAAGAAGCTCATTGCTTTCCAAGGTACTTCTACTCTTGCTGGACATCTCTGATTATTAGGTGGCCCTTCCTTCTCTATGCAACAATTAAAAAGTGCACATAGGAAACCTATATAAAGAAAGATATCCAAGATATGTATATTTGACTTCCCTGATAGCTCAGTTGGTAAATAATCCACCTGCAATGCAGGGGACCCTGGTTCAATTCCTGGGTCAGGAAGATCCGCTGGGGAAGGGATAGGCTACCCATTCCAGTATTCTTGGGCTTCCCTTGTGGCTCAGCTGGTAAAGAATCCTCCTGCAATGCAGGAGACCTGGGCTCGATCCTTGGGTTGAGAAGATCCCCTGAAGAAGGGAAATGCTACCCACTCCAGTATTCTGGCCTGGAGAATTCCATGGACTCTATAGTCCATGGGGTCACAAAGAGTTGGACATGACTGAGCAACTAACTGCTAATAATACTGTTACATACATTCAATGAGAAAGATCAAGTTGCAGAGCAATACAAGTATTGGAATAAAACTAGGATTTGCCCTGCTCAGCCCTAAGACAGTTCACTGACTGATGAGAGACATTGGCCCCTCCCTCAGGGTGATTGCCCTGCCTCCCCTCATGGTTTTAGGCAGTAGGGCAGGCTGGTAGGTAATGGAGGAGAGTTTCTTTTAGGGAGGTTCTGCTGATTAAATCTCCTAGCCACCTGCTAATCCTGTCTCAAAGAGGGTAAGTCCCAGAGTTTGACCAAACAAAACTCACAGGCCACAAAGGGTGGTTTAGATAATTTTTAAAATGAATTTGGGATCCAGACTGGAATTCTTGGCTCTGTCATTTGAAAACTTCCCTAAACTCCTAAGAGTTGGCCAAACATCTCTGGTGAAAAACTTAATGAGTGCTGTTGGTTGTTGTGTAGTTGCTAAGTCATGTCCGACTCTTTTGCAACTCTATGGACTGTAGCCCTCCAGGCACCTCTGTGCATGGAATTTCCCAGGCAAGAATACTGGAATGGGTTGCCATTTCCTTCTCCAGGGGATCTTCCCAATCCAGGGATCAAACCTGTGTCTCGTGCATCGGCAGGCGGACTCTTTACCACTGAGCCATCAGGGAAACCCCTTAATGCATTTACACCAGGACAACCCCAAGTCATCTTCTCTTTCAGGACACTCCAGGGGTCCCACTGAGAGCCTCCTCTTATCCTCGGGTGATGGCCAAGGCCCATCCATGGCACCTGCTCCCTACCTAACCACGGAGGCATCAGATTTCCTCTGGGCAACCACTACACCTGTGAAGGCTTGAAATGGTTTTATGTAACCACTACACCTGTGAAGGCTTGAAATGGTTTTATGTAACCACTTCACTGGGGCTTCCTTGGTGGCTCGGTGGGTAAAGAATCTGCCTCTGATGCAGAAGATGCAGGTTCGATCTCTGGGTCAGAAAGATCCCCTGGAGGAGGGCACGGCAAACCACTCCAGTATTCTTGCCTGGGGAATCCCTTGGACAGAGAAGCTTGGAGGGCTACAGTCCATAGTGTCACAAAGAGTCGGACACGAATGAAGCAACTGAGCACAATCACTTCATTAGCAAGGAGAGAATGCTCATCTTGTCTACTAGCTGCACTTTGTAGGTCAACAGAAGTTTGCAGACCTGGGCCATGTGATTATGCAAACCTCCATCATATTCATCATTCTATTCAGTTTTACAATAAACCCATATAGGAGGTCTACTTGATCCCCATTTTACAGATGAAGACACTGAGGCAGAGACAGGGAAGATTAACATAAGTGCACAGTGGGGCTTGCAACCAGGTCTCCCAGCTCCTCATTGCATGTTCTTTCTGGTCCCACAGGCCCCTTTGCAGCTTCATCCTTTCCTCCTATTTTTGTTCCTAAGCCAATTCCTCTGCCCTCTTCCATCTACCATCCTTGGCTATCATGGAGAAGAGAAGTCTTTTAGGAGAAAGGACATCAAAGGAAAGTAAGACAGGACAGAAAACTATCGGAAGCTCAGGACACAATAGCAACAAATATAAACATGAGGCTTGTTCATCCTGTGACAGCACCAGATTGTCAAGGCCCATGCTCAGGGTCTGATGGAGAGTAGAGACAAGGTCCTCCTGATGCTATGAACTGGGCACTCTGCTCAAGGCTTAACAGAGGCTGGCTTTTCAGGAGGCTGCTGCTGCTGCCAAGTCGCTTCAGTCATGTCCGACTCTGTGCGACCCCAGAGATGGCAGCCCACCAGACTCCCCCATCCCTGGGATTCTCCAGGCAAGAACACTGGAGTGGGTTGCCATTTCACCGCAATGCAATTGAAGCAGAGGTTATGGAGATGGCCAGGCCTGCCCTTGGTGTTTAGTGCTTACCCCGAGGCCACACAGGAGATTTAGAGCCTTTAAGCTGTACTTTGAAGGCTGGCAGGAAAGCCACCAGATAAAGGAGGCAAAGCCATGGACCACCACAGCAGCATTTCTCAGCAGAATCATTTATAATAGCGAGAGAGAGAACACCAGCCCCTAGGCAGTCCCTGTGCTTACACCTTCCTGCCCCTCTGCCCCTCTGCCCCTCTGCCCAACTCAGGTCCTCTGTATCTATAAGAAAGTGAGATGAGGCTGGTCTGAGCATCCCCTCATGGCTAGCTGGGACTGTACTCTGCAGTCTTCACTTTGGGATTGCCCTGAAGGGTGCCTGCAGCCCAAGGTAGACCAGATGACTTATAGGGATTGACCTCAGCCAGCACAAATGGAGCTGGGCAGGGAGGTGCCCCAGAGAGTTCCATCTTACACTGTGGCTGGTGGAGACTGCAAATGGGACCTGCATTTTCTCTGGAGCATTTAAGCAGCTGAAAGCCCTAGACTAGCCTGAGAACAGGAAAAGTACCTGTCCAGCAGGCTGAACTTCCCAACTTAAAATATCAGCACGCCGGACATCCTAAGGGTGTGAGGTGGGGCTGCAAGCTCCCCCAGGTAAACTCCTCCTGGTTGAGAAGGTGAAGGAGGAGAGGTTTCCAGCCCGTCTTCCTTTTCAGCAGGTTTGCTCTCAGGCTTTCATTTTCACATCTGCGGAATGAGGAACAGAAGGAAATTTCCAGTCTCTCCAGCTCTGCTTGTCTATGACTGTAAACCCCACACCCGGACTTCCAAAATGTTGTGTCCGTCCCCAGACACAATAACCCCAGGTGGACACACACGAGATTTTATCCCAGGGAGAGGCCACTGGGTTCCCAGCATCAAAAATGAGAAAATACCCTGTTTTTCTGTGACAGCCTAGAATGTGTCCTTATGGCCCCCAATTCAACTGTACTCAGTTACTGTGTGATTTAATATAATAATTTAGGTTAGAGTTTTTACCTCTTTCCTTTAATTCTGTCAAAACTTTGGCTGGAGCACCGCATAGATTCTTCCAGATCTGAAAGCACCCATTTTAGGTTCTGGTGCCAGGTTTCTTCCTGTTTCCCAGATTCTAGCAGCTGAGTTATGTCTTTTTTTCTTTTTTTTAAAGGATGTTCATAAACTTTTTTCCCCTTTTTAAAACTTGAAATATACTTAATTTGCAGTATTGTGTTAGTTTCAAGTATATGTCAAAATGATTCAGTTATATATGTATAATTTAAATTACATATATAATTATATATATAATTTTTCGGATTCTTTTCATTATAGTTTATCACAAAATATTGAGTATAGTTCCCTGTGCTATACACTAGGCTCTTGTTGGTTTTTTAAAAAATCTATTTTATATATAGTAGTGTGTGTCTGTTAATTCTAAATTCCTAACTTATGAAGATAAATTAGAATCATTTTTTTTTTAATTTTTACTTTATTTTTCTTTACAATACTGTATTGGTTTTGCCATACATTGACATGCTTCAGCCACAGGTGTACATGAGTTCCCAATCCTGAACCCCCCTCCCACCTCCCACCCCATATCATCTCTCTGGATCATCCCTGTGCACCAGCCCCAAGCATCCTGTATCATCATAAACTTTAAAAATACATGGGACGATGCATATGTAAGCGGGTACACACAACCATACATATCTGTTCAGCTAATGTGCCCAGTACGCTCAGTGCAGGCCCGGATCTGGGTGCCAAGCCACAGCCTCATGAGGGATGTGGACAAAACCTGCAAACAGAAACCATAAAGCGACGTCAGGACACGCCCGGTGCCTTGATCCTTGGTGCATTTGGAATCACGTTTGAACCCGGAAGACATAATGCTGAAAGTGGAAAACTCATCTGCCGGTTCACAGGGCTGGGGGCAGGTCACATAACCCTCGCTGGCAACCGGCAGAGTCTCCCCTCCCACTGACCCGCCTGTCCCCTCGCTCACTGCTCTGATCACGTGCGGCTCCCTGGGGACCCCATTGTCTGCACGGATACGCTGGGGTTCATTTGGGAAACCCGGCTCTGGGAATGGAAAGGGAGACTTCAACCGTGGCGTTGGACTTTTGTGCCAATACAACTGTGTTTTGTTTGGGAGTTTTGTCTTTTTTCAAATAACACTACACAGAGAACCCTAAGAAAGTCCCCAGGCCGCGACAGACGGACGCAGCGTTTCCTTTTATCCCATCAGTCAGGGGGAAAAGTGAGAAAGAGGAAAGAAAGGGAAGAAAGGAGAAAGGAGCCCCCGAGAGCCCCTTCCATGTCCTTCCCATCAGCCACGTGGGTATGCACAATTAAATCTCAATAGCTCCTTCCAGGGCTTTGTCCCCTGACTGCCCATAAGAATGGTCACTCTGGCACTCAGTGACTCCCCACTGTACACTGCAGGTCTCTCCCCAGCTTCTCCTTCCGGCTGCACCCAGCAGACTGTATCTGCTGGAGGAGTGTGGGGCACTCCCCACCGCAGGGGAGCCCACACCAGGCACAGCAGCCCAGGTTCCAGCTGGGAGAAACTGCCAGTCCCTGGAGAATGCAGAAAGCAGGCCACTGGCGTCGCTGGCCTTTTATGTGGCTGCAAAGAGAGTTCATCCTGAGTGTAGGCTGGTTTATAGCAGAGGTAAGGAAATGGTTTGTTTGGGGATTTTTCCTATTAAGGACCCATCAGGAATCACGTACATTCACAATCATCTAGCATTTTCTGTTTTAAAAACATCCTAAACTTTCAATTTATCTGATAATAAAATTAAAGTCATGAAACTTAATACAAGATGTTTATTTTAAATCTGAAGCTATGGTTTCAAACAGGCCTTGGCCCTAGTTTGGAAAGAAAGAGAATTCAGAAGGAGTGCAGAGAGTTAGAAGGAGGAGATCAAGAGCCTTCTCCGGAATGGATTCCCCACTTCCCCCTCCACTTCCATCCATCCTCTTCCTTTCCTTTGCCCCTTCTCTTCCTTCCTTGACTCTGTGGGTCTCTCAGGTCCTCGTGAGTTCCACCACCTGCACAGAGTATTCCGGGGTTCTGTCCCTACCCCTTCTAAAGCACCTTCAGCATCACCGCAGCCCTGGGTACGGTATCGCACTCCATATCCACTGATGCTGCATTATCCCTTCTCTTCTACCAGAGTGGATTTGCCTACATGGCTTAGCCATCGAGGACCAGAACTGCTTGCTTCCTGAAGGCAGGGGTGGGGTCTGAAGTGCCCCTAAGATCCCCCTATAACCAGTGGCCTGCTGTGTAATAGGTATCTGGTGTGTCTGAGCAGACCTGCAGGTCGAAGAATGTGATGCTGAGTCTCTAATAGCTTGGTTTGGCTGCTTGCCACCCCAGATTCCACAAGGATATTGGCTGAGCTGGCAGGAAGCTGCTTCTGCCAATTTGTTCAACAAACAGGTATTCATTGGTATTCATTACATAAATATCCCCAATGAAAAATAACTCATTTAACCTTAAAATTCACATGGGGAGGCAGGATGGACATGGAACCTAAGTTCACAGACCTTGAATTTGCTTTCAAACTGACCCATGCTACTGCTGATACTATTTGCTCATCTGTAAAATGGAGCTAGTAATGGCATCACCCACCCTGCCTTCTTCTCTGTTTGTGAAGAGAATGTCTGTGAAGAGCACTTTGTAAAGAACATTAACCATCTAAATGACTGCAAAGCAAGGTTCCCTGTGCTGGAAAATGTCATTCTGTAAGCCATTGTTCTCAGTACTTAGAAATAGATTTGAGAATTAACAAAATTAAAGACTTGTTTTTAAAAAAGAATCTATATATGAAATTATGATCTCTCTGGTGCCAGAGGTGGAGTGGGAGGACATTAGGGAAGGGAACTGGGTAGATATGAGTGCGAAATGGTAACCAGTTTTCCTGGAGCCAAGATAATGAGTGGGGTAACTTTGGACATGAAAGCTGGGGCCATAGGAGCCTTGTGTGCATCTTAATGGAGCCCCTGAGGATCTCTGAGCACAGAAGTGGGGTGCTGTGAGCTCTGGCTGGTCAGTGCAGCAGGACATGCTGGATGGGGAACAGAGACACTGGAGAGGGCTGACTCAGCCCCACACAGCAGGAAGGGGACTCTGGTGGTCACTGCCTGGGCTGGGGAAGGCAGCCCCAGGACACCAAGCCTAGGTCATCTGTCATCGCAGGGCACCCCCATCCATACACGGCATTGAAGCTGCCATGGCTTGTCTGCCTCCCACACTGAGCCATACATTCCTGGGAACGAGTGTCAGGCAACATATGTGCCCAGCATCTGGCCAACGGAAGGTGCTAATAAATATATGTGTGGAATGAGAATGACTTATATTTAGTGAAATTAGTGAAGCTGGGGTTTCCGCTTTGTGAGGGAGCTATATTTTCAATAATGTGGTCCCCTGGACCTTGTCCCCCTCCTCACCCCAGGATGGATAAGGCTCTGGGAAGTTTCCAACTGCCTCCCTTCAGACATTGCTTTGGCCCTTCTCATCTGATATAGGTCCCCTGGGAACACTAGACCAGGCTGGACCATAGCCTGCTCTTCACTGAGAGCCATCAGGGCTAGATTTGTGGAGTGTCAGCTCTGTGCTAGACCCTGGGTGCATGACATACATCATCTCATTCAATTCCACTTCATCTTTATGGAAACCTTTTAAAAGGGTTCAGTTCAGTTCAGTTCAGTCGCTCAGTCGTGTCCGACTCTTGTGACCCCATGAATCACAGCACGCCAGGCCTCCCTGTCCATCACCAACTCCCGGAGTTCACTCAGACTCACATCCATCAAGTCAGTGATGCCATCCAGCCATCTCATCCTCGGTCGTCCCCTTCTCCTACTGCCCCCAATCCCTCCCAGCATCAGAGTCTTTTCCAATGAGTCAACTCTTCACATGAGGTGGCCAAAGTACTGGAGTTTCAGCTTCAGCATCATTCCCTCCAAAGAAATCCCAGAGTTGATCTCCTTCAGAATGGACTGGTTGGATCTCCTTGCAGTCCAAGGGACTCTCAAGAGTCTTCTCCAACACCACAGTTCAAAAGCATCAATTCTTTGGCGCTCAGCGTTCTTCACAGTTCAACTCTCACATCCATACATGACCCCAGGAAAAACCATAGCCTTGACTAGATGGACCTTAGTCGGCAAAGTAATGTCCCTGCTTTTGAATATGCTATCTAGGTTGGTCATAATTTTTCTTCCAAGGAGTAAGCGTCTTTTAATTTCATGGCTGCAGTCACCATCTGCGGTGATTTTGGAGCCCCCCAAAATAAAGTCTGACACTGTTTCCATTGTTTCCCCGTCTAATTCCCATGAAGTGATGGGACGAGATGCCATGATCTTCGTTTTCTGAATGTTGAGCTTTAAGCCAACTTTCTCACTCTCCACTTTCACTTTCATCAAGAGGCTTTTTAGCTCCTCTTCACTTTCTGCCATAAGGGTGCTGTCACCTGCATATCTGAGCTTATTGATATTTCTCCCAGCAATTTTGATTCCAGCTTGTGTTTCTTCCAGTCCAGCATTTCTCATGATCTACACTGCATATAAGTTAAATAAGCAGGGTGACAATATACAGCCTTGACGTACACCTTTTCCTATTTGGAACCAGTCTGTTGTTCCATGTCCAGTTCTAACTGCTGCTTCCTGACCTGCATACAGATTTCTCAAGAGGCAGGTTGAGACTCAAAAAGTTCAGTAACTTGCCCAAGACCATACAATAGACCAGCAGACCCAAATTATCATGCTGCGAACTCCTTAAGGTGGGATTGCCTTCTGTTCTCTCTCTGCCCCCTGCACCTTTGCCCATGCGATGCAAGTCTGCGTGTCTGTTGAATGAATGACTGAGACTGAGTTCTGACTCCGTAGCTCAAATGTGCTCTGAGCCTTCATTGCCTCACTGGGAAATAACATGAAACGGATGGACTTGGAATGAGGTTAAAATGAGTCCTGGCAATGTGTTTGGTAAACAGAGGGGGTATGGAAGCTATGTGCTTTCCAGAATTCCTCGGATCCCAGACTGCAGACAATGCTCACACATATCCTTTTGAAGAGGTTTGGCCTTTGGAGCTCAACTCACTTCCCATTAGGGCATATTTGTGGGTCCAATCTGTTTCTCAAAACTGGCACCATCACCTGCCACCAGGCAAAACTTCCAGGAGAAGCTGAACAAACTCCCTTTATTTCCACAGCATCTGAAACCTGCTCACCAGTCCAGTCCACCACCCCACTCTGACCATACCTCCCAGCTCCCCCGTGGCCCTTTGTCAGGGAACTCGGAGGAAAGGTTAACCGAAAGGGGACTGTCTTTGATGCCAGAACAAACTAGCAATGGCCTTGCCATCTCCACCTCCCTGGCTGAAGTTTCAGCTGCTGCGGCCACACAGAGCAAGCCTTGTTCTTTTGTGAAAGTTCTAGTCCCTGTTTTTCTCCAGCATTGTGGAGTCTTCAGCGGGGTGTTTGTGAGCAAAGAATCCTGCTGGACAATAGGGACACTTCCTCCACAGAGCCTGCTCCACCCTGGAGGGAGAGTGAAGGCTCCCAGGCTGCCCAGCAACTGTGGATGTGGAAAGTTCCCTGAGGCCTGGGAGAAAAGGAGAGCTTGGCCTCCACAGTGTCAGGCCTTCTCTTAGGCCAAATCACAGCCCAGAGGTAAGGCTGCCTCCAGCCCTCACCAGCCGGGGCCAAAATCACCCGCATCCACGTGGGGACAGAACAGAAGACCTAGACTCAGCCAAACTGTTTCTTTAAGAAGCTGGCTTTTCCTGCCTGCTGTAGCTGGGTCCCCTCTTGATCTAGAATCCCAAAAGCATTCATGACCAAACAGAGAGTTCAACAGGGAAGGTAAGGGCAGAGAAAACATGAAACTTTATTGAGCATTTAATGAATGCCAGGTGCTATGGAAAGCACTTTTTAAAAAAAAAAAGGAAAAGAAAGACAACTTCTTTGTGGTCCAGTGTTTGGGAATTCGCCTTTCTACAATGAAGAAAAAAAAGATGGTCAAGAATAGTTCTGCCATACAATTTTATACACCAAGTCTTTTTTTCACCTTATTAAATTATTGACTCTATTAAAAAAAAAAAAAAAAAGAATTCACCTTCCAGTGCAGAGTATGCAGGTTCGATCCCTGGTAGGGGAACTAAGAGCCTGCATGACATAGTGTGACTAAGACCATGTGCTGCAACAAAGAACTGTGTATGCTGCAATGAAGGCCCAGCGTGGCCGAAAATAGGTGAGTAGACACACCATGCCATTTATTGGAAGGTTGGAAGGCATAACACAGAAATGATGTCAGATGATCACACATTGATAGGTATAATGCATTTTCTATCAAGACATAATGATTAATATTTATTAAGTACTTACTACATCCCAGGTATTCTGTTAAGTAATTTATCAGCATTATTTCATTCCATGTTTATCTTATAAGGAAGGGACTATTATCATTCTTGTTTTGAAGGTAGAATTTGAGGTTCAGAGAGGCTAAGCAACTTGCGTTAGGTCTTGCAGCCTGTAAGCAGTGAGCTGGGATTTAAATTCATGTCTGTGCAACAGAAACACCTGTATTCTTTGTTTCTTTATTGAGGTATAACTGACATACAGTACACTGCACATATTTAAAGTATACAAGTGGTAAGTTTCTGCATTTGTGAAACCATAACCAAAATGGATACGGTGAACTTACTCATGAGTCCAAAAGTCCCCTTGTGCCCTTTACTTTCATCCTGTCCCCAACGACCCATTGATCTTCTTTATATTAGTTTGCAATTCCTAGAATGTGGGGTTCCTAGCAATATACAGTATGTCCTCGTTTAAAAAAAAATCTGGCTTCTTTCACTTAGCGTCATCATTCTGAGATTCACCCAGGTTGCGTGTATGCCCGTTCTTTCTACTCACTGAGCAGTATTCCATTGCGTGAATATACCAGAGTGTGCTTATCCATTTCTTGCCTGGTGGACATTTGGGTGATGTTCAGTTTCTGGCTGTTAGAAATAAAGCTGCAAAGAACATCTGTGTACAAATTTTTATTTAGACAAGGCTTTCATTTCTCTTGGGTAGATACCTAGGAATGGAATGGCTAGATCATATGGTAGGCTACGTATTTAACTTTCTAAGAAACTCCCAACTGTTTTCCAATGTAGGCTCAAGCAAATCTTCTCCCCTTATGGGACCCAGTTTTCCTACTTGTGAAACCAAGCAGTCCTTCAGGGCCTTCCCAGGGACAGATACCCCATTTCCCCTGCCTCCTGTTTGTTAGAAAGCTTTAGCCTCCTAAATCTGAGTTCCAAAGAATAAATTTAATCAGAAGTGAAAAAAATGCCAAAAACAAAGAACAGTCAATCAAGACAGAATAATACTAGTTTAGTCATAAAACAAAATCAAGGACCTTTAGTTTCACCTCAGTGACAATAGAGAATATCCTTAGCCAGATCCTTGGGGTTTTTTTGCAGATACTAAAACCCCCAGCATGTGGAAGAAGTGAACTGTATGCTGACCACAAACATGCAGACTCTAGACCAGTTGGAACCAGAAGGTTGATGATATTGTTATTTTAATAACCTCTAAAACACCACACTGTTACCTTACCACCAACCAGTCAGAAGAAAGTCCATGAGCTGATCATGCACCCTACAACCCTTACCCCTAATGTTGCCTTTAAAAACCCTCCCTGAGAGCTATTAGGGAGATCAGGTATTTTGAGCATGAGCTGCCTGTTCTCATTGCTTGGTGTTTCGCAATAAACACTGTACTTACCTTCACCACAACCCAGTGTCTATAGACTGGCTTTGCTGCACATTGGGCAGGCAGACCCAAGTTTGTTTCTTTACCTGAGAAGAAGCAGAACCACTAGCTCCGGCACACTTTCTGTAAGCCTTTTCCACTGCCTGCTACCCCAGCCCACCACCACCACTACATACACACACAGAGGAAGGCTTCAGGAATGTAAAAGGAGTGAGATATCTGTCACACAGCAGTGTATTTCCACTCCAGGACTCTTGCCTGGAAAATCCCATGGAGGGAGGAGCCTGGTGGGCTGCAGTCCATGGGGTCGCTGGCAGTCGGAAAACGACTGAGCGACTTCACTTTCACTTTTCACTTTCATGCATTGGAGAAGGAAATGGCAACCCACTCCAGTGTTCTTGCCTGGAGAATCCCAGGGACGGGGGAGCCTGATGGGCTGCTGTCTATGGGGTCACACAGAGTCGGACACGACTGAAGCGACTTAGCAGCAGTAGCAGCAGTTCCAGCCTTCCGTCTCAGTCTCCCCGGTGCAGTTTTCAGATAGAAGAATGGATCAGGTTCAGGACCAGAACACATCAGGTATACTCACGTGGTGTAGAGGGAATCCTGAACTGACCTATCTCCTGCTGCTTCTGGTTGGTGGTATACAAGGAGGAAATGCGGAGAGGCACTGGGCAGGGCAGCCACCTCTTTCTTAGAACATGTCTCCAACCTGTGCATGGACCCGGGGTCACAGACAGTTCTCCTGTGCACAGCCTATCTGCCTCCTCAGTGGAGCCACAGACCACACACTGGCACTGGGAGGGCCCCAAGAAACCCAGACCAACTCTGTCCTTTAACAAGGCCAACCCAGATGCCAGAGTGCTGAGGGCCTTGCCCAAGCTAGGGTGGAGCTGAGATCTTTGCATGCTGCATTGTAACCACACCCTGCTGGACAAACACATAGTTCCTTGGCTTCAGATACCAAGGGAAAGTTTCAGAAGCATGAGGTTCAAAACAGGTGAAAGTAATTTGTGTTAGACTAGGCTAGGTCTTCCCAGGTGTCTCAGTGGTAAAGAATCCGCCTGCCAGTGCAGGAGCCACAGAAGAAGCGGGTTCAACCCCTGGGTTGGGAAGATCCCCTAGAGTTAGCAACCCCCTCCAGGATTCTTGCCTGGGAAATCCCATGAGCAGAGAAGCCTGGTGGGGTCTTCTGGGGTCACAAGAGTCAGACATGACTTGGCGACTGAGCAAGTGAGGATAGGCTAGGTTAGGTTAGCGGTCACCCTTGCAGGAGGCGATCCCGGGAGGGAGCCCAGGTGGGCTGTGGGATGCCAGAAAGGTCCAGGCTCTTGACCTGGAGGATGTGGCAATTCCCATCAAGCTGTACAGGTGACATGTGTCCACTACATTTCAATAAAAATGTACTTTTAACAAATGAATGAAAAGAGACAGGAAAGGCAGTATGTGGCCTGAACATTGTCGGGCTGCCCCATGGCACGGAGGGTAGTGTGTTTGGCACCCCCAGCTGCGCCCCTGGGAAGGGGCTGGAGGGCTGGTCGCCTGCGCTTGTTGGCAGAGCAAACACCCAGGCCTCTGAGTGCAGTCTCCTCTGTGTACACAGGGTGTTAGGCCAGCCTCCGCTGAGCTGCACTTCAGGGTGACAAAGACAACAATGCCACCAGCTCGTAACTGTCAACAGCATCACTGTGCTCAAGGCTTTGTTCCAATATTTGCGGAGCCAGAAGGGCCAGGTCGCCTTTATGATATTGACTTAGATGCACCACTAACCAGCAAAAGAAGAGTGCCCGGGCCTGTGGGCTCATGGCTGGGGCCTTTGGGATGTGCGTGGCCTTCAGCAGATGGTGCAGGGTCCTGGAAACCCCACCAGTTGGCTGTTGTTACTATTGTTACTGTTACTATTATCTTCCCAGTGAAGCAGGGAGTCATGAGTTTCCAGACTGTTGTGAAGACGCCCTCAAATCCTTTGTAATCCAACCTGCCAGATTTGCAGGGAGAGCTGGAAAGATGAAGCATGACATTTACATCTGGAACTGAAGTTTTTGGAAAATGGCAGTGGAAAGTTTTTCATAAGGAAGTTTTCTTTTTTTATAGGAAAAAGAATTTTTCTTTTTCTCCTTAACGGGATCACACTCTATAAATGCCAAGCTTGTTAGCCTCTAGTCGACTGTTTTACTGCTCCCAGTCATTTCTGAGTGAGACACTCTACCACTGACAAATACCGAGACCGCTTTACAGAAACTCGTGTTGCCAGGCGAGGCCCCCGCTCCCCTTTGTGAGCCCCAGGCCTCAGGGCCGGCTGTGCCCCGTGACCTCTGGCTCCCGGTCTCGCTGTCAGCGGGAGAAAGCGAGGGGCCAGCCTGCGTCAGCTGGACAAGCCAGGGCCTGGACACACCGCCCTGGGGCTCTGCTCTCCACGAGGGGCTGACCCCTCGCTGCAGGTGCCCTGTCCCCGGGGCGGCCTTGCTGTTCCGTCGGGTGACCGGAGCCTCAGACCTCTCTGCTGTCTGAGAGGGTTTCTCTTCTTCCCATTTTGTCAGAAGAGCTCTCACTTCGTGCCCTGCCCCTCCCTCTGCCTCCAGGCCCACACATTCAGTGAGGCCTTCAGTAACCATTAATTTAGCCAATTTCCTGGGCCCCACCGTTCCCCAGGGACCCCACTTTGGTGGGCAGCAGCGGAACAAGACACCCTGCTGTTTCCCCTTCCCTTTTAATTACACGGGGACAAGCTTCCTTGGGCTGACTTTGGGAGGCAAGCCCCGGGCCAGCCTGGCTGGCCTCCACGAAACAAAGCACACATGTTCCAGAGAATTCCCTCCTCGCCTAATCCGGGCTGGGAAGAAAAGGGCTTTTCTTCTTGTTGTCAAAGGGGGTCTTCGATGCTAAGATACCATTTTGTGTCTCAAGTCATGTCACGGGACTTCTGCCTGGGCCTTGCGTCTGCTCTTTAGAAATGAAAGACCCAGTCCGTGCTTTACCTCAGGACAAGCACCACTCCCCCCCAGGCCCACCCCAAAATACAGGGGCTTGGGGGGCCAATAGAAGCAGGGAAACCTCCCAACTCCCACTGTTCCTTTCTTATCCTAGCAATCTCGGCTTTCTGGACTATTTGCCCAAAGGATGAGCAGGGAGGGCTGGGCCTCACCTGCTGATCTCAAGGGTCATGAATATTCTTATAATCCCCTGGAAAGAAGGACCCTTTCATTAAAGAAGCAGATTCCCCCTGGTGGTTTGGGGGCTTGCCACCCCTTCCTACCAGCAGCCTGCCTCCTCTCTGCTCCACGGCCTATGGGTCCCAGCTGGCTTCTTCAGCTTTTCCAGAGGCCTGGCTCTGCCGCTTTCCATCGTGAATCCATGTCCCTATTTTACAGGTGAATTAAAGAAAGTAACAGCAAAGATATTACAGACATGCAACCTGATGCTTAGAAAGGAGTTGGGTTCAGGCCCAGAGAAAAAGAAACTTCCTGCATCGCTGATAGTTGCACATACTTAAACATTTACACTTTACCTCGTTGGGCAAGAGGATTGAAGGTAGCTTTGGGAAATAGCAAAGAAAATCCAGATGAAGGACTCAAAGATAAGTGCAGGGGAAGTAGCAAAATTAAATCAGGGCAGAGTGAAGCCAGTTAAGACACGTAAATGCAAATTTCCATTCGTGAGCAAGGCTCAGCTGAGAATTTAGCTTCCGGCTTCCTAGCAGCCAAAGAAAAGGGAGAAAAATGGTTGACAGAAGGTCAGAGCACATCAGGCACTCAGGGGAAGCACAGGTCTTGAAACTGAGGCCTGACACATATACACTATGGACACTGCGTACCAAATAGATAACAAGAGAACACTCTGTATAGCACACCGAACTCTTCTAGACCCTCTCTGGTGACCTGATGGGAAGGAAATCCACAAGGGAGGGGATGCACATATGTGTCTGGCTGATTCATTCTGCTGGACAGTAGAAGCTAACACAAAATTGTAAAGCAACTACACTCAAGTGAAAAAGAATTCTAAATAAATAAAAACAATGTAATGTAAAAAAGAAAAACAACAAAAAAAGAATCTAAGGCCTGAAACTCTTTGCTCCCTACCCCATCCCCATGAATGGTGAGATGACGAGTCTTCAAACAAAATCACTATGTACTGGATTGAAAATGTCATCTCTGGTTTAAGTTTCCTTAAACTGTGCTTTAAAATGGTTGAATGTACAACTCACATAGCAATGATTACTTCACTCTCTAGACTTCCTTCTACTCTTGCCATTGTATTTAAAATATATCCTGCATTCAGGCTAAGAAACAAACAGTTCTTACGGGATCAGCATTGCTGCAGATATTTTAAACAAAGGCTCTGATCCTATCGCTAAGCCTTATAGTACAAAGCAATGATTTTCAAAGTTTTAATCTTTTGAAAAGTACTGTGCATGCCAAAGTTTTTGCTGACATGGGTTTATGTCTATTGATATTTAATATTTGATATTGATATATTAGAAACTGAAACATAAAAATTTAAATATTTACTCTAATAATTTTTTAAAAATAAAACGATTCCATGTTTTAACATAAATTATATTTCTTATGAAAAATAAAAGAATGTAGTGACAAGAGTAACCTTCTAAAAGTTCTTTGCAATCCTTTTAAATATCCAGCTTGATAGGAGATAAATGGATTCTTCTATCTGCTTCTAGATTCAATCTGTTGCAGTATGTTGTTTCGGTTGAAGGCGGTGAAGAAAACTTGGCCTCACACAATAATGGATGAGAAAAAACGAAGAGAATGGGAATATCCTTTCCAGGTAATCATGCAGCTTCTTTGATGCGACACCAATCCTCGACAAGTCAGTGAACTTATCCTCTGTGACATAAAATCCCTTGGTCCAGCCCCTGCTTGGAGAGGAGCTCCCCCCATGCCTGTTCTAGACCTGTCACACACTAGCTGATCAGAAAATACTGGTTTCCTTGGTGATGCAGATCTTCCAACTGACACATTCCTTTTGACAATAACCAAAAAATCACATTCCTGGATACCATCCTCCATCTCATCAGAAAAATACTGAGAAGCTGTCAAACTCGTGATGTTTTTCCAAATTCTCATTTTGGCTTCAATGTGTAAGTTTTACCATTGGTAACCAATACAGCAGAGGTTTTCCTTGAAGCGGCAGGTTCACTCTTCTTTTTGAGAAAATATCTGCTTTATGAGTCAGCTTGAATTACCACAGTCTATTAGTCATTCTTTTAAGCAAAATGATATTCCTTGAAGAAAATGACAGTTTCGGTCATAAGTCAAATAATTGCACAAGTACGTTTTATCAATATGACCATCATATTCTGGATTACAAACAGTTTTTTATGTGACACTCCTAATTTGTCACAGACTATTAAAAAAAATACTTAAGGGCTGAGATTTAATAAAGCGAAAAATCAATAAAATACATTGATAACATAGCAATACAAATTAATAAAATGAGTGATTTTTACTATTTCATCAAGCCACTTTTTAACTAAACTAGCTTGTTAATTTTTTTGTTTTAAACCGTGAGTGCATCCTAGTAAAGATGACACAGCACCCGTTGGGACAGGTCGTGCCACTGTCTTGGTTCATGCTAAGCGGTGTCACCCACACGGCTTTCACTGAGCCAGTGACTGTCGACACAGTGAAAAGAAGAACCAAAACACCAGTGCTATTGTAACATCATGTTGACCGCGCGATCACTGAAAGGGTCTTAAGGACCCCCGGGGGTCCTTGGACCGCTCTCCTCAGCTGCTGATGTAGAAGACTTGGCATCTAAGACAGCAGTTACTCTGGGAGAGATTCCAGATGCCAAAAAGGAAGAGGATTTCCCTCTGCAAATGGTTTGTATCTTGAGCATAGCTCTGATAGCTAGAGGAATTAGCAATGCATCCTGTGTTGCAGTGATAAATACTTCAGAAATTTAGTGCTAGAATCAAGTTATTTGATTAAGGTTGGACAAATGCTTACCGTAAGCCAATAACTGAAATGTACTCATTTCATCACAATGACTACCTTATATTTTAAAGATGAAGTGAGATAATAACTCTGAAGGGTATATCCCAATTCAGGGCAGTTTTATTTAGAAAAGGCCGTTTTATATCAAAATAGTATCAAAGGTTTTTACAAATGTAAGCTTTAGAAGGACCTTTAATGAACAGCCAATCAAACGCTCATATTTTATCAATAAGGAAATTAATAAAGATGCAAAGGACATTCCAAATTATAGCAAATCCTGGTTTATGGGTGCATAAATGTTTTTTTGCCTACTGAAGTGAAAAGTTAATTATTTATACCAGATAGGAAATGAAAAAATAGAACACATGCATGTGCTCACAAACACATAAACTTGAGTAAACACACAGATAGCAGTAAATGTTACCATACTTTATACATAACTCAATGTCTACATAATACATGCTTTATAGATGTGTAAAGTTCACTCATTTAAGTAGGTTTTTAAATATCTGTCATGTTGTGCTAAATGCTAGGGATAAGGAGATCTGTAACACTCGGTGTCTGCCCTTAAATATCCTCCAGTCCCACGAAGAAGCATGTGGGTAAAGCAACAATCCCAGTGCACAATGCTGTGTCAAGACAGACACGCGTGCGGGGTGCTAACGGGAAAGCAGCCGATTCAGGTGGGAGGCAGGGAGGAAGGGAGGGGCACAGAGGCTTCCCAGGGGAGGTGGTGCTGGAGCAGGGTCCCCAAGGATGGGATGAGAGTTATCAGAGCAAGGAGGACATTCCATCCTGAGCAGTGTGTGTGCAGGAAGGCGGGCTGATTGCAGGCAGGTCTGTGGTGTGGGCTGAGGAGGGTGACTAGAATTGCTGGAGAAATGGGCAGATCCCATCGCCTGAAGAGCTCTGTGCTAAAGATTTTGAACTTTATTTAAAAGTTATCTGGAGACAGATTTAATCAGAAATGGTCACGTTTGCATTTTAGATTCTTCTTTCTGGCAAGAGTGTAAAGGATGCCTAAGAGAAGTGAGAATGAAGGCATGTGGTGAGAATAGAGATGAGCCGTGGGGCCATCTGAGGTGTGCAGAGACAGGGGGAAAGATACTAAGGTCAAAACTATAGACATTGATGACTAGGTCTGTTGTTTGTATCAGAGACAGGGGGAGTTCTGGGTGTCTGTCTTGGCAGCCGTCACAGTGCCTGTCACCAAAACAGTCAAATCTGGAGAAGGAACAGGTTTAATGAAGAAAGGGGTGCTTGCACTTTGGACAAGTTGAGTGTAAGACATTTAGGGTACATGCAAGTAGGGAGTTCAAGCTGGTGTTTGGTGCGGAGAGAGAGGAACAGGATGGAACTGGAGAGTTTAGAGTCACAAGCAGTGTGGCTGGAAGTTGAGCAGGTGGGAGGATGGAGACAGAAAAAGAGAGTTCCACGGGAGCACTCCAAGAAAGGCCCACCCTTGAGGGGTTGGGGGACAGTCCTGACAACCAGCAGCCATTCTGCTGTAAGATGGAGGACGAGGAGAAAGTGGGGTCACAAAAGGACAGAAGTCAAAGAAATAAGAGCTGACAGGGAGAGAGAGAGAACAGGTATCACAAAGTATTAACTGGCCTTAATGAGTCAAACAAAATAAGTATAGAAGCGTTTGGGGGGATTAGCACGGAGGTCGCTGGCGGCCTCTGAGAAGCAGTGGTGGAGGCAGTGATGGCATGGAGGAGGGAGGCCCAGCTGGCAAAGAAAATGCCAGCTTGGAGTGAGTTAAAGAAGGAATATGGCAGTGATCTCTCTTTCAAGGAGCTTGGCTGAAAATGAAAGAAAGATAGTGCATAGTTTACAGATATATAGGGTTCAGGGGAAAGGATGATTTATTTCTAGATCCTGGGATTCAAGGACATTTTAAAAGTTAACTTGCTTTATTTCCAGATACTCTACCCAAAGTGTTCAGAAGACAGTAAGTTAAGGTGGTGGTATAAAATGGAGGATGAAGTGGAGACATAAAGTGCTGGTATAAAGCGGTGGACAATGAAGGAAAACGTGTTCAAATTATAAAAATGTAAAAATAGCTAACGCAAGCAGGCATACTGAATACGATGCCCCAAATCCAAGTTTCCTTACACTCATGCGATAAAGCGTGGCCTGTTAGCAGGCCCCGTAGGCAATACTGAGCCAGTCCCTTTGAGCCCCCGGGAACATGAGGATTCATACAGCTCGCACTGCGCCCTCCCAGCCAGCCAATCCACAGTCTTCAAAGACCTACTGGGTCCCACTTCCCTCCCATGTTCCAGTGCAAATTAAGCTCGTGCCCTTCCCTCTGGCAGGGAGATCTGGGCGTGAACTGTCTCCTTGGCAGTCAGGGGATCCCAAGACTGGACGGCCCAGTTCCCAAGGTCTTGGGTGTGGTGAGGTGTGGCAATGAGTCCTAGAAATAGAAAAATGCAAACATTCCCGAGGGAGCTGGAACTTTCTTATCTACAACTCTCAAATGCCTGCCTTCTGAACTCACAGCCTCTCAAACTTCTCTGACGCCCTTTGCCAACAGCAGCTTCAGCCTCAGGCTTCCTGCTACGCGATGTAGGCCATTTCTAGTGGAGAGGCAGTTTCCAGGGCAGCAGTTAAGTGTACAGACACAAAAAGCCAGATATCCCAGGTGGAAATCCCCACTGTGCCACTGACGAGGCCAAGCAAACTCTGACAACTTGAACAACTCAGAGACTCCATTTCTTTTTCTTCCTCTATCTATAAAAGGGGGGGAAATACCAGAATCTAGCTCTCAGAGCTATGGAAACCAACAGTGTTCATGTAGGTTAAATGTTTACAGTAGGACCTGACACATAATCAGCACTTAGTAAACGTTTCCATCATTATTTAGGAGGATTTAGGGAACACCTTGTACCCAGTCCATTCTGAAGATCAGCCCTAGGATTTCTTTGGAGGGAATGATGCTGTAGCTGAAACTCCATTACTCTGGCCACTTCATGCGAAGAGTTGACTCATTGGAAAAGACTGATGCTGGGAGGGATTGGGGGCAGGAGGAGAAGGGAACGACAGAGGATGAGATGGCTGGATGGCATCACTGACTCGATGGACGTGAGTCTGAGTGAACTCTGGGAGTTGGTGATGGACAGGGAGGCCTGGCATGCTGCGATTCATGGGGTCGCAAAGAGTCGGACACAACTGAGCGACTGAACGAAACTGATGATGCTTTCCACTGAAAAGAGCATGTAATCTGGAAAATGTCCTGTCCTGACTTAGCTGGACTAGGAGACATTTTCCCTTGGGTTTGGGAAAACGTTTTTAGATGCCAAGCGTAATCAACGGCAGAAACTCATAGGCCATCTGGGCTGGAGGCCTTCGGGAGCATCCCAGAGGAGGAAGGGGCTCCGCTAAGGCTGCCCACCGCGGGGGCACGGAGCAGGATGAGAAGCACAGCTCTCTGGCTGCATGGCCTGTGCTCTGCCTTTGCCCTCCTACATATAACACACAGGTTCCAGACCTGAATGTGTGTGCCTGTTGGGGCCTTGCCCTTCTTAGTAGCTGCCTTCTTTCTGGTGGAATTGCTCCAAGTAGAATTCTTTTTCTGGAACCAGTGATGAATTCTTGATTACAAATCCAGGAAGCGCACACACACACACACACACACACACACACACACACACAGTGTTCAATAGACTTTCCTTTATGACAAAGCATGCTTTAGTGAGTGAGGTGGTTTTATTCAACCTGTGCCACAAATAATCAATACAAAGTAATTATTTAATACCAAGATTCTAGATTACCTCCTCCTTGTGCTCAGTTGTGTCCGACTCTTTCTGACCCGCCAGGCTCCTCTGTCCATGGGATTCTACAGGCAAGAATACTGGAGTGGGTTGCCATTTCCTCCTCTAGGGCATCTTCCCAACCCAGGGATCGAATCTGGGTCTCCTGCATTGGCAGGCAGATTCTTTACCACTGGGCCACTGGGGAACCCTAGTACCTCCTCCTCAATAAACCTTAAAAATAACGTGCTCTGAATTCTCAGAATTCACTGAAAATATGAGAAACTGGCATGACAAGTGCTGTTTTCCCTGACTGAGGTTCACCAGTGTGACTTTCAGAATTGAACAGTTTGATGTTTAGAACGAAACACTTTTATGTAAGCCTGTGCATCTTGTTCAGTTGGGGTTTTCCCTGAGCACTGACTTGCCCAATCATGCTGGAAGTAGGGCATCCAGTTCTCCCTTTATGAATACACCTGCCTCTTTGCCAGGCTGCTTACAACATGAAAAGGAACTGCCATTTCAGAAGAGCTGAGGAGGGGAGGGAAAGGGCTGTTTAGCACGTGGCCAGCCCATCCAACACCTGCACTTTGTTCAAGGTTCTGTGCTCAAACCTACCTGGGATCCCAGAAAGACTTGGCCAACAAGCTGGTCTTGGGACTGCAGGTAGCCTCTCTGAGCCAGAGTTGAACTGCTGGTAACAGGTTCCCTTTAGTCCAGCTGCATCATCAGAGAAGCTAGAGCTCTCTGTATCTAAATGAAGTTAAAAACCTATGCATCTCTAAGAATGACCAGAAATCATATTATTTTCAGAAGCCCTAGTAATACTGTCACTCAAATCCATTGAGGCCAGAGGTGAGCATAAAGTTACAGTTTAAATCAGAGATTTCAAATGGTGACCCGGTAGGGTGGGTAGTGCCTTACAGATGTTTCAGTCTGACTCACACAATAAGATTCTTAAAATCAGCTGCTAACATTTCAAAGGAAGTTTTCACAGGACTCTCAGGATCCCCAACTTCTACAAAATGATTGGCTTTGGAGGTATTACATCTGTGCCCCCTGATATAAACCTTCATGGAACAGAAACAATACTTCCCTGGGGAGTCAGGAGGCAAGGTTTCAGCTAGACCACTAATTGAACAAATTGCTTCTTCTCTCTGGGCCTCTTTTTTTCTTCTACTTTTTTTTAATTTTAAAACAAAACAAGCGCTATTGTTGTTCTAAAACTATAATTCATTTTCTAGATAAGCGAAGTAAATCAGAGAGTAGAAAAAAAAAGATACAATTCCTCTGGAAATCACACCATACTCTGTACAGTTACCCAGGCAGTAGGAGGTTTTAAAAATGTTTCAGAATATATATATATAACTGTTAACACAAAAGATTATCCAAACTATAGGCGCCAGTATATAAGTCATGGTAACTCAGAAAGAGGAAGCTATTTTTAAAGGACAAGGTGCTGGGTCTCATACGCTCGGGAAGATGGAAGCTGCCCGCCACCAGATGCTGAGCATGCAGACTTGCTACATATCCATCTGCCATGGAAATTTCCCTGCTTCCACATTCTCATCTTGTCGTTCTGAGGTTGAGCATGCCACGCCTCGGCCGTGGAGGCTTTCTGCTCCGGTGGCTTCAGACAAAGTTACCATTAACTCCCCAACCTGCAAGAAAATTATTTGACACAAAGGATTCCAAAATGTCCTCCTCTCCCCCTACAAGCCTGCAAACAAATGGTACAGGAATGAGGTCAGAAAGGAATCCCCCGCCTACCAGGCCCCTGAATTCATTTACCTACCTCAGAGCCCATTCAGGGAAAGGGGTGGGACTGGGAACAAGAGCCCCTTGGAGGCCAAGTGGAGTTTGGGGGTCGAGCGCTACATTACAAGATCTGCCAGGCCTTTGCCAGCCTTCAGCTTCTTTGTGCCTCTCACATAATAGAGAAACACCAACTGAGCAGCGCGCGCTCTGCGGTTACGCCCTTGGACAGAGCGCACTCTTTGCAAATGCTAATAGTATCGTAGCATCCTGTCACCCAGGAACACAAAAAAAGGATGTTGATTTTCACATGAACCAGAACACGCCCATTGTACACAAGTTGGTGACCAACTTGTAGTATCTGCACATCAAAAGCCCAGCCAATCACAGGGCACACAGCTGGTGAACTGCACCGATCGGGCCGCCTGGCCCAGAGAACGAGATCCAAACGCCCTGTTCCCCTGCTACAGTGACAAAACCCAGAACTTTTGAAGTGAATGGGCCCACAGTTTCAGGATCCTGATTCAGAGATGACCAGAGCAATTAGGATAATTAGCAAGAATGTCAGTGTCTCAGATATTTAAAAAGGGAAATCTGAATGTATGAAGATGGGAGTGGCCTCATGCTTCTGCTGAGTCTTCAATACAGCAGAGGCTCCAGAGGGCAGAGATGTCTAACTAGGCATTCACACTAGTGGGTACCAGAGGAATAGAGAAGCTCGTAAGAATGTTGGCAGGGAAGTATTTAGTGTTTCTATTCTAATAGCCCTGCTGCTGCTGCTGCTGCTAAGTCGCTTCAGTCGTGTCCAACTCTGTGCGACTCCACAGACAGCAGCCCACCAGGCTAGCCCGTCCCTGGGATTCTCCAGGCAAGAACACTGGAGTGGGTTGCCATTTCCTTCTCCAATGCATGAAAGTGAAAAGTGAAAGGGAAGTCGCTCAGTCATGTCTGACCCTTAGCGACCCCATGGACTGCAGCCTACCAGGCTCCTCCATCCACGGGATTTTCCAGGCAAGAGTACTGGAATGGGTTGCCATTTCCTGGGAAACTAGAAACTCTCAGGGCAAGAAAATTAAAGAATATATAAGATATTCCTGAAAATAAACTTATTAAAGATTGCAAAGGTTTCTGTTAATAGCTTTCTGAAAGTGTTTAAGGCAGTCAACATTTGGAAAAATAAAATATTCAATCAAGGTTTTGAAAACACGTAAAAATAATTCTGTATCTTAATAGTTGGGCTAACTCAAGAAGAGAGGATCTGTAGAGGTAAATGGGAAAATTAACATGATTAAGATGTTGAGGGAAAACTGCAGAGTATTCATTTTCACTTCTACAACTTCAAGGTCTGAGATAGCCCTGAGATTAGAACCCCCCCCCCCCCCCCCCCCCCGAATCTCAGTATCACCTTGCCTCCCAGGCCCTGTAAGGAACCACATCTCTCTGCCGGGCTTTCCATTCTCATGACGCAGCAGAAACCTCGTAGTTAGGGAAAGCCACCCTAGTGCACTTCTGTAAAGTTAGCTCAAATTGCACTTTCTAGGTATATCAGTGCCCTAATATACTCAGAATTTATAGTAAGTTCATTTTCCTAAAAGTATTTTTGAGAGCGAGCGAGTATGCTTTGGACAGTAGCTTGTATGTAACCAGATCTGTTTTCCAGTTTAGACTCTATTCACATGAATGACATTGATTACTTAAAACTTTTCCGAGCCTATTTTCTCATTTATAAAATGGAAATAACCCTGCCTGTGACAATGGATGCATAACACAAGACGTACTGGTTCCTTTGCTTTAAAGTTCTTTCTTCAAAATTTAAAAGGAAAGTCAAAGAAGTTTCATGGGATTAATCCTTGGAAAAGACAGACGAGTGTCCTAAAGGGCTTCAGGGGGTTTCTAAATAGATCCCCCAAAGCTCACGGGCAGTGACAATCCACTTCCCTGCTATCCTTTACATGGACACTAAGAGTCCTTCTGGGAGTCCTCCTCAGGCTGTGTGGCCACCCCTGCAACGCTGTAGACTGAGGTGGCTGCACACCTTTCCTCCGAAACACATCAAGCACCACCTCCTCTCATTAGTGTTGCTGCTGGCAGGGGGAGGCACGTTCTCTGAGAGCTGGTGTGTGCCTGTAGTCCCAGCTACTCGGGATGCTGAGGCGGGAGAATCATCTGAGCCCAGGAGTTCTGGGCTGTAGTGCACTATGCTGATTCTGTGTCTGCACAAAGTTTGGCATCAATATGGTGACCTCCTGGGAGTGGGGGACTACCAGGTTGCCTAAGGAGGGGTGAAATGGCGCAGGTCAGAACTCCTGTGCTGATCAGAAGTGTTGGCTGCATACCACCTGGAGCACCACTGACTGCAAGTGTGAGAACTTCTGACTTAAGCCCTCTAGACAAATACAGTTCTTAATGAAGAAGCAGTTAAGTATGGCAGTTTTGTTAATGACCCATGATTACTTCTGTGTTAAGATGTATGGAAAAGAGAGATTAAAAATAAAAATGGAACACAAACTAAGGAAGCAGAGAAATGAATAGGTTCATTCCTTAAGAGATACGTTTATTTCAATATTTCCTGGTAGTTGAGGCAAAAAAACAGGTGAAGTCTTGAGTTCTCTTTGACAGAAGGGAAGCACTGTATATGAGTCTGCCTGCAATGCAGGAGACGCAAGTTTGACTCCTGGGTCGGGAAGATGCCCTGGAGAAGGAAATAGCTACCTACTCCAGTATTCTTGCCTGAAGAAGTGCGTGGACAGAGGAGCCTGGCAGGTGACAGACAGTCCATGGATTCACAGAGTTGGACATGACTGAGTGATTCACTTTTAAGCACTACATGCTTTGGTCTGGAGTGAGAAACTTGGCTGGTCCTGAACTATCTAGTAATCCTTAAAGAACCTAAGTGTTAACTGAGACATGTCATTTTACTTTTGCAAAAGGTGCTGTGTATTTTCTTCAAACAGGTGCATCATAAAATATTTGTCTGTGAAAGCAAAGGGCATAATATTAGATAAATTAATAAGTGAGTAAAGGAAGTAGTTCAGGCAGTATTGCCTTCTGATTTGGCCTAATTCTCAGATAAACTTTAGCAAAACAAACAAGAAGATGGAGTTAACCTATTCCCTACATACTTTCTCACAAATGTTAGAAGTCTCACAAGCTTTTGGCAAGTGTTAGATGTGCACCATGACCATAATTTTTCACAAGTGGATAAAATTCTAATTCTTGTGTTGTTGCTACGATTTAGTTATTCCAAGAGACGGTTTCAAAATGGACATTCTTCTTCGAACTCTTAAGGAGTGAAACCTATATTCTAACTCAACCATAAGACAATGCCTCTCTGGAGGCTGCTGGCAGTTTTCATTGGATCTTCAGTGGGGTCTCTGGCCTACAATTTTTTAAATGACTTTTTGCGATTTCTCAAATACTTGGATAGGAACCATGCTACACATAGGTTAATTAGTTAAAAACAAATAGAATTCTTTACCACACAGAATAAGGACCGGTTTACAAAAACATTTAAAAGCTGTAGTTACTCCGGCCAGTGACTTGACCCCAAATAAACCTGAACAGTGATCCTGTAGAATGTGAACAAAACCCACATGAAGGCTTCATAGGGTGATCAGATACACATTCTCTGTCAAGCTGGTAACTCACCTCTCATCTCAAGATACACACTTAACCCACTGCCTTATGATGTACATCTTTTCTCATCTTACTTTATAAAGTGTCTTTAGGCTAAGTATCACTCACACTTAAACTCTGGACCCTACTCTGCTTTTTAATCTGACAACTTTTATAGTACCTGTCTTAACTCTTAAGTTTTCTACATCTATCAACTTAGTCTAATATGTGCAGAAATTATTTATGACTTAGTTATCACAAGTTGAATATTTTATTGTTTAAATTTAAATAGTAACTATTATTTTAAAACACACTTTGTAACGTAATTAAATAATAGATCTCTATTATTTACAGGCACATGGTAGCTACTTCACTTTGACAAAGATGCTAATTCTTCAGCTGAAAGTATTGGTAGAAAACAGATAAATTACCCTATTAAATCTTCAGGAAGCAAACTCTTCGAACTTTCTTGACTTATGAAGATCTTGAAGGACACAAAGGATGAAATAATTTAAAATGCAACTACGTTTGGGGCTTCACACTAGGAGTGGTCTGTTAGCACTGATAAGTGAAATAATTGTTAATATGATTGAAATATGTCCTTCCCTATAAATTTTCTAAAGGAATTTAAAGACTGTCTTAACATCTATTCACCAGAAAATATACCACACTCCAGCAACTGTGTACCACTTATGGACGCAATCGTGACTTTCCAGACTCTTTCTGGTTTTGGCTTTAGCTAACCATATGAATCAAGGAGAAGGCACACCCACACAGTCTTATTTTACATATCTAATGATCACCAAATCTTTAGCTCAGCTGGTAAAGAATCCACCTGCAAGGCAAGAGACCCTGTTTGATTCCTGAGTTGGGAAGTTTCCCTGGAGAAGGGATAGGCTACCCACTTCAGTATTCTTGGGCTTCCCTGGTGGCTCAGATGGTAAATAATCTGCCTGCAATTTGGGAGACCTTAGTTCGATCCCTGGGTTGGGAAGATCTCCTGGAGAAGGGCATGGCAACTCACTTCAGTATTCTTGCCTGGAGAATCCCCATGGGCAGAGGAACCTGCTGGGCTATAGCCCATATGGTCGCAGAGAGTTGGACACGACTGAGCAACTAAACACACACATGAGCAAAGTTCTGGGAAAAATTCTAAAATTAAAAAAAAGAAGGGAGTTCGTAATTGGGTGGTGGATGGAATGAAGTGATCTTTAAGGTTCCTTCTGGTTCTAAGACTTAATGATGCCTTCTTAGGCAGCCTCATAAATGACTAAACAGGTTAGCAGCATCAATGAAAATGATGGCCATGGTAGCAAAATGCAATTAAAAACATTTAAAAAATATATTTTACCAAAGAAAATACCAAAGTGTTTGACAAATATCAAGACATGAAAAAGAGCATGGTTAGATCATGAATTACAACTATGCAATGTGAGGCATGTGAAAGTCAAGCATTCAAAGAAGAGCCACATGTTAAGAGGCTTATTAGACCATGAATTTGGTTACACTGTGGAGTCGATCATCATCCTGGGTGCATAAGTTTCTCTCTCTCTCCCCCTCATTATAACAGAGACAACTTAAAAAATGCTCTCCAATAACAGGATTTCAGTGTCTTTAATTACTCATCTACACCAATGATTTTAGATCAAGCACAGGCAAAATATAAATTGCAATAACATCTACAGATGGTGGGAACGTTTTAAAAAATAATACAAAGTTCATTCATAGTGCACAAGTAAAAACAAGGCTAAATTTTAAATATTTAAACACAAAGCCATGATTATTCAAAAGGTAAGCATATTTATAAGCACATTTCTATACTGCTGAAGTTCCGGAAACTATAGCACATACCAGCTTAGAGAACCAAAACTGGAAAAAAAAAAACCCCACAAAACTTTGATCCCCTTTATTGGAAAACTAAAACGTATTTCTTTTAGCACATAAATACATCTAAAATAAATAAAAATAAAATTATTGACTGGTTAAGGGATTTACCTTTTAAACCTACACTCTGAATCTTAATATCATACGCAAAATTCCCAAATTATAAGGTCAGGAAATACCACTCTCTGCAATGTTCCCTTCTCATTATTACACTATTCATTTGTATCTGGAGGCTAAATAATTTGTGGGAAGGAGTGTGTCAGAGTAAAGCCTGGAAAGAGGGGATAATACAGAGAAAAGAGGACATAATTAAGCAGCTAAGAAAGGCTGACTGCTCCGCTTGTAACTACAGCTCAGCTGAACTATGGTTCAACCGTGAAGCTGCAGGAACCACTCATTTCCTATCATTCACTGCCTACATAGCTTGATTTCTTAAATTGATACCTGGATCGAGTACATTTTAAATCTATTTATAGTTGTTCAGTCTTCAGTACAGAGCTTTGTTCATTCTATTCCTTGCAAATTCTGTGGTGAAAAACAAAACGATTCCTGGTCTCATTAGAATTTAACTTTTGTATATTGAATTTGTTTCTATTTGTTACATTTTAATACTTTTGCATAGTGATTTGTTTACATTTGAATCATTTGTGATTTCTGAACTACTGACACAACACAGTTTACTGTTTACTGTTGAGAATCTGAGGGGTTTTTTTTCTTTTAAAACATCCGATTTTAAGAAATGGCTAGCTTTTGGGTGGGGAGGGAAGCGTGCTTAGTGTGAGATCAGCCATAAAAGAAAACAATATATAATCCATGAAAGAAGTCATATTACCAAGTAGGACAGGTAAATGTCTGGACTCTAAAATAGGATTTTTAATAACATTTATTATTTATATATTTAAATCACAAATACTGATCTCAAAGAAATGGAGACATCTCCTTTAATCACCCCTTCTTAAATTTATAGAAAGAGTTGCAACAAAAGCACTGACTTAACATCAGCCTTTTGCTTGGGGGCAATCTGTAGAAACCAGCAGAGTGCATTTTTCCCTATCCATAGCTCATAGGAATAAACACAGTCCTTTTCCTTTTTTTAGAAATACATTTGTAGTTTTAAAGTTGCTGCGTTTTACAACTGCAAAAATATTAATTACTAACTGAATGATGTCTGCTTCAGTGAGGGTGTTTACCCACTGGCCAGCACTAGTTGGAGGGAGTTAACCAGTATGGTCACCTCTTAACCTCTGTACAGAGCATCAGGGCACTCTGTTCCCTCTCCATTCACCCAACCACTCATCACTGTCCCTAGGTCTGAAGGATACAGAAATGTTCTCGATGACTCAGCTCCCAAATAAAATACATTGCTACTCTCTGCTTAAAACTGCATCTACATCCTATCAAACAGTATACAGCAACTAATTCCTGAATTTTCACTCAAATATTTAGTGGTGTCCTTTACCCTTGCACATTGTATCAGATCTTGATAGAGATGACAATAAAGAAAGTACTGATGTTAAACTTTAAAACATGTGGGAACTGTTACCAAAATATAATTCCAAGAAACTTAAAGATTAAGTAGACTGTAAAATAAAAACTGTCAAAAAATGGACACTTTTATTAGAATACTAAAGGTGTAATGAAATGGTAGCAAGAAGCAGAGTTAAATGGCAAAGACATTGAGAGTCAAAAATGGCCTATTTCTTTGCTTTAAAGTCCTTTAGCCATTACAAAATATTTATTAAAAAAAAACATGAAAATGATATGAGGATATTACCATAATTGAACTGCAATGAATTAAACTTTATATTTTTAACATCCAGAGAAGGGAATGGTCAACATAATTCTAATTGTTGAAATAATTTCCATTTAAAACACAGTTTTATGAAAGAAGGCTTTTCCTGAGGCCTCAATGAAATGTTTGACAATAGTCTAAATGAATTAGTCAATTGATTATTCTTAATCTTCCCCATCAAAATCCAACAGCTCTGTCAACAGGTAAAAACACAAACAAAAAAAAACAGTCAACAAGAAAGCCTAGCTCAAGTATAAAACATCCAAAATGAATGAATTCAAATGGATAGACAGAGTATAAAAACATCAACTGAATCAAACAGGTAAGTTGCTACTGACTTAGCTTCTAAGGCAACTTCTAAGCTGTCAATGAAGGGTTGAAATCTTTCACTGAATGTACACAGAATTGTATAAATTAACCTATTTGAAGAATTTTTCTGTTAAGTTACTTTCATTCAAGTAAATATAAACTGAACTATCCTGGTCGAATAGGTTCTGTACACAGAACATTGCAGATACAGACAACAACTCAGCAGGTTACCATCATTTTATATACAATTGATAGCCTTTAGAAAATTGCCATAAGTTTTATTTCAAAACACCTACCATTCTTTCTCTGGAAAAGAAATTACATCGAGTAACGTGGGCTAAAGAGTTAGTTGACCTCGTGCCACTAGAAATGAAGCAACAAGCAGGAGTGCAAGTTTCTTATCTTCAAGGACAGCCTAATGGCCACACCACTTAAATTATCCCAATCTGTCACTTAAATACAATATAACAGAATGTTAATGGCATTTCCACTGTTCTTCCATTCAAAAGGCAGCTGACTGTTAAAGTGCCTCTAAGACACATAGATTATTTTTATTCCATGACTTTATTTTATGTTTAGAAAGGGCAGAATAGCAGAAGAAAAAAAAAGGCAAGACAAAAGACTTTTGAGTTTTCTTTCTTCAGGTGTATGCTGAGGTGATTATATGATGAGCAGGATTCTGTAAAAACAAACAGAATTTTCATTGGTAAATTTAGGTCTGGGGAGACAAATGTAAAATTTCTAGGTAAATTTTACTATTGTATGATCTTAAAAATACTGAAGCTTAACTGGCTAATTTGCTAGCTTTATTAAATTTGAAATATCTACCTGAACAATAAAAGTTTTATCAAATATGATATATGAATCAAAAAATATTGGAATTCATCTTCAGCAAGTATCAGTTATTCAAAATGATCAGGCTGAGTAACTACATGCATCTCAAAACTCAGAGAGGAATACAAATTCCTTAAAATGCCTGGCAACTTTTATTAAATGGTCAAAATGAAGCAAGGCTACAGTTTTGCCAGATTTATTCCTTTACATTTTTTTTCTAGCCTCGCCTGTGGCATCTGAGATCAGTTCCCCAACCAGGGAACCTATTGAACTTGGCTCCCTGCATTGGGAGTCCAGTCTTAACCACTGGACCACCAGGGAAGTCCCAGATTTACTCCTTTAAGTGGATTTGCAGGATAAAAAATAGATCATCTGTCCATCTCACAGATAAACATAACACTTCACAGAGCCATGAATCCCAAGGGGTGGGAAGTGCCCTAGAGAGCAGGGACAAGCAGGGAACAAAAAAAGCTGGGACTGTTTTCCAGTACACAACCTGCCTCGCAGGACTGTCTTGGCCTTCACCTGGGACAGACACTTTGGCAGAAAAAGGCATGTTCCTGGCAGCAACAATTACTCCAGATGTCACACTGACCAGCTTAGGTAGGTGACACTGACCTGGCTGGCTCTGGGCTTCCTTATTTCATTAAGAGATGGAAATGCACCTGATATTTTTAATTGGGTTTCTGTGAATTCCACCCCCCCAAAAAAACTATATTTGTAAACAAAAGTATCAAGCAAACTCTGATGCTTATGAAGAGAATCTCCAAATCCAGAAGATTCTCAAATGTTTCTAACATTAACTACTGATAGTAAGGAACTATGACAGTGAGGAAGACCTCATAACATTTCATGGTTTTAAAAGAAAATTTTCGTACACTGAAACTGTATAAAAACGTTTATGAGCATAGACACTTAAAAACACTGTATTATTTTCGGCCTTTGTGAAAGATGATTAATATTTAGTTTCTAGGCACATTTTGGTATACATCCATATACCTGTCTTAGCTTATGAAAGAGAAACAAGCAAAGTAACAAAGCATTCTTCTAAAGCTTTTTCCTCCTTCCTCTCTCATTCACTGCTGGTGTACCGTTTTGTGTGATGCTGGTCTGAGCTGTGCTTCCTTTTTCTAGCTTGCTTTCTCAAATATATTGCCTCGACAGTACAACAAAGTAGGGAGTCTGATTTAAGGGCCTTTTCTGAACACAGTGCAGCTAGGGAGAAAAACTTTCACATTTCTACTCTGTTTATTTCTGTGTTGCAAGCTGTCTACAGAGCAAGGACTCACATATAAAATAATTAAATATTCTAAATAAGTGAAAAGGTCTTAATTATAGCATTTTCCCTTTCTCAACTTCTTCAATAAAAGACTTCCTAATTATATTTTTTCAGCAATAATTAGCAATTAACTTTGCTATTAAGGGAAGTCTTCAAAAATAATATTTTATTAGGCACTGCTTATAATGCCACACTACAGAATTAGACGAGAGCCCATACATTCAGTAGAGTCCTAAATTCTACAGCTGTCGAGTTATTTTAAATTGAAAAAGTTTATTTAAATGTTTTTAAATACTGAAAATAAGATTAAGAACAATTATTAAAATTTTTAGTCAACCCAGTTTGCAAGTGAACATATATGTGATTATTCATTGAATATGAACAATGAGAAAATGAGTGCAACAGTTCAATTCTTTATACACAGAAAATCTATGAGCCACTAACATATCATGAAATAGTTTAGCTTTGTTCACCTTTTTCTGTTCAAAATGAGTTCTAGAGGATATTTTTAGTTCAACCACAAGGTGATTTTATTCAAAGGAACATCATACACAAAAGCTGTAGAATCTAGTTTTAGAAATTTCTGCTTTTTAAATTATTTAATTACATTAAGATTATTATTAAGGAGTAAGTAGGATATAGTTAAGTAGAATGATAAACTATTAAAGTAAGTTTTAAATATAAATTTTGTGTTTAGTCAGTACCAATGCAATAAGAGGTTTTTTTTTTACTCACTTATTACAATTTATTTTTCCTGATGAAGAGCTTCAATAAATGCATCAAGTTTTTCTTGAATTTCTCTAACTTTTTCTGTAGATATAAAAAGATAACAAATTAATTAAAAACAAATTTATTTCTTGATGGCAATGGTTTGGGATACTTGAACTACTCAGGAAAAGGGGAAACATTACCTTCACATGACATATGATCTGATATCCAGATGAAGTTCAAACAGATTATAGCAGTAGCCCTTCTAATAATTTTTTGGAAAGGGAAGGAATGTAAGGGACAGATCCTTTTGAGAATCTAAATGTTGCAGATTCTTATACAGAAAAAGGCAAATATAGATATAGATACACATACAATTATGTGTAGAATTTTAAGGAGTTGTTAAGATTCTCTGGGGTCTAACCAAGGACTCACAGTTAGCATTATCTGGAACAGAGGAAAATATAACATAATGAAATCAATTTTTTAAAATTAGAAGAGAATACAGGTGAGTATATAACTGGCTTTCAACTAGGAAATGACTTTCTAGGTGTGAAGTAATAGGAAGAGTTACAAAGATTAACCAATAAGACCACATTAAAATGTATACTTTATATGTCAAAATGTCCTAACACTGAAAGACAAAAAAGAAACTACAGGAAGTACCTTCAACAAAAATGAAAAAGGCAACAACACTTAAAAAAAAAAAGTACTTTTCTTTCTGTGAATGAAGAAAGTTAAGTTTTAAAACACCAGAGCCAGTGAAGACAGATTTACATTATTTTATTTGATTTCAGGTTTTCACTTTAGGTGTTCAAATAAAATCTACAAATTCTCCCTGAAATATAAAAATTTCCTTCAAAATGTATTCACATGAAAAAAAAATGTATTCACATGGAATGCCAATCTCCTAATATTAAAAGCAGGAAGAGTCATGATTTATTCTACTTCACTACTAACTTAATCATGTAGCTCCTATTTTAAAACACAGGTTAGGCATGCTATTGAACTGTGGTGCTGGAGAAGACTCTTGAGAGTCCCCTAAACAACGAGATCAAACCAGTCAATCCTAAAGGAAATCAACCATGAATATTCATTAGAAGGACTGATGGCTGACGCTGAAGCTCTAATACTTTGGCCACCTGATGTGATTCATTAGCAAAGACCATGATGCTAGGAAAGATTGAGGACAAAAAGAGAAGGGGGCAACAAAGGATGAGATGGTTGGATGGCATCACTGACTCAATGGATGTGAGTTTGAGCAAACTCCAGGAGATAGTGAAGGACAGGGAAGCTTGGCGTGCTGCAGTCCATGGGGTCACAAAGAGTCAGACATGACTTAGTGACTGAATAACAATAGTAAGCATGATAACAAGTACTTTTATCCTGTTAATGTAATACGTTAGTGAGAATTATCAATTAAAGTGAAATGACTGGTTCAAAGTTGGTGACCTAAAGGCAAAGCTGCAAAGCCTTCTACCTGCTATTCTTACTCTTAACGATGTTTATATTCTTTTTTTCAGCTTTCCTTTATTTTTTAAAAACTGAAATATACTTGATTTACAACATTTACATCTTTTACATTTAAAAATAATCTGCAGTCAAAGATATAAGTATCCTTTTTTTTTTATCAATGAGATAGCATTTGTGATGAGTAGCCAATAAAAAGAACTGTTCTTTTGGTAAATTCTTATTAGCACTGCAGGAACTCAGCATAGCCCACCAGAGTTGTATATAAAGAATGCAATGTTTTCATTTTCTTCTTCCAGTAATTTAGAACTTCTAATTCTTGGTATTAGACTGAGATGAATACACACCAAAAAGAACCAGGGCAGAGGGGTCCCCTATTCTTTTAAACAAATTATTTACTGAGCAGATACATTACAGTTGAATATAAGCAAGAATTCCTTGCTTCTATCTAAAAAAATCAGATTCTTGGAAATTTAGTTTGTACTTTTTGTAGTCTGTTTTTTTGCTGTGGTTTTTTGTTATCTAGCAGTCAAACCAGTAAACATCCTTCCTTTCACAAAATAAGGCCACATTTTTATTTTAAAAATTATTTCATATAGTTACTTAGGAACAGTTCATCTATCTTCTTCACTGAACATTTACAGAGTTTCAGATACTATAGCTCAGTTGACGACTTTCTTTAGAGGAGGTTGAGAAATAGGGGGAAAAAAGTTTTCTAAATTTACATCTCATAGAATTTTGGAAATGGATGAGGTCTTTAAAAAATCATCTAGCTTAAAGAGCACAAAACATGGAAATCTCAAACAAGTGTTCAGAGCCTTAGCAGCTCTCTGAACACTGTACTGAGAACTACTTCTACGTGGGAAAACTGTATTGTATGAAGGAAGTAAATCACAATCTATCTGCTCCATCATCTGAGTAAAATCAAGCAGCTGAAGGGCCAGCTCTAGCCATCCTTTGCCCTGTCAATGACCCCTATGCTCAGCTGGACAGACTACTGTGAGTGTGTGTCACAAGACACTGTTCACAGCAAGATCTACTTGTATTGACAGAGACCAAGAGCCACTCTGATGCGTGTGTCTAACTGTGGAATCTGAATCAAATTCAAATTCTTCCAAAATTCAAGATAAGTGATGTTTCTCATAAAGTTTTTTTTTAAAAAACTATATATGAAAACCACAGAATAAAAAATTACCGATTTTCCCTTTAAAAAGTTGTTTTTACAAAATATTGTAAAAGACACTGCACCTCTATGCCCTAAAACCTCAAGAACACCACAAAGAACACTAGGAAGTAATGGGAGGAGACGAGAGAGAAGGGGAAGGAGGTAAAAGTAAAAAGAAAAAAGAATAACTGTGATAAATGTTTCCTTTTAATACTAAATTGGAAAACTCATTCCTTCATTTGTTCCTTCACTTACATAATGTACTTACTGAAGTGACATGGGGGCATATGATACCCTGCCTTTACGAATTCCCTGCTTACCTTCTACCTCTCTCTAAGTCTGTAAGTGTCTACTATGTTTTGTGTGATTTCAGATCCCACATTTCATTTGGTCCTCATATAACCCCACACGTTTCACTGCCAAAGACGAGGCTATTAAGCCTGGAAAGTTAGCCTTGTCCACAGTTCTCCAATTCAGAGGCACATACTAGATCTACTATCATATGCAGACTCTAAATGGTAACAAAACAAATGCTATTATTGCAAGTGTATTTGTTGCAAGTTTTTCCTTCTGTGAAACAAGATATTTTGATAATAAAAATAGGGAATAAGATAGTTACTGAGCACCTCTTAAGTAATTCTGTGTCTAGGAATATCTAAGAAATGTATATTATGTTATCATAATATGAATATTATGATGAGTATTATTACTTCTTCCTCTTGAGATTAGATCTATACACATTTGGAGAGACCCTTGGAGAACAATATTAGAGCAGGAAACTGGACCAAAAAAGCTCAGTGTCTTTAGTGTCTACAACAATGTCTGACTTACTATACATACTCAATAAATATTTGATAAATGAAGTTACCACAAGTATGGCATGGAGAATGATGGCTACAGGTTATCAAGAAGCGGGAAAGAAGCACTTATGCTTCCAGGATGTTATGCTACGATCACAAGAGCTAGAGCAAGTCTGGGAACAAGAGGCAGGGCACACGTTGACAATGAAGATCAAGGAAAGCTGGTGGGCTCCCAACAACAAGGAACAGAGAATACTCAGGTCTTAGAACACAACAGCAACTGGTGGGGGAGTGGAGGGAGGACTTAATTATTACACCTTACTTAAGAAGGCTAAAATATGATGACTATATAAGCACGTACAAGCATGATTTCAAGCTTTGCAAGGAAGTTATATTAAAATAATAAGCAACATTATTTTCCATATTTGAATTAATTTTAAATTCTGATGTAAAGTTCCAACAATGTCTTGTATCTGGCTGCACAGAAAACTGAGTTATGCATAAAAATCAAGTTGGAATGTTAGCAACTAACACTTTCCACTTTCTGATCCTTCAAATTAATGTCTCACTATTACAGTGTTTTCAAACCCCCAAATCTTAACGGTATTTAATTTATCAACATTAGAACTTACTTTCCCATGGAAAAATGTGTATATATTAGCAAGGCTAATTATAGTGCAAACTCCTTTTTCTATTAAATATTTGCATTAAATATTTACATAGCTAGAGAATTCTTATAAATTTGTGATTTACTTGATAAACTAAACCAACTCAGGAAGAGATTAACAAACTGCTATTTCTGTACACTGAAACAGCCAATTCCACATGTAGTGAATACTGAGTCTACTTTCCATTTATCCAATGTTTACTTAAAAGATGAACAATTTCAAACATCAATTCATTGTGCTTCTTGATTGAGTCATGAATATTCCCATAATCCCCAACTCATAAACCATCAGTCTCTGAATGAAGTTCCTTCTCTTTTTTCTTTTCTTTAGATGACTTGACACCCATTCATGTTTAGGGTCTCTTTATCTCTACATGAAATGATACCACTACTCTCATTTTCTTTTTAAGTCTTCTGATACTTGCTCTAAAAGTCTCAAAAACACACTAATCTGTAATTAGGTTTTGAATACACTGTGAATCCAAAAGGCCAAACCCGGGAGAAGGTTCACTTCAGTGGTTAATAACAGTTTAGAACAGGAACAAAGAATCACACACAAAACACTACCACATGAACCAAAATAAACCTTTTACAACTTTTGATGTTTTTAGAGAAAGCACAGAGAAATGAGCTGCAAACTTATGGATGCAGTGTATTTTACACAAGCACACATCCAAAGATCCAAATGTTCCTTGAGAGAACTGTTTCATAACACGCTGCATGCACATTCTCTACCAAGCTTGGGGACACCTTGTAGGTGAAATTTTGCTAGAAAAAGCTATTCGCTAAGGGACTGAAAATTAAAGGAACACTTATTATGTTACATGCTGTTCCTGAACAGGCTTGCTTTTTATTAGACAATTACACTGTAAGTGCTCTTTAGAAATTCAGTGTTTAAAGGAATCATTTAGGGAAACAAGGAAAGAACACCAACCAAAAACAAGTGAATCGAGACCAGATTCAAGATTCTCAAAACTACAGTCAAAATCTTAGACTTAGCATCAGAAAACGTGTACACCTTTGACAGCTGAAAGGAAGGGCCAAAGAGATACAGAGTCAAAGATGCACATTTAAATCTAACACTTATCTTCTGAGTCCTGGCCCTCTAGTTTTTTTTCCTCTTCCCTCCAAATAGGTATGATTATTTTTAAACATACTCATTAATGAAGACAAACAGTAGACTTGTTTGTTACAGAAGAGGGAGGTGTCATCTCCTACAGGCTGGGGAAAGCTGTTTGAGACTGGGACAGTAATTTCAAAGCTGGGTGGGGTCCAGACTTCCAGGGGTCTGTGAGGTAGAAATAGAGTTCCCTGGGTTATTTCTATTGCTTTAAAAGTTCAAATGGAAATCTTTGTTTGGGCTAGAATTACATTTACTCTTGTAACAATTATTTGTTTGGCTTATTAAGAGATATAATTGCAATTCTATGTTTCAAATTAAAAATAAAAGCATATTATAGACAAATCTTATAAAACATGGACTTCACAAAATGAAGTATACAAAAATGAAACGAGTGTCTGACAAAAAACAATGTTAGGAATCCTTGGTCAAATGCTAATAATCAATAGGGTAGTTATTTCATATGATTTTTATAAAAATGAGACCATACTGTACTAACAGGCATATGATAATGTGATCAGGAGAACTAAGTTTCTAGTCCTGGCTTTACCTTTAACCTTACTATTGTGGACAAGTCACAGTCCTAGTTTCTTTATCTATAAAATGAGGGAATATGTCTTAAAAAATTCAAAGTCTATATTATTGTACTTTAAAACTTAGGACTGAAATGTACTATTCTGATGTTATTAATAATTGCACCTTTTAAAACTTATTAGTGGTCTTTTGTTCTTTAGTATCTTTTTATCTGATATTAAGCTACTAGCAAAAACTGCAACCACAAATGATAATATTTTTCTCATAGGACTGCAGAGTTCATTTTAGAAAGATTCATTTTACACTGTCTCCTCCCCGCCCGCACCCAGGAATAGGACTGCTTATATGAATTATCTTCTTACAAAGAAGTCTGTCACGTAAAATCACTCAGCAAGTGCTACACTTGCTGTGTAATAGATGCCCATGAATATTCATTCATTGTTCACTCATTTATTGACAGGTGAGTGATCTGACTTAACCAATACTTAAACATTAAAGATTATTTTAGGGACTTTCCTGGTGGTCCGGTGGCTAAGACTCCATGTTCCCAATGCAGGGGACCCAGGTTCGATCCCTGGTCAAGGAACTAGATCCCACATGCTGCAATTAAGAGTTCACATGCCACAACTAGGACCCAGTGCAGCCAAATAAATAATTTTTTTAAAAAAGATGATTTTAAATAGTTTAGAAGTTTATTTCAGACCCCAAAGCAATATGATTTAGAAAGAAAGATGCCATAAGGAAAGTCAGTGAAATAAATTGTAATTTATGTTGTTTCACTGACTACACTGAAGCCTTTGTGCAGACCACAACGAACTGTGGAAAATTCTTAAAAGAGATGGGAAGTATCAGACCATCTCACCTGTCTCCTGAGAAACCTGTATGCGGGTCAAGAAGCAACAGTTAGAATCAGACATGGAACAATTAACTAAGTGATTCAAAACTGGGAAAGGAGTAATGACAAGGGTGTATATTGTCACCCTGCTTTTTCAACTTATATGTAGAGCACATCATATGAAATGCTGAGCTGGATGAAGCTCAAGCTGGAATCAATATTGCTGGGAGAAATATCAACAACTCAGATATGTAGATGATACCACTCTAATGGCATAAAGTGAAGAGGAACTGAAGAGCCTCTTGATGAGGGTGAAAGAGAATAGAAAAAGCTGGCTTAAAACTCAACATTCAGAAAACTAAGATCATGGCATCTGGTCCCATCACTTCATGGCAAATCGATGGGGAAAAAGTGGAAACAGTGGCAGATTTTATTTTCTTGGGCTCCAAAATCATTGTGGATGATGGCTGCAGCCATGAAATGAAAAGATGCTTGCTCCTTGGAAGAAAAGCTACGACAGACCTAGGCAGCGTATTAAAAAGCAGAGACATCATTTTGCCAACAGGTCTGTTTAGTCAAAGCTATGGTTTTTCCAGTAGTCACATATAGATGTGAGAGATGATCCATAAAGATCGAGTAATGAAGAATTGATGCTTTTGAATTGTTACAGAAGACTCTTGAGAGTCTCCTGTACTGCCAGGAGATCAAACTGCCAATCCTAACTGAAATCAACCCTGAATATTCATTGGAAGGACTGATGCTGAAGCTCCAATACTCTGGCCACTTGATGTGAACAGCCAACTCACTGGGAAATATCCTGATGCCAGGAAAGACAGAAGGCAGGAGGCGAAGGTGGTAGCAGAGGAGGAGATGGTTAGAGAGCATCAATGACTCAATGAACATGAACCTCAGCAAACTTGAGGAGACAGTGGAGGACAGAGGAGCAGGCGAAGACAGAGGAGCCTGGCATGCTACAGTCATGGGGGTTGCAAAGAGCTGGATATGACTTAGTGATAGAACAACAACATTCCTTCACCACAACCCAGTGTCAGTTGATTGGCTTTGCTGTACACAGGGCTAGGGGTTCAGCAACACCAGTAGGAAGCTCCAGACTAAATCGACAGCTTGTTTATAGCAAAGTATGCAGAACCCTCGAGAGCACCAATCCCATTCTAAGTTTCACATTATTGCATTGCCTGGATTTTCTCTTCCCTTCCACCCTTTTAATTTAAGTATTCTTACCTTTTTCACAGCGTAGATCTTCATAAGCTGCATCAAATTGTTTCGGGAATAAGGTAGGGAATTAGTAAACTAACAAGCTAGTTTGTAGAAGATACACCACAGGCAGCTGATTTATACAATATACTATAATACTCTAAAAATGATCTTTTCATACCAGCAGCACTTTTAAAATCAGTAATTTAAGAACATTTTTGGGAAACAATATTATCACATTTAACCTTCTATGAACAATCTCTACATGAGAGAAAAAATATTTTCATTTCTGCTCAATTCTCAGAAAACTCAAAGATACAAATATCTATACTTAAAGTCATTACTTTCAGCAATAGAAGAAAATCATACATTTCTATATGATTCATGATCATTTTTTTAAAAGTTAGATTCTACCATAAGATTATAATCATCTCCTATGAGTTATTTCATTCTCTATCTAGTACATAAAATATTCCATATTCATAAAACTATCAACTCAAAATTATGATGAAAAAATATTTAGAAGTTATTTTATAAGCTAACTCATTAACAATACATTGATTTTTTTCCCTCAAGAAAGCTTAAATAAATACAGTATTTCAAAGTAAATAATTTCTTTTTTTCCCCCACAAGAAAGCCTAAAAATCAATACAATTTAACAACTATGATATAGGTAATTAATTGGGAAAGCTAAAAAAGCACTAGCCTTATGACCAATAAGATATTCAGTCCCCAATAATTAAGAAAGTATAAAAATAATTCATCATTTCTTTCTTTCCTATTTTCTTCTTATTCTTAAAAGTATATCTTACTCTGAATTTTGTTAGGAGAGACGCTGAAACATTTTAAGAAAAGGAAAACCACCCAGGCAGCTCTTAAAGAGACAGGACATCATTTATCACTTGCAAAGACAGATTTATAAGAAGAGGGCCCCTTCTGTTCCTTTAAGACTGCCAAACAGATGGGAAGTGAATGGACAGTCAATGGGACAAGAAAACACATGGGAGGTGCTGCTCTATGTATGTTCCCAGCATAAGAAAGAGGTCAAGATTGTAACTGCATGACTGGATCCTGGAAAGGGTCTTTCTTCAAGCTGTTACAAAGACAAACGCTGTTCCTCATCCTGCTGTCAAACTGTTATAAATATTGGTTTGTCAAAAGACCTTCAGTTCTGAAGGTTTAAAAGGGAGGAGTAACAGATGAATGAATCATGAGAATGATTCTTAAACAGTCAGCTCATTAATGTAATTTTAAAAGTAAAAGAAAAAAATACAAGCAGGGAGAATGCAATTCTGATTTATGAACCAAACTAAAGTTTGTAGAAAGTATGGAATTAAAAATTGTAGACTTTAATAAAATCAAGAATTAAGTGAGATGAAAAACAAAAATGAAATATAATTTTATCTCTTAAATAAAATGTTGCATTAGAACAAAGTATTATTAATTTTATCACAAGGAGAACTAACAGGCATTCATGTTTTTTTTTTTTTAGGCTGATTTCATAAGTTTTCAGTTATTTCTCACTATAACCCTATAAAGAGGTATCATTACTGACACTGGTTTCATAAGTCAGAATAAGGCTCAAAGACACAAAAATAACTTCAGAATTAATTTCATGCATTCACTAACTTAGAAAATCACCTTTAAATTATAATCATAATTTCTTCTACAGAATGGAATAATCATAAAATTGAAAAAGCAATAAGCATGCATAGATTTATATGCCTGAGTTATCTTTTTTGAATAATGAAATCATTACATGTCTTTAGGAGACAAACTTATTGTTCTATAGTTAGTGATTAGTTTAACTAGAAGAGCAGGGTCTGAAACCAACACATTGAAAATAATATAAAAAAGAAAGCCAAACGATATGAACTTGGTTATATACAGTCACCCACTAGCACAATCCCAGACTAAAGATGAACAGAATCCCAAAACAAATCTAAAAAGATACTATCTCTAATACATGTTGTTAGTCCCAGCTTTGCCATAAATATTTTTGTGCTTGGCTAAACCATTTTCCTCAATGAACATCAATTTTCCCATTTGAACAATGGGGATAATAACTTATAAGCCTTATATGGCTTTACAAGGCAAACCTAAGAAACTGTAAAGTGTAAAGCTCTGTACACATTTAAGGGAAATATAGAGTTCCAAGCAGGATTTGACTGGGATTCCAAAGTACCTAATGATGCAGCTACTCAAGAATACTTTCTTTTCCTAAAGCTTGCCTGGCTCATTGCTTTCTTGATTGTCAGCAGTCTCAGTGAGAATAAAAGGTTACAAAGTTAAGAAGAGAGTGGATGGTTTAAAGCAGAGGTAGCAGCCAAACATTCAAATCTTTTCCTGTTTGAAAGAGAACCATGGATTGACCCCACAGTTTTAAGAAGCGAAGCTTCAAGCATCTCTGAAGGAAGGGGAGACACGGTGAGGGCACAAGCATGTACAGGGAGTGCCAGGGCCCTAAATACAGATGGAAACTGACTTTAAAATAGTAATTTTTAGTACATGTTTTGTTATAGCCTCTGGAATACCTCCTCTATTTAAAGTAATGAGCATCACAGTTTTTATTTTTACTAATGCTCCTTGTTCCTCTCAAACAATCTTTTTGAAGTAAGTTTATATGAAGAAAAGAAAAAGAAGTTTAGCCTACTCTGGAAGATGAGAAACCAGAAATAGGAACAATGACAACAAACTGAAGACTCAGGGTATGGGTGCAAGCTAATCCAAGATCTCTTCATGAAAAATGTGTTCCAGATATGTGACACAAATTATAGCCCTAAGATCATATTAAAAACTTTATTAGAATACAGAGCTACAGTGGTTATTTCTGGGCAGTGGCAATAGCTTAAAAAGTTCTGCCATCTATATTTTCTAATTTTACACAATGCATATGCACTAGTTCTGTGATTTAAAAAAAGATGAAAACAAAAACACCCCAAATTCTGACAGTTGTACTGGGTGAAAACAGGTACATATGACTCAGAACTGGCACCATGCAGTGGTGCCAATAGAGAGAGAGACTAAATAAGACTTGAATTCCTTGACCCAGAAAAAAAGATCTAACTTACAGCACTAAAACTAAAGGAACAGACTGGAAGAACTCTCTTAAGAGGAATTAAGAGAGACCATTTCCATACACCAGCTAACCAAGAAGCAGACAAAATCTGTTATCTTTAATAGGCTGCACAAGCTTAAAAACTTCACTAGTTCAACAGGAAAGGTTTCAGTTCATTCACAGATGACAGATCCATGAAGGAAATGAGAAGAATTCAACGTGAATTTCCCACCACAAAGAATGATACATTAATGATCACTTATTATGCAGCCCCATGAAAGGTCTCTTGGTGTCACAAACACCAAGAGGTTATTTGGGAAGGTATCAGTCACTCTCAAGATTTATCATATCACAAACACAAATCACAGCTTTATCATTTCTATGAACATGACAGTTAAGAATATGAAATTTCTAAGGTAATTCTGAATTATGCTCATTTGGGCAAAGAGGCAGTTAAGGAATGTATAAAATGGTAAAGAAACTAAAATTCCTTTTGCCCTTAATGCACACACCCCTACACAACTATTCTGAGAACCCTATTTCATAAAGATTACCAGTTCAGTATCCATCAATTTGTCCTTCAAGATGATTTTTGAAAAAGATTATTCATTTCTGCTTAATTTTATTTTTTAATATACTGTTACACATGTCGATGGACTGTTTCACAGTTCGATTTAGTTTTTAATGACTAGATTCCATTTTTCTCTCCGTCTCAGAATGGAGAGAATAGTACAAAAGACATAATTAAAAAATAAAACAAATCAAAGTTTAATCCCAAATAAAAGATATTATTTCATTCTAAACTCTCACTGAGGGAGTGATAAGCATTAATAACAAGGGGGAAAACAGCCTAATTTCTAGTTTTAAATATGAGCACTGGCTTTTTTATACATATTAATATACACACAAACACATAACACAGTAACACATAAATAGAATCCACTTTAAAATGATAACCAAAATTCAATTCATAAATTACTGAAGAGTCCTTTCTATCCTTATTCTGACTTTTATCAGTTAAAAATGTGGCTTTTAAGCAAAATGAACATACTTGCTAGTAAAGCATGGAGTACCAGCAGCCTGTTTAAGATTTTAGAGAACTAAATATCCTTTTAATCTTGTACCAATTTATCAGTATCCTTCAATGCTGTCCTTAAAAGACAGACTTAGTGCATGAAAAATGTGCTTGATTCTAAAAGCCCCATTTTGAGTCTAAATTTTCTCATCAATAACCTGGAAAGCACACAATTTGGACTCATCGTGTGGAATCATGCCTGTAAATAACTACTTCTCTTAACACAGAGGACTCTCCCTGAGGATTACTTTCTTCTTTGTGTCAACTCACACACTCTCTCTGTTCCTTTTTTGGGTTACAACACAAAGGCAGACTCTACTTCATCTCTGCAGACTCAAGGTAAAAATAACTCTTCACTCTCTTTCTTAGCTGCTTTGTCAATTTCATTTTACCAGGAAAAATATTTCACAAAGGCAGAATTTAGAAACTCAACCACTTTTACCCTGAGAAGATGCCTGAATGACCTCAAACACTGATAACACAGGAAGCAGTTATTTATTCCGCAGTGAAGAAAAAAATTCCAATCTTTCCATTTTTCAAATATATTCACATCTACTAACCATTCCAAAAAGTACTAAATATCAGAGAGAATAAAAATACTCCAATTGACTTAAGACTTCCTAATAAATACACACAAAAATGAAAACGCTTCAGTGAATTGGGTGGGCCAGTGATTAGGACATCACAGGTGACCTAGAAAGCAGGGGTTTTGTTAGGGATGAAAGCTAGATCACAAAATGTGAGCAAAGGAATGTGTGGATACAGAGCTGAATGCAGGAAATGCGAGCTGTTCCGCAAGAGAAATGAGATGGCAGTTTCCTGGCAACACAGAGGAAAGCTTCCTTAGGATGAGAAAGCTTCCTTAGGATGAGAAAGCCTCCTTTTCTCTCTCTTTTAAGTTAAGAGAAGTGGGCTAATGAAGAATCTGTATTGAAGCAACATGATTCAACATTCAGCAAACATATACAATGTAAGATTTACAAAGTAAGGTGAATTTAGGAAAGAAGCATATCACTTGGGCAGAAGAGATCATACATAACAGACATGAAAAAAACTCTCTTAAATTGGTTATTTTGGTTGATCTACAGTTGTCTATAGTGGGAAGCCTGCCTTATGCTCAATTAAACAACACTGGCAGTACCTCAGTAAGGTTTCTAACCACTGAAGGAAGGTTAAAAAGCAGAGAGGAGGAAAACACTAGTTCAGGACCAAGAGATAATAATGACATAGAAGAAGGAACAGTGAGAGATATTAGAAAAAGAGAGACAAAGGGAAAAAGACTGCTTAGAAATATGCTGGAAGCCAGCAGAGATGAGACACCAGTACTGAGGTTCTATAATTGTTGGCCAAAACTCACAATAACAGTATTTATATATAAATGATGCCACAAGGATTGTCTAGGTACCTAGAATTCTACAACTCAATACTATTCTCTTATCCTTTAAATCAAATCCCTTCAAAATTAATTTTCTTTGGTTATGTTTATAGAAACAAAATGGACATGCTACTACAGATGATAGTTCAAATAACAAATTTTCAGTAGTCACATGATTTATCACACTCTACCAGAAGAAGATACATGATAATTCCACCCCAGTTACTAATTTGGCAGATTGTACTGCTGTAAACATGAAGAACTCTCTAGAGTACTGGTTTGAGGGCATGGCATGAATAGCTGTTGTGATGCATGGCAAGAACCACCTACGGAGACACGGCAAATTATCGCACGCCAGAGCCCTGGCTCTGGGAAAGGTAGTTTAAACATGACTTCCCTTTTCTACAGTTTTAAGTTTCAGATTCTGAGTATAATCTTTCAAGGATAATTTTTAGTCTCACATTGCTGTGTGGCTGCTATTTTCATCCACGAAGGCCCTCAAAGATTCTGTAGGTACGGCAGAAGTTTAGGAATGTGGAGGAACCAATGAAAATTAAATTAAAGAGGTACTTATTTCTTTTTTCTAAATGAAGAACAACAAAATTATTCTTGCTGAAGCTTTTCTCATCTTGATATTTTCTGACTACTTTTTACCCAAGTTTTAACATGGTGTGAAGAAATTTAACTCTTATAAATTAGAATTATATTTTAGAGATAATGAAGGTACTTCTTAAACTGGAACAGCTAAGAAGCATTTCTCTTCCAATCTTAGCTTTTAAATGTAGCACTGGATCATTCTGCTGTTGCTCCCTTTTTATGTAATTTATAAAATTAAATTATAAAGCCACTAGTATACTAATCATGAAGAACAAAGTTTTCATTAAAAAAATAATTTGTTACTATCTGATAGCTCAGAGAAAAAAAGAAATTTCCATCTGTCATCTATATTTCTAAGTCTTTAGCATCAAAACTGAATCTCCTGCACACTAAGATACAAAACTTGTATCTTTACTCCATTCTAATTATCAAGAGAAAGCACAGAAAGGATAAGAGGAGACTGGGAAAGTGAGGAGATACAAAGACGAGCCCCACCAGCATTGTATACTCCCCAAGAGAAACAAACTTTAGGATTCAAGAAACAATTGCTGGCTGTCTGGGAGATGCTCAGGCATCGAACAATAAAGAACAGTCAACAGAGGCAAGAGGCCGAGCACGCTGCTGCGACTGCTACTCTAATCCCCAGAGCTCTAGTAAAAAGGCCAGCTGTTGCCACCTCGCGTAGGGAGTCAGCAGAGCAAATTAACTACAGGAGAGAAAAGCTGCGGATATTGGAAAATTCTAATTTACCAGTCTCTTTTATCTATGCTGTTTTTAATATTAAGGGCATCAAAATTATCATTAAAATAAGCCTGTGCAATGGTAGCCCAAGTAAAAAGTTTATGACTGTTTTCATATTTCATTAGTAAATGAGACGTAAATAAGAAATATTTATTTGGCTTTGACTGAAGCATATCTTCTCTTCATGTAAAATACAAGAAATATGAAGAAATATACTGAAGCTTATTATAAAACATCTCAACATTCCCAGACAAGCTCAACAAAAAAGTTCAACTAAGAATAACAGCCATTATGCTCAAGTAAAGATTCTGTATCCGTTACAGTCGGATCTTAAGTCTCTAAGAAGTACAATCACACCGGACTGAAAAGCTGTGTCTAGATTTTGGGCAACTTAGATACTACTTACCTCTGGCGGAATCTGATCGAGCGCACTTAGAGACAGGTCTACAAGTCATATAAGGAAAACGAACTTCTTCAATGTTTACTGGTGCCGTGCACACTTTAGTGTTCTCCTACCCAGACTCCCTAATTCTCTAAAGGTTTCACACTGTTTGAAAGTTTAAGCTGTGATGCTTTTGTACTACAGGAAGTACACAGGATGGTAATGATCATGAGCGTTAACTAGTATGTACATCTTTCTGACCCACTCCATGAGGGACACTGTAAACTATGGAAGTTTCCAAATATTCAAGACTGTTTCATATAATTATATTGTCTAATGCCTTGGGTTTTTTTTTCTCCCCTCAAAAAAATAGTTCAGCATAGTAGTTAAACCTGAGCTCAAATCCTGGCTTTACCACTATGTGGGTGTTTTTAGGACTCTATTTCTTTATTATACATAAATGAAAAAAAATTACTTATTGAGAATATGAAAATGTGTTTTAAACACATAACCTAGTAACTGGCATAGGAAATGTATTTAAATATTAATTCATTTTCACAAGCAGAATCAAGTTCTGATACAAAAATGAAAAGGAATTTATTGTAAAATAAGGAGAGGAAAATCTAAATGACTGCTAACACCCCTTTAATTATTGGGTATCAGTGATCCTTTGATTATGTACACAAAGAATGAAAAGTATAACTCAGACTTTAGTGAATAAGAGTTGGAAAAGAAACCTAAGCTCTAAACTCCTTGCAACTGATATCAAGGTCCAAAAACTCACAATAATCTAGTTAACTGTTGATACGATATTCATAGAGCAAATAACAAAAGAATCCCATGCTGTACTGATGAAACTCAGGTTAGCAACACTATCAGCAGCTGTTACCAGTGCCCAGACACTCAGTTTCTGGGCTGGAGTGGAGAATAAATTCTGAAAAAGTCTACAAGGTTTTAGCAATGTTATTTTATATAGTGACAATCATAAAATAGATCTTATAAATCATAAACAGATTATAGAAAAATTTTGAATTGAGCTATATAACATGCTGATTTTTCCCTTTCCAAAGAAGGCGTTTTAAAATTGTAGTCTATTTCAATAAATAGATAGGACACATTATTAAAAATTATGCAGGGAATCCAAATGGATTTTATCTAAATTAATGTTGTACTTGAATATCTATAAAAAAGAAATCCTGAGAAAATATTCACTACAAAATCAAAAGAATTTCATCAATGTCACAGTGGATACCGGGCAGTTGTGAATTGAGTAGACACTGAAAAAAAGGGATTAAGGTGGAAAGATCAGTTATGTATTTTATTAAATTGTCCATGAGGTGACCCAGTCTTTCAACATCTTCACAGATGATGTTTTCAAAAGCCTCATTTTCTCTAAATTATTTTCATATGACCCCTGATCCTGTATCAGGATATATCCTTTTTAATCCTTTTCTCAGACTTAGGAAACAGTTTTAAGAATACCACAAAGAGTATAATTTTCCTGAATCATTTTCTGTCATTATGCCTCACAAACCCCAACTGTATTGTGTGTTAGCTACAAATAAGATTATTTCCCTAAATAATCTCAATCTAACAATCAAAGTTTTAAAATTGATAATACTGACATATGACTACCATGTAACCCTCAGATCCCCACCAACTGTCCCATTAACATCCTTCAGAGCAAAAAGATTCAGTTCAGGATCACATACACTGTATTTTGTTTTCCTGTTCTTGGTCTCCCTCAGTCTTTCCTTGTCACTCATGATCTTGATACACTTAGAGATTACAGGCCAGCTATTTTATAGACTGTGCTTTAACTTGGGTTTTCCTGATGAACCTTCATGATTGAATTTAAGTTATACATCTTTGGTGAGAAAATCACAGAAGTGACATTGGGTTCTTCTCACTGAATTCTCTAAGGTATCACATAGTTCTGATCTGACCATTACTGATAATATTATTTTAACCGCTTGATTAAGGTGGTTATTACCAGTCTTTTCCACATACAGTTACTCTTTTTTCCTTACACCGTGCTTCTTTACTTTGATGCCCAAATTGTCCTAGTGTTGGCTAGCAGGAATCTCTGCATGTTGGCTTCTGCATGTTATCTTGCTGACATGTCCCTATCATCCTTCAACTACTTCCTTACTTTCTACATCCTCAAGATGCCCCAGGGTCCTCCTAACCTTTCCCTGCTCCACCAATGGAATCCACTGTGCTTCTAGAGTCTGGGTTCCTTGTATGACTCCTCAACCGATGAGCCTCCTGAGACTAGAAGAGGCAAATTCTTCTTTCATCTTTCTAATTCTAGTTTTGTGGCTTCATTTCAATATTGAACATGGTATCTCTTCTAAAATGAAAGAACATCACAGCACTTTTTATGTAATCATCTTGAAGTATAATCAGTTGCTGAACCTCCCAAGTAAAGTGGTGAAAATGATTTGAAAATGGGCAAGCTTAAGACTAGCAAAATACATGATGCATCAAACCTGTACCAATTTCCATAATATTTCATCCTGTACCCATTTCAAATTGTAAAAAGCAAAACAAAACAGAAGCCCTATCTGCTTCCCTTTCTCTAAATTTCATTAACCAACTTAACATATTCTAATTGAATATGCTATACTAGGAACTTTGATCTGTGTAATACAGTAGTAACCATTAAATTCTGAAAGTTTTCTGGCTGAAAGTATCCATGACCATATTCCCAAGTGTTAGACTGAAGATAAACAGTAAGGAAAAGGTACTCTCAAGATTCTTTTTCAACTAATGGACAAAGTCATGTCTCATCTTCTTTAGTGTGACTGATAAGGCTGAGTCACTGGTCAAACACTTGCTTCCAAGGACATTATTTGGTACAGAAACATGATGATAATTATATATTTATACACACACACAAAAGTGGTAAGTCATTTCAAGGGAGTCATGAGTACTTTTTCAGGAAAAACAGCAGGAAAACAAGAATTGGCTTGACAGTACACAAATTTGTGTTAGCAATACGCTTTCTTTAAATAATCAAATTGGGAGTGAAAGGGGATGGGGTTACACAAGACTCTATTAAAGGGACTTCCCTGGTGGTCTAGTGGCTAAGACTCCAAGCTCCCAAAGCAGGGGGCCTAAGTTACACTGGTCTGGTAACTAGATCCCACATGCTCCAACTAAAAGTTTGCATGCCCCAACTAAAGAGCCCACGTGCTGCAGCTAAGATGCAGCATAGCCAAGTAAATAAATATTTTTTAAAAAGAAGACTATTCTAAAACTTGAGAAAAGACACATCATTCTAATCACTTAAAAAGGCATATTTCAGGTAAAACACATGGAAGTACTTCACTGTCTGATAACTATTTCTTGAGAGATACAAAAGAAATAGGTCTGTATACTTTGTGAAACTGATACATCTCTTCCTGAACAGTACTAATTCAGCATAAAATTATGAACCAGGAACTTACAAATGTTTTTGAATCAATTTCCCTAACAATCCTATAAAAAAAAAGAACTAATGTAGTACCACTCTTTCAAAGGAAGTTAAGGCTGTGGGAGATAGCCTGCCTAAGATGGGTGAGACAGAGGATGAGATGGTTCGATGGCATCACTGACTCAATGCACATGAGTTTGAGCAAACTCCAGGAGATAGTGAAGGACAGGGAAGCCTGGCTTGCTGCAGTCCAAGGGGTTACAAAGAGTCAGAGTATATGGTAGTTCAGATTTAAGTACATGGTAGTTCAGATTTAAGTACAGACCTGTGAGTTAGCACAAACTTAACTATACTGCCGAAGTGGCGCGAAAATTGAAAGAAGAGCAACAGGAGATCGAACCAAAAGTTAAAAGTGAGATATGTTTCAAAGAAAGATTACCTAAAGAAAAGAAGGAAAAGGCAAGGAGAAAGAAACAAGAAGCTGAGGTAAGCTGGGAGGAGAGAGGAGAGGACAAACAGCAGAGGAGAACACACGCTCCGGCACAGGGCGGAAGACAGGAAAACCCTGCCTGGTTTTTCTTGGATGTTCTGGGGATTGTGCTGTAGTGGTATATATCAGCTTAAAAACTGTTTTCAGATTTGAGTAACTGCTTTCTGTTGAGCATGTGCTATCTTTTGGACATCAGAAAAATAGATAGTAAAACTAAGCATACACTGAAAGGAAAAACTACTGTTTCATGAAGCTGAAATAAGGGAAACTTGTTATAAGGTTAACGCAAACAGTAGCACTGACCACTAGTATTTTTATTTAATAATATAAATCTTTCACCGATTTCCTTGGATTCAGAAGTATCTAAGTAAATCTTAACATGAAATCCAAACAGCTTAAAGTGAGGGATTCCCTAGCACCCAGGAAAGAACCCCGACCCCTACAGCCTGAAAACAAAGTGACAAAGTGACGGGTAAGGCCCAGCGAGACTGGGGGCTGAGGGTAGGGAGCCATATCGTCCTGGTGTATGCGTTAAAGCCAGACCAGGTTTAAGAGGCATTCATATGGGGGTGTGGTGACCAGCCCAGGAATGAGGAGAGGATCCATGGAGGAGGGTAGGCAGGCAGTGCAAAGTGCCAAAGCACAGACAGACAAAAATGGTGTCTCTACAAAAGGACGGTCGGGACTCAGGTGAGGAAGGTCCTTGTGTAGTCGGATAGGGAGGAGGAGAGACGCCTGGCAGTGTCAGAGCATGAGACCAGTTAGAAGGACTCCCTGAGGAAGGGCATCCTGGCACAGAATGTCACAACTGAGATGAGGGGGAAAGGGTATTAACACAGGGGGAGGAACTGTGGTGGTGGCCTGGAGTCAGGTGAAGAGAACCTGAGCTGGGTGAGGACATTTGAGCAATGAAGTGGACAGTGACAAGTTTAGTGGCATGTAAGAGGACTGATCAGAATAAGTAAATATATTAAGGACACTAAGAGCCAGATTTCTCATCATCAGATAAAGGAATTATAAATACGGAAAAGGGGAGATTTCTCTGGCTGGTCCAGTGGTTAAGAATCTGCCTTCCAAGGCAGGGCATGTAGGTTTCTTCCCCAGTTGGGGAACTAAGATCTCATGTGCTGTGGGGCAACTAAGCCTCCATGGCACAACTGCTGAGCCGCAAGCCAGAGCAAAAGGTCTTGCATGCCCATGTGCCACAACTAAGACCTGATACAGCCAAATAAATAAATACATTTTTTTTAAATTACAGAAAAAGAGGAAATTAGAATGAGCTCAGTATTTGATTAGGAATACAGTTATAAATATGTGTGTATATATATATACACACAAATATGCACACATATGCATATTTGTTCCCTTGTTCCATTGAGCACTTCTGGGAACAGTGATATTTCAGTAACAATAAACATTATCTAGCTCCCAGCTCTTGATTTCTAAAGGCTGTGCTGTGCTTAGTTGCTCAGTTGTATCTGGCTTTTTGTGATTTCTAAATATCATTCTACAAAAAAGGGAAGCTGGGTCAGGGAAAATAAGAGATGCATATGGAGTATCTTGTGATACGGAAGGACACTGTAACGACAACAGGTGAAACCTGAATGGAGTCTAAAAATTAGATGTAGTAATTTATCCTTGTTATTAAAATCTTGATTTTGACGGCTGCTACTAGAAAATCCTTGTTTCTAAAAAGCCCACATCAAAATACTTGGAACGGATGGAACTTTAGGACAGCAACTTTCAAACAGTTCAAGGGAAAAAAGCTTTTGCATACACTTTTCTGTAAGTTTAAAGTGAAATGGAGAAATAAATGGACATGTGGGAGGTGAAAGGAAAAGGCAGTGAGATGGAGGGAAGGCATGATTACTTACTGAGGTCTTCGGCCAGTTGAACTCGTTTGCCAGTAAGCAATTTTACCTTCTTCTCACTGTCTTCAGCAAAATCTTCCAATACCTCTTTAACATTTTTCTCTAATCGCCTGACTGTTTAAAGCAAATAAAGGAACACAAGAAGCACCATTTTTATGAACGTACAAGAATGACAAAGTTAACAATATATATGGAGAGCAAGTTCTTATTTTTCTCATCATAGTAAATCTATTGGTAAGTTCAGACTTCTCAGTTATAGGGAGAATCTCTACCTGATATACAGTACTTTATATATTCTCAGAGACAGTCTTATTCTTAAGCCCTATTACTTTCACGGAAGTACAGATTCCCCCAAATCCTAAGTGATGCTTAGCACCCCTTTCATAACAGAGTTTTTGGGTACTAAAGACTCCTGGTATGTTTATTTCCCATATTTCTCAATTATGATTTTATTTTCATTAATATTTTAAAGGCAAATTATTTTTGTTTTTTTTTAATAAATCTAATTTTCAGGAAGTATTTTGGCATCCTTTTTAAAATGAACATTACTGTTTTTTGATGTCAAATTAGAAAGCGGTGCCTCTGTGGCTTACCTTCAGTGTTTGTAAGTTGCTGTCTTAAAGTATTTGCGGTGATAGCAAGCATACGCTGTATTCGCCAAAACAGGACAACATCATTGCATTCCAACTGAAATATGAGGTGGTTAAGATTACCAGATGCAATTTAAAAATGAAAACCACAATCATGAACCCACACAACTACTAAAGTCAGTACCTACAGCTTATGATTCAATAAAAATATTCAGATTTACCTAATATACATATTCCTCTTATAGAGAGAACCTAGTGATTTTTTTTCTGTATAGGATCTATTAAGTTCTGCATGATTTTGGGTTT